>NW_024543059.1:75160000-76370000 GCF_018167655.1 Microtus oregoni
CATCTATTTGAATCTTTACTTGCACAAGTCTTAAATAATTCTTTGTTTCAAGTTTGTTCTGATCAACCTCTAATTGCATTAGCAATGAAGCCCCAGGAAGGCACGGCTTGCAACACTCTCGGAAGGCAATTTGTAGAGAACCTGCTGTTTCTAAGGAGTTGACTAATGGCCGTGCAAGATGGAGGGCATGACTGCCCCTGAGGTCAGCGGTGCCCAGGTGAAAGTGCCACAGCAATGAGACCAAACTTGCCCTGGCCCTTCTTTCTCCTGCCAATCTGGGGGCTAGAGAGGCTCAGGCTGGGTTCCCAAGAGCTGGGGCTGGGTGTGTGGGAGCTACTGTCCCGGGGCTGTAGAGCATGGGACACTGGGAAGGAACAGGAAGAAAGGAAGTTCTGAAGGCACCCACTGAGGAAGCTGGCAGGACTGGAGAGAAGCGGTGGGTGTGGCCTAGACAACAGGTCAAACCAAATGAGCAGGTTCGGGAGGCAGGGGGCTTGTTTGGAAGCTTTTAGAGGCCACTGGGCTGTAGCTGAAGCCTGTTCAGCGTCAGGTCCTCCCAGAAAGCAGGACTTCACTAGGCTTGGTTTCAGGTCATCTCATTCTTTTCTCCCTGGTTTGTCCCCAAAGGCTTGGGAGGAAGGCAAATCCTGTGATGCTGTTCACAGACTGTCCCCTCGGCAGACGTGCATTAAAGTGACCTCTCTTCCAGCAGAAAGAAAACGCTGTGTTGCAAAGGCTCATAAAGAGATTGTGCAAACTGTTGTACTCAGACCCTAAAACTTAGGATTCTTATGCATTTTTCCAAGGTTTTGTTATACCTGCAGTTTGACAAAAACGTGTGCAATGATAGAAAGAAACGTGGTGGCAGTGTTGGTGTTGGTGGTGGCAGCTTTGGTATTGGTGGTGGCGGCAGAAGCCACAGAATTGTTAGTACACTGTGACCATGGTAATGAACACAACCACTATGGTGGAGGGCGACAGTCTCATGCTACTTGTTTGTTTGTTTGTTTTGCTTTTTGAGACAGGAGCCTGTTCTGTATCTTTCTTTGCGCCCAGGGTGATCAGGCGGTGAGAGGACATGGCGAGAGCTGAAAGTGTCAATTGTTCATCCATCACTGTTGGATGCTTCCTTGTTGTATCAACTTCTCAGTCCACCAACTTAGCTACTGCGCTGAGTATTAGTTCTACTACGTGAAGACAGGATGCTTGTCTTCAGCCTTTGCCACTTTATATGATACCCTCAGCACTTTAGAACTGTACAGAGCTAGGCAATTGCTATTGAGGTCTCCTTTGTGTATGAGGATCTCATTTTGTTAGCTTCTCCTACCCTTCTTCAGTAGAACTTCTCTATGTACCTAGGCTGCCCTCACACTCAGAATCCTCCTGCCTCAGCCTCCAGGGGGCTGGGATTGCAGGTGTATGTGGCTGCATCCCAGCTTCTTTGTTGGTTGCTGAGTGTCAACATCCCTCCATGTGCCTTTCCCCAGTGTTGACATTAAGTTTTTCATTTTAAGTGTGGCCTAGAGAGTTTTACATTTATGATGTAGGACTTTGGAACAGTCGGGTAAACTCCTTGTGTTATGTGGAGAATTGAAAATCAATCATATCTGAAATGTTTTGAGATCTTCACATGGTTTTTGGAAACCAAATACAAAAAAAGGGCAATTTTAAAATTCAAATCCTTTTTTTTTTTAATCAGAGTCTAGCTCTCTACAGAATGGTTTGTATGAGGAGCTGAGGGAGTGCTAACTGCCAACATGTGTTTTTGTTGAAATGTATTTGCTAATGTAAACAACTTATGCCTGCCTATGGCACCCAAGGCTGTCACGAGGGGCTTGCACGATCCTCGGAGAATGTTTCCTTCACAAAGATTAATACGTGAAAATCTGCAACTCATATTTCTGTGCCCGAATGTGTCTCATGCAATTCAAGAGAAAGGAACTCATTTACATCAGGCTAGATGTTGGAAGATTTCAACATCTGATCAATGAAAATGAAAGGAAGAAAATTCAATACAAATTGGGAGAGCGAACTTAGAAAAAACAGTGAATAATCCAACCCCCCCCCCCCCCCCACTTTTCTAGTCCTCAAGTGTGAACCCAGAACCTCCCACATACTAGGAGAGTACTCTCCCACCCCAGGTCTTTCTCCTACATCTCGGGATTTGTTTACTGAGATCCTCATTTTACTCAACTGTAAAGTTCACCCCCATGTGGACCAGGAGTATGCCACCAAATATCCCAAAGATGTGCTTAGGAGCATGCCCAGAATCTCCTGGGAGGAGATTAAGACACGGTGCTTTTAATTCTAGATCTCTGGGTGAGGCTCTGAGTGTTTCTAACAAGTCCGCAGACCAGGCCCTGCTGCTTGTTTTCTTGATCACACCCAAGTGAGGTAAATACTACCAATCTCAGATGCACAGCAGGGCACTTGGAGGGCCTTTCTGTCAGGCCCAGTTGAGTCCACAGCTGTAGGGATTCTCACTTCATTGCCCTTGATGAGTCCTAGGGAATGGGTCCTGTGAAGAAAAATCTTTCAGTGACTCTGAGCGTCCCTCAGGCATGCTGAGAAGCTGTGTGAAGACTGATCACTGGTATGGGATTTGTCATTGGCTAGTAGTTGACTGAATAGGAAATGAGTTTGAATCCAGGAACATTGTTGGCATTGGCACACAACCACATAAACTTTCTTTTTCCTTTTTAAAGCAACTGCAGTTTGGTGGAAGTCAAATTTGTTTTTAAAATGAGTGCTAACTGTATCATATGTGGCCTCCCACCTGTGTAAAGCCCGGTCAGACTACCTGCTCTACAGATTTTTCTATCACGAAAATTTTAAAATGTGAATTACACCATGAAACAATACTGGCCAGCAAGTCTCTTCATCAGTGTCAGAATCCCACCTTACCGCTTTCTCACTGTGAAGGGCTGGATTTATCACTGTGTTTTTTCAGTTGTACCATTTTTGTGAGTACAGGGTGTATATTCCTTGAAATGGTCTTTGAATATTTATGCTTTTATTACTACTAGATTGAAAGGAGAGGTTTTGTATATACCCATGTTGGTGTTTATACACACACACACACACACACACACACATGCATGTGTGTGCAGAGTGCTAACATTTGAATAACAATTCAAGCTCTTTAAAATCCCGATGAACTCAACTCCCCACGCTCTTGCGTGGGAGAAAGGGCTGAGCAGAATGGTACTCCTTACTCCCCAACATTCTTTGCTGCCTCCGAACCTTCAGTTTCCAAGTCCCTGCAGCTTGTCCAATCTCTTTGTTCAAAGGTCAGCTGGCTGATGGCTGGTGCTGGCCTTCAGATAGGGTGTGACTGATACAGGGAAGTGCCCAGAATGGTCACAAAGAGGCTTGAGGGCACCCCCTGGAGGTGGAGACACTTCACAGAGCACTGGTCTGGGAGTCAGTTTGTAATATGAATTCTTGTAACTTTCTCAGCTTGTGCAGCTCTGCAGTCTTGGAAAAATCACTCTACCCGCTAAACTTCGTTTTTTTCCCTCTTAATCTATGAAAGGGATCACATCTACCTCCTGTGAGTTTATTTCAAGGATTAAACCGCAGAGCACAGATGTGACGTTGACGAGCCTGTTCTTACTAACGCCGGAGTGCCTGGGACAGTGCCAACTTGTAGAAGGCACTAGATGGAATCAGCCGAATTAAAACAAGCTCTGTCAATGCTTAGGGCAGCAAGCGAAGGGAGTGGCCCCGAGTGGACAGGCTTTTCTGCCTCAAGCTCTTTCCCCACCTTCTGTGCCCTTTGCTGGGCACAGCTCCATGAGCCTAGTTTATAAAACCAGACCACGAGCGCAAAAGCTGATAGCATTTCATTCTCTGGCAGAGTAAACACCTTGCAATCATAGCTCATTTTTTTTTTACAGTATTCTTTCAATAAAGAATGCAGTTTGGTGACAGTGTTTTCATGGTTCCTTTCTCAGAACGGCAGAGGTCATTATGTCAGTTGAGTAAGAAGTAGTAGCTAAAGTTGGGAATTGAAGCCTTGGGTTCTATTTATTCTTGACAGTACTGTGGTGTCTCATACGTTATAAATAACCTTTATTGACTTAACTTTGGGCATGCCTCAGGTCGCCGATGATAATTATGCCAAATACTATCTTGCTCCTTCTAACAAAATTTCTACTTTTTGTTAAAAATGCGCACCGATACAGTTGAACTGGTTGTACTGGATGAAAGAGAGTGACGTGCTGGCGTTTCGTGTGTCCGGTTAGAAGACAAGGAAGATGGAAACGAGCCCGGCTTGGCGGCCGAGCGTCAGTGCTCACACGCTTGGCAAATGACCTTCATAGAATATTTTGGTTGAAGCAGTTTACTACGGCGCACACAAACTTTCTTGGTTAACGAATGCTTATTCAGTATTGGCAAGGCCAAGGGAATGAACATAGGCATATGTGTGAAATATGGGTAGGGCTTATTTTTCTTTAATCTTTATACTTAATTTGATCAATGATGGCTTTGTGTTGATGCCCTTGTGCCAAACTGGCTTGTTGGCTCACTATTTGTTTTTGGTAATTAGTCATGATCAAGTGACAAATAATTATGTCATTATGTTTTAACATTTTCACAGAGAATTTACTTTTTAATAGATAAAATTTTTACATGGTATCTATTACTATAACATAGTGTTTTGAAATTAACAAAGGCCTCCAAGAACATATTTTGAAGGGAAATATAAAACTAATTAGAGAGTTAGAAATTTTCGACTCTCCCAAAGTAGGAAACACACAGAAAATGACTAAAAAAAATTAAAAAGTTGATTTTTCCTCCATCCACCCACACCGGTGGTCTGGATTTCCCAGGCAAGAAGCAACTCTTCATGCAGTTGTAAAGCTGGTTTTCAAGTATAAACTAAAGTCCTGGGCTCCATTACTGTTGCTGGCTAGAAACCTAGAGTCCGTGTTATCTCTGAGTTTGTGAAATTCAGAAGGAGCAGGACTGTGGTGGCAGGGCTGGAATTTTATAGCCTGGGTAAGGAATGCCATTGAAGTTGTCAGCCTCATAAACCCCAGTGTTTAGATCTTTCGGAGGGAGGAGCACAGACAGAGTGGTGGTGGAAGACCAGAGCTCCACGCCCTCAGGATGCTGACTCTGTCCTCAGACGCCATGAGGTTCTACAACTTCAGAGTGGCTCTTCTTGCCTCTGTTGACTTGTCGACAGGGTGAAATAGCTGTGGAATTAACATACCTTTGTTTAAGGTCTCAGATGAGGATTTACTTTCTCTTGGGAAGTGTCCATGAAATATCTGATTTTTTTTGGCCTTTCTTTTGGGGGTGTGTGGGTGGGGGTTTGGTGCCTAACCTCTTGAAAACTCACCTCTTCTACCGACTTCTCCACTTCTCCTCCGTACCTGAAACTCTGTGCTTACTTACCATATGATTTTTTGATTTATTCTCTTTCTGTTTCCCTCTGTCTCCCTTTTTCCTAGATAATAAGTTCTTCTTCAAACTGCATTGCACTACAGTTAGTTGCAGTGCTAACCTTGTTGCTAGGTATAGGCACTCACCACAAGCTTCAGAAAAGAATAGATATTGCTCTTGTTGTTGGAGGACAAGTCTACAGAGGCAATTCTTGCATGGCTATTATTATTTCTCATGTAAATGCGTGTGTGGTAAGTGGTACAACCTTATTAGTATGACCCAAAAAGAAGGGAGAAGGTCATGGTGGTGAATGATTCTTTAACAGCCAAAATGATTCATGGAGGTATGCACGCTTGGAAAACACTCTCTGCTGTGACAGGCAGGACACAGCTGTCCTGGGACCTACTGGACTGCTTATACCCACACACGAGGGAGGCTCTCCTCAATTCTACATTCAGACAAGGACACATCACACACTAGGACATGCCGGGACAATCCAGATGACTTTAAACCGTCAGGGCTAGGCACTCAATCATGCACCATACTAATGTCTACTTTATCCTCACTGTACCTAGACATCTTTCTAAGCACTTACATAGTTAACTCACTCAATTAATGTTCAGAGTAGAGAGAGCCAAGAATCCATTTTTAGAGATATTTAAGGTACAAGGATATGTGACGAATTATCCAACTTTATACAATCAGAATATGGAAGACACACTTCAAGTCCTAATGGTCAGAGTTCTCTTGCAATATAGACCCTTATGTAGTCTGTCCTTGGGGACCAGGGCTCTCAGAGAAGCAGCTAGCAAAACCAGCTCAATCAATCAACTAGCAACCATTAATATTTTGAGCTCCAGCTTTGTGCTGCTGGATCATCAAAACAGTGGCTGTCAAGGCTGTGCCTTGTGAATCTGTCAGTCAAGCAAGTCAAGCGCATTCTTCGAAAACACCCAGAGACAGGCTCTGTGGGTTTGTTTGCTTGGCATGGGAGTATCATTCCTGCCTAGATACTGAGGCCCAGTCCTGCCACCCTAATGGTAAGTTCAAGGAAAAAGATGTTTGTTGACTGTTGTCTCAGCTGAAATGATATTAGTTGCCAACCAGTTTAGCTATCTCTGCTGCTCCTTTTAGGACAAAGTGTTCAAGAGGGACCAGCTTGATAACTTTGGAGGCAGAGCAGAGATTTTTGTGTGACCAAGAAAAGGATCAAAATAGTAAGAATGATTAGATATTATAATAACATTAGAAGTTGATTCTTGTACACTTACACACCTCTGTACAAAAACTGCAACCCCTTGTTGGCTCTGAGCACATTTTTACCTATTTCTTCCTCATGCTTTTTCCCTCTTTGTGCATGGTCACACACAAACGCATGTGTGAGTGTGTGTGTGTGTGTGTAGGCCAGAGAATAGCCTTAAGTGACATCCTCAAGAATACCATCTATCTCATTTGAGGCAGGGTCTCTCATTGCCCTGGAGCTCACCAGTCTCATAGGTTGCTGTCTGTGATTCCCTAGTGCTGGGATTATGAATGTATGCCACTCCTCCTAGCATTTTTGTGTGGGCTGTAGAGGATCGAACCCAGTTCCTAATATTTACAAGGCAAGTACTTTATTGACTGAGCTATCTTGTTAGCTACCTTCACCCCCCCCACCACCCGAAACTGGGTTTCTCTGTGTAGTTTTGGAGCCTGTCTGGAACAAGCTCTTGTAGACCAGGCTGGCCATGAACTCACAGAGATCTGCCTGCCTCTGCCTCCCAAGTTCTGGAGTTAAAGACTCATGCTACCACTGCCTGGCGCTAGCCTGACTTTTTAAAGAGTATGTTTTATAAATAATAAAATGGAGGCACAGAGAGAAAAAAAAATCAGCCTTGCTAACAAAAGGCCAATTCTGGGCTCCCATATACTTTGTGTTGAATGCTCTATGGGTTTTTTTACTCATGCTGGAGATGCTTCCAAGCATTTTTCTCATAGCAACAACATTAAGTCTTCATAATTCACTGGCTTCAAATCCAGAGCAACTGAGGCAAAGTTGGGCTGGGTAATTTGTCAGGGAAACACACGGGCATCTCTAACACGAAACCTGCATGGCGGCTCACTCTCACTGTGCAAAGGTTTGGCTCCGGAGATGCTCGGGATGACTTTCTCTTATGACTTAACCAAGACATCCAGGGTTTGGCATTCATCTGAAGCATGGCATTAATCACAATAATACCGATCGTGTAGGACTGTCAGGAGGATTATACATGACAGCTGATATGCAGCGTTTAGCACAGGGGCCAGTATGTTATAAAAGGTTCAATAGATGTTAATTTAGGATCTTACCAGCATTTATCAATTTCTACAGACTTTGAAATTAGAACTACACCCAAATATTTGTTTTTAACTTGTGCGTTGGGCAGTTTTGCTGGAAGATGGAGGGACCAGTAGTATCGACCTCAAAGGCCTGTTGTGACGACTGCGTGAGAGGATCTATTTAAAGAGCCGAGAACTGTGGCAAATGCTCAATTAATGTTTGCATCTATTATTAGGAGAAGTAAGGGAATGGAGTTGGGAGGGACACAAAGAATGTTTACTATGGAGACTTCATGTGTAATTAAATATGGGTGACTCAGAGGGCATGGCCAAGAGTGGGGGCAAGGGAGCTGGCTAGGACGAACTGACCTCCTGCAGACTTCTCTCCCATGGCTGCAGAGCCCTGTGCTTGGAGCTGGGCAGCCATGGGTTCTACTTGATACTCTGCATGGCTGGGCAAATTATTTAATCACCCGAAGCCTCTGATTCCTCATCTGTGCAATGGGGTTACTATCGCCGCCCTCCCGGAGCTGTCGAGAGGATTAGCTGAGATACTGTGTGTAATTCACTTGGCACTGTGCCTGACAAATCACCAGCTCCCAGTAATGAGGTAACTAGCAGTTTCTAAAAGTTGTCATGGATGGCTCAAAACACGGCTCCTCTACTTACGCAACTGCATGGCCATTTCTGAGTAATTCAAAGGCTACTCCCATGTTCCTAAGCACTTCTGCTGTGAGGTTGGGCAGTTTGCTGCTCTTGCTGCTAGCAGAGTCTTGTGGTTACAGGACAGGGGGACTTTAGAACCAGAGGAATAATTGGCAGAATAGAACAAGAGTTTTGAGACTGTTCAAGCATTTCCTTTAACAAGTGGGAAAATTATGACAAAAGTATTTAAGGGCCTGGTGAAGATCAGGAGCACAGATGTGGGCAGAAGGACCAGAAATTCTGTCTCCTTGTTCCCGTATTCAGAACGCTCCATAAAGTTAATAAGTAAATTTCTGTCATTTTAATTGTACTTTTGTGTCATGTAATGTAAGGGCAGCCCTATTCCCTCAGTAGGGTGCTGATGCTGATTTAGACTTCGAAAAGTATCTGATTTAGGCAGTTTTTAGTTATAAAATCTAATGACCTTCTTTTGAAATACATATGTGTATGTGAGCTCTTACAAACATATGGTTAGATCAAATGTAAATAGCTCACTGGAGATACCTGGGAGATAGCAGAATTTCAAAAGCAAAACAAAACTATCAAGCTACCATGATCCTCCATTTTTATTTTTACCAGTCTCAAGAAAAAGTTGACGTAGAATATATTGCTTGGAATCACTTAGAAATGCTTCTGCCCAAGAGATCTACATTGGCTTTTTTACTTCATCATTAATTTTGTTTACAAAAGATCTAATTCAGCCCCACGGTGGTGGCACATGCCATTAATCCCACACTCGGGAGGCAGAGGCAAGTGGATCTCTGTGAGTTCGAGGCCTGCTTGGTCTACAAGAGCTAGTTCCAGGACAGGCTCCAAAGCTACAGAGAATAACCCCCCCCCCCCCAAAAAAAGTCGTATTCACTAGGTAAGCCAGTCTTATTTTTAAAATCTTACTTCAAAAATGGAGGCTTGACTAGATGGCTCATTGAGCAATCTAGATTAAAGAGCTGTCACCTATCAGGTAACTGCCAAGCATAGAATTTATGTCACTTTATCAAATGAATCTAGGATTTACATCAATACTGTTAGTATCTAGGCTCCAAAGGATCACATGATACATTGTATAGTAAAAGGGCCAGAAAGAGGGAGAAGAATAAGAAAAAGTCAAATTTTATTACATTTATTTATTGTGGATGTGCGTGCGCAAGCATGTATGGGCATGTGTTGAGGTCAGAGGACCACCTTCGGGAATTGGTTCCTTCTTCCCGCCATGTGAGTCCCAAGCATTGAACTCAGGTGGTCAATCTGGGTGACAAATGCCTTTACCCACAGAGGCATCTCAGTACTTCTGCATTTTCAAAGTTAACTCAGAATTGCTGCCACGGTTAAACAAATCTCCATAACTCAAATAATATGTTAATTGACCATATGTATTTTGAACTCAAGCCAAAATACTCCTCCATTTAAGGGCAAAAACCGAATAATGTATACCATTTACAATTAGTTTTAGTGGCAACAGGGGAAAACAGCCTTTCATAATTAAAATGACAATGCGAAATTATTTTTGTCTCAGACAAGAGCCGTGTAGACTTGGGAAGAACAGAATGGGGCTCCAGACGGTCTCACCGGGGTGCAGAATCCCATCATAGCCTTCACCACCTGAGACAGAAGCATCTCTAGCATCTCCTTAGCCACAGTAGTGAACTGTGTCTGAGTGTGGTTGTCTGTGAAGGGAATGAGTGTTTCCCGGCCTCCCCTGAAGCTTTTCCAGAAAATGCGCACAGACATGCTGACGATGGCTCTTTCTTGAAGATCTTTGGGCCAGGCTTTCTGTCCCTCCATTTAGATAGTGATACCTTGAGTGGCTTTGAGAGCACCACTCCCCACCCCCACACAGAGACAACAGAATCCCAAGATGCTCAGTTTTTGTAATGACTGGAGCAGCCTTAGCCTACTGCCTAGAACCTTTGCTTTGACCTGTTACACAAGAGAGAAGCAATGGCTTCCAAGTCACAAAGTCTAGATTGTCTCCGTTGCAGCGACTAAGCCTGCCTTAATAAGATATGACTTCCATTCCCATAGCCACCTCAGGGTCCACGCCAGCTGCTTGAGCCATTGTGAATCACCGCTCTGGTCAGACCTCTGCTTTTGGTCAGGAAGAGGGCGAAAGGAGGCTAAAGGACCCAGAACGGGCTTGGAAACAGTCCGTGTAACCTCTCTTTGAGTGGGACTTTGTCATGTGGTCAGACCAAGTTGAAAGGAGTCTGGATCAGGCGATGTTTTATTTTGGGGAGCTGTAATACATGCTCTCAGCACAAAAAAAAAAAAAACTAGAATTCTGTTCCCCAAGAAGGATATCATTAAAAGTGAAAAGCATCCAGACTGTCTATCACAAATGGCCTTTTATTTATTTTTTCAATGAAAGGGAAAAAGGTAAATCATTCCTAGTGACAGCCTCAATCATTTGACCACAAAATGTACTAATGAGGAATACAGCTATCTTTCTTATTACAAATTACATTCTCCACCATGCCCCCGTGTATGTGAATACGTGTGTGTGTGCGCACGTGTATGTGTGTGTGTGTGGTGTGTCTGCAGGCACGCATGCATTGGTGAGAAGGCGACAACGATGTTTGGCAGTTGTGATACAGCTGCTGAGGCCGGTGCTTTCACATGCTGCTCTGTCATCCTAAGGGGAAAGGCAGTTCTTCGAGGATTTGATGTCATCTTTTTTCCCAGAGCTGGAGATGTTACAGATGTTGCGTCTTCCCCGTGGGAGATGGCCTGCCAGGGGATCTCACTCAGCTGATGAAATATGATTCCACATGGCTGCTTGTGGTGTTACACTGTGGAGCAGTTTCTCCAGGAGACTCTCTCTTCTTTGGCGATTTATATTGTTAAACCCTCAAGTAAACTCAGCTTAGGGATTTTCTGACTGGCTTCCAGACCCATATTTAATGTTGCCTTGTACGAGATGTTTGACAGCGCCTTCGGTGTAATATAACTACTGGATGGTATGTGTACATGCTCTGGACAGCAATGAGGACCTCAGATTGCTTGTCACAAGGGTCCTTTGTGCTCTTTGATAGGAGTATTATTAATCTAAATGAATTGCTTGCATAAATTCAATGCCATTTTAATTGGAGCCAGGTACAAGTCATTCTAACCCTGGATTTAACGCTCCTCTCCTTTATTAATGTAGTGACTGCATAGGGTAGGTACATGAGCGAGAACTCAAGAGTTGAGAAGCATGCTCAGAAAGATCATTTTCTCATATCTTAAATATTAAAGTGATATAATTCTCCCTGCACCAAAGGCTACCCGGATTCCTAGAAAGGGACAGGGACCCTGTCTTTTTCATGGACTGGCATCTTCCTGTAAAACAGGCAATGTTTCTTTTGTTCACAAATCAGTTCTTGCCCTTGAATTAAGGTAAGGGCAAGTGCTTAAAAATCCCCATTGTATATTCGCTCAGGGGCAGGTGAGCTCACAGCGGATCCCTTGCCAGCCAGTCTGAGCTTGTGGCTCTCACTCTCTGAGCAGGAGTAGCCAGAGACAGTTCCTCACAGTGGGAGTGTAGTTCAGATTGAACAGGTGTCTCACAATGACACAAATTCACTATTAAGTGGAGGGTGAAGGGGAGTCCTGTCCCAAGGGACTCTCGGGACCGATGGCAGCAGCAGCTGCTCGTGTTCTGTATCTGCTTTAGTGCAAGCAGAATCTTTAGATTGTACAATTTCATGTATTTCTGTGCAAGGGATAAGCCCATCAGATACGCAGCTTCTGTTGAAGAAGACCTTCTCTGAGGCCTGAGAACTGCGCTGACCTAGGGGTGGAGAGATACAGATTTAGAGGGCAGCTTGATACTTCGCCCATTGAGCAGACTATTAGTAATAGGTCTACTCACCCAGGGCCTGCCAGTCTGTGTCCTCAGACCGACAGGGGGTGCCTTATTTTTTCCACCTTCTCTCTGCTGGTTAAAATGCAAAGGAGGGCTAGAAGCAGAATATCTGTGATGGAGTGAAGGCTCAAAGGATCCTGGCTCGTTGGCATCCCAGAACTCTTAGATCTGTGGGACTGCTTAGACTACCACTCGAAAGAAATAAACTTCCATTTGTTATAAACTGCTCTCTGTAGTCTATTTGTTTCTACAGGGCCAGGGATAGACATAGTCCTTTCTTGGTGCCATCCTAACGTCTTTGGTATAGTGCCAGATGCTGTTAGTCTTAGGGGTAGCTGAATTCACTTCATCACTATGAGGTACTTCCAACTAAGGACTACTCTCGTTTTTCAATTTTATTTTTATTCAGTCTGCGATCTGATATAGGAAAAAAACCCAGTCTAGACATTGAGTGGAGTGTGGGAGGCATTGAAAATCAGATTTACATGCATCATCCCTAGAAGATGCAATAAAACATATCTGAGCTTTCTAACCCAAAGGTCTGTTGGTGTTTATGCTTTAAGGCAGAGGGCATGTCTTGATAGAAGAGTACTAGTTAGGACTGAGAACTGGAGAGTAATTCCCTAGTTGGATTGGGATTTGCATATTCCCTCTTCTGCTTCCTGCCCAGTGCCCCAAATAAACAACAACAACAACCAAACCAGTACTCCTTCCTTCCTTCCTTCCTTCCTCCCTTTTTTCCTCCCTCCCTTTTTCCCTCCCTCCCTTTCTTCCTTTCTTCCCTTCTCTTTCTCTCTTCTCTCCCCTCCCTCCTTCCTTCATTTTTCCTTTCTTCATGGTGTGTGTGTGTGTGTGTGTGTGTGTGTGTGCATGTGTGTTATATGCAGGTATACTCACAGGTGAAGGCCAGAGGTTGACATCAGGAGTCTTCCTCTATCAGTCTTCACCTTATTTTTGTTTCAGGCAGGGTCTCTCTCTGAATCTGGAACTCATCGACTGGCTGACCACCAAACTCTCAATATCTTTCTGTCTCTACCTACTATACTTACTACCTGGCTTTAAGAATATACAGACTATTTCAATTAAATTCTTTAAAAATTTAATACACGCATTCAATGTGTTTTGATTATATTCACCCCACTCCTCTTTTTAACTCGTCCTAGACTCGCCCTTCATCTCTTCCTTCTGTCTTCTTTTATTAATAACCCATTAATTCCAGTTTGTTCTGCCAATATACTAATGAGTATGAGGACATCTGTTGGAGTGTGTTGTCTATCAGGAGCCACACTTTTAAGGAAAACTGACCCTAAAACTTCTCAGCTAGTAGTGGGAGCTCATGAGCCACCCCCTTCTCCTCATGAGACTCCCACCTCTCCTCCAAATCCACAGAACAAAGGTCGAGTGGCTGAATCTCGTGCAGGCAACCACAGCTGCTCTGAGTTCATGAGGGCAGTATGTCTGTCATGTCCAGAAGACACTGTTTCAATACAGTCCATTCCAACCTCAGTTCTTACTGTCTTCCCAGTCCCGCTTTCATGTAGTCCCTGAGCTTTGTGTGTTGAGGCTGTGATAATGATATCTCATCTATGCCAGAGCTATCTACAGACACCCTTCCTCTGCACTTCGGCAGGTTATGAGTTTCTGTGTTACCATCCATTACGTAAATAGACTTCTGTGATGAGGTCTGAAATTACACGAATCTATGGGTAGAGAGATATGGATTTAGAAGGTAGCTTGATATTATGTCCATTTAGCAGAATAATAGTAATAGTTTCACTCATCTGGAGCCTATAAACTACCCATCCACGGGTTCTGGGCCAGGCGTGTTTCCTCCTATGGACTGGGTCTTAAATCCAACCAGACGGTGGTCAGTTACTCTCATAATGTTGGAGCCACTCTTGCACCATGGGCGCATCTTGCCATTCCACATCCTGCTTTTTATGTGGGTGCCTGGGAGCTGAACTCAGGTCCTCATGCTTTCACAGCAAGCACTCTACCTACTGAGCCATGTCCTGGAACCTGTCAATGCCTCCTTTCAGCTCAGGGAGAAAGTGAGAAGAGAAACCCTGGAAAACCATTAAGGCTGGCAACCGTTGATGCCGGCAACCAGTGAGGCCAGCATCGTGTTGAGGGTGTCTGCAAGGATGCAAGGATGCGTTCCAGCTGTCCTCCAGTGAAAGTGGGCTGTTGACTCCCAGTCACACATATGGGCTTGGATCCCATGTCTGCTAAGCAAGACTCTCAATAGTTTACACGTGTTTATATTCTTCCCTAGGTCCTCCCTCCTGCGTTTCCCTTTAGCTATCTGTTCATCCAGATCATTTCAAGTTTTCTCTACAGTGATGTTATTGACATCGTGATGCAGCACAAAAGCTTATCCAACAGCATGTCAGACTATTTCATAATTTCTGGATGTAAGGAGAAAGGAGTTAGCTAGTGGTTCCTTTCCTTCCTTCTGTCGGGTTTTCTCTTCTCTAGACTCACATCTGGGATTGCCATCTTGAGTTTACACTGAAGAGGAAAAGGGTCTGGAGTCTTGGTGACCTTTGAACTGCGATGAAGGGCTGGGGGAATGAATGAATGAAGGTAAATTGCTTATCTGGAGCAGTCGGTGTGTCTATGATAAAATGCAGATTTGTGCTTGCGTCGACTGGCAATTAAATGACCCTTTGTCGGTATCTACCAGACGATTAAAACTATAGGGCAGACAGAAAGAGTTTGAGGAAGAAGCAAAGGAGAGGAGTAACCGCTGCCGTTAGCCCTGGGAATGCAGTCTGGAAACCAGAGATGGAGGAAGAGGGGTGTTGAGAGCAGGAGGCAAGATGGTGCTGTGGCAGGTCAGCTCGTGAGGCTCTGGAAAATATCTTGTTCAGAACTGTACACTTCAGGCTCCCGAAATAAATCACGGAGAATTATTTATTCCTGCTGTGTTTCTCTAGGCTACTCTCTTCCCCACCCCCATTGTATAAGAAGAGTGGGCTCCTTCGGGCTCGGCGTTTGTAGCTTTCTCACTTCCCGCGTGTTTTGATAAGTCGTATTTGAGTAGCATTACCGAGTGTACCTTACCTCTGGCACACTGCTTTTTGATAGTATGGGTATTACCCTCGTTCAGTAGCCATGTTTATTTGATGTTTCTTGTCAACGAGTAGATGTTTAGATGGTTAGGTTTTTAGAGCCCCAAAGTGAAAATGCTTCCAAGTTAGGGATCACATCAGGTACCACAAAGTAAATAGTCAGAGGAAGTTTTCGCAGTTGCTGGGCCAGGGGAAACCCTCAGTTTTCTGCTTTCATTCTGAGCTTCCCCCCCTCCCCCCCACTTCAGCGTTGCCAGATTGGGAAACAGGAGAAAGATTAAGCATTAGTGAAAACACACCTTCTGCCTGTCCCCCTGGCCTCAGAAACTCCAGTGAGTCAGAATGTGTACCATTTATCCATCTGTAGGATCCACTTCCCCTGCACTAATGCATCACCCTGCCCTAGTCTTCCCTTTGAAGGAAGGGAGGGGTGACCTGCTCCAATCATGTCTAGTCTACCTTTATCCGCTCTCGGTTCCATTTTAATCTCTAAGGTGCATTTTTTTTTTTTTTTTTTTTTTTTTTAGGAATAAGCTCTGCTTTAGCATTTATTTTCTTTACTTTACGTAGTATTTGTTTTAAACCAATAGTAACAAATAGCACAGTTAGTTGGCAAGGTTTATACCCCACCTCATTATTAGATATTTTTCACACCTCACATACAAGCCTTCAAGAATAGGCCTAGAAAGGGTTCCTTTTGGTTTTGCTGTGTGGGTTTTCCAGTAGTTGATTATCTCAGTCAGCTAAAAGCCTGTATTCCAAAAATGGTATCCAACTTTCCTTACTTCTCTTATTCTTTTTCTTTTCTCCCTTCCTAACCACCCCTTCTGCCCATATTTCAGATTCACACTCCTTGGATTAAGAGCTTCGGATACAAGTGATGATCTGAAATCCCAGCTTTGGGACTTTTTTTTTTTTTTTCAGTGAGACTGGTGTCCTCAGAGAAGACTCCAGATGGTGTTAATGAAGGAGAAGCAGGGAAGGCTGAGATTGCAAGGAATCTTGATGCAGATTCTATGAGGCATGGCTGGGGTTATATTCATATGGATAAAAGCAAAAGATCCAAGAATAAAAACACATTGAACTTGAGAAATGCAAACTGGAATACATATGGGAGTTGGCAGCAGGTTGAGCCAGAAAGGTCAGTACCACCTGTAGATGAAATTAAGTCTTTAGACCACAGACCCTAGAGTCTTGCAAACACAGGAACCTTTCTGGCTGGAGTAAAGGTAAATCACAGAGAAAGAAGGGATACAGAGGGAGAAATGAAAACCATTGCAGTAGTCCAGGCCTCGATGAAGGCAGAGGGCAAAGACGAACTTGAAACATTTGGATAAGCCTGTGTAGTTGGGAGATGGGAGGAGTCTCCCAGCCTAGGGAGCTTTGTCTTGTGTGATCTGGTGCAGACCTTCAAGTTACCCATGAAGTGCCCCCCATTGAGACAGGCAGTACTGGAGCGTGGAAGTTTCACGGGGGAAAGATGGCGAGTTCTTGGGATTAAGTTAGATGGATTCCATCACTGTAGCCACCAAACATCTTGCCGGGGGAAGCCGTTTCCAAAACAAAAATAAGGAAAAGAAGTTAATTACCGCAATTAATTCTACTTCAAGGGTGAAACCTCAAACCCCACCCCTCCACCCCGGAAAAGAAATGGATGAGAAGTTGGAGAAGTGAGGACTGTTGTAGGAATACACGTGTCTCTAGTGCTCTGTACCACTGACTGACTTCAAAGAATACAAATAATGAATCTTACCTGTATTATTGTCCTAAGTTTTGGGAGCCCAGGAAGTTCCGTGCCTTCCCCCTCTGAAGTAAACTGTAGACCTGTTTTCCTCATGTAGCTTCAATAGCCACTCAAACAGCTCCATCATAGTGCCCGTAAGCTTCAAGTCTGTGGTCCAGAGAGGTCTTTCTTTACAAGATGTTGTGTGACTACCCAGGCTGCAGGACCCTGGATAGTAACTGTGACAGTCGGTACTGACCTTCAAGTTACCCATGAGAAGTGCCCGAGAATCTGGGCACCACACCTTGGGGGCTACATTCAGACTGGAGCAATTATCTGATTAATTTGATGTCTTTCCAGAGGACTGGTTACCCATGCACCAGATTCATGCTGAGCTAACAGCTGGTTCACGCTGCTGTCCCCTAACCCCCGGCCTGGTACTGGTCTGTACGTGTGGAATTCCTACTGAGGGGCTGTTTCCCTGAACTGCTTAGATGAGTCTGAGGACAAACAGACAAACTGGCTCAGTTTGGTATGAACAGGACCATATTTACAATGCAGATTTCCATAGCCACTTTTTTTGTTAATTATCTGATAATCTAATATTTTTGTTTTCAATCTTACAAAAGGAAAGGATCTATAGGTTACACACTTCTTTCTATTTTTAAAATTTCAAACTGTTGAATAGTAATAGCAACACAGATAGCATTAAAATCTTGGGAATGCCCAAATTTTCTGGAAATAAATCTTAGTGTTAAGAATTGCTAGCCATTTTAATTAATCTATTACTATAAGTAGTAAAAAGTCAAAGTTCATTTCCACATTCAAGGAAAGCAGATCTCTTTGAACTGTGATTTGAATATTACAAAGTTCAGTTTCTAAAATTGATGTTCATGGAATTTTTGTGTTGCTAAGGAACCCCACTTTACGGTGACCATTTGTATGAATTAAATATTACTTCATCATGAGAACGCTAATGATATTTTTTTGGCAAACAGACTCAGGTTTATTTCTGAGGCTATGTTATTAATTTTGTGTCATCACAGAAGGTAGCCTAGTTTTATTTTGAGATTGTTTTATTTTCCCTGGACATTTGGGATGGATAACTCAGCATAACAAATTATTCTATATGCTCTCGTTTCAAGCGTTTAAAGTGGAATCCAAGTTTTCGCATCAGGAACCAATTAAATGATAGTTAGATCTGACTGAAAAATTAATGGCTCAGAACAGAAACCATGTAGCATTTTTTTTCAGTGTATTCCCCCCCCCCCTTCTGAGTTTCTGTTTTAAATAAAATTCTGGATAGTTACCAGTAAAATACAAAGCATCATTTTTTTTTTAAAGACTTGTTGAATACAAATGGAGCCCCACCCTGACTTGAAAGTCCCTTAATGATGGCTGCACCCAGAGACTGCTGTTAAACACGGGGTTTAACAGCTCTCACCAGGACAATGAAGGTTTCAAATGCTACTGGGCTTCTTCCTGGTGAGTGCGATTTGTCTTTAAATAAACTCTAGAAGGATTACCATTTTAGAGTTTCAGTATAGCTTGGTGGCAAGAGGGCCTGATTTTTCTCTAGAAACCAGTCAGTCACACTCACCAATAGTCTGAACTAAAGATGTATATATTTGCAGAAACATACAATGTTCAGCTGACTGACTTCAACCTTGTTAGTGTGCCTTGACAGCCTGGTGGCCTTAGGTGGTGTACTAGGGGGAGGGTTCAGACGTGAACATTTGGCTGCTGTTTCAAGCACGCTACCCAGAGAGCTAGAGCAGTACCTTTCTTTAATCTGGCTCTAATCCAGACCTATCAGTAATCACTCAGCTTGTTGTACATCTTCTGCCAGTCGTTTTGCCAGAAAAAATTTCATGGGTAGCAGTATCAGAAGCTTTTTGTAATTAAATTATTTTCGCTTTACTGGAAAATCTCCTTATATTTGCAAATACCCAAGTGTGCGTTTATTTCCTCACGCCCTCCTTGACTTGTGTGCTCTGGGAAGGCACTTTTGGCTGTGTGTCTTTTCCCGCTTAATGGCCTCCACGCCACAGTTTATTTTGGTCTGGTTACTCCAGCCATCATTTTCCAGAGACAGTCAAAACCCCAAATGATGACAGAAGTCATCTGATCTTGAGGGGCAAGAAATAAAAAGGGAAACAGGAATTTCTTTCTGACCCTTTCTACGGACTTTCTGAGAAAAGAAGTTGTAGTTGTGTGGGAAGAGTAGGGTCTGTGTTTCCAAGCTGGAACACGCCATCTTAACCTTTTCCTCCAGGAGCTAAGAGAGTGCATTTGCTGGATGGGAAGGACCTGCGCCCTCCTCGTTAGTCACATGCATTTCCCCTTCTCGGGCACAGTGCTGTAACTTACGCTTGCACGTCTGCCTGTGCCCTGTTCATTTGTGTGTGGCCCATGGCACTGGCTCATTGTGGTTCAGTGACGACTGGCTACAGCAGGTGTTCACTGTGTGTTTGCTACTGAGTGGATGACCATGTATGTCCTCATGGTCCTTGACTTCTTTCCTGTCAGATCCACTCCTCCCTCTTCCTCAGCTCTGCTTCAGGCCTCGAGGAAGCTGACTGAAACTGGCGGAGTTTCTCAGGTGTCACAATCTCCCTTCCCATTTGGACAACAGAAGACAGTGTTGGGAAACTGTAGGGTAGCACAAAGAGGGGAAAACAGCCACTCCGTCTCGTATGTAAATTTTTTGTACTAAATTTTGTTTTAATTACTGACAGGGTGTTCAGTAGTGTCTGATACAAGATGGAATTCTACCTCATAACCCTTAGATATGCTGAACAAAGTAGCAACTGCAACAGGGCATGGCTGTGACTGGCTCTGATCCCAGAGCATGAGATTCTGAGGCAGGGCAGGATAACTGTGAATGAAGTGAGTTCAACCTGGACTATGTAGGGAGACCCTGTTAGAGAAAGAGGGAGGGAGGGAGGGAAGTGTAGTAATTAGGGGCGGCAGGGCTGCGTCCCCAGCACCCCGGCTGCCTGGCTAGTTTATGCCCGAAATAACAACACACAAACTGTATTCATTTAATCACTGCTTGGCCCATTTCTATCTAGCCTCTTCTAGGCTAATTCTCACATATTAATTTAGCCCATTTCTAATCATCTGTGTTGCGCCCCTAGGTGCGCTTACTGGGAAGATTCTAGCCTATGTCCATCCTGGGTAGGAGTTTCATCGCGTGCATCTGCCTGGGAGCTGGGAGCACGGCGTCTCTCTGAGGCGTCCGCTCCCAAGAGGAGAGCTGTGGAGTCTGAGCTCACTTCCTCTTCCTCCCAGCGTTCTGTTCTGTTTACTCCTCCCACCTATCTTCTAACCAATGAGGGCCAAGCAGTTTCTTTTTATTTCACCAATGACCTTCCTCCATCAGGGAAGGAGAGAGAGAAAAAGAGAGAGAGAGAGAGAGAGAGAGAGAGAGAGAGAGAGGAGAGAGGAACAGGACTTCTTTATTCTTCAGAAGCATATATAATAGACAAGGGCCTTTACTCATATTGTAGAATCTTGAAAGTGGAAAGTAACAGGTTCTTTGGGGGATCTTTTGCTTTCTAGAAAAACCTGAATATTGCGTGTTGCTATGATATTCTAACTGTCCTGCTACTTGGAACTATGGCAGTATGCAGTAATCATACCCTTCTGCTATGGAAGTAATTGGTAGAGTTGGGGAGGTCCACAGGTTCCTACCATCATTGGTTGATATCAGCTCCCATTGGCAGAAAGAACAAAGGTACTGTGTGGCCACTTCTGCAGATTGGTAGCTAATGGGGTCAGCAAACTAAGTGGTTGAACACTGTGAGATAGCACCCCAAATTCTATCACTTTAAAATTCATTTTTATAAGGGCTTCAGGTTAATTCAAATCCACACGGATCTATTTTCCTCCTTTCTCAGTTTCGTGGCCTGTCTTCGTATTCCGTCGAAGGGTGAGAAGGACATTGGATGTGCCTGGCCTCAGCTTCTGAGTAGTGGTTTCTCTTCTAAATAAGCTTGCACTTCACCTGTACAGCTAACCAACAAAAACACTGGGTTTTCCAACAGATTAACTTCAAATTTACCAGTGTGATTGAGTGGGCAGGACCCTCTGCCCTTATTTTCTCCCGTGTGTTTGACTGTACAGTATTGCAGTGGTTAGACACCTCTGGACCAGGGAGTGTTCGAATGTATCGGTATGTGCAATTAATAAAACAAGGCATTTCCTAGCTAGTGTGATCTTGAGCATGCATGGTTCTGTGTTTAGTCAGGACTGTCAAATGAGACTTCTTAATGGCTAAGAACAGATGTATCTGCAGTACCCACTACCACATTATGTCACGGGGAATACGTGGGCTTCTCTTTAAAGTTTGAAATCTAGAACACTGTCTCAGTATGCAGCGAACACTGAGAGTTAAATTTTCTCATGACTTCCTGTGCCATAGGCATCCATTAGATATTCTGTTCTCATTCGATAAAAGCTCTTGGCTCAAAATAAATGCCGTTCTGCAGTAATGAGCTTCAGTAGCCACAGGACTTTGCCTGGATTTTGGAGGGTGGGCTGGCTGCGAGCAATTCAGCACCTCTTCAGCCCTCTCTTGAGACATTAATTACTCATCACGTTTCCAGTTTATCCTTTTTGTTATATTTCAAGAAATGCCAAAAGGTAAAGCTTTCTGTAAAATGAAGAAATGGTGGCAGAAACACCGGAAAGTATTTTGTTTTTTAAACCCAGAGATCCAGAGAGCCAAACGAGGAAGAGATAACGCAAACTTTTGTCTTTGCTTCACCCGGTTATAACCAGATCAGCTGAAATTGGGTATTCCGAGCTTCATCCGGAAGCAACTTTCTGTAGTTGAGTCATAAGCCCCTGAAAAATGGGGTTTATGAGGAAAATGTGGAAAGACCCTCAAATTTAGGACAAGGCACAGTCATAATTTTCCAGGCATTAGGCTCCTGAAATAACTTTGTATGAAGATTACATTGGGATTTGTCCCCCATTTTGTAGAAAATGCTTAATGGTGAACTATATTTTATGCACACAAAAAGTCTTATTGCATAAGACAAGGGGCTCAAGGACTTTCATTCCAATATTCAACAGTACTATTACTAAAGGGCTCTTTCCTTCTACTCTGATAATTGAGTGATCTTAAGTGATATTTAATAGAAAATGCCACTCTGCTGAACGTATGTGTAAAGACGGTATGTGACAGAACAATTGAAAAATTTAAGTGCAATATATTCCATCCATGTATTTGGTGTGCTGTGACACAGAATAGACGGAATGTGATAATGTCTTAAATATTCTGGTCTGGGCAACCAAGGAAACGAGTTTTTATTTTTGTTTGTGTCAAGCAACAGCCAAAGTGCTAACATTTGAGTATGCGGCGGAATAGGTATGTCTTGTGTCTAATGCAAAATCTCTCATTCTGGGCAATTCTTGTCTGTTTTCTTTATTTCTTTCCCATGTCTTTTAGACTAAGAAAAAAAGAAGCTCCATGCTCAAAATTTAACATTTAAGAATGCTCCCAGCCTCATCTTACATTTTGGTGATTTAGGATTTTTCCTTTTATAAGAAAGGGAAATAGTAACTTCCATTCTTAGTTTAAAATTAATTCTTCACGTATCAGATAGCTGATTCACGTATAGTTTCCACAAAAATATAAAAGGCGCAGGGTTCACGTATAGTTTCCACAAAAATATAAAAGGCGCCGGGCGGTGGTGGTACACACCTTTTTTTTTTTTAATTTATTTTTTATTTTTTTATTGAAAAAAAAATTTCTGCCTCCTCCCAGCCTCCCATTCCTCTCCCCCTCCCCCCACTCCTCTCCCCCTCTTCCCACTCCTATCCCCTTCCCCCCACTCCTCTCCCCCTCCCTCTCCAGTCTGAAGAGCAATCAGGGTTAAAGAAAAACATATAGCTATCCTCCTGGGTATGGGAAGTAGACAAGATTGCTGGTACACACCTTTAATCCCAGCTCAGAGAAACCCTGTCTCAAAAACCAAACCAAACAAATATAAAAGGCATATCTTCTTTTGAAATATTTTAACTGATAAAATGTATTTATTGTGCCTAAATAATTATATTTTTAGTGCTTTAATGGACAAAATGTATATA
Source organism: Microtus oregoni (assembly GCF_018167655.1). Lineage (NCBI taxonomy): Eukaryota > Metazoa > Chordata > Mammalia > Rodentia > Cricetidae > Microtus > Microtus oregoni. The sequence goes on from NW_024543059.1 coordinate 75,183,135, forward strand.
TTTACTCTGGATAAAAACATATGGTATTTAAAAATATGTATACATTGTTGAATTGGAAGAAAGAAAGAAGCTGTGGGTAACCTCTAACAAAACCTATTGCATGTGATTCACATACAAAGTGGAGGAGGGGCCATCTTGTGGGTCTGAGCCCTTCACTACAGGTCCTAGATAGCTCCAGTTACTGTCAGAACTGAATCTGACTTGTCTGCAAAGATTGGAGGATGGTTTGGTGTGGTAGAAAACTACCTACATTTTCAAAGTCTGCAAAGATTGGAGGATGGTTTGGTGTGGTAGATAACTAGCCACGTTTTCAAAGTCTGCAAAGATTGGAGGATGGTTTGGTATGGTAGAAAACTACCTACGTTTTCAAAGTCTGCAAAGATTGGAGGATGGTTTGGTGTGGTAGAAAACTATCCACGTTTTCAAAGTCTGCAAAGATTGGAGGATGGTTTGGTGTGGTAGAAAACTACCTACGTTTTCAAAGTCTGCAAAGATTGGAGGATGGTTTGGTGTGGTAGAAAACTACCCACGTTTTCAAAGTCAGACATGCTGAGAGAACACAGAAGAACAAAAAAGTCACCATCACTCAGCTCTTTCTTTATAGAAATTATTAAATTTTCAAGGAAATTTACATGAATGTTACTGAAGTTTATGATTCTAGAGTGTTTTACCTTTTTGAAATAAGTCCTTTAAGTGGTTTTGGTTTATTCTACTGTTTAATCTCTTGACAATAGTTCTTTATTTTGTTTTTGTTTTTTTAAGAGGGATTTGAGACAAGTTCATGTTTTCTATTCTTGTTAGTTTCTGACTCTTAAATTTTTTTAATTAGACGTATTCATTTTATTTTATGTGAATGTTTTGCCTGCATGCATGTTTGTGTACCACATGTGTGCATGGTGCCTGCAGAGACCAGAAGGGGAACCAGATCTTCTGGAACTGGCGTTTAGGAATGGTTTGGACTATCGTTTGGTAGCTGAAAACTTAACCTGTCTGCTCTTCAAGAGCAGCCAAGTGCTCTTATCCTTTGAGCCATCTCTCTAGCCCCTAGCCTCCAACTCTTTACTCTCCTGCCTCATCCTCTTGAGTGCTGGGATCACCTGTGTGAGTCCTCATGACTGGTTCTGTTCCTGTCTTAGTGTTGCTGTCATTGTAGTCACTTTTTTTCCATGTTGAGACTTGTCTAGTTTGTATGAGACACATAGTCATGGAGCCATAGATGTGAAATCCAGAATTCTGCTTCAGCCTCCAGAGTTCAGAGATTTTAGGGTGTGCCACCATGACTGACTTTGTTGTTTTTAATTGTTATCATTTTGAAAACTAAAACAGTAGTAGAGATTGAAGTACTCAGAATTTCCTCTTGGAAGCCTCTTTACTATTTTGCTAGGTTGTTGGAGTGGAGAGATCCAGCTAGGAGTTAGAGTCCATATTTCTCTGGTCGTTGGGATGGAGTGAACAATGGCCCCTAGAGATATTTTTGCCATTATGTATGGAAACTGTAAATGCTAAATTTTTGAAAAAAAAGTCTTTGGTTTTATGATGAAGAGATTATCATAGGTTATCCGAATGGGCAATTACAAATATTCTCACAGGAGGGACAGAGAGATTAGACACACAGAAGGCCATACAAAAGCAGAAAATCTACCAAAAAAATCTACTGTAATATGCTGCCGTCACATCTGAAGGGCTTCAAGCCTACATTCCACAGAGACAGTTGCACACTCACGCTTACTGTGGTCCTGTCGTGGATCAAGATTTCAGTATGGGTACCCACAATGAATGAACTGATAAAGAGATATTGTACAAAAGGATTACGGATTATTAGTCCATTTTAAAGAAAGAGAAACCATGTCATTTTCAAGAAAATGGATGGATCTGGAAATTGTCACATTAAGGAAAATAAGCAGACTTAGACATTTGCTTTTTCTCCTAGGTGGAATGTAAAAAAGGTGACATGAAAGCAGAATTGTTAGAGGAGAGGAGGGGACAGAGGTATAGATGGGAATAATTGGGGCAAGTATGGCCCAATTACCTTATACACATGTGTGCAAACATCTCTCTGAAACACATCGTTTTGCATAGTTTATACCTATTAATGAAAAAGAGTATGCCAGGTCCTCTGAGTATATATTATGGTTTTCAGTTTAGCACTTTTATGGGACTCCTGAGTGTGTGAACAAGTTGGTCTCTGATTCTTGTGCCTTCTCTTGGGACTCTTCCTTCTGTTGGTTGGCCTTGTCTAACTTTAATGTGACAGTTTCTGTTCTATTTACATTTTATTTTGTTATGTTTTGTCACTATCTCTTAGAGGCCTGCTTTTTTTTCTATTAAGAGACAGAAGGGGAGTGGATCAGAAGGGGAGGGGAGGTAGGGAGCACCTGAGAGAAGTAGAGGGAGGGGAAACTGTAATCAGGATATATTGTATGAGGAAAAAATAGTTAGGTATGCATAGGAGAGACAATGCTTTCTAGAGGAATGAATGTGGAAGAGGCAGGTACTAGAATCCCTGGGGGACTTCTTGAGGGTGGGTTGACTCTGCTGCCAACCAACTATATCCAAGGCTGAGGGTCACTTGTTTAGATGACACTGCAAGAATAAATTTTGGTTGCCTTGTGACTGTAAGCATTTCTCACAATGACTATATGAAATCAACACATGTATAGAAGTTTTGTCCCAGCAGAGGGGATTTTAAGTTGTTCTTATGGTTAGAAATGTCATTTGACAAATGTCAGATGAAGGGAATGTTTTTTTTTCTCTCTCCCTTTACATAGTATTTTTTACTGATTATTTGGGAATTTCACATTTTGCACCCTGATCACATCCACCTCCCAGGTTCATTCCCTGACTCTTTTGATCCCCACAAGAGAGACATATGTATATATGGATAGATAGAGAGAGAGAGACAGACAGAGAGAGAGAGAGAGAGAGAGAGAGGAGAGAGAGAGAGAGAGAGAGGAGAAAGGAGTGTTTTCAATAGGTATACTCTCAATGGCCACTTTTAAATTTTTTAGCTTTAATTTAATTTTTTGGCAATAAAGCAAAAAAGGTTCCAAGTATGAGGGCTAGTGAAATAATCCATAAACTTGTGTGGCTGAGGCAGGAGGATCTCATGGAGTTCAAGGCCAGCTTGGACTGTATGGACTGCATTTAGAGAAAAGAAAAAGAGGAAGATTTTGCTTGCTTGAAATTTGTCTACCATATTCACAGAGTCCTTGCAAAAGTGAGGATTTGGGCAGGATTTGAAATACTTCTCATGGACTCTGATGTGCATTCATGCTAATGACACATTTGTAGGTTTTAGTTGACAAATTAGGATGAGTTTCAGGGCTTCACCTAGCCACTGCTGACTTCCAGACCTGGTGGTGTTGCTTCGGGATTCCTAGGTCTTTGATACTATGCATGCATGGTGAACGTCATTCCCAGCATGCACTATGAGCCTCAATCCCAGCATGCACAGTGAGCCTCATTTCCAGCATGCATAGTGAGCCTCAGTCCCAGCGTGCACGGCGAGCCTTTTTCCCAGGTCAGTTGCTCTCTTCTCAGTTCACAGGATCCATTTATGGAGACACGAGATATCTGAATCTGCACCAAGTACAATGAGGACAAAGGAATGGGTCAGTGGATAAGGTGCTTGTGGCCAAGCCTGATGACTTGAATTCAATCCCTGGAATTCAAGAGGTAGAAGGCGGGAACTGTGTCCCGAAAGTTAGTTCTAACTTCAATAGGCATAAGGTGGCATGCATGCATCCCTACAAGCAAACAATCAAAAATAATTAAATAATTATTATATTTAATAATATAATATAAAATAATAGCATAATTAAAGACTAAAAATAAATAGAATAAATAGGAGTTGCTACAAATTTAGTAACTGGCCAAGAATATGATGGATTTTCTTTATTTCTATCCTTTCTGACTTGCTCTGACATACTGTCTATCCCTATCATACTTTTTCTCCTCCTTTCTTCTTTGTTATTATGTCATTATTTTTCATTGCACTTTCTAAAAATCTGTCTCCTCTAGCTAGACTCTAAGAAGGTCGGATCTTTCTTCTGCTTAATGATGCATTTCAAATTCTTGACTATCAGGGACATACAGCTCTTCAGTAAACATTTGCTCAGAGAGGGAGGAAAAACCAACTATGCAAGGTATAAAGAGGTCAAAAGTGTCCTTTTGTACTTCTAATTAATTATGAGAAGTGCTTGTCTCTTTGACAAAACCTAATGAAACCAGAGAGATATTTTCACTCGTGGTATATTTTAGAGTCAACACACTTCTTTTGCTTCTAGTATTCCTCAAGAAACTAAGCCTGCAACAAGGCCTGAGTTTGTTATCCACGGGCCAGAGCTATCTGAAGTTGTTCATTGCTGCTCTCCCAATTCATTATCATCCTTCAGTAGGCTGTACTCCTGCTTGTGATGCCTGATGCTGGAAAACCCTTTCCCTCTGGCAGGAGCCTCAAGTAGTCATAGCTTTGCTTCTGTCCCAGGTGGGCTCACTCACAGCCCTTACTTCTTTATAGTACATCTTTTCATAGCCTTTATCTTCAGGTCAGATGTCTCCTCTTCAGAGAAGAGTTCCAGGGTCATTAAGTCATTTTTTAAAAACACAATTGGTTTTGACTTAGGGACATTGGACTCTCTGGATATGACTGAGTTGTGTATGCAATGGGAAGGAGAGGTTTTACTGAGAAGAGGCTAGGACACTTAATTTTCTCTGGTGCATGAGACAGCCCCCACAACAGAAAATCACCAGGTTACAAAAGGCAATGCACCAAGCCTGGACAGTTCCATAGGGCAAAGCAGCCCTCCTCTAACATCGCCATTTCCTGCCCTTGATGCTGTGCCCATTCCTATCACTCATTGAGGCCAATATCACATATTTTTTTCCTTTTAAGAAAACATCTTTTACTTTTATTAAAATGAAAGAATGCTATAAGTTTGAAACAGCAAATGCCAACGTAGGTAATCCGTTTTGAAGGTCAATATCACTTCTTACTAAATTTGTTTGCTTTTTTGACTGCCTCTCTACTTTACTCAAATAGGAGCTTCTGAAATATAAGATCTCTCCTTGTCTTATTCACTTAACATCTCCAGTGCTTGTTCTGGAACCTAGACAAATACTTCAGTCACCATATACTTATATGTAGTGATGAGGCGAGCAGGCCTGCTTTTTGTCCCGCCCCGTTCCCGCACAGCTAGCTTAGCCCCAGAATAATTACACGGAAACTATATTCACTTAAACACTGCCTGACCCATTAGTTCCAGCCTCTTATTGGCTAATTCTCACATCTTGCTTTAGCTTATATTTAGTAATCTGTGTAGTACCACGAGGTGATGGCTTACCAGGAAAGATCCTAACCTGTGTTCATCTCAAGTAGGAGAATCATGGCGTCTGCCTGTCTCTGCTTTCTTCCTCCCAGAATTCTGTTCTGTCTTTCCCGCCTACCTATGTTTTGACCTATCAGGCCAAGCAGTTTTCTTTATTAATTAACCAATGAAAGCAACAATAGATAGAAGACACTCCTACATCATTTATACCTCTACCCATGCTATTACTATCTCTCAGCCATCTTTATTTTGTCCAAAAAAAAAAAATCCAGATGCTTTTACTTTTTATTATTACTAGGTTTATGGCGTTTGTGGATGTTAAAAACCATGAAGTCTATGAAGGGACTCAATCCTGCCTTAGGCACTCATTCATTCTAACAGAAATTGCTCGAAGATGTTACTTTCATCTTTGGGTTGCTTGACTTCCAAGCCATAAGGAGAAGGCAGACTAGTTCTCCCTATAAGGGAGAATACTGAAGGGAGAGACACAGGAAATGCTTAGAACAAGAAGGTCCCATGCACCTGCTGCCCTTGCTGTCACTATTATTACGTTCATTGTTTCCAGCTCTACTTATAGTATAAAATGTGTTATTCCAACCATTTAAGTCAGCAGCTTTAATTACAGTGATGTTGTGTGACTCATCAATAGTTCTGCCCTTTGAATCTGTGTTTCAGTTCTTTGGATTTATCTGTGTTATGGTTCCTATCCTACTCCTAGTAGATCCTTCAGATAGCAGGCTTCATCAGATTGCCCATGATTCCTGTGTTTCGTGTGCTTTATTGCTTAGTATATCTACAAGGTTAATGGCTCACATCCCCCTTGTATTACAATCAGTTTATCTTCTCTATATTAACCTCTCTATAAATTTGCTTCCAACAGCATCATAGAAATATTGGCACACATTTTATTCTTAATGTGTGCCCCAAAGACCTAGGCCTTCTAAGTATGTGTGAATTTACTACTATCTTCATCTTGATGGTACATGTCACAGAGAATGGCAGAAGTCATAGAAGATGACAGTTCTAAAATAGAAACTTGCTTGCAAATCACCAAAGTAAAGATTTGATTACAGGGGTCAGAGGACTAGAAATCTGATTTGATAATAATTGAATAACTATTAAGAATCCTTCAAATACCTTTAAAGACTCCTTAAAACACTAAGGTTTAAAATAAGATCTAAATATGGGCCAAGGATTTTTCCCAAGGAAAGAAAAATCCTGCCCACTTAATTAAGCAACTTTAAGATATTGTCAGTACAACTGTTTAAACACAGTCTCTCCGGGTTCTGAAGGACACGGGGAAAGGAGCACAAAGGGCTTAGAAGAAATAGGGTTTCTCAACAATCACTGTTGGATTATATGCAAAGTGGAAAGCTAATCATTCAGCAACTTAAAGAGGCTGATGGTCTATTAGTGACCTTTTGCAAAATTCTCAAGAGGTTAGATTTGTTGGGAAACATTCACTAAGTGGAATTTTGCGTGATGAGTCTTGTAGCCTTTTTACGAGAAAACTTCTTCTGAAGTAACAGAATGGTGGAGTGGGAAGTTTTCTAAACTCAAGTTTCAAAACAAAAACAAAAACAAACCTCCAAGTGTACAGGACCAGTGAAACACTGAGCGATGAGGGGTTCTTTCTGCTTTTGTAGAGGAGCTGGCATTGGTCTCAGTAACCACAGGCGGCAGCTTACAACTCACTTGTGTGACTCTGTTTCCGGGGGATTGAATGCCTTCTGGCTTCTAGGGGTGTCTGCATGAATGTGCTGCACATACAAGCACACACAAACTCATGAAGGCACACAGAAGTAAACACAAAATAAGCTTTTTGGTTTTTAAATTGGAGTGTACAAACTGGAAAGATGATGGAGGAAGGTCATTGGTTAAAAAAATAAAGAAACTGCTTGGCTGGCCCTCATAGGTTAGAACACAGGTGGGTGGAGTAAACAGAACAGAATGCTGGGAGGAAGAGGAAGTGAGCTCAGACTCAACAGCTCTGCTCTCGGGGGGGGGGGGGCAGACGCCTCAGAGAGACACCATGCTCCCCGCTCCCGGGAAGATGCACGCGATGAAGCTCCGACCCAGGATGGACGTAGGCTAAGATCTTCCTGGTAAATCCGGTGCTACATAGATGATTAGAAATGGGCCAAATTAATATGTGAGAATTAGCCTAGAAGAGGCTAGATAGAAATGGGCCAAGCGGTGTTTAAATGAATACAGTTTGTGTGTTGTTATTTCGGGGCATAAGCTAGCCAGGCGGCCGGGGTGCTGGGGATGCAGCCCCGCCGCTCCTATTACTACAGAAAGACATTTTTATACCACATTTTTGCCATATGGATATGATACAAAATTGACCTTATTAGGTCTAAGAGCCTGTGGCTTCCAAAAGAGATGCAAATAGGCCAAAAGGGGTTTCCAAGTAACTTTTGATTCAAGAGAACTAGTGACTAGATATGCTTAGAGTTCAGGTTATCTGTGTTGGCCAGTGGACTTTTCTCTCTAAGGACACACAAAAACTCCTGAAGACGCTGCACATAGACCTCCTTTAAGGCATTATACCCTTCTTTCTTTCCACCCTGTTATAGCTGACCAGTTTCAGCTTGCAAATACTTCAGGGGAGCCCAATGTCATGAAAAACAGCTTCCTTCTTCAGGGCATTTGTGTAATGGAGTTCACACTTGGGAAGAGAGTGGCCGGAGACTTCTTACGAACCTTGTCTTCAACTCAGCTACACTGTTCTGTAGGAGAATTTCATCAGCTAAAACTCTTATTAAATGTATTTCCATTTAATAAGTCGATATTTGATGAGTTTTGTAACTTAACAATTATTCCAAATTACTTTCAACAGAAGCTGAAGCAGACATGCTAACATCAGATGTGGTTTCCTTCCTTCCTTCCTTCCTTCCTTCCTTCCTTCCTTCTTTCCTTTTTTCTTTTCTTTTCTTTCTTTTCTTCCTTTCTTCTCTCTCTCTTTTCTTTTTAAACGGGCTTTTCTGTGTAGTTTTGGCTGCCCTGGAACTCATACTGTAAACTAGGCTGGCCTTAAACTAAGAAATCCACCTACCTCTGCTTCTTGAATGCTGGGGTTAAAGGTGTCCACTATCACCTCCCAGCTTAGATGTGATTTTCCTTAGCTGAAAATGCATGCTAGGCATTTTGTACTAGAGACAAACAAGAAGCACAATTCTTGCTCTTCAGATCTTTGATGTGATTCTCAGATTACTTCCTGTTAGTTACAATCACACACCCCTACACTTTTTACAAGGTCAGTGTCATGGCTGAACCCAGTCAGAGCCTAGGAGAAGCCCTTTCCCAGTGTGAACAGCTTGTGCTTCTGTCTGCCATTCTATAGGCAGATCTGAGACTTGGGTGATGCAGGGGAAAGTGATGAATGCATGAGGACTTGTAGGACAAAATGGGGAAGAACTTACGACTTCTGGATGCGGAGAAGGTGGAAGAGGAGTTCCCACTTCTCGGCATTGCTGAACGAACATTTGAAGATGAGCCAGGGACTGTGCAGAAGCACCACACAGAAGGGATTCTTCCCAACTCCTTCTCTTGTCCCACCCCAACTTTTCCATGTGTACCTTTTGGCCTGTCCTATCATCCCTTGCTTTCCTCATCCCCCGTGATATCATGTCCCAGCCACGTCATAAAGCTTTGCATTTTGACTCCTGATGGAGTAAAGAGAGCACGTAAAGCCTGTGTGTGGTCTGTCCTAACACATAGTAGCCTTAGGACCTACGCCTAGGGCTTGGCATGCTTGTGGGCCATTTGTATTTCGAAAAAGAAATTATCATCTTATTATTTTTAGCTTCCAGTAGTAGAGTAGGAGACAGGAAATATCCAGAAACATCAAAGCACACCTAGTTGGCGGAGGAGGTGAATTTTTCAGTGAGAAGTAGAAGTCATATTTATGGAAAGCTAGCAATTAGTACAGTATTTAAAATACCATAAGCATGGGCTGAGGGCATGGATCAGTGGCAGAGCCCCTGCCTAGGAGTATGAGGCTCTGGGGTCAATCCTTGTTAACAGAAGCTACCATGCAATAAAAACACAAGAGGAGCAAATCAAAAAGGAAAAAAAAGCAATTTGAGATAGTTTTTAGAGAAGTTGGATGGTATAAATATTTTAAGACAAGATGATTACTGTGAATTTGCTTTTCTTTAGCTGGCCATGACTGCCTTTAGGTTGTGAACTGTACAAACGAAATGCCGAGAAGGAACAGAAAAGCCAAGCAGCTATAATTCCTCACAAAGCCACTTGTTCCCAATAATTGATGTTCTTGGTGTGGCCAGGACAGGACACCATAATTTTCCTGGTCAGCGTTCTCTGAAAGGTTTCTAAAGGGATTATTTTCTTCGAACACTGCAAACATTTCTGAAACATCAGTTTAAAATTAATCATCACCCCCGTGAAAGTTTACATGTTAAAAAAAAAAAGTCATTCATTTGAGTGAGTAGAGTTTCTCTTACTGATTCGACTGGCAGATAGATGCCCCCTTTCTGTGTTATTTTAAAACAAATACTTTAAAAATGTCAATGAGATCTATCTCTATGTAATATACTGTCTATCTGCTCTTTAATAAAGCCTAATTAAGATTCCATCACTGTGGTAAATGGAAGAGACTCCTACCAAGAGTCTATGTACCTGCGCCCGCCAGCCTTCACTCTGGTTCTTGTTACATCATGTCTTGGGGGAGAGACAGGTCTTTCGATTTCACTTCACGTCTGCCTTAGTGAGTGGCTTGTGGGACTATATCCTCTTGAGTGTTTCCTGGGGCCTCCCAATTAAGTGCAATTTGGTAGTAAGAGTTTCTATGGCTACTGGACTGCTCTCTGAAGTTTTTGAAGTCTGCAGATCGCAACCATAAAACTGTTGATGCAAACCCAAAGTACAGCGGTTGAAATTCGGTGATAAAATCAGGTTGAAATTTATGGATGTATTTCTTTCCTTGAACTGGCGGATTTGCCCCTCCTCAGACTGCTGGGCCGTTTCTGATGAGTCAGAATCAGTTGGGCTTAACTCCACCAATGAGAGTCTGACTTCTCTAAACACAGCTGAAGGCCTGTTTCGATGTTTGCTCTCAGACACTTACCTTTCAGCTAACCTGATATTTTTTGATTGTGTCCATAGTGTTTGTTAATACGTTTCCTGTTGCCATAATGGACAACATGACCAAGGGCAAAATTGGAGAAGAAAGAGGTTATTTATTTCATATTACTGCTTACAGGCCATTGTTGAGGAAAAGCACAACAAGACTTCAAGCAGGCCTGACTTCCCTTCATGATGGACTGTGATTGGGGACCATGTGAGCCAAATAACCCCTCCTCCCCCCAAAACCACAATCATGTGTCAAGATGCAAAAGGAAAATGTACAGATGTTTTACAGGTGTGAAACGGGGAACTACATTTGTTAGACATTTGATCTTAAGTCTTTGCTGATTTTGAATTTTTCAATGTAACTGTATTTGAAATGAAAACAAAAACAATTCACCTACTGGTGAGAATCCAGGAGGTCAGGAACTTGAAGCAGAAATTTTGGGGAAAAATGCAGTTTACTGGTTTCCTTCCAGGATCATGGTCAGCTCCTTCCTTATACATCCCAGACCTACTGGCCTAGGGATGGTACTGCTTGAAGTGGGTTAGGTGTTCCAACCCGCTCCCATTAATCAAGTAAATGCTCCTTAGACCATCCCCTAAGGGCAATCTGGTAGGGGCAATTTTTCAACTGAGTTTCCCCCTTCCCAGGTGTATCAAGTTGACAACCAAGATAAGTGATCACAATGCTTAAATACAAACCCACATTATATTATATTAAATATTTATTTGGTTGTTTTAAGACAGGGTTTCTCTGTGTAGCCCCGCTTGTCCTGGAACTCCTCTGTAGACCAGAGTGGACAGAGATCCTCCTGCCTCTGCCTCTGTCTCCTCGTGAGTGGTGGAATTAAAGTGAGGGCCACTATGCCTGCCTACTTACAGTTCTTGTTGCTACAACCAAATACCCAGCACAGGAAGGGTCAGTTGGTCAGGGAAGGTATAGCAGGAGTAGGAGGAGGCATCTGGTCACATGACACCCAGTTTCAAAGCAGAGAAAGATGAATGCTTGTCCTCACCTCTCTCTCTCCCTTTAACCCCAGTCCATGAAATAACACTGGCTCCATTCAGAGTGGGCTTCTCACCTCACCTAACCTAATATACAGAGTTGCTTGTGAACATGCTCAGAGATTTATTCCCATGGTGATATTAAACACTGCCACTTTGACAAGACTAGCCATCCCACGGTTAACTAGACACAGAAGAAAACTGCTTTCTAAATACCTGTGCTTATTCTCAGGGCAGAAGCAACTCCTGGCCTTAGTCATAGAAAGCTCTCTGTAATGAACAGTGATGAAGGCAGAGACTTTGTGCCTGCCCCAGATGCAGAAAATAAGCAATGGATGTGGGCCCACCCTGGAGGAATCATTTATTGTACACCCTTGAAGGCTCAGGGAATGTTGCAAGAGAGGGGATGAGAAGAATATAAGGGAATGAGCCATGAGAAAGCTAGAAGACAGGCCAAGGAGCTGCATCTAAACACGATGTTCTAGACTTGGTAATACTATTGTAATCATTAACTCTCATTAACCATAGCTACCTGCATGAAGTTCACACAAGACCAGTTCTATCAACAACTAGTCAAGGAAGAAGGAGGAGGTCATGGGGCCCTAAACCTTCACCTCTGAACTATAGGCTATTGCTAGATTCTGAAAGAGAGGGACATTATTGTCTTCAGTTGTGTATCCTCTGCTGAGCTCACCAGGCTTCAACAAATAAATTCTCAACCCACAGTCCTACGGATGGCTCTGGTTAATCTTGGGACATAAAGCAAAATGAATGGACACGAATGTGAAAGATTTGTCGGGTGTGGCGAGGGAGGATAAAGATGGAGGATAAAGGAGGTGAGAGAAGAGAGTGGATAATAACTTAGGTATACATAGGTGAAATTGTAAAGAAAAATAAAAATTAAACACAGAATAGCCATCACAATTGTGCTTCTTCATAAAATTTATAGACTCTTACAGATAAAACATTGAAATATATCACTACATTACTTTGTTGACACGAATAATAGAAATACATTCTACAATGAGTTTAATTTCACATATTTGACCCTAATTATGTTTTCTGTTTATTGTTCCCAAGGGAATTGATCGTCTCAAGCCAAGAGAAATGATAAGAGTTTAAGGATGAGAAATGCAGCTTGATTGTTGTCATGGTATAATGTTGATGGTGGACTCTGACCTTCATGTTGGGTGAGCACATGAGCCTCAGTGTTAGTGGACTGGTAGGTAAGCCTCAGTTTCCTTCTCCTGCAGATTGTTACTGGAGCAGTGTTCTTAAGGGGCTAACAACTGCCATGCATCAGTAAGATGTGCAGGTGAAGAGGGCACTTCCAGGTTGTAGTTACTAAAGAATAAGCAGAGGAACAGACTTAGATCCAGAATGTTCTGGAGTTCTGGAGCTCTGTAAACAGCAATTCCAGCAGCATAGTCAGGTTTCTTTGTCTAGAGACTGGGTCGTATAAACCCTAGGGTCATCAGTTTTGATACTTTCAGCTGTTTATTAAGGTACCACAAGGAGGGAGAACGCCTGGATTGTCTAGTGAGTCAACTGCAAGGATGAGAAACAAGAATGTCCTTGTTGTGGCATGCTGAAATGTTCTAGAGAGGAGGACTACCCTAGGGTCAGGACAGTTTCTTCTGGAACAGAACAGATGCCTGCGTGGACCTAGTTAAGAGGATCTGTGGCATTGTTAAAAGTCTCTTCAGAATGAATCATTATACTTTTAAAGGAATGATTTCTTTTCAGGGTGCCAAGACACAAGTTGATACAGATTCTCCCAGAGTCTGTAAAACACCCTGACCTTTTGACATCATGCGAAGTGCATGAATTTCTTTATGTGTCCTGATTATTTTTTGGTTGGTAACAGACTATTGCTGCGTCTGTCTTTCTTTGGGCTGCAGGGTAGAAATGCATACAGACACTGAGTGTCTGGGATATGGAATGCAGTGGGCTTATTCAGACAGAGCTGGGATTCTCTTGATGTGAACTCATCTCATTCAGTCATTACATTCACCTGTAGCCTACGGTGGCCTCAGTGTCTGTTTCTAAGACCGATTCCTTGTATCTTCTGGAGGAACTGGGGAAGCTCCTTCCACTCCTGTCAAATCTCTGTTGAGTCTGTAGAGATAGTTTGCCATTAAAAATGACTTTAATTTTAATATACCTTTAGGTTATAAAACCATTATAAAGAGCCCCCATGTAACTCTCACCTTGATGGAGGAAGGTCATTGGCTAATAAAGGAACTGCCTTGGCCCATTTTATTGGTTAGAAGATAGGTGGGAGGAGTAAACAGAACAGAACGCTGGGAGGAAGAGGAAGTGAACTCAGATTCCGCAGCTCTTCTCTCGGGAGCAGACGCCTCAGAGAGACGCCATGCTCCCGGCTCCTGGGCAGACACACGCTATAAAGCTCTGACCTAGGATGGACGTGGGCTAGAATCTTCCCGGTAAGACCGGTGCTCACAGATTATTAGAGATGGGTTGATCGGGATATCAGAATTAGCCAGTAAGGGCTAGAGCTAAAGGGCCAAGCAGTGCCTAAAAGAATACAGTGTCCGTGTAATTATTTCGGGGCATAAGCTAGCCGAGCAGGCAGCTGGGGTGCTGGGGACGCAGCCCTGCCGCCCCTATTATTACATCACCTCATCACCTTTGTTATTAATATTACATCTACTGATAATGCGGTATATTTGTTAAAATTAACTAAGTGAAATAGGAACAAAATTTACCTTTATTAATAATCTCTTACTTTTGCATACTGCAGTTTGAATGTTTATTTTTTTTTTTAAATCTTAAATTAGAATCTAATGTTCTGAATATGGGCAAAAGACTATATCTCGAGGACAGAACCCTTATAAAAGGATTAGTGATAGCAAAAGGGGCCTGAGAGCAATACCATATGAAGTCCCAGCCAGGAGGCACTGTTCTCAGTCACCATTTGACACCAAATCTGCAAGAACTAGAGAAACTAAGTAATAAGATGAACCCTAAGAAAAACATATATAGATCCCCCTGGAAAGTCAAAATAGACAAGATCACCTGACAAAATTGGGAGCATGGGGGTGGGAGAAGAAGGGAAGGTGGAAGGGGAAGAGGAAGAGAGAAAGGGAAGTGGGAAGGAGAACTTGAGGAAACAGGATAGTAGAGATGGAGGAGGGACAGAGATAGAGAACAAGGAAAGAGATATCTTGATTGAGGGAGCCATTATGGGTTTCTTAGTAAGAAACCTAGCTCTAGAGAAATTCCCAGGAATCCACAGGATGACCCCAGCTAAGACCCTAAGCAATAGAGGAAAGCATGCCTGATATGGCCTTGCCCTGTAGTCAGACTGACGAATATCTTAAATATTACTGTAGAACCTTCACCTAGCAACTGATTGAAACAAGAGGCAGAGACCCTTATTGGAACACTGGACTGAGTTTCCAAAGTCTAGCTGAAGAGTGGAAGGAGTGAGAGTATGAGCAAAGAGGTCAAGACCATGATGGGGACACCCACTGAAACAGTTTATCTGAGGTAATGGGAAGTCACTAACTCTAGCCAAATAGGGAAGGAACCAGCATTGGGCCAAACTGACCTCTACTGTCAAGAGGCATGTCCCCCTCCCTTGATCTGGGCAGGCTCATGGCCGCAACAGGCAGAAGTGGTGTTGTTCTAGTTTGGGTTCTATGCCTTCTTAGACCTTCTTTTTGTCTCTTGGAATATTCTAGAAGACAAGGGTTTCATGTATATCTGAGTGCCTTGGGACAGCAGCAGAGAGACACATGGTATTTTCTCACCTTTTGAGCCATATCTGAGAAGGCACTAGATACTAGTGAGCCTAGCTGTACTGCAGGCTCCAGACATGCACATCTGCATTTTCAGGAAGCAATGTGTAGAGCACACCAATGCTGCAGCCCGGCTCTGCAGGAATTCTCCCCTCGAAAGCAATGAAATAGAACCAAATGGTCATTTATTTCACAACATTTTGAAGCAGTCTGGTCTGCAGCAATAGAGAATTGAAATAGTTTATAAAATCTTCACCCCTAATGAGTATGCTAGTCTGTGACTGTTCTTCCAGCACATAGAAAGTCAAGGCAGGAGGACTGAGAGTTTGAGGCCAGCATGCCCCATGCAAGGTCCTGTCTCAAAAAAGATTATTACTCCTGTTGGCTACATGGCCTCGAAGAGACTCTAAACAGTCTTTTTTATTTAACTGCCTGCTATGCAAATAGTTTCTAAATTTCCTGTCTTTGTTCTTACTCTAATTTATTTAATAGTGGACCATCTCTAGCTTCTGAGAAGCAAAGTGGTGATCAGTGCACCATGATTCTACCTCAGTGCCTGAGTGCTCAGAGCAACTAAGCTGTCTGGTTTTCAAGTCAGAGTTGGGTTAGAATTTGGGGTTGGTGACGTATTAGAGGTTTGACCTTGGGTAAGTCAAATCCTGTCGCCTTATGTGAAAAATAGGAATAATTGTATTTATCTTAAAAAGTTGTTATGGAGACTGAGTAAGGAGAACAGGTCAGAGTGTGTGCATGTCAGCTGTGTTACTAAAATCGGGTGGTTTTCGTGTAAAATACCCAGGCTCATTTTGGCAGCACTCTAACAAAAGAAGAGCTGACTTTTCATGGAGGTGAGATTCAGGATTGGTCTCTTAATCTTTGGCCCTTTGCCAAGTTATACTGGAGACTCTAACATAGGAGAGCTGCTGTAGATCTGGACAACATGGTCTGTGCACACTGGAAAAAGTGGTGTTGGTAGGAAGACGCTCCAGCATGCAGATAGTGGGTACACCCATCCTTTGTAAGGCGGTGGGAAAGGAACTGTATGGTCCCTGTTTGGCAGACTGGCAATCTGGAGATAAAAGAGCTTCCAGCTTGCCCCAGGACCACAGTGGCAAGGCAGGAAAAAGACCGGCAGAGATATTCAGCATGGCTTTTTGTTAATGGATTCCCTCCAATACCCAGGTCAGAGAAGTTCTTTCATTTTCCCCAAACTATACCCTTCAATGAGGTCTGTTTGAGGCAGAGACACTAATCCAGCCCTGGGGTGGATTACTTCCTCCTCAGCGTCCTCCTTTGATGTGTAGCTGATATGGAACTGAGTGCCAACATATGTTTGTACAAATATATTGGCGAATGTAAGCAGCCACTGCTAATTATTACACTCTGAACCCCATGTGAGGCTTGCATGATGCCCCAAGGAATCAGAACCTAAGAAAATAATATATATATATATATAAATATTTTCAAATGTTAGCAAAAATGGGTTAATTTCTTTGTGGTTGAAATTGGAAGACACTGCAGAATTACCTTGTCTTTCAACTCTTCGACAATAATGTGTTTACTCAAGGAATTCAGGTCAAATAGCTGCTGGAAGAAGTTGGACTTTTTTTAAAAATGAAAAAGAGAAGCTTAGATTTTAAAACTCAAAATCGCATTGATATTTTCAAAAAAAATGAAAATAAGGGCAGATATAACTTCAGTAGAGTCTACAAAACCAGAAAGCAATGTGTGTGGCAAATGGTGTGATATTAAAGATGATTTACGGGGAGGGGGTAGAGCTACTAGGTGAAAAAAAAAAGCAGCGATGGGTGAGGAGTGTGGGAACTGCGCAGTGCCTTGCTGTGCCCAACAGCATTCAAATTCAAATCATTTTGGAGCACTTTGGTGGCTTAGCATAATTGGGAAGGTCAGAGTGGCCTTTGTTCTCTGCGCTGTGGTCATCCATTTTCACAAACCCGAAAAGATTGGTGCTTTCCTCAGCTGCCCGCATTTCCAAATCAAACATCGGTTCCCAGCTTGAATTGTAAGATTATATTTCTGCTGTTAATTTTTGCTGCAAGGTTGCTCTAATGACTCCAACAACACCTGTCCTTCTAGCGACAGACATAAGAATTACCCTGTTGACCACTTTCTTAGTAACTCGAATCACAATCATCAAAAATTTGCGAGCATGCTTCCATTTTTGAAATGTAATCATGTAATTGCTTATGTCCTGTGAGCTTCCTGTTCCCATGCAGAACCTTACCCTTACTTTGAAATTTTTTTATAAGCAATAAACTTGATATTCAAACTTGACTTTTTTTCCTTCCTTTTCTAGGACAGGGTCTCACTCCTCTCAGGCATCCAGGCATGGTTTGGAACTCACTATGCCACCCAAACTGGACTCAAACTCTGGCGATCCTCCTGCCTCAGCTACCTGGTGCTGGGATTACAGGTGTGAACTATTACACCTGCCTCAGACTAGCCTTTGGTACATTTATTTTTAGCTTGTGGAATTTAGAAAATCTTTTTGTTTTTCTTGTTTTATAGACACCCTTTCTAAATTTGTATTATAGCTTGGGTTCTGTGAAGTGTGACTGCTTTTTTCCTATGACTACTCTACTGGTCCTGGTACCCACCCTTGTGGTTCCCCATCCTTCCCTGATACCTACACTCTAACCACTCTGGAGAGGGGATACCTCCAAGTAAAAAGAAGATCATGTCATGGAAGTAGAAACAGAGAATCTCATTACTATCCATAAACATTTGTTGCTCTTGTCACACAACCGAGTTTATTTTTCTGTTCTGCAGTGACTGACCTGTCTACTTGGTCCTTGAAGCTCTCATTACTTTTCCCTCTCCTTATTTCCTGTTCTCAGCTAAAGAAGTCACTCACAGATCACTGAGAAAAATGATAGTCACCAGAGAACCCGCACCACTGACTATATAAGTAACTGCAGCTCTTTCTTATGGAGAAAGAGCTAATTTTGTCAAAGACTGGTAAATTCAGTTTTTCTTAATGCCCTGCTCCATTTTGTCTTTTTAAACACCCCACTCTTCTTTTTATTAGGATGCAGAGGAGGGATTACTGTGGATGTGAGTGCAGATATCACAGCCTTATTCTCATCTGAATAAAAAGATGTTATTGAATTTGTCTTCGTGGTTGGGAAATACTCCACCAACCGCACTTCTCCACCCCGAATATACTGCTTCATTTTTGCCACTCTTCCTGGCTTGAAATGTTTGTGTATATGTGTTCCTGTACATGCTTGTGCGTGTTAGGTGCACATGTGGTTATGTCTGTCAATGTCGAGGCCCAAGTTCAATGTTGGATGTCAGTGTCTTTCTCTATCACTCTTTTCCTTATTTTTTGAGACAAAAATCTCGGAACCTGGCCAGACTTCTTGAAGTAATAGCCTGGGCCCCATCACCTTTGTATGGAACCAGTGGGTCCTTTAGTGTCACTGAAGCTTCCTAGTGTAAGGTGGGACTTAAATGAGGAGTTTGGGTATTAAGTTCTTCATTAGTTCATCAGCTGTTTTAGACAGGCAAAGAATCACAGCTTCACAGAGTTAAAAAAATGCAGCATAAATAAAAGCAACACATCTTTACAGCATTAAACAAATGTTCCATAGCATAAACAAAAATAACATACCTTAAATAATATTCTACATTTCCCCCTTTTTGTCTAAATAAAATGAAAGGTTTTTAACTTTAACGTGGTAAAATTATATACAACAAAAATAATCAAGTAAGAATTAATTTACAATATTCAGTCCATTTGCATTTAGCAAATTCAGAGAAAATAATATATTACCTGTCTTATCTTAGTTAATCTAAAATTTTATCCCTACTTATGTTCTTTCTTAAAGAAAATTGTAACTATAACTATCTAGTCTTCAACCCCATCAAACACAAGAAGGATGTAATCTTGTCTAAAAACAGAGACATTTTGCTGCCTGGACAGTCATTCAAAGTTCCTCTGCAATGTTGGGGTACAGACCTAGAGTATCTGGCAGACTTTTCAGGGAAGCAGGAAAGGTGAAAGACTATTTTGCCTTGTATTGGCAAAGTTCAGCAGTCATTTTCCTGTGGGTCCTGCATGTCCAGTCTGCACAGCACATAGTCAAGCAATCAAGAAAAGAACAGTTATTTTGCCCAAATGGCTAATCTTACCACAATGAAAGCAAACTCCTATGGAGTTTCCTCAATGTCTGTCATTCTTTTATGAAGTAAATTGCTGCTACCAGGAGCAGATGTGTCTCATTGTCATGAAAAACCTTAAGTTAACAAAACATTTTAAATGCCATATTCTATAGGTCTTTGAAGTGTTTGAAAATCACCTATCTAAAATTTATCTATTTACCTTTGAAAACATACCTAATGTGACTACAAGCTTATTATATATTAACTACTAACTTCATTTCTTATTTATACATTGCATTTTAAATGAACTGCATAAACACAATATCACAAACAAGAGTAGAAACATACATGCAGTGTAACAAAAATAACTTTAAGTTTGTACCAATATACCAACATTAAAGTTAATGCAAAATATCCGAGATTAATAGTTGTCTCTTTATCCTATATTCATATATTCCCCCAATCTATAACAAACATCCATAACCCACCAAATAACCAAATACCACCCATACACCTAACTCTTGGAACTATGGGTATCATTTTCTCTACACTGCTTCCTGTTGTCTATGGGTCCCTGAGAAAATTTGAGATAATGACCAAGTTCTAGGAAGACCAGCTATAACCTTTATTGATAGGAATCACCTGTCAAGATTCAGGAGGTCTCTCTTGATCAAACCTGATCATTATTATTTATAAAGAAATCTATAACCTCTCATCTCCTGTGGGAACAAAATGTCAAAAATTTTTGACCTTTTTTTTTTTTTTTTTTTTTGAGACAGGGTTTCTCTGTGGCTTTGGAGCCTGTCCTGGAACTAGCTCTGTAGACCAGGCTGGTCTCGAACTCACAGAGATCTGCCTGCCTCTGCCTCCAGAGTGCTGGGATTAAAGGCGTGTGCCACCATCGCCCGGCTTAACTTTTTTTTTTAAAGTTAAGGCATTCCTAAAGTACACAGCCTGGTTTATTTCAACAGTCCCTCTTTCAGTTCCAGGTCTCTTAGTAGCTGTCCTTTGCTTTTCAGCAATCAAAAAATTCAAAATCAACACAATAGCCTGCAGGATCCAGACTCCCTGTGTATTCTCCTCTTTATGTGGCTTTTTTTTTTTTTACTTTTATATTACTTTTACTGTCTTTTTAAAGACTCTATTTTTCAAAACCATTTCTTTCTATAACTACCTATACCCATTTTCTGTCTTTCTTAAGCTTGCACTCGTTGTAAAACACAACTTGTTTGGAGGGTTTTTCTGTCTGAACCTCTTTTACTGTGTATCTTTCAGCCATTTTGTGTGTGTGGTGTGTGTGTATGAGCAAACTTTAGACTGTTACACTACACCTGGGTCCTCCAGATGCTTTAACAACCGGTTCTGCTGGCTTCTCAGTTTGGGAGAGCAAAGCCTAAAGTTCATGGCCTGATTGGAGGTAGGTGACCAGGAACTTCATTCAACCCTCCAGAGCTCTAGAATGCTTGCATACAATTGACTATTTTTTTAAAAATGTAGTTTTTGTTTCTATTTACCATAAAAATGCTATTTAAGTGCTTTGCTGTTAAGCAGGGTTTCTTAAATGAGCCATATTTTTTTTTTCACCTTTCTTAGGCTCTAGATGGATATTTGAGCCCACGTAAGTACACCAAAATGTAGTTCGATTTTCTTTTACTCAAGCCCCACATTGGAACACCAAAGTGTTGTTGGTTGTTTTACTCTTTTGGCTTTTTGGGGGTCCCACCACCCTGCTCCCAAACAAATCACACACTGAGTCTTATTCTAACTTATAAAATCCTGGCCTTAGCTTGGCTTGCTTCTTGCCAGCTTTTCTGAACTTAACCCACCTACATTTTGCCTCTGGGCTTTTTCCTTTTCTTACTTTTGTACATCTTGCTTTCAGTCTTACTCTGAGGCTGTCAGGCTGTCTGGGTGGCTGGCCCCTGGTGTCCTCCTCTCCTTGTTCTCTTACCACCCCTTTTTAAAAATAGATTTCTTTTTCTATTTTATACTCTCTGCCTGCCAGCCCCACCTACCCTTTCTTCTGCCTCACTATTGACCTTTCAGTGCTTTATTAGACCATCAGGTGATTTAGACAAAGAATCACAGCTTCACAGCGCTAAACAAAGCATCATTAAACTAATGTTCCACGCATAAACAAAAGTAACACACCTTAAAATAATATTCTACAAGAACAGTAAGATGAGATTCCTGACATTACCAAAGAGAAGCAGAGAACTGGTTTCCTAGGTGTCTCCTTTATCAAGGGGCAGAAGCAACAAGAGAAGCAAAAGCCACCATTGCCCATAGGCAGAAAACCACAGTTCTCAGTGCAGGGGCGTCTGCTGCCTTCCTCACTACCAGATGACGGCACCTTTGCCAGGTTGTATAGGAAATGGATCCATTTCTGGGAAATCTACAAGCAATTTCTGCTTTCCTTCCTACCAGAAAACGTTTTCAGTGCTTAGAGGAGTCCCACCAGGGAAAGAGAGGGCATCAAAGATGTTGTCCCAAAGAACTGGAAAAGGAGAGCAACCAATGGAAGAGAAGAGGAAAGAGCAGATGGAAAAGAGCAAGTGCCGCCACCGAATGCAAGGAAACACAAGGACAGAGATCAGGAACTGTCCAGGGCCGAGTCCTCCACAGCTTCCCCTTCTCTTCACATGGACCAGTTGTGGGTCTCTGTGCTCACTAAAACCTACTGCAAAATAAACCTCTGTAATGAAGGCAAGAGATGTAGTATCAATGGGGATTGTGCTGAGTCTAGCAGTCACTTTAATAGTATGTATATTTATGATGATATGCAAGATATTCGTCATTATTGCTCTAGGATAGGGTCATTTCAGGTTCCCCATCCTCAGCTGCCCAAGGAACTAACTGGGGACCTCGGCTTGGGTATCTGGGAGCCACTCTAGGTTCAAGTCTCTTGCCAACCCTAAGGTGGCTCCCTTAACTAAGAACCGTGCTTCCGTGCTCCCCCATCCAACCTTCCTTCATCCCAATCCTCCCCCTTTCCCAAGCTCCCCCCCATTCTCCCCCTCTCCCCCCTCTCTCCCCATCTCCCCTTACCCCCATCCCACCCCACCCCCAAGATCTCAATTTTCTCCCCGGCAATTTTGTCTACTTCCCATAGCCAAGAGGACAACTATATGCTTTTCCTTTGGTTCACCTTCTTACTTAGCTTCTTTGGGATCACCAAGTGTAGACTCCGTGACCCTTGTTTATGGCTAGAAACCAATTATGAGTGAGTACATCCCATGTTCATCTTTTTGGCTCTGGGTGATGGATGGAGACAGAGACAGAGACCCACACTGGAGCACTGGACTGAGCTCCCAAGGTCCCGATGAGGAGCAGAAGGAGGGAGAACATGAGCAAAGAAGTCGGGACCACGAGGGGAGCACCCACCCACTGAGACAGTGGAGCTGATCTATTGGGAGCTCACCAAGGCCAGCTGGACTGTGACTGAAAAAGCATGGGATAAAACTGGACTCTCTGAGCATGGCCAACAATGAGGGCTGATGAGAACCCAAGGACAATGGCACGGGGTTTTGAACCTACGTAATGTGCTGGCTTTGTGGGAGCCTAGCCAGTTTGGATGTTCACCTTCCTAGAAATGCACGGAGGGGGGAGGACCTAGGACTTACCACAGGGCAGGGAAATCTGACTGCTCTTTGGGCTGGAGAGGGAGGGGGAGAGGAGTGGGGGGAGGGGGAGAAGGGTGGGAGGAGGGGGAGGGAAATGGGAGGCTGGGAGGAGGAGGAAATTTGTTTTTTTTTCTCTTTTCTCAATAAAAAAAATAGTATGTATATTTAAAAGAATAACAGTGGGTTCTCCCCTAGGATCTATGACCTATATAGTTATAGGTTCTTGGATCCTTTACCAGTGCCAGGTATGGGGTCCATCTTTTGGAGCATACTTCAAATTCTATTAGAAAGTCATTGACTGCTCCCCTGATCTTTGTGCTGCTATTGTACTAGTGGACACTTTCTTATTTTATTTTATTTTATTTTGAGACAGGGTTACTCTATGTAGCCCTGGCTGTCCTGGAATTCACTCTGTACATCAGGATGTCCTAACTTAGAGATCTTCCTCTTCTGCCTCCCAAGTGCTGTGATTAAAGATCTGGCTCATCACCCCACCTTTGGTAGGTATGAGCATATTTTGCCAGGTAGTTCTCAGTTCATAGGCTAGCCCAGGATTTTAATTTTGATATGAAATTTTCTTTGCCTTTAATAATTTGTATTGTATCACAAATATTCTGGCTTTGCATTGCAGTAGCACAAGAAGTTTATATTTACATTAAAAATCTAATAAAGAGCTATAGCAATACAATTTGATGATTTCATCGCATTTACAATGTGTGATATACGCAAGGTTGAATTCTTCTTTTTCTCATACACTATGTGTTTTATATTCTGTATAATCCAAATGAAATACTGTACTGGGTCTTGGGATCTAAGAAATTCATAGCATTTGTGGAATACAGGATCAATCAAGGATCTCTCATTGATCACTGAGTACTTTCTTTTTGTATGAAAATGCCCCCTTGCTCAAGTCAGGAGATTTGAATAATGCCTCCATTTAAAACTATTCCTATAAGCAAAATGCTATACAATGGAAGTGATTTTAGGTAAAGAAAATAAGACTACCTTTTTATAGGTTTCAAGTTATAAATACAAAAACAGTCATAGTCAGGCACAGTCGGGACCTGGGTCACTAGGTATATCTTTCCATGTGGAAGTTCCATACAAGGAAAGAGAGATGCTTAAAGCAAAGTCCCATTTTCAAGTTACCTCTCATGATGGTACAGTCACTCATTTCTTACCTTGAACCAGTCGCTTGCATCTCTAAGAATGAGGGATATTCTGTTTTATTTTTCTAAAGGCAGTGGAAATGAGTAGGTTCAAATTTTAGACCCCGAGTTCAGCAATAATGCTCCAGTCATCTTTCTATTTCCATCTTGGCAAAGCATGCAATTAAGCAGTTCTTCAACACGGGATTGTTGAAATGAACTGTCAGGCACCACAATTTCTTTTTAAAATGTAGTAACATCCTAAGGGAAAGGGACACACACACACACACACACACACACACACACACGGGGAGGGCAAATTTAAGCTTTTCAATCTTTCATATTGAATTAAAGGGAATAGTGAGATAATTTTTGAAGGAGAAACAGAATCAGAAACATTTTGATTCATGAACAAGTAAATTTAATCTGAATAATATGAATTACAATTTTGATGGGGATCCAAAGAAAAGCACAAGAACATAAAATATCTAAAACAGTCTTTAAAATAAGCTACCGTAAAGATTAACAAGGAAGGGAAATATAGCAAATGACCCAAAGGAGTTAAAGAGAAACGCTCTGTCTAGAACTGCCCAATCATGGCTTGTACTTGTCTCCTTGTCGTACCAGATGACACTGACCTAGGAAAAAGTGTTACAATTAGCTAGACATAGTTTTAGACTTAGGGACATTTTTGAACAGCATCTGGTACAACAGTTTCTAGAGAAGCGGGGAAATGTCTGTGAAATAGGAGAAGGTTCAGTTGCTGTCTCCAAGTCAGTGCCACACGGCAGCAAGGGAGGAAGAGTCAGAGTGGCAGTGAAAGGAGAGATGTGAGTGCATTTTGCCAGACGGAGCCTGAGCTCTTTGACACATGCCTTGCTACTTTGTAGCAGAGATCTGAAAAGGCAGACCTTGAAGTAGATGTTATTCTTCCAACGAAAGGACTTTCACATCTGTCTGCTTTCAATAAAGATCTGCCATCTTGCATTTGGGGTGTGACTTATTAATTTTTGTAAAAACTCATGCTGCATACAACCTTCCAATTTGTCAGCTTGTGAAACCTCTTATATGACTGTCGCTTAGAGAACAGAATCATTCTATAACCAGACATGAGTTAACTATACAACGAACTGCCAAATTCACAACACGAAGACAGTAAAATTAGAAAAAATAATGAAATACTTCGATTCACTGAGTATGTGGCTCACTTTAGCTGACAAAAAACCCTTAAATTTCTGAGATTGTCACTATTTCACACACACACACACACACACACACACACACACACACACTCACACTCGGTTGGGAGGGACTGAAGAGGACAGCAGGTAGAAACCACACAGGCAAGGCCATTGAAATGGCTCAGCTGGTTAAGGTGTTTGCTTCTAATCCTACATACCTGTTACACTGACTGGGAATCAGAGCTCTGCCATCTCCTGTGGTCTCTAGCGTATTGATTAGCTTAAGAGCTAAGGCTCTTCCTTTTTACAAAATGGCCAAATGCAGTTACTTTGTGAACCTCTAGCAATACTGCCTATAGAACAGTAAGACATTCAACATGAGCTTACCAGCTATTTCATGTGTCTGTTGTTTGGGTGTCTGATCGTGACATATGCAACGTTAAAGGCAGATACACAATTTGATGCCTTATTTTCTGTGCAGTGGACATATAAATCATCTTTTGTCACAACTTCTGAAGTTGAAATGGATATTGTTCTTTAACCATATAAGATTCAATAAACCCCCTTTCCCATGGAACTATTAATATTTATTATATATAACATTACTATGAAAATAAAAAGTCCACATAGTGTATTAAATTATTACTACTTTAAGAAAGCTATTATTATGTTCCACTGAACATAGCGGACAATGAGGACTACTGAGAACTCAAGAACAATGGCAATGGGTTTTTGATCCTACTGCACGTACTGGCTTTGTGGGAGCCTAGGCAGTTTGGATGCTCACCTTATTAGACCTGGATGGAGGTGGGTGGTCCTTGGACTTCCCACGGGGCAGGGAACCCTGATTGCTCTTTGGGCTGACAAGGGAGGGGGACTTGATTGGAGGAGGGGGAGGAAAATGGGAGGCGGTGGCAGGGAAGGGAAAGAAATCTTTAATAAATAAATAAATAAAATTTAAGTAGAGATGGCATAGCAAAACAAAAAAAGAAAGCTATTATTGCATGTTATTATATACAAAACACAGATTATGACGGTTTTGGATGTCCAGCTCAGTAGCTGTGAGGCTATGTGTTGTGCCTTAGCGAGTGCGCCTCCATAAGAGCTGTAACAGAGAAATCTCCTCCTTCCCAATAAAAACAAATAAAAGAGAGTTGTGACATAAAAGTTCAAGAACATGCCATGGGTGTAAAGGACCTCACAAAGATGGCTTTCCCCCTTTTACAAAGGAAGACAAGGACTACTTTTGATCTAGTGCATCTTGTTGATTTATTTGGGTCTTCCTAAAAAATAGAGGTTGGGTTTCTAACCAGGGGAAAGTGTTTCTCAATTTAAGTAACACGTCTTGTCTAATGAGTGGTTCCTTTCAGTTCATCCAGTAAGCTGTCTAGAGATCCTTCTGTATGTGACCTGCTAGATGTTTGCCAGAATGTTGCATGCAACTTTTTGAGAGATCTGTCTGCTTGTGGACAAGCTGAAAACAGAAACAAATGCTCCAGCAAAATCAGACAGCACCATCTCCCTAGTCCACCAGTTAGCTCATCCCATAGCACAAAGGAAATGTGACTCCACGTTCTGCCCATCTGTGTCATTACATAAACACACTGATAATGCACTTTCTCATCTTCGTCTTGTCTCCTGCTGTTCTGCTGAGACTGCTCTTGGTGCTGGAAAGGTGGTGGATGACAAACAGCCTATCCCACCTACCTAGAGCAGCATATCCCGCCTACCTGTAGAGCACCACATGGAAGACCAACACTCATTTACACATCGTCATCTTGAATTTCATGTTAAGTCAAGGCCTTTTTTTGTGTCAAGACATTTTCACCCTGTCTTTCTGTCTAAAATGTTAAACGGATTGCATAATATAAAGAAAACAGGCAGCCAAAATAATTTTGGTTTGGGGCCACTTGGTAAGCTCTTTTTGTTTCAGAGGACTTGGCGTGCTTCTAGAGAGGTCATGTGGGGTTCAGTTTCTGTGTTTGGATTTGTAGCTGGCAGGTAGACTCACCATGAAGGTGATTTGGGGAAGATTCCTTAGTCAGAGACTATAGTTGAAGCTCCTCCAAACCTTCCTGTATACTCCACCTCGTTCTCTTTCAAATTTATGGCCATTTTCCCCATTAGTTGTTTTAAATTACACACACACACACACACACACACACACACACACACACACACTCCTAAATACATAATAGAACCTACTCGGTTGGCATAATGTTACTTGTGTATATGTTTTCAGGACTGACCCTTTGGGATTGGATATCCAATTGGTGTGCTCTTCCCTGGGGAGGACTACTTTCTCCAGCTCTTAACATTTGTTAGTTGCTTGTGGTTCTTTATGTTTTATTTAAGCTAAGATTAAAAGAAAGCTGTATTTCCTGAGCCTGAAGGAATTGAAGACATAAAAATTGTTAATGGGAGCATGTAGCTGGTTTTCAATTAAGATCTTGCCTTGTATACCAGATAAGATGAAAATTTGCCTATCAATAAAAAGGAATGTGATTTACCAAGTTGTCTCTACCTCTTTATAATCTTATTTTGACAACACTTAAAGCTTCAGTTTGCATTATGCATACCTTTTTATCATCATTTGGCATGAATCCTTTGGCTGTGTCACTACTCACAGAGATTGTCTATATTCAGTCTTTATAAATGTCGGAGTGTTTGATATGGCACTCATGTACAGATGGAACTTCATTTCATACTCAACAGTCACTTTACCCCATATATTAATATCCAAATACATAAATTATTACCTAAAAATGAAATCTGTAAGTTGTTTTTAAGTAGATTTATGGGTGACTGATGATCTATTAATTCCCTGATGAATTATACCTCTTTGTTACTCAGCAAATAATTCAGTTGAAATCTTTAGAACAGAACATAACAAATTAGATTGAGCTACATGAATATCATCTTTGACCTCATTAGCACGATGATATGGTTAGCTAAGGTCATCAGAGCCAACACTCAAGAAAACCCCCCCTGGAAAACTGATTTCTTTCTTTCTTTCTTTCTTTCTTTCTTTCTTTCTTTCTTTCTGCCTTCCTTCCTTCCTTCCTTCCTTTTTTTTAAAAAAAAAACTTTGGGGAGTTGATTCTTTTTTTAAATTATATTTTATTTATTATCTTTTTTGTGTATATTTGTCGGTGTGATAATGTTGGACCCCCTAGAACTGGTTATTACAGATAGTCGTAAGCTGCCATGTGGGTGCTGGGAATTGAACCTGGGTCCTCTGGAAGAGTAGCCAGTGCTCTTAACCACTGAGCCATCTCTCCAGCCCGGAAAACTGATTTCTAAGGCAAGTTGGTAGAACTAATCTGTTCTTCAACTTTATCTATTCAATATTCCAAAGAGGGTTACAAAAATATCAGAGAATCAATCATGAAGTAGAATTTTTCTTTCTGTATGCTCGGCTCTGGTTCCTAACTGGCAATTAGCGGTAGGAAAACCTCATGAAGCAGGGCTAAATCATCATGGTACTATTACCAGATATAGCTAGACGCAGTGACACTGTCTGAGAGCAAAGTTGCTCTATAATCGTCACTGAAGCTGTGTTAATTCTACCTGTGCCAGGAACATAATGAAAATGGCCTTTCAGAAAACAGTACAGGCCTGTTGTAAACGGAGGAGGTTCAAGTAGCCCCCAGAGGCACATTTAATTTCTGAATATTGCCATACTATCATCACGGAATAGAAATGAATAACAGGCCAAGCTTCTCTGTGTGCTGTAACAAGACACTCTAGCCATTGTGTGCCGCGGTAACGTTGCTTGAGCAGGGAGACTGTTAAGTGAGAAGGTTAGGGTTTGCATTGCCAAAGCAGTAGGCTACTGAGGCCATGGAGGCAGTCCTCATTCAGAGTCTGGTCCAAGAGGGCAGATGTCTGTCTGCAAGCTCAGGAAACAGCGCACAAACTGTACATGTTGTGTAATCAAAGGGCCGTTTCTAAAGTGTGTGGCCCACATCTTTAAAATGGTTTTCTCTCTTTAAAAGAAAGAGGTAACATTTTTTCTTCCCTCCCTTTTTCTGATATTTTCCTTTTTTTTTTTTTTTTTTTGCTCTTAAAGACACTCTGTTTACCTCTGTTTTCCACAAATACTCTTGTTGAGTTCTTTCTCCAACTTTTAACCCCATTGGATTCTCCTGGTTAGCATTCCAGAGTTTGTATAAGGATATACATTAGATTTCAGAGGTTCTCTTTATAGTTTAGACTGGTCTTTTTAAGACATGTATCTTTCTCCATCCTGGGTGCGTACTGGAATACTATAGATGAGTGACTTAAACCCCAAACACTTGTTTCGTTCAGAAGTCCCGAGTAAAGCACCTCAGATTTGAAACAACTACATTGTCAAAATGCCCCTTCAGTCTGGGCACCGCCTCATGAAAACTGCAACCCTGGAGCTCTCTGTCCAAATCTGCAGACATCACAACAGGTCAGAGACTCTCTCAGTAGGTCAGATGGTCAATTTCCTCCTTCAGCTGTCAGTTTCTTCTGTAACCATGGGGAAAGGGCCCTTGCCAGTCTTTCAAGTTTCCAACTTCAAAACATGCAAGGCTTGCTTACCTTCAAGTCTCCTGAGCCCCCTTTCATGAAGGACATTCTCAGTTGGTAACAGAGCACTCAATAACACCATCACACCGAGGGTTAGGTCCCAGTGTACAAAATGGAGCGGGATGGGGGCAGACACAGCGTTCATTCTGTAGCAGTACTATTCATCTTGGTTCAGGGAATAGTAGACAACGTCTTCACTCCCTGCCTTATTTGCCTAAAGTTAATGATGATCTCTTTGATTCTCATTACTGACCCACTCTGCCGGCAATAAAGATGAAATATGATGGGAAAGTAAGTCTGGTGTGTTTCGCGGTACTGGCAGTTGATTCAGAATGGAGAACAGAGCAGTCTGTCTTCCCTTGGACTTTGAGACTCCCACTCTATGGCAAATCTCCTTGGAAGTAAATACCAAGGCTTATTTTCTTTGTGTGTGTGTGCTGTCTACAGGACGGGGATTTGACTTCAATCTGTGAGAAAGGCTCTAGATACAGTTTGGGTGAGGCATTTGTGAGGCTGGACACGGGATACACAGGAGACTAGGAGATGCTGGCCTGCTGACCGGGGAAGCCAGAACCATCTTGTTTTGTCTTTCTTTTGCAGTTCTTTTGTGGAGGATGCTAAAATGAAAATGTCTTGGTTTCTGAAAATTCAGCATAGTTACCTTGTTCAGTCATCAGTGTTGTGCTCATTGTCCAGGAAACCATTGTTGTTTCTCATTTTCTAGTATTTTCACTTTTATGCCTATGTTCCTAACCAAACCGCGTGAAATTATCTCATCCTAATAAAGATGTGAGAGGACAAATTTTCTTTTAACTTGTTCATCATTTTTGATCATAAAGAAATGTTCTCTCCTTAAATATTTATTTGTTATTCAATATGCAAATAATTCACAAGAGACCTGTAAGTTGTATGTTGAATTTACTGGGGTCATCTAATATTTGAGAGAAGAATGATGGTATCCGCTTAGATGATAAAAACAAAATTGTTTGCAGCTATGTGTTCATTTTTAAATTAAGATTCTATCAATTTAGTGACATATTATCCCATTCTATCATCTTGAAGCTTAGGAAAATTTATACTATAATATATCCCACTGATAGAATTCTTTATTTTCCTTTAACTAAGGGGCAAGAAGTCTTGTCTTTTGCTGCTACTGTAGGGGTGGGGAAGTTCAAGTTTCTGCAGCATCCAGTTGAAGGCTACCATCTCAGTAACCTCGTGGCCCCAAACATTGTCTTCTGTCCTCTCTGGATGGGTTGAAGCTCAGCCACTCATTGGCACCCAGTCTTGCCTTCTTTTCTCCCATATCTTGCCAGTCACGTCATGTTCTCAATTATATCACACAATTATTTCTCATGCTCTTGAGTTTATTTCCACTGACTACTACATCGCCTACTTTTACCTCTTTTTCTTTTTTCTTTTTCTTTTCTTGCGCTTGTGCATTCATGAATATGCTATAGTACATGTGTGGGGTTGGAAGACAACATGTAGAGTTGGTTGTCTCATTTTTCCTCATGGGTTCTGTGGATTGAACTCAGGTCATTAGGCTTGATGAAGGTGCCTGTCTTAGGATTTTATTGCTGTGAATAGATGATATGACCACAGCAGTTCTTAAAAAGGAAAAATATTTAATTGGGTCTGGCTTACTATTTCAGAGGTTTAGTCCATTATCATCATGGCAGAACATGGTGGCATGCAGACAGATATGGTGCCAGAGAAGGAACTGAGAATTCTGCATCTTGATCTATAGGCAAGAGGAAGTGAACTGTCTCCCACACTGGTGATTGCTTGAGTATATGGGAGGCTTTCAAGCCCATCTCCACAGTGACCTGCTTCCTCCAACAAGATTACACCTACTCCAAGGCCACACCTCCCTGCAGAGGTCATTTTCTTTCAAATCTCTACAGTGCCTTTACCCATTGAGTCATCTTGCTGGTCTCTCCCTATTTCTTTTCAACCAGAAAACTGCAGACCCTCCAAGTTCTTCTGCCTCCAGTGGAACTTTTGACCTTGGTCTGCCCAAGGTTCTGCCCTAATCAAGATATTTCCTAGATGAAAAGCTGTTGGGTCATCTCGGCTGCCTATACAATCAAAGCCAAGATCCTGGGTTTGCATCTATCACTCTGTCCAATTAAATGACAGCCTATATCTAATGATTGCTTCCACTACAGGCTCCCATTCCCATCTTCTCATCCCTGTCCTGCCAACTCCTTTTATTTTACCCTTTGGAATGTATTAGCCTGATTTCTTTTGTCTCGTTGCCTCATAAAAGCCATTTCCCTAGGTTATTTCACCATTCTACAGCCAGGAAGATTTCCCCCTTTCTTATTCCTGTCATCTAATAAATTATCTGAGGAGCTAAAGCAGTTTTGTCATGTGAGTCATATAAATTCAACATACACTGACCCAAAGATAGTATGTTATGCTGTGGTCATCGAGACAAAACTCACAAAAACCCAGATGTCTTTGCTGAGCCTCATGGGAGCTCTGATTTCCGGGTCATTTTCTGAGACCCCCATCTCCACACATGCTTTCTCATTTCCTCAGGAGGAGGAGAAGAGAAATCACAAAGAATCCATGCCTGATTTTTTGGTGCTTTTGATTGGAATTAAGATGCTTCGTCCCCCTTCATCATTCAAGGGTCGTCAGTAGTTAGGGAGATGTAAACCCTTGAAGAGATCAGAAAGAGATCTGGAAATATTAGAGGACAGTATTAATTTATTTTATTTTAATGTGTACACATTTTATTTCTTCCCATTGACTTCTCAGCAAGCACTCTTGTTAAAATGCACAGGAGGGTGTTGGAGATTGCTCAGTGAAGCACGTCCTTGCTGTGCAAGCATGAGGACCTGAATTCAGACACTCAGCACCCATGTGAAGTGGAGCAGGAAGCTAGGTGTCTGTGACCACAACACTGCCAGGAGTGGAGGGCTGCTGGACGTGAGAGAATCCAGGAAGCAGACCTTCGAAGTTCTCTGGCCTGCTAGCTTAACTGAAACGGTGAGCTCTAGGTCAGCGAGAGACCCTGTTTCAAAACATTAGGTGGAGAGCAATCAAGGAAGGTAACCTGATGTTGACTCTGGCCTCCGTGTGCACATCTGTGCACACCTAGTGAACGGACATGTGCACCTGTGTCCCCGCCTTCACATACATACTGAGTTGGAGTTGAGGAAGGAGATCTCTCTTTTTTTTTTCCTGATTGTATTTGTGATTTCTTAGCGGTGAGTATGATGTGAGCTTTGGGTTTTTGTAGATCTCTAAAAATCAAGTTGAGAAACCTCCCTTCTATTCCTGATTTTCCCTACATTAATTTTGTTTTGAGTCAGGGTTTCTCTCCAAAGTCTTGGGTGTCTGGGACTCACTATGTAGACCAGGCTGGCTCCAAACTTAAAGAGCTCTATCTGTCTCTACCTCCTAAGTGCTGAGATTGAAGTTGTGTGCCACAACGTCTATCTCCGAATCAGGCTTTTAAAATTTTATTTGCTTATTAGTGTTTGTGTGTATATGTGTGCTTGTGCAAGTGTGCATGCATGCATCATGGCACACAGGTGTCAGAGGACAACTTTTGGGAATTAGTTGTCTCCTTTCACTGTGGTTTCCAGGAACTGAATACAGTCATCAAGGAACACAGGCGAAGAATCTTACCTGCTTTGGAATCTCTGGCTCTGCTTAGCAATTTAAGAAGCATGAATGCATAGCCGGTTTTGTGAACTTGTTTTTTCAGTTTTTAATTTCATGTGTGTGTTTTGTTTGCATGTATATCAGTGGACCATGGGCATGCCTGGTGCCCACAAAGGCCAGAAGAGTGCATTAGATGCCCTAGAACTAGAGTTATGGATGGTTGTGAGTTGCCATGTGGGTGCTGGGAATAGAGCCTGGGTGCTCTGTAGAAAAGCCAGTCTGCTTAACCACTGACCACCTATTAGCTCCTTGTTTTCATTGCATTTATTGATATGATTAGAAGAGCTTTCTTATTCTGTTGAGCTGATGAGTGACATTGATTTTTGAATGTTGAACCAGCCTTATACTGTCTAGAGTAAATCCCGCATGGTCATAGTAAACAGTTATTTTATACATCATGAGACTAAAAATTTTAAATATTTTGTTGACAGTTTTTATGTCGATGTTCAATGGTCTATAAATTTCCTCTATTGGGCTGTCTTTGTCTATGTTTATGAGTTAACGTTGGCTTCATGGGTGAGTGATGAAATGGCCTCTCTGCCTCTATTTTCAGGAAAGTATCACGGAGAATGATTCCGTTTATTTTTTATTTTTTTTATTTTTGGTAATACTTACCAGGGCAACTATATGAACCTGGTATTTTCTGTTTGGAAAGTGTTTTTTATCATTTATTCAAATGGATATGAACATATTCAGCTCACCTATTTCACCTTGTATAAATTTGCAATGATTGTGTCTTTTAACTAAGTTAATCAGACTTTCAGATGAAGCATTACATATAATATTGCTTATTGTCCTTTCTGTGATGTCTGTGGTGACATCCTCATTTACATTTCTGATATTAGCTATTTGTGTCTTCCATTTCTTTATCTTTTTTATTATTTTTATTGAGCTATACATTTTTTTCCATTTCCCTCCCTCCCCTGCCCTTCTTCCCTCTCCCATGACCCCACCCCCTACAATTCTAATCTTCTCAGAAGATCTTGTCTTTTTCTCCTTGCTATGTATATCCATATATATCTCTCTTAGGGTCCTCTTTGTTGTCTATGTTGTCTGGGGTTGTGGATTGTAGGTCGATTTTTTTTTTTTTTTGCTTTATGTCTAGAAGACACTCGCAAATGAGTATGTATTGTATTTGTCTTCTCTGGGTCTGGGCTATCTTATTCAATATGAGTTTTTCTAAATAACATTTTCTTTCTTCCTTCTTTTTTCCCTTCCTTCTTTCCTTCTCCCCTTCCTTCCTTCCTTCCTTTGTTCCTTCCTTTCTCTTTCTCTCTTCCCTCCCTCTTTTTTTCTTTTCTTTCTTTCTTTCTTTATTCTTTCTTTCTTTCTTTTGTTTTTCAAGACAGAGTTTCTCTGTAGCTTTGGAGCCTGTCCTGGAACTTACTCTGTAGACCTGCACATATTTTTGTTTTCAGTTTTATCAATATGATCAAAAAAGACATTTCGATCATATTTTCCCTCCCCCAACTTTATCCAAATCATCTCCACTACCATGCCTGCATAACTTCATGTTCTCTCTTTATCAAAATAAAAAAAATCTCAAACAAAAATTAAAACAAACAAACCAACAAAACAAAACCCCAACAAATCAACAAGACAAAAAAATATCCAAACAAAATAAAACAATAGCAAAAAGCACACAAAAAACTCTGGCGTCTGTTTTGTGTTGGGCAAATACTCTTTAAGCATGGGGCCTGCCCTAAATCTGTTTGGTATATTCAGTGTCACATCGATGGAGAAAGCTGTTCTTCCCTTTCCCAGCAGGTATAATTGGCAAATAATTTCTTGCTTGGGGGTGGGACTTTGTGTCACTTTCCTGTCTTGGTGCTGGGATTTCTGTCCGGTTGGGCCATGTTCAGGTTTTGTGCAGCCAGCCACAGCCTCTGTGAGTTCATAAGTAAATCAGACCTGTATCTGGATGGCACTGTTTCCTTAGAGTCACCTGCCACAAAGAAATGGAGATGAGCTGGAAGAACAGACTGCATGGGGTGGAGGGGACGTAATGAGAGGACTCTGAGTCTGAGTCAGGAGACCAAGAGTGTTTGACTTGCTCAATGTTTTATATTTAAGAGAATAAAGGCTGTATCAGCCTGCTTTCCCATGCTGTAACAAGTGCCAGTATAAAGTAAACCAGTGTAAAGAAAAGAAAGGCATCCTTTGGCTCACAGGATTGGAAGTTTCAGTGTGTGGTTGGTTTTGGTTCCATTGTTTGGAACCGGGGGTGAGTATGTACCATGACAAGATCTCGGGTGACAGAAGAAGGAGAAAGAGAGGGAGAGAGAGAGGGAGAGAGAGAGAGAGAGAGAGAGAGAGAGAGAGAGGGGAGGGGAGAGAAGGGGAGGGGAGGGGAGAGGAGAGGAGAGGAGAGGAGAGGAGAGGAGAGGAGAGGAGAGGAGAGGAGAGGAGAAGAGTAACACCAGGTCCATCTGTCCCATCAATAACATTCCCCTGGAGACCTAACTTGTCCTCACTGGATTGATCCATCTCTTAAAGGTTTCACTGTCTCCCGGTAGTTAGAGACTCGGGACCAATCCAACACACGGATCTTTGCAGATGCATACCCATGTTTTTATTGTTATTATCGAAAGTTCCTGAAGAGTCATTTTATATATGCATACGTATGATGTAATGAAGTAGCAAATCCCAAGCTGATTAATTCCGTCACTTATTCATTAGACAACTGACATGTTCTAACCTGTGACAGCTGTGGTAAGCTTTCAAACAGTTTAGGAGCCCAATGGAATCAAATCTGAAGCCAAAATTCTTTGTAAGTAAAATTTCTTGAAACTCCTTTTTTTTTTTTTCAGGACCACATTCATATTTATGTATTTATTTGTTTGGGTGAGGCACATTGGGAAAGTTGTTTGACACAGAAACCTTGGGAGATTCTGCTCTCCTGGAAGTAACATGGTTACTTTAGGAGTGGATGCCAGTACTTGTAGCTTCTGAGGTCACACGGATGTCTGTCTTCCGAAGTATAAATTAATGATAGATGAAAAAGGCAGTGGATTTTTATTTTATACGTAGCAATACCTCCTTGAGACATGGATAAGAGATCTACTCAGGTAACTGTGGTTCTGAAAACTATATATGAGCATGCACCTTTTAGAGACACTAATGACAGGGATGGAGCCAGTTTCTGTGATATTTATGCAACTGGGAAAGCTTTCATTGAAGGCCAGGAGAGTTTGCTTATGTAAGGGCTGCAGGCCTTAGCTGCTCAAGATTAAAAGGAAAAAAAAAATCCTTAAAGTCTCTCAACATTAATATTGCCTGTAAGGAATCCAGCCATGACCTAAGCCTCTGAGATCTTCGAACCTAGCAAGCAGAGGGTAAACAGTAAACACCAGTTATTTTAAGCACGATCTAATCGGAGTTCAATGAACAGCGATATTATATCTGATCTCTAAGTATTACTACGTTTATATCACGATTAGACATTTTTATGTAACCCATTATCCAAACAATGGCTTAAGTCTGCGGTATTTAATAAATCAAGTTTCCGTGGCGTGGGACTGGGTAGGAGTGGGGCTGGAGCCTTTTTCTCCATCTTTCTTTCCTCAGGTGCAGCTCTCTGTTAAAATAGAAGTGTGGCCTTCCTTCTCCTCGCGCTAAAAGTGAGCTAATCCCTGTGTAAGGAATCAGTAAGTACGATCTGCTTAATCTAGTCCCAGTGTGAAACTGTTGACATTTGTTCTTCTTTCTATCATTATGTGACTGGGCCTGTTTTGTGCTGGATTAGACACAAATCTCCCGCGCAGCACACTTGGCATGTTACTAGTAGTTTAACTTCATTAATAATGTATGAAGAAAATGTAATCCCTGGCAAGGAAGGAAAGAAAAGTATGTTTTTTTTTTTGTTTTTTTTTGTTTTTTTTTTTTGCTTTCCCCAAATCATTTGGCATGAGTAATTACTCAAAATTTTATGTTGGATGTTACATTTTAAAATTGAACTTCCATAGTGATGTTTAAAAAGAGAGACACTGTAGCAAATGGTCTGCAAAAGAACACCACACCTTTAAAAATTTTAAATGTGATTATGGAAGGCCAGAACTTGCTAGACATAGTAGAGAATTAAATATTTATTTAGCTTATTTCATTTTCAGGGTCATAAACGCTCTTTCTGAGTCATTCCCCATAACAAGAATTTCTTCCTGCAAAGCCATTAACAGGCATCAAGAGCGAGGAGCACTAAATTAAGATGCGGTTGTACAAACAAAAATAAGAATGCAGAGGGACTTGCAGAGGGACGCAAATGATCATTTCTGATGGACAGGTTTATAGCTGAGTGAGCTGGGCTGAATCGAACACAAATGTGCCAAAACATAACCCCCTAGCTGCAGCTTAAAGAAATGTTTTCTAAAACTGCTTTAGATGAAAATGATACTTAAAAAAAAAACATTATTGATAATTGTGAAAAGACCGCGTACAGCCTAAGGAACGTAAGCTTGCCCCGAGCAGTGGTCACTTACAAGGACTTTTGGACTCCGGGCTCTGGTCACATTGAGCGATCAGAGCAACAGCTGGCGAGACTTTGCCAACAAAGATGAGTGTTAGATAATCCTGATGAGATTCCACATGCAACATCTTTTGTAATTATGTCACATTCAGCTGTAATGGAATAATTCAAGCTGAAAAGACACGCTTTGATCCTTTCTTAAACCTTTCCCTGTGGACTGGCTATCTAAAAGATTTAAAGATATTTCTGTTACAAGATCTAGTGTTTCCTCAGAGAAGTCATGCTTCTGACGCGCCGGGAGCCATGAGAACAATATCGAGTTTGCCAGAGCATCTCCGAAAGCATCTTGCTGCGGGAGGGGGCTTACCGAATGAAGATATCAGTGATAGGCTGTTCGTCGGTTGTTTTCTTTTCGCGACTCAGAAGCCACAGTCTCGTTCTGTCACACAAACGGGCCTACAGGCAGGTGATGTGAATGCATCGTGAGGATAAGCCATCAAACACTGAGCTCACCTTCTCTTATGCCAGCACTTAGTAAGTTACATCTCCGTAGAAACAGGCGTAGGGAAACATTAGATCCGTTGTAAGAAGTAAAAACTAAAAGTCACTAAAATGCTAGCAAGCAAAGGTTGTACGTTTCTCACTTACAAGGGAATTTTGTGTAAAATATTTTATTTTCATGGCTTTTTAAATTCTTGAATTGCAGTAATTTAAATTCTAAATTACTTCTGTAAAATAACCAACAGGCAAATAAAGTTTAAAAACATCACAAGTTTAGTATGGTATAAATTTAACATAACTCTTTTTGTTATTTTCATTCTTTATATATTCCATTCCCACATTTTATTTTTTTTTGTCTCTCAGTAAACTTTCTACTCTCAATTATTTTTTTCTGACACTATATTAAAGATAAGAGAAGAATAAGATGGAGGAAAAATCATGAGCTTCATTTTTACCTGAAATTGTGGAATTATTGTCAAAACAAAAACCAGTATTAGAAAATAAGTTTAATTCTTAAGGCTCTATCTACACACATCAAATAATGAAGATATGAATGCTGTTTGATCTTAAAGAGCAAGAGAAGATCTTCAATGTGTGAATGCCCCCAAATGAAAATAGTTTGATTTGATAGACATGCAAAAATTGAGTACACATCGCTGAGTATTACCACCGGCAGGAAGATTTTTGCTGTGTTATGAAGCAAAGTTTCTGCTTATTACGGTATCCGCTGAAGCATCATTTGTGCCACGGGGTACTTTTCCTGTGTGTCTCTCAGAGGGAACAAGTGATTCTAGTCACTAAATAGAACGTGGGCAATCCTCCATGTCATTGGCTCACACGTCAATTTTCCATCAAAATTAATGTTAGGTCTAGAAAGAATAAATTATAAGAACAGATTTTTTTCATTGAAAGCTTTAGTTATATGCAATTTAACCTAAGTATTCCTGGTGAGAATTCTCAATCATCCCAATAGTCTTTGCTAGGAAATTTTATTTCCTTCTTCTCTTTTTTTGCTTCTTATTTTCCAGTGCTAGGCAACAAACCCTGGGCTTTCATGTACTAGCAAATACTCTACTTCTCAGCTACATTTTCAGCCAGTGTTGTCAGCTGTGACGTTAGCATCACCAGCATCAACTTGTAGATAAATAAGTTTGAAGTGGCTGAAGGACTTGAGCAAAACTGGGTTTGAAAAATCCCAGCTTTTATCTGAAAGCTTAGGATTTCTTCTGGGCTACTGTGGTTGGCTTTTCCGGAGCCCCTTGTCTTTTTCGGTAATGGTGGGAGAGGGAACAGTCAGTAGTTTGGCACTCAGGGCTGCAGCCTCTCCTGTATGTTATTATTTTTAATTGCAACTTGTTTTTGGCTTTTGTTTTTCTGTAGCTCTAAGTGTCTTTTAAGGAATATGTTGTACTTCTGCTAGGTTCGTTGAACAGAAGACAAATCATCATCTCTGACCATGACTCAGAAAATTATTGGAGAGAATATATTAGACATCTCCCTGTCTGTCTGATGCCACAGTTTAGATGGAAACTCCATGGAAATATATTTAAAGACCTCCAAATATTTGCTTAATTGTGTACAGCAGATTTCTTGTCTCTGTCAGGGTTGGTTATTTTTCTTGGGACAACAAATTGGTCTTGGGGAGGGGAGAAATTTAGAATGCTGGGAAGCTGACAAGTAGCATTGTCCTGGAGAGGAGGTTCTTGCAGGGAATGCAGTAAGGGTTAGTAGATGCTATCCCAACACTCGAAGAATGTGGTGGACTGGTGGAGTCTGAAGCTCAGCCTGGTGTCCACTGTCTTGTATAAAGCTTATACTCTTTTGTTTTAGTCAGAGTAGGTGTTTTCACGCCACCCAATTTGCTGCTTATATTTTCATAGTAGAATTGAAGGCAGTGGATGCATTCCTAGTGAATTCATTAAATGAAATTTCCTGCAATTTTTAGCTATCTATTACTTAACTTTATTTTTTATTGCTTCTTTCTTTTGGGGGGGTCAACAATTCAGAACGCATATCATTTTTTTAAAAAAAATTGTGAAAGCAGAATAGAAAGTGTATGAATCAGACCGATTATCAGTTGCTCATTTATAATATTTACTTGGCACTTTCTTGATATTTTTAGAACCCAGTATCCTCCCAGGGGAAAATAGTCTGTGTGTTTCATACATTTAAAGAATTATTGTCTAGAAGAGTCAAGCCTTCTGTTTCCTGCAGGTGATCATGTTTTAAGGCTCTGGGTGCAAAGCAAAACCCCTGCAATTCCTCTGTTTAGTCACTGTGGAAATCTGGGGATGTGCTCTAGAAGGTGGAACCATGGTTTTGAGGCCATCTCAATGCAGCGCATGGGGCTGCATGACTTTTACCTTTTTAGTATGACTCCAGATCACCCATTTCCTCACAGTACAAGAACTTTTCATTAAAAAAAAAAAAAAGCCCAGCTGTTATCTAAGGATGAGATTCATTCATAGCAAAGGGAATAATTTAAATGACTTATTTCCAGGTTGTGGAAAGTCTCTCTTAAAAATAATACCCTCTAGCTTTGTAAATACAAGCACACAAACATACACATTTTTCTTTGAATTGTTTTAAGGTATTTGCTAAAAAAAACTTATCATTTTTTTTTTAAAATAAAGCTAGCTGACTCATGTTAACAGTTCCCAGTGTCTTCATGTTTCCAGCAGTCAGTACAATAACCTCCAATTGCTACTCTTCTGGGTTATTTTTAAGCCAAGGCAGGAATCATATTGTTTCATATGTCAACATTCTCATGTTCATCGCTGAAAGTAAGAAATCGTCCTTCACTGTGAAAAATAATTCACTAGCTCCTGGAATAATAACCAGGCCTAATCATTCTATACCATCCAAATTGGGGGAGGCGGATTTCTCACGCGAATTGAACAACCATTGTGTTAGTGGATAATAATATTTTTCCATTTGTGACTCAGAACCCGATAAAATAAATTTTCTCCTTCAAATGCACACAGAAAATGTAAAATAGTGACTAAGATTATAGATTTGAAAACCCACAGTCCCTGCTTTGCCATTCATTAGCTATGTGACTTAGAGCATGATTAGATCCTCATTTCTCATTTGTAAAAATGGGAATAATAGAACTTGGGTCATCTCATTAAGAGCGCGAAATGACCTCAGTGTCTGTAATGCTGAGAATTCTTCATTAAACATGAGCTATTTTTTTTTTAAACCTTGCAAGTGGAATTTGAACCCAGGGCTGCCTAATCTTAAAGTCCATGAACTTTCCACGGTGCCAGGCTGAACCACCACAGGGACAATGCTGGCAGCAAACCATCCTGGAAACTCTTTAAAGAGAAGTTAATGTGGATTTATTAAGAGTCTACTCCTGGTATCACTGAATTTTCCACCACCATTGGCAAGCAAGTGTTGGGAATTCTCTTGCTGTGGCAGTCACTAGGCACAGAAAACAGCTGGCGGTGAAGGTAAGTGGAGCCAGGATTGGCAAACTGAAGGTGCAGGAGAACACAGTGGGGTGAGGTGGCGGGGGCTGGAGTGTGACAGAGGACAGAAGATCTTAGCCTCATTCAGAACTAATTGCCAGCAGCTACATTCATGATCTCTTCAGAGGACAATTAATACCCCAAGCCAGTGTGTGCTCCAGATGCCATACCAGTGCCTCACTTGTAGCTGATTTGTGCTTATGCTTATATATTTGTTGTGCCTTCCAAATTCTTCATAGCGCCAAGAAATAGCCCGGTTGAGATTTGCTCATAGCTGAACATTTAAATCAAAATTGTTAGTGACTGGATGATAAAATGTCAAACAATGAAGCATGAACCCAGCCTTGCTACACAGCAGGAGACGTTGCAGATTGGGCTAATATTAGCAAACAGGGCAGATTTAGATCAGGAACAAGGTGACATAAAAGTGGTTCTTCTCTCTCCTTTTCAGTTTGCGAAGGAGTAACTGCAAAGGCAGAATGTTCTTGCCAAATCTACATTGTTAATGATGTTTACTGCTTTAAGTTTCAGTTCTTCATCATCGTATAAACCTGTTTTTTATTTGTTAATGAAGATAAAACCGATCTCTAGTTAACCCAAAACACATTTACTGAGCTCCTACTGTACACTACGTACGCTTTAGGCAATACGAACGAACAAGGCATACAAAATTCTCTACTCTTGTGAAACTTATTTTCTAGTTAGGAAACAGGAAATAAATAGGAAAAAAAAATACATCCCAATAAGAAATGCCAAGGAGTTAAGGTAAGCAGGCCAGGGGATGAGGTGGAATGGGCGGAGTTATGGGGATTTTAGTTATGGCTGACAGGGTAGGCACTCCTGATGAGATGATTTAGGAATGGAGACCTGGAGGATGGTAGGCGATGACCCATGGGATCATCGTGTTTCATAATCACGGGCAACAGCAACCTTAAAAACCCTAAGACAGATTATGATTGGCGCGTGGGACAAATGTTGGAGGCTTCTGTGTGACGTCATCAGGAGTGGGGACAAGGAAGGAAAGCTGGGTACAGGCTGTGACCTTGCAGGCCAGAGTGAAGATGCTAACTTTGGAGCTGAGCAAACTGGGAAGCAACTCTGGGCCCGAGGAGGCAGAGGCACAAGCTCCTGGAGACTGCTCTGAAATCACTCCTGCTATGGCGCGCAGCAGGCAGAAGTAACAAGGAGATGCCTGGCCTGTGCAAGGCACGAGCCCAGACTCTGACGACCAGCTGCACAGTTCCTGTGGGTTTTTGCTGGTGTTTGACTGTTGTTGCGGCACAAGTGAATAGGCAGGGATAGTCACAAAATGTAGAACAGTCACAGACTTTATTAA
The DNA here is from genome assembly GCF_018167655.1 of Microtus oregoni. NCBI lineage: Eukaryota > Metazoa > Chordata > Mammalia > Rodentia > Cricetidae > Microtus > Microtus oregoni. The sequence goes on from NW_024543059.1 coordinate 75,226,412, forward strand.
AAAGATTACATAGAAATGCTTGAATCTGTGATATACACCTTTTATTTATGAAATGTTGGTGTATGGAGGAGGCTTGACTTGAGTGGAAAAATTCCTGTGTCTCTGGTTTTTCTCCTAAGAAACTTCAGGATTAAATTTTTATTTTGGATGCTTAAGCATCTCCACTTCAAAATGGTTGTAATTTTTTTTTTTAAATCAGTATAACCACCTGGAGAGAAGTAAAAGTCCAGTATAGTTTTAGGATATTAATCAAATATAGTTATTACAATATTAAAAAGCATTTTTTCTCTTGCTTTGATTTATAGAAATGCTTTTCCGTTAAGTTCTAACGGAAAGTTAAAGCATCTATTCTATAAATTTTGAATTTAATGACGATGTTAATGATATGTTTTGAACATGTGCTGTATTCTAAGGAAGCTATTGTCATTAAAATTTAGTATGCAAGAACAAAGAAAAGGTGCTATATTGAATTTAATAAATAAACATATCTGAAAACTTTATTTAGTAAATTTATCCACCTTAAATTCTCCTTTTTGACATGACTAGAATTGAAAATGTCCTGTAGTTTGTACTTCTCTAGGAATACCTATTTACATATCTGTACTTATGTATGAGATCTTTTACCTTCTTGTGGCTAATGCTCTTTTGGGAAGAGGTAGGTATCAGTCTGAACAGTCCTGATCCCTATGGATTTTTATGGTAGCTATTTTGTCTGGAATTTGGTGCTTGTGAAACCCAGGGACTGGATGTAGGGGATGGCTTGTTGGTCTTTCCTAATTTAGTGTTTCCCACATCCATTTGACTTCCAGTTATCAGCTGCTTTTCAGTAAAACTCAAATCGAAGACATTTGGGTTTCTTTGTTTTCACCTATGGGAAAACACTGAGAGGGGGTGGGTAGAGGTAAAACCTGGTTCTGCATTTAAGCCCTTACATCATTCGATAGCATCGGTCACTGCTCATCTTTGTACCCTTTGAACCGGTGCCCTATGGCTGCTCTCATTTCCTGCTGCTTCCAATGTGGAAACTCACCTATGTTTTGTCATTGGAGTTGGAATTACACTTTGTCTTCTTTTCTCAATGCAACATTTAAAAATGGCACCCTACACTTTCAGTAGATGTCTTTATTCTTCAGTTTTTCAGATGGGGAGAGATTGGACCCATGATCTTCTTACATGTTGCAGTTCTATTTCCCATGGGGATGGTAGTCTTTAGGGTACAGAGTGGTGACCACTCTGGCATTAGTGTCCTTATAAAACAGGTTCAAGAAATGCATTGGACTCTCCTGCCATGCAAAGACACAGCAAAGGGCATTCATTGATGAGAAGATATGGAGACCTCACTAGATACTAAATCTGTAGATACCTTGATCCTAGACATTTCAGTTTATAAACCTGAAAGAAATGCCTTTCTATTTGCTTTAAACTCAATTTATTGAATTTTGTTATAGCAGCACTTTCTTTTAAACACTCACATCCCCCTGCTATCCATGGCCCTTACTAAGTAAAAAGAGTTAATGCTGCCCTATTCTTGATACTGAAGAGAAGTTGATGTGTGTTTCTTCTTTATCTGGACACCTATGAGCTCACAGAAATGTTAAAAATGGACAAGGGGTAAGCGCGAGTTGATTTATCCACATAAGGTTTTGCTTTTCCAGCATCAGAACGATGCTCTGCCGTATTCAAATAGGCCACACTGAAGTTGTGTCTACCTGCTGGGGTCGTTTCCTACGCACTCGGAATGTATTGCTGTCAAAGGAGAAAATAGAATTCTTTCCATCGACTAGAAATTCCAAGTGGCACTACGGCTTGCGAGCCATCTAAAATTAACTTAATCAAGAACACACCACAATTTTATGTGGAAAAAATTAAGCCTCAACTAAAGGGTATAAAGGATGATCTTCCTAATTAGAGAGACATTTCCTGTTTCTGGGGAAGAGATGACTTAATAGTGTGAAAGCACCACACTTCTTGAATTAATCTATAAACTCAATATAATTCCAATCAAAACAACAGTTGTTTGTTCCATGTGCCAGGAAGAAGAATTGCTCAAGCTAGACTTGAAAATAGCAAACAGTGGATATGGGGATGACGTTTGGTTGCTGTGTTCGCTGCTGAGAAATTGGTCAGGAACAGACAAATGGATCAATAGAATGGAAAGGTCAGAAACAGACCTGCGTGGTGTGTACAGACACTTAGTTTAAAATAAAGGAGACACCACAAGTGGCGGGGGAAAAGGCGGGTTATTTTGAAGATGCTGGGAGATTTGGTTTGGCAACTGCAGAAAAGTTGAGTTGATGAGTTGAGTTGTAACTAATACAGCACTACATGTAGTTATAAGAGAAAACTATTTTGCTAACCAAAAAAATGTGCAGCACCTAGGGATGGGGAAGGATTACTAAATAAACCTTCAAAAGAACAAACTGTAAGGTGAGTATTGATGAATCTAGTTATGGCAAATTGATAGTGTTGATTAATGAAGGCTATTAGAGAGACAATGTTTAGAGCTGCCAAAATTAGAGAAGCTGTATAGTCTCAGAGTGAATGTCTAAAACAGGTGACAATTCAAGCTACATGAAGAATATTTCCTGATTAACAAGGAAAGCAGCAATCTCAATAGCAACATCATAAACAAAGACTACAATAGGCAATGTATAACATAGAGATGCTAATAAACAAACAAAACTCTGAAAAATCATAAACGTATTAGAAGATGATTAATTGTTAATTGTTAACCTTAAAACTTCTAAACTGAAACAGCAGACCAGTGTTGTTATACTGGTAAATGTTCAAACTTGCATGGTTTCAGATATGGGCAGAGGGATGAGACTGTCACACCTGCTGATGGGAACTGGAGTAGAACGGCTAGTTTGGACAGCTGTTTCTCCAAATATGTTTATATCTATCTCAATAACCAACTGATTATAAATATCTATCTATCTATCTATCTATCTATCTATCTATCTATCTATACATATATAATTATCATGTGGCTTAGTGCATTTGCAGCAGTGGGATTATAGGCTCCATGTCTGCCCTGGTAAAGTGATGGATAAAACATGTATAGTTGTGTACCATGGGCAAGTGTGATAGTGGATGGATGGATAAGAAAATAAATTTCTCGGTTTAATTACTAACAAATTCAAATCAATACACATTTGCTCAAGAGAATAATATGCAAAACATTAAAGATACAATGCCTTTTGGGAGGCTTTTGACATTTCAAAATAATTGTGTACTATATTGTATTTGAGGAAGTCAGAGTTGAAAGTGGCCAAGAGTTTAAAGTCTCTGTGTATAGATATTTTTATGTTAAGCAAAAGTTCAGATAACATTTGAGCAAAAATCATGCTCATAGCTACAAATTGAAATATAAAAGAAACTAGTGGAGTCTCTGGCAATATCTAATCATGAGCTGCCCCCTAAAGCTTTTTGTGTTGCTACTCGCCTGGTAGGGAGTCTTCGCCTGTATCTGCTTTGCATTGCTGAAGCGGGCCTCCCACACTGCTTCTCTCTGTGCTCACTCCTGAGATCTCCACAGGCTGGCTGGTCATGACAAAGCAGGAGCCTGCGTTGCCCAAGTTAGTGATGTTAGAGGTCCTGGGGCTTCAGTTAGGAGGAGGAGTTTGACCAGGGAAGCCACGAAGTTGTCTGGTGTTAGAGGGTAGTGGGGACATGGTGGATAGTGAGCTGTTCTCACGCACCTGTGCACGTGGCCCATTGTCTCATCCAACTCTACAAATCAAATGCAATAACTTGAGAGATACCTGTTTTTCTTAGGTCTTTGGGTCATTCACTATAGTGACTTCAAAGTAGAAATCCCACATGCAGGACTCTTGAGCACGGAGGTCATGTGACTCCACCAGTTGTATACTCATGAATGCTGATACAGCTATTATTTTTAAAAGATCCTTTCCAGTGTTCCTGGCTCCCCCCTTTTATGAGTTCCTTTTCTGCTGCTGTGATACAAACACCACGACAGAAAGCCACTTCTAAAAGAGCTTATTTTAACTTTTGGTCCTCAAGGGAGAGTTTGTGATGGTAGTGGAGGCATGGAACCTGGAGCAGGCAGCTGAGACATCTTAGCTTAACCACGAACAGGAAAGAAGAGGGTAAGCTGGAAGTGGGGCAAGGCTCTGGATTCTGTCCCCAGTGACATACTTCCTCCAGCAAGACTGTACCTTGCCCATCACTCACCAAGCAACGGAGACCAAGTTTTCAAATACCTGAGCCTATTGGGGTTACTTCTTCTTCAACTCCTGATATGGTTCTTATATGAGTGTTTGGGATCTTTTCTGGATGTCCAAGTTTTGTATAGAAGTTCTGAACATTTTTGAGACCCTCGAAGGGATCTGGACTCTACTCTTCAAGACCCAGTTGCCAGTCTCATTCTCTCCCCACCTCTGTCTTTCAGAAAGCCTAAGAGAGGATGGATTTTGAAGACCACCAGACTTGAGTTTGGAGTCCACATTCTCAATTGTTGGGTTAGATCCTGGATAAGCTGTTTAGCTTTTCCAAGTTGTGTTTTTCTCAGGTCAGCCATTGAAGGCAGTGCAGCTAAAGGTATAGAATCTGGAGCCTCTCTACTTTGTGTCAGACACTAACTACAGTTAAGTCTTGAGCCTCTTTGTGATTCAGTTTCTTTCTCTGCCTGATAGGCTTGCCCTAAGACTGAGGGAGTCTAAATACAAAAAGTACTTGAGATAGTGACTTACCATAAAGGTTCAGGAAATATTAGCTATTAATATACATCCACTTATTGGCAAGTAGAAATGAACTATACTTTTACAGGCATAGCATTTTAATCTCACGCGAGTACTTTAGATGAATACCTATAAATGTGACAATTGCTAGCTGCTTGATACCATGACTGTCACATTGTGTTACCTTGATAAATGTTAGGTAGCATGCTAATCAATAATTATAACCAGCTGATCATGAGAAAGGTGTCAAGTTCAGAGTAGTGTGATAGCGATGAGAGGGGGTGGTTTACTGGGAACTGAAAGTCATACAAGAAATATTTGAGACCTTTTTCTAGATCTCTCAGGATGTTCATCCTTATACCCAGTGAGCATCATGGAGCTCAGATGGCAGCTCAGTCTTTCTGTATAATTTAATATGGAAAGAACTGAAGAGTGTTCTATGTCTCATGACCTTTCTAAGTCATCATCCCTCCCTAGATTTCTATACTTTTGCTCTTCAGAAAGGAAATTTCTTTTCCTTACAAGATGTCTTTGTTCAACCACGTGTCTGCTAACAGGAAAAAAATGATGGAACGCAAGTCCCCCAACAGAAAATCCCTGGGAATGCAACTTGTTGAATTTTCTCAGTATTTTAGGGCAGCAGAAGAATTTTTCGTTATAGGTACATAGCATATTGAAGAATTATAAAACTTAACAGCACTATCTGAGTTCTGTTTGATCCTCTACAACGGGACTCCTCTGTCGCTTGCTTCTGGGCATCCCCCTTGAGGTTCTACCCTCCTGAGTCCTAAGGGTCTTGTTTAGGAAGTTTGTAAGATGTTTTCTGATTTATCCTATAGCAACTTAGACATTCATTTAAGTGTTCAGTTCCACAGTCGTCTTGTAATAATAAAATTCATGATCCCGAGAGATGCTTCATTGTTACAGTTGCTAAAATGATTACTTTTATTTGTTCTGTATGTTTCACAATGTCAATTCTTTCATCTACTAGTTTATTTAACACCTATCTACTGAGCACAGTCTATTGTTTAGGTACCAGGCCCTTAGGCGTACAATCGGAGTCCCTGAATTCATAGGAACATACTTAAAAAATTAAAGCTTGCCTACACATGAGGATGGGCACCTTGTCTTATGACCTTAGTGTTTAGAAGGTGCTGGAACATTTTGTTCAAGCCCAAGCTCACATAGCACACATTAGAAAGTTCCTGGCGAAAGCTGGAGTTAGAGTTTAGCAACTTCCCACTCACTTCTTCGTCTTTCAACTAAAGTCAGGGAGCAGGTCATGGCTCTGGGGAGATATGGCTGGAAGGTGACTCTCAATGACACCCAGGACCTAGCATCCCACCCTCCTTTCGATGAAGCCAGGGAATAACCATAGCAGAAAGAGCTGATGGAGGTGATGAATGAAGGAAGAGGGTGAGTCATGGTTACCAAGAATAAAAGTGCTGAGTGGTTGATGAGGTACAGAAATAATTAGTAACACATTTAAATTTGCTGACACTTCTTAACCACTTTCAGCTGCTTCTTTGGTGTGCATTGTAGGCAACTTGGTAATTTTATATTTGGGAAAGTGTTCTCTTTGCCTGGTCTGATCCTCTACTTTTCAAACTTCTTTGACAGACAAATGCTTTTTGATAGACAAGTAGAGGGAGGAGAGAGAGAGCTTTGCATATGAAGAACCCTCCATAAAACAGCAGATAGGTGCCGGGCGGTGGTGGTGCATGCCTTTAATCCCAGCACTCGGGAGGCAGAGGCAGGCGGATCTCTGTGAGTTCGAGGCCAGTCTGGTCTACAAGAGCTAGTTCCAGGACAGGCACCAAAGCTACAGAGAAACCCTGTCTCAAAAAACAAAAAAAAAAAAAAACAAAAACAAAAACAAAAAAAAACAACAACAACAGCAGATAGGCGAAAGGAACTTGACTTTGAATTACACACATACACACGCACAAACACACACATCCACACACTCACTCACTTTACTTTTTCCTTAAAAATAATGAAGTTGGTCATGATCCTTTAGTTTGTGATTTCTCTCAGAGGATGAACAAAGCTGCTCAACAAATCTAAAGGCTGAGACCATTTTGAATATCTACTTAGCTATAAGAGGGGATATATGTAGGGGATATAAGAAGTCGAGGAACAATGAATGCCACAAGATATGTTATAAAAAGTAGCTTATCTCTCACGAAAATCTTGTATTCTTGATATTGTCCAGAGCCAAGGTCCTAAACAAGAGTCAGTAAATACTCGAGCAAATGGGATTTAAGACAGAAGGGCAGGGGCCATAAATTGATCACAGCATCTTTCTCTTTCTTTCTTTCTTTCTTTCTTCCTTCCTTCCTTTCTTTCTTTCATTCTTTCTTTCTTTCCTCTTTTAGTTTAGTGGTTATCTGTTTGTGGCTTTGCTTGACCTTTGCTTGTTATACGATCTAAACCAATTAAAGACATTATTTTCAGTTTGGGATCTTCTCCACATTGGTATAATTGATATAAAATTTTGTAAGCAAAATCAGAGCTGATATTTTACAGGTGAGTTCAGTGTTTCTTAAGAATTTTGAGGGTCCTTAAAATTCTTGGTTAAGATTTGTTAAATTGCTAATCCTTGTGTAAGTAGAGAAATTCTATCCCCAAGCTGATCCACTGATTTCTGAATTTCCCACTGGAGACTTTGTCTTTGGATCACTATGTCTATTTGGCCCTTCTCTAGCAATACAAGGTTGATGCTGATACAGAAGCCTGTTTCTCCCCCAGTTTTATCTACGGGGTTAGAACTGGTATCATCACTGCTGTATCTGATTGTGTGCCTCCCTTCCCTGCCTACCAAGATTAATGTTAGCACAAGAACTGAGATAACAAGAGCACAAACAGTGCTGAAGGACGGGATGGGGAAGTTTTGCCCCAGCATATATTAGATCAGAGAAGATAAAACCAGAAACAAAAGGTAGCTCTGAGTAATACAATGGAGAGAGACCTCTGCTCAGTTGCACACTGAATGTGGACAGGCCTCCTCATGGTCTTATCCTGGACTTTCAGTTAGAGAAGCCGAGGTATTTCCTTTCAGAGTAAGCTGAATTTGAGTTGGGCTTTCTGTCATTGCTACACAAGATTTCGGATGTAGGCTTATTTATTTATTTATTTATTTTTTGTTATCCTCTAAGACAAAAATGTTCTGCTCTGCTTGGGTGGTACCTTGACCACATATAAACCTTGTTTTTTCATCTTACCCTCGCTGCTCATACCCATATGGGCATGGCCCCATATTTTGCTTTCACAGAATTATTTTTAACATGGAGAATAATTTTTCTAAAGATTTATTGATTGTTAGGGATTAGGTTGGTTTAGTAAATTAGTGGTTGTAGTCTCCTCCCTGTTGCAAAACCGCAGGTACTTGAGCTTCTGCTAATTCAGGCAGTGGGGTTCCACTGCAAACTTAGCCAAGGCAGGCAGATGGGCCTGTGTGGCCGAGTATGTCTCGGACTCGGCACTGGGGCCGTAGTCAAGGACTAAAAAACAGCACCCGGGAGGGTGCTGTGTTAGCTAGCGGGCTACCCACTTGTGTCGGGGGCAAAATAGCCCACGTTGGACGCCAAAATGCCATGAAGCTCCGACCCAGGATGGACTAGGCTAGAATCTTCCTGGTAAGACCGGTTCTCACAGATTATTAGAGATGGGTTGATCGGGATATCAGAATTAGCCAGTAAGGGCTAGAGCTAAAGGGCCAAGCAGTGTTTAAATGAATACAGTTTGTGTGTTGTTATTTCAGGGCATAAGCTAGCCAGGCGGCTGGGGTACCAGGGACGCAGCCCCGCCGCCCTTATTACTACAGATTGGCGCCCAGACGTGTGGACAACTGAATCCACTGAAAGCCTGAGAAAGCTTGGGAAAGAGAAGAGCATGTTTTCTTGGTAGCTTCAATTTAATAGAGGCTTCCTGACTCAGCTTTAGCTGCAAAACCCTGCAGCTCATTAAGAGGTCCTGCCACGAAACACTTAAATGGTGTTGATGAAAAGCTGAATGCATGCTTTTCGGTTTTCAGCCATAGCAGGAAAAAAGCTGTGCCGTTTAAAAATGCCGGGTTTCTGGGCAGTCCTGCCAGGGCAAACTCTGACTCTTTTATGCAGGTGGTTCATGTGGTTTGCAAGCACAGGCTGCTGAAGCTCGCTTGCTGGCAGGGACCTTGAAATGCCATAGAGTTGTGGCAGTAAACAAGACTACAGCCAGTACCTCAGCCATGAGGCTGGAAAGCTAAGGAATGGACTGGATCCAGCCGTCAAAGTCACGGCTTTAGTCCTACTGAGATTGCTTGCTAAATTAAAGACTCATGTGGTCAGAAAAACAGAGAGAGATACAGTAAAGAGAGATTCAAAGACAAAGAAAAATTTTAAATGATTTACAGCCTGTTAAAAATATATGCAGACTAAAAGTTGAAGTTCTTAAAGTAAAAAACAAAACAAAACAAAAAAAAGCAAGAGAGTTGTTGTGTGTGTGGTAGTACACATCTTTAATCCTAACACTTGGAAGGCAGAGGGAGATTGACCTCTGTGACTTCAAGGTGTGGTAGCACATGCCTTTAATCCCAGTGCCTAGAAGGCAGAGGCAAACAGATCTCTGTGAGTTCAAGGTGTAGTAGTGTACACCTTTAATCCCGAATGCCTGGGAGGCAGAGACAGGCAGATCTCAGAGAGTTCAAAGACAGCCTGGTCTACAGAGTTACTTCAGGTCAAAGATACAGAGAACTTGTCTCAAAAAGCAAAGAGTTAAAAGTAAAAATAAACGAAATAGAGGTTAAAACAAAGCTGTACAAAGATGGAAAATAGACAGAGAATTTTGATACTGTATGCTATTATGCTCTCTTTGAATTGTTTGAATGCTGAGGAAGGAGCAACAGCTGCTAAAAGATATTTGTTTATAAATGTTGCTGAACTAATCCAACATAGATATTTTGAATTTGGATCTAAGGATATGATACTTTGGAAAAGAGATTCTTTTTTTGTTTTCACAGAGGATCAGAGCTTGTGGACTGCATTTATCCCGATGTGGTATGATGGACCATGCCCTCCTGAAGGGTTGGTGTGAACATCTTCAGAAAATTGCTTCGCTCAACTGCCAACTGAGATGAAATTAGCACACAGGTTAAACCATGAAAGACCTAATTAACGACGCCCCCATTCAGCAGGAAGCAGTTTGGAGACAAAACCTCCCATACCCATGATTTCACTGATACTGAGTAGTTAGCTCAGTTTCCAATCAGGCATGAGATTTCTCTTGCTAACCAGATTGTAAGTCTAATAAGAGAGCTGTTAGCTACTGCTGACGCAAGTGAGCCACTATTATACCTGTAGGGGTTATCTTGCAAAGTTGGTTGTTGCAATCTCAAAAATTAAAAAAAAATAGTTTGGGGAAATTATGGGATAGAATTTAATATAATGAAATCCATTAATAGATTTCTTTTTAAATTTTTTATCAAAGCTTAAAATTATTAAAAATTTCATACTATCTATTTTGATCAAATTCTTTCCCTTCCCCTAAGTACTCCCAGACCCTTCCCATCTCCCTTTCCACATAGTTTCATAATCTTTCTTTTGAAACCAACAAGCAAAGCAAAAACAGAAAAGACAAAAGCCACCAAACCATAACAATAACAAAGAAAAGCACACAAGGAAACATGTCCATTTTGTTTAGGTCAAGTACTTCTGAGCACCAGACCTGCCCTCGAGGGTGTTGCTCCATTGGAGTAAACTCTTTCAGGAGTTATCAAGTATGCGTTCTTTGTTAAGGGTGGAGCTTTGTGCCCACAGCTGTTTCCATGCTGAGAGTTTGTCTGACTTGAATTTGTTCAGGTCTTGTGTGTGATGTCACAGTTTTCGGGGATCATATGTCTATCAGCTCTCTGGATCTTACAATTTTTCTGCTTTCTCTTCTGCATAAATTCCTGAGCTTTGAGGGGGGATAGGTTTGATAAAGAATCCCATTTATGGTTGAGTGCTTACAAGGAGAATTTTTCTATTTAATTTTTTAGCTTTGAAACATTAAAATATAATAACATCGTTTCTTCCTTTCCCTTTCTTCTCTTCAATCCCTCCCATGTTCCCTGTCACCTCTCCTTCCTTCTGAAATATATGGACTCTTTTTTAAATTAACATTGTTAATCATAAACACACGCACAGATACATATGAACACAACTGAGTTCATTTGGTATTGCTTGCTTGTATATGATTTCAGGGTCCACTTGATAATGGGTAAGCAATTAGAAGGCTCATATCTGGGAAAGACTAATTCTCCTTCTCTCAACATTAGTTGTCTACAATTCTTGTCTAGGGTTGGGGCCCTGTGAGGTATCCCCTCCTCCATGTTTAGCATGTCTACTGATGTTGTACTTGTTCAGACATTGTCTACACATGGTAGTATGGGTGTAGCTTCCATATAATTTCTAGGAGACACAACCTCATTGCATATTTCCTGGTCTGGTTCTTACAGCCTTTTCCACACACTTTTCTATGATCTTTTCCAGACCCTATGTCTAAGAGTTGCATTGTAGCTGCAACTCTTGAGACTGGGAATCACTTGTTCTTCGCATTTTTGGTCAGTTGTAGTTTTCTGCCATGGTCTCTATTGTTTGCAAGGAGAAGCTTCTTTGGTGAGAGTGGAGAGCTACATGTGGTTGAGGTGGAGTGTTTTGGGTGCAGTTAGGAGTTATGCTGGTTAGGAAGGTGCAGGAGTACGTTCTCTTCTAAGATCCTTTACCCTTGCTCTAGATAGTTGGCTAGATCTACAGTTCCGGGGTCAATTTACCTCCTGTTGAGTGGGCTAGGAATCTATTTAGACAGCTGCTTATCCATGGTACAACATGCCAGCACCACTGCTGCAGGCTTAGGGGTATCTTATCTTGATCGCTGTGGTTCATGGTGTCGTGGCTGGGTATGATTACTGGTTGCTCCTCCATCTTCACAGCTTGCATTGTACCCTGTGATACCTTGAAAGTTAGTGCTCAGGGAGGAAGTTTTCAGGCCAGATCCTGCGCAAATCTGGGAAGCCCTTTGTCGGAAGTCCATGACATCTTCAGCAATAGGGATGCCAGCCACCTCTGGATGCACAGTGATGAACAGCTTTGGAGTATCTTGATGACCTGTCTCCCCAAGTCCAACAACTCTAAACAGTGCCTTTTATGTTTGGTATTTTCGTTGTTGTAGCTATTGTTACATAGTCTGTGTTTCTTGCATGGAACACTGACAGTCCAAGTGGAATAGCTTCCTTTAAACCATCTCTATTTTATCTATCTATCTATCTATCTATCTATCTATCTATCTATCTACACAAACACTTATAAGAATGTGTATTATATGTTATTTGGGGTGAATAAAAACACTATGATTCCTTCCAGTCTTTTCAAACATCCTTGTGTTATTTTTTTCTTCCTCCCTCACGCTCCTTTTTGTATTGACCTCCCTCACCTGCTTAAAAACCATGACCAAAAAGAAACTTGAGGAGGAAAGGGCTTATTTTATTTTTCCTTTCCAGGAACAGTCTATCACGGAGGGAAGTTAGGGAAGAACTTATTGGCAGGAACTGAAGCAGAGGCCACAGAAGAATACTGATTACTGACTTGAAAGCTCATAGTTTGCTTAGCCTGCTTGCTTACAGCATCCAAAACCATCAGCCCAGGCATGGCACAATCCCAGTGATCTAGACCCTCCCACATCAATCATCAACCCAGATAATGTACCACAGGCTTACCTACAGGTCAATGTAGTAGAGGCATTGTCTCAACTGAAGATTCCTCTTTCAAAAATGTCTCCAACTTGTGTCAAATCAACATAAAACTAGCCAGAACACCCCACTCCTCATTTTTTTCATTAACCCCTTCATATCACTTATATCTGCTCTCTAGACAGAGGCTCTTTATGTAATCCATGCTGACCTTAACCTCATGGTGATCCTCCTGCCTCAGTGTTATAGAAAATTATTTTAAGGTGTGTTACATTTGTTTATGCTGCATTTGTTTAATGCTGTGAAGCTGTGATTCTTTTCCTGTCTAAAACACCTGATGATCTAATAAAGAGCAGAATGGCCAATAGCTAGGCAGGAGAAAAGATAGGCAGGGCTGGCAGGCAAAGAGTATAAATAGGAGGAGAAATCTAGGAAGGAGGGAGAAACAAGAGAACAAAAAGAGGAGGATGTCAGGGGTCACCCACCCAGCCAGTCACAGAGTAAGAGTAAAAGTAACATATACATAAGTAAGAAAAGGGAAAAATGTCCAGAGGCAAAAGGTAGATGAACTGGCTAGAAACAAGCCAAGCTAAGGCTGGCCATTTATAAGTGTGATTTATTTGGGATCTGTCTCCCCAGCCAAATTCAAAAGAATAAAACAACCAAGTTTACTTCTGTCTTCTGAATCCTGGGTTTACAAATGTGTCTAGCTACATGAAGAAACTTTCTACAAAGTGAAAAGCTTTATAATAGTGCTATGATATAGACTGTGTAACATTCCTGACCTCTATCTCCATAGGCTGATATCCCAGCATCCAGGAACTCAATTCATTCTTATTTGGAGATATAATCTTCACAGTTAGGGTGGGCTCTCATATGACACAACTTGTATTCTTATTTACGAAAAGGTAAAGTTGAACACAGACACACTGCTAGGAGAAAGGCCATGTGAAGGGAGCCAAGAAGACGCTGTACACACGGAAGAAATATCTAGAAAATGCAATTCTTCACAGCTCTCAGAAAGAGGTATCCTGACTATGGTCTTGAGCCTGACTTTCCATGCCCAGCCTGGTGAGCCAATACATTCTATTGTTTAAGGAAGTCAGTTTGTGATCGCTGCTGCAACAGCCTTTGTGAACTAACATAAATGGGAAATGCGACTCACTTTCAAACCTGAGTGTGGTGATGAAAAGGAAGTATGATTTCATTCAATTTAATTGGACAGTTTCACCCCAAGCTTTTGCTATTTGTACAGTTAATAATGGTTTTGAAAAACACTTGGAAAATCAAGGGTGAAAGGCTTTTTTTTTTTTAACAGAAACGGAAGTCATTGACTGTATTTAATATTCAGAGCCAGTCTCAGAGAAGAATGCTTTGGCAAGAGAGTGGAGCATATTTTTAGCATGTGTGTGGCAATTCCTGTTTCTATACTTTGATTAGATATTTAGAAAATTAATGCAATGTGATATGGAATTTCATGCTTTCTTAAAAATATTGTAGAATATATCTTCTGCAAGTCTCTTTCTCTGTCTTTCTCTCTCTCTCTCTCTCTCTCTTTATCAGATAGAATCAATCTTACTGTGTAGCTCAGGCTGGCCTGGAACTTCTTTGTAGACCAGGTAAGCCTTGAACTCATAGAGATCTACCTAACTCTGTCTCCCAAGTGCTGGGATTAAAGCGAGTGCCTTTTGGGAGTCTTTGAATTAAAGATGCAAGTTTAGGTGGATCAAATGTCCATGAATTTTCAGTACTATTTTTCTTTAAAACTTGTTATGTCACAATTAATGAAAATTCATACAATTATATTAACTAATAATTAATTGTAACTACTGCCAGTTGTCCTAGCCACTCAATTTCCTTAAAGGAAAATACATGCAAACTGAAGTTAGTTTTAGACTTGATGAAACTATCCTTCTTTGTAGAAATTAGCTTCTTCTTCAACAGTGTCATACATGTGTATAGTGATACAGGTCATTCCAACTCCCTCCCTCTTAATTCCCTCCTACTTGCCACCAAGATCCCCTCCAATCAAGTCTCCCTCTCACTACCATATCTCTTGTTGATGCGACCCACTGTGTCTAACCAGGGCATGGGGGTGGAGTTTTCTATGGGAACATGGACAACTTGCCAGTGGCTTCCCACTACTCAAGGCAATGGCTCTCCTGCTCCATACCCATCACTGGGCCAGTAGCCATCAAAGGGCACACATCTGCTCTCATACAGAATACCATTAAATTCTGTTTCAGTGAGAGGGTGGTGTATCACAGATTTCACATGGTGCTTCCAAACTCTTGGGGCACATTCTTAGGTATGCTAATCTATGGAAATAAGGTGCAAGTGTGTGTGTGTGTGTGTGTGTGTGTGTGTGTGTGTGTGTGTATGTGCATATGATGGTCAGGGGACATCTTGTAGGAGCTGATTCTCTCCTACCATGTGGGTCCTAGGGATGGAATTCAGATCACTAGGCTTGGAAACAAGAACGTCAACTCTCAGAGTCATCTTGTTCTGTCATTTTCTTAAGACTCTGATACATTTTATAGTTGTTTGTCTTGACAGTGAACACAGGAACACATGGAAATTTGTTTTTCAAAAAGTTGCATCTCTCTTTTTACATGACACAGAGAAATAAAGACAAAATGTTGTCTTGGTATCCACATATGAAATCTTAACCATAAAACTGATTTAATAAAAAGTTGTTACTGGTTTTTTTTTGTTTGTTTTGTTCTTCGTTTTTAAGTCAACTAATTGATTCAGCTGTAGTCTCAGTTTATACCACAACTAGTTTTTCAGATTGTTTTCATCAAAAATATTTGCAAGAATTCCCTAGCACAAAAGTGTTGTTGTAAATGATGAAGAAGTTTACAGAGGAAAAATCTCCGGCACTAAGTGCTCAGTTTTCTACCTTATTCTGTTTCATAGCCTAAGGCTTGTCATGTTGAAACCCAAAGATCTGCCTTATAAGGAATCTAAATAGAGATGGCAGGGCTGCTCAGTTTGGAAATGCACAACCTTTTAATTTTACTTTCAATACATTGTCATATACTTTCTTTTTAAATCACATAGTCTTGACCTAATCACTTATATCTGCTTTTTCAAAGAGAAGAAAGAACATCAGATAACAGTATCTCTCTTTGCATCATTACTTTGGTTTTATGCAGATGACTCGACAAATCCCAGAGCTTGCATTAAATTGAAGAGTCAACAACAAGAACAATACCTACCAGAAAAACATTCTTTAGCTAGAAATTTCCGCATTCTCAGTAGAAGAAAATAAAATTTTTATGTAAACTATTAGACACGCACTGCAAACTTTTCTCCTTGAATTATTATTATCTCCTTGTCATTCTCTCTGTGTGTGTGTGCATGTGTGTGTGTCTGTGTGTGTGTGTGTGTGTGTGTATGTGTGAGCACTGTGAACTTGGCTAGTGTTAGATATCATTTTATACAGATAGTACATTTCTCAAAGATGTGATTCTGTTCTTGGTTCTATTGGTCTTGATTATTTCATTAATTAGTTTTTTTTTACCCAATTAATCAAGCATGTGGAATTCTGATTCTGTTGAACATCTTGTCTTCATTTTTGATTTTTTTTATCAGGGCCAAAAAGAACATTTAACTCACCCAGCTACAAACTTCAATAAGCTCTCTATTTCTCCAGGTCACTGATGGCAAATGTTAAACAAATTTACATTTGGGATTTTCTATTCATTTCCCGCCTGGTTGACACTGAGCCAATGATAACCGTTCAAGAGCCATGCAGCTCCTGATCATTTGCGTGACCCCGTCTGCGTTTCCAGTTCGCTGATAGCTCAATCCCATGGTGCTAAGTCAAAGCCTTGCCAGAGTCAGGAGAGAACCCCAGATTACTCTCCCTCCACCTTCCAGGAGCACCGAGCACCTTTTTTCTGGAGAAACAGAAAAAGGGTTTTCATTGGGCCTATTTCAGTGCTGAAAAAACACCGTTTCAACAATGTTTCTATATACTGGAACTTGAAATGCCATAGAGGGAGAGCATCCGACTGAAAGAGAAAATACTCTCTAGTTAAGAGTTTCTCTCGAGTCCTCACATTTTATATTTATCGTTGTTAAATTGTGCATGATAAATTGATCGCTGACTACTTTGAAGAATTAACCTCTGGCCCAGCAAAGGGTCACTTTGCATCAGTCAGCGACAAGAGTCCTGCATCCTCCTTTGAAAATTGAACTCTCCTGCCTGTTGCCACCCAGAGTCACACATTCTTGGGCAGTGTTTCTTGCCTTGACCAGCTTCATCCTGTGAAAAAGTGAAGTAAAATAGACAAAAATCCTGTTTTGCCTCAAAGGGAAGGCATTCCCAACTGTTACATGTGATAAACTTCGTACAGGGTGTTTTAACATCGAGACCATTTCCCTATATACTAAATAATAATAAATTAAGCCATACCTTCCTTAAGATACACATTTCCCAGTTCCAAAAATTATAATCTCTATTTTTGTGGTGATGGTAATGGTTTAAAAATATAAACAATAAATGTGTAATGGTTTGCAATAAATTAAGATTGTTTTCTTGCTGTAAATTGGATCATGGAGAAATAAGACAGTTAATTCTGATAACCCAGGGCAAGAACTATTTCCTTCCAAATTCCTCCATTTTCTTCTTGATGTTGGAAACTGATAAGAGGCCCAAAGAATGAATATTTTGATTTTCACACAAAATAGAAAAAAAAACATCCTATTGTACTTTTGTTGAGAAATTATGTGGAATTACTTTAATATCATTCAATTAGTTTTTAAGTGAATATGTTATTTTTTCAGTGTTTGTTATATTAATGTGCATGTGCACTATATATCCACATATATGCAGAGGACACATTTCCTTGGTGACAGTAGGAAGCACTTGTTAATCAAATCACTCAAATACAATCTCTCCTAGTTCTGTTTCTGAGGAAATTACTTTTTGAATGGGTAAAACGTAAGCAAGGGATGGGAGAATTGGTAATTTAATTTCTATTTATTTATTTTTTACTTTCTTGAGGAGGACAGGGTTTTATAGAGCCCATGTTGATCTTAGACTTTTGGCAGTAGTCCACTTTCAGCTTGGTGAGTGCTCAGATTGCAGGAGCGAGCTATTTTTCTGCCATCTTACTTTTCTTTATGTTGCATGAAAGAGGGGGCTAGTGGAGACAGAATTGTTTGGGGGGCACAGAGAAAGAAAGGGAACTTTTAGGACCAGGCATCTGATAGTACACTCACACTCCATCCCTTGAGTGTTTATCATGTACCTTCATGTTATAATTTATAACAGTGGAAGGTTAAGTAGTGTTAATTTTCCTCATTGATGTGTGTGTGTGTGTGTGTGTGTGTGTATCTGTGTGTGTCTGTGTGTTGTGATGTAGAGAGCACTGTGGGAAGACAGGAAGTCTTCAGGAGTAGACAAATCCTCTGTTCTACTGCTCACTTCCTTCCATCTACAGGAAAGGGAAAGACTGTAGGGATTGTGGACAGCAGTAGTCACTGCTTTGCAATGCTAGAGACTTAAGTCAATTTTAATAGTTAATAATTTTATTATTTCTCAATATAATGAACTAATTAGGAGGAAAATAAGTTTCAATTTCCTGAAGTTGGTTACTGAGTAGGATTTTGTGAGATGTATATATAATCTTAATATTTATCACACCAGACTTTGTTTCCTTTTTGGTTTTTTGCTCAAGATTCTCAACTCTCTCCAGGCAATGAATGCCAGGATTGCCTTGCAAGTGTGTGTATAATCTAATGATGTATTTTCTTTGAAGTGATGAGGAGGTATAAGTTTCACAGCCTTTATTGCTTCTATGTGGTAGAGCATGGTGACCCTGTAGTAGCTGAACTTCTAGCATTATAACTGAGGCTCCAAGTGGTAAGTGCTCCAGATTACAATGAGGAAAGTGAGGTTCCTTTCCCGACCTAACTTCCGAAACTGTGCTTTATGACTTCTGCTCATTTGGCTGTGACTCACAAGGCCACCTTCAAGAGGAAGGGTTCTAGACTTCCTATGGGAGAAATAGTACTATCCCATCGTAGACGACGGAATAGGAAATACTGCCGTGACATCTTTGAAAAGTGTAAGCTCTCGCTAGATTCATTAATTGCTTTCTGTTCCATACACTCGAAATGGAACTAACTGATGTTTGACACGTTCAGAATCTCACGCCTGACTTCCTCTCTGAGTTTTTGAGCAGGGTTTGGAACAGACTTTTTGAGATTTTTTTCTGGATGTGATGACAGAGGCTCTTAGCTGCCCTCCAATGTCCACTCTCGTTCTAGCATGTTGTCACCTTTAGTTGCTGTGAAATCTCAGAATAAAGCCTTGACATCTACTCCAACCCACTTCTGTGTGAGAAAGTTTTGTCTAAGAAGATTTAAGGGCACAGGAGCGCCATGCCGCAGCTTGCGACAGCCTTGGTCAACCCTGTTTTCTCTGAATGATGCTTGGAGAAGCTTGTTTTTAACTATAAGATAGAACTAGTAGGGAAGAGAGCTGGAATGGAAACTCCCTTGAGGTTTTTATGCAAGAGGAGAAAAGCTCTGTTTAAAGCTCCTCATATTTGAATCCGCTACCCATAGCCATTGTTAATTGTCATTGATATGGACTGTTGGCTCATCCCAGCCTGGATATGGTAAAACAGAACTCTCAGTTTCCCTCTTGGAACTTGGCCCTTTGCCTAGATGCCTCCATATTTGAAACTAGCACTAATTTCTACTTAGTTGCCTTAAAGTCTAGGATCACCTTTCTCTTGTGGTCCAAAATATTAATAAATCTTACTATTGACTTTTCTTCCTTTTAATACCTAATCATGTCTTATACCTTGGCAGAAGCCACCATCATCTTTCCCTTAAACTACTATTTTATTTATGTCTGTATTTCTAATTTTTCCTTCCTTATAACCATATATATATATATATATATACACACACACACATATATATGTATTCACATTCAGATATACATATATATGTGCACATACACACATATATACACACATACATATAGTCACAAAACTGGTGTTGTCAAAATGATCTGTCACAGTAGCGAAGGCACCCTATATTCTCACTGTGGTCAAACAGTCCTTTTCTAGTCCTATCTTCAAGCAGTCTCTTTGGTTATTGCATCAAATCCACATTTCTTTTTCTCTTTGGTGTTCCTTAAATATCTCTCTTCTGAAAAGAGAAATGAACACATCCCCTCATCCCTAGCCCAGAAACTGTCTTCAGGTGATAACCACTTACAAATGATTGTTTAGTTTCTTCCGAGAGGAAAAAGATGATTCTTGAAGGTAGGCTGCGTGCCCAGAAGTAGATGCCAACAGAAAACGAATTCAGCTGCATCTTTAGAGGTTCATGTCTAGGTTTTTTCTTAAAAGAACTTTACCTTATTATTTTATTTTAGTTTCATTTTATTTATATCTGTATATATTTCTCTTTTTACCCTACATGTTATTTTTGTATATGTTCAACTTCCAGTTAGTGGTTTTGTGGGATTCCTGAGCATGTGAACACACAGATCTCAATTTCTTGTAGCTTCTCTTGGGCTTTTTCCTTCTGTTTTTTGTTTTGTCCAGTTCTGATGTGTTAGTTTTTGTTTTATCTTATTATAGTCTATTATTATCCTGTAAAAACCTGTTTGTTTTCTCAGTAAAGACAGAAAGGGAGTGGGTCTAGATGGGAGGGGAGTGGTGAGGAACTTTGAGGGGACTGTAATCAGGACGTATTATATGAGAAAAGTGTATTTTCAGTAAAATGAAAAAAAGATAGGTGGTAAAAGCCAGCTAGATGGATAGATAGGTAGAAAGAAAATTCTGAGCTAAGCAGAGTGCCACAGAGTTCAGTTAAAGTTCTAGAAATATCATTAAAGCTGAAAAAATAAAAGCAACAAAGCATCCGTGAGAGACTGTTGTGGGGGATGAGTCCCATTAAAGTATGCCATACATCTGTATGAAAATTATCAAAAGCTAGTAAAAATGTAACCCAAAATCTCAAGTTCAGAAAATTGATCCCCCCATTGAAGATAAACTACCAAAAGACATTAATTCATGTTAACTAAATTCACATCAAACTAATGCAGAAATAAATACTAAATAATACTTATTTTTTAAAGACTTACTTGGATTTACAGATCTCTGTGTGAGAGTAAGCTGTGTGTGTGTGTGTGTGTGTGTGTGTGTGTGTGTCCACAGAGGTTAGAAGAGGGCTTTGGATCTAGTGTTACAGGTGTTTTTGAGCTGCCTTGTGTGGGTCCTCTGAAAGGGCAGCAAGCGTTCACTGCTGGAGCCATCTCTCTGACCCCCGAGTTAATGTTTATAATACGAATTGTATCTTGGCTAATTAATCAATAAAGAAGGGCACCATTGAGAGCGGTTGGTATGCGTGCTGGCTAACTTTAAGTCACCTTGACACTGGCTAGACTGATCAAAGAGGAGGCAAGCCTTACTTGAGAAAAAGTCTGGAGGTCGGTGGAGTATTTTCTTAATTAGCGATTGATTATGGGTGGGGCTATCCCTGGGCTGGTGGTCCTGTGTTCCGTAAGAAAGCAGGCTGAGCAAGCCATGGAGAGAACCCCTCACGGCTTCTGCATTAGTTCCTGCCTCCAGGTTCTCACCCTCATTGAGTTCCTGTCCTAACTTCCTTTAGGGATAGACTAATGATGTGGAAGTATAAGCCAAAGAAATATTTCCCAAATTGCTCTTGGCCATGGTGTTTCATCAGAGCAATAGTAACCCAAACTAAGACACTACGGTTCCTTTAAAAAAAAAAAAAGTTGCTAGCATGACTTTCCTGGCTCTGTGAGTGGATACTGCATATGAGAAAGAACCACACAGGCTGTTATAATTGGTGTGTCTGTTTTAGGCTTGATATCAGCTTACCAAGCCTTGTCCCATGTGGATTGAAGACAAAAGAAAGACTTTAGGAATGGGAATTCAGCAATGAATTGTAAGCTATTGGTTGTCAGGGTAAATTAATCTTTCTTTTGCTTTAATCCTTTTGTATCAATTCATTCTCATTGAGCTTTCATAGAAAATGTCCTGTGCTTTTATATTATCATCCATACTACCTTCTTTTATTGCAAAATCCATAACATAAAGGGAATTAGTTTCGCTTCTGTCTTCGAGAACAACAGGCACTTTGCTTCAGAATTATTTTTGTTGCTTCTGCTGATGATAATGGTGGCACTACATATGTGCCAGACAAAAATGGTCAAGTACAGCCATACTGTGCCTACAGTAGAATTTCTGTCTGCTGCTTGGGCCCCTTGGGATCCTTGTTTTCTATGCAAAGCTATAGTTTCTGTGAAGCTATTTGTGCTTTGGGAAAACACTGTCACACTTTTACAAAATAATGGAAGCCGTTTTTAGTATTCACAAGAGGCATGCTTCTTTTTATGTGTCAAAAAAGAAATAGTAATGAATGTTCTTATTTGGTGACTTATTGAGAGTAAAATTTCCGCTTCTTTATGATTTTGTTTCCGATTTCAAGCTGCAATGAAAATGATCAACTTCTACTGTTATATTAGGCAGCTTTCCATAATTATGATGCAACACTTGAGATAATCAGCTTACAGAAGGGAAAGATTTAAATTTACTCACAGTTTTAGAGGAGACAGTCCCTGGTTAGCTGACCCCATTAAATGTTGGGCCTGCAGTGAGTATCATGGCGGGAAGCAGCTGATGAAGCATGTCATCTCCTGGCAGCTGGGAATCAAAGAGAATAGAAAAGGGAGTGTCAGATCCTTAATAATCCCCTCAAGGGCACATTCTCATATGAGTGAAAACTTGCAATTAGACCCCACCTTTTAAAAGTTCTACGACATTCTCAAAGTGCCCAGGGCTGGGGGCCAAGCCTTTACCATGTAGCCTTATGGGAAATACTTTTCCAAAGCACAGCATTTATGTAATTTGTATATACATTGCAATGTACCCTTTATGGTTAGTAGTTATAATACCATTGTTGATACACACATTGTTTACTTTGTTCCTGATTGGCTCCGTTTGATTTTGGTCAAGCTACTTAATCATATTCACATCTCTGTTCCCTAATTTACAACATAGATACAATAATGTAATTTTCCTCCTATAGTTATTTTGAGTATAGTCAGAAGAAACCATATAGATGCTTACAAGATCTTTTGAAGTTTATGCATTCAATGAGCCTAGCTATTGGTAATATTGTATATAGTCTCTATACACAGAGACTATCACAGTTTTAATTGATCGATAGATACTTACTGACCATTAAATTTGCTTCAGCATTATAACAGATCAATTTTAGGAATACACTGGTAGACAGTTGGCCTTGATCCTACCCTTCTGGCTCATACAGCTAAGTGATAAAGACAAATCAGAACTAATTTCACAAATCAATACAAATTATTGCAACCAACGAGGCAGGACTGGAGGAAAGTGTAGGCAAGGTAGTGTATAAGGTGGGTGAAGATGGGGAACCCCTCAAATGGGTCATCAGGGAAGGTTCTCTGAGGAGGTGGGTAGAATGTGGAGGAGGGCAGGTCTGTTGATTTCCCTGCCTATGTAGGGCAGTATATCTCCAATGGCTCATCTTACTCACCAGATCCATCTTGAAACATACTAAAAAATGGGGCCCAGAAATCTATGTCCTTCCACAGACTGAAATAGTTAAGAGCTAACCCTACAATAATGAGCACCTCTAAAATACAAAGCTCTATTTAGACTTTGAGTTATTTTTAAAAAGGGCACATGAAGTTCATTTGGAGGATGAAAATAATATCAGCTATTTTAACAGTGGCATCAGTAATTTATAAATATATTAATCAAATCTGTCCATGCTGGGAATTGCAGTTATCTGGGTCTCTGAACTTTGGTTTTTAATTTAAAACAAGAGAAACAAATGACTCTAGTGATTTATTTTA
Organism: Microtus oregoni; assembly: GCF_018167655.1. Lineage (NCBI taxonomy): Eukaryota > Metazoa > Chordata > Mammalia > Rodentia > Cricetidae > Microtus > Microtus oregoni. The sequence continues at coordinate 75,249,717 of NW_024543059.1, forward strand.
TAATAAAAAGGTATCTTTAAAATAAAAATGAAAGCAGTGTATATAACTGTTGCAGAAGGTTTGAACTTCAGGAGTAAAATGGACCTCTGTTTTCTAGTCACTGCTCCTGTCCCCATTTATCTTTCCAAACATACTCACCCAGTCTTATTATTACTGTTTTTGGTTGTTGAGAAACCAGCATAGATAACGTGTATATGAATGCTTAAATTATTTATATATTATGTGGTTATAAACACTGATAGATACTTTACATTTTTTCTTAACTCATTGCATTAGAGATCTGTTTGAATTACTGGACATAAATCTATATTTTGTCTGTATCTTTGCATACACAACACATATGTTTGTATCTGTCTGCATGGGTTTATGTAAGTTCACACATGTGTTGTTGCACGTGCAGGTGTGTATGCGTGTAGAGATCTAAGAAGGATGTTGGGAGTCTTCCCCATCTAGTCTCCGTCTTATTTACTCCCTTACTGGGAGGTAAGGTCTCCCGGTTGGACCCAGAGCTTGCCAATAGGGACTAGTTTTTTTTTTTACTAGCCAGCTTGCTCTTTGGGATCTCGCTCCACCTTCCCAATACTGGAATGATAGATGAGTAGATGAGCCACCATATTCATTCTGCATTTACATGAATTTTGAGGATCTGAACTCCTTCATACTTGATTGGCAAGTACTTTATCCACTGATCCATCTCCCTATACCCATTTTTTAAATGGATGTACAATTTTTTGTTCAGTGATGGTATAACAGCATATTTTGCCATATTCTTATTGATAAATCTTTGAATTATCTTCCTAGTTATTGTTTCTGTAAGTAATTCTGTAAATATTTTAGAGAGTAGTACATCATTTTTAACAAAGGGATTAATATATCAAAGGATATTTATTCAGTGTTGATCTTAATCATTTCTAAATTTTACTAACAGAAACTATATAATATACCCCCATTAGAAAGCATTTAATTAATCTGGACGGTGGTGGTGCACAGCTTTAATCCCAGCACTCGGAATGCAGAGACGGATGGATCTCTGTGGATCTCTGTGAGTTTGAGGCCAGCCTGGTCTACAGAGAGAGTGCCAAGACAGCCAAAGCTACACAGTGAAACTCTGTCTGGAAACTCCTGCTCCAAAAGTATTTAATTCTACACAATCTATGTCGCCACAACTGCATCAGCAATGGGATGTTATGGAACTTAGAAGCTTACCTGTCTGGGATGCTATAACTTTCATCTGCCTAGCTTTAACTATGGAAGAATCTTTGCAGATTGTTTTGTTTCTGGTTTTTGAATTGCCTACTTAAATGCTTATTTCTCTACTAATTTTTTTCTTGGAGGCAAGGAAGAGGGTGGAATTTTTTTCTTGATCATTTGTTCAGAGCTAATGCAAACCAGAAAGTGAGTTCTTGATGGTCAAACATGACCCAATTTCTTTTATTTGCCATGGAGTTTTAGTTTTGTTTACATTTTTTGGCGTTTTCTTTAATGGTTTTGTAATTTTGCATCATATTTAAGAAGACTTTTCACATTATGAAATTATAGAAATGGTTTCTCACATTTTTACTACTTTCATGGACCCACTTTGCAATTTAAAATTCTTTGGTCCATATGGGATTTGCTTTGGCACCAGGAGTCTTTCTTTTCAAAATGGTGAGGTACATGTTGCCACACTCCTTATTTAATGTGATGTTAACTATTTGTTAATTCACTAACAAAGACACGGGCTTACATTTTAGGATATGACATAATGAAGTGCAAAGCTTGGTGAGAACATCTTTTGCTCATTTTTAGTATATGGTTGACATCATAGGTCCCCAACGGCTGACCTGAAGCCCTTGGTAGTCGTGTCTCAGTAGGTTCAGTGCCTTCATGATCTCCACCTGCTTCTCCAGGACTGTGCATGCTCAATGCTTTGATATGTCAGGATCTGTGGCTGTCCCCTCTTCTTTCTGGTGCCCAAGGACACACCTGGTTTCTTGTTGATCTGCTCAGGTCTCATTCAAACCTCAATTAGTTTATGATTTTCAGTCTCAGCTCATTCTGTTACCTTGAACCTCGTCTCTTGAGAAGGACACATGGATGGGACTGTGGGGGTAACATTCTACAGCTTCCTCAGACCCCTTTTCTACGCAACTTACATGTAGCCATCTTTATTAGTGTGTTTCCTGAACTAGCCTGCAGTTTAGGGATACTTGCAATTCTAGCTCCAACTTCCACCCACAGACACTTACTCCCATAGCCTGTGTGGTGGTCCTGATGTGTTCAGACACGAGGGTAGCTTAGATATTTCACCTCTGCATTCTTGTGCATGCTTTCCCAGCCCAGCCACAAAACCTTTAACCTACAGTTTGCCCTGCCTGCAGAGTATTCTGGGACCAGAGCCTAGCAGAATTGTCATCAAAGAGACCAGAGTGACTTCATCCAGAAACTGATGGGAGCAGATGCAGAGCCCCACAGCCAGACATTAGGAGGAGCTTGGAGAGTCCTGTGGAGGAGGGGAGGAAGGATCTGAGGAACCAGAGTGTTCAGGGATACCATGAGAACAAGACTCAGAGAATCGACTGACCAGGACTCTTGTGGGCACACAGAGATCAGGGAGTCTGTGGGGATCTGATTTAGGTCACTTGTGTAGCTTGGTGTTCTTGTGGGATCCCTAACAATGAGCGCTGGAGTAGTTATCAACTCTTTTGCCTACTTGTGAGACCCTTTTCCCCCTCCTGGGTGGCCTCGTCTGGCCTTGATGTGAGGGTACATACCTGGTCCTATTACAGCATATTATGCAGTGTTTGGTTGATGTCCCTGGAAAGACTGCTCTTTTTTTGAGGGAGGGTGGATCTGGAGGAGAGGGAAGTTGGCGGGGAGACTAGGAGTGGGAAGAAAGGGGAAACTGTGGTGGGGATGTAATATATGAGAAAATATATGATGTAATATATGAGAAAAGAATAAAAATAAATATGCTTTTGCACAGTTTCATATTTGGAAAAAAAGAATTGCCTCCATCATTCAGATTTATTTTTCTTTGTATCAAGATTTTAGATTTTGGAAACAAAAAATTTCATGAACACTTTATTATTAAAATAGTTTTTATATTTTTTAATATAAAATAGGAAGTAATTAGGGAATAATGTTGGATTAGTAGTATTTTAATAATTTTCTTCTGATTTTTTTTGGTTTTTTGATTTTTAACTTAAAGTTATTCTGTTATATGAAATAATTGCTTATTTTATGAAATTATTAATTTTTAATCACTAAAGGTTTTCCAAAGCTAAGAATATTTTATCAGGGTAGCTACCTGTGATTATGGAAGGTGATTTCTACACTTCTTAGATTTAAATGTAGACGCCTGCTTGTGCATGAGAAACTAAATTATTCTGAGTGGTGTCATTTAGTATTCAAATGTTACCCCAGAGGAGAATGTTTTTTTATCTATAGAGCTGTCAGAGATAATTAAGATCATCAAAACACTTCCTCCACCATAATTTATTTTTGACTTGAAAGAATATATCATAGTGCTCACCCACTCGTCCCCAGTGAGTTATGCCCATATATGGATTGGATTCCCTGCTACAAAATTGAACTAAAGTATTCCTGCTAGGAATTCCGGGTAAGCTGAGTCCATTTGGGACCTTGTCCAATGAAATTTGTTTAGGGTAAATTCCAGAGATGAATCTCCACTGAAAACTTTTCACCTATTTGTATATGGTATCTTGGTAGCCAGGGTGCCGAGGATAATGCCACAGCAAGTTTCCAGTGGGGTAATTTAATTTGCTTAATTAAATAATTAGATTTATTTCTCATGTTGCTTTGGGGTAGAAGGAGTAGGAAGGGGCAGGGAGGGGAAAAACTTTGTAAATTTGCTGTTTGTTTTCTAAGCTTATCAATGTTACTTTAACCATCTTATTCATCTAAGAGAACTTTTGAGGACCAGGAAAACTGCCAGGATGAGAACAGTCACTCATTTTACTTACGGAGGCAGCAATGTGAAAACTATGCCGTGTGTTGTCTGTAGTAAGATTATGTCATTCTTCTGAAATTATGGCAGTTCGTAAGGATCTGTTGTTTTGGAAATGGCAGGGAACGCACATGTGTGTGAGCATGTGCAACTGTGCACACACACAATTTAAAGTTTGGGCACGAGCTTTAAATTTATTTTTTTTGCGACCTCTTAATTTTTAATGAGTGGAGCACATGTATAAAATTTAAAAGGAGATAAAGTATAAAAGAGAAGTATAAAAAAGATTTCTGGACATTTTAGTTGAAAAACACATAAAACACTTGAACATTAAAAAAAAGGAAACCTATTCTTATAATTCGGCTAAGGAACTTGAGGACCAAAAGGCAAGCATGTGTTTTTGTCTGTTTGTTTGTTTGGTAGTATCTGAGTGGTAAATTGTACACTCTGTTGTAGAAATAAAATATATATATATATATATATATATATATATATATATAAAGGTGAAAAATAGAGGAAGCCAGCATTTTGTGTTTTAAGATTATCTGTAATATTTCTGGTTAGCAGCTCATTTGCAAAAACTCATATTGGCTCACATTGTTTAGCAAATATTTTTACCGTCAGGAAAGTGAATTTTTTCTTCTGTTTCTTAACTAAAACATCTAGAATTTTTTTTATACTTTTATATTTCACCTCATTTTTGCAACAGTTTCACAATGGAAAGTAACAGTAGCCAACTATTTAAAACTTGAAGTAATTTTTCTATTTTCAGTTGTGGTCATGACCAGGAAAGTGGGCCACCGGCGGAATTACACTCCATCCATTACGCGGTGCCGTTTTGCATTTTGCAAATGCTTTCTTGGCTGAAACACATCCTTTAATTCTGACGTAAAACTTAAATCACTCGGTAGTTTGACGAAGTGTTAGCGGAAAACCGAAGTACTGAAAAATTTATCTCCAGTTCCTCCAAAGTTAAGGACCGAGTCTCCAGTTTTTGCGAGTTTAAAGTGTAGAGTGAAACGTGTGTGTCGATGGCAATGTTCGAAGGGTACAGAAAAGAAGCCATAAAAAAAGGAGTTTATTGGCAAGCAAGCCGAGCTGTCCTGGGGCCCACATCTGGGCTGGATTCACAGCCTGTGTAATCCACTCTGAGAATCCCCATTGAGTTACACAGGGCAGCAATTAGAGCCAGAGAAGCAGATCAATGCTTTCCTAACTTGACAGTTTTACAGTCATTCCTCCCGCCACACACACTCTTTTAAGCATTCATTCGCAGGTTTGCCAGTGAGAACTTTCAAGTATTTGAATATGTTCAGTTAAGTGTTCAGTTATGACAGCTAAGTAAATAAAGCTGTTGAGGTCTGTCTGTCTTGGCTGGAGGACTCCCAGTCTGACTTTCAAAAAAAAAAAAAAAAAAAAAACAAGAAGACAGCAGCCTGTTTAAAGAAACCTTATTGTTGGAGTTTGGTTAGTATTTAAAATACAGAAAAAAAAAAAAACCAAAAAAACAAAAAACTTCAGATAGAAAAAGTTTAAGAGGACAACTAGAAAAAGTTTAGGTGTAGGAGGCACCCTTGCCTAATTGAAAGAACTAATGAAAGACTGAATGAATGAATTTGTAGATCACATTGATGCCTGACCCTGTCAAACGGTTTCTGATAGAATGGCTCCTCATCCCAGCATCTCACAGTCTTATGAGCAGTATAAGCAACTCACTTTTACTTTACATGAGAAGACGGGTATTGACTAAGAGTTCCGGCAGCAGTGAGCATGGAGCGATAGATGCTTCTGCCTTTCTGGTGGCTGGAGTTAGGTACCAGTCTGAGGAAACCAAGGCAGGTAACAACCAAGCAAGCTTTGAAGCATCTGCCGTTGTCTAGAAAGCTGAGGGACTAGCATTCCCCGTAGAGGGAAGCTGTGAGCAAGTGCACAGTAGCAAGAGTGGGCAGTACCTTTGAGAGGAGTGTTTAATGGCTATGGACATTTAGCCAGTGTGAGGTGAGGGAGTGAGGGGCACATGGACCCAGAAGACGGGTGGAGGACAGGTGAGGGAGTTCTTATCTCAGCAACTCTCTTCTGCTAAGCTCTTTAACTATCTGGGGTCCTGGAAGCCTGAGAGCAGAGGTTCACTGCTTGCTTTCCTGCATGGTAGTCACACGAGATAAAGGAAAGCTACAGAAGCCCAGGCCCTGCCCCTTAGAGCCCTGGGAATGAGACCTGAGACAGTACTTTTCTTCATCTGCTTCCAGTGGAAAGAAGGCAGTGTTTCTCAAAAGACAGTCACCACGACCCACAGGGTTGGTGCTGCCTGGAAATGCATGCTTTCAGCCCAAAGTCTGGACTTACTCAATTCCAAACTTTGATGTCTTCAGCAACCTACTTCACCAACCACTTCTTTGCAGGATAATTTGGTGCATACTAAAGTCTAAGCATACCTGCCGTGGAACAAAGCTACTTTTATTTCTCAGAAAACAAAAATTAGGAGTCTGTGGAAATCCTTCTAGTCCCTAGGATTCTCCTTTCTCTCCTCAGACCTGGATTCCCCTTACGAGCACCCCTCTTCCTGGAGGAAAAGCCTCGGTGGATCCCTGTGTGAAACAGGAACAAGATAAACTTTGGCTGTAGGATGGTGGCTGCTGTAAAGACTGGAGTGGAATCGGAGAAGTGCGAATTAGCCGTTCACCACGGAGGTTACGGATTTATAAAGTAAAGTGGAACCCAGTGACAAATGGGGTGTATACTGACAATGAGGGTAGCAAGCCAGCAGGAATGGAGAGTGGTTTAGAGCTAAAGAATAATTACTGGAAAAGGAAGAAGGGGGGAGGTTTTTAATATAGGTCTGAGATTTAGCTTGAGGTGCAGGCGGTGGGTATCTTCACACTAGACAGGAAGAGGCGGTGATTCCTCTCACAGCCAGTGTTCAGAAGCTAAGGCTTTGGTTTGCACTTGATCTTAACCACAAGGCTGAGAAGTAATCAACCCTTTATCCTGAAGGGCCGTCTTGGGTGCTGTGGGGGTGCTCACTCACATTCTTGTCCTCTGTCTGGGCCAGGAGCCAGAAACCTTTCTCTCTGCCCACCACTGGGACAACTGAAAATGTCTCTACAAACCTTTCCTTTCTGCCTCTCCCTCCCCAGTTCTTCTCCTTTGCATCCTAGCTCCCCTCCCCTCCTCTCTTCTGTTTTTTTTTTCTTTTTTGAGACACCTTTTCATCATATAGTCCTGTTTGGCCTGGAACTCACTTTGTAGACCAGGCTGTCCTTGAACTTGCAGTAATCCTCTTGCTCCTGCTTCATGCCTGGTCAGAATATTTCCCTTATTACGGGCTCAAACTATGGATAATATTAATTGTGGTATTAATTATTAATTTAATCAATCAAAATTAATATAGCAGCAAAATATTGACTAAATTGGACAAGTACAGGTGTTTTTGTTCTTCTTCCCACTTGTGCTGGCTACTTTATGCCAACTTGATACAAGCCAGAGTTATCTGAGAGGAAAAAAATCACAATTGAGAAAAGTCCTCTATAAGATCCAGCTGGAGGACATTTTCTTAATTCGTGATTGTTGGGAGGGTCCAGCCCATGGTAAGCAGTGTCATCCTATAGCTGATGGTCCTGGGTTGTAGTAGGAGGCTGCTTGTTTGTTCCCGGCTGCTCAGACACGAAATAATCACACAGAAACTATATTACTTAAAACATTGCTTGGTCAATATGACTCTAGCATATTCTCAGCAAGTACTAACATATTAAATTAACCCATTTCTATTATTTTATATTTTACCACAAAGTTCATGGTCTACTGGCAAGGTTCTGGCTGGCAGCTTGTAACTTTCTCCTCTGTTGGCTCCATGGTGTCTCATGACTCCACCTTCTTTCTCCCAGCATTCACTTTAGTTTTTCCTGCCTACCTCTATTCTGCCCTATGCAGGCCCAAGGCAGTTCCTTTATTAACCAGTGGTATTCACAGCATACAGAAGGGAATCCCACATCACTGGGTTCTAAAAGAAAACAATTGAGCAAATCACAGGGAGCAAGTCAGTAAGCAGCACTCCTTCATGGCCTCGGCATCAGCTCCTGCCTCCAGGTTCTTGCCCTGCTTAAATTCCTGTTATGACTTCCTTCATTGATCAACAGTGATGTGGAAGCATAAGTCAAATAAACCCTTTCCTTCCCAACTTGTTTAGCTGTGGTGTTTCAGCCCAACGAAACCCTAACTAAGACGATAGAAACCCTAAGACACCTCCCTTCCCCTCTCTTCTTTTCTCTTCCTCCTGTTCTTCCAGTTGACAGAAGACCAAAAGAAAAAAAGATGAGCTTAGGAAATGTGTTTAAAAATAATCTAAAGTCTGGCTGACCCTGGTGACCCTGACAGTATCTGATGATTTTCTTTGGTATTTGGGGTTTGTTTCTTTTACTTTCTCAAGGTCAGCAAGGGGGGTCAGGGAACTCCTATATTGGTAGGACAACCCTTCTTCATCTTACTTTGGGATAAGAATCATTTTTGGTAGTAACATCTTTAAACATAGGAAAGAAGCAAGGTTTTAGTAGAGTGTCTTATTTTCTAGTAACCTTCTCTTCTCGGCACGTAATCATCTGTATGAAGAAACAGTTTCTAAACATTTTGCCTGGTGTGCCTCAGTTGCTAGGCTTCCTTCCCAGCTGCATAATTTAGCTGCGGGGCTTTGAGCACCTTATTTGTTCTTTTTAGATCTCCAGTCCATCATTTACACAACGAGTAGATAGGAATCAATAAGCTCTGAGGTTGTTTCTGGCTTTAAAATTCTATAATTGTATGATTTCCTGCCTGCATTATCTTTGTTTGGTAAGAGCTTGCCTTAATCTGATCCATTCCTCAGCAAAATCTCTCAGATTGACTTGAATCCCCGATTTTTACTCTGGTTCTCACACCTTGGTGTTTATTAGGTCATAAGTAATGAGCTCTGAATGCTTAAGAACTTGCCCGGGTTCACCAGAGCCATAGACAAGAGTGGAAAAAAAAAAATAAAACCAGGCTCCCTAATTCTCCCACTGCAGTATCTGAGAGTGTGTGCCACCCATGAAATCATAGGGCCGTCACACATCTGTCCTTCAACAGATCGCTCAGCAAATGTAATGAGTGAATTAATTTTTTCTGGATCCCATTTGTAATCAGCTAGATTGGATTGGCTTTCCGGTCATTACAGAGATTAACAAATGACTTACTTTGACCACAAGATAATATAACTTAGATAAAAAGCCAGTTCTCTGCAATAGTTGAGTCCCAGATTCTGTTTCCATTTATCAGTATCTGTAGCTGCACTTCTAACTTAAAAAAAGTCCTTTTATTTCTTCTTATAACTGATCCCCTTCAGTCATAAAGTCAGGTTGGAAGAACGATCACAGGAGATGAATGGCTAGTTAAAAAGTTTTCCTAAATAATGTAGTTTGTCTTAAGGTAAAGAGTGAGTGCAAGCTCACTTCTGGCTTGGAATGGAACTTCTCTTTCAACTTGTTATATGATCCACCCCTACTTGAAATAGTTTGCACTTAATGAAGGACTTGCTTGTGATTTAAAGGTGTTTGGCATTGCTCTCTATGCGGCATTCTGTATATTGGATTTTCTAGTTACAAACATTTGTTCTTCAAGGAACATAACTAGGTGTCTTAGGCATGGAAACTTGGCTCAAGGTGTCAGCAGGCTGATGGCATGGGAAGTCAGCAGTCGAATTGCTCTGAGCTAAGAGAAACTGTTCTCAACAGTCTCCACTAACCATTTGAATATAAGGTGAGAGAAAAACAGGACAGAGAGGTGAAGGAAGGTAAACTACAGGGAAAAAGGGACCACGTCGAGGTCTGAAAGGGCTGGGGACATGTCACACTGCAGAAAGCATCAGCTCTACCCTCTGTCAGCTAACACTGAGCAGGAGGACTTGAGACCATTCATCATTTCAGCTTACCAGCACCGGCAAGATTCCCGTTGGAGAGTTATTTAAATGTTGTATATCAGCATGGCTGTTTGTAAATCTGGAATATTTTAGCACCGAAAGGACAAGCCAGTAGAAGCCTCATAGCTCCACATCCTCTTTGTGCAGTAAAAAAATCTCTCACTACGTAGACCAGGCGGCTACAAACTCACAGAGATCCACCTGCCTCTGCCTCCCGAGCGCTGGTGTGAAGGCGTGTGCCAACACCGCCCAGCTAGCATTTTATATTTTGGCCCAGTGAATGTGCCTTTCTTGGTTTTCCATTCTTTTCTCTTCTACTTAAAAAAAGTCTACAATACTTTTCTCATACCTGTTTCTCATCTTGTTCAAAATACAGTTCTCAAGGGATGCTCTACACGAAGCCATTGATGGGTACACTACATGCCTAGCTTATTTGCATCTTGTGCCTTGACTAGCCAGTTTATACAGCACACAATCATTGCCTTCCAGTCGTCTAGGTGTGCCATGAGAACATGGTTGGATTCCCCAAGGAGGAACCGGTTTCCTTGCTTCTGCTCATTTCCTCTCATATCCAGCATGGTGCTGGGCTCCAAATACTTCCGGGATGAATCATGACACGCTGAAGCCTGCAGAAAGGATAAAATGAGCATCATCTCCAAGCTCCTCTGGCAGAAGGTCAGCTGAAATTTATGACAATTGTCAGTAGCTGAGGACAAGATATGGGTGTTGCTCTCGGATTGGAAAGGGAGATGACGCCCGCATAGAGAAATGTGGAGCAATTGTTCTGTATTCTTTGCAGTCTGCATACAATCCTAAAAGATACACACGCTTGGCGCAGTGCGTGCAGTGTGATTCCAGGGATATCGCAGGCTTATTTAACAATGCTACCCTCAGAACAACGCTAGCATACTAATCTGTAACACTGGCTGAGAACACAACATCCCTTGATATCTTTTAACTAGAAGGATTGAGACTATTGCCTCAGAAAACCAGGGCAATATTTAGCACAATGGCCTATAATTTTAAGAGTCCGGCAGTCTCAAGGGGACAAGTCATGTATTTAAATCCCTCTTCCTTTTCCAGGGGTCTTCCCAACAACGCATCCAGTGAAAAATCCCCTGCAATTTAAATCTTTCTTTTCCCTTGCCTGCACTGTGCTGTGTTATCACCCCTGCACACTTCAGTGAGCTTCGAAATTGCAGAAGAAAGACAACCCCCCTCCTCAACCAACTCCTCAACCACTGTGTTTATAGTCAGTTTGCCTCCCTGGATCTTATGCCTTAACACATGCTGTAGTGTTCAGATTGCAAACACAGCGGAGGGATGTTTAAATCCTAAAAACAAACTGTTTTCATTGCAATGTGCAAAACAGCATTCCACGAAGACATTTCAATTAATATTAACTGAGTGAGGGGAGTCCTCTCTCTGTGGCCTGTTCAGTGTTTGGCCTCTCGCTGCTGAGGCTGCCATCCAGGGTGCTGCCAATTAAATGCCAGCTGTGATCTATTGTTTGCTTCTGACACCTGGGAAGTCCCAGATCATCAGAATCCTGCAAACAGCAGCTGGCTTAGTGGAGGCTGCCAGACTTCAGGGATTCTGAGGTCTCTCAGTGAAGGTAGGGGGCCGTCTTGTTTTAGTTAAGGGAATAGTCCCGGAATAGGCAGCTTAAAATCCAAGAAGACTTACATTAAACAACCCCCAAATTTGGGGAGGATCAACCCAGGCCTATAAGCCACATAGCTTACTCTAGGTCCCCACAGGGCAGGGCTTTAAAGCATCAACAAATGTTGCTAATCCTTGCTTATAAGGTACCAACAAGTCCCTGTTGTGTGGTGTAGGACTCCATGCATCTCCAGAAGCTTCTCACTTTGGTCCATTTGTACTATAATTTAATTTAATCGGTGTTATTAGATGTGCCTGTTTTCTCTTTGCTTAACATCCTCTCTTTTTAAGGCACTCGTCACTCTGATTTGCACCCATCCGACTTTAAGGGTCAGTGTTCATTGTTTAGTATGTGCTCTTTGCGAGTCTTGCCACTTTATTTTATTTGTCTTGAACAATCGAGCTTCCTTGTACGATTGTAAATGGATGAAGAATTAGTAAGAAACAAGCGTTGTTTCTTTTCCCACCTTTGCATCCTATTGTTCATAAAGGGCAGTCCTATCTGATCATGGACTTGAGCTCACCTTGAGGAAGAGCCTGAGTAGGTGGCATGCGCTGGGGTGGTTGGGCACGTTGCCACCTTCCTTTTTCTTTGTCTAGATGTTGGAGTTCTGATGCTTCCTTCCAGTCCTCTTGCATCATAAACACCAGAGGGAGAGACGAGACGCTGCTGCTGGTGTCTTTACTGTGTGCATTTGTCAGCCACATTTGAACAGCCCAAAGTGTCATACCTCCTGGGAGATACAAAGCCAAGAGCACTGGGACATGACCCTGGAAGTATGGCCCTCAAATGTGACTAGGTATTCTCTCATATCACCTCCTTCATATCGGATATCCTTCTTATATGGATGCCCTTCATAGTAGCTCTTTCTTCTATCCTTTCTTCTGTTCTGATTTTTCCTCTGTCCCTGCGTGGGTGGATGGTGTTACCTATGACTTTCTGACGTTGCTCATTGAAGGAACCATTTGCACTTGATTTGTCCAGACCACAATCCCATGGCTCAAGAAGCAAAATCTATCCAGCTAAGCATCCACCACGGTCCTCATTAACAATGGGATGCAAAAGCATGGGATAAATCCGGACTAGCTGAACATAGCGGACAATGAGGAATACTGAGAATTCAAGAACAATTGCAGTGGGTTTTTGATCCTACTGCACGTACTGGCTTTGTGGGAGCCTAGGCAGTTTGAATGCTCACCTTAGGAGACCTGGATAGAGGTGGGCAGTCCTTGGGCTTCCCACAGGTCAGGGAACCCTGATTGCTCTTCGAGCAGATGAGGGAGGGGGACTTGATCGGGGGAGGGGGAGGGAAATGGGAAGCGGTTGTGGGGACGAGGCAGAAATCCTTAATAAATAAATAAATTAAAAAAAAAACAATGGGATGCAAGTGCACTTGGATTGTTCACTCTTGAAGTCATCAGACTAATGATGATATTGCTTGTTTGCTGAGGTCTGTTGGTTCAACATATTTGATTTCTTGTAAATCCACCTAAAATTTCCCCCGGAGTTCAAATTTATTTTGCAACAATGAAATCTACAAATAATTCAAAGATGACAGCATTTCTAGGCTCGATGTGCAAATCTGCAGTCAGTGAACATGTTCATTTGAAACAAGGCGTGTAAAAATCAAGAAAACAGGAAGGTGAACTTCACAAGAAAAGCTCTTTTAGCTACTTTCTCCGGGAGAGATCACAATCACATCTTAACTTCTCTGAGATATGGATGCATTTTATCCCAACGGCCTTGCTTAGAAACCCACTGGTCCTGACGAGGGGGCCCATCTGAGCAGAAGAATATGTGTTGGCAGCGTTGCTGGAGCTGTGTCACTTTATGCAGAATTTGATCCAGGGTGGAATCAAAACCATATTTTGTTCTACCCCTCCCCCATTCCGTCACAATGTGATGGAAGTTGTCTTTTATAAACAAAAGGCCATCATCTCTTCTTTCCCTCCTCTTTAGATCTTTAAAAAAATCAAGTCAGTTCTTGGGGGGGGGCATGATCGATAATTTTCATAGCTAAATAACAAACCGATAGCATCTCCACCCCTCCCCAGGAGGTCTAGGAGAAGCCTCAGCATTATATAGCATTCAGACCGGAACACTTCCCTTAACTTACATTAACTCTAATTCTTCTGTGCTGTCTCTTTTCTTTGGCTGTGTTTTATTACATAAACATGAGCATTATGGGTATAAGCCGAGTAAACGGCTACTGTACTAAGGTAAAGGCAACTGGATGTATCCTGATGACAGATTCCTGGGGGCTAGACTAATATTTTGGGGTGCTAGCCAAGATATTGAGACCTCTCAGGCTTTGACCCCTTCTGGAGGGGTTGCTGAGTCCTTGGAATAAAGCAACGGTGTTTTTACCTGGGAGGAACTGTTGGCTGCATCAAATATAGTTTCAAAAGATAGCGAGGTTGAGCCGCTCACACAGGCTAATTTTAACTGGAAGTGTCCTGGCTTTCCTTTTGAAGATGCTGATACAGCTTCTGACACTGCTGGTGATGAGTGGCGCGGGACAGCCGGTTTAGGTCTGAGGCTGTCAAATAGTGAAAGGGAAGGTCCCTCATCAGAGTCCCAGGACGCCAGAGTGGCTCTTTACTGCCCACTTTCCTGAGTAAGTTGCTTACTTAAAAGGCCAGGGGAGAAACTGCTACCTAAACAAGGAATAAAGAAGACTCTTCCCAAGAAGACAGTCTCAATATGAAATTGAAATTGATATGATGTTCAGAATTCCTTCTTAAGGCTAATTCACATTAATTTATCCTAATTGCCCCTCTTTTTCAAAGGGATCAATTAGAATAAAGAATGAGAAGTCATGAGAATATAGTTCTGTAGAGAAGGCAAACGACAAACTCTCTAATTAAAAGGGCGATGTGGCCAGTGAGACCTCATATATACATATATATAGCCAAGCTTCGTTTTTTTCTTTCCATTAGCCTTTCTCAATTGGTTATAAGTGATAATATTCATTGAAGACCATAGCTGTCAAAAAGCATTCAGGAATGCACTGGGAAGGAGAAAGGAAAAATAGGCACATACACTTAGGAAGTACGCAAGCATGTATGTGAACACACATATGGGAGCAATGTACCTTAGGAGTGTCAACTGCTTGTAAACAGAGGAGGCAGTCCTTAAAGATGGCTGGCTCAGGTTCTAGAGGCAAGCAGAAGTCGCACCTGTGTGATCAGGTAGCCACCTCCTCATACAAAAGAGGCGGGAGAGCAGTCATCTTCCCATCTGAATTCGGATGTTGGTCCTATCCCTTAAATAGAGCCATAAATCCTGTGAAGCTGGATTAATCTTATTTTATGGGCAGTTGTAAAGAGAAAGGGCACTCTTTGGCTTTCTTTAAGGAAAAGCAAGAGGTCTTTACAAAATGGGAGGTGGAAAAGGATGTCCAGGGAAATGTCATTCCCCCAACACACACTCACACACATGCATGTACGCATGCACACATGCACGCTGCTGCATGCATACACACAGGTATACGTGCGCATACACACACACCCTGCATTTGCTCTTACTATCCCCGAGTGCCGGTTGAAGGGATCCCAGCCATGCAGGGTACTAAAAAGAGCTTATGTAGGCTTTGAGGTCAGGTGGTTCTTTCCGGCTGTCCTGTTGACTATCTCTGTGGGATTGCACCTATTATTCAATTTCTTTGACTCCAGGCTTCATTAGCAAAAATGGAGATAGTAACACACACTGTTGTAGGAATTAGGGGGTAATTAGGTAAAGGAT
This sequence comes from Microtus oregoni, assembly GCF_018167655.1. NCBI lineage: Eukaryota > Metazoa > Chordata > Mammalia > Rodentia > Cricetidae > Microtus > Microtus oregoni. The sequence continues at coordinate 75,264,999 of NW_024543059.1, forward strand.
ACAGTGTCTGGCATTTGACGATTGGCTGTTGTTGCCGTTGATACAACTGATCACAAAACGGAGGCGTCAGAAACTGCTCATTGACTGATGCAGAGATGGGCAGCTGTTCTGGGAAGCAAGTTACCACTTCCAGCGTGTGAGAGAAATGGTGGATAAAGGCTCCTTCCCTTTTCTATTCATTTTTAAAGTTATCGTAGGCAGTAATGGGGTTCATTATAGCCTTTTCATGCACACTTTGTTATTATCTGTCTCTCTGACTCCCTATTGCTGGCCCAATTCTCTCAAACCATTGCTGCAAAGTGGACACTTTCACTAGCGAGTGTTCTAACCAGTCACAGATTAAAATTCTCCGGGTGCATCTCATCCAGGGCATGGAGGTGTCTATTGTTGTTCCTTTTCACACGGAAGATTCTCATCTCTGGAAGGAAATTTACCAGGCTTTATCCAAACAACACGTGTTTCAAGTGTGATTTGCATTTGAGTACTGGTTACTCTCAAATGTAGTTTTTCTTCTTCTTTGAGAAAATCTCCCTGGCTTAATGAGAGGGGCTCTCCCTGGAAGAGTCTCTCAGATCCTGAGGTAATCTGATAATTTACAAATCGGCTCTTGCTGAAAGACCCGGAAGCGAAGAGGCCTACGCTTGGCCACTAGACAATGCCAGGCACAGTGCGTTTGTTAGCTGGAGCATTTTCTGGTTTTGCTTTTTTCCCCCTTTCCCCAACCAACCTCAAAAAGCATGTTAACAAGGCTACTTGTGACGAATCCGCAGTTCTTAGGGTGCATACAGATGGGCTCTCGTCCTGTCGCTGTCCGGGGATTCCTAGAAGACAGCAGTCCGCTCTAACCAGCACCAGCCTTGGCTCAGAGGGCCTGGCCTCCCACCAGCACCACTTTTCTCGAACTCCTTACATGATCTTTGTTTTTTATTTATTTTTTTATTTTTTTATTAGTTCTTCGCACTCTCATTTCTCCCACTCTTCCATTTTTTATTGGTTGATGCTTCCTCATCAGCTTAAAAACAAATAAGTATTACCAAATGAGAGCGCGGTTGGGGGTGGCTCCTCCAACCCGCACCCCCACCCCCACCGGCACTAATTCTCTAAGCACCAGTTAAAACCCAGCCCGATTGGCTGCTCTGGAGCCCTTTGGTTTGGGAGCATCCTTCAATTGGAGGACTGTGGCTGCCTAGGTAGCTGCTTAGGCAAAGGAGAGGGGGACCCTCTCTGGCCTGAACCTCCCACACTGTAGGCTGCTCTGAGCCAGTCACCCAAACCTTGCTGGTGGAAATGCCTGCTGTGAAAGTTAATGGTTATAAAAAGCACGCATTTACATCTGTTTCACTGTAGCCATGAAGAGTGCAATTAATTAAGGAGTTTCTGGTGTGGTAAGGATAATCATACAGCAGGAATGCAAACACGTGATTTCCAAAGAGAATTTTATTCCATATGGAATTTTTCCCCTAACTAAGAATTAATTGCAACTTTAAAGAAGGTTTGATTGTGTCTATGAAAAACATTTTAACTACTGAGGAATTCTAAATGACTTCAATTTTAAATTTTCTTTCTTTACATTGTTAGAGTTAAGAGAGCAGGGCTTTGATCAAGCTCCGAGTTATAGAATTTATTAGAGTCGAGGGAAGGGGATAACCTTCAGATGTTTTCTGTGGTGAAATGTTGAAGTTAAAAATTTTAAATGTTTGCAGACTGAAGACATGCTGGGCTGTGAGGCCTGAAAGAATAAACAAAATGTGACATGTTTTATTTGGTTACTTAACCCTTGTTTAAAACAGCACAACAAAAATGTATATAAATCATATTTTTATGCCTTTCTGAAAACGGGCATGGATGTTTGGTGATTGCCCTCTACAGAGTGGCATAAAGCCGTAGGGCAGGCAGTGGGTAGTATCTATGCAAATAGCTTTCGTTTTGGTACGGCAGCCCCCTTAAAGCTGAAAGCAGTTAAACATATACAACATAAATTCAGAGGCGGGATAGCCTTCTTTTTCTGCGGCCATCTGCTACACATTCCGGTATTTAGCTGTAGCCCAGCCCCAGCGATGAATAATGCAAAAAGACGAAGACCGAACAAGAGAAACGTACAGCTGAGAGCAAGATTGGCGGGGAAATGATGCTCATGACTATGGAGGCCCAGAATGAGAATGTGACATTTGAGGGGACAGGAAAGGAGTGGGAATGACTTGTGTGCAGGCAGACACCCACTTCCTAGCAAATGAGGTTACAACACTTGCAGGGGGAAAAAATGGTTTCAATCAATAAGGAAGAGCTCTTATCACATGCAACTTTAATTTGATTGGCACAGCATTTCCATTATATGCTAATGAATTACGGATGATGAGAACTGCTGTCTCCTTCTGAGTGCAATTGAACGTTCATCCATCAGTTACTTAAATGCCAGACTGTCTGAAATATTAGAGGAAGCTGTTGCTATTTTGGAGATGAAAGTAAACAAACTCAAAATCTTGAATTAATTGAGAAAAGGATACACGATGATAAGTAGGATTTGCCAAGTTATTACTTCTCTGAGTGGATGTCAGTGCAGGTAGCCTGCTCTCGGTGGAATAAGCATGTCCCTGCAAAGCTGGGAGAAAAACAAATTCTCTTAAGTGAATCCTGTTTTTCTGTTGACTAGCATTATACAATTATTGACTATTACTCTGGGGGACAAAAAAGGCTGATCCTAGAATGTAATAAGATCACTCTCAAGGACGCAACACTTTGGACAATGTGTGTTTGAAGGAAAGTCACCATGTACTAAAATATTAACAATAATCCTCAAAGTAGTAGTGACATTAAGACTGTCAAGTTGAGTGATAGTAAGCGAGTTGTTGCAAGCTAAAAATGCAGAAGAAACACAACACCCCACCCTCAAAACATGTAATATAAATTTAATAATTTCAGTCATTTTATTATCAAAAAGACAAAATATTTGTAACTTAGAGTATTGGCTATGCTTTTTGTCAGTACACTCTACCTAAAGGTGTTTATATTAATTTTCTGCTCTTCTCTTTTGTTTGTCTTTAGCATCATTTTTTTAAAGATTTTTTTCATACTAAGTAATGGGTTATTGCCAATCCACATGTACAGGAATGGGATGCTATGTTTAGGTGCTAAAGTATTTCATCTTTATGGGGCAGATTTTGGTGGTCAGGTTGGGCACATAGGACATGGCAAAAAGTATCCATTTACAAAGGTTTTTGGTTATAAAAACCGATTTGTTACCACTCCTCACATCTGCTAGGACGGTTGCTATCAAAGAAAACAGAAAATAACAGGTGTTGGCAAGGCTGTGGAGGAACTGGAACCCTGTGCTCTGCGGGCAGGAATGTGAAAGGGTGCAGCTGCTGTGGAAAACAGCATCCCGGCAGTCCCGCCAAACAAAGAGCCCATCCTATCTGTGTGATCCAGCAACTCCACCCCCAGACTGCTACTCCAAAAGGTTTGAAGACAGAGGCTTGCTAAAGTGTTTGTGTTTGATGAGTATCTTCAAAGTGGCATTATTCGTAACAAAGTCAAAGGCAGAGCAGCCACAAAGAGGGCAGCTCAAGTGCCCATTGCAGGGTGTGAGGACGAAGAATCCAGGCAGGATAATTATTCAACTTCAAAAAGAAGGATACTGAGACGCCTGCCACAAGACTATGATCAGTGGAAAGATATAGTCACCAGGCCGATATGTCAGAGGCTGCCTAGGGGAGGCAATGAGGACTGCTTATTACTTGATGGATACAAAGTTTTGATTTGGCAATGGAAGGGTACTTGTGGGTTGAATAATAACGTTAATGTTCTTAATGACATTGAGCTGAACATAACAACAAAAGTTGACGGGATAAGGGTTACAAAAGCCAAATCCACTAAAGACAGTTAGCTCAGTCATGACGAGTGTGTACTTCTCTAGTAGAGGACCTGAGCTGCGTTCCCATCACCTGCTGCAGGCAGCTGACAACTGCCTGGTGACTCCAGCTCCAGAGAACAGCCCGCGTTTAGGCCTCTGAGAGCGTGAACACATGTGCACATATCCATGGACAGACATATATGCAGACACATAATTAAGAATAACTCTTAAGTCTAACTAATTAATTGCGATAGAGAACTAGTGCATAACCCAGTCCAAGATGCAACTCACTGTATAACTCGGTAGTCTTGAATTGGCAGTCCTTTTGCCTCTGCCTCCTACTGGAGACTGGGATGTCAGGCCTGTGCCATGACACTCAACTTAATGTGGTGACATTCTGCATTAGATACCTTCCTAGAATTAAAAACTAAATTTATAAAAAGATTTAAAATGTTTTTTATGACTGAAGTGAGGTCTGCTAAGCTTTATCAGGATGCTATTGCTGAATAAATATTCCTTGGTGAGGATAATGAGACTCTTCCACAACCAAATTCAGTTGGCTTCTGCTGTTTGAACAGAAGGCATCTCCTCTTAAAACACATTCATTTGATTTATTATAACTTGGTTGCTTTTTTTTTTTTTTTTTTTTTGTAACTTGTAGTAAATAATGCAGAATAACTGAGTTTGACGCTGAGGCCTAGAGTGCTTCAGAAACAGCCAGGAGCCTGGGTGACTTGAGCAGCATTAATCCTGTAGACCTGAGCAAAATCACTACATTTAAGTGACATCAAGGAGCGAGCTCTGGACTGTGCTTTTTTCTTTATTTGTGGAATCACATGTTTTTGTTTTGTTCCTTGTGTATGTTTGTATTCATGTGTGTGTGCAAGTACTCATTGTGCGTGCGTATGTGTGTGTGTGTAAGTCAGAGACTGTCTAACATTGGTTGTCATGCCACAGGCTGCTTTCTGTCTTATTTGTATGAGACAGAATCTTTCATTAGCCTGGGACTCACCAAATAGGCTAGACTGGCTGACTAGGGAGTCCTAGAACTCTCTTTGCCTTCCCAGAATGGGGAAGGAAATGAGCTGCAAAATAGAATTTCAGAAGAGAGTCTCTCTCTCTCTCTCTCTCTCTCTCTCTCTCTCTCTCTCACACACACACACACACACACACACACTTAAAAAACTATAAAAAAGCCTGGGAGGTGGTGGCACACGCCTTTAATCCCAGCACTTGAGAGGCAGAGACAGGAGGATCTCTGTGAGTTCAAGGCCAGCTGGTTTACAAGAACTAGTTTCAGGGCATCTACAGCTATTAGACAGAGAAATCCTGTCTCAAAAAACCAAACAAAACAAAACAAAAACAAAAACAAAAAAAAAAGATACAAAAAGCCACATAGCTTAATGCTACATGGAATCTGAATTAATTGGATACTGTTAAGGAAAAAAAAAGAGGACAATAGTTGATGTAGTTTGAAGGTCTAAAACTTAGCCAATGATAGTCTAGCAATGTTAATTTTCTGGCTTTGTTTACTGTTCTATGGATATATAAAATATTAACTTGAACATAAGCACATAGTTATTTTTAATGAAAGGAATAATAACACACAGAGACACACACAGAAAGGCACAGACATATAGTCATACACTCAGACACACACACAGTCATACACATAGACACACACAGATACACACACACATATGTTCATAGATACACATACACAGACACCAAGACAACCCAAGAAAATCTAAGGCAGAAGAAAATATTTCTTTTTACGCTTTAGCATATTTGAGAAATATCTAAATAGCAATATAAAGATAATACATTTTCCATTGTCCAGTAAACTTGTTTGCTGATGCCAGCAATTCAGCCTTCATTTATAGAGTCCTGTGTAAGCCCAGACTACTTTAGCATCTGGGTTTGTCATGACTACTCCAGAGGTGCAGCACATAATATGATAAATGGCAGTCCTTTGTGCACACTATAATTTGCAGAGTACCTTTGTAGTGGGAGGAGCTGCTTGTTTGTCCCTGCTGCCTGGCTAGCTTAGACCTGAAATAATCACACAGAAACTGTATTAATTAAACCACTGATTGGCCCATTAGCTCTAGCTTCTTATTGGCTAACTCTTACATATTAATTTAACCCATCTTCATTAATCTGTGTATCACCACGAGGTCGTGGCCTACCAGCAAAGTTTCATCACATCTATCTCTGGCAGTGGATTCATGGCAGGTCTCCCTTTCTGCCTTCCTTCTCCCAGTATTTAGTCCAGTTTTCCCTGCCTACCTAAGTTTTGCCCTATCAACAGGCTAAGGCAGTTTTTTGGGTCACGATTTCAATCTGTTAGTTTTTTTTCTATGTTGAGTGATGAAAACATTATCACAGTTTTAATTAACTAGTGTTTAGAAAATATTTTCATGTTTGTCATAAATATTTATTCTGAAAATTATCCCTTTTTTGCCTGTTTCTCACTTGAATTTTCTGAAATGTACAATATTAACTCTTTGTATTCAAGTTGCTCCTTCCAGTCCCTTGAATGCTTTTTTTAAACTTTACTCTTACACTCTTGATTTGCAGAAGTTTGCAGTTTTCTTGTGAAGGTGTTCTCATCTGTTTGTCTTAGCAAGAGTGAAGTCCATGCTGTCATACCTTTTGGGTGTGTGTAGCAACACAAGAAACAGTAGTGAAATTTGGTAAGTAAGTTGGATCAAGAACTACTTACTATAGCTTAAGCGATTGCTGAATGCCACAAGATGCTAATTCCTCACTGTAGTGGAAGCTGCGGGCCTGCTTTTTGTCCCACCTGGCTCCCGCACGGCTAGCTTTATACCAGAAATAACAACACACAAACTGTATTCATTTAAACACTGCTTGGCCCATTAACTCTAGCCCTTACAGGCTAATTCTCATATCCCGATCAACTCATCTCTAATAATCTGTGTAGCATCAGTCTTACCGGGAAAGATTCAACATGTCTGACCTGGCAGCTTGCTTCATGGCATCTGCCCGGGAGAGGGGAGCATGGCCTCTGAGCTCCTTCCTCTTCCTCCCAGCATTCTGTTCTGTTTACTCCGCCTACCTAATTTTCTACCTATCAGGGCCAAGCAGTTTCTTCATTTTTTTAACCAATGACCTTCCTCCATCACCTCACAGTTTAGCAAATGTGTCAAAGATTTTCTGTTAGAAAAGCACATTTGTGTCTAATGTGTATGAGGCCCTGGCTTCCATCCTCCAAGCACACGCATGCATGCACACACACACACACACACACACACACACACCCCAGAAAAGCAAATTGTGTGTGTGTGTGTGTGTTAGGCAAGATCCCTACCATCTCACAGTATTGTGATAACATTCCCAGCCACTTACCTAAGCTAGGGGTTTTGCTATTAATTGAACTTTCAATCAAAGCCTGATGTGAACTTGTGAAGATGAGCCAATGGCCTAAATTAGTATGCTATGACTTGCAGCTTTTCTGAGTTTTAGCTCATAAAACTTCATACATCTTCCTCCTCTGTGATCCCCTATCTCCAAATACCATGTTAATTATACAACTGTGTAATTTTTAAGTCCTTGTTATTGGTTCTGTGTGGCACTCGCTTGATTTCCCATGGAGTCCACACTTACATAGTTCATGTAACAAATGCATCAGACATCAAATCAACTGTCATATACCTCAGTCCAAAGATTTTATGGAAATGTCGGTTTTGGAATTTACAGTCATAACATTGAGACCCATCTACTCAAGTGTCCGCAGATCTTTTCCAGCCTATCAGATGGACTGTACTTGTCATTCAAGGAGTCGGGGTTGGGATTAGAATGACTTCCTGGAGTGAGGAGCAGATCTTCCTTGCTCTTTGTTCCTGAGTTAAGATATGGGTTAATCTTGTCTTTTTTTTTTCGCCTGTGCTGTAAGAGGCACTGCTTTCGTAGGTGTGTCCATGTATAACTACTCAGCTGAGACAAAAGTGACCTCTGCCTCCAGTCGTCTCCCAACTCTTTGCTAACTTCCCAGCCGAAAAGGGGCTGAAACCTGTCTCCTTCAACCTTATATTCCTCTCTATGCTCAGGCATAAAATTTCCTGTCTGTCTGTACAGACCTCCAGACCTCCATGGTTAACTAGTGGCTAACTCTGCCCCCTGACCTTCAGGCAAGCTTTATTTGTCAGAGTACAAACAAGAGAGCGCCACAGTTGATTGCAGTGCTAGGTGTGTATGGGGATGGGGTAGAGATGAATAAACTGAACGTGTCCCCAGTTCCAACAAAATGTTATTTAAACCACAATGACAGACTAGTGAGCTACTCAACTATGACTCTTCGTATTGCTCCTCATTAAGGTTCAAGATTACACTAATATTGGAAGCATAATTATACTGAGAGACTTATGAATATTCATTAATATTCATTTAATATTCAATAAATATTCATTTAAGACAGGTTAGGCAGTGGACACACAGAAATCCTCCAACAAAGTGCCTTCAAAGCAAAGAAATTTGTATCTTTCTCTTTTAGGAGTCCCAACATGGCAGGAATGCATTCTGTATTAGTTACTTTTCTAATGCTGTGACCAAGACAATGTATAAACAGTGTTTAATTGTGCTTTTGTTTCCAGACAGTTAGAGTTCATGATGGTGGAACAAAGGCATGGTGGCAGGAACAGCTGAAAGTTTGCATCTAAAGCCACAAGTAGAAAGGAGAGGGAGCTAACACTAATAGCACGAGTTCTTTGAAACCTCAAAGACTGCCCCCAGTTACATACTTCACCAGTAAGGCCATACCTCTTTTCTTTTTTTTCTTTAATGATTTATCTGTTTGTATTTTATGTCCATTTGTGTTTTGCTTGCATGAATATCTATGTGAGGATGTTGGATCTCCTAGAACAAGCGTTACAGACAGTTGTGAGCTGCCATGTGGATGGATGCTGGAAAGAAACCAGGTCCTCTGGAAGAGCAGCCAATTTTCTTAACTGCTGAGCCATCTCTTCAGGTCCTGAAAGGCCATACCTCTAGTCCTCCCATAACAACCACCAATTTGGGACTAATTACTCAAATATATAACCCTATTGGGTCCATTCTCATTCAAACCCTGGTCTTTATAGGCTCATGATCATATTGTAGTACAAACACATATACTCCATCTTCAAAGTTCCCCTTCATAGTCTCAACTCTTTTAAAGCTCAAAGTTCAATATCTGTTGTTAGAGTCATGACAATCTCTTAACTGTAAGCCCCTGTAAACTGAAAAAGCAAATTACATAGTTGTAACATACAATGGGCAGGATATATATTAGCATTCTGAAAGAGAGGATGTCTTATTTAGGGTCTTTATTACTGTGACAAAACCCCATGACCAAAGCAGTTGGGAAGGAAAGGGTTCATTTGGCTTATGCTTTCCTATTGCTGTTTATTATTAAAGGAAGTCAGGGCAGGATCCTGGAAGCAGGAGCTGATGCAGAAGCCATGATGGGTGCTGCTTACTGACTTGCTCCACAAGTTTGCTCAACCTGCTTTCTAATAAAACCCAGGACGACCAGCCCAAGGGTGGCACCACCCACAGTGGGCTGGGTAGTCCCCTATCAAGCACTAATTAGGAACATGCCTTACAGCTAGATCTTAGGGAGATACCTTCTCAGTTGAGGTTCCCTCCTTTCAGATAACTCTAGCTGTGTAAGCTGATACAAGAGTAGCCAGCACAGAGGCCTTAGGATACAGTGAGGAAATGGACAAATGCAAGACCAAAACCCAGCAGGGAAAACTCCAAAATCCCATAAGGGATCACAAACAACTGCGGTGCACCATGCCCGTCTTCACTCTATGTGCTAACATACAGTTTGTGAACCGGGAAAGAGGCTGGAGATTGAAACACACAAAGACTCACAGACAGAGACACAGGTTATTCTTGATGCCAAAATCCTTGAAACAGAAATGCCCCCTTTATTGTGTCCAGGGGCAGCTTATATAGGGAGAGCCACACCCCAGCCAAACGCACCAGAAACCATTCCCCTGCCATCAGAAACTCCTGAGGGTCTCATGCTCAGAGCAGCTGTAGATACTCAGATCAGGTAAAACAAGTTGTTTAAAATAAATTCAGGATCTGGGGGTTCACAGCTCCCAACAAACAATCATATGTCAGAGCTGGTATTAGAGTGTCTTGAAATCTTCTCTGCCAAAATAAATAAATAAAATAGTTCAATACTTGTTAATTTAATCTCAGGCACATTCTTAGTACAGGGGCACAAAGCAGCCACGTTTTCCTCCTACAAATGGTCTCTAAGGCCAGTTGCTTATTTGGTTCTTCTTTGAAACATTTTGAGCTGGGCCTCTATAGTCCCTGTTGCTTTCAGAACTACTATCCTCCAGGCTCCTACTAAGACAAAGCTCTACTTACTGCATCCAAACACTTTCTTGTCTAGAGTCCCACTCTTCCCATGAAAACAAGTTTGGTCAGGCCTGTCACAGCAGCAACCCACTTCCTGGTACCAATCTCTGGATTAGTTCTTTTTCTATTGCTGGGATAAGACAATGACCAAGGCAATTTACAGAAGGAAGAGTTTATTTTGCGTTTATTCTTCCAGAGGGATAAGGGTCCACCATGGAAAGTCAGCATGGCAGCAAGAAGCAGATATTTTGCCAAGAACAAGAGCTGAGAGTCCATATCTTTAACTACAAGCAAGAAACAGCGAGAGCTAACTTGAAACGATGTAAGTCTTTTGAATCTGCAAAATCCATCCCCAATGCCATACTTCCTTTAGCAAAGCCACACTACCTAACGCTCCCCAAACAACCACCAACTAGGGACCAAGTCTTCAAATTGCATGTGACTATGTGGAACATTCTTACCCAAATGACAACAAATGCTTTATGCTTTCTCACAGCCATTTATCTGATGTCTTCCAGGACACTGTCATTATCTTCATGGCCTGTATTGGCTTACCGCTCTATCTGAATTAAGGTCATAAGCAGGGTACTGTGAATGTGGATAAGGCATGTAACCCAGAAGTGGACCTGCCAGTCAATTCTAGAAGTAGCATAGATCACTTCCTTTCTATCCTATCAACGAGAACTTAATTACATGTCTCATAGATGCAAGAGAGAAAGGCTGGGAAATAGAATCCACCTGGGTCACCATGTGCCCCACCTGGAGAATAGTTTTTTGGTGGGCAGTCAAAAGCTTTACCATGGAGTCCTTATTGAGAAACGTATTACAATTATAGTTTAACATTAACTATGATCAGGGAACTGTAAAAGAAAATCAGCTCTCACCGAATTTGTAGATAAGATGTTTTATGGCTTCTAAAGATTAAAACTTTATGTTCAAGCCATTCACTTGTACATATATATGTATTCATTATCGTATCTTGATAACATTTTCAGGGTTGATAATATACTAAACCCAAGGTATGGAGCATGATATGAGAAACTATGATGGGAGGTTTGACATAAGACATCAGACATTTCGGCTTATGATATTGGTTATCTGAAATTTAGTGCTAGCGCTGCCTCTATATGTGTGACTTTTACCACCTATTTAACACATCAGAGATTTTAATACTACAGTCCTGTCATGTAGATCTACCACCTCCAAAAGAAGTCTTCACACTACCCACTCTTTTTCCGCAACCACCCTAGTTGCAGTTCTTACAGGCTCTCCAGCTCACTCCTAAGTCTTCTCTAGCCCTACTTGAACTACTCTTAGTTTGTTTTGTTTTTGTTTTTGTTTTTCTCGTGATGGGCTTAGGTCCTAGGAACCTAGTCCTAGATCCTCTGAGCCCTTCTGTCTTGAGACATTTGCACAACTATCCCTTTGGGCTGATTTTCTTTCCTTTGTCCTTGCATGGCTACCATTGCCATTCTCCACATTAAGTATTTTCTTCTTCACCCATTTGTGTATTTTTCCCCCTCGTTGCTCTACTGCAGTGGGTTCTCAAGCTTCTTAATGCTGCAACCCTTCAATATAGTTACTCATGTTGTGGTGACCCTCAAGCCTAAAATTATTTTCATTGCTACCGCATAGCTGTAATTTTGCTTCTGTTATGAATTGTAATTTAATTTTTTTTAGAGGTTTACCAAAGGGATCATGACTCACAGGTTGAGAACCATCACTCTACTGGGAAAATGCCTGTATTATTAGCAGAAAACAATTCCATGAATCTAACGATTGCTCAGAAAATAATTTTGAAATAAATGTAGATTTTTATAGAAGTACAATTTGAAGTACAATTTAATATACTTAGATTAAAAAAAATTGTACTCAAAACATAGGAAAGCTTTCAAAATTATTTCAGTGACAATTTTTTGAAATATTTTATACTATGAATTGTTACTTTAAATATTTTTGTCTAGCTTTTATTTCAGAATTATTATCTTCTCTTTAAGTTGTTTGACTTAAAAGCTCTCTCAGCCTTGTTAGAATGATGATTTGGGGGAGAGTATCCACTACTCTCAGCACTTCATTTTCTTTCATATAATTTTAATCATGATGGTTTTTAAAATCAAATCCATGTTTATTTAAATATTTACTTCTTTGGTATATGTTTGATCACATATGTTGTTTTAATTAGTGGCGTTGCTTTCTTGTTGCTAGATGTATTTTTTTTGGCATTAGACCAAAACCAAAACAGAATAAACACAGTGTAATCTGTGGAAAGGAATGGAACCTTAATGGATTTTGTAGTTCAACCTTTTATGGGCAAGAGTATGATAAGCAAGTAGAGAGGACTCGATTTCTGTTTATGAGGAGGTAATTTTGTTTATTTATTTATTTTTTGCTTAGTCATCTTGTGCAGTAGTACTTTTTTTGTTGGAACCACCAGGACATAAATAATGACAGAGACATTATTAATTATGAACACTTCACCTTTTCTTAGAATTGTTCCTAACTAGTTTTTATAACTTAAACTAACCTATATTTTAAAATCTATGTTCTGGCACATGGTTCCTTACCTCATCTCTGTATTGCCTATTCTGCTTCTTCCACAACTGTCTGGTGACTCTGTTTTTATTTTCCTTTCAGATTTCTCCTTCTGCCTGGAAATCCCACCTATACCACTTGCCTGGCTATTGGCCATTCAGCTTTTTATTACACCAATCACAGCAATACATCTTCAAACAGTGTACAAGTGTCCCACAACATTTCCCCCTTTTTGTATAAATAAAAGGAAATGTTTCAACTCTAGCACAGTAAAACTACATACAATAGGTAATAATTAAATAATTACATTAATAACATTCACACCATTTGAATTGGAGAGAATACTCTATAATCTATCCTATCTCAATGAATTTAATGTTTTATACCTAAATCATTTTTATCATAACTTGTATTACCATATTAAAACATTTTTAGACCTTAAAACATATTTTTAGATAAACAGCTTAAGCTTTTATGCTTTTTAACCTTATAAACTTTACATACCTTAAGTAAGTTTTCTTTTTGAATTTGATCATAAGGAAGGCTGTAACTATTACTATCTCATCTTCAACCCTATCAAAGACCCAGAAAGGATATAATATTACTTGAGTAAACAAGAAGTGTAGAACAAACAACTCCCAAAACTACAGAAATGACAGAAATACCTAGCTGCCTGGGCAATTCCTCAAGGTTCCTCTATAAGATTGGAGGCATCTACCTTCATTTTCAGACCTAGATTATCTGACAGGTTTTTCTGTGAAATAGAAATTTTGAAGAGTGTCCTACCTTTTCTTGGTAAAGTTTGGCAGTTGCTTTCTTTTGTGTCCTATTTTTCCAGTTTGAATAGCATACTTCCAGCAGCTGAGGCAATTTTTTGTTCAGTGGCTGACTTTGCCACAATAAAAAGAATCTCTGTATTGAGGTTTTTTAATGCTCATCATTATTTTTTTAACTAAATTGGTGCTGCCAGGAGCAGACATATCTCACTGTCATGAAAATCCTTAGGTCATTAAAATATCTTAAAAGCCATATTCTTGGGGCTGGAGAAATGGCTCAGAGGCAATGCTCTTCCAAAGGTCCTGAATTCAATTCCCAGCAACCACATGGTGGCTGACAACCATCTGTAATGGGGTCTGGTGCCCTCTGTTGGCCTGCAGGCATACACACAGACAGAATATTGTATACATAATAAATAAATAAATATATTTTTTTAAAAAGCCATATTCTTTAGGTCCCTGAACTGTTTGAAGACTACCTATCTATCTAAAACATGTCTCTGTTTAATCTTGAAAATATACCTAATATGACTAGAAGTTTGATTATTATAGATTATTAATTAATAACTTGTATGTCTTAATTACGCATTACATTTTCAAATGTGTTGTATAGGTACAATACCATAAACAAGAGTAGAGACATACATACAGTATAGCAAAATAACCTTAAATTTTATCAATATACAAAAATATCTTAAACAAGAATAGAAATATATATAGAATATGTTCTAACAAATATCCTTAAATTTGTATCAAAACATAAAAATACCTTAAACAAGTGTAGAAACATATATAGCCCTCAAATTTGTATCAATATACAAAAATCCATATCAGTGTAAAATATTTGAGATTAATAGTTGATTTTTAGTTTAAAGTAGATTTGATAGTCTACCCTTTTATCCTATCCTTTTTATATTACCCCTCTTTTCAGAACAAGATCTCTGAATCAAATCACCTCTGCTTTGTTTTCTCCCTGACCATGACCAACAACAACTTGTAATCTGATGTGGGAGTCCCCTCTGTGTGCTGTGATTACCATTAGTGAATAAAGAAACTGCTTTGGATCTCTGAAACTACACTAGGATTTTTAAGTTGCTCTCTACCACGGGATTCAAAAAGTGGTTTATTTGTCTGTCTGTTAAAATGATGTGGCCACACTACATCTGTGTGAATGTGTAAATGTGTTTTCATGATGTGCTCAGAATATTCCTTTTAATCATCTTACATCTGCAAGCATTAATAAACTGTAATTAACTGGGTAAAAAAAAAGAAACTGCTTTGGAACTACAACAGGGCAAAACCTAGGTAGGCAGGGAAAGTAGAACGAAATGCTGGGAGAAAGAAGGACAGAGTGAGAGAGAAGCCATAGAGCCCTGCCAGAGACAGAAGCCAGGACTTTAGCCAATAAGCCACAGCCATGTGGTGATACACAGATTACTAGAAATAGATTAAATTAATATATAAGAGTCAGCCAATAAGAAGCTAGAGCTAATGGGCCAATCAGTGATTTAATTAATACAGTTTCTGTGTGATTATTTCAGTTCTGGGCAGCCAGGATGAGCAAACAGCTTGATATAACAGTAACAACCCTCAAATGATAAATATACATAATCCATTGAATGACTAAAAACTATCTATCACACCTCTTAGGAATATGGGTGTTGTGTTCTCTAGACTGCTTTCCTGTTATCTGGGGGTGATGGCATCTCTAGGGGATCCTAAAAAAAATGGGACAATGGGCAAGTTCTGGGAGAGCTAGCTGTATTATTTTTGTTTAGTTTCTATGTGATGGGAAAGAATAGAGCTTATTTGAAGTCCTGGCTGGAGTAGTCTTTGAGTCTGGACTTTCTCAACTAGCAGCTTTAAAGTTGTTCTGGACGTAGAATTTTGAGGAAATCGTAACAGAGATATTCCAAGAGTCTGAGAGGTTGGATCACCTGGAATACTTGTTTTTATTATTATTAATAATGTCTGATTTTTTTCTCTGAAAACACAGAAACTTTTAAAGATGTATTAACACAACTATGGAATGTGTGGTATACACAAGTCAGCTAAAGATGATATTTTTTTGTTTTATATTTGAGTAGGTATAAAGCATCTGTCAACTTTATAAGTCTGTTTGGACTGTATATTCAAACCTCTATGCATGCTATATGAAAGGATGGTAGATAATGATAAGTCATGAGGACTCTGTAGCCTACAAGCTTTATCATTACTCAGAAATTCTCAGAGCTATTCCCATGTCAAGGGATCACCTGTCTTGTAGTTTTTCTTTTGTTTCTTTTTTATGTATGTAACCAAGATTTTAGGAGGTCTCCCCCAGTCAAATCTAGTCTTTATTAATTTTGAAGAAATCCACAGCTTTTTGTTTACTGTGGAAAAGTAAAACATCTCCCCCAGTGTAACATATTTCTAACTTCCATTCTGAAGTTAAAACATTCTTAAAATGTACAGGTTGGTTTAATTTAGCAATTTTCATAATCCAATGTCTCTCAGCAGCTATTGTTTTTCTTGTCCATTAGCATTTAAAAAATTCGAAGTCAACAAAGCACTATACAGGACCCAGATACCCTGTGTATTCTCCATTATTATATTATTTTACTCTCTCTTTAAAGATTTTATTATTTTTAAACTATGTTTTTCTATGATGGTCTATACCATTTTCTTTTCTTTCTTCATTATTTAAACACCCTTTGAACATACTGTACCTTTTGTAAGGTCTTCTGTGTCTGGGCCTGGCTTTACCATGTACCACCAACATTCTCTGTTGTAAGAGCTAGGGCGCCACTCTGTAGTATTAAGAGCGGCGGGCCGCTTCCCGCCACCTGGCTAGCATTACCCAAAATAACAACACACAAATCTTATTCTTTTAAACACTGCTTGGCCCATTAGTTTTAACCTCTTATTGGCTAGCTCTTACATATTGATCTAACCCATTTCTAATATTCTGTGTAGCACCACGAGCTGGCTTACCAGGAAAGATCTTAACCTGCATCTGTCTGGAGTAGGAGAATCATGGCGACTGCCTGACTCGGCTTCTTTCTCCCAGCATTCTGTTCTGTCTACTCCACCTACCTAATTTTCTGTCCTATCAGAGGCCAAGCAGTTTCTTTGTTAATTAACCAATGAAAGCAACAGATAGATACAGACGCTCCCACATCAATTCTCTGTCTGTATGAGATAAATCTTACACTGTTATGTCAGCTGCTGTGCAACTCAGTTTAGTGCATGACAGTGGTACATGGTACTGGCAGTTGGCTCTGCCTGCTTCAAGTCTGTAGCAATGGTGGAGGCTGGGCCTCTATATACCTTGAGCATGGACCCACCTGAGAGACCGTGGGACTGGGAAGTTACATCTGGCCCCTTGTCCAGATTTTCTTGGTTTTATGAGGCCCTTTGTTTGGATACTTGAGTCCCCACATTGGATACCATACATAGTATTTCTTTTTCATTGAGACTTCCAGGTTGCAAGTAACAACATGGAGACTTACTATTAATTGTGAAAGCTTAGCCTTAGCTTGGGTTTGGTCCTTACTAGTTCTTTTTTGGTTTTTCAAGACAAGGTTTCTCTGTAGTTCTGGAGTCTGTCCTGGAACTAGCTCTTGTAAACCAGGCTGGCCTCGAACTCACCCTGGTATTATAGGTGTGTGCCACCACTGCCTGGCCTCCTTACCAGTTCTTAATATTTTTTAATCTATGTTCTGTCACATGGTTCATTACCTCATCGCTCTTCTTACCCATCCTGCTTCTTCTTCATTGTCTGGCTGGCAACTCAGACTTTCTTCTTCTAAGAGTTCCCTCTCTGCCTGGAAGTTCCACCTATATCTCCTGCCTAACTATTGGCTGTTCAGCTTTTTATTGCACCAATCACAGCAATGCATCATCACACAGTGTACAAATATCCCACAACAAACCTGAGTTCTTCCTATCTTAAATTACATCCATACAATCATTAGACTGTCTGTACTTCACACATGGAACCATTGTAACTCAGGCAATTTCCATAGAGCAGATTAAGTTTTTTAGTAGTGTCATGTTTCTGTGTGTGATGTGACCACAGCTGTCCTCTGCTAAAGTCGTTCTTTAGTTCAAATCATGTGATAGAAGGGTGAAGTGTAAAATTATTTGCAAATGTGAAAGTCATACATTTTATACCCTGAATCTAGGAAAGGAGCTTACTTTAAGTTTTTCGTGCACATACTATTAAAAAATATCTAAGAAAGCAAATAAGGCGAATACCCCAACTATCATCATGGAGCCTTCATTCAACAACTGTCAAACCAGATGCAGAGATCCACAACCAATTAGCAGGCCAAGTGCTGGGAATTCAATCGAAGAGAGGGAGGAGGGAATTTAAGAGCAAGGGAAGTCAAGATCATGATGAGGAAATCTACAGAGACAGCTGAACCAAGCTCATGAAAACTCAGGAACCCTAGACAGCTGTGGAGCCTCCATGGGACAGAGCTAGTACCTCCATCTGTGGGAGATGGTGGTGAAACTTGGACTATCTGTGAGACCCCTGGCCATAGGACCAGGATCTATCCCTGGTGCATGAGCTAGTTTATTGGAGCCCATTCCTATGCTGGGATGCCATGCTCAGCCTTAATGCAGGGTGAAAGGTTTGGTTCTGCCCCAACTTGATGTGCCAGACTTTGTTGACTTCCCATAGGAACCCTTACCCATTGGGAGGAGTGGATGGGGAGTGGGCTGGTGAAAGATGGGGGTGGGGGGAGGAAGAGGGGTTGGGGAGAACTGTGGATGGAATGTAAAATGAAATTAAAAAATAATTCAAAAATAAAAAAAGAAAGTAAATAAGGAGACAAATGCTTAGGAAACAAACAAACCGAAAAAAAAATCCCAATTAAGATTTTAGGCTATGGAGACAAAACTGCACAAAGAAAATTATTAAAAATAGCTTAGTGGGAAACTAATCCCATCTCCCATCATCAGAGTATACACATTATTAATTGTAACATTTTTTCATATTCGAACAAATCAAATACTTTGATTCACTATTGTAACTGAAAAGCATTTTAAAACAACATGTTGGGTACTTTTTATTTATTTACAATAAGAGTTAAAAGACAAATTTATAATCACGCACCTTGTGAAATGCCCTTAGTACACATAATATGGTAGATTTTAAGCATCACAGAGTCCTTAGCTTAAAGCACGTTCCTAGCAATTAAAACTCAAGCTGTGGCTTAGTATTTACGATCATCAGCTCTGGAAAACCTTCATGCCATGAATTCAGTTGCGTCAACTTCTATTGACGGTGGCACAAAAATTAATAGTAAAGTAACCATTGGCAAAGTAGATTGTGTGTCTATGTGTTGAAATTTTGGTCACACACAGAATTGGAAGATAACCATAATGTGTTCCATAAACCCAGGGGATGGTGTTTTAGTTTTACTAAAGATTTATTTATTTATTCATTTACTCATTTAATGCGCGTGAATGTTTCTCTCTCTCTCTCTCTCTCTCTCTCTTTCTCTCTCTCTCTCTTTCTCTCTCTCTCTCTTTCTCTCTCTCTCTCTCTCTCTGTGTGTGTGTGTGTGTGTATATTCACTAGGTATATGAGATGCTTGAGGATGCTAGAAGAGGACAACGTCAGGTTCTCTAGAATTATGGACAGTTGTGAGCTGCCATGTGGATGCTGGAACTCAATTTTAGGGTCTGTGCAAGAACAGTAAATGATCTTACCCACTAACTATTGCTCTAGCCCCCTGGGGGATGGTGTTCAATGCTGGCTTTAAAAAGTATTGTGT
The DNA here is from genome assembly GCF_018167655.1 of Microtus oregoni. Lineage (NCBI taxonomy): Eukaryota > Metazoa > Chordata > Mammalia > Rodentia > Cricetidae > Microtus > Microtus oregoni. Next base: position 75,284,306 of record NW_024543059.1, read on the forward strand.
AATTCCATATTCTCATAATTGTATGTATTTGTCTTAGTTATTGTGTAACTGTGCACTTATGCTTCTCTTTCTTAGACATGAATGAATATCACAATCACTTTTTTCTCAGTTTCTCCATATTTACTGACTGCAGGGACATCAGGGGCTTCTACGTAATGACAAAAGAAGGAGTAATACATATTAAGTATTCAATACTTAATTCCATATCATAGTGGAGTTTGAAGGAGACAGAGTTATAAGCATTCATCACAAAAATGCTGCCATCCGGCTGCTACATATAATGTATTACTACATCATGCGTAACTTCTAGGATTCTGGTCGCTTGCCAGCCACATCTCTGCAGACTGACATAAAAGGTACCCTCCCTTTAGTAAGGGAATACTCAGAAAATGAAACAAGTTACTTGACAATTTGCATGACAGCACTGGGTATTATTATGGGGTGGTGGCTGAGAGGCCATCCGTGAGAGTGCTTCATGTTTAGTCAGGCTGAGAGCCTAGGAGGTGCTTGTCTCTCTGCCTTTCAAATATGTCAAGACAAGCCAGATGAAGAGAAGAGTCAATGAAGGGAGTGAGGTCACTAAACGTGCTGAGAGAATGCACCAGGTGTAAGATATGTGGTTCCCAGCAAGACTTTTTGATGTGAGGGTAAGAACATTAAACAAAAAAAGCAAAAGATGGGTTTGTTTCCTAAGAGGTTTGTGCTAACAGAATAAGAATTCTTCCACGTGCAAAGGGAGTTAGGAGAAATAGCTCCAGCAGAGCTGGCAAGCATCAACGAGAAGCAAGAGTATGCAGATACGGTGCTTTGCATAAGATTTAAAAGGGAGCGATCTTTAAACCTGAAGCAGGATGGGCTAGACATTCAAAAACACCAGCAGAAAGCTGAAGCATCCTGAATACAAAATGAGGGATGCAGGAGCTGCATTCAAGGGAAGAAGATGTGTATCCAGATCCTCGTATACACGGAAAATGCTGGGATTTCCCTCCTTTTAAAGAATATATATTTATTTGCATAAGAATATACATATGTGATATTTTAAAATAACATCAATACCACATGAAGGCGTAAGTCATAAACAATGCCACACCAGTTTGGAATTATGATTAATAGGGTGGTATTTATTTAAAGGGGAAAAAACTTCCAGATCACAGTCAGCCCTCTGAGCGACCAGGAAGGGAGTCTAGTCGCTGGTGGAGCAGGAAGTGAAGAGAGAGAGGAGAGGGAAGTGGCGCTTTTTTAAAGGGAGAGAGACCACGCCCCAATGGGCTGGTATCTCAGCGGTGATAGGCTGGAGGAGTGGGAGGACCTCCCGTAACACCCACACATACTTGGAGAACTTTTCCACTTTATTGAGATTGAGTGGTTTTCTTGAAACAGTAAGAGGGAATATACAAGTTAATGCCTCTTTTAATATTTCCAGTGTTCTCAGGGCTAGGGGAAATTAAACATGGATTTTCTATTAGCAGAACCAGCAGAATAAACCTATGCTAGCGTAAGACAAACCTAAATGTGGTTTATTTATAAAACTAATATTACTAGAGGCTGGGGAGAAAGCTCAATGGGTAAGATGACAGTTATACAAGCCCGAGGATGTGATATAAAATCCCCAGAATCATTTTAAAAAGCCAGGTATGTCTGCATGTGCCCATAACCACAGCATGGAAGTGAGGCAGAAATGGGCAGAAACTAGCATTTCTGGGTACAGACAGGCCCTTGATGTATGTATTATGGCTTCTAATTTTGTGTTTTATGGGATTCTTGAGTGTTTGAATCTGCATCTATATATGTATTGTGCCGTTTCTTGGGCTCCTTTCCTTCTATTTGTTTGTTTTGTCCTATGCTGATTTGTTTTTGTTTTACCTCATTTTATTATTATCCCTTAGGTGCTTCCTTGTTTTCTAATGAGAGACAGAAAGGGGGTGGATCTGGGTGGGAGGGGAGGTAGGGAGGACCTGGAAGGATGAGAAGGAGGGCAATCATAATCAGGATAAGTTGTATTAAAAAAAATCTATTTTCAATAGAAAAAAATTCTGTATATTAAAAGCTACGGAATATTGTGAAAAGTAAGGACATTATATAAAGTATGTATTTACTATTTTCATCAGTTGCTTGAGACTTTTGTGTTTTGATCATATTATCCCCTTTCCTCCAGTTCTTCCTAGATTCATCCCTTCTTTCTCCACCAAGCTTTGTATCTTACTGTTTAAAAATCCTTCAGTACCAACTTGTACTGCTCAAATATTCTTGAATCTGTGGTCTTGGGCTGAAGAGGGGTCAACTTACCAGGAGGTTCACTCTTAGACTGAACTGACTCTCTGTCAGATGCTCACAAATGCCAGCAGGTCCACAGCTAGCGGTCAGATTGTGGCTCTCACTCACATCTTTTTTTTTTTTCTTTTCTTTTTTTATTGAGAAAAGGAGAAAAAAAACAAAACAAGATTCCACCTCCTCCCAGCCTCCCATTTCCCTCCCCCTCCTCCCTCCTTACGCCCCCTCCTCCCACCCTTCTCCCCCTCCCCCCACTCCTTTCCCCCTCCCTCTCCAGTCCACAGAGCAGTCCTGGTTCCCTGCCCTGTGTTAAGTCCTAGGTCCTCCCCCCTCCGTCCATATCTAGGAAGGTGAACATCCAAACTGGCTGGGCTCCCACAAAGCCATCACATTACGTAGGATCAAACCCCCGTGCCATTGTCCTTTGCGTCTCATCAGCCCTCATAGTTCTTATGCTGGCATTTGGTATGTGGTAGGCTAGCCCAGGCTTTGTGCATGTTGTCTCAGTCTCTGTGAGTTCATGCATGCAGCTGTCCTGCTGTGTCCAGAGGACACCATGTTGTTGTAGTCATCCACCATTTCTGCCTCTTAGACTCCTCATTCATAATGGTCCTTGAGTCTTGGGAGGAGGGGTGCCGTATTTATTTTTAATTTAATTTTAAAATTTGTTTTGAGGATTTCATATTTGAGCACATATGTATTTGCGTCAATTCCCCCTCCTCCTATCAACACCTCCTTTGTCCCGGGACTTGCTCCCTCTCAAATTCATGACCTCTTCTTTAATTATAATTGTCCTCATATGAGTCCACATGGGGTCGCTCATATGTACACGTTTACAGTTGACCAGGGGATATAGTGATATTTCATTTGTATTTTAATAGATAAAGCTTAGCTAAAGACCAGAACCCTAAAGAGCCACATTAGTCAGGCCAAGCAGTGGTGGTGCACACCTTTAATTCTAGCACTTGAGAGGAAGAGGCAGGAACTCTGTGAATCTGAGGCCAGCCTGGTCTACAGAGTAAGATCCAGGACAGCCAAAGGTACACAGAGAAATGCTACCTCAAAAACTGAAAAATAAAGAATAAAAATAAAAGAAATAGAGTTGAAAATGCCATGTAAAGACGGAAAATACACAGAGAATCTGGATATTGCATATAATTGTGTTGTCTTGGGTTAAGAAGGTAGGTTTCTTCTATTTCTAGTTTCTTCTAGGTTTTGATCAGCAAGAGAGAGAAAAAATATGTTAACGGTTTTTTTCTGCATCTATTGAGATAATTATATGATTTCTGTGGTGTGTGTGTGTGTGTGTGTGTGTGTGTGTGTGTGTGTGGTGTGTAGGCCATGGAAATAGAAAGGGGCCTGTGAGAAGAAGAGAGGTTAAAGTGGAGGGAGAAAGAGAAGAAAGAGTAATTGAAAACATGGCAAGAAAGTAGAGGGGAGGCTAAGTGGTGGAAGATGGGGGTCTACGAGGATGGGGAGGGAGGAGCAAGTGAGGATATGCAAATAAACATTTACATGTCAATTTGGAAATGAAAATGCAAACGAATTTTAAAAGTTCTGCCCTTGTGCATCACTGTAAGCTGCAGGGAACTGATGATGCCCCTAGAAGGTGCAGTCACTTCACTGAGTAAGGTCCATTTACCCTAGGGCCGTGATTACATAGTGCCGAACTCACGAGTTCTTGTTGACTCTTTGGCCTGGTTCTATAAATGATGTAGCCAAACCTTTAGGACAAAGTTTTCAAAATCACATCAACATCTTCCTGAGGCATAACAATCATATAATCTGTCCGAAGAATTATGTTACTGTGAAAAGTGATGTCTTAAACCCCCATAAATTTGTTATGTTTGAATGAGCCGTTTTGATATCCTTTACAGGCTAAAAAGTACTCAGGCCTGTTGACAAAGCAAAGAAATGGTGTCAAAAATAATTTTAAAACCTTTTGACCTATAAGGTTTAAAAGAATTAGGCACAGATTCTTTGCTTTAAGCCTCTTGGTGACAAGAAATATGGTACTCTGCCAGCTGGAGTGATTGACAGCAGCGTTTGTAGTTTCAGCTGTTAATACAGTATGCTTCTTGTATATTCTGAGTGGGTAAATATAGAAGACTATTTGTCACCTGGGCTGATGGGCTACCCATAAGCGAGACAGTGTGGTTGGGATCCCAAAGAATAAAAGAGAAGTCATAAACAACACACAGGATTTATCATTTGTTCTTTCTCTTATCTCAGTAGAAATGGTTGAGTTTTAAAATAAGCATGTGACTGCCTTTAAAATAATCTTTTCCAGTTACGTTATTTGTCACATGAATGCATCAATTAAGTGTACCGCAAAACTGATTAGAACGAAGGACTTATTTTAGAAGCTGCATTTATTTTTAAATATCGTGATTCAAGTATCTTAAAATTTTTTCCACTCATAGGACCTATGACTAATGACATGTTTCTCCTCCCAAATAAAGCTTGTTTTCAGAACCTAATTAACACTCAACCTTGTTGTGCGCACTCAAGCTAAGTCCAGTGGTGATTCTGAAAACTCTGCCTTGGTCAATAGCTCTCTAATAATATTGATTTCTCTTCGTACAACATTTTGAATTTGCTAAAGTGTTACAAGTGGTATAACATCATTTCAAAATGATATCGCTCAGTAATTAATATTTTCAAAGGATCGTGCCATTCGAGATGAAAAGATTATTAAGATGAATTACCGAGTCTTTGGATTTAGAAAAGAAAATTTTCTTGGGGAAGCACATTATCAGCTTTGAAGTCAAGAAGCAAAATGGGCGCTTTCAGCATGCTACTCTTATCTTTATTTGCTGATAAAGAAAGAAACCAGAGATTTCCAAAACGTTAAATGAAAAGCAGTGTAGAAGTTCACATTACACAATCTTTACAAAAATAAAATGAAAACCAACAAACAACTCTAGACATAAAAGGGTGAGAACCAAGCAGAGACAATGGCACTCATGGCATTTTATTTTAGAGCTTTAAAAATATTTCTGTTCTCAACAAAACAAAGCATATGAAGTCGATTTGTTTGCATCTGTGCAATTAGCACAGTATTATGTTCAAGCACATGAAAGACCATAGTCAATGTTCTATAACTGTAGCTTCATGTCATAGATGAGTGTCGGTTGCAATGGACACAGCTTCTCTTTGAGTAACTTATTCTGTCAATTGTTAAGTATGAAGGCAGTTTATATAAAATTAGAGGGAACATACTCAGTCCTTATCTAAACTTTTTTTTACTTAGGTAGGGTTTAAAGATCTGTATAGAGGCAAGAATACTGTCATCTTTCTTCTTTTTGGTATTCTTATTGTAACATATTTACTTTTTCATATTTATTTTTAATTTGTTTTTGTTTATTAATGTATTGTGAGCATTTGGGTGTTTGCTCACACACATGCGCACATGCCACACACACATGTGGACATCAGAAGGCAGCTTGCAGGAATTGTTTCTCGCCTTCCACCATGTTGGTTCTGGATATTAAATTTAACTCTTCAGGGTTGGTGGCCAGTATCTTTACCCACTGAGTCCTCTCGGGGCCCGCCATTGTGAGCTATTTGTTACCTAACTCGACATTCATTGACTTAAAACTTTAACAAGGGAAGTAATAATTTAATATAAGACCTTAAAATATGATAGTCTAAAATAAGCATTGTGTACCTTCAAACTTTGTTTCAAAAATGGATACTTACCTGGGGAAGGATTCCTGAATTGTAATTTATCCTTTTGTATAAATTATTTTTATAGGAGGAAACAGTTCTTTTATATTCTTATCTGCAGGCATAGAACCATCATTTAGGTAGAAATAATTGAACATTTTATATTCGAATGCCATTTTTGTTTCTCCTCTCTTTAGAAGGACCTTTGATTACATTGCAAGCCTAAATTGGAAGGTTGACATGAGATACACTCTCTGTTTTGCTGAAACTTAAAACTAGAGGTTGTGTACTTCTGAGGATTTCAAATGACCGAGCGCAAGTCAACAGAACTCATACAACTCCGAGATTGATTAGTTTTTTGTTTTCCAACAGGAATCAGTGGTTAAATGTTCCTGCTCTTAGTATTTTGTCTGCTCTTCCAACTTTATGAATGAAGCCTAGAGATGTGAGGAGCAGGTACCATGGTGGAAGTACCAGTGTGGTGAGTGGGACCCCAGCCCCGTGCCACATATCCTGTGCTGAATGACCCACTCGGGCCAGAATTCTCCAGCCCAGAATTTTCCTGCCCCTCTGCCATGTCATTTTCCTTTACTCGATATTGTGTGCCGGTTAGAGATATAACTTTTTATGTATTTAAAGCAACAAAAATGAAGGAACTTAATTGAAAGTCCACAAATGGCAGCTCTTTGTGCAGACATGGCAGTGCAGATAGGAAGGGAGTCAGTCACCTTTTTTCGGTGCAGACAGAGTGATGGTGTCAAAGGATGAATGGTGTGGGATGCTTCCAACTGGGCCCATTCCTTAGTCCTTAAGAAGAGTAGAGTGGGAAATAATTTTCATCCACAGAGGATGTCTTTTAAGATAGAAGCGAATGGCGCTTTGTACTGAAAAGCAATTCATTGTCTAGACAACCTGAATGCAGGTAAACACAACTTACTTCAATGGCTTCTGAAAATGTGATACAATTCTTCTGCAAACATTGTTGAACATGCTGTTGTGTCTGGGGTGAAGACACATACAAAGGCTCTCGTTTTCCAACTTAGTCACCCAGGAATCTAAGAAGCGGAGTCCTAGGTCATCTCTGTGGGACCAAATTGAGGCCTAGCACCTACCTTGGTGAGATGTGTTCCAGCTGTTGTTGGAGGAGCCTCTTGAAAATGTGTAAGGACTCTCTTGGCTTGGTCTGCTCATTTGTGGTTTGGAAAAGATGTGTCCATTATGAAAATATTATAAAGTTGAAAGTATATTTACACAAATGTAAATGCTTACAATTTTGTATCAATGGAATTAAAAAATACGTAATTTTAAAATATGTGTGTAATGTGTGTGTGATCGCTGGCTTGTGTGTAGCATAGTGCCTCCATGGAAGCCAAAGCACAGCTTTTAGGAGTCTTTTCTTTTTTTCTTTTCTTTTTTTTCTTTTTCTGTTGCTTCACTGCTTCCTCTTGGTTCCTTAGCCCATGAGCTTCTGGGCAATTGTCATGTCTCTGCTTCCCATTTGGCTGTAGCAGTGGTAGGATTACTTTTGTGGGTGAGAGCAGGCAGCTTTTTTACAAAGTTCTGGAGATCAGATTCAGGTCTTGAAGTTTGAACAGTTCTTGTTTTAACTCACTGAGTCCCCTCTCTAGCTTAAACAAGCCCAGACAATTGCAATTTTAAGATATATTTTTTAAAAAATTGTTATTAGATAGAACTGTATACTTAGAATTAGCAATTGTTATGATTGAATTGAATATGATCCCCCCCCCCCCCCCCCCCCCCGCCCAGCTCTGGTATTGAAACCTGAAGCTCCAGCTTGTTTGTTATTTTGGGAGATACTGGTAACTTTGGGAGGCGTGGCTTACCTGAAGGGGTTACATTCTTGATCTGTGCTTCCTTCTGAACAGTTCTTTCCTATCTCTGCTTCTTAGCTGATTTCAGGTTAACACTTGGCTCTAATACAGTAATCTCCATCCCTTGATGCTCAGCCTTACCTCAGGCCCACAACAATGAGACAAGAGAACCATGGACCAATAGCTCTGAGACTAAGAGGACAATGAAATAGTTCCTCCTAGAGGTCCTTTCCTATAAGATACATTGTCACAGCAAGGAAAACTATGATTGAGACAGTGGTAGGTCAAGAGTCAATCTGTACCTCAAGATTCCTAGCTCATTCTGTCGCCTAAGTTGCAGTCTTAAGTATATTTTATAACAGTGACAAAGCCAAAAGGACAGGCATCTTAAGGAAATTAGGAGTCAGTATATGAAATACAATGATATAATAAAGAAGTGGGAAAAAAAGGCTTGCAAATGGTCTGAGGCTGCCTTCATTGAGGCCATGGTAACATCAGCATCCAGAATTATAAACATTTTTATTGATCACAAGAAATAACAAATTTTCAGTTGGGTTTTGAAATATAGTTGTATGATGCTTCTCCATTTCTATTTTGAGCCTTCAGAATCCTTTTGAAAGAACACAAACTATTTCAGTTAAGGGATTACTATTTAAATGACCATAATTAATATTTTTTCATGCAAAATATGAACCCCCAAGAACAGCTTCATTTTCATATTTAATAGGATCCTATACCATTAATGAACTAGGTAAAACAAATCAAAGGTAGACCTAAATTAATTTTAATTAAAGCAAGTAATTATTGCTTTTGATAAGTGCAATTAAATGTACCTGCCACTTTCCTGAAGAGGTCTGCTGTATTAGAAACTAGTAAATGGATCCCCACTCGTGTTATTATGTTGGCTTTTATGGATTCTCAAAGTTAGAATTGAGAATGATCCCTCGGCAGCTGAGAAATTCTGGGCATGTGGGAGGCATGGTATCCAGTGGTGAGCTCACTGTTGAGCCTAACAACCTCTGATGCTTAATTCCAAACTCAGGATCACTCAGAAGGCCCTGATTAAACTCTGTGGGACACAAAACAAAACCAAGCCTAGTAAACAGGGGAAAGAGTTATGGGGGTGGGGTAGCTGGCAGGGGTGAGAAGGAAGAGGGGGGAGAGTAAGAGGGATCTAAATATATAGAGTACAGGTATGAGATTTTATGAAAGAGCAAAATTTATTAATAAAAAATAAATGCACCCCAGCCAACAGAGTGCACATTGTGAGACAAACACTTAGAACATGAAGACTAACACATCCCAGTAGCCTGCTCACCAGACAAGTTGGCATTGGCTAGTGTTAACATATTTCTGTCCTGTGTGGTGAGCTGTACATATGACTGATGCATCTCAGACACAGTGGAGGGCCTTATCAAGCATTGGTGAAGCATCTTCATGCAGAAGCAACATGAAAATGACCTAAATTTAAGCCTCAAAGACACCAGTCTTAAGTGGGAAGTTTTTGTGATCTACTGCACTTGAGTGCTGAGCACCTGAAGCCAAAGACAGTCAAATAATTCCTCCTAGGTCCCAGAGTTGTATCCAAAGCCAGGGTTTGGATGGCAGTGTCCTTTTTGTTTCTGGGAGGTCACCCAGCTGCTGAAGACTCCCTCTTTTCTGTAAATTCAGTGAAGCAAGCCGTCACAGGCTCCGAACCGAGCTCATTCAGTGTACACCTTTGCAGCAACGTTCCTCGGGTACGGCCTGGGTTAATGAAGTCTCTGGGAAGTGAAATAACTTCATAGCCACACAGTGTTTTCAAATCTTCCTTGAATTTTGGAAGTGTGAGAACAGTCTTTGCAGCTGTGTGTTTTCTGTTTGTCTTTGCTCAACTAAAGAGAAATGGGGCATTCATTTTTTTTAAAGCAATGTAACTTTAGTAACTCCAGTTTTCCATCTTTAAAACATCACCCCACTTCATGCACTCAATGCTATATCAGCTTACCCACCCTTCTCTGCTAAATTGGGGAGAATCTACTAATGAGTATGTGTTGACCGAGAGGCAGTGTTGTTTCATTTTAAAGCGGGTTCTCCTTTCGGCCTCAACTGTATGTATCTGTGTGCTGGGCATGCCATCAGGATCTCAGGGCTAACAAAACATTCTCTTGGGCACCTCTTAGCTCTTTTAAGTCCCTGCATCTCTTAGCTCGTCTCTCAGTCTACATACCAATAAAAACCTTGTCTCTTGGTGCCAGAGTCTTCCAAGAGTAGAGTGCAGTAACCAGCTAGGGCATCTGGAGGAGAGTCATTTGGGGCAGACACGTCACAAAAATAATAATTTCATAGGTTTCCCATCTCCAGATTAATGCCTTTTCTTTCTTCTCTCTTATATCCATCTTCTCTCATATTTTCATTCTTCAGACATTATGGTTGGCCGTCATCAATGAATAAAAAGCAGTCTTCACTAATGAGGAGCTCACTGTCTGATGAGGAGACCCACATGCCATCCATATTCCTAACATCACTCTTGGAAGTAAATAAGAGGGCCTCTTACTCTGGCCTGTGTGCTTTAGAAAGCCTCAGCTGGTCTCTCATGTGATGTGGCCCTTTCCTTGAGGAGGAGAACTGGAAAGCTAAGGGATCATAGCCTGCTAGAGTTTGCAACCCCTTTAAGGGATAAGATTTTTGGAAGCTCTGATACCTGGACTATGGCACAAGTCCACATATCTGTGCAGAAGGATGGCCCAGGGATAGCTGTTTATATATTCAGTGAGTAGAGACTGGACAGGGTTAGGATGTCCACATGTGCACACAGGAAGCTATTGTGGTGATGAATAAAGTAAGGGGAAGGATAGTTCATTTAGAAAGGGAGGCTATGCAGCCTTAGAGCTAAGGGAGAGGTCTTTTATTCAGATAGTTTTGCCTCAGAAATATTAGTTCAGGAATTTGAACTCTGAACTCATCTCTCTAGAAGATACAGTTCTTAAGGTGGGGTATGCAGCAGTTTGGCAGTTTGATTTGCAGATGAAATGTTTGAGTATATAACAGATGGGCTTTCCATTTTCATGGTTGCCCCAAGCCTTGCAGAAGCTGTAAGAAGGGCTGCACTTGAACTTGTGTTCTGAGTCTCCCAGCCTGGCTGAACCAGGCAGCACTGAAGCGAGGCGTTGAATGATAGACATTTTGGATTCATTTAGTCAAGCTGGGTGGGCGGATTGAACAGAGAGGTGTCAGGGTAGGGCAGGGCTCTGAGCAGACCAGCCTTTTACTATATAAGCCAAAGCAGAGAAGCTACAAACGTGCATGGGCCATGTTTGAACATTGAAGCACACGTAAAAAAAAGCTTACTATATCATCCAATATGAAGAGTCTATTTTGAGTTTTTTGGATTGTGGGAAATCAAATAAGATTATCTATTTATCATCTATCTGTCTATTCTACCTGTAGTTATCTATCCCTATTACCTATCTATCTATGAATTATGTATGAATTATTTGCTAATTTCTACCATGTAGTTGTCTTTGAGTTTAGTGAGGCCTGGATTTCTCAACAGTGGTTCAAGCACTCCAGTAATACTGCAACAATCTTGGGATCAAAGATGGTTCAAGAGTCTCCATGAGACTCATTACCTGCTATGCATGGGGAGAAGGGGTTTCCGATGGTGATTACAGTGAAATGAAAGGTATTGGGAGCTGGGTTTCTGGTTCTTCTACAGTGAGAGGCTGTGCAAGCAGGAAGTGGCAGCAGATGTCTGTGCATGATTTCTGCAGACGAAATGGCTCATTTTCTTGCTCTAGAAGAACAGCAGAAAGCTATGAGTACAGGAGACGGAGTGCTTTAGTGACGAAATCACAGAGGATCATTGGGAACGACAGGGATTGAGGTTAGGCAGGGAAAAGAGAAACCAGGTAGGCAGTCTCAGAGGCAATGGAGGGCCAGGGCTTTGAGGAAGTGAGCAGAGAAGTCTGAAAGAAGGGTGTCTGGGGACGGGGCTAGAAGGTCTTGGGGGCAGAGAGTGACTGGATTTTAAGGGTGTGCAAGCATCATGGCGTGGCCACATTTTACAGTTTCAGGTTGTTGCCATGTCAAGTGTATTTATTCATTACTGTTGTGCTATCCTTCTACTAGTAGATAACACTGATATTTCACTTTCAGTCTTATGGTTCCTTGTCTAACTTTTAGTATACGTGCTAGAATTAGTGAAGGGCTTAAAATAACGAGACTGATTTGTCATTGCTGGTCGTGGATCTAAAACCAGCCAACACAGACTTGTTTCTAACCTATAAAAAGTACAAATTATTTATCTTGATGGTGAACTCAAATGTGTGTAAATTAAAAAACAAGTGACCAAGTGTCAGGCAAGACTTGAGTGACAATGGCACTCCACTACTGCCAGTACTGATCAGTGTTTGCCAACTTGACCCACACTGAGACATCTTTGGGAAGAAAAAGCCTCAGCTGAGGAATCACCTCCATCATATAGGCCTTCAGGAATGTCTGTGTGCTGTTTTCCTGATTGTCAATTATTATGGGAGGAGCCAGACTACTGGATACAGTGATACTCTACCTGAAGGGTAGAAGGATGGGATTTTAGGAGCAAGACAGGACACAGTATACCTCCTTGGTTTCTGTTTCTGACTCCAGGTCCTTGCCATCTCAGTGATGGAGACCAAATAAAGTTGTTTTATCATAGCAATAGGAAGCAAGATAAGACATTACCTGAGGACTGATGATACTAGAAATAGCATAGTTTTGGTGATTTCTCCAAATTCTAGCCTGCCTTGTCACATTTACTCAATTTGTCAGTTAAGCAATAGACTTAAATCTAAGTATTAGTATTATGGGCCAATGATAACTTTCCCCCTTTCTTGGTGGGAGGTATATTGAATTATAAGGGCAGAGGGAAAGTTTTAATTTATATTGTGTTAGACTATCAGTGAGCGACTTGTGTGAGACTTTTCCTGGGGAGACATGACACACACATGTCTACTTGTCACAGTAGGGAAATCACAAGAAACCAAAGGGACAATGGCACCGAAGTCCAACTTGATGAAGCAGCAAGTTTTATTTTTTTACTGTACTTACTCACAGGAGCATAGCTGAGAGGTTATTTACAGGAGCGAGGATGCCATTCTGAAAAGCACCCCCCCCCCCCAACATGGGGGATGACTCACAAGGATGCAACCCTGGAGTTCTCTCTGCACAGAGTACAGGTGGCTCTTCTGTCAGAGAAATCTCCTCTTGGCACATGGGTTGTGTAGTCTCCTTCCCTAGTAGTTATTTAGGGCTTCTGTAACACTGGGGAGGAGGCTTTAAAAATCTTACAGGTTTCAGCTCTCCCTGATATGTGACATCTGCTTACCTCTGTACTCTTATGAGTCCCCCACTGGCCCTGGAGAGAATGTTTCAATATGACAAAACTTTTATAGAATGGTACTCATTAGATACTGTCTTTTGGAGTGCTTGTAACACATTGCTAGGTATGGATGTGTTCCCATTTTAGAGATGGGTGCACAGAAGCAAAGAGATTAAGACAGCTCAGCTCTCCTTGAAGGGAAAACAAGTTGGGTTCTTTGACACCAGGTGGAGCTGCAGAATCTATGAAGCACTTTGGTCATAAACAAATTTTATGCATCGTCTTATGCTGAGCTCTTAGCGACAGATGAACAATGTGTTAATTGCAGCAGAGAATTACAATCCTGCATTAATCATTTGGTACCTGTGTGATCTTGGGCAGGTCATTTACTCTCTGCGCCTGAAAAAGGTCCTACTACCTCCTCTAAAGAGCTGCTGGGAGAACAACATAGAGCCGTGTGAATGGGAGCCAAAGTGTACATGCTGAGGACCTGCGAGACGTGTGCAGGGGTTGTGCATGCTGCTAAGGTCTCTGTGAGTTTATGAGCTTCACCCATGTTGATTAGAGGGCTTTGCTTTCTTCGTGTCCTCCATACCCTCTGGCTCTTACGCTCTTTCTGCATTCTCTCCCATGCGGTTCCCTGAACTCTAAAAGAAGGGATTTGATGAAGACATCCCACTTAGGGCTGAGTGTTCCAAGGTCTCTAACTCCCTACGTAAATTCTGGCTGTTACCATCTGCTGCAGACTGAAACGTCTCTGGTGATGGCCGAGCAGGTCAATGATCTGTGAGTATAGCAGAATATCATCAGGAGTCATTTTGTAACGTAGTACTCAGCTTTTTAACTTGCAAGTCCGGTGTGATAAAGAACAGCAATGGCTTATGATCACAGTCAACAGGAATTCAATAGACTGACAGCTAGATATAGCAACTGATTGTAATGAGATCGTGCAAATACAGCCTGTCATCCCCACCCTTCTCCGCTGTTCTGTTACTACATCTCAACATGAAGGAGATTTTTTTTTTAAATTGTTCTTCTATCACGCAGTCTTTTGAAATTGTGAATGTACTTTTCCACGGAATGCCTCAAGCCCTCAGAGAGACACAGCAGTTGTTCTAGCAAAAGGCAAACAACACATTTCACTGGCTGGAAGTAAAACAAACACAAAAGATCCCTGCTCATGGCGATGAATGGAGTACCACGTGGCTGCCTACATTCAACTCATTGTTTAATATTAATAGTAAGCTTAAGTATGTAAAGCAAGGCTTCCTATATTCCTACATGAATGCATTAGAATCTGACATAAGTGAATCTTGAAAGGAGAGGAATTTGGTTCATTTTCCATAAGCACCAAGAAATTCAACTGCTTATATAAGGCTTATCTTAACCACCTAAACATAGGGAAGTCTTCAGACTTCAGGCGAGCAGGCTTGCGCGTGAGGTTGTCAGCGTTTGTGCAGCTAACTCAGACACAAATATTGAGAAAGGAGCCTCTTGCAGGCATGCTCTGTCATTTCTAGATTTAATAATCATTGTGAAGTTAAAAATGGTTCAAAGCAGAATTCTTTACCCAACTTAAGAACCAAGAATCAGTCATGGCCTACCTGCTCTATCCATCCACAGTAATCATCATCCTGAGGTTTACAGTTAAGGAATGTCATTTTTTTTTTAAATTTGTTGGCTGTACATGTAAACTTCACAAGCACCAGGCATTGGAGAAGGCAAGTTAGCAAGGCAGAAAGTGACTAGGATTAAAGTAATACAGATTTACAGATTTGCTCTGTTCATCTTCTAAATGTAGCTTCCTTGAGAGCTTGCTCCAAAAGTGCAGGTGTTTGGGAAGGGTTTTCTAGAGAAAGGCATCAAGCTGAGATGAGTGTATTTATTCCAAAGAGGTGTAATGTTGGTAGGGCTGTTAGGGATTGTTAGGGAGGCATGGAGGGCTTGCAGTCTTTCCAGAGGCCTACTGATTGGCTTTGTCAAAGGCCTCATTAAACCCTACACTAGAGAAGACTACCAAATAAAGATGAATACTCACGATAACCTCAGGGGAAAGATATCCCTTTATGGTCAAACTAAAGGCAAGTCATAAATATAAGGCAAACGCTAATAATTCTAAAAGTATCTTGAACAGGAAATTGCATTTAATTCGATGGAGGCACCATCTTAATTTAATATGCAGAAGAGTCCCCAAAATGCTAATTCAGAAGACCTACACACGTCACAATTTATGCAAAAGAAGCAAATGACTGCTGATATGAGAAAAAGACATCCTCCATACATGGTCTATACGTGGAAAAAAATTCAGATTGTTTATGTACATTATGGCTAAAAACATCTGAACTTCTGTAGCTACAAAAACAAACCATGATTGTGCATCAGGGGAGTGCATGGTTCTTGGAGTGTTCTAATTAGCAGTGGGCTACAAGTCTGTGGTTGACTCCTATTTGCAATTTCATTTCATCTTTTGTATGTTTCCATTTCTTTCTTCAGATTTGTATATACCACGTAAATAACTCGTCCTTGTTTACGTTATCCAGTAACTTTTTCTTCCTGAAATAGGAAAATATAGGCAGGTCCTTTGTTTCGGAAGGTCTTCAGTACACTGAGTGTTTACTATCAGGAAGACGAAAGGACAGAGTAAAAGTGTTAGTGTATTATGTCATAAAGCTGAGAAATTCATTAAATATATTCTTGGTGACAATGACTTGTGATACACAAAGATGTCTTTAATTTTCTTGGTTCTTAGATTCATTCGAGTTTTTGTTTCAAAGATTTCCTGGACCTGCCTCATGATCTGCTTAATCTGTGTTTTTAGGGGAGACATTTAGCAGCAATAGTCAAAAGGCTATTATTCTTCTAATCAGTTTGTTTGATTATCACAGAACTAGTCCAACATCCTCAGAGATGGCTGCTCTTTGGCGGAAAAATGGAAATGCTCATTACAGTTTCATGTGCTCTTGATTTGGGTTGGCTTTGTTTCTTAGGACTTACTGGTTATATGGTTGAAGGTCAGCTCACAACTGTTTCAGGGTTGCAAGTTAGACCCTTTACTTAGTTATGCCTTGTTCTATTAACCCTAATATTTTTACCTCTTCACTTGTCAAAAGTAAGGAAGAGAAATTAAAGACCCAAATTGGCAAGATGGGTCAGTGGATAGAAGCACTTACCTTTATGCCCGAAAACTCTCTGGATACCCAGAGACCCAAAACTAGAGAGGATTAACTCCTAGAAAGTGTCCACCTGACCTCTACACCCATGCTCTATCATGAGTGTTGATTCTTCCCCCAAATAAAAAAAAATACATGTAAAAAATGAAAGGGACAGAGACGCACAGAGGCGCAGCGGACGCGGCGCAGCGGCTGCGGCGGCGCCAGACGCGGCGCAGCGGCGGCGGCGCCAGACACGGCGGAGCAGCGGCCAGACCCAAGCGGCTGGGACAGGCGTGCAATAAGGAGGGCAGATCGCCCTACTACAATTGAATCAAAGAGGTAGGCCTTTGCTTGGCCAGGTCACTGGCACAAGGGGAGCCTGGTCCTGTCCTGAAGATCCTTCGGAGGGGTGAGAGGGTTCTTGGCCTGCAGCAGGAACCACGAAAGAGAGTGAGGGCATTTTGTAAGCGGAGCCCTTGGCCAGCAGGGAAACCTGATCCGGTTTCTAAAGGATCCATTGGATAGGATCAATAGGAGGAGATGGGCAGGCGCCAAGGCAAGAACTCACCCAATAATCCGAAAAACAACATGAAAACATCAGAACCCAATGATCTTACAACAGAAGTATTTGAACAACCTAACACAGAAGAAGTGGAAAAAATCGACTTTATGAAGATAATAGAGTCCCTTAAACAACATGTAAAAAATGCCCTTATAGAAATGGATGAGAAGTATAACAAAAAGTTTGAAGAAATGAGTAAATACGTACATGATACCCTGGGAAACCAAGAAAAAACCATCAAACAGGTAATGGAAACAGTTCAAGAATTGAAAACTGAAATGAAGGCAAAGAAGAAAATACAAACTGAGGACCAGCTGGATATGGAAAATCTAGGCCAACGAGCAGAGTCTACAGAAACAAGCATAATCAATAGAACACAAGAGCTAGAAGAAAGACTCTCAGATGCTGAGGACACCATAGAGAAAATAAACGAACAGATCAAAGAAAACAGCAAAGCCAACAAATTCTCAACACAAAACATTCAGGAACTATGGGACACAATAAAAAAACCAAACCTAAGAATAATAGGAATAGAAGAAGGAGAAGAGTCACAGCTCAAAGGCTCAGAAAATATTTTCAACAAAATTATGGAAGAAAACTTTCCCAACTTAAAGAAAGATATTCATTTAAATATTCAAGAAGCATACAGAACACCAAACAGACTGGATCAAAGAAAAACATCTCCTTGCCATATAATAATCAAAACACAAAATATACAGGTTAAAGAAAGAATATTAAGAGCTGCAAAAGAAAAAGGGCAAGTAACTTATAAAGGTAAACCGATCAGACTTACACCTGACTTCTCGATGGAAACTATGAAAGCCAGAAGGTCCTGGATAGAGGTTCTGCAGAAGCTAAGATACCATGGATGCAAACCCAAACTACTATACCCAGCCAAGCTATCGTTCACTATCAACGGAGAAAACAAGACATTCCAGGATAAGAACAAATTTAAACAATACGTAGCCACAAATCCAGCCCTACAGAAAGTAATAGAAGGAAAATCGCAACCCAAGGAATCCAACACTGCCAACACTGCCTACAATAACCCAGGCATCTAATGACCCTTCACGAGCACATCTCAAAGAAAGGAGACACACAATCTCTACTACCAAAAGCAATAAGAATAACCGGAGTAAACAACCACTGGTCATTAATATCACTTAATAATAATGGGCTCAATTCACCTATAAAAAGGCACAGGCTAAAAGATTGGATACGAAAACAGGATCCAACATTCTGCTGTTTGCAAGAAACACATCTCAACCACAAAGACAGGCACCTACTCAGAGTAAAGGGTTGGGAAAAGGTGTTTCAAGCAAATGGTCCTAAGAAAAAAGCAGGTGTGGCCATACTAATTTCTAACAAAACTGACTTCAAACTAAAATCAATCTGAAGAGACCGAGACGGTCACTTTATACTCATAACAGGAACAATTCATCAGGAGGACGTCTCAATCCTGAATATATACGCCCCCAATATAAAAGCACCTACTTATGTAAAAGAAATATTACTAGAACTCAAGGCAGACATCAAACCACACACACTAGTAGTAGGAGACTTCAACACACCTCTCTCTCCAAGGGACAGGTCAATCAGACAGAAACCTAATAGAGAATTAAGAGAATTATTGGAGGTAATGAAGCAAATGGACTTAACAGACATCTATAGAACATTCCACCCAAATAGGAAAGAATATACCTTCTTCTCTGCAGCTCATGGAACCTTCTCAAAAATTGACCACATACTCGGAAACAAAGGAAACCTCCACAGATACAAAAAAATATCAGTGTCCACCTGTGTCTTATCTGATCATCACGGATTAAAGTTAGAAGGCAACAACCACGCTGCCCCCAAAAAACCGACAAACTCATGGAAACTGAACAGTCAACTACTGAACCACACCTGGGTCAAGGAAGAAATCAAGAAAGAAATTAAAGTCTTCCTTGAATTTAATGAAAATAAAGGGACAACATACTCAAACCTATGGGACACAATGAAAGCAGTGCTAAGAGGAAAGTTCATAGCACTAAGTGCCCACTTAAAGAAAACGGAGAATGCATACATTGGGGACTTAAAAACACACCTGAAAGCTCTAGAAAAAAAAAGAAGCAGACGCGCCCAGGAGAAGTAGAAGACTGGAAATAATAAAACTGAGGGCTGAAATCAACAAAATAGAAACACAGAAAACAGTCCAAAGAATCAATGAAACAAAAAGCTGGTTCTTGGAGAAAATCAACAAGATCGACAAACCCCTATCCAAACTAATTAAACGACAGAGAGAGAACACGCAAATAAATAAGATCAGAAATGAAAAGGGGGACATAACCACAGACACAGAGGAAATTCAGAGAATCATTAGATCTTACTACAAAAGCCTGTATGCCACAAAACTGGAAAATACAAAAGAAATGGACATTTTTTTAAATAAGTATCATATACCAAAGCTAAACCAAGACCAGGTGAATGATCTAAATAGACCGGTTTCTCGCGAAGAATTAGAAATGGTTATCAAAAATCTCCCTTCGAAAAAAAGCCCAGGACCAGATGGTTTCAATGCAGAATTCTACCAGAACTTCCAAGAAGAATTAATACCTATACTCCTTAAGGTATTTCACAATATAGAATCAGAAGAGTCATTGCCAAATTCCTTTTATGAAGCTACAGTTACCCTGATACCAAAACCACAAAAAGACCCAACCAAGAAAGAGAATTACAGACCGATCTCACTCATGAACATCGACGCAAAAATCTTCAATAAAATACTGGCAAACCGAATCCAAGAACACATAAGAAAAATTATCCATTATGATCAAGTAGGCTTCATCCCAGAGATGCAGGGCTGGTTCAACATACGCAAATCTATCAATGTAATCCACCATATAAATAAACTGAAAGAAAAAAACCATATGATCATTTCACTAGATGCGGAAAAAGCATTCGACAAAATTCAACACCCCTTTATGATAAAGGTCTTGGAGAGAATAGGGATACAAGGGTCCTACCTAAATATAATAAAAGCTATTTACAGCAAACCAACAGCTAACATTAAATTAAACGGAGAAAAACTCAAAGCCATCCCACTAAAGTCAGGAACACGACAAGGATGTCCACTCTCGCCATACCTCTTCAATATAGTGCTTGAAATTCTAGCAATAGCAATAAGACAACATAAGGAGATCAAGGGGATTCGTATTGGAAAGGAAGAAGTTAAGCTTTCGTTATTTGCAGATGATATGATAGTGTACATAAGCGACCCCAAAAATTCTACCAAAGAACTCCTACAGCTGATAAACAGCTTTAGTAACGTGGCAGGATACAAGATCAACTCCAAAAAATCAGTTGCCTTCCTATACACCAAGGATAAGGAAGCAGAGAGGGAAATCAGAGAAGCATCACCTTTCACGATAGCCACAAATAGCATAAAATACCTTGGGGTAACCCTGACCAAGGAAGTGAAAGATCTACTTGACAAGAACTATAAGTCTTTGAAGAAAGAAATTGAAGAAGACACCAGAAAATGGAAAGACCTCCCTTGCTCTTGGATTGGGAGGATCAACATAGTAAAAATGGCAATTCTACCAAAAGCAATCTATAGATTCAATGCAATCCCCATCAAAATCCCATCAAAATTCTTCACAGATCTGGAGAAGACAATAATCAACTTTATATGGAAAAACAAAAAACCCAGGATAGCCAAAACAATCTTATACAATAAAGGTTTGTCTGGAGGCATTACCATCCCTGACTTCAAACTCTATTACAGAGCTACAGTATTGAAAACAGCTTGGTATTGGCATAAAAACAGAGAAGTCGACCAATGGAATCGAATAGAAGACCCTGACATTAACCCACAAACCTATGAACACCTGATCTTCGATAAAGGAGCTAAAAGTATACAATGGAAAAAAGAGAGCATCTTCAACAAATGGTGCTGGCAAAACTGGATGTCAATCTGTAGAAGAATGAAAATAGATCCATATCTATCACCATGCACAAAACTCAAATCCAAATGGATTAAAGACCTCAATATCAGTCCGAACACACTGAACCTGATAGAAGAGAAAGTGGGAAGTACTCTACAGCACATGGGCACAGGAGACCACTTCCTATGTATAACCCCAGCAGCACAGACACTAAGGGCATCATTGAATAAATGGGACTTCCTGAGGCTGAGAAGCTTCTGTAAAGCAAAGGACACTGTCACTAAGACAAAAAGACAACCCACTGACTGGGAGAAGATCTTCACCAACCCTGTAACTGACAAAGGTTTGATCTCCAAAATATATAAAGAACTCAAGAAACTAGACCGTAAAAGGCTAATCAACCCAATTATAAAATGGGGCACTGATCTGAACAGAGAATTCTCAACAGAAGAACTTCAAATGGCCAAAAGACACTTAAGGTCATGCTCAACTTCCTTAGCGATCAGGGAAATGCAAATCAAGACAACTTTAAGATACCACCTTACACCTGTCAGAATGGCTAAAATAAAAAACACCAATGATAGCCTTTGCTGGAGAGGTTGTGGAGAAAGGGGTACACTCACCCATTGCTGGTGGGAATGCAAACTTGTGCAACCACTCTGGAAAGCAGTGTTTCGGTTTCTCAGGAAATTCGGGATCAACCTACCCCTGGATCCAGCAATACCACTCTTGGGAATATACCCAAGAGAGGCCCTATCATACAACAAAAGTATATGCTCAACTATGTTCATGGCAGCATTGTTTGTAATAGCCAGAACCTGGAAACAACCTAGATGCCCTTCAACGGAAGAATGGATGAAGAAAGTATGGAATATATACATATTAGAGTATTACTCAGCAGTAAAAAACAAGGACTTCTTGAATTTTGCATACAAATGGATGGAAATAGAAAACACTATCCTGAGTGAGGTAAGCCAGACACAAAAAGAGGAACATGGGATGTACTCACTCATATTTGGTTTCTAGCCATAAATAAAGGACATTGAGCCTATAATTCATGTTCCTAGAGAAGCTAAATAAGGTGAATCCAAAGACAAACACATAGGCATCCTCAGGAATATTAACCTTCATCAGGCGATGAAAGGAGACAGAGACAGAGACCCACACGGGAGCACCGGACAGAAATCTCAAGGTCCAAATCAGGAGCAGAAGGAGACGGAGCACGAGCAAGGAACTCAGGACCACGAGGGGTGCACCCACACACTAAGACAATGGGGATGTTCTATTGGGATCTCACCAAGGCCAGCTGGCCTAGGTCTGAAAAAGCATGGGATAAATCCGGACTAGCTGAACATAGTGGACAATGAGGAATACTGAGAATTCAAGAACAATTGCAGTGGGTTTTTGATCCTACTGCACGTACTGGCTTTGTGGGAGCCTAGGCAGTTTGAATGCTCACCTTACGAGACCTGGATAGAGGTGGGCAGTCCTTGGGCTTCCCACAGGTCAGGGAAACCTGATTGCTCTTCGAGCAGATGAGGGGGGGGGACTTGATCGGGGGAGGGGGAGGGAAATGGGAAGCGGTTGTGGGGACGAGGCAGAAATCCTTAATAAATAAATAAATTAAAAAAAAACGAAAAAAAAAATGAAAGGGACAATCAACAAATAAGTCAAGAAAAACGTGGGGGATACAAACCCCACTAAAGACTTTTAAAATGACAATAATCTATTTAAAGATAGGATTATAGATCCTAAGAATAGAGACACTATCATCTTTCTTTTGTAAAATGACATAAAAATTTCTGAATTCAAAATAAAAAATGAATTTAATGATTCATTGCTTAAAAATAAAAGATAATCTAAAAGCATGTACAAGTATTCACAATCTGATTATTTTTACACAGGGGGAGATAAGGTTCAATTAAACTAATATTTATAGTAAAAGAAACATAGGATGAGGATTCTAAAAAGGGAAGGAGAACAATAAGATTTAATTGCTTAATTTTCTACTAATTAACTTTCTGGCATATGGGCTAGACTGCTTATATTCTTGTTGCTATGACAAAATGCCCGACCAAGAGCAATTTAAAGAAAAAAGGCTAATTTTGAAGTCAGGCGGTGTTGCCACATGCCTTTAATCTCAGCACTCAGGAGGCAGAAGCAGGTGTATCTCTGTGAGTTCAAGGCCAGCCTGATCTACAAGAGCTAGTTCAGCAGCTAATTTTGATGGACAAGGAAGAGCCTGTTCTGGTTTTTGGGCTTGTTGAGAGCCTTGTATAAATCTTCCTTCTTGGAAATATCTCCTCTGGCATAATATTAATGTATCTTCCTTATCAAATTCTTTGAGCTCTTTGAGACAAAGATAATGCTTTCTTTTCTTTTCTTGTTATGTACTAACATCAGTGAGCATAAACCAATAGCAAATTATTCTACAAATGATTGACAGATTGGATCAAAGAAAGCATGGTCCTTATCTGCAAGGCTACTCATATGGATGCAAATACAGAAGAATAATTGTTCTGTGTAATTGATATCAGCTTTATTATTTAAGCTGCAGGCAGTTAATAATTTAGAAACCTCTGTAGTTTTCAGATCAAATTTATTCAGTAACGTGTAGCAGTAATTAAAATATTTAAAAGCATCAAGCGCTGGGCTTTTCGACGTGGCATATGCTGAGTATCATCAAAATAAATTCTGGGGCTGGGAAGGCAGCTCAGTCAGTAAGGAAAGTGCTTGCCTTGAAAGCTCAAGGAGCTGAGTTTGATCCCCAGTGTCTATGTAAAGCAAGCCAGATGTGGTGGCATGCACTCAATGACCCAGCCAAGGGGAGATGGAGACAGAACGACAATCTACTACCCTCAATGAATTCTTCGCCAGGAGACAGTCTTTCTCAAGAAAGAGGTAGACCTCACCTGAGAATTTACACCTAAGATTGGCTTGTTCTCTTCCCTCCTTATGCATATGTGGATGCAGGGATAGACATCCGCACAATAAGATAAGTTGTATTATGAAATTCCAGAGTTGAACAGGCATTACAGACATTTTATCCCAGGGATTTTCTTATTTTCACAAAGAAGTATTCCTCTTGGCCATGGAGACCTCTCTCTCTTAGTGCCATGATGCTAATGCTGCCAGTCTTGAAGAAGACATTTTATTGTTTTACAGAATGCCCAAACTAACAAGAACCCTGCAATAGTTGAGAGGAATCTGCCATAAGAGTAGCTAAGCAAGTTAATTTCTTTCAGATTGGGACAAAAAAGGATATGATTCTTATATTCAAACATAGAAGGTCATATTTTCAAGTTTTGAAAAAAATACTTTTTGAGAAAGGGCCGTTTCAAGTTAAACAGGAATAATATTTTGTACACCAGTCTGCTATTATATCTTGATAGTATTATTGTTTCTATTACTGTCAACCACATATAATATAGGGAAAGACTTTTGAGGAGATGTGGATTTCTGCAACACAACTGCAAGATTTATTCTTTATTCTTGACCCACAGTTACAGTGCTGTGCAGGAGATCCTGTTTAACAAGACACCAGTTGCCGTTGTAAAAGTCCTTGCTGTCTGGTTCCTTTTTCAAAAATTTTAGGAAAGCCAGATAATGGCTGGAATTTGCTAGACACAATCTGAAATTGGTAATAGAAAGGAAATAAATCTTTAAAAAGTAATTTATTCTAGACATTTGCATGAAAAATTAAGGGGTGCAGTTGCATTTCCACGAGAAATGAAGAACTGTTGCTTAATTGCTCACAGAAAAGGTGTGGTCCCGAGCAAGTCCCTTCCTGGCTGTTTTGGAAACATCACCAGTGCAAAGAAGGTCAAGCCCTGTTATTCTGGCTCGTATGTGGAGCTTAAAGAAGAGTCATGCAAAGACTGTCTCATTTTAATATGTAAGCAGTGACTGCTAGTCTGCCATTTTCAATAAATAAAGGCCAACTGGAGTCCTTATCACCAAATTCTTACTCAGAACCTTCTCTCTCTGTGTCCAGTCATTTCAGAGTTACTGCCAGAAGACAGCTTGTTCTTTCAACACACACGCACAGACACAAGCATACACACACACATGCATCCAGGCACACACACACGCATGCACGCAAGTTAAGAGCTTAAGTTTGTGTGAGATCAAGTAGGGAAACATGGAGCATAAAAAGGAAGCAAATTCATCTACTTACAGTTTTTTAGAAGCTAGTGGTGCTGGGAGGGGCAGGTCATTTCACATTGAGCACATTGGGAAGGGAGACTCAAATAGGTTGGATATTTCAGACTTGTATTAGCTCCTCTTCAAAGATTTTGTGGAGCAAGATACAGAAAATATAAAAGCTACGCAAATACAGTTATTTAAACACCTCTGCTACAGACGACCATTCGTGCATTTTCATGCTTATGAAATTAAGCCGGTGCCATCTGGTGTTGGTGAAATATTCCATTTGGGCCAAACTAGGTACCATGACAAAACTGTTAACAGATTTGGTCATTAAGTGCAGGTCAGGTTTCCTATTTTTGTTTGAACTGGGCCTGGAAAATAAAGGAGAGGGTAATAATTTGTTGAATTGCTAAGTGTGTACTATGGCAAATATGTATGGCATTTGAAGTTGTAAACATGGATGATCGTGTGGGTGCCATCCCTCAGCCAATGGATTTCAGCTTAGAGACTCGAGTTCAAGTAATAACCGTGTTGTGAATGCAATGCATGTTCTGTTCTTAATCACCTCTCCCAATAAAAACACAGTAAGGAGGATTAATAACCATAGATTAAGAGGGTCCATTACCAGCAAGTTTTGTACTGCAAAATGACACACAATGCATTCCTCTTCTCCCAAGAAACCTCGATTATAAATGGAAATTATATGGACAGACAGCAGAGCTTGCTAAACTTTGAGTATTAATTCAGCTATTTATGTATTAAAGGAACCATGCCAAGCACAATGTTAGTTTGCAAGCTTCATAGTTTGATTTTTTCTTTCTTTCTAGGCTGATTCTGTTAAATATTTGTTCATCCCCGTCTCTGTTAGAAAATATATGAACTCAACAACAGTAAATACAAAATTTGTCCCTTGTAGGCACCATTTCCAGGAATAACCAAAGGTTTGAGATGGTTGAAAGCTTTCATCAGCCTCTGAGTGTTGTCAATACTGAGTGTTGTCTTTCAAGTACTTGCTTGAGTAGAGCGGGCTGACTTCAATAAAACACGCACTTAATCAACTAAATTTCATCTGACTGCCGATTATACTCAACTCAGGGTGTATTTGCTCATATGCTGTCTAGTATTAAGTTTGTTAAATGGGTCAGTGTGTGCGGACACATATGCAGTTGTGCATGTTACAACATCAGTTGAAGATCTGGAAAATGATGGGCTAGTATATTTGGAGTGGAAGATGGATGCAGAATAGTAGGACAACAACAACAGGTGGTGTTTCTTGAGAATTGAAGTTACTTTTCTGTTGCTGTGATAAAACACCATGACCAAGAACAACTTGAGGAGGAAAGGAAAGGGTTTATTTCAGCTCAGTGTTCCAGGCAACAGTCCATCACTGAGGGAACTCGGGGCAGGAACTCAAGGCAGAAATCTGGAGGCAGAAACTGATGTTGAGGCCATGGAGAAAGGCTAATTATTGGCTTGCTTGTTCTGGTTTGCTCAGCTAGCTTTCTTTTCTTTTCTTTTCTTTTCCTTTCTTTTTCTTTTTGATTCTACTTCTAAATTCTTTTTTAATTTTATTTTTTTTATGATT
Source organism: Microtus oregoni (assembly GCF_018167655.1). Lineage (NCBI taxonomy): Eukaryota > Metazoa > Chordata > Mammalia > Rodentia > Cricetidae > Microtus > Microtus oregoni. The sequence continues at coordinate 75,310,790 of NW_024543059.1, forward strand.
TTTATTGAGCTATATATATTTCTCCACTCCCGTTTTTTCTCCTCCCTCCCCTTATACTCTTTCCCATGATCCCATACTCACACAGCATTCAACAGTGCAGTATACCTTCTCCCTGCCTACTTGTGAACAGCTGTATGCTGCATAATTGGGTACAGTAGCTGGAAGCAAACTTGTAGCACACAACTCCGCAATGATTCATCCTAAGTCTATGCCAGTGCACACTGCAGTTTTTGCTCCTGATGTTGGAGGGGTTGCTAAGGGACATCGCTCAGGGCATGGTTGTGCACAGCCTGGACATGTTGGGGAAGGAAGGTGCTCTGTGACGCACCTCTCAAAATTAGAAAATTGGAACAAGGAATAAATCATTCTTTTCTCCCCTTATGAATAGACAGGTACAGAGCTTTTGGCCGGATGAAGCAATGAGATGTAGTCACGAGTTACACTTTGTAGTGATCAACCTATGATTGGCTTTTCTCTCTTTACTTCCTAATATTTTTTTTGCTGTTTATTTATTTATTTTTTTTAACTTTTTTTTTATTGAGAAAAGAAAAAAAAAAACTAATTTCCTCCTCCTCCCAGCCTCCCATTTCGCTCCCCCTCCTCCCACCCTTCTCCCCCTCCCCTTCCTAATATTTTTTGTCCCTCACTGTTGATCCCTGGGATTGCACTCCTTTATAAAAAAGCAGCTCCTAAACCTTTCCCTGGGCTCTGCTTTCTGACAGAACAGAAGGTGCTTAATTCAAGAACTGGCTTCTGTTTATTTTGGTTATTAGAATTCAAAGCTAATTTGTTAATGAGTGCCAATGCTAAAAACAATAGTTATAGGCAGAATTTTGTTGAGCTGGATAATTTTCATTTCCCAGACTCCATAATCACTTTCAAGAGATAACACAATTTCACATAAGTGACCTTAACTAATGTTATATAGACTTGAATAAAATTTTTATCTGATAGGAAACTTTCAGGGATATCTTAAAAATGAAAACTTACAGGTGACTTGTGGCATTTTTAGCTAAAGCAGGTCGGTCAGAAACCTTTATGCATCATGGGCATGGCCATGGCCTTCTAGACATGCCACACCGGTCAAAAGTATCTGTCTTTAGGTTTCTCCAGTGGAATGTCCTTCCTGTGCAATGAACTGTCTTCCTAGAGTGCTATGCGCATGCCTGTTTGAGCTTCCATTGAGGATACCAAGAGGAATCCCAGCCAGCAGGGCAATTAGCAAACCTCCCTGGTGGATACTACCTCCCTGGTGGATACTACCTGAGAATTGCTATCTTTCATTTATACATGTGCTAATCAGTAAGAGTTCAGGTTGAAGTGTTTAAATAAAACAGTTGATGGTTTTCACTCCCAGATCTTCATTTATAGATTGAAAGTGAAGGTCGTGTCTTTTAGGACTCGTATCACATATGCGGACAGTCACATATTATCCTGAGTTAATATAGCTCAACTGGAGAAATTCATCTGGAAACCAGACCAGGAGCCAACTTGCTGTTTGTATGCACTTAAGCATGGGGTATCTTCCATTCTGATCAGATAGTCACCAATATTTCTCTTCTGAAATGTTGTTTCCATTTTAAGGACATATACCAGGTTGGAGAGATGGCTCAGCAGTTAAGATCACTTTGTCACACTTGTGGAGAACCTGGGCTCGGTCCCATATGGTGGCTTACAACAATAGTTCCAGGGGATCCAACCCCTTTTGCTGATCTTCATCAGCACCAGGAACGTGTTGGTGAACACTCAGGCAAAACAGTCATATAAGTAAAAATAAATAAATAAATAAATAAATAAATAAATCTAAAGATAGTTTAAAGGCCATGTCATATACTTTTTTCTAGTCTGAAGTGACACTGCAAATTCATTAACATTCAAGTGACATTGTATCTCTTGGTTTTACTGTAAGGATTTCCAATTTACTTCAGAGGTACATTTTTTTCTTCTTCAATAATGCTTTTCTATTACAGTGATCATACAATTTCTTCTCTGTTCTACAAACTGCTTACAGTAGTGCCTACTGTGAACTCATTACATTCATTTCCTTTTTACAAAGTTCTAATGAAGACCTTTTTGTTTTTCTAAATGGAAGAACAGGCTCATGTCTCAATATTCCCCGCACAAAAGATACATAATTAGTTGCATCTCAATGCTAAAGGAGTGTAAGCTGTTGTTTGGGAGTACAGCCACTGTTCATTAAAGTCCTGTTACAAAGTGCAGAGAGGACACTGGTCCAGGGAGACGAGGAGGGGCTGAGTGTTGTCAGTGACTGTAAAGGAATAAAGCCACGCTGATGCAGGCAACAGCAAGGCTGCCAAAGCTGAGAAGTACCTGGCTGGGTTTTAAAGGACAGGAATACAATACTCTTACTAAGACGCACTTTATAGAGTCCGATTCACAGCCAAGGAAAACAGCTTTTGGAGCTTTCGGGTGCCCATAAACAGCTAGATGAATGCAAGGAAGCCAAAACCAGGGATGAGTGGGGTATTTAAATGCTCAGCTTGCTCAGCTGCCACAGAGTCCTCCCTTCACACAGATGCACCGGCATGGGAGAATGAGCAACGCCCTACATGTGTGATTTATGAAACTTCTGTATATGAGAGCTAGGCAGGGAAAGTGAGCAGAGCACTCTGCCTGCCAGTTGTTCTGTGGTAACTTAGGAGAAAAGCAATCTGGCTCACTTTTCCAAGGTGATCGCACAGCATGATGCTAAAGAGAGGAGGCAGGTCCAGTACTGACCCCGAAATAATGGTCACTCCAGTGCTAGGCTACAATTGCCAGTGGATAAGCCAGCTCAAGTATTTCCTTAGCCACGATGCTGTATATACTTGGCCAAGGGAAAAGGGCATGCAGTGGTAAGTTGCAAAGTGATAAAAAACAGGCATGAGTGGAGAAAGTATTTTATCAAGAAAGATAAAATAGAGAAATTCTATGCCTATGATAACAGGGCAACACAGAATATTTTATAGAAAAACTTTGTAATGGTGCCAACAATTTAGGCAAAGCGAGCGAAGCGCAAATGGGTTGTATTTCAAACACATCCCATCCCAGTGAGCGGCGGTCACGTTTTACTACCCCAGTCACATTTCTTGACTGAAGCAATAAAATTTGCAAAATTCAAAGAAAAACATGGGATTTATATCTTTCTTTTTAGCTTCAGATTTGAAATGGATTTTATGGTTAACCATTCAATAAAAAAGTTTTTGAGATGTTTTGAGTCATTTATAGCTTTTAGGAAGCCACACTGTTTATAAGCAGGGGGTTCCCTGTGGCTGTCAGGCTGGCTGGATAATCCTCACATGTTTTTAATGGCAAGATCTTGTGCTGGGATACTTCAATAGCTGTTGTATTTAAATACTTCATAGTGATTAGAATGGTCTAGTGCGACTTCATGGGCCATAAACTGTGAATGTGTTTTGTGAGTCAGAGACTGGCTTCTCTATGGTAAGTGATTCCTCCTTTTAATTATTTAATTTGATTTGACTTCTGATATTAGAACTCAAATTGGGTACAAGATTGGGTAAACATGAGTTGAAATTATTTTCTCCAAGTCTTTCCTTGTCTTTCTTTTTTCCACTCTAGTGTACTTTGGTCGAAGAAGGGAACTAAAAGGAACTTGGATTCTGGCTAGTCAGTGGGACATTAGTTTTTCTATTTTTGCAGGTTTTAAATAAAATTTGACTACATTATGTAAAACATCTAAACTCAGAGGATCATTGCATTTCACAGTGATTTGCCACCATTTCTTTGTAGGATGAAAAGACTGGTGAAGCATAAATTAATAGGAGAAACAACAGCAACAACAACAACAACAACAACAACAACAGAATTTGTCAGTGTCTTTAGAAGGGTTTTCTGACTCAAAACCGCTGTCATTGTTTTAGGAATAATTTCTGGGGTTGGCAAGTTTTCCTAAGTAGCTAACACTCTTTAATCAGAACTGTGCAAGAGAACTTGTGTTGGAGTCCTTTTCTGCGCGCATGCGCTAGCGTCTTCCGAGTTCTTCAGGAAGAGCCGGTGGTCAACACGGATGTCTCTAGTTGGTCATTCGCTTCTGTGGGAAGTTGTTCTGAAACGAAAGCCAAAGCGTACTGGCCCTGCCCACAATAATAAACATACCAAAGTTTTATTTGCACTTGACGTTGTGTAAAGTTTTGTCTTTCAAATGGACTAAGTAGAATAATATGAAATTGCAATTTGTGCAGCATTAAGTGATCTGTACATGTGCTGAGGAAAAGATTAATGTTAATTCAAAAACTTGAAATCTTATGAAAGCTTCTCAGCTTTTATTAGACTCGAGGAGAGTCTAGTATTCTCTTCTGACTCGGAAGTGAACTACTCTAAGTTATGTAGGAATACGTACATCTAATTTCACATAACGTGTAAATTAGAAGTTTTGGGAAACCTGAAAATTGCTACAGGTCAATGTGAACTGCACCTGACACCAGCTACCCTGTGTATTTGCAGGTATACCTGCTTATCACACCCTCTGTCTTTTCCGCTATCCCCAGTGGCCTCAGGCACCATCACAAACCATGCTGGGCTACAGAAGGGGCAGCGTTCCTGAGAGGCCGTGTTAGCTGTTCAAGAACCTTGGTCTCCTCATCAGGGCAGCAAATGAGCTGAGTTGGAAATATTTCCAAGCAAGGATTTCTAAAAGGGCAGAGCTGTCTGTTAAAGGGGAAGATAAATACGAGAGCAGATTTGCTGACCCAGCAAGTGCTGACCCTGCCCGAGATTAGTTTCTGTAAGAATGAAATCTTGACAACGTTACAGCTGTGTTTAGAGCAAGGAAATAAATGTCAAAAAGGTCCTTTTGAAGTTGGGGCTTTCTTTTTCTAGCTTTAGAATCAAGCACTTTTTGAGGGATGCCGACAGTAGAATTGTTGCCGAAGCCAAGATGAAACACTTACCCTGCTTTTGATGAGTAGCAGTGTTTGATAGTTTTCCCTCGGTGGGACGTAGTTGCTAAGATTGGGTGCTTGGATTCTGAATGGTCTCTACTCCATCTCCTCTCTGCTCACAATCCAATTATTGGAAATATTTATGCCTTGCTCAGTGAGTATCCATCACTCACATGAGGTCATTTCAGCTTGTAGTAGTATTAGAAATCTATTATGATTATAATTGTTATTGTTATTATTATTATTTTGCCAATCATTAAGAAATCAATTATATTTCAAACTAGGATTGTTAATGCACACGATATTTGTCTTTCTTTATGCTTTTGCTCCTCAATCACAATGAAGCTTTTTTTTTTTTGTAGAAATGCCAGGAATTTTTTATAATTTTGGCTTCTAGAGTCAAAATTTCAGGAATGAAATCTGGTCTTGTGTACTTGTATTCGGATCTTAAAGCTCATGCTTTGGCAGGATATTGCTATTGCTGTTGGTTGCCTATCATAACTAACTGGTAAGATCCTGCTGCTGAAGACACCGTACACTTTGCCTGACATAGCAAAATCAAGAGGAAACTTAACTGGAAACGTTCTCTCTTGTTTCTTAGGTTCTGTGGTGCTGGAAAGAGCTATGCACAGTGCTGGAGGAGAAAAGCTGCCAACGGACTCAGTCATACAAAAGCAACCTGCCTGGCAAGATGATGTGGCTACTGGCAAAACAGTGACATTACTGATACGGAGGTAACTAGGCATTGATTTTTGATTGGATTTAGATCTGCTTCACAGCAGATAATTCATGCTTGATATTGTGAGCCTTGTCAAAAGCCCAGGGCTGAAGAAATCAGGAGCCCTAAGAGGGAACCTGCTACTTGCTGCTATTATTTTACAAAGGATACATAGTGTCAAACTGCCTTCTAAATATTTATGTTTAGACCTATATTTGTGCTATTAATGAGCAACAGTCAGTGCAGACAATCATACTGAGCAAATGGCTGAGGATAAGTGACCGTGCTCATCCCTAAATAGGACAACTATTAAATCCTGCCCCTTCTTGCTTTCCCAGGGCTCAAAGAATATTGTATAAGAGGGATTGGTAAAAGAAGGTAAAAGCCATTGGTTTTGTAGGAATGCTATGATATTGTGTTTTCTTGATATAGCATGGTCGTTGGACTCATGAGTTCATGGCAGCTGTGATTCTTTGTACAAGATCTGCACAAGATCAAGCCAGTCAGTGTGCCAGAACAGATGGGGAAGAGATTAATAGACTCCACCACTACTGAGGAACTGTTGTCAATTGCTGATGGATGCTGAAGAAGAAAGTCTTTCTTTTTTTATTGATTTTTATTGAGCTCTACATTTTTCTCTGCTCCCCTCCCTGCCTCTCTGCTCCTCTCCAACCCTGTCTCATGGTCCCCATGTTCCCAATTTACTCAGGAGATCTTGTCTTTTTCTACTTCCCATGTAGATTAGATCTATGTATGTCTCTGTTAGGGTCCTCATTGTTGTCTAGGTTCTCTGGGATTGTGATTTGTAGGCAGTTTTCTTTGCTTTATGTCTAAAGGCCACTTATGAGTGAGTAAATATGATATTTGTCCTTCTGGGTCTGGGTTACTTCACTCAATATGATGTTTTCTAGATCCTTCCATTTGCCTGAAAATTTCAAGATGTTGTTATTTTTTCTGCTGTGTAGTACTCCATTGTGTAAATATACCACATTTTCCTTATGCATTCTTCAGTCGAGAAGCATTTAGGTTGTTTACAGGTTTGGGCTATGACAAATAATGCTACTATGAATACAGCTGAGCACATGTCCTTGAGGTATGATTAAGCATCCTTTGGGCATATATATATATATAGACCCCAAAATGGTATTGCTGGTCTTGAGGTAGGTTGTTTCCTAATCTTCTTAGAAATTACCATACTGATATCCAAAGGGGCTGTACCAGTTTGCACTCCCACCAGCAATGCAGGAGTGTTTACTTTACACTACAACCTCTCCAGCATAAGTTGTCATCAGTGTTTTTGATCTTGGCCATTCTTACAGGTGTAAGATGAATCTCAGAGTTGTTTTGATTTGCATTTCTCTGATGTCTAAGGATATTGAACATTTCCTTAAGTGTCTTACAGCCATTTTAGATTCCTCTGTTGAGAGTTCTGTCTTATGAAGTACCACCCCAGAAGTGACACTGTGTGGCTTTTACCGTTTCACCGGCCAGTGCAAGTCAGATGGTTAAACATGACTTCAGCATGCATAGATCCTCATTCATTTGTATTAGTAATGAAGACGGCATTCTGTCATGGAAGCCCTTTAAAAAATTTCCCTTGTAGCCACCTTAGGGTTGGCAAGAGTCTCGAACCTAGAGTGGCTCCCAGGTGCCCCGGGGCGATGTCCCCAGTTAGTTCCTTGGGCAGTTGAGGATAGGGAACCTGAAATGACCCTATCCTATAGCCATACTGATGAATATCTTGCATATCACCATAGAACCTTCATCTGGCGATAGATGGAGACAGAGACAGAGACCCATACTGGAGCACCAGACTGAGCTCCCAAGGTCCCAATGAGGAGCAGAAGGAGGGAGAACATGAGCAAGGAAGTCAGGACCACGAGGGGTGCACCCACCCACGGAGACAGTGGGGCTGATCTATTGGGAGCTAACCAAGGCCAGCTGGACTGTGACTGAAAAAGCATGGGATAAAACCGGACTCTCTGAACATGGCGGACAATGAGGGCTGATGAGAAGCCAAGGACAATGGCACTGGGTTTTGATCCTACTTCATGTTCTGGCTTTGTGGGAGCCTAACCAGTTTGGATGTTCACCTTCCTAAACCTGGATGGAGCGGGGAGGACCTTGGATTTTCCATTGGGCAGGGAACCCTGACTGCCCTTGGACTGGAGAGGGAGGAGGAGAAAAGTGGGGGGAGGGGGAGAGGGGCGGGAGGAGGGGGAGGGAAATGGGAGGCTGGAAGCAGGCGGAAATTTTTTTTTCTTTTCAATAAAAAGTAAATAAATAAAAAAATTTTCCCTTGTTATGTGGCCGAGGATCTTAGAGAAAATGAGTCATCTGCTGTAATATGCATTTTTTATAAGAAGACTTTAAATACAACAAAATCTGCTAATTGCTCATTTTTGGCTTTTAATGTGATCATAGTTGCTTCCATAGTCAGTACACAGACTCTACTATTTTTGGATCTCTTGCTACAAATGTGGTTTTCTCAGCCCAAAGAAGATTATTTACTTGGTTCACAACATGGTTTAGCTTCAGTGTAGTGCTGATCACAGAAAACATCACTGTGGATTATACATTAGTCCAATAGTAGTTGGAAGGATGCCTCTCTTATACAAACAAGTGGAAGAGCAGGAAGTTTCAGTTTTCAGTGCTCCCAGAGTGAGCAGGTCTATGCAATGGTGCCTGCTTCCCTTTTACTAATGTTAATGCTGGTGCCAGAAACTGCTGTGCAGCAGGCAATCACTGTGTGCCACTTGTGAACCGCTGTGTTGAATCTGTGCAGCACTGTGAAGAGGATGAGATTCTTTCCAGCATTTTACACAGCTATTCAGCTATGGGCTTTCACTGATATTTCCACCCTGTGAAGTCTGGGTCCAAGTTTACAAAGTATCCAAGCTTAGCTATTTTGCTGTGTTCCTGTGTAAGCAACGTGGTGTAGTGAAATGCTGGCTGTATTGTTCCTGCTGGCTGATTACTGCTAACAGTGCTTCATTTGGCCAGGTTAACCTTTTATTTCTTCAAAGGAATAGGCTGTGCTTTTGTAACTCTGTAGTTTCCCAAATTCCTATAACGGATATGTGCACCAGGCCATCCTAATGTCTTTTAATAGGTGGCAGCTAAAAAGCACCCTGATTATGCACTTACCCACTCCATTCTCTTTCCTGCTATTGATTGGCCGACACTGTGTCATATCCAAAATGCAATGGGGACTTTACCCAGAAAGGATATTGTTCAATATGAGTGGGCTCATCTCACTGCAGTACTTCCCTGGCTATCCAGGAACACAAAGCTAATCTGTAGGTGATATTATAGTTTCATCTCATGCTTCATATCCTCTATCCATGTTAATGGGAATTTTTGTGTGTGTGTGTGTGCTTACTCCAGGGAAAATTGATTCCAATTATTGAGTATAATTTATTCCAACCCCTTGATGGAATAATTTATACTCTTGAGATACTCTTGAAATGTGTAACCAACAGGGAACTCTATTTATACGTAACTTTTTACACATCTTTCAATTAAATAAGAAATCCAAGTGCAAAACCCATCACTCAAGAAAAGCTCGTGAGTTGTAACACTCCCAAGAGGTTCTTTGGTCCATAAACCAATAAATGGATTATACTTACGGGGGAAAAATTCTTCTCCCAGATTCCATGTGGAGCCCCTATTGATGTACCGGCGAGGCAGCTCACAAGGGATCTGCGTACTTTAAGTTGCAAGGGCAGAAATAGTCATTTTTCCATATAATCAATTTTAGGGCTCTAAAATGATTGCTGCCAAGACATATTTATCAGGGCACAAACTATTACATGTTTAAATACACACTTGTTTGGTTATAAGTCCTATGGACAATAGACATTTTAGAAGAAGTGGATGTAACTCTTTTAATAATAAGGGCACATATTTATGAGTACAAATTTATATGTACAAATCCACAGATATGAGAAGCTCACTCTGGGGTTTGGATTATAGAGTCATAATAGTATGTAGTTAGTGGGAAAAAGGGATGTTAAAACACTTTTACTTTCATGCCTCCAAAATGAAAATTTGTGCATGAAAACCTAAAATACAAATGTGTGCATGAAAATACTATGATTTGCATTATAGCTGAATTTCATTATTTATAATGACTGTCCGTAGAAAACAGTACTATTGTAAATATCAATCTAGGCAATAATATTTTGAGCTACCTATACTGAAGTGTTTTATAAACCCAGTTTTATTGTCTTCGGTGGTAGATTTTGTTTCAGGAGGAAAGAAAAGCATCCATTTAAGAGAATCACTATTCTATAGACAGATTTAAGACTTTCAGAGTGTTCTTAACCTTCAAGTAACTACTAAATTTTACAAGAGTGTTCCAAATCTAGAAAGTAGTTTTTAAATATCTGAAGTTGATTCTGGTAGCCAGTTAGCATTTGATGTTGACCCAAATCTTTCTTCTAAGCCTTAAGGATCTAATACAAAGAAATGCCGATTCTTTGTTCACAGCTTGTGAGTTAAAACTATGGTTCCTGATGCAATGCTTTGCCAAGATCAATAAGATTATTTATGGCAATAAAAGATTATTTTAAATTTTGCGAGCAATTGGATTTTCTAGTACACAAATATTTTCAGGAGCATTTTTGGGGCTTGAAGCTTTGGTTTCCTAGGTGTAAGGTTTAGTAAGCATCCTTGGCACTTCTTTTATTTTATTTTTGGTACATGAGGGTATTTAATGTATTAGTAATAGGTATTCTCTACATTGCACCATTTGAACAGTGTTGTCTCTTGATTTAGTAAAGAAAACCAGATATGGTCTTCTAGCCTTTCCCCAGTCCCTGCCTGAGTTAACAAGAGCTACATGGCTGCTAATAGATACATTCAGATAATGTGTTTGGATTCGCTCACTAACTCCAGCTGATGTTGTCTTTGCTGCACCAAGCATTATGCTCATATTTCTCTCAGCAAATTCTCTTTGTCACCTGCTATTCTCAATAGAAAAGTTTTCTGCTGAAGGTGCTTTTAAACCCGAGCATACCTCATCAGTGGCAATCTACAGACAAAGGTGTGCCGAGTCAACAGCCCTGGACAGCCTTGGACACACCCCAGTGGCCTAAAGTCCTCTGGCCTCAGTTTGCTGTGTTCTAATCTGTGGTAAGGAAACAGAGGGCTGTGGAATGTCTCTTGTCCTCAGCCCACTCTGCTGATTTATGCCCAGGGAATTCCACTGGGTTTAAATGGAATGTCTATCTGATTGTGCTGTGTCCAGAGAAGTGCCTAGCAGCCACGTACTACCCAGGCTCTCTTTTTCCAAACAGATTTGGTTTCGTTTTCTCAGTACATCCAAGAAACTCTTGCCATCACCAGTTGACTCATCAAATGATAAAGAAATGGTGTTTAAGAGAGTCAGAGGTTTTCAAGTGCTCAGGCTCTGCTCTTGGGCATAGGATGATTTTATTTCATCTTGAGTTCACTGGCTACAAAGTTTAGGAGCAGGCAAATGCTGTAACTTCTCATAAACTTCACTTTATTCCCCTGCAAATTGGAATGAATGGGATGATACCTCTCATACAGATGCGGGATGGGTTTTATGACAACACTGAGCATTGTGTTTGCTCATAGTGAACAATCTATATTGTCACTGATATTTTTTTAAAAAAATATTATTGTTATTGACACTAATCTTCAATTTTTGGTAAGAGGAAGTAAATGAGGGGCAAATATTTCTGGTGATGTCTTAGATGTAGATCAGAATTCACATGATGATACATGTAAATTTGAAAATGCTAATTTTATTTTATTTTGAACACTTATACAACATTTACTTAGTGACAGTCACTATTGCAGCCACTTTGTAACAATCAGGTTATATGTCTCCATACAAGTTTACAAAAGAGTTGCCATTATTCAAGATGAATAAGTTGAAGAAACAGAAGAGAGACTGTGTTGGCATGCCAGGAACCTGGGAGACACAGGAACTTGGCTTGACTGATCTCATGCCTAACCAACACCCCCACACTGGACTCCCAGTGTGGCACAGTTATGCTTGTTTGTGGGCCCATGGCATTACCAAATGAGAAGAACTTAGCTTTAAAAACCAGTATAGAAATAGAACCTTAATTACATAAATATCTTTGAAGCATTCATGTAAACAGTCTACTGTTTCAAAAGAAAAATAAGAGTTGAAAAATTGTGTCTATTGAGATAGTATAAAATAAATCATTACAAGAAGGAGATTAGGGGTGGTATATATACAAACACAGTGTATATTCTGTGTATAAATATTTACAACCTTTTTCTATTTTCTTGACTCCAGTTTTGTATGTATGTATGTATGTATATATGAATATTTGCAACATCACACAGAAATGTAAGAGGATGTAATGTCTGGCTGAACTAGCTTGAGACTTTCTTTTTTTAACTCTTAGTTTATTGTGTGATTTTAAGAAACACTATTTCCATACAACATAGACTTCCTTAAAGCTAAAATATGGGTAAATATATGAATGCAGAAAATGTGTATCATGGTCAAGGCTTCGTATATTTAATTATGCTATTACTCAACTATATCCAATTAAATGTTGCTAGTGATTGCTTGAGACTGAAATATATCGAGAATGATCACATTTATGTTAATGAAATGATGCAGTTATAAAACTTCATTTTTTTTTTTTATTTGTCGAGACAGGGTTTCTCCGTAGCTTTTGGTTCCTGTCCTGGAACTAGCTCTTGTAGACCAGACTGGCCTCGAACTCACAGAGATCCGCCTGCCTCTGCCTCCCGAGTGCTGGGATTAAAGGCGTGCGCCACCACTGCCCGGCAAAACTTCATATTTTTAAAGTTCTCACTATGTTGTTCTCTGAGTTGGAAATTTTCTCTTACATAAATCAGCACTTTGTTACTTTAAGACTCGGTAGACCTGGTATGGCGCAAAAATTTAAGTCTTTAACATTCAATTAAATAACTCAAAAATTTTTCTCCCAACTTTTTCTCGCTCAACGTAGCTAGCACCCCATGCAGTCAGGTATAGACATGGGTCATTGTGCAAGTTAATGCTCCCTTCCTTATTTGTTTGTGGCTGGTAATGGATAACTAGAGAATCTAGATAAGAACTCAGCCTTATTGCAGATGATGCTGTAGCTGTTTACAGATGCCAAGACTTGGGTTGTGAGAAACAGGGAGAAAAAAATACCAACGTCTGTGAAATAAAAGCAGCTAGCAAGCGTTGCTCACATGTCGTGGTGTTTATCGCCATGTACATTCACGTATCATTCTTCCTTCAGGGCGAATGAATCATTTTAAATAGAAGCAAACTGATCCTCCTATTAGCAAGTCTAAATCAGTAGAGCAACATCTATTTTCAGAGTCTTTGTAGCTATAATGGGACGGTTACAGTGTGCCACACTCAGCCCTGTCCCAAAACGACAGCATTCTGTTCCAAATAGATGGCGAAGGCTTTGGTGCCAGTGTCTCTATTGCGGAGCCTTTGGTTGGGAGAGCTGACGGCTGTGAGAAGCTCTGTGTTTTGAAGGTTATGATCACAGCAGTTTCATAAGTGCTCCATTTCAGCTCTCTTCTGGCTGCAGAAGGGACAGGTGCCGCCTGGGTCCGATTTCACTGGGTCTTAATTTCTTATCTGACCTGGTAGTCAATCAAGGGCATGAGAGAAGGGACTAAGGGCAAGATGGAGCAGTGGGAGAGAAAAGATTTGGGTGTTAGAAGCTGCAGGGGAGGGTACCAATGTCTGTGAGGGACAGTGTATGTGAGTGTGTGTCTCTCTGTGTGTGAACGTGTGTGTGTATTGCTAAGAATCTAAATTTTCTTATCCAGAACCTGGCAGCCCCTCCTGCCATTCTGCACTGCTGTGTCTACGCATGCTGCCCTGTGCAAAATGGATTTCTGAGTGTTAACCATCATGTTCCTTTTTTCCAAAGGGTCTTCTGTAGGATTTCATTTGCAGAGCGCAGAGGGCAATATCTAGGGTAATTCCAGGGCTTAGTGGCAGTGATCTTTTGTCAACTCTCCTTGTGAGAGAAATTAAACTTGGTAGGAGCACTCACAATCGCAGTGAGTGCAACGCCATCCCAGGCCAATGGGTAGGAAATCCTAAACCCAGCAAGTATTTATGAGAGGGGAAAAATGAGATGCCATAATACGACAAGAATATATTCATTAAATCTTTCAATTTCTCAGAAACAGAATTCCCACTTCAGTAAAAGGCTTTGAGCAGATTTATCAAGCCAGATATTCTTACTTTTATGAGATTTGACTCCCTATGCTAAAATGAGATATATTTAAAAGCAGGACAGCCCCACAAAAGGAAGAAAGCTTCTAAAAAGATGAAGTTAATAACATACTCGCCTCTGCACCTTAGATGGAATACCAGATAAGGGCCACAAGACACACAGAAAGCATCTGAATGCACACACAGACACCAAAATAAATCATGCTTTAAAAGCACAGGGAGAACTATCGAATTATTGCATATTTTTAAAACAGTAGTCAAGGCAGTTTTATTACCTCTCATAATTGCTAAGCAATTTCATTTTATTTCGATACAATCAAACAATAACAGCTTGCATTTAAGGTATTTGCCTGAATAGCTTTCACAATTACAGCATGTCTATACTGCGTTCCCACAGAACGTCCTTAGTGTATGCTGGGAAATGTGCACACAGGACTACACCCATCACCATCACCTTGAATGGTTCTTGATCTTTGAGAACAGCATAGGTGTATTAAGATAGGGTGCAATTCTAGTCATGGTACAAAGTCGACATAATTTTATGTTGTGTTGGGTTTAGAATTTCCTAGCTCTGTTTGTCGCAAATCAGACCAAGGTTTAACATGGACAATGTCTTTAGCAAGTGGGAAGTTAAACTTCTCTGAGATTTTCTCAGGCTTGAACCGGGATTTGGACATTGTCCACTATGGGAAGAACAGAAGAGCTGTCTTCAACGTCAATGCGTTCTACTCTTGTCCTCAACAATGCACAGACTAAAAACAACCTTGAGCTTCAAGTTGTAACTGTGTGATAATTATAACTGGTATTGATGCCTGTGTTCATGTGCACATCTTTGGGAAAATACAAGTGGTGACGCTGAAGGGAGGAAGCAAAACTGGGATTTTTTTTAACCGAGCTCCAGATCCAGGATAGAGACTTTAATAGGCAAAATCCAGGATTGATTCGATATTCTAAAGCTTGCAATATCTAGTAAAGTCTGGTGGTTAGGATTATAACTGCATATTCTTAAAAATGAAGATGCTTGTGATTAACTTTTATAGGGTGAAGCTGGGCGGTGGTGGCGCATGCCTTTAATCCCAGCACTCGGGAGGCAGAGGCAGGTGGATCTCTGTGAGTTCGAGGCCAGCCTGGTTTACAAGAGCTAGTTCCAGGACAGGAACCAAAAAGCTACGAAGAAACCCTGTCTCGAAAATCCAAAAAAGAAAAAACAACTTTTATAGGGTGAGTAATATTTAAAAATATTAGCTATAAAAACCAAACTTTACTTTTGGTGGATTTTCTGTGGCCCTTTCTTTTTTTTTCTTTTTTTAAATTGATATTTATTGAGCTCTACATTTTTCTCTGCCCCCCTCCCTGTCTCTCCCCTCCCCTTCAACCCTCTTCCAAGGTCCCCATGCTCTCAATTTACTCAGGAGATCTTGTCTTTTTCTACTTCCTATGTAGATTAGATCTATGTATGTCTCTCTTAGGGTCTTCATTGTTGTCTAAGTTCTTTGGGATTGTGATTTGTGGGCTAGCTTTCTTTGCTTTAGATAATCGAAGACCTGTGGCCCTTTCTTTATAGCTTTGACAAAACAGAGTTACCCCCGAGAGTAAGAACATGGGATCAGGGTATTCACAGCTAGAGTATGTCAAAAATGAACCCAAATGTGGAGGTTTCAGGGTGAATGATATGTATATGGAGGAAGAAAGTACATGACTGATGATGCTAAAAATTGATTTAGAAAAGATTGGTTCCTGTATACAGTCTATTTTATTTATTAATTATTGTTATTACAATTATTGTGCGTGTAAGTATGAGTATGCATGCGGAAGACAGAGGACAAGTTTTAGAGTCTTTCCTTTCACCTTGTAGAGGTAGGTTCCCTTATTTTTCAGGCTGAGTATTTAGGCTAGCTGGTTCCACTTCTCAGTATGGGACTGCTGGGCTTTCAATGCATGCCTCCTCAGCCAGCTTTTTACATAGGTTCTAGGGATCAAAGTCAGGTTGTTAGATCTGTGTGGCAAGCACTTTTTGACCACTGATTCAGCTTACTATCTCTTACACTTTTTATTGATTTCTAATTTTTAACCCCTAGGTGAATAACCACTGGTGTTTTGGGAGTCAACCTAGGGTATAGTGATTCATTGTGTATGTGGCCAAGAATGTATTGACCTCACCTATGTACCCAGTCAACATCAGGAGCAGTTGATGCTCAGGCAGGGGCTGAAGGGATCTCATGAAGGTGAGCCTTGTGATGTCAAGGGGAAGCTCATGTTTCTAGCTGATATCCATTGTCAAGTATTGCCATTTCCCCCTACACTTCAATGTTCATTCTTTCACTAGCATTATTGGTAGCTATTTATATCCTTTACAGTAAAATCTCCTTTTTTTTTTATCATAGTAAAAGATCAAGATCGACCCCAATGTCAATTTTATGGTCTATATTTATTTTCTCTTTTTCTGCCTTTACTACCTCTGTGACCTTAGACAAATTAATATCTATGTCCCTCAGGTTCCTATTTGAAAAATAGACATGATGATCATATTTGCACAACAGAACTTTTATGACAATCAAATTTACTGTATCATGGGTAGTAGGAACTCAAGAGTGCCATCTGTGTGTAGAATCAACATCTTTAACCTTGAATGGTGCAAGACCTACTACAAAATAGGTATTTGTTACTTATTTACAATCTTTAAATGACACTAAGCAAGGATAGAGCACAGGAATTATTATTAAAATCCCTCTTCTGTATCACAGGAAATACTGGGGAACTGATAGGCTAAGGTCCTGTAGGACCAGGCATGGCATCTTTCTTCTGTTTAGGTTCCTGCATGTTGGAAACAATGAGATACCATTTCTCTCCATTTTAAGGTATTATGAATTCTGTGTCACAAAATGATGAATTAAGTTATCTAATTTTATCCTACCAAAGGCATCTGTGGTCTGGGATAAATAAAGGCCATTTTTATCCAGTTATCCTTCATGGAGATGACTAGTTATTTCTTCCTCTAAAAGAGTCAAAGTAACACATATCATCAGTTATTCCTACAAAACTGGATGTCCTTATTTTCATCTTCTGAGGTACAGCAGAACAAGATGTGTCTTCACAGGTGTAGTTGCAGAAGTGAAGGAGGAAGGAGGAAGCCATTAGTTTACCTGAGAGCCCTTTGTGGCCATCCACTTGCCCTCATGCTGGACAAATGAGCATGTATCCCGATCCTGTGGATTTCTCACACACTCTCTTACCACATCACTTTGCCATATTGTCATCCAGAGATCGACCTTGCTCCTGTAAATTTTTTTTGGGTTCTCTACCATAATTCTGCTGCACAGAAAAAGAACTCTGTCTTAATACCACACCACCATTTGACTTCGACTCCATTGCAGGTGATGAAGACGTTCAGGTGACAGAGACCATCCTACCATCCTTGATGAGCTTCTGAGTCTCAAGACTGGGCTTTATGGCTCTATGACTTCTTTAGCTTAAAAGGTGTCCTGTGTGTACGCTCAATTTGGAGACACTTTCCTTCCCAGGTGCTTTCTGTTTCATTGGTATTTTTCTTCAACTCATTTTGCAAGGAACCTGTGACTTGCTGTGTTGACACTTGGTCATTTCCATTATCATCCTTTTCATTAGAGAAATTGCAAAGGACACTGAACTCTGCAAAGTTTGGTGCCATAAAATTGGCACAAAATAAGACAATTTAAACATGGAGGTGGCTTAAAAATTTATCTGTATTATTTCTATTTCTTTTTTACTGTGAAATTTTTAAAAATGAACACACAGAAGAGTACAACGAATCATTCTGTATTCATTCTGAACTCCTAGGAGTTCAACTTTTGCTGAATTGCGTAGTATTTGGCATCCAGTCTCTTACAGATCATTTTGAAGTAAATTCATAAAATTTTATTTTCTGTGAGTATTTAAAAAAATCCTAAGTATAATCTTTTCAAAGTTACAAAATGGTCATATCTAAAATATTAAAAATTATTAGTGATCATAATACTTGAATATAGCTTTATTTTACTCTTTGGGGGCTCACCACCCAGCTTCCAAATAAATACATAAAGACTTATTTCTTTTTTATGAATGCCAAGCCTTAGATTGGCTTGTTTCTTGCCAGCTTTTCTAACTTAAATTATCTCATTTCTCTTTAACTACACTTTGCCTCTATACTTTTTTACTTTTATTTGTTCTATATATCTTTCTTTCTTCTTACTCTGTGGCTGGCCGTGTGGTTGGGTGGCTGGGTGGGTGGCTCCTGACATCCTCCTCTACTTCTTTTCTTACTCTTCCCTCTTTCTTAGAGCCTATATTTCTCTTCCCATTTATTCTCTCTTTCTCTCTGCCTATCAGCCCCACCTATCTTTTCTATTGTCCCGCTATTTGCCATTCAGCTCTTTATTAGATCAACCAGGTGTTTTAGGCAGGCAAAGTAATGCAGCTTCACAGAGTTAAACAAATGCAACATAAGAGAATGCAACACATCTTTGCAGCATTAAACAGATTCTCCACACTTGAATACCATTAAATGCCCATGCATTATCTCTACTTTCAACTGCTTCACTAAATCAATCTCTCTCTCTCTCTCTCTCTCTCTCTCTCTCCCCTCTCTCTCTCTCCTTGGATTTGAAGTGGCATCAAACACTGATTAACCATTGCTGTTGGCTAGCATATACGTTAAGCTCTCCTAAAAGCTTCCAGCTCTGGATCTTTTTTTTTTTTTTTCTTGAAAACAACCACTTAGCTTTTCCTATGAGATTACCCTGTTTTCCTTTAGAGCCTGTGCTTTGCTGATTACATGCCTGTAGGTTTTTCCTTTGCATTGTTTATTTGTCTGTTAGATCAAAGACAAGTTTGTCTAGGCATTTGGGGGCCTACCCCTCAGTAGACAAACTGTGCCAGGTTGTACTGGGAATGAGCATACCCTGCATTCCTTCAAGGACCAGGGACCAGTATGTGTGTATGGGATCTGCTTTGAACTGGAGATATCAGGAACCCTGTTATTGGGCTCTCAGATCTTGAGGGACTCTGTGACAGATTTCCAGGGTCTAAAAGTCCCAGGATGCTCTGCTTCCTCAGGGGCTTCTAGTTCTGAGCAAGCTGCTTACTCATGTCAGCCACTTCCAGTGAGCATATGGGCTTCTCGCTGTCAAAGTCTGAGGAATTTACACATTTTATTTTTTCTCAGAAAAGACTATCTTTCAGGATGCCCCAGATCTTCAAGTGCAATTGGATACCTGTCAATGTGTACAAGTAATGCTGTAAAGGCTCCTGTATTCACATGATGATGAAGCTCAATGCTCCAGTTTTGCATTCAGTGGCAAAGATGAGCCAAGTTGGGGCGCAACATAAGTGTCCCGTGTAGGAGAGGCAGGCAAGGCTGGACATGCGGTGGTTAGCAGGGTAACCATACACTCTCTGTATACTTCAGGGTTCATGTCTATGATGCCGCCAGCTTCACATGGTCCTCTTGAATGCTACAATGCCACAGTGCTGGACCAAGGCAACCAGCACATGCGAACTTTGTAGCTTTAGAGACAGGTCCAGCTGACAAGTACGGGTTCCCTCATCAGGGGCTTTACCTAGCTGGTAAAGGGGTGGCAGCTTAGGTCGCTACAGATTCAGTGTTGCTATATTCCCATACTCCACCTCAATCCTTTTGTTTAATTTTGATTTTGTTTTCTCTTCCTGTTTTTGCTATTATTGCTTTTATTTCTGGAGACACTCTGTAGCCCAGGCTGGCCTAGAATTGTCATCCTTTTGTGTCAGTCTCCTGGGCACTGGGACTATAGACATTTGCCGGCAGACTCAGCTGCTCTTCCTAGTTTTCAAAATTGATAGCTGAATTAGATTGGGTTTATTTTATTTCATTCTTTGTTTTATCAGTCTTTGATAAATATCCATACATGTATGTACTGTATTCAGGTCATCCCACCTGCAACTCTTCCTGGAGTAGCCCTCAACCCCCTCACAACTTCATCTTCTCTTGCTCCCACCCCCACCTTCTCATACAATCCATTGAGTCTAATTAGTATTGATTGTTTCTTTGTTTAGGCAACACTTCATTCATTTATATCCCTTTCTGAGTTTTGAACTCTGAGCACGTTAAAAGGTTGAACTCATTGCTATTTGCCCAGTGCTTTTCGGAGCTTTGTCCTTGTATCAGAACCATCCTCATCTTTTGGGAAGTCTTAAAGGACAACATCTGGAGCTGCCTCACACTGGATGAATCAGAAGCTGAGTATAGAGTTCAGCTATGTATGTGTTGATAAGCATTTGGGTGATTCTAACACAAGTCAACAAGACAATCATTTTTGTGGATCCTCAGAGACCATGGACCATTTTCAGTGTTCAACATATAAAACTTGTTGGTATCTTTGAGTACCAATTGAGGGCTATTGAGTGAATTGATCGTTGCATATAATAAATATCTGGGTACATTGGTTTTATCCCTTTCACTTCTGCTTCTAACTTAGTTATGACCCTAGTTCTTGTATCGATTATGTCAGTAAAAAGAATATAGGTAATCCAATAAGGACTTGATGCTAATTTGTCAAGATTGTTGCTGGATTTGCCAGCATCCTTGTCCATCTGGCTGTTGCTGGGTTCTCTTGCTTCTGCTCCTCTTTAGTGTGCCATGATCCTCATGAACACTGTCTGAGGAGTGGGCCCAAAGTTCTCATCTTCTGCTTCGAAGGCTGCGTCATTCCCATGCTCCATTCCCATTTTAGTGTTCAAGGCAACAACTTCACTTTTTTGAAGTACTTGACATTTTCTAGAGGACTAGAATCAACGGAACACACACATATGCACACCCCCCCCCCATATGCCTATCTGAAAGAGCTGGGGTTTGATGTCCAAGTAAACGACAGCATCAGTGGATGCACTCTCTTAGAGATGGTGAAACTTGACCACAATGGCCACTTCTCTCCCGCTTTAGCCCTTCTTCCAGGCTCACAGCTGAGTGAATGGCATGGCTTGAATGAACCACATTCAAGGTGGGTGTTTCTTCTCAGTTACTATATACCACAAGTC
This sequence comes from Microtus oregoni, assembly GCF_018167655.1. NCBI lineage: Eukaryota > Metazoa > Chordata > Mammalia > Rodentia > Cricetidae > Microtus > Microtus oregoni. Next base: position 75,331,665 of record NW_024543059.1, read on the forward strand.
AATTGTGTAGCCCTCACAGATACATGTGGAATCAGGTTTTGCTCCTCTTCTAGGTGTCAATCAAGTCAATCAAGACTAGCTGTCACATTACCTTTCCCTGCCTTTCTCTTAGAAAAACATACTTCTGGTAAAATGTTCCTCAAGATTTCAGTGCTTATGCAATCAACCATATCCCATACCTGTGTTTTAAAAAGTCTTCCTAGAATTAAACATATATTCTGAATATACACTGAATACATTTTTAGCTAATCGATATATTTTCGCTAGCATTATTTTCTTGGGTGAATACCACAGGCATGACAAACATTTATAATATAAGACAAAGAAGCTCATTGCATGGGCCCTTGGATCTGAATCTTCTGTTTGTTACTGTTGTCTGCCTTAATTTTTCATCTGTAATGTGGGGACAATTATAGCACATACTGACTTCATTGTAGTATTATAAGGATCAAATAATTCATCACATATACTATGCTTTGAAGAATACTTAGAAAGACACTTATCTGCTATTTTCTTAGACGCATAAATTTCAACATGAGTGTCATCCAACCTAAGGAATTCATGTTGGCTAAGAATTATGGACCACTGGATTTCTGTTCATACAACATTTAATTCAGTGTCACTTGCAGTTAGGTGCTTTGAGTTTTATATTACCCAGGATGCCAATCCCGAAAGTAGAATGCTAGAAAAACAGGGCAACACATTATTCAGAGTACTGCATCAAACAGAATAAAACATTTTTAGTCATGTGTTGAAAGGAAAAGAGTACATATGGCGGACATAATAATATTAATAAAATACAGATTTTTGCTATCCTCTATCCACTGTAAAAACAGATAATTTTCCAAAATGGCTTTTAATTCTGATGCAAATCTGCTCTGCATAGCAGAGGGAATCAGCAACCTGTTCTTGACAGCACTTGCGAATCGTAATAATTATTTGTGTTGAAAGGTCTCAAAGTCTAACTTGTAGTTAACAAAGGAAGCCTGAACACCAAGACAATGTGTTAATGGTCACAGAAGGTAAATCTAGAGGACACATTGACAGTTAAAGTGATGACCTGTGGCAACATGTTATTAGCCATCTAAACATTGTAATTGGTTTCAGTTCCTAGTGTTTACTGCTCTGTGGCAGAAATCAAAGTGATTATGAGATACATGTAATGTATAGCATATATAAGTTACTGTTTTCCATATGGTTCTGATACTGGTCAGTATTAAATCACTTTGTCAAACGTTAAAGCAGACAGACTGGTGCACAGCCCCATACCATCACAATTCACAAGAAGCACTTCATTTCTTTCTGGATTTCAGATAAAAATTGCTTTCTTTTGTGTTTTCATTTTGGAGAGTCAAATCAAATGGTTTTCTTCCCTTATTTTTGTTATTTCCCTATTCCACATATGTGTCTTTCTCAACTCCCTGTATTTTGCTCTTAACAAGGGGGTGAGTAGCTAGTTTATTTAGTGCCAAGAGACTCTTGCTTCTTGTCTTCTAGTGCCCATGCTAGGGGTTGGCACTTCGGTAGAAGAGATTCATACCTATGCCTAGAGTCCTTGGCATAGGTAAGTACTGTAACTTCATCTCTTTAAAGGTCATTTAATTAGGGGATTTGAATACATTATTTTTGTCTTTATAGTGTCCCCCAAAAGTATGGGGGGAGAGACTTTATAATGTTTGCTTTGGAAACAGCTAAAAGAGAATAAAACATTTCTTTAGGTTAGCTGAGACTCATGACCTTCCAGAAAAGGTTAGCATAGACCCAATGGGATAAAGTCTAGCCCACCATGACTTTGTTATAAAGATGGGTGTGTTAGTATTTGATAAGGGTTTAGAAAAGTGTCTCAGCGAGTCGAAGGCTGTGCCTGGTTAGTTGTATATAAGCATATTGTTCTCCCTACATTTGTTATTAGCTGGTCATGATGATGATCAGAGCAGATGTTTGAAAGTATAGAGGGCTGCCGGATTGTATTCTCATCTTCCTTGTTTTTTTTTTTTTTTTTTTTGGACTCGTTTCCCTTTCTATCTTTCATTCCCCTGCCTCTTTGCAGAACTGGGGCTTGCTGTCTGCCTTTGCTAACGAGGTCTGTGTGGGGCACTCCAGTTAAGTGCTCTGAGTTTGGGGATAGAAATGTGAGAATTTGGGGTAGATGAATGATCTATCACAATGATATGTTATAAACTGAAAAATTAAATTAGCCCCTTTGGCATATGCGCATGTACATACACATATGTATTCACATGCACATATACACACATGAAGTGTGTGGGATGAGACGTGCAGGCCAGGGCTATGAGACAGAAAAACTGCATCTATCAGATGGAGAAAGAGAAGCGAGTTTATCCCTGTGTACTATTAAGTAATCCATCACTGTGTTTAATATCAAATTGCAGATGTAAGGAAGCTGTGTAGTCTGCAAAGGAAAGGTGGGACACCCTTGAAAATTTTATACCAATAATAAGGGAGCCTTTCTGTAATTCGATCTGTAAGGTGTACTGTAGCTCTGGGAGCAGGTCACAAGCTGAGGGGCCACTGCCTCTCCCACAGTTGTATTTTTATATCACCCAGAATACTTGTGAAAACCAATTAGTGTCCACAAGTTGCCCTGCTGCTGTTAAGTGACCCTGGCACAGGGATCGGCTAATCCTCTGGCAGCTTGTGTGAAGTGCTTTGGAAGCTGGTGTGTCCTTACTCCAACCTTATGCTACTTGAGTCCATTCTGGCCATTGGCAATTGGCTCTTTATTGTACACTGGTAAATTTTTTGATGAAAACGAATGATGGAGATTGCACAGACAAGGTGGGGCTTATGAGTTCTTCAAAGCCTAATAGTTTGAGCTTCAAAAATGTTGTATTTGACCACTCTTGGGAATATACCCAAGAGAGGCCCTATCATACAACAAAAGTATATGCTCAACTATGTTCATGGCAGCATTGTTTGTAATAGGCAGAACCTGGAAACAACCTAGATGCCCTTCAATGGAAGAATAGATGAAGAAAGTATGGAATATATACATATTAGAGTATTACTCAACAGTAAAAAACAAGGACTTCTTGAATTTTGCATACAAATGGATGGAAATAGAAAACACTATCCTGAGTGAGGTAAGCCAGACACAAAAAGAGGAACATGGGATGTACTCACTCATATTTGGTTTCTAGCCATAAACCAAGGACATTGAGCCTATAATTAGTGATCCTAGAGAAGCTAAATAAGGAGAACCCAAAGAAAAACATATAGGCATCCTCCTGAATATTAACCTTCAGCAAGCGATGAAAGGAGACAGAGACAGAGACCCACATTGGAGCACAGGACTGAAATCTCAAGGTCCAAATCAGGAGCAGAAGGAGAGAGAGCACGAGCAAGGAACTCAGGACCGCGAGGGGTGCACCCACACACTTAGACAATGGGGATGTTCTACTGGGAACTCACCAAGACCAGCTGGCCTGGGTCTGGAAAAGCCTGGGATAAAACCGGACTCTCTGAACATAGCGGACAATGAGGACTACTGAGAACTCAAGAACAATGGCAATGGGTTTCTGATCCTACTGTACGCACTGGCTTTGTGGGAGCCTAGGCAGTTTGGATGCTCAACTTACTAGACCTGGATGGAGGTGGGGGTTCCTTGGACTTCCCACAGGACAGGGAACCCTGATTGCTCTTCGGGCTGATGAGGGAGGGGGACTTGATCGGGGGAGGGGGAGGGAAATGGGAGGCGGTGGCGGGGAGGAGGCAGAAATCCTTAATAAATAAATAAATAAATAAAATGTTGTATTTGGCTTTCTTCACATATAGCCAAGGAGACCATCCCAGACATGGAGTTCTTCATTGCATCAGAAATATAGACAATGGACAGTATCTTCATTACAAATGAAAGGTCCTTGGGTAAGAGTTTGCTGATTAAGGTGTCAAGGCAAACATCAAAGCTTGGTTCTTCGACTTGTTACTTGTGTGACTTCACTATTTACTTAACATCTCTCTACCTCAGTTCTCTCCTCAAGAAAATACACCTGCCAGATAGTATTGTCTTGGGAGTAGTGCAGATAGTGCAGATCACATACATAAATAGCCTACTACTTCTGTCAAAGTAGGCCGGTTAGATTTCAAAGTCAATAGACAAGAAAGCAAAACATCTAAATCTCATTTTAAAAAATTGGAAATGCTATATTGATTAATCATTAGTATTCAGGCTTATAGAATTCAGGTGTATTGTTATATTTTCCCAAGAATGCAGATTCTAATTCAACTTACAAAAAACATTTCAAAGTATCAGTTCAAAACCTGGGCCAGAATGATAAATCAGTAGCTAAAGGCACTTCCTGCCTTAACAGTGCAAGTTTGACCACCTGAGTTCAAGCCTCAGAACCTACAAAAATGTAGAAGGTGAGAATCCACTCCACAGAGTTGTCTTGTGACCACCATATATGTGCTTTCCCTCAATATATTACACACATTCACACTAATAATAAATAAAATAAAATACTTAAAAATATAGCAACCTTAAAACTTTGAAAACATTGCCACAAAAGCTGGAGTTAAAAACACTGTTTAGCAGTTCATTTGGTGACTTGTTTTCTAGATAGAGAACAAATTGGGCTCTATTTCCTCCATTTTTCTTGATGTTCACATGTCATGGTTACCACCCTGAGGGTATCCAGGAACATTAGATTGTCACCATAAGGCTTCAGTTGGTAGGGATGTAGGGACATACAAAGTGGCACTGACTATCTGGCCATCCTTAAATGCTACATCCTTAGGAGAGTATGAATGTTGATGATAGGGATATGTCAATGAGAACAAACATCATTTCCACCTGGAATAGGCAGTGCCCACATGTGGGGAGTAACACCATTAAACAGGGCTGAGTTTTGGGTCTTATTTTCTTAACGACTTGCTGTGCAACCTTGGCCTTTTCTATCTCAGTTTATTTCTCTGAGAAATGGGCCAAAGGAGGATGAAGGAGATAATGAACCACCTGCACTTTATTTAGCAGCTGACTCACATTTAAGCTCCTAACCCACCTAACAATTGTTTCCTCTGCTCCTGGCTACTGCTCTAGAAATGTCTGGGTCCCTTTTTCTGAACAGAACCTCTGCAGAACTCCATCCCTAAGTCAGGGAAGGAACATACAGAGTAGATCTAGAAGAGCAAGACTTCTTGAGTGCATCAGGGGTCAAAGCTGTGAATGCAAAATCTTTCTTCGCCTCATACAAACCTTTTGATTAGTACATGTAGTAAATGATAAAGTAACATCTGTTCACTCCCTTGCATGGGTTTGTCAGATAAACACAGGACACCAGTGCAATTTAAACTGTAGAAAAATAATAAACTTTTCTCCAAGTAGATCCCAGATGTTACATGAGATATACTTGTGCTAAAATTTACTCAATTTAATCCAGAATTAAAATGTGATTGGGTACCCTGTACTTTAATTTGTGAAATATGTAAATCTTACCACTGTTTTCTAATCTGATGTTCAGTTTTGTTTTCTTTGTCATAGATTTTTTTAATTTGGTAATTTATCAAGTTTTCCTATAACAGTAAGGTCATACTCATACATATACGCAATATGTGTACATATAATTATATATATAATATAATGTCATAAAGCTTAGAAATTATGAAATAAAAACATTATGGGATACATCTCAAAGGAACATTAAGCAATCTCACATCTAAAATATATAAATAGGATAACACTGCTAATCTGATTGTGATGGAACAAGGAGCCAGTAATGAACAAAATGAGAAATCAGTCAACTAAAATCCATGAGAACCATATATTGTTTCTACACATGATAGATTTAACAGGCTACTCATACAAACAAAAAAAAACTTGAATTTTTCTAAATCTCTCACTTGAACTTTTTTCTACCATCACTTATATTCTTATATCTATCTAGAGATGTATCATAATGTATGTATTAAGATCTCATACTAACAAATTACTACTGACCTAGAACGTGAAACTCTCTACACACAAGGACATTTCAAGGCAAAAAAGCAAAGCCATTGAATTGGGTAGATTTAGGATGTTTGTTATTTTGAAACCAATGTTCTTAACTAAGGCTTAAAACATGGCTATGTACGTGCAAGCACACATATATCAATGCATGTGTCTTCATGACTATCTGTAAGATAAGACTTTCTTTACATCCCACAGTTTTAAAAGGCTCACAGAACTAGTGCAGTTCTTACTCCATGAAAACATGAATAACACAAAGAACTACAGGCTGCAAGGAATGCTGAGAGAGGAAGAGCTAGTCTTCCTCAAGGAAAAACACACCAATTGATTATCCATTACATACTGGTCAGCCCCAGAAACATACATATACAAGCAAAATTATATACACTGAGCAGGTTGTATTTATGTATTAGGAGTATATATGTAAACATGCAAATGACAGCAATAGTGAAAACAAAATTCTTTCATGAATTTGTAAGAGAGCCAGAAGGGTATTATGTGTGGTTTAGATGGATGAAAAGGAAAGGAAAAAGACAATATTAATATTATAATATCGAAAATAAAAGAAATAATAACAAACAGATAAAGCAGAAGTTTCCATTTTAAATGGTTAAAGTTTAAGCTAATTTGAAACAAAATTTTGAGTCTGCAGAAACTTAATGAGAATAAATAGGCAATCAGATGCTTATATATTATGACGAAAAAATGCAGCCATGTGCCCTAATTGTGAAGGCAGAATACAAATGTAAGAAATCCATTGCAGCAGAGGGAGACGGAGCATGTGATAGTATTTCTTCGGCTTTATTGAGGTTGGGGGGCTAAAATAACATTAAAAGAATTTGTTTTCAAATTTTTACTAGCTTCGATAATCCATGCCATTTGAAATTTGCCCCTTTAAAATTTTGAACTCTAAGTGAATCTTCTGCAACATTTCGCTGGCTTTGTTTTCCTTCAGAAGATGAAAGCGCTCTCAAGGACTGTGCTGCCCCGCTGCCCTGTTGCCCTTTTAATTTCCGCTCACTTTCTAGAACTTCTCCCTTGCCCTCAGGTAACATCGTAATCAAATTAGGACAGACCCAAATAGCTCTGATATTAGGACAAACGTAAACATTTCTTTCACATGCCTGATAAATTACTCTTTTGGTTTTTCCTGAATGTGTAAAATTTTCTAAGCTAAGCCGTTGTCATTCCTGTCTTAGCATTTAGGGATGGTAGCACTATAAAATGCCAAATTATGATGGAAGCACTGCCATGATGATGCATTTCTGGATTGAATTTTATAGGGAAAGATAGTGAGCCAAATTAAAAATAAGTTTCAGTACTGTGTTTCTTTTTTACTGTGCTTTATATCCCAATAATAGTGTGACCTTTATTTTTTATAACAGGAAGTAGGTGAGTATTTTTATGCCTTCACACACTCCTAATTCAATTCCCCATCTATTCACCCTTAACCTCCTGAGTAAATGGATTCTATAAAGTTCATGCTGTCACGGCCTACACGAATGTATTTTTAATAACAAAGTAAGAAAGATGCAGAAGTTCAAAGTTAATTGTACTCTGAGAAGCTTCTGTGCTACAATATCATTTATATATCAGGAAATTTAAAGCAGCTGTAATGAAAAAGGCAAATATAATCTTCAACTCTTACTTAAGTTGCATGATCCATTAAGAACAGGAAACATTTACAAACAGAGTAAGTTAAAAAAAAAGAATTATAGTGGTGTTGATTGCACTTAAAAACCTAACTTTTCAAAGTAAGTGCATTTTTCAATATAGATAAATGACTAGCATTATGAATAATAATAAATAATATTATTTTAAGAGGATAAAAATATTTATTTTAGTTTACAGTTCTAGAGTGTTAGAGTCCATCTAATGATGATGTTAATACTTTAAGAGGATGAAAAGGTTTATTATAGCTTATGCTTCCAGAGTGATAGAGTCAATCTTGATGGGGAAGACATGACAACAGGCTGGGAAGGAATGGTTACAGTAACAGAAAGGAACAGGTTGATCACGTTTTTATATGCATAGGAAGGAGAGGGCAGGCTAGAAACCTCTCAGAACTTGTCCTGAATGATATTCTTCCTCTAGTACATTCTACCTTTAAAAGATTCAACGATTTTCTCAGACAGAGTTAGTAACTGGAGACCAAGTATTCAAATACATGAGTTTTGGGACATGATCATTTCATAAAGAAAAATACAATTAGCCTTGCTTCAAATTTCTCCATAGTTTTTTTATTTAATTAAAAAATTCAGCAATCTTTTCTCACTTCACATACCAATCCAGTTCCCACTTCCTCTTTTCCTCCCACCTTCCACTCAGCCCACTCCCCGCATCACTTTTGGGAAGGACAAAGGCCCTCCCCACTATATCTAGGCTGAGCAATATATTCCACTAAAGGGAATGGGCTCCAAAAAAACCAGTTCAAGCACTACCAGTGGTTCCATAGACTGCCCCAGCCACACAACTGTCACCCACATTCGGAGGGCCTAGTTTGGGCCTGTGCAGACTCCTCCACTGTTAGTCTGGAGTCAGTGAGCTTCCACTAGCTCAGGTCAGCTGTCTCTCTGGGTCTCCTCATCATGGTCTTGACCCCTTTGCTCATGTTATTGTTCCTCCCTCTCTTTGACTGATCTCTGGAAGGTTACCCCAGTGCTTAGCTGTGGATCTATACATCTGTTGCCATCAGTTTATGGATGAAGTGTCTATGATGACAATATAAGGTAGTCATCAGTCTGATTACAGGGGAAGGCCAGTTCAGGTACCCTCTTCGATATTGCTTAGTGTCTTAGCTGGGGTCATCCCTGTGGATTCCTGGGAATTTCCCTAGTTCCAGGTTTCTTGCTAGCCTGGTAATGGCTGCCTCAATCAAGATATCTATTTCCTAGATCTCCCTCTCTGTCCTTCCCCCATCTCAGCCAGCCCATTCCATTTCCCCTTCCCTTCTATCCTCTCTCTCCCCTTCTCCCTCACCCCACACTCCCAGTTTTCTCAGGAGATTTTGTCTATTTCCCCTTCCCAGGGGGATCCATGAAGGTCTTTCTTAGGGTTCTCCTTGTTGCCTATCTTCTTTGGGGTCATGGACTGTAGGCTGGTTATCCTTTGCTTTATATCTAATATCCACTTATGAGTGAATATATATCATGTGTGTCTTTCTGGGTCTCGATCTCTATACTTTTTAATAGTTCAAACACTGTTCAAAAATTCAAAGCTCAAAGCATCTCCTGAGACTCAAGACAATCACTTAACCCACTGTAAAATTAAAAAATAAAACAAAATAAATGACATAATTCCAAATACAATGGCACAAAATATACAATCCTGTTTCCAAAGGGAGGAATAGAAGCAGAATAAGAAAAGTTTGGAACAAAGACAGATTGAAGCCCAGCCGTGCAAACACCAAATGCTAGAGCTCCATGTCTGATACTTGGTGCTTCACATCCTCTCCAGTTTTTCTGTCTGCAGCACACATCTATTTTTTTTTTTAGAGGGTTCCACACCCTGGATGCAGCCCTCTCTGGAGGAAGTCTCATGATTCTGGCACCTCCAACCTTCAGGGGTCTCTACTCCAAGACAAGCTCTACCTTCACATCTCAATGCAGTTGTCTCTCATGGCTTCAGTTCAGGGGTTCTAACCCTGTCCAGCCTCAGAGGCTCCCAGAAAGGAAAAAAAGAATCCATGACTCCACCAATCTTCTATCTTTCATGCCTCCAAAACCAATACCATGTGGCTGACACTACTTAGTTCAGCTGCAAATTTGAGATGTATCCTGGGACCCCCTGGACCATGGTTACAGCAGCTTCTCTATGCTGAAACTGATGAAACTTTCCTTGGTATCTGCTGTCTAAGAACAGGAAACCCCGAATGCTCTCTTCTTTCACAAATAGAAGTCTTAGCTGATGGTAGCATTGCCCTTAGGGCATCTTATCTTTCTAGTGAACAGCAATAGTTTTCCTTTTTAGAAGCAATAATCTCTATAACAACCACAGCACAGATGGTGGCTCTAACTTGAGCTTTCTAGTGCTCTTTTCCTCACGGAGCTACACATTTAAATTTTTCTTTCTGTCCCACTTGTTGCTTTTGTTTTATTTGTAGAATTGCATGTGAGCAATCAGTAACAATCATCCACACACTCAATATGATACCGTCTTGAAATTTCCTACATTAAATAAACTAGTTCATTCCTTTTGAATTCTGGTTCACACAAGTTCTCAGGACATGGACAGAATGAAGCCAGATTCTTTGCCAAATACCACACAAACAGCCCCCTATCTCTATTTCTGATAGAGTCCGTATTTCTGCACTCAAATCTTATAAGCTGGGCTTCTACTGTCCTTTATTTCTCTCAATGTCTCTACTTTTCAAGCTCCAAATAGAATGGTCAGTTAGGCCCTGCTTCCAAAATTCAATGTAATTTTTAGCCCAAAGTTCTTGATTCTCCCATAAAATTGTCCAAAGACATAGAAGCCATGTGATCAAGTCTCTAATAACAGCACTCTTGAACCAGTTTCTGTATTAGTCACTTTTCTGTTGCTACAATAAATGATGATGGCTGTGGTCATTTGAATGTCATTGACCCCCATAATCTCATAAGGAGAGGCACTAATAGGAGGTGTGGCTTTTTGAAGTTGGTATGGACTTAGTAGAGGAAGTGTGTCACTGTGGGGGAGGGCTTTGAAGCTTCTGATGCTCAAGATATCACCCAGAGTGCCTCAATCTACTTCCTGTTGCCTGTAAGATGTAGGACTCTCAGCTATGTTTTCCTGAATGTGGCCATGTTCCCTGCCACAATGATAATGTACTGAATGTGTGAAACTGTAAGTCAGCCCCAATTAAATGTTTTCCTTTAAAGAGTTGCTCTAGTTATGGTTTCTCTTCACAGCAATAGAAACCTTAACTAAGAAAATGACAAAAAACAACTTATAAGAGAAGATAGTGTATTTTAGCATACAGTTCTAAGACAATAGCATCCATCTACACAAGAAAGTCATGACAACAGGTAGGGAAGGCATGGTGGCAGGAGTAGGAAGCAGGCTGATCACATTTTTATTCATACACAAGAAGGAATGGGAGTTTTGATAATGATGATGATGATCATGATTTACAATGTAAGTATTAAGCTCAGGATCTTTTGCATGCTAGGCAAGTGTTCTACCACTGTGCTACACCCTTAGCCTGGAATAAATTTCCTTTAAAAAAAAGACTTATTTTAATTAAAAATGTGTGTGTATGTGTGTGTGTGTCCGTGTGGGTAATGTAAGCACAGGTAATCATGGAGACTAGAGGAAAGTGTTGGATCCCCTGTGTCTGAAGTAAGAGGGGATTATGAGCTTTACAGTGTGAACTAAACCGGTCCTCTGGAAGAGCAGTACTTGTTCTTAACTACTGATCCATCTTTCCAACGCCTTGGGGTGAATTTCTTATTCCAGATTGTGCACCAATAAATCATCTCAGATTGAGGAAGAAAATGGGAAGGGCATAATTAATACACAGAAGACGATAGCAACCCTAAAATTGGGATTTCCTCCAACCTTTTGACATACTTTATTTTCCATTGTATTGTTTTGGCAGCATCTTAATGTCTGGCACTTTATGATCCGATTACATCAAAACTGAGTATTGGTAGGGACAAGAAGGGTCATAGAGTGGCTTGTTTTCTTGTGGGTAGGGAAATTGCCTTATAGGAAAACTATGTCCAAGTTTCAATGCCCCCACCCACCTAAAAAATAACCAGTGCACAAGCTTTATAATAGCAGACTTGGGGTTCACCTTGTGACTTAGCTTCTTTAGGGTGGTGGACTATAGGCTCATTATCCTTTGTTTTACAGCTAGTATCCACTTATCTCCTGACAAAATTGGGAGTATGGGGATGGAGCGAGAAGGTAGGGGAGAAGGGGAGGGGGAAGAGAACTTGAGGGAATGGGATAGTAGAGGTCGAGGAGGGACAGAGATAGAGAGCAAGAGAAGAGATATTTTGATTGAGGGAGCCATTGTGGGGCTGGAAAAAAATCTGACACTAGAGAAATTCTTAGGAATCCACAAGCATGACCCCAGCTAAGACCCTAAGCAATAGAGAAGATGGTGCCCAAACTAGCCTTACCCTGTTGTCAGATGGATGACTATCTTAAATGTCACCATAGAGTCTTCATTTAGCAACTGATAAAAACAAAGGCAGAGACCCACAGTGGAGCAGAGCACTGGGCTGAGCTCTCAAAGTCCAGTTGAAGAGTGGGAGGAGAGGTCAAGACCATGATGGGGATGCCCACTGAAACAGTTTACCTGAGCTAATGGGAGCTCACTAACTCCAGCTGGACAGGGAAGGAACTAGCATGGGACCAAACTAGTTCCTCTGAATGTAAGTGACAGTTGCATGGCTGGGGCAGACTGTGGGGTCCCTGGCAGTGGCACCAGGATTTATCCCTACTGCTTGTACTGAGTTTTTGGGAATCCATTCTCTTTGGATGGATACCTTGCTCATCCTAGATATAGTAGGGATGGCCTTCCCCAAAGCAATGTGCCTTACCCTCTCTGAGGTGGAGGTGGGGTAGAGGAGGTAGATGGAATGGGAGGAAAGAAGGGAGTGGGAACTGGGATTGGTATGTAAAATGAAAAAAGTTTGTTTTCTTTTTTTAAAAAAATAAAATAAAAAATAATAGCAGAGACTTTCTCTGTCAATTTACTTATGTATCTGTAGTGCCTAGACCACAGGTGGTACCCAAGAAGCACTTGTGGAGTGAAGAAATGGAGACTCACTTGCATCAAACTGGGAGTATGGAGCATTTTTTTTTTCTAGGAATCCCTGAACACACGGTAGCCAGTGTGAAGAGAGGCTGGGTCTGTCTTTGGCTTTCCAGCCTAAAGGACTGCTTCTCCCCATTCCCTGCTGTTAGCCCTTTACATGTTGGAGATGCCCATCGGCTACTGTGAGATGGCGAGAGAGAAGAAATATCCATATCCACCTGCCTTTCTCTTTTCAGTTTGAGAGCAAAATGAAGCACAACGAAGATGAAGCTCTGTATCCATCCCAAGAGTTCTCTTTCCCATTCCTGCCCTACCTCTTTGCTCTTTGTTACCTTCTTAAGGTGAGGAAGCAGCTCTAGAGGTTTTCAAGGAGAAAACGCCCTTTTTGTGGATCCAGAGCCAGTTATAACTAGATGATCTCATTGTGTTGAAGGTAGCTGTGGTTGTGAGCCTTGTATGGCAATTGTGAATGGAATGACCTCACAAGACTGCAACAAAAGAATTGAAATGCTTACTTCAGAAAATGTACATTCATCACCACTGCTAGGTTCTCTGTCCTTCAGAATCTTAGTCTAGTGAGGTGACAGATGTCTGTAGAAAAAAGACTGACACATGAAAGAAGTAGGTGCTAGTAGGTTCAAAATATCAAAGAAGGGATCCATTACGCTCAAAAAAGTCACGGGTAGTCAGAAGGTGTGCTGCCTGAGCAAACAGCTGATGGAAAGCCGGTGTGGAGAGTGGGGTGGAACCGCAGCATCTCAGAAAACGGATCCTTGCTTGTAGGAGCAAGGACACATTCCAAGGGTGGATGCCTGAAATTGCAAGTGGGGGACTGCAAATTTGCTAGCATAGCTAGAATGTAGATTGCAAAGCAGAATGAGCAAGGCAGTTGGACTGGCATTTAAGAGACTTTTTTTTTTGCTAGGATAGAAAATATGGGGAATTCTGATGAAGTTTGAGCAAGAAAAAGATGCTATAACTTACACAATTTAGACAAAACTCCATGCTTCTGCCAAAAGTAATAAGGCTGGCGTAAAGCCCCTCCTTTTTGTCTTCTCCTCCCCTTTTTTATTCTTTCTCCCTCTTTCCTCTTCTTTTCTTCATTTAAAAAAAATTCTATCAAATCCAGACAAATCGCCAATTAAGAAACAGTGCAGTTAGTAGAGACAGAACGCAGTGGGCCAAGGGCTTGCTGTGTAAGAATGAGTACCTGGCTTGCTTCTCCAGAACTTCCATAAAAGCCTGCATGGGAGTATATTCCTATGATTGCTGTGCTAGAAGACGGTGATAGGAGGATCCCTGGGGCTCACTAGCCAGCCAGTCTAACCAATCAGTGAACTCTAGGTTTAAGTGAGAGACGATTGCAAAATGAAATAGTGACCCTGATGATGTCAACCTCTGGTTTCCAAACCCATATGCATGCACATACACACACACATAATATACATATGGGCACACACATGGACAACACATGGACACTCAGACACATGGACACATGCACACAGTATACTACACGCATACACACAATATAGACAAACACATTATACTACCCACACACAGACACACATGGACACACACATTATATTACATACACACTCAAACACACATGCTTGTGTGCACACACATACATGTGCATACATGCACACATAATGAAAGCTAATAATAATAAATAAATACAAAATGCTGGTACCTTTTATATTAAAGTGTATTGTTTTGCTAGTCTCTGAAATAATCACATATGTCATTATTATTATTATTATCATCATTCTTTAGAGAGTAAACTTAGTTTTGAAGAAGTTAATGATGAACTTGACTTTGTTCCAAGGGTAGTAAGGGAACAAATTTAAGCAGTATGATTGCAGAGTGTGACCTCCTGTTAGTTTTTCATGTGCCCACTGATGTCAAGTTTCTCAAATTGCTTCTGGCCAGTCTTACTTGCTACAGAAGGATATTAAACTCCTCCCCAAAGTCTTACTTGTTTATTTCTAGTTATTCTCAGAGATTGTATTGTGTGAAACCCAGAACTGTCTTTTTGTGCTCTTCTCTTGGACCACAGATAAGCCCAGACTAGTTTGTGTCCCATCTCGGGCTCTGGCTGGAGTAACTATTGTGTTACTTCATACTGGCTCCCGGGGAACCTGCCAGTCTCGGAGTGGCTATTCTGACCTGTCTGCTGAAATCAGTATGTTTTATGTGTTTAACTGTATTCAGACATCACTATTGGTTCAAAGACTTCAAAAGAGAATCTAAATAAGTTTCTGCTTTCTCTTTATCTCTCTCTTTCCACCATTATGAGAAGAAAAAAAGGGGAGTTCCAAGTTAAGGTCACAGATGAAGGTATCTGAAAGTATTTGAGATCACTTTTAGCTATCATAGAAATGAAAATCAATTACAATATTATTGTGTATCTGTACATATGTGATATATGTTTTGAGTGTGGATGCACACATCCTATGACACCTGAATGAGAGTTAAAGGATGACTTCTGGGAGTTTGTTCTTTTCTTCCCTGTGGGTTCTGAGTTCAAATTAAGGTGATCAGGCTTGCTAATCAGGAATTGCTGTCAGCTGAGCCAACTCATTGACCCAGATATGAAAATCTTAAAGATACTGGGAAGAATAAGTTAGTCTTTACTATATTTCAAATCAATAGCTGAAATGAACTTGAAATTCCTATCACAGATTTCGGGTAAAACATTATCAGAACAGAAAACCCTTACAAATTATGCCAATCCGTAGGTTTGAGGCTCTCATCTTTCCTATACAAAGAACTCCTGTGCAAAGTTAAATACTCAACTCATTCATGGGACAATGTATATATCTTTTGATAAAACAAGGGTTTCTCAAGCAAAACTTATTTTTAGGCATTTATTTTCCTTTGTCTGTCTGTCAGTCTTTGTGTGTGCGTGTGTGTGTGTGTGGATCAGAAGGGTGTGTTAGGTCCTCTGAAGCTAGAGTTACAGGTAGTTGTGAGGTACCAGGGTTAATACCGAGATCTTCTGGAAGAGCTGCAAAGACTCTTAGTCACTGAATTGAGCAATCTTCCGGGTCCTAAGAAACATTTTAAAATTTTAGCTACCACTTTAGCATCAGTCTTGAGAATAGGATATAATTCCAACAGCTTCTCATGCACGTATTTATTGTATATGTTCATGTAGGACTGATCAATTGACAAACTAATAGGGATAGCATTTGACTTTTGTGGCCAAAGTAATGAACAAGATTGTTCATACTCTTTGGCATGCCCTCTCAGAAGTCAGTCTTTAACTGGACATTTTTCTCTGTCTTGCCTGGTACCACTGGACTGGTTTCCCTCCTGCCTGCCAGTCCCCACACAGCCACTTATATTGGTCTCCCACAACATGGGTCTCTTCTGAAGAACATGGGCTTGTTAAGTATCATGACTAAATATCCTGACTCTCTATGTATTTCTTGTCATCCTATCTGAACTAGAATGAGGCTTAACTCAGTGTTCCAGTTTGCTATTAGTTTTATTGGCTCAAAAGCAGCAGCAGTAGAGAGGATGTTTTTAGTTGGAAGGGGGTGCATGGATTTTTTTTTTGTTTAGTTGTTTCTAAGGGACAATTTCAGCAGTTTCTGCACCAGATGCTTGATTTGTAGCGAGAATGTCTTAACCTTATCTGTAGTGGAATTCCAAATGGTTTTCTAATATCCAAATGCTTACCCTTCTTAAAGAGCTGCAGCCTGAAGATCCTGTTGATAACTGCACACAATTTGAATATTATTTTGGGCACACGCAGTCACACCATTGTTCTGAGTCACCATTGGCCTCACTGGACAGAACTATAGACTTTTAAAACAGATTCAGGAATCCTTGAGAACGATGAATTCCACCAAAGTGGCTTTAAAATTCTCCCTTTCTGTGTTGGAGATTACATCTTTGTAAATTGAATAAACATACATGTTGGAAAACAAAACTGAGGACTCTGTGTCTGGCTTCTGTGTTACTTAAGTGCTTGAACTTGAATGTTCTCTGGTAGCTCTGTCTTGTCCTGTAGCAACTGCGGCTATTTAAGAAGACATGAAACACTTAGCACACTTGGCAGAAGACCTGAAATAATGCTAAGGGCACTTAGTCTAGAAACTCAAGGGCGAATGTGTCTGAAGTTAGAAGGTTAGAAAGCTGTCTAGAAGATCAAATGATACGTTTCTCTGAGTAACGTCATGGTCGTTGGTGTGCAGAAATCTCCAGTATTTCTTCCAGTTCACCAGGCTTCAGCTAGGTAGACCCACAGCACTGATCTGCCACATGTGGAAGGCATGTTTGTCTTCTCACAGAAGTGGTTGGGGTCCAGGAAGAAAGGGAATGTAGAATCGCTTCCCGTGATTTTTGCTTACGTCTAGTCTAATTCTCCCATCATTCTTTGCTGCCAGAGCAAAGGAGCAGTGGGGATTATGATTAACTTTGATTCCAGCTGGATCAAAACTGTTTTCTTTTATGCCTCCTATTTCCTTGCACAGACACAGCAGAAAACAAGGTTCTCTGTGCAAATGAATGAACTATTGGCCTATAAAAATGATGGAGCAACTTGGGGTTTTCCAGAGTAACTAGAAAAGAAATGTCCTTGACAAACATAGACATATTGAAAATAGTAAGCACTGGAGTCTGAGCTACCTCCTGTTTTGTTCTGCTGGATCAAGAGAGGGCACGATGTTGACTTTGTTTGTAAAAGTCGATGCCACGGCTGGGACTACTCCCAGGGCAGAGATGGAATGAAAACACTGACAGGAAGTGACAGCGATGCCCACAGCCCCAGCTGGCATAACTTCTAAACATTGCAGAGGATAGTGTTCCAAAGAGATATTGTAGTGTGGCTGTGGTAAGCGCTATACAAATAGATTTAGGGCTGCTCTACAGGAGGTAAAACCAGTCCCAGGAATAGAAAATGAACAGAAACAGCAATACCAACAACAGAAACCTCTTGTCAATAAGCTATTGCATGCCACAACCAAACCACAGCATTGTAAGCCGCCCTAATCCTCCAAATATGAGAAACTATCTCTGCGAGGGCTCAGAGAAGATGGAAGATGTCTGTCCAGTCTCTTCTGGACATAGATCTAATGAGTAGGAATTTCTTTCAGTGTGAGGTGGTCAGTTTGGTTCTTGATGGTAATTGATGGCCGTGTTTTATTTTCATTCGAGAACTTTTCCCTTTCTGTACTGTATCCACCCTAATTCGTCTACAGAAATTTGTGGACCACTAGCTCTTCACATATGCGTTGGTTTGAATAAGAGGGGACCCTGTAGGCTCATATACTGCAATGCTTGGTTCCCGAAGGATCAGGAGGTGTGGTCTTGTTGAGGAATGTTGCTGGGGTGGGCTTTGATGCTTCCAAAGTTCAGACTCAGTGTCCCTCACTCTGCCTGCTGTCTGAAGATCAGGATGTAGTTCTCAGCTATTGAGACGGTGCCAAGTGTGTCTGTATGCTGCCATGCTCCTCACCATGACGGGCGATGGATTAAACTTCTGAAACAATAAGCAAGCTTTCAATTAAATATTTTCTCTTCTAAGAGCTGCCTTAGTCATGGTATCCCCCCATACATCATTAGATCAGTAACCAAGACAACATCTTAAAGCCTGTCATGGCTAATCTTTTTGGCAAGTTAAGCATTGCCATATAGTTCCATCTTTCCCTGTATTGCATGGATTCTAGACTCTTGGCTTTGAAGCATCTCTGAAAATATGACTTTTTGATAGTGTATGTATATATATATATAGTAAAAGTCACATCTAATATATATTATATTATATTATTATAGATAGTGTGCATATGTATGTGGGCTAATGATTTTACCATGAAGTATTAAATTATTACTTTAAAAAATCCTTGTCATAGTTCAGATAAAATGGAGTTTAAAGCCAAACAGTCTTTCAAATATATCAATATATTTTTTAAATTTATGTTTTTGAACTATATTGAATTGTTTGTATAGTGTTAGTGCGCTATTAAAGAGTAGGAGCTGTAGAGACTGCTCAGGGTTTAAGAATACTGGCTGCTGCTCTAGAGGACTTGGATTTGATTCCCAGCACCAACACAGTGGCTCACAACCTTCTGTAACTCAAGTTTCGGGGAATCCAGTGTCTTTTTCTGGCCTCCATGGACATTTCATACATGTGCTTCACAAACTTATAAGCAGGAAAAACACCCATATGCACACAATAAAATATTTGAAACAGGAAACTATATCTTGGGCAGGTGCATATGAAGGATTGCACAGCTAAATTTTCTCTAGGTTTTTGTTTGTTTGTTTTAGTATTGCTTTCTTAGTTGGCTGAGACATATCTGCTTAAGTCAATCAATGTTCCTATTTTCAGTGGCTTCTACTCTGGGAGTAGAAGAGATCTATGTCCAAGTGGGGACTGACCTTTATACTTCTTCCAATAGAATGGTCAATGGGTCTCAGCATCGCACTTTTCAAGCCAACAAGCAAGCCGAGCTGGAAGCCACTCTTTTCTTGTTTTTCACTGCGACACCCACGGATCCACAACTGGCAGCGTGCATCTGCATGTGTTGCGGATTGCACCCGATGAAAGGCCCTGTGCTGCCAGCCCAGGCTGTGCTCGGCCGGCGACATCAACCTGTTGGCAACCGCAAGCTGTGGCTTCTGCCAGATGACTCAGCCCAGATGGGAACATCCAGCTGAGAAGATGTGGACTTCATGTTGTAAGAAGAAACTGGGGGACGAGACTGTCACAGGTGTATGACCAGCTCTTAAACTCTGGAGTGGGACAAGAGATGTATTTTTTTTTTCACTAGATTAAAAGACAGGAATTTCTTCTTGGCTGAATGCAGGAACAATCTGAAGAAGTGTTCTGGTTTTCAAGGAGAAAGCCACACCTTCTTGGAGGGATAGAGAGGAATTTTTTTCCCAGTCAGTAATAGCCATCTTTATCACAGTATGTGTTCATTTTAATACAAATTTATTTTAGTCAAACAGAATAACAGCTACTTATTTGTGATAATTGTAGATGAGAAGAACCACTTGGCTTAGAAAATACGATAATGAGTGGGGTACTGGCTGCTTGCTGTTGAAATGGTAAGTCCATGAAATTCAGGAAAGTGGTGTTGGTCCTGGCAGGATGCTACTCCAGTCACAAAGCCGTCAATGAAGAACACTGATGATGGCACCTCAGTCCGGCCTTACAGCCATGTCCTGGTGGCTGGAATTGACCGCTATACCTGAAAAATGACAGCTGTCGTGGGCAAGAAGAAAATCACCAAGAAATCAAAAGGATCAAAGAGTTACTTTGTGAACGTTGATAACGACAATCACCACAAGGCCCTCTGTGGACATCCCTTTGGACAAAACTGTTGTCAACAGGATGTTTCGAGAGACCCAGTTCTGAAATGCAAGGCCAGGCACAAAGCCAAGGTCAAGTTTGAGGAACATCCATGACAGGGAAGACCAAATGGTTTTTCCAGAAGCTTCACTTTTAGGTGTATTTTTGTTTCCATCATTAAAAATTAACAAAACAAAACAATAACAAAAAAAATAAGATATTGCCTATCAATCCAAATTAGCACATTAGGGTAAAAAAAAAACAGAGTTGTACTTGGTCTTTTGTTTTTCAACACTGTGTCTGGTACTTAGTGAAAGGTTTGGTTCTTTCCCTCTATCTCTGTATGAACGTTTAGTTGAGTTGGACCTGAACATGCCTTTTTAAAACTAAAAGAATGTTTTGCTTAGGGAGCTACCAACTAATACTTGATGGAAAAGAAAATAAGCTTTTCTCTTAGAGGACAGCTACCAAATCTTCACTTTCAACAAAATCGCAACTTCCTGGGGAGGGGGTCCACCTTTAAGTTCGCAGGCTTGTACATATCCACAATGATACAGGCCAAAAGCGGGAGACATGCGGAACCCCAGCCCCACTCCCTGTCAGGGATTCATGTTCTGATAATTTGAATGACATTGGGCCTTCACTGGAGGAACTGCCAGCTGATCACATACGTGATGACTTTGGGGATACCACAACCTGTACCCCTTGGGTCGTGGAAATCCGACTGGGGTGGCAAGGGAATGAAGACAGAGATAGAGGTCCAGAAAAGCTGTGGTCAGATGGGCTGTGTGCACTTTGATGGGCAACCTCAGTGTGTTTATTATGTACAGCACACGGGAAAGGGTTAAGTAGTCTTGGCTGGAGGTTTTCATAGGGAAACAGTGTCAACACCTTGGAGAAGGAAGCTGCAGTTGCTAGCTTTTGCACACACTGGTCAGTTGTTGGTATTCACAGGCACTTGAACTAGAAGAAGACTTTGCCGTTTTCCCATGGGTTGGAGGCCTCAGTTCTTTACAGGGCCTACTCATGTCTAGCAATATAGGTTCACCCAGGTCTTCACTCACTCGGGACTTCACTTGCTCCCTCCACGGTGGCGGTGGTAGACAGCCATGTTGGTGCTAATAAAGATAAGAGAGGCCCTCCTTAGTTTAGTGCTCTGGGCCCTTAGCACAAGAAGCCACGGGGTCTCCCAGCAACGCCATGTCCCAGACTTTCCAACACCATTGGCATTTGTGTGTGACCCCCCCCCCCGCAACCTTCCTTTCTGTAGTTCTTCATTGCACCTTTTCTGATGCCTGATGGTAAGACATGGAAAGGCAGATTCAGACAGGGCTTTGTGGAGACTCTATGGGAGCCAAAGCTGTCAACCTGCCAAGTCCTAATGCCTGCTGGTTTCTCATGCTGACTCTGCCTGACAACTCTAAGTTAACTTTGTTCCCCTCTTTTATATTACTATGCTTTATTTACTTCTGCTTTATTATGGCCTAGCCCTTCTCCACACCCCTCCTGTCCATTTACTATAGGCAATTCCATCCCCGAGGGCATGGAGATAATTACCCAGGTAGAAAGACATTCCCTAAGCGCATTAGATACAAAGACCAACTCTACCTACTTATATTTTTATCTTAGATGGTGATTTAAATCATCATCAACAACAAAAGAACAAAGACATTCATTCGTATAAGCAGTTTTTCTGTACCTAATACCCTAATAGCTCATGGTTGCCTTTCATTTACTTTTTTCTCTTTTTAAAGTTAATTCTTTGAGAATCTTTGGCAATGTCTTTTGATCATATGCATCCCCGTCCTCCAACTCTACCAAGTCTGCCTGCCCTTGCCTTCCCACCCAACGTTCTGCCTCTCTCCCTGAAGACCCCCGAGTCCAACTTGTGCTGCAATCTACTCCCGCTACTGGGGGCTACACTCTTAAAGAGAACTTACTTCCCCTCTCCAGTTGTGATCAGTTGTTTATAACTCCCACCTCGCAGAGCAATGAGCCACTCTTTGTCCTAGCCTCCCTCTGAGCTGAGACTGCATCTGGTTTGAGCTTGCTGCACGCTGTCACAACTGCTGCGAGGTCACATGTGCAGCTGCTAGGTGACAGTCCCGGTCTACTGTCTACCTTAGTCATCCACCACCTCTGGCTCTTGCACTCTTCCTGTACCTTCTTCGGCAGTGATTCCTGAGCCATGGGAGGAGGTGGTATGACATAGATACCTCATTTCGGTTTAATCATTTTCTAGTCTCTTGGGTTGTTTTGTTTTTTTTTTTGTTTGTTTTTTATTTTTGGTGCTAGGACACACTTTTATTTATTTTTTAAAAGAAAACAAACTATCTTTTTTCATTTTACATACCAATCCCAGTTCCCACTCCCTCCCCTCATCCCTTTCCCTCCACCTTCTCCCCCCCCCCCCCCCATCCGCTCCTCTGAGAGTGTAAGGCACATTTACTCTGGGGAAGGTCCCAGGCTCTCCCTACTCTATCTAGGCTGAGCAAGGTATCCAAGTCTCTTATTCTATAGCCCCTGACCCGTTACAGTTGTCAATCACATCTACTATAAACAGAAGCTTCTCTGATGAGGGCTGAAAGATGCACCACTCTCTGAGTATAAGGATATGCCATTGGAATTTATTTTATAGCTATGTGCATTTAGAAGAATTATAGTAATAGTTTTCTACCTTAGGCCCCATGGTCTGCCTAGCCACAGGTTCTTAGCACCAAAAGAGCACCAAGTATGGGTTTCATCATGTGGAGGGGGCCTTAAATGCAGCCAGAAAATGGTTGCTTACTCCTGTGATGTTCATGCCTTTACTGCCCCACCAGTGGGCATGTCTTGCCGTGCCAGGAATTATTGTAATTGTGAACTCCCAGAGTTCACAGCTGTGTAAGACTAATGACTATTTTTCACCTATAGTAGTATGCATAACATCTTACAGTATTACAGGAGCTTAGCCAGTAGAGATGAGGCTTCCTTAGGAGCATCATCTTAATTTCTCCGTATGCTTTGACTAAAGTATG
The DNA here is from genome assembly GCF_018167655.1 of Microtus oregoni. NCBI lineage: Eukaryota > Metazoa > Chordata > Mammalia > Rodentia > Cricetidae > Microtus > Microtus oregoni. The sequence continues at coordinate 75,354,698 of NW_024543059.1, forward strand.
GCATCTTCAGCGACAGAGTCTGTCAGTTTCTGGAGGGTAACCCAGAACACTGGTAATTGCCTGTAGTGTTTGGGAATCCGTGGGATCTCACTGGCCAGCTATTCCAAAAGAGCATTAAAGAAAGTACTGTAAAGATTTTCATAGCAGGGGTTCTTGGAGGATCTTTCCCTGGAACAGGAAAACAAGTTTGAAGCCTGAGAAGAGAGAGTAAGTGCAGAAGAACTGGGCATTGAAACCAGTGTTTCTGATTCTTCTGTGAATTTGCTCATATACAGGTGTGCCCAACAACACTTGCGTTAGACCGATGAGGGATTCAAGCTCTAATCAGATCTCCTTATGGGCTTGGCATGGACAGGAAGAGGGAGGCTTCTGTCCACTTCAGAAACCCTGGTACTTGTCTCTTCACATAGGGTCGTCTTTTGGACTCCATGCTATGACATAGCTTTAAGAATTGGAATAAGGTTTTCCAGTGAATCCAAAGAAATGGTGATTGACATTTCTCTGTAACGCTCTCTGGATCAACACAGGCTGTGCAATTCAGGTGATGTTGTGGAAGAATTTTTATTTTTGTTTTTATTTTTTGGCTTGGCTGTAATGTGTGGGTATATGTGAGTGTGAATATTTTGATGATATAGGAGGCTCAAGAAGTGCATACTCCTGATAAATGGGAGTACTCTTAATGTGTTAGGACCTATCACATTATATTTTTGGAAATTACATGTTTCATAAAAATTTAAAAAGCTACTTGTTTGTTTAAAACAGCATCCACAAGAGTTATATAGGTTTCATTTATCTGTGAACTTCAACTCTGGATATATGAATTTTGGTAATGATTTCCTTCCCAAACAGCTTCTAGAATTAACTAAAATTTTGTTTTATTTTATAAGATTCATGAATAACAAAACAGTACAAAATGAAAAGGCTTTATGCTAATCAAAATTTCTCTAAGTGGTTCACGTTAAATCCCTTTATTAGACAAGCTGTTCCAGCTTCCTTTTCTAGAACTGTTCTTAGGTTGATCTTAATTTCCTGATCATTCTGCCTCTACCCCTTGAACATATTCTGTGAGTGTGCTCCACCATAACCAGCTTCAGAAACATTCTTTATGTGTAAGTGATAGATTTATGATTTGCATTTATAAAATAAAATAAACATCACAGAGGCTAGACGTTGGTGGGGCACACCTTTAATTCCAGCACTCGGGAGGCAGAGGCAGGCAGATCTCTATGAGATCAAGACTAGTCTTTTCTTTTAGAGCTAGTTCCAGGATAGGCAGCAAAACTACACAGTGAAATATTGTCTTAAAAAAAAAATCACAGGGACACAAACCCAGCTAGCAGCAGCATTCAAAATCTAGGTAAGCTTACTATGTTATGTACTAAAAATGGCTGCTATTGTCTTAGTTGTACTAACTATTGTCTTACATTTTAAAGATAAACTTGTACTCACAGCCGTGACATTTGAGTAATGGTTTTGGAGTACTGCTGATGCCAGCTAAGCTTGCTTAATCATAAACCGGGCTCCATCTCTGTGTCTTCCCCATGTAAGTCTTCTTCCTTTAGCTAAAAAAAGCCCTGCCTTTCAAAGGACAGATTTTGATTCAAGATTGCTTACTGTTATGCAAAATAGGAATCCAATCAGCATTAGAATTTATAGCTGACAAGTGGCACAAAATCTCTGGTACTTCTTAAAAAACACCTTTATATATGAATATGTGTGTGCATGTTGTCTGCATGTGCCTGCATTCTATAGCATTTACAGGGTACCAAATCTGTGCCCAGATTCCTTTCAGTTCATAGTATTAGTAAAATTAGTAAAATTTAAAAATAATAAGAATATCAACAATAAAGACAATCTAAAACCAGTAAGTAAAAAAGGAGATTAGGAATTTATAGACACAAAATATAGAATTTCAGTAAAAGTCGTAAGAAAATGCTTTGAGAAAAGAGGATATTATTTGATTTTTTTCTTAAGGTTTATATGGCCATTGGTTAATCCTGTATTTTATTTTTATCTTGTATAATTTATGTCTTCTGGGTTACATTGTCATTTCAAACTAAACTCCTTATGATGCAGGGGTTTCAGCCACTTCCTTTCACAAGAAATCAAAACCTAAAAGCCTCCACTCCAACTGATATATAAAACGAGGGTTTTGTGGAATCGAGGTGGACAATGCTCCTCATCAGCATCCAAAAAATTATAGAAGATTGATTAAACATCACCCTCCTGTTCCCCAAAACATTTTAGGTGACTATGATTGTCAGGGAGAAATTGTACCAGAAGAGGAGGGTGGGGAGGCAGGCAGTAAGAAGGGGTTTATACCTGATACTGTAAACCCAATCAACAATCAACACCTGGGAAAGGCCTTAGGGGGAGACTTACCATTGCTGTTTAGCTATATTGTTATATAATCAAACTGCTTTATAAATATCTCCGTTTATACCCATAGACAAATGCTACTCTTGGTTTTAATCAGAGGAGTGCCACTTTGCAGTGAACAATGGTAAAAGTTGAGACTCATGACTGCCCAAAGTTCTGAGAAAAACAAGTGACAACTGAGCCCTCAGCTCTGAAGAAGACATCCATACCACTCCTTGTTAGGTTCAGGGAACATCCTGGAAGAGGGGGCCAGAAAGAATGGAAGAGGCGGATGAAGAGCAGAAGGGTCGTTAAATGCTCTCTTCAGCGCGCACACAGCAATTTTGGTCTCACGGTAGATGTGGTGCCTTCACTGGGCCCTTGCTAGATCTGTCAGCAGTCAGTTAGGGATGGAGAGGCCCACTGGTGGATCTGGGGTGGGGCAGTTGTTGTCATCAGTGGGGTATCCACTTGGAAGCCCACCAAGCTCCAAGCACAAAGTCACACAGACTTGCTGTGGCTAAACTTAGTGATTCATAAAACAAAAGAAAGATACAAATGTGTGGAAGAGACTTCTAGGCAAGAGGGGAGTTGATGGGGGAGGCAGAAGATAAAAGAGGGCATTGTGTGCAGGCAGGTAATTATTATTTTTTTTAATTTATTTATTTATTAAAGATTTCTGTCTCTTCCCCGCCACCGCCTCCCATTTCCCTCCCCCTCCCCCAATTAAGTCCCCCCCCCCCTCAGCCCGAAGAGCAATCAGGGTTCCCTGCCCTGTGGGAAGTCCAAGGAACCCCCACCTCCATCCAGGTCTGGTAAGTTGAGCATCCAAACCATGCAGGTAATTATTAAAGAAAAAATTTAATTAATCATTTAAAAACGATAATATCTTGTTTTGCACATGTTGTAAGATAAATATGCACCAATATGATTTGAGTTGGTAACTAATCAGTAAAGTCAAAGGGGAAATAAAAGTGCCCCTCATAATTAGGGATGCTCAAATGTCCTTATGAATGTGCCAAAACCTGGTCTATCTCCACAGGGAGACAGTCACCTGTGGTGGAAAGATACAGCATGCATCTCGATTGGCAGCAATTATTTGTATTTCTCTCAGTGTGCTGCAGGTTTTCTACAAGCTAGATAGAACCCACACTGTGTGCACTGTCTCTTCAGAGACCAATGGAGGGACACACACTCCTAAGCATCAGTTCATTCACGGCATAGAAAGGCTATCCTGTTACCTGTCCTGTCTATCTGAAAGACATCAATGAGTTTTGGAACATCCTGGCGACAGTGGAAAAATATATTTTAGCATCAATTTTGGAAGAAATGAAGCAGTTACAGGGATGGTGGCTTGTTACGAGCCATGGTGCATTTAGTTATCTCTTCCTTAACTCCACACTGTCCTTCCTACATCCATAGCTACGTATTGCCCTAGTGTTTGTACCCCCATTCATCTGATCACAGTATATGGCTTTCTAAGTCCGACAACATGTACCCACACTTCTGTGTTCAAGAAGAAAGCGGTGGGCTGCTGTGCCGTGGCTGCCTTGAGCTCTGGCTGTTTAGGCTCAGCTGTCTCCAGCCCAGCTCGTTGTCCCCATGGTTTTGGAAATGGATATACTAGCACACCTGTAATCCATTCATGGCCCATATTAACGCAGAGCTTTGGCATAGACAATGGGAAACGGTCCAAGTTTACAAAGCTGCATTTGAGGGAGATTAAGCTGACAGTAGTGTGTGTGTGGAGAGAGTGTTTGGGGCAGCGGGATAAAAAGTGATTAGGCGCGTCCAGGTGTGAAGTAATGAATACTTTCAATAAGACAGCACAGGACAGGCAAGGGACACAGAGCTTATGGGAAACGAGGGAAGATGAACGGTATCCTGGTGTCAAGATTGGGTAAGTGGGAAATGATGAGACCCTACAGACACACACACACACACACACACACACACACACACACACACACACACGAGGCAAGCAAGATAAAAATCAGAGGGGAGAGCTGGTTCTTGTGAAGAAAGATCGTATGCTAGGCTTGATATACTAACTGCAAGGTGATGGGGGAGGCCCACATGAAGATGGAAGTTAGGCATGAAATGAGGATCTTTAGTGGGTGTGTAAGGCTACAGATACCTGCTTACTGGCTGCCTAGGAGAGACTAGTTAAAATCGTCATGGGAAGTGAGGTCTCTGAAGAGTTCATCAGAGAAGAAAATAAGCAACACAATGATAAGACTAAGCCTTAGGGCAGTTGTTTTCCAGGTGTGGTTTCCAGAGCAGCAGGCAGCTTCTGCATCATCAGGAATTTGCTAGGAATATGAATTAGCTGGCCCCACTCCAGTCTCACTGAACTGGAAGCTTCGGAATTAGAGTACACAGATGCTTTTCCTTAAAGTAATTAAAAATATTTATTTATTTAGTAAGCTTCCCACACTGTTTTTGTTTTTATTTTTGTTTTTCTTTGAGACATGGTTTCTCTGTGTAACAGCCGTAGCTGTTCTGGAACTAGCTCTTGTAGACCAGGCTAGCCTTGAACTCACAGAGATCCTCCTGCCTCTGCCTCCCGAGTGCTGGGTTAAAAAGTGTGTCCCACCACCTCCCTGCCTCCATGGTGTTTTAATGTATGGCCAAATTTGCAACTTCCGTCCTTGGGGTTGCATCCGCGTTATAGATGAGACCAGGTAAACTTAGTCAATAAAAGAAAAGGGAAGCCCGCAGTTGTAGGGTAATACAAATAATAAGTGGAGTGACAGAAACAAAGACTGGTGAGACAAGATGAGCAGATGACGGAAAGGGAAGAAGAATGATGGGCTTAGAAATATGAGAAGAAGCATGTCATTAGCTTGTCATGCAAGGACACTCAGTTTTATGGGGATTCAAGAGAGTGGTAGGTGAAAAAACCAGATATATTGTGGTCAACTGGTGATTTGTTTATTGTACTAATCAAGAAATAAGTTGAATAACAGGAGAAAGGCAAACCTAAGAGAGAAGTCTTTTCTGTGGTGTGGGAGAGATTTGAGCATGCATGGTAGAGAAGAAGCCTGCAGGGAAGATGGAAACCTAGGCATCCTTCATTGTGTTCACTCTGGGCAATCCGCATTTGCCAGCTTTTATTGCTGCAAATCTCTCTCCACAGTTGTGACGTATTTGTGGCTTCCTGATGTTGCCCATTTGATAACGTGTGTGTACCAGGTGAGACTCAGCTCTCCAGGACAAGACTCATAACACACAGAGCCTGCCTAGCTGGAGAGCATCCTCCCGGGTGTGGGATGACTTCAACCTCTGCAGGTGTATTTTCTCAGAGAGCTGCAGCCCTGGGGAACTGGTGTCCCAGAAAATACAAAAGTGCCCTTCGAGACTGGCACTTACCTAACTGGGATAATATAAATCTTAGCTTTCAACTCATTTTCTTTTAATGGCAAAATAGTTCAATAGGACGTTTAAATAATTCAATGAAATGGCAGTTAGGTCTATAATTTCTTTACTTTCTTTATTTCCTTATATTTCTATGAAACATTCTAATATATACTCCATTTTTACCACTAGAACTTTAGCATTATTTTTAATGGTGTTTTTTTTTTTGAGATTATAAAAAGTGAAACCATCAGGGCAGATGAGGTAGTATTCCGTTTATGCTGTCTTTTGTTCTTTATGATCTGTTAATGCCATTCTGTTGATGTAACCTTTTGTTCTCTGAAAGTTATTTTTGATAATTTAATTTAGTCCCAGATGTATGGTTCTTGGTGAATTACCCAGCATCTTTGTACATCTATTCTCTCAGCAGAAAAATGGGTTTATAATATGAAAAAGCACTTCAGGGATAATAATAAAAATAACATATTAAAAATATAATGACATTTTTAGCTCAACTAGGTAATTTTCTAAGTAATCAGTACATAAAAATAACACTGTTCAGTAGGACTTATAATTTGGGATATTGTGATTACATGAAGCATGTGCCCTATTTAATTCTAATTAGAATTTAAGTCCCTGAATTAAAATATCAGCCATTCTTTCTATTATTCTTAGCATAGGGTACCTAACAGATATGCTAAAAGTCCAACCATTTCCTCTCAAACTTAATAGCCACACATTAAAGAATTATATATTCTCTATAGGAATGCATTACAGAAAAATTAGAGTTACAAAACACTGTTTCAATTAATCCGGATAGCATGAGAACAAAATCTGTGGACCGCAGTGACTCATAAGGACAATAGTGAAGACTGGAACAGAAAATTTGGGGGAAATTGATTGGGAGAATTTCTGTGTTCTTAAAAATGCTATTGGGAGAAGTCTGGATGATTCTTCAATTTTTCTCTGTAGCACTGTCTAATCTCTTAGATGGTATCAGTGTACCAGAATAGATATTTGCAGTGCTATTTCTAGTTCATCTTGCAAAGTGGGACTGGCAGCTAAGTTCTTTTTACTCATCCAACAATACTGCATGTGTGCATGCGTGTGTGCACACATGCATACATAGATGCACCCATACACATAGGTACATGTGATTAGGGAGTGTATATGAGCATGTTGCTCTGCTCTGGTGAGGCTAATAGTGTCATGGAGAGCTCATGGCTTCAGTCAGTGTCTACTTGGATGCTTCATGTGGTGTCATATGAGGACAATGAAGGCTTGTACACTGGTCTTCTTGAACTTGGATAGTTTTATTTATGCGGGTTTATCTGAGGCATCCTTGCCAAAGTACAGCCTTCTCTGTTGTACTGATAAAAAGGATTCTGTTCCATATAGACTAAAATATGTTCTTATTTAAATAGATCTTATAGATACTTGCTTGTAACCTTTTTATTTATTTATTTATTTATTTATTTATTTATTTATTTATGATTTCCGTCTCTTCCCCGCCACCGCCTCCCATTTCCCTCCCCCTCCCCCAATCAAGTCCCCCTCCCTCCTCAGCCCAAAGAGCAATCAGGGTTCCCTGCCCTGTGGGAAGTCCAAGGAACCCCCACCTCCATCCAGGTCTAGTAAGTTGAGCATCCAAACTGCCTAGGCTCCTATAAAGCCAGTACATGCAGTAGGATCAGAAATCCATTGCCATTGTTCTTGAGTATCTGTTGTACTGATAAAGAGGATTCTGTTCCATATAGACTAAAATATGTTCTTATTTAAATAGATCTTATAGATACTTGTTTGTAACCTTTTTTTTTTTAAATAGATGATAAGATTAACACATAAGATGTCTGTAGGCAACTGTTTTGCTCAGTTTCAGGCACTCTGCCAATAGATGGCTTATAAACAACAGAAATTTAGTTGTTATGGTTTGGAGACTGGCTAGTGGCTAGTTGAACTTCTAGAGGAGGAGTGAGTGTCAGCATAATTAGTTTCCGGTCTGGGTCTTCTGGGTTGTAGACTGACAATTTCAATGGTGTTTTCACACAATCAAGAAAGAAAAACTTCGGGGCTGGAGAGATGGCTCAGAGGTTAAGAGCATTGCCTGCTCTTCCAAAGGTCCTGAGTTCAATTCCCAGCAACCACATGGTGGCTCACAACCATCTGTAATGGGGTCTGATGCCCTCTTCTGGCCTGCAGGCATACACACAGACAGTATATTGTATACATAATAAATAAATATTTTAAAAAAAGAAATAAAAAAAACTTCCCCCATGACAATGGAAAAATGTATCATATTAGAACACAAATCCCAGTAATAGGGGCTTTGTGCCTATGACAATTACCTCCTGAAGGCTTCCCTTCTTGTGCCTTCGCATCGAGATTTCACATAAGAATTCATGCTCCAAGTGTTCTCCTTCCCCCCTCTGAGAAGAGTAGCACGAGCTTTGCAAGATCCAGTACAACTGCAGGTAGAAGAGGCACAGTTTCACTTTCCGTGAAGTATTCTAGATGTGAAGTGTTAGCTCTGATCTCTTTCCTTCAGAATAGAATATGCTCATTGTCACACATTTCAACATTGTCCTTCTGGCCATGTCCACAGAGAATTTTGTTCCCGTCCACACCTGTGCTACTGTAGACTTTACAGTGTAGGTGGTGCACACTTCCTGCTTGGTGTGCAGGAGGGCATTACTAGCCTTACCATGACCATGCTGTTGGAAGCCTTGTGCTGTTATCCCTTCATTTCTAATTCTCATTTTGTAGGCTTGTTAGGATTGCAGTTTTGTGGCTACAGGTTCTTGTCATATGTACGAATGTGTGTGCTGCCTTTTCAGTATCTTTCTTCCTATCAGGAACTAACTTAGTTTAGGGAAGCTCAAGCCTGGCTTTTGTCATGCCTGGCTGACACAAATCCATGCCATCTCTACAACCATACCGCCAGGCTACTTTCTAGGTTGTTGGTGGCTTTCTTGGATATTCTTTGGGAAAATGCCTTGAGACATAATTATCTGAATAGTTTTCATTTAAATGAAATCCTGGTGAGATGGAAATGGTAAAGATGAAATAAAGCAAGGAGCTGGCCCACTGGATCACCTAATAACACCTAAGTTCTTTTAATTTTAGTATCACAAAGGAAAAACTATTATAAAAAGTAGCTCTCTAATTTTATAATACAGTAAAAGGGCAAATTTATAATTTAAACCCATCAGCCACTTGTAGAGCATATTGGCTTGCTGTTATATTGTTATCAAGGATATGACAGAGTTCAAAAGCATCTCATAATATTTCTCAAATAAAGGGACAATTATAGCAAACACAGAGAAGTTCCAAAATGTCAGTTCAGCTAGGTTTTGAAGCATATACAAGCAACAAAAATGTGTGTTTACATAAAAATACGGAATACTTCAAGAATTTTCTCAGCTCTCATATATGGCCATGTTCATATATTGTTTCTGTGAAGGACATCTAGTTCATTTCTTCTAATTAAGTTTTAGTTGTTTTCTTGTATCTGAATGTTCCCAAGCATCTCTATAGATTTCTCCTAGCTTTCAAGATTCGAATTGTTGTATTTGGGTAAAGATAGTCTATTAGAACTCTTAAGAGTCTCCTGGTGTTTAAAAATTTGTTATTATTATTATTATTTTAAATTACTCTGAAATCGTGTTATTTCCCACATTTCTTCTATGTGTCAGTCCTTCCATCAACTCTGTGACCTTCTTCTGACCCCTGCCCAGCCCTTGCATCCACCCTCAGCATCGTGATACCCTTTCCTTTCTCTGACACTCTTGCCTAACTTTTACACAGACGTAATACCTTATCTTGTGTGTTTTCACTTCCCCCTCTCTTCCTTGATCTCTTCCCCTTTCCCTCTCTTTATCCCTTCCTTCTGTCCTCTCTTCCTTCTTTCCTTTTGCTTTCTATGAACCCTAGTGTTTTCTGTGTTTTCATTGTTTCAGTAGGCAAAGAAGATGATGGGTTTCACTTTCACATCCATACTTTGCTCACCATGTTCCCCATGTCCATCACTTTCCCCTTTGTCTCTTTCAGCCTCCCCTAGACCTCTTTTCACCTCATCTTGCAATAACTTGTATGTTCAGGGTCCCCTGTTGTGTAGCTTTACATTATCAGAAGGTAGCAACAAGGCAGATACATTACAGACCTTCATTTCATGTTTGTTGAGCCCATTCAGATCCATCACATTTCTTCTGGAATCATCACTGTTACTTTTTTTTATCCTATTAAGACTAATCATCAAGGAACCAAAGTACGAATTAATTGGTGCTAATTAAATTACACCCATCAATTGGATTTTAAACTCGTATCTCTTAACTTCAAGTTTGGCATTGGTTCTTCATTGGTAGTTTTTTTTTTTTTAAATAATCTCTGATGAACATAATTGACCCCAGGTGTAAAAAGGTATCCAGGTCAGCCTTGGATCACATTTTGAAACCAAGTCTTTGGTATTGCAACATGCTATCAGTTACTTTCCCAAGTGCTGTAGGAAACAGGGTTAGCACTGTGAACTAACCCTGCAACTTGGTCAAGTTTCTTAACTTCTTGGCTGCTCAGAATATCCTTCTGAAATTAAAAATATCTTCCCTCAAAGACTGACATGAGAAATAAAGAAAAAAAAAACACATCTAATACCCTAAGAACTACCAAACACTCTCTTTATTTAGGTATCTAGTAAAAATACAAACCCCACTGCACTATTTAAATTAAATACTTCATTGGAATAAAATGATTGGTAATTATTAGTTTTACGTTACAACATCTGGGTTGGCAGTTTAACATATATTAGTAACACAACATACAATATCTACTGCATTTATTTTTCATTTCCGTGTATGTGTGTTAGTCATCACGAAAAGAGACTATTTCACAATTTTAAGGGTAGAAGTTTATCACACTCAGAGCATTATTGATGTGTAGCAGTCTTGGGAATTCTGCTGAAAAAAATGCATAGATGCACGGACATACACATTGACAATTTTTGTTGTTTTGAGGCGAATGGAAATAAAATATCATAGCAGTCATAAGTCAGAGGATTTGTGCAATGTCTACAATCTCGGTCCCTAAAGCTATACAGAGGAAAGAAGACTCGATTCAGTGCTCACTTTAATCTCCCTCTACATTCAAGTCAAGAACAGCTTATGTTCTCTGGCAAACTTGAGAAAACTAATTTCTGTTTTACCATACACTCATTATCTTACTAATTTCACCTCTCATGTTGGTCCTGGGTAATTTTATATGAGTAACAATTAGTAAAAAACATTTAAGCTTCATGTTGAATTGGCTTTCTAAAGTGCTATCTATCAAGAAATGTACACTGATCATTAATATAAGATATATAAATGGAAACATTTCCCCCCTTTACTCAGGAATCGATCCATATCTTAGGCTGTTTTTATTTCCTTCCCAAAGAAAACCAATGATCATATTAACAGGATTTCAAAATCAAGTCAAATTGGAGAGTGGCTTATTGATTATTTGGTGTTCAAAAGACAACAGGCTTAATGTAATGCGTGAGTTCAAGTTCTACCAAGAACTTCAAAAGGAAATCCTGGCCGCACATCCTATTTTTAAAATAAAAATTGCTGGGGGAGGAAAAGTGATGCTGAAGTTTAAAATAACAGCATGCAGATTTCTTTATAGAATTTAAAGAATGGAAAACACTTGCAAAAATACCAGCAGGCAGGGGCAGGAAGAACAAACGGTAACCAAATTGGTTCCTTTGACAAACCATAACATTTACTTTAGACCATCAGCGTGCTACTCAGTAAAAGGCAGGCTACCACTCTTTTAATAGATCCCAGGCCTTGTTAAACTCACAGGTCTGCAAGAATTACCCAGGTCAAGAGCAGGTCAAAAAGTGAAAACCCATGTGAACGTAAACTTTGAAATATCTGCTTCTGAAGAGCCCCAGCCGACAGTCTCCTCTGCAGTAAATACACTTCCTCTTTGTGTACCACAGTGTTCAATACACTGTACTTAAAATATGTGTAGGTAATGTAAATGGCATTAGGATATTTTACATCCTTTCCTGTTAAGGGCAATTTTAACTCTCTTCATAGCTGATGAATCTTTGTTAGTGCATTATATTTATATATTTTTTTAAAGCTTTAAAAATCGCCCTACGTTCTGAGTCTGTGCTGAATCGTTGTCTCTATTTTATTTTCAAAAAGTTAGATTCTATTTAAAATTAGAGCTATAACTTCTTCGTGTACCAAAGAAAGAGCTGGGGGTGGCTCTCTGGGGAATTTATTTGCCTGGTAAACTGGGTATTAATCTGACCTGCAGTACACTTGCTGTAGGTTTTGTTCAAGTGTAAGGTCATGATGTAAAGCTGTTTTTCATTTTGTTTTATATGTGTTAATATAATGCCTTATGAATTACCCCAGAGTTTTGTTCTGACAGTTAAAAAGCATAATCATTTTTCCTTTCAAGGGGATTGAAAGCAAAGCAATTGACTCTATATTTGAAATGATTTATCTAAGATCCCTTTGCTCACAGATTGCCTTAATGTTTGTAGAGAATATTCTTTGGGTTTTTACTGGTAGCATTGTATTTATCAAGCTCTGAGCCTGTTTCTCAAAACTGAGTCCATCTTAGGATATGATCTTTTAGAGTTTATTGGTAAAATTGCCAGCAAGGTTAATGGGTATCACACTACAAGTTTGATGGGAAAGAAATAATATCTTAAAATTTACGTCAGTTCTCCACTGAGAAAGTGGAAGACAAAAAAATACCTTATTGCTGTCTTCTTCAGAAATGAGGAAGAAAGGAGTGTGGTCATGTCTTTAACCATAGGGTAAAGTATTTCTGCGTGACTATATTGAAAAATGTTAATCATAAAGGAAACAATGCCTGTCCTGGCAGAAAGACAGAAAAAAAAAGACTATAAACCTTCTTTAAACATTCAAAAATTGCTTACATACAAGGGTATATCCAGTGGGTGTTCACTGGTGGTGGTGGTGAAGAGGGACTAGCCAAAACAGCTAACCGTTGTGCTTTTAAGAGATACCGGAAATGCTTCAGACACCTTACATGTCTTAACTTACTAAAACCTTAACATCAAACTGTTATTGACTTCATGAGCCACAGAGAGATAAGTGTCCAATCCAATGACTCAGAGCCTAGAACTAATACTATTGGATTCAAAGGGAGCAACTAGCTCCAAAACCTATGCTTTAAACACAATGTGAACTGAAGTAAGGTTGAAGAAAATTCTATATTGAAGGGGCCAAAGATATCACCCCTAGTTTGGGTTGCTACAGTAGGCCTTGTGTGGCCTTTAGTTAATTACAGAGGCTGAACATCTACGTTGCCTTAAGAGCATGATGAGGCAGCTAGTCCCTACAGTTCCCCTGGCACTGGGCACTGGACCTAGTGCCAAACAGGCACATGATGGCTTCATAACATCATATCTAGGTGTAGTGTCTGTATGTCCACATTGGTCTGCATGTACATTGCAGTATTTCCCTTGACACTAGCTGTAAACCTCAAAAGATCTTCCATAAAGCTTAAAAGCACATAGGCATGAATGCTCAAACCATCCTTTTCAGTGAAACCTTTAAAAAAAAAAAACCTACAGAACTCTAGTTATACCGTTCATTTTTCTGCCCACTGGTATAGTGCTAACTATAAAGACCTGGCTTATATTCATTAATATGTCCTAAGTCTTTAATGTTCACTTATTTTCTTCTTCCTGTTTCATACTTCTTTAGGTCAAAGCCATAGTAATAAACTTTATTTCAAATTTTGTGCTCTATGCACTTTTCAACATAGTAATCCAGCTAACTGCTGACAATAGAGGTAAAAAGCTGATCCCAAAGGAAAGGGAACAGCAATGATGATCCATACACGTTTCAAATGTATTGAATGAGTCTGCATTTAGTTTTTAGCAATTGATAAGATTTTTTTTTTTTTGTTGGAGACCTTCCAACATCTTTGCCTTTCAGGAGGTATGTACAAAAGGCAGTGAAAACAATATTCGGTGTTTAGTTTTATTTATCTAAACATTCTGTGGATTTCGAGTCAGTTACATTTGTGAGTCTCAGATATGTTGCTTTTGGTCCAATGATAAAAGTTAAATTCTTGAAGTTTTCAGTTATTTGTAAGTAGCTTTGTGAGTATTATAGAATGTATTATTTAATATAGAAATGCTTAGTGGGATGTCATTGCATAAAGAGAGTTCTGTAAGTGGTATGTGCTGGTAACTAATCTTATTGCATTTGGTTATGGAAGAGACACTAAGTGATAAATGTGACAGTGTGGTTGGAGCCTAGGAAACCTTCATGAGGGAAGAGCAGGAGGTATTTCTTCAAAAGATATCATGTGATCAAGGCCTGTTGAAGGAGATAATGGCAACTCCTGTGAAGCCATATAGGAGCTGACTCATTGATGAGGAGTCCAGCAGAAGCCAGCGCTGAGCCTTCCAGTATTAGTGGTGTTCTTCCACACCACTGGGACATGCCAGGCAAGACTAGCCCTCGGATGAGTCTAAGTGCTGGCCAATTGAGTGGTTCTTAAGGAGGATGTAGGGAATGATGAAAATGGTATTTGGAGAAGATTGGGCCTGATGGGCTTGGGATAGACTGCAAGAGGAAGGGCTTTTTGTGGATCTTTATGTGGTGGACAGAAACGGTTTAGATGGATATCTTGTCAAACAACCTCAGAAGCCTTCGAAACACAAGGTGAGGTGACTAGGAACCTGATAAACTCTAAGAATGGCTTGGAATACAAAACAGTGAAAAGGCCAGAGAACTCACTGAGCTACATTTTAAAAATAAAATCTTAGGCATTTTAAAATTTAAAAACAATTATTACGGGCTGTGGAGATGGCAGTTTGTAAAGTGCTTGATGTGTGACGATTTGGACCTGAGGGGATCCTCAGCACCCACATAAAGGCCTAGTGCTGTGAAACTGACCTGTAATCCTGCTGCAGGGTCAAGGAGACAGGCTGAGCCCCAGAGCTGACTGGCCAGGCAGCTCAGCAGATTGGCAAGTGCCAAGTTCATTGAGCAACTGTTCCAAAAAGTAATGTGGAAAGTGACAGAGGATCCACATTTTCCTCCAGTGTACAGACACACACACACACACACACACACACACACACACACACACAGAGGTGAGTATATGTATGTATGTATGCATGAACTACTATGCAATGCAATATATGTGCACACATGCCCATGTACACAATGCACGCATGTGTATGTATGTACACATGCACATGAATATACATGCATACACACATGGGCACAGATGCATGTGTATGCACATACATGCCTAAGTACTTGCACAAACACACACATGTACAGTGATGACTCCAAAATGTTGTCGTGACTATTCTAGAGCAACACTCTTTCACAGTTCTTGTCAGGTATGATGGGAATATAAAAGTTTAAGTAAGCTGAGAATTTAGGGTTTAATATAAATAATGAGGTCTTCTTAATCTTATCACATCTTAAACCACATTGTTTAAATTGAGTTTTATCACAACTATCTCTCCGGTAAGTAAATTACTTTCTGATGTGCTGGATTGGAGGCAGGCCCCTCGCATTAACCAGATGAAGTAGCCTCAGTTTGCTTTGAAAATTGTCGATTTTATTATCTCATCCTTCTCTCCTTACCATGTTTGTGAAATGCTGCTGTCTCAGTGGATGAGTAGTGCTCATATGGGAGACGTGCAGCATCTCATCCTGAAAAGCCAATAATTTTGCACAAAATGTCTGGTAATTTCTAAAGAACGAAACGATGCTTCTGCATCCTTCTGGAAGTGAAAAGTGGCAGAATGAAGGGGTTGTGGGCAAAATAATCCAATTACAATCATAAAACCCGAACAATGTAAAATATGGCTGCCCTTGTTTTTACTTTATCAAAATCTTCCTATTCGTTATACTTTAGGGATATATATTATATCCTCTACATTTTACTCTGTACTATAGCCTTGAAGGTAGAACCTAAGGGCTGGGGAGATGGCTCAGTGTGTAATGCACTTGCCCCACGTGTGTGGAGACTGGACTTTATGCTTCAAGAATTCTCGTAAAAGTGGACATGGCAGAACACATATACATTCCTAGCACACACACATTGTAATGGGAGGCAAAGACAGAATAACATCAGAAGCTCATAGGCCAGCTTGTCTGGCATGTACCTTATATGCAAACTAGTTCATAAATATTAAACATTACTTCATGAAGTGTATATCTGATGGTATAAGTAAGTCAAAGGTTTAGAATTTTAATATGCACTTGTAAAAATATTAGGATACAGATTTAAGTGATACAACATTGATATGGCAAGGTAATAATTACTGAAAAGCACTATGCTGACAGATTTTGGTAGTTGGGTAAATATTTCTTGAAAATCTGTTCTTTTGGCTTTGTAGCCTCCTTTGTGCAGAAAAGGAGATTGTGACATGAAGTGTGTGAGTCTTTGATTGCAAACTTCACAGCTTTTCCTAGGGTGGGTCCTAGCGACAATCTTTGTGGGTTTTGTGTAATTACTGATTACTCTGTTTGCATTAGCTGCTCTCTGGCAGGATCATTGAGAGACTTCACGGCACTATTCCTTTTCCTAGGGTGCTTGCACTGATATTTTAGTCTTAAGGACCACATTCAGCACACTTGAGGGACAGACAGCCTGTGATAGGTGGCCATGACTTCCAGAATAATTCCTTCTTTTCTGGATCTCTAAATACAGCTTCATAATGTTAAAAAAAAAAACCCAGTAGCTATTCCAAGTGGAGCCTGGATCACATCTCTTATATCGGAGAGTGTTTATTTACCAGGGTCTGAATACGTGCATCTTTACAGCTTTCTGCTGTCATAATGAATCACAGGCTATAAGTTGTCCTTTGTTGGTTTGAGTAAAAATCAAATGAAAGCCAGCAGGAGATCTCAGAGTGCACCGTTCACGAGTGTAAAAACACTGGGCCGATGACAGATCATACTGTTTTTATTAAAGCCAAGAGCACTGACTTCACTTCGCTTTTTGACCCTGGTGCTCGACTGTCAAGGTGATTTTATTTCTACAAATTTTCCTTCTGCTGGCCTCATCAATGATTCACCATAAAACATTAGACAAATTCTCATCATCTGTATATGATTAGACTGGGTTTGGTTGTGCTGCTGTTCGCCACAGCTAGAGAGATGCATTCAGCTTTGTCTGAGGAGGAATCAAGTGGCCGAGCTCTTTCCTTGTGTGGCATTTCCTTGTTTTTATATCAATTGATAAAATGATACAGATCTGCTATTAAGCCTCCTGATATGCCAGTGATAACACTTGTGAAAAATCTTAGTTCATCTTTGTATCGTTTTTGAAAGAGACGAAATCCTCTCTTTACTACACAAGAAGCTTCTGTGTGAACAAAGAATATAGGATTATCTGGTCTCAAATGCACATATGTAAGGAGGTCTCACTTCTCACCAGATAACATTAGTGACGCTGCCTAGAATAAACTGAAACAGGCATGTAAGGGAGGTGATATTACAGAATTCTGAAGCTATATGTAGTCAGCCATCTTGAAGGATTGATTCCAGCAGAACTTCTTTTGACACAACTCCCTCCTCGTAGTTTTAAGTTGGTGTTTATGGTCTCACTTCTGTGGTCTTGAGCTTCTGTGTGTCCTGAAACAATAATGTATGGGATGAAAGCTTTGTACATATTTTCAGGGGTTATCCTTTCTGTAAGAATATACATTGATAATAAAACAGATAATGAACAGTAATGGAGTGTCTGCTTTCCCAAGCACTTTTCGTGCCTCATCGTTTCTATCTCCTGGGATCTTGAGCTAGAGAAGTAGAGATAATGGCAGAAATACTGAGTTTCAGGAGTAAGAAGCTTCTGCAAGCTTCAGGATTAAATAGTCAAGTTGAGAAAGGAAGATATCTGGGAAGCAAAGCCTGTGTTCTTCCTATTGTGCTGGCTGACTAAAAGGCAATAGGTAAAACAAATGGAAGGAAAAGGTTCCAACTCCATGCATTCTACCCAACTCTATTCTTCCAGTACAGTAATATGCAGACACCCACTTGGGTCATCACACAATGCGCTTCCTAGAGTCCTCAGTGACCATGCCTTAGCTAATCAATTACCTGGAAAAATCTTATGATTGCAATGAGAGAGCCCAGAGACCCCAGCTTATCATTTCATCTTCTTGCAAGCATTTCTCTTGAAATGTCCCACACACAACGTAGGAACTTCCTAACATAGCTTTTGGTGATAACGATGATGATGACGATGGCAATGATGATGATAATGTCAATGATGAACAAAAGCCTTCCCTCACTCCTAGTTCTCATGTGGAGAAACTTTTCCCTCAGCATGTTATTAGTCCCTTCTCTCCTGTGTTCTCGCCATCTTTGGAAGGACAGAGTGATCTTATGATCAATATCTTCAGGAAGAATGACTGGAAAGATGCCAGATCTGCTCTGCTGTTCTTCACTTGGGACTGCCCTGATGAATTTGATAGTTTGCTGTACCAGGCCTGGTTTGCTGCCAAACTCTGGGATTTCATTGGCTGGCACATACGGCTCTTGAACTGAGTTGTATCCTTCCATTTAGCATTCAGTAGTGAAGTTCAAATTGGGCTTCTGTTTATTATTATTATTGTTATTGTTATTACTATTACTATTATTATCTTTGAGTCAGGGTCTTATTACATAGTCCAGATTCACTATTCAGCTCAAGCTATTCTCAATCTCATGAGCATCCTCCTTCTGCCCCAGTCTCTGGATTGGTGGTACTCTAGGAATATGCTCCCATGCCTATGATCCAAGACTCTTCCTTTTGGCTTCCGTGTTTAGTCTTCATTTTCCTTCTCACCTTGTTTAGAAGCTGGATGGGTGAGGGATGCCATGCCACTGATTGAGTACTGTCCTTGAGATTCCAAGAATGCTGTTCAGTCAAGTGTCGTTCCTCTCTAATATCCTCCCCACCTTCTTCATTAGTCTACCCAGTCCTGTTTAACACACACAACACTCTCCTGTGCCCTTTGCTTTTTGCTTTCATGACAGGCACACGTGGGTGGAATCCTCCTTTCCTCTAACCATC
Source organism: Microtus oregoni (assembly GCF_018167655.1). NCBI lineage: Eukaryota > Metazoa > Chordata > Mammalia > Rodentia > Cricetidae > Microtus > Microtus oregoni. The sequence continues at coordinate 75,373,469 of NW_024543059.1, forward strand.
CCCACTACTTTGAGATTGCCTCTTTAAATAATACTTATCTCAGTCCTTATCATTTACTTATTCTCTTTATCAGTTTGAGGCCTTTGAAGCCTTATCCTTATACTTGGGGTTACAGCAGTGAACAATCGAGAGTTTTTTTTTTTTAATCTTTCCACAGTTGTTGGTCTAGCAGAACAGCCATGGATTGAGAAGTAAGGACAGTGGCTTGAGTGACCATTGAGCACAGAGGGTGCTGCAAGGAGGGAGGTGCATTGAAGGGTCTGCAACCCCACCTGGGTGTGGTCACAGTGAACTCCAGGTCTCCATGAGAATTTAAGAGCCTCACAAAGAGCAACTTGTCGGGTAGAACTTGGAAAAGGAAATAAAGCCGAATAGTAGACAGGAGGTAGAGTGTGAAGAAAAAGTACCTCCAAAAATAGAAGAAATTAGAGGGGGACAAGAGCAGAATACACCAGAGCTCTTAGAATGAGACAATCTAAGAGAGGGCAGACTATCACATAAAGTATCAGACAATGGTAGGAAAGGGTTGTTTTATTAGGATGAATTTTCTTGATAATACTAATAAGGATTATTAATTGTATACAATTCTAGTCTGGCAGGTACTGTGTTACTGTGTTAACATCATACACATCAATTTAATCTTTCCAATAAGTTTATTGTAGTACTAGTATCTCAGGTTTAGAGATAACGAAACAGGATTCAGGTGGAGAAAGTAACTTGGCAAAGATCATAAAACTAATAAGCTGGCAGAGCTGAGAATCTGGGAGTCACCTCACTCCAAAGTCCTTGCCAGTGATGATTGCTACCATCCTGCTGCCAAATGTCACCTCGAATGACTTTATCGTGTGGTCAGTGTTCTAAGAGCAGATCTTATCTTATTTAATCCTTAGAACAAACTTATATGGCTGGAAGTGCTTTGCTATTGGCATTTTTCATCTTTCTTTTGTAGAAATGAAGCTTAGACCCAGGGAGGGCTAAGTAACTTGATGACAGTGGCCATTTCTAGAGCTTTCTTAAGGCAAAAGTTGCAGCTGTAATAAAGATTGCTTTTGGTCTTTATATTAGCAATCTTAGAGGAAGAAATGATGGGGGAAATACAGCATTCTAGTTAAGGAAGCAGACACCGTGGGAGCAAGTTTTATCGGTTGGTATCCATTCCCATTTGGGTGTTTCTTGGAGAAGGCATGCTGTTTTGAAAGAAAATGTGATATGGTTAGTCTTAGTCAATGGTTTTGTCTCAGAATGGCAAAGAACATAACACGGTCTTTGTGGGAGCAAGGGTGATTTTGAAGAACTTGGGACATGGCAGAGAGTGAGGAGGGAGGCCTGAGATGCATGATTAGGAGGTGGCATTTCACTCAGAATGCAAGGCGTATTTTCATTTCCTGGAAAAAGGAGTTTCACGAATGGAGGACAATTACTTTCAAAATTATAGATTTCTTTCCCCAGTAACAAACAATCCAACTTTAGGTAAAAGAACACATAGAATCATGCCTTCGGGAAATTGGTAAATTAGGAACTGAATTTGGTAAATGCTACTCTGAGACTTGCTTGGATAAAATTTTGAGGTTTCCCAGATTTCTAAAGAATTATAACAATGGTATAGTGGAGTTTTTCCTTGTGAAAGGAATTTTGGAATTCCTGCTATGATATCTATAATGGTGAAAATGTAGCAGAAATACAGTTTAGAGGGCTACTCTTGGAAGAGTGACATGGTTTTTGTTTGCCTTGAGTTATCAAGAAGGACCCCTTACCAACCTTTCAACATATTTGTTCTCACTCTATCTTCTAGGTCTCAGGTTTCTAGCATCCTCAGAACAGCCTTGGAGCATGGGACGTGTTGGACACTATCTCAGCAACAACAAATACCACCACCATCACTACCACCACCATCACCACCACCATCACCACTACCAGCAGCAGCAGCAGCATCACCAACCCTCAAAACCACCAGCAGCACCATCACCATCAGCACCATCACCACCACCGCCACCACCACCAGCACAACCACCACCAGCAGCGTCAGCAGCACTCAGATGACCATGCTGAGACAGCCAGTCTTATCCTGTTTGGCCCAAGCAGGGCTCTTATTGAAGTTTCATCTTGAAGTCTTATACCTGGCTATTTCTCATGGACACTATGTTTTCATTTTAGAGACCAGTTATTGAAGTGAATGTAGATCAAGAAGACATAGTTATTGTTGCTTTTTTTTTGTTTGTTTTTTTCAGTACTCCACAACTTCTAGGTGGTTTACTTTTTGCAATTTTTCCTTTTCTGGGATTCAAGTAGATCAAAATTGAAGAAGAGAAAAGAATATTTACTTTTACAATTTATACCACTAAGGTGAATAACTTCATTCAAGCAATTATTATATTAATTACCACATCATTGATTTGGAACTTGTAGAAGTAGTGAACATATTACTGTATCAAAATAAATGATCTTGACTTAGATTTTTCAATGCAAACACTGGCAATTAAAATAGCAAAAGAAACCGCTAAGACCCAGTAAATAAATGCTGATGTAGGCTTGAGGACCTTGTTTTAGTCCTAGTGCTCTCATGAAAGAGAATGTGAGTGTGGTAGCCTGCATTTGTACCCTCAGTGGTGGATGGGGGACCCACAGGAGTTCACTGGTCAGCCAACCTATTGGGACAGAGAGCTCCAGCTTAAGAGAAAGATCCTGTCTCAAAAACTCAGCACGAAACAGAGACAGGCATTTGACCGTAACCTCGTGTTTCTACCTGCACGCCCGTGTGCTAGCCCATCTATAACACACATATGCCCACGCGCCCAAGACACACACACAAAGAGCAGAGGACAATAATCCCCAGTAGAAATAATGAGAATGGGAGTCAATGGAGTACAAGGGCCAGGAAAATTCTGGGATGGGGACTCTGTTCTGTAACTCAGCTGGGGCTGGAGGCATCCGCTGGAAGGGTATGTACGACCAAAGTACCAGCCCAGTGTAGGAAGTCATTGGTGCCTACAGATGGAGAGGCTGCATACTGAGACTCAAGCACGGAGGAAAGAAAACAGAGACTGTGGAAAGTGCTTCAAGAAGTTTGACTCCCAGGAAAGAGAAAGATAACATGATTCTGTAGAAATCAGAACAATGTGGGGTGGGAGAAATCTGAGGCTATTTCAGCATCAATGAGAAAAAGATCCATTACAGATGTAGGTGTTAGATCAACTGATGAAACAGGGTTTTTTTTTCTGACATAGATGGGGAGTGTGAGGTACCAGAGAGAGGCAGGAAAGAAAAAATAAAACAACCTTTTACTATTTATCTGCTTCATGGTTTTTCGTTGTTTTTGTTTTAATTACCCATCTTTCTGGATTGACACTAATAATTATATAAAATTCTAGTTTAACATCTCCTTATCCTAAGGATTAAATTGGACCATGGGTACAATATTTATAAAAGCCCACACTCATAATAGGAGAACATGGAAACAAACATTGTGAAATTACGTACTACTTTTTTTTTTTTGTATCAAATGAGAGTCTTCTAATAAGGTATGGAAGACAGTACTTTAAACTCAAGCAGCCTTTTGACCCTACTGAGATGGCCTGAGATGGCAGGTAAAAGCCTAGATTCCCATTAGGCTGCGTGGGTCTGACTTCTTTGTCTCCCATTAGCTGTTGCTATGATTCTGTGTAATTTACCTAGCACCGCTCGGCCGCAGTCAGTGCAATAGCACTCTGTCATGGTCTTCATGGAAGGACAAACAAGCTCCCATTAGACACTAGCATTCAGCTGGTTGGATGTAAGTACAAGAATGCTACAGAAATTATATCTGAAAAACCTTGTAAGCTGGAGTCGCTCACTCCTCTAAAGCCCGCTCTTAGAAGGCTGAGCGAGGGGGATGGCTGCTGGTTTAAGGTCAGCCTGAGCTACACATAATTTCTAGATCAGCCTGGTCTATGGAGTGAGATAGCCTTAAAAATGAAAACAAATACCAAATCAAACCAAGCAATTAAAAACAATTAAAGAAACGCAAACAAACTGAATCACACTGAACTAAATAAAACAAAAACCATGTACTGCTATATTTCTGTATTCATTCTTGAAAATAACAAAAATATCAAAGCCTGCAGCTATTTTTATATGGTCATTCTAGCAAATCACTGTGTGATAGCAGCCAGCATAGGGCAGGCTAAGAGCATTAACTTATCTGATGCCCTGGTGACAGGAGGGAACTCTAGTCACTGCCAGTTTTGAATTTTGAGTGTCTTAAATTGGGAAATTAGCAAGTGCTTTAGTCTATCCAATGTAGTTCAAATTCTTTGAGTTCCAGACCAGGCTGGCCTATGAGTGTTAGGACAGCCAGGGCTACACAGAGAAACCCTGCATTGAAAAAGAAAAGAAAAGAAAGAAAGAAAAAGAAATCTTGGAAACAATCCATCAGTATTCCCTTAGATTAATTGATTTTTCACATGCAAATTAAGAAAGTTGGAAAATTATACATCGTTATGATCTATCTAAAACAACACAAATATATCTCTGGCCCCATCATTTCTAAAATAGAATTAGCTAGAAGGTATGAGTTGTTGCTCAGGAGCCCACTGGTTTATCAACACCCACAGTGAGCACCGGCCAGGATCCACTTCACAGAATTTCGTGGACAGTCACTATTGGACATTTTCCTATTGTTGTTGGACATTTCTTATAGCCCTATTTCCCCCTTCCCTACTCTCCCCTGAATCTCCTTCCTTCTCGTGCATCCACTTATTTCTTACTTCTTTCGTTTGGGGCATTTCTTTTTGAGAACGATGACCCTGTGAAAACTGTTTCCTTTTTTCTAATCACAGAATCACTGTTGTAGTATGTCTCACGCCATCATGAGTTTTGGCCCAAATTCTCAAATCTATGCTTTAAAAATTCCTACAAATTGCTAATAAAAATACTTTCCATCATTTTTACATACCTTCACAAAACAGTGAAGGTATACATGCTGTGAACTTGACACACACCTAGACATACTTGAAAAGAGAAATCACGGTTGAGGAATCCCCTTCATCACATTGGCCCATGGACCTGGCTCTAGGGGCACTGCTTTTGATTGTTGATTGATGTAAGACAGATCAGGTCTCTGCAGGGGGGATGTCATCCCTTGGCAGGTGGGCCTGGGCTGTACAAGAAAGATGGCTGAGCAAGCCAGGGAAAATAAATTGTCAAAGCACTCTGTGGCCTCTGCCTCCAGGTTTCTGCCTTGGCTTCCTTCAGCGATGAGCTGTAGCCTGTAAGCTAAATATATCCTCTCCTCCCTAGATCGTTTCTGGCCAAAGTGTGTTATCACAGCAACAGAAACTAAAGAGAAACAAGGGCCTCCTTGCATTTTCTATATCATATCATGTTTATTTTCCACTCCACAAGTAAACACAAAGAACAAATTCATTTCCGAAAGAGGAAATGTATGAACTGTGCGATTGGCTGTGAAAGTTGTAAGGATGTTTGTCAATTAAATACTTAAGTTTATTATTTCCAGTAGGCGTATACCATATCCAACAATAAAATCTTCTCTTTGTTGTTCTGTTCTCCTTAACAACCTTTTCTGAGCACCTACTGCATGCCAGATCTGAATATAATATAATATAATATAATATCCAGTTGACTAGAACCATGGCAACTATCCCAGTTTATATATCGACTATTAAGTGCTTTGTAACTTGGAACCACAAGGTGAGCATCTTAACAATGACCCTTTCTGCTCTCTTGTCGTGAGTTTGAGTGTGGAATAGTAGGCCTCTCAATTTGGGCTCTTTACAGGATAAATTATAGTTGAGCTAAGACTGTTCACATCTAGAGGTCATGAAACTCTTATCTCCTGGCAACAGGCACACTTCAGGTTCTTGCTGCAATCTCTCTCTCTCTCTCTCTCTCTCTCTCTCTCTCTCTCTCTCTTTTTTCAGGCTGTTGGTGAGGGACTGTTTTTTCCAGTTAAAGGCTCTCCTCACATGTAGCGTATGCAACATAATGGCTCCCTTTCTCCCAGCCAGCAGCTGCCGCCTTCTCTTCCTCATGTTGATATCTTGGGCTCCAAACCTTGACAAATTTCATTATCCAAACTGAAAAGACAAATCCCATGCACTGATATATGGCACATCTTACCATAGCAACCTTTAAGTCCTGGGAAGACAGCAAACCCACATCTGAGAATGCAAATTTCTAAAAATTCTAATTTTCCTGTGAAAGCTTGAACTGTGTCATTGGCGGTACAAGTTGATGGCTGTTTTCCTTGAGGTAACAAGGTCAATTTGTTCACCTCTCTCGAGATAATGAGTTCCACGATCCTACCCCATATAACCATAGCTTGCCTGCTGTTCTTAAGTAGAAAGTGTGCACCATGAAAAAATACCAATAGTGAAGTTTGCATGCTATTTGCTTTTCTTGCGGGGGAAAAATTGTCTTATCCTTGTGTGTAGCCTCAAGACCCTTTTCTAAAGGTCAGCCGTGTTAACTAGGCTTTCATAATAACATTAAGATGCCAGCAGACTTTTTTCACTGGCTCTGCAGTTGCAAAAGGAGGAAGATGAGATGATTGACACCTGAACATGAATGGAGGCCACAAAGGAGCCATCATGTGCTACCTCACCCTGATGCAATGGCAGTGTGAGGAAAACTTGGATAGCTTCACTTAGCATGCCCTTGATCCATCAGTATTGATCCTGCAGATTTTTGCCTATCTTGGTCTCGCAGTGCAAATCTTTGATGGTCATAAGGGAGAAGAGGGAGAGGGGAGCCCTCTTACATGGTAAACTCTCAAGGTGACTGTTGTAGTGTTGATGATTAATTCACTGACATACTGGATATGTATTATGTTTCGATAACGATTTGATTACATTCCTGAAAAACAACAAGAACACACTTTCAGCTCATTTGAAGTTGGTTTGTTACCTGAAGGTGTTGTAATACTTCTCCCAGTGTTACTAGTAGGTTGTCCCCTATGGTGACATTTTACAAAGCTTTATCTCATTTTTCAGGTTACTGTGATGGGAAGAGCTGTAAATCTCTTACCTTCTTAGTGACGGTAAGCACATAGAAGTACAGTTCCACAGTTTCTAATAATCTTGAACTTGATCTGAAATTTTAAATAGGAAAAAACTAAAAACTATCCCAAACCTATACTCTCCTTAATCCATAATGTTCAAGAGAGTATTATAAAGTTATAGTATACTTCTGACTCTCAACAATTTTACTTATATTTTTTTAAATAAATTTTATTGCAAATGTTCATAACTTTGCTTTTTAAACATTTCAAAGTTCTAGGATTTTTTTTTTCTAATCAAGGTTTCTCTGTAGCTTTGGTACGTGTCCTGGAACTAGCTCTTGTAAACCAGGCTGGCCTCAAACAAGTTCTAGGATTTTTAATAACATACCTTGGACTTGGGAGCAATATATCAATAACTAGAAAACTGTTTTTGGATGAAAACAATTTGGTTATTATCTGAGCCACATCACTTGCAAGCTTAAAGTCTTTGCGTAGTGTCACTGCTTGTTTGGATTTAGTTTTTCCAAATTTCAAGGTCTTCCTCAGCACACAGAGAAAAGTTTAATGATTATCTGCCCCATAGCAATGATGTGGGGTTTGGATAAGGAGGTAGATGCTGCTTTGGCTTGTCTCAGTTATCAGTAGTTAGTAAAACAAGCCGGCCATTCTCACAAACAGACCTCTAGCAATAAGACCCATGGTAAGTTAGGGAATTTTACGTTACATTTCCTAAAAATCAAAAATGTTAGCACAAACTGTTCCATATATTCTGTGATAAGGACTGGTAAGTAAAAACAATTTGAAAGTCTTTGGTCAAATCTTTTTCTCTTACATGTTAATGCCGGTCACCTCTTGTGTAAGATCACTTTAAATATTTATTACTTCGAACAAATGGCTTATGGAAAGGAATGCAAGAACATTGAGGGAGATGACATTGTGTGCATCTGTAATTGGGAAGTGATGGGATGTGGAGAGGATCCAGAGCGATGATTGCTGCATTTATCTTATGAAGACAATAGGCCCCCCAGCTGAGCATTTCCAATGCATGCTTTGCTCGGGAAGCCGGAGACCTACCCGGACAGCCAAGAGGGCAACTTTGCTCACACGTTGCCCTCAAAATAAGTCATGAGTTTTAAGGCTAAGCCAAGCTGGCTTGCAAAGGGGCGGCTGTTGATCTTTTATCCTAATTTTGGATTAATTGTGATCTACAGCCTTGCGTAAACATGCTAGCCCTGTGCTTTTGCTCCTCCACAGCTAAACATTAATCCCTCTTAATGCTCTAAGTCAACTTTTAGTCCTTAGCAGAATTTACCTTAATCTCTTAGTAGTAAGTTAACTGATTTACAAAACATAATCCATGAGCCCAGAATCTTAAGGATGTGTGATCAGCCGCAGCCTCCCTTCACCCAGTTGACTTGACTTGACACGGGCTGTAAAACGAGCCAGTGAAGATGGCCCCACATTGGGAGTCTGGGCAATGCTGTTTCCCATTGTATTTTAATACAGTAGACCAACAGATGAACTTCTGTTTGTTGGAGTTTGGTGCGTGTGTGCGCGCCTTGGTATGTATGTCATTAGTATTTGTAATTTTATAAGTATGGCTAATAGGAGGCAATTACTTTTCTGCTTTGCATTTCTTTTTTCTCTTTAGGTCTTTGCAACTAATGTAGTCAGTCATCTGAATTAGAGGCAGATCTTTCTCCATGCTTAGGTACCATTTGACTTTATTTCCTAATTATTTAAGCATGTGCTTTATGATCATGGAAAACTGCCCTGTATACAATGTCTGGTTTCAGTCTTTCAAATTGGAGTATGAACATGAGTATTAGTGATGACAACCTCAGAAGGCTCTATAATGTAATTTGCTTCTGAAAGCCATTCATAGAGCATGGATTTTAAATTTGAAACTTACTTGACTACTGAGGTCACCCAAGGTTACATTCTCTCTTATTTCGAGCCAGCCAGGAGGTGCTTTTCCGTCTGGAGGTCTGCTCTATCTCAGTCCTTTTGGAACTCGATGGTTTCCTGAAAACCTCGTTCTATGAAGACTTATCTCAAATTACCGAAGTCAGACTCGTCAAGCCCCAGCCCTCAAGGTGAAAAATGACATACGTAGTTTGTAAATATACTCTTTGTTACCATATTCGGAGCCCACGGCCTTCATTCTCGTCAAGGAATCGCAAATGCTCATGCTGCATGCCCTACGTATACAGAGACATTTGAAGTTGGTTGTTGCTTCCTTGTAAAGTCATCGTAGCGGTTGGGTCCATCTGCTTATTTGAATGTCTAGAAATGGGGGTGAGCAAATGTGAGGAAAAACCCCATGACCTTTGTTGAGGAACTTTAATTATAATCTTTCATTGAATTTAGAAACTTGTCCTTCCTTAATGCTCAATTTGGAAGTTCGTGGTCAGGCACAGAGTGAGCGTGTGTGTGCACAGGCACCTGTGTCATCTTCGTTCCGTGCTCACCCAAGGTAGGTGAGGATCAAGAAAATGTGTAGAGAGTGTTCATGGTGCAGTTTCTTACAACTACATTCAGTCTTGGGGAAACGATCTCACAGGGACCACACACACACACACACACACACACACACACACTGTCTAGTAGGAAAGCTGTCAGATAAGAAACAAGTAGTCTTAGAAGTAGGGATGGAAGCTGTCTCAAAGGAAGTTATGAAAAGCTTCCTTTCAGGCAGAAAGAGCTACTTCATCACATGATACTAGTCACCCCGTGACTGAGATATGTAGTTTTGGTGCTTTTCCTTTGTACTAGAGACAAATCTATCAAATGCAATATATCCTGCCTCTGTGCCATTGGAATTCCATTCAGTTAGCTTCAGCATGTCGCAAATTGTAGCACATTAGCCAACCTGGGTGAAATTTTTATATTTTGGAAAAGGAAGTGTGGGCTCCTCCACTGAGCCTACATGGGGAGTCAGGGTGGCGAATATCCAAGGGCTCGATAGCACTGTGACTGGGGGTAGACACAGCTTGAGAGACTCGAAGCAGAACACTGACATGGAATACGGCTACTACCACTCTATGAAAGATTATTTTCTTAGCACACTGTTTTAGGCACATGGGGTAACCTTCAAGGGAGCAAACGAGACAGAATTCCTGATCTCTGGGGCCTCTCTGCCCAAGTGAAGAACAAGAGTGGGGTCAGAAAATCAGGAGCAGATGTGATAGGCCCTTCACAAGGTTTATTGGAGGGTGAGAAGTATCGTCAGACAAAGAAGGACTCGGGCAGGGTGACGCAGGTGCGAGGGACATTTCAGAGTCCCTGACGCATCAGCGTGTTTGAAAGTTGGCAACAGAACTTGGGGAAAAACTTGAAGGAAGGATTTTGCAAGGAAGAAGGCTACAGATAGCAATGAGAGAAACTACACATCTCCCCAAAAGGGAGCATGGCCAGGGCTACCTACCTAGGGCCAGAGGATGTAGTGAGGTCAGTGAGGAATGATAGAGAGATAATGGGGAGAAGAGAGATTTGACCAGCGTTGTGGAAAGACTGTAATCTCTTCATTGAACAGAGGGACAAACAAGCTGAAGAAGCAAAGTGTTCAGAGGCTTCATAGGCCTGCTTCCAAAGAGTGCTCAGAAAGATGTGTTCAGTTTTGAGACACTATATAAACTGCTGTTGACAACGTGCATAATCGTCTGCTTACTTAAGTAAACTCATCTTCACCTTCCCAATTCGCTATGATTTAGAGTGGGTTTAAAGTTCTCCCTCCTACATTGAAAATGGATGTGCTCAGAAATGCTGAAAAGAATCATTCGCCATCATCTTCGTAATGTGACTGAAGCATGGAAGTGAGTTGGAGGTGAGGCTTGGGTACAATGACAGAAACGCGAATGTTACTGCAGGGCGTATTTGAGAAAAAGCACGAGGAGACAGATGGCTCGGCAGTTAGGATGCCTGTTGCTCTTGCAGAGGACCTAGCTTCATCTCCAGCACACATGAGGTAGCGTCAAACCATCTGTATGAGGATCACAAGCATGAGGAATCGGACACTAACCATGGGTCCAGCAGATGCTAGGTGAGATGATGGATCAGGACAAAGCAGATGCTCTTTGGTTGCACAGTATGTAGTACATAGAAATTCAAATCTTCAAGCCAAAATGATTTTTTTTTAATGAGACAGCATTTACTAAATCTCCCCAAGCTGTCCTGGTAAATGGGATTCCCCAGTCTTAGCCCCCTGAGTGTTTGCACAGGTGTGCAGCACCATGCCTGGCTAAGGTAGGAGAAGATAGAGGCAAAGGCATGAAGTCCTTTCCCTTTGTAGTGAGAGAATGGATGTGTAGGAGGGTCAGTGGCAGAGTCCTGTCTCTTCCCCAGCTGCTGGTCCTACAGATCTCTTGTGTACTACACTGCTAGTCAATTAGTCAATTAGTGGGCTCGCTACAAGTATTTAAAGGTGTTTCCTTTTGAACATCCAGTTCCCTTTCTGTTTTTAAAATGCTTTAAAAGCTATTAAATACAAATGAAAAAGGCTGATGGCCACAGAGGTGTCTGCCAAGCTTTTGCAAGTAAGGACAAGTTAGAAACAAGAAGAATCTTTGGAAGTTGAATTTTAGAAATCAAACTTTATGACTTAATTTTCTTAAAAAGTGCCCTTATTTGTAACTGATTCCATAAAATATTAGTGGTGGGTTTGCAAAGGTTGGAACAAATGTAGTCTATAAGCAAGACTGAGCACACTGAAGACAAGGCATGACTGAACTAAGTTAGAGACACTTCAGCCATTTCTTACCCAGGAGTCAATGGCAACGCTATAAGTTCACCTACAAGTTATTTGCAACTTGATGAACACTTGTCTTGATTATTTAAGGAACAGAAATAATTTTCTCTAAGTTATTAGCTTGAACCAAAGTCGCATAAAGTGCTTTTTTTGGCAGTTAGGTAATTGAAATGGAAATGCAAGCTTGCCACGAACGCAAGGCTGTCATTGATGTATCTATCCATCTGTGCTAGAGGCTTCAGACATCTCTCTCTCTCTCTCTCTCTCTCTCTCTCTCTGTGTGTGTGTGTGTGTGTGTGTGTGTGTGCGTGTGTGTGCGTGTGTGTACGTGCTTACTTCTTCTCACCAAAGGGAATAAAATGGATTACAAAGCAGAGGGAAATAGTGAAGTTCCAAGATCCTTTGCCCTTTTATGCTTTTACGGTTTTACAAACTCTTGTGTATCAAGAGAAAGGAAAACAGCGCAGTGGAACAAGAGTTAAGGAAGTAAGCGTTTGAACTTGACACCCTGACTTGGATGCCAGCTCTGCCACCTGTTCTCCGTGAAACACAGGGACTTAGTTAACCACTTTGTGAGATGGGTGTGGTAATAGAAACTACTCGCCTATCCAGGCTGCTGTGACAACAGGAGCCCTGAAGGCTTGCACACGTCACACACCTTTACTGGAAGTGCTAAACTCATAGCTTTATCCACTATAAATATAATTGGCTGTATTTTATTTGGGGCAGGTGAGCCAAAGTGCAAAATAAGCCTTAAGTACATTGTTACACTCCTTGGCAATGAACTCATAGTCATAAAACGTCACTGTCTCCTAGTATTACTCAGTGCAGCATGGAAGTAAAAGCCTGCAATGTGATAGATGGGCAAGGGCAGGAGTTACTCTGACTCCTTAGAGAGTCACTTGTATTCCAATGTAGTTTCATATTCTTATCGAAAGGCCAAGAGCGTGTACTATTTCTACACAGTCTAGTGTACTCTCTCTCCTTCTGCATCATATGTTTTACAAATGAACCCTCAAACGAGTGTAAAGATACCATAAAGAGGCACAAAGACAGTCAACTTAATGTCTAGAGCCAGAGAACTTTAAAAGCAACAGTAGAGATCCAGGGAGCACAGTTCAGATGCATAACGCTGGAGATGTCAGAGCTAATGTCTGGATGCCTTGTGTCACTTACATATACTGTGGGCATTGGAAGCACCATCATTTCCCCTCTGTGGTTTCCCTTTCCAACGGGGAACCTCCTGCTGGGTATCACTTCTGGAGGTCAGAAGTCCAATGTCAAGGCACGATCATGGTATCCTCCTCTGGAGGCTAGGGCGTTCTTTGACTGTAGTTACATAACTCCCAACTCGGCCCCTGACTTAACACTTCCTTCTGTTCTCTGCCTTTCCCTACTTACTCTCACAAGTGAGCCTACCTTTAGAAGGAGTTCCACTGCTCCTTGTCCTGCCCAATCAGCGGGAGACCCTAAATGTAGTCACCTCTGCACAACACTCCAAGTAAAGTTATATTCACAGGTTCTGCATTGTAGAACAGGAACCACCACTCTGCCTGCTGCAAATAAACGTTCCTATCTCCTGAGCTACTGCAGTCCACATGTTTGCCAGTTGTTGGCAGCCCTCTGTGTTTTTCTAAGCATCCTAATATATTTTCCCGTTCCACTAGGAGGTATCTCTTGATTTCTTCTCCCTCACTCAGTCCCAATGAACGATACCATGTGTTTGGTTGGTTAGGGTGTCTCCCTATTTTTATCATAGACTAATGCTTTATTTGTATTACTACGTAAATCAGTGCAAGGTGTAAAAGTGTAGCGTAATTAGTATTTTATTCACCTAAACTATTTAAGGAGGACAAATCACCTGGGCTCAGCTGGATAGTTCCCTTTCTGTTCCTGCAGGCCCTCGTGGTATTATACCATTGTCAGATACTGGATAGGTGGGAGCTGAACCATCTGAAATGGTCTCATGTGCCTGCTGTTGGTACTGGATACCCAGTCTCTTGCATGGTCTTTTATGTTCAGGAAGGTTATTCTGGGTTTCTGGGCATGATTGCCTTGCTCCCAAGATGGCAAGAGTGGAAATGCCATACAAGCAAAGTTCTAGATCGAGAAATAAAACAATGTCATTTCCAAGTCACTTTATTGGCTTTAGCCAGTCACAAGTTAGTGTAGATTTACTGACTGAAAAATGGAAAATGGAAAGGCTTTTGGTGTCTATATGCCTGCAGAAGTCACACACGTTCTCCATATCAATACCATGCTATCAGCGAGGACACCATTTGTTTTGGGGAGTTTATATGTAATGTGAGTGATATGTACTTCTTCCTGGAGTTTAAAGTGCTCCCTCCCCATCCCCTTACCTTCCATCTGAGTGTAAGCCAAAAGATGACTTGAGATGTCTTCCTAGTTAATTAAGTCAAGGTCCCTCACCTGAACCTGGAGCTGGCCAATTCCAGGTAGTATAGTTAGCCAGCTTACTTGGGGGGTTTCCATCTCTGCCTTTCAAGTGCTGGGATTATATATAGGTGACCACCACTTCTGCCTGGCTTTTCAATGTGTCTCAGGCTCTATACTCTCATCCTCAAGCTTGTGTGGCAAGCCTTTGATCCACTGCGTCATCTCCTCAGCCCTAAAGCTGTTTTTCAATTAGTGAGAACTAATAGAGTATGGAGACATCGTTTATCAGATTTTATAAAAAACTTGGTGAATGAAGAAGAAGGGAATGACTGAACAGTTTCTAGGGGTAAGCCCTCTTGACTTGCAATCCAATGAGATGACCATTCTACCTCCATAGTAAAGACATAGCCTTAGACACACATTACAATCTAACATGAACTCAAATATTTTCCCATTTATTGTGTGTGTGTGTGTGTGTGTGTGTGCATGAGTGTGTGGGGAGCAGAGTGTGTGTAAGCCAGTGCACATGTGCCAGTGAGAGCACAGCTTAGGAGAATTCATTCTGTCCTCCCACCATGTGGATTATGGGTATCCAATTCAGGTCACTGGGCTTTGGTGGCAAGTGCCTTTTATCTGATGGGCCACCTTATTAGCCCAGATTCAAATACTTTATTATGGGAACCTCAGAAATTTCCTTCTATAAAATGATAAAGAAAAATATAAAATAAAACTTATAATAAATAAAAGTACATTGCCATGCATGGACTCTTTGAGCATTAGGAGAACAGACCTTTTAATTCAAGGTGAATTACGGTACACACACAACACATAGCGCACACACAGGTGACATGCATTTGGGCAGGCTATGTGTACAGGAAATGGACTGCTCTTGGTTGACAATATGAAGTATGATAGAGTACTTAATAAGACTGGCAACCTCCAAATGATAGCATAGTTTCATGCTGATCACATAAGGCATTTACCACAGGCATTTATGTTATTTATTGCTGTCATTATGCACTTTTTTCATCCACGGAAATCTCTAAGAAACCGTATTATTAGTTCAGATGACAAAAGATACTATTTCAGATTTGGGTTGAAAGCTTCTTAATGGTATTTTTATTATACATGAAACCACATACCATTTCAGACCATGTCTTTCAATTTCTATGCTTATTAAAGTTGCAATTAATACTTATTTATTCTCCTAATGGAAGACACATTCATGACGTTACCCACTAAAAAATGAATGCCTCTCCTGTAGAATTTGGCTTTTAAATTAATTATACCTTTAAGAAGAAGAAAAAAGTAGCAAACCTTGGTTGGAAAAACACTTTACCAAAGATCTAAAGAGAGTTGTAGACTGTGTAACGTTCAACTGTGTGTCTTTTTTTTCCCCCTACATGTCTCATTTGGTCATTAGGCCTCACTAGACCAGCAGATTTCAAGCAAATCCACAGGGCATGAGAGAGCATGAAGGGAGCAGTAATTATCTCAGAAGAGGAACTCTGCTCCACTTTTTTGTTACTTTTCTTACAATGACTTCTGCATTTAGAAAAAGTCTAAAGCAGAAGCACACTGTCAAATGACCCTTTTCAATATAAGAAACTTAAGTGCTTTTACTTTACACATATGCACACACACTGCTTGACAGGAAGTAAATATTGCAATTGTCTGATCTGAGCTGCTCGATTATTTAGAAAATATTTTTCTTGAGGCCAATGTCATGTATTCAAATTCCAGTTGGACGGTACAGTCTCACATCAAAGGCCTTGTTCTAAAGCCATAGCTTGCTTTTCAGTCCTAACCCATCTCCCACTGGGTGCATTATTGCATATCAGAGCTAGCCCTAGGCCGCTGCTGGCACTCTTAGGACATGCTAAGAAGCTTGGCCCTTCTGATGATCTCCATTGCTTTATTTGTGAGGTTAAGAAGATGTTCAAAACTAATGTCTACTTTGTGGTTCTATTTAGCCGCTCAGACGTAGGTTTGGTGAATTTACTCTAAGAGAAACTCTTCACATCTACAATAAAGAATGAGTCAAGGAAACCCCAAGGATCACAACTTTGAGCGTTATCATGTGTTTTCACCCTAAAGATTCTTTCCTTTATTAAATCCCTTACTTCACCTCCTCCTTCTTCTAGAGAAAATTATGTTCTCATTTTATACTACCACTAGAAGATTGAAGCTTGCAAACCAATGAAAATCCTCCTTAAGGAGCCCGGTGAAACTCCTTGGGAGCTCAGGGATGCACACAGCAAGCACTAGTGAGCCTCCAATTCAACCTCATGCAAGTAAGGCAACAAAAGACATTCCGACTTTTATTTTTTAATTAATTAATTAGCTAATTAGTTAATTAACTTTTGGGCACAGGTCTCATTACATACTCAACTCTTCTGGAACTCACTATATAGACCAAGCAGCCCCTCAAACTCACAAAGATCCACGATCCGCCTACCTCTGTCTCCTGAGTACGGGATGCATGCACTGGCTGGGATGATGGCTCTTTCTGGACTTAGCTTTCTCTCTCTCTCTCTCTCTCTCTCTCTCTCTCTTCTCTCTCTCCATTTCTTCCTTCTTTCCTTCCTTTCTCTCTTTCATTGTTTTATTTTTTTGATTATTTTTTTCTTTTCGAGACAGGGTTTTTCTATTGCTTTGGAGCCTGTCCTGAAACTCACTCCGTAGACCAGGCTGACCTTGAATTCACAGAGATCCACCTGTCTCTGCCTCCTGAGTGTTGAGCTTAAAGGCATGTGCCACCACCGCTCAGCTGACCTCAGAGCTTTTATTTGCTATAAAAATTGTATAAGAGCATGTTTATAGTTTATTAAGACCTCTGGGGTTCTCAGAAAGGGGATTGGAGCACTGACAGGGTTATTTCCTTCTCTCCAAAGCACAGAAAGATCTTTTTCAAGGTTTAGAACAAAATCACAGAACCAAATATGGACTCCTCCGTAGTCTCTCTGAGCCAGTTGAAAAATCACACCGATGACAAATGTAGTGGCCTTTCTTCAGCAAAGTGAGGTGGATTGAAATCTCAAGCATGGCACACTTTCAGAATGTGCAGACAAACAATAGATAACAGCCCACGGGGAGGCAGAGGAGTTGATAAGTGGTGTGTGTGTGGCTACTCCCTGACACAGTGTCAAGTGCAGAGGGCATCTCAGGCGAGCACTGCTTCCACAGCATGACCTGTGATTCATGGCTATGTCTATACCGTGTCTCAGGAACAAAACAAAACAAAACAAAACAAAAAACAACCACTTTATGTCCAGGAATCCAGGGTAAAGCCACCAATGACCTGTAGGCATATGGGGCCATTTAGGTTCAGGTGTGGAAATCTTTTCTTTTTGAACTCCCAGAAGTCCACAAATACTGCCTGACCCTTCCAGGAGTAACAGATGACCACTGCAGACAGGAAGTACAGGTGGCTGTTTGTGCAATCTATTGGTTGAAAAGGTGTTTCTAGGCAAAACAGAATGTGTAATGTAATCTAAACATTGAATGATAGAAATTAGACAAACATTTTTTTGACATTCTCTTTTAGTTAACTTCAAATTCTGTAGACACTGAGGCCAATGTAGGCATATTCTTTAAAAATAACACTTTTCAGAAATTACAGGCACAAGCGATACCTACATTATTTTATGTCCCAAAGTTCACTAGTCGTTGCTTTAGTTATCCGAGTGCGGCTGCCAATAAACAGAACAAAAATGGTCAAGAAACACTTGTATTTTGCCAGTGAACACAGTGTTCTAGCTGTCTGAGGCTTCCAGTCACAAACCCAGATCTGGTTCTTGTACTGGTTGACACTCTCCCTTGGATGTCTCAGAGACACCTCAAAATCAGCCTGGACAAGACTGAACTCCTGATCTGTTCTCAGAGCTGGCCATCCTTCAGTGTTTCCTATCTCAGTCCTTGGCACTGGCATCCACCCCCTTTGTGGCTCAAGGATGAGAGAGTCATTCTTCATACCTCCAGATTCTCAGCCCTCCCTTTAACCCACCACAAGACCCTTTATTTTCATCCCTACAAAATTTCAGATCTTCCAAATGCTTCCCATCTTTGTGGCCCTCCACCCTGGTCCCAGCCTTTGTCTGGTTTAGCTCCTGCCTTCTGGCCAATGTATGAGTCATGTCTCTTGACTCCAACAGTATGCCAGTGACTTGGGCAAAGCTTGAATTTAATCAGATCACCTTGTTGTATCAAAGCCTTTAACTTATCTTTAGCTGGGTGCTGTAGACTTGCATAGGAGCCTTAATCACAAGTCCCAAGCCCCACGTAGTCTCATGCCACTCCCCTATCCCCCCAGCTTCACACTCCCCATCATCCTCTTACTGTGCTATTTGAATGGAATTGCTCTTCCTCTATGACATCACATCCATGCCACGGGGGCTTAACTTAGGCTTTGCTCTGCATGTAGTAAACCACTCCTAACATTTGCTAAGCAGCATTTCTCACTTGGAAGTGTGCACTGAGCCCTGTGGTACTCTTCCTGGTAGCATTTCTATACCTCGTTGGTGTCACCAAATCCGGTAGTAACAGTAGTCGCTCTCCACCCCTTCTTCACTCTATATGCTATAAATTTGATAAGACCAGCAACAATATCCGTGTTCCCTTATCTCATGTCTCTGGCACCGAGTATGTGGCTGGGTTAGCAGTCACTTGATAAATACATAATGAAGGAACAGCTGAGTATACAATTGAGATATGACTTTTGGTGAATTTGTTCCACAGCGTCCTGATGACCCAACGATATGGAGGATCTGATACTTTAAAAAGTTTTAACTTATTATTTTTTTTTTTTTTTTTTATTTATTTATTAAGAATTTCTGCCTCGTCCCCACAACCGCTTCCCGTTTCCCTCCCCCTCCCCCGATCAAGTCCCCCCCCCCTCATCTGCTCGAAGAGCAATCAGGGTTCCCTGACCTGTGGGAAGCCCAAGGACTGTCCACCTCTATCCAGGTCTCCTAAGGTGAGCATTCAAACTGCCTAGGCTCCCACAAAGCCAGTACGTGCAGTAGGATCAAAAACCCACTGCAATTGTTCTTGAGTTCTCAGTATTCCTCATTGTCCGCTATATTCAGCTAGTCTGGATTTATCCCATGCTTTTTCAGACCTAGGCCAGCTGGCCTTGGTGAGATCCCAATAGAACATCCCCATTGTCTTAGTGTGTGGGTGCACCCCTCGTGGTCCTGAGTTCCTTGCTCGTGCTCCGTCTCCTTCTGCTCCTGATTTGGACCTTGAGATTTCTGTCCGGTGCTCCCGTGTGGGTCTCTGTCTCTGTCTCCTTTCATCGCCTGATGAAGGTTAATATTCCTGAGGATGCCTATGTGTTTGTCTTTGGATTCACCTTATTTAGCTTCTCTAGGAACATGAATTATAGGCTCAATGTCCTTTATTTATGGCTAGAAACCAAATATGAGTGAGTACATCCCATGTTCCTCTTTTTGGGTCTGGCTTACCTCACTCAGGATAGTGTTTTCTATTTCCATCCATTTGTATGCAAAATTCAAGAAGTCCTTGTTTTTTACTGCTGAGTAATACTCTAATATGTATATATTCCATACTTTCTTCATCCATTATCATACAACAAAAGTATATGCTCAACTATGTTCATGGCAGCATTGTTTGTAATAGCCAGAACCTGGAAACAACCTAGATGCCCTTCAACGGAAGAATGGATGAAGAAACTTATTATTTTTTTTCTTTTTCCTAAGTATAAGTTAGAGAAACGTGTTCAATGGTGACATGCTACTCTAAACTATGAAAGCAGGGTTGGCAAGAAGGGCTAAGTCTCAGGGAGGGAAGAGCGAAGGGAGGGGAGGAGAGAAGAGAAGTAAACTCATCCTGAAGAAAAGCAAGGAGCAGATCAAAACTGGGCAGAAAGAGGATAGAAGTGTGCACCTGGTAAAGAGTATGTGACAGAGGGCTAGAGAGATGGCTCAGTAGTTAAGAGCATTTGCCTGCTCTTCCAAAGGTCCTGAGTTCAATTCCCAGCAACCACATAGTGGCTCACAACCATCTGTAATGAGGTCTGGTGCTCACTTCTGGCCTGCAGGCATACACACAGAATATTGTATACATAATAAATAAGTATTAAAAATAATAAAATATGTTAAAAAATAAAAATATGTATATAAAAAAGAGTATGTGACAGAAAGTCTGGACCCCCCACCAGGTGAACTGCTTACATGTCTCCAATGCAAGAATACATAGGCATAGTCATACACATGTGCATAACCCACACTCACACCTGTATGCCTATACATAAACACATGAAGAGCTAATGAGCATCTCACCTGTTTATAAACACATGAATGAATGCAAGGTATGTGATCTGCACTCAGGAACCATTATGCTGTTGCTTTTTTTCTTTCTTCCTTTTTTTCCTTTTCTTTTCTTTTTCTTTTTCTTTTTCTTTCTTTTCTTTCTTTTTTTTTTTTTTTTTGAGATTAGGGTCTCAATGTAGCCTGGCTGGCCTGGAACTCACAGTGGCATCTCATATCAGCTTCCCAAGTGCAGGGTTTACAGGGAGATACTGCCACTGCATCTGACAGGAACTCAGGATTCTTGGCTCCACCACTAATGTGCCATTGTTCCTCCATCAGAAAAAAAAATATCTCTATGTCTTCCGTGTTTAAGGGTAATGAGCTAAAATTACTAATAAATGAAATTCAACTATTGTTGAACTTTGATGTAAAAAATTGAATCTCTATGAGAGAATTAAAGGAGGGGAAAAGAACACTGCCTTGCATTTCCCTGCCCTCTAATGGGCTTCATGATGAACACAGCCCTTAATGAAACCAATCCCTGCATTTTTCATGTTGTCTTTTACTATAATAACTGTGTAAATATATACATTAATTTTCTCAAGTCTCTGTTACAAGAGTCTTGGCTGATTCCCAACCAAACACAAAATCTTGCAAACCTTTGATACATGCACACACACATACACACACACACACACACACACAAACACACACACACACACACAAGTGTACATATATATTTGCCCACGGCAGCTCTTTCAGAGCTACCTAGAAAATGCACTTTCAGTCTCTGCTTAGTACTTGAACATTTGCTTGACTTTAATAGGCTGGGATGATTTCAGCTTATAAATCTTCAACTGGAGGATAAAGTTCAAGTAGATAAAATCAAACAGATGTTGGTGGGAGGATTTCTTCATGACCCATAAAAGTACTATCATCAAAGCTGAGAATCATTTGTTTTGAATTATTACACTGTTATCAAAAGGATTGTAACCGTCTGTTTGTTGAGGAATTGGATCTGTTTATCTGAAAACAGAAGAAAGATGCCAGGCTGAGGCGTTCCTGGGAATGTGTGCTTCAGATGATGGCTGACACTAGGGCCAGGGGGAGGGCGTGGGGGGCAACGGAGACACTCTGATTGACAATTGTCAGCAACATAGGCGTCGGGGCATGCCATTCTTGAGCATCAGCCAGAACGTGGCTGAAGTCAGGGGTGGGGTTAGGCTGGGGAAACCCCAGAGGAAAACTAGAACGCTCGCTTCGAAGTGAAGAATTAGCTGTTAGGGAACAGAAAATAACTCATTTTCTGCATCTCAGACGGTAGGCTGGGAAAGTGCAGGGAGACACCATTTTCAGGAGTTCTGTCCAGGAGCCGAGCCGCTGCAGTACACAGACCATCCGGGGCTGCTGTTGTGGGATGGTCTCACTTTGTCTGTGTCCACTCCTGCCTGTAAAGCAGCTCTCCAAATGCCTCATTCATTGTATAAACTTAGTTTATAGGCTCAGGCATGTCTCAGTATTTGTGAGCTTAAAAGGCAACACACACATGCAAAAATATTAAAAACATAATGTAAAGAAATGTCTTAAAACTACAGACGACTGACACATTGAAATTGTCTCCATTTAGTTATCAAGTCCCCTCCAGGCACCGGACACCGGCACCAGTAAAATCTGACCTAGCAGACGGTTCCTTCCAGATTGTCCCCCGGCAGAGTTTGAAGGCATTGGGTAATCTGCCTCCTTCAATATGACTAAAGCTTTCTTTGCCTCAGCACTTCCATGCACTCAGTTCTTCCTGGTTGTTTGGTTTTCATTGTTTTAGTAATGAAAGTGGTTCATCTTTTCCACTCACATGTGGCTATATATAGTACAGTTTGCTATTCTATAAGTGTATGTTGTCATTTTCCAGAGAGAATGGTGATATTTAAAGGTTGCATGTGGCCATAGGTTATATCTATTTTCAATGGCCAACTGACTATGGGTCTTGTGTTTATTCCTCGAAATGATTACCCTTTTGAAGGCTGTACCTAGATAGATGCACACTGACACTACATGAAGATCACTCTGCTGCATCCTCTTCTCCATAAATCATTTTCAAACCTTTTATTTTATGTATTTAAATAACATTTTTTTCATTTATTTTGCATAACAACCATTTTCCCCTCCCTCCTGTTCTCCCTTTCCTATTTACTCCCTCCTCCCCCACCCACTCCTCCTCCAGCTCCATTCAGAAAGGGCCAGGCCTCGCATGGGCTTGCACAAAGCAAAGCTCCTCCTCTCATGTCACAGTGCCGGATAATCCAGCATGGGAACAGGTTACGGAAAGCCAGCTGAGCACCCGGCAGAGGTCCTGTCCTCACGGTTGGAAGCTGTACTAAAAGACCAAGCTCCACGATTGTTACACACATGCAGAGGGCCTAGGTGGGTCCCATGCAGACTCTCTGACTGTTGGTCCAGCGTCCATGAGTTCCCTCGAACTCTGGTTAGCTGTCTCTGTGGGTTCCCCCATCAGGAGCCCCCTGACTCATACAATCCCTCTTCCCTTTCTTCTGGAAGACACAAGGAGCTTAGTGCAGTGCTTGGCTGTGGATCTCTGCCTCTGCTTCTATCAGTTACTGGATAGAGTATCTCTGAGGACAATGACACAAGTCACTGATCTTTTTACAGTAGATGGTTCAGGTACCCTCTACACCATTGCTAGGAGTCTTAGTTGGTGTCATCCTTGTGGGTTTCTGGGGGCTTCCCTGGCACTAGGTTTCTCTGTAACCCTGAAGTGCGCCCCCCATCAAGACATCTCTTTTGCTACTCTTCCTGCCTCCAGCCCACCTCCCACACCCAGCCCGCCCAGTCTGCTTCCTGCTTTTCTAGCCAGTTTCTGCGTGGATAAACAAAACACGTGTGACTTGTTTTTCTCACTATGTTGACTTTTATTTTTTTCCAGTTAGCCTGATGGCTCTATAATTGTGTTCACATTCTAAAAGTGACATCATTTTGGTTCTTCCTGATGACTAAGCAGTATGTCAATATTCATATAGATCTCAAATTTTCATCTTTTCATTTGCTGATGAACACCTGGGCTGAGTATACAACTAAAGCCTTTCTTGTTTGTGGTCAGAGAATGACTAGGAGGAAAATGTGTGTTAGGGGTTCTTCATGGCCCAGTGGTTCCAGCACAGCTCTGTGTGGATTCAGTGAATATTTCATATAATATTTAGAGAAGAAATATGTATACATTGACAGTTTTTTATTTGTCCAAAATTCACGGTTACATTTAGCTCTTTTGAAGTCCTACTGTATGCCCCCATTCATCTGTCTAGTATTCACATATGATTTTAGCTAGGAGTGACAGTCATTAATTTTAATGGACTGAAGAACCGAATCTATTCTTTCATTTGTTCACTTAAAGTGTTTGTTTATGTGCTTGCCCATATATCTTATGGCAGACAGTGCGCTAAAGGAATAGGAAGGCATAGGTCTTTTTAAAAAAACTTATTCTTCTCTCATAAATTACATCTGGACTGCAGTTTCCCTTTCTCCTTTTCTCCCAGCCCCCAACCTCACCCCCATTCACTCCTCCTCTGCTTCCCTTCAAAAAAGGCCAGGCCTCCCAGGAATATCAAGCAAACATGGCATATCAAGTTGCAATAAGACTAGGTACCTCCCTTTATATTACATTACGTCTAGACAAGGCAACCCAGTGGGATGAAAAGTGTCCCAAAAGCAGGCACAAGAGTCAGGGACAGGCCCCTGCTCCCACTAGTTTTCCACTAGAAGACCAAACTACAAAACCATAACATATAGGTAGAAGACCTATGTCAGACCCATGAAGGTTCCCTGGTAGTCAGTTTAGTCTCTGTGAATCTATATAAGCCCTGGTTAGCTCATTCTGAGTATATATTATGTTTGTCTTTCTGGGTCTGGGCTACCTCAGGGTGATTGTTTTTAGTTCCATCAATTTGCCTACAAATTTCATGTTGCTATATTTTTACCAACTGAGTAATACTCCATTTTGTAAAGGTACTGTATTTTTTTTTTAATTATTTTTTGGTTGAGGGTCATCTAGATTGCTTCCAGTTTCTGGTTATTATGAATGATGTTATTGTGAGCATAGTTGACAAATGTTCTTCTGGTAGGATGGAGCAACCTTTGGGTTTATGCACTGAAGTGGCATAGCTGGGTCTTGAGGTAGATTGATTCCCTGTTTTCTGAGTAACCATCATATTGAATCCCAAAATGGTTGTACATGTTTGCGCTCCCACCAGCAGTGGAAGAGTGTTCTTCTTAAGGCATGGGCCTTAATTTAGTTTTAAAGATTAGGCATCTTACAGAAAAGAACAGGGTAGGCTATTGCTATGGAGTCTGTCTCAAGTTGTGTGACTGAGAATGACTTAGACAGTCTGTTTTCCTTACGCATCCGTGTTTTTCCCCAAGGTGCTTCAGCCTTCCCTCTTCTTCAGCTCCTCATACATAGTCGGCCATACTAAGCTAAAGAAGTGGACTTACAGAAGCACTTGGAATGTTGTCTGACCCCTCTTCTCTGTCCTGGCTACTAGATGTGAACTCTGGCAGACTCCATGGCTTCTCTGGTTATTAATTTTTCCCTAATTTTTCGGTATACGTGTGTGTGTATATGCCATGTGTGGAGGCCAGAGGATACCCTCAGGGGTCCTTACATAAGCATTGTCAACAAATAGGCTAGGATGGCTGGAGAGGGAACCCCAGAGATTTGCCTGTACCCAACTTTCCAGTGCAGGGATTACAAGTATGTAGTGCTACTCCTGCTCTTTATTATTTTTTATTTTTATTTTTATCATGGGTTTTGGGAAGGTAATTAAGTTTCTTGTGCAGGTGTGATAGATAGCACATTACTGACTGAACCATTGCCTCAGTCCAATTTTTCTGGTTAATTTAAAGAAAGCAAAATTCAATGGCCCTATTAAGTCACAAGCAAAGTGTCAATTTAGAAATAAGAATATTATTTTTTGGTCTTACACAAAGCTAAATACACAGTGGAAAGGACTAAAGCTATGTGGGTCAGTAATAGAATATTTAGCACTCTCTAGGCTCTGGGTTTGACTCCCAGCATTGATTCATGTACACATGTGTATTTGTGGGAATGTGTGCTAATGTTCATGTACACATATATGTTCTTGATTAAGGTACTGTGATTGTGTAGTTCATTTAAAAATACAGTGTATAATTAAGAAATATAGGTTAATAGATAATCATCTGTAAGAGTCAAACTTGTAGTCATGTTAGTTCAGTTTTCTAGATATATAAAGATATATTTCAGTTAGATAGGTATTCTTTTTTATTTTATTTTTTTATTTATTTATTAAAGATTTCTGCCTCCTTTCTGCCACTGCCTCCCATTTCCCTCCCCGTCCCCTAATCCACTCCCCCTCCCTCATCAGCCCAAAGAGCAGTCAGGGTTCCCTGCCCTGTGGGAAGTCCAAGGACCTCCCACCTCCTTCCAGGTCTAGTAAGGTGAGCATCCAAACAGCCTAGGCTCCCACAAAGCCAGTACGTGCAGTGGGATCAAAACCCAGTGCCACTGTTTTTGACTTCTCAACAGTCCTCATTGTCCACTATGTTCAGCGAGTCCGGTTTTATCCCATGCTTAACCCACTGACTGGGAGAAGATCTTCACCAACCCCACAACTGACAAAGGTCTGATCTCCAAAATATATAAAGAACTCAAGAAACTAGACTGTAAAATGCTAATCAACCCAATTATAAAATGGGGCACTGAGCTGAACAGAGAATTCTCAACAGAAGAACTTCAAATGGCCAAAAGACACTTAAGGTCATGCTCAACTTCCTTAGTGATCAGGGAAATGCAAATCAAGACAATTTTAAGATACTGTCTTACACCTGTCAAAATGGCTAAAATAAAAAACACCAATGATAGCCTTTGCTGGAGAGGTTGTGGAGTAAGGGGTACACTCATCCATTGCTGGTGGGAATGCAAACTTGTGCAACCACTTTGGAAAGCAGTGTGGCAGTTTCTCAGGAAATTCAGGATCAACCTACCCCTGGACCCCGCAATACCACTCTTGGGAATATACCCAAGAGATGCCCTATCATACAATAAAAGTATATGCTCAACTATGCTCATAGCAGCATTGTTTGTAATAGCCAGAACCTGGAAACAACCTAGATGCCCTTCAATGGAAGAATGGATGAAGAAAGTACGGAATATATATATTAGAGTACTACTCAGCAGTAAAAAACAAGGACTTCTTGAATTTTGCATGCAAATGGATGGAAATAGAAAACACTATCCTGAGTGAGGTAAGCCAGACCCAAAAAGAGGAACATGGGATGTACTCACTCATAATTGGTTTCTAGCCATAAATAAAGGACATTGAGCCTATAATTCGTGATCCTAGAGAAGCTAAATAAGAAGGTGAACCCAAAGAAAAACATATAGTCGTCCTCCTGGATATTAACCTTCATCAGGCAATGAAAGGAGACAGAGACAGAGACCCACATTGGAGCACCGGACTGAAATCCCAAGGTCCAAATCAGGAGCAGAAGGAGAGAGAGCACTAGCAAGGAACTCAGGACCGTGAGGGGTGCACCCACACACTGAGAAAATGGGGATGTTCTATCGGGAACTCACCAAGGCCAGCTGGACTGGGTCTAGATAGGTATTCTTGAAATCTTTCAGAGATCTTCAGAATATGGAATTTGAAATATTTTAAGAACTTAGGACTTTTCATGACAATGAGACAAATCTGCTCTGGGCAGTACAGCACGAATCTACTCCAAGAGGATGATGGGCATCAAAGAGGCTCTTCATGGAGTTTGTTAGCCATTTGTGCAAAAAACTACTCTTTCCTGGACTGCTTGATGTTATGCTGTATGAACTGGACATACAGGACACATGGAGAAATGACTGATGAACTTGCCTAAAGGTGAGATGGTCCTTCAGGGTTCCTGCTTCACTAAAGAGTCTGCAAGACAATCTGCAGGACACAGAAAAAAGTGACTGACAAACTGCCAATATAGGTAGAACTGTCATTGAAATTTCCTGCTTCGTAGAAAAGTCTGATGGATAATATGGGCCTGAAGGCTGAGGACTAGATGCCTCAATAATACAGATGAACTTTGGGTGACTCTCCAGGTAGTGAGATGTCTCTGTCAATTCTAGAATTTTCGAAGTTACTTACAATGCACTTCCTGTTTACTAGATAAAGCCTTCTGGAGGCTTTGAGGGAGTTGAAGAAAATGTAGTTATAGTTATAGTTTTTCTTAGTTATGATAAAAGATAAAGTAAATATAAATGTTGTAGTTATAATTCTTATTTGATACCTGCTTTGTTATATGTAATTTTACTATATTAAAGTTAAAACCTTCCTTTTTATTTAAACAGAAAAGGGGAGGTGATGTGGGATTCCCCTTTTATGCTGTGAAAACCATTGATTAATAAAGAAACTGGCTTGGCCTGATAGAGTAGAACAGAGCTAGGTAGGGAAAACTAAACTGAATGCTGGAAGAAAGAAGGCAGAGTCAAAAGAAGCCATATAGCTCTACTGGAGACAAATACTGGAACTTTACCCAGTAAGCCCATGGAGATGGGTTAATTTAAGATATGAGTTAGCCAGAAATATGCTGAAGCTATGGGCAAAACAGTATTGCAAATAATACAGTTTCTGTGTGATAAATACGGGATTAGTTGGGTTGGAAACCTCCTAATAACACCTAGAAGACCATTTTTTTTTTTTTTTGGTTCTAACCAATTGCCAACAAGTCTTTTTTTCAGATCTCCAAGGCCTGTAGACATGGCTCCTTGGCTCTTCCTATGAAAGACCTCACTGTGTTCATTCCCTCAAGAATACTTTTTTTTTAAAAAAAAACTTATTCTTTATCTGATAGGGGCATAAGAGATTTCTAAAAGCTTGTATATCAGGTTTATGGCTCAAAATATTGCGATGGACATTAAATTTGTAATTCTAAACTATTTCTAACAAATAAGGATCCTTAAAGAAACACAACAGACTGATGACATAATTTTGAAAGCATGGAGATTTTTTTGAGAAAAATTTAGAATTGCTGTATGAGTCATTCAAAGAATTTCAGTAAAATAAATCTCAGAACAATGCTTCTCTAAAATATCTATATTTCACTCTCATATACTTTCTACCATTTTCTTTTTTGTTCAAAATATTAGACATCTCTTAATTTTGAAAATTAATAACTGATTGGATAATAAGTTGGAAACTGGTAAAAAATATAATATAGAAAATGGTAAGCTGCTTTTGAGAAATAAAATCCAAATTTAATCAAAGCTCCACTGGCTGTGCTGAACTTTGCTCCACTCCTTTTGCGTGGACACAGGGAATATCTGCTTCTTCCTTCACCTCGTTCCATTGGTAGATCCCAGGGCTGCTCAACAGCACTTTGTTGATCGTGGCTTGGTGGATGTGCTTACTTCCTGAGATATGGGGTGAAGCACACTTCCAACTTCTGTGAGAGACTGTACTCAGCTAACAAGTGTCCTCGTGCCCTTAGAAGCATCGTATCAAATAATCACTAAAAACACTGGGATAGGCCGGGCGGTGGTGGCGCAGGCCTTTAATCCCAGCACTTGGGAGGCAGAGGCAGACGGATCTCTGTGAGTTCGAGACCAGCCTGGTCTACAAGAGCTAGTTCCAGGACAGGCTCCAAAACCACAGAGAAACCCTGTCTCGAAAAAACAAAAACAAAAACAAAAAAAAAACAACAAAAAAACCCAAAACAAAACAGTGGGATAGATTACAATAAGACAACCAAAATACAATGAAACAAACAACAAACAAACAAAAACAGACCAAGAAAGAGACCAGGGTGCCTACACCAGCATGTCTCCTGTTTGCTGAGCAGTAGGTTCAGTGTCTTCATTCTTCCTGTGCTCTACAGTTTAAACCCCTTGCTTTATGTTGCAGTTAGACAGAGAGGCCAGAACAGGAGACATGAGAACATTATCAAGCTACCATTTTAGTTAGGCTCAAGATGCTGCTGCTTTAGTCCAAACTTCAGCAGTAGAATTGCTCAGAATAGGTCTATTTTTGGAAACATTTGGAAAGACACGCTTTTTTTCCTCCCCCTTCTGTTTTACATATACAGTAATTCTGATAATTCTTAATTAAAAAAGAAGAGTTTTTAAAGCTTAGGATAAATTGGATAGAACAGGCATAACCAATTTAAGCATAAAGATGTGTCTCCAAACACTTTTCTGCTAGATCCCATTAGGCGATACACTTAGAAGGAGCCCTCTCTGTAGCAGAACCATTGGTTTTGTGCTTTGTTGTGGTTGGTAGTGGCATTTCTTTCGAATGGATGGTAATTTTATATAAAATATGTAAAGAGATTGAACACATGTGTGCAAATGCCTCCAAGCACAGTACAGAGCAATTGAAGCAAATGTTATGTGTCCAATTAGTAAAATTATTTTCATCACAAAGTAGACCCAAAGAACATTTTCCTTTAAAAAGAGTTGATTACCATACTGGAATGGTACCAAATGGCTACCATCTTATTATGTCAATGGTTGTGATTTTAAACACCAATAAATTATTGTCAACATCATCATCATCATCTTTTTCTTCTCCTCTTTCTAGCAGAATGGATTCCTTACTTTTTGTTCTTGACCATTTATAATCTGTCTCCCATCCATTTCGAGCACCGGCATAGATGTTCATCATCCAGATGCCTCCGAAGGAATTCTTTTCCTTGGGTTGAAGTCGGTGATTGCCATAGAGAGATGGCTACTGTTGACGAAACTGGACCTTGTTGAAGGAGTGTGGAGATGAGCAGGGTTAAGTAGAGACCGCCCCCTAAGGACATTCATTACAGACTTGTATTTGGCTGGATCAAGAATGACAGCTCTGGTAATTAGTGCAAATTTTTTAATTATAGAATGCCAAGCCCGTGACGTCCTTTCTTTTGGTTTCCTTTTTTCCCCCTTTTTCTTCCCTGAGATTTGTCCTAAGAAGAGAGCCAGGGGAAAAATGAAGTGAGAATTAGATTAAAGCTGCCGTGCACTGCCGAATGCTGAGCCTACATGAGCTGTGGGATCAAGGAGCAGTGCTGGAAAAGCTCTCCTACAGTTGCTGAAAGTAAGCACAGCATCAGAATTTCGTCCCTCTCCGATGCTGTCTGCTTCCAGTGAGGGTCACTGGTGCTGCTGCTAGGCACTCTCTGAAAAATCAGGGATAAAGAATAAATAACTGTAAGCCTTAGTGACTCAAACAAATTATTTTCCAGTTGGTCGACAGAGTGCTAAGTGAAAGGCAGAGAGCTTGAACATGAACATCTTGACTGGTGATCGGTGTCAGCCACTTTCTGTGTCCAGAAGTCTCTTAACTAAGGAGACACATTACTGAGTCTGAGTGACTCTCCTTGAGCATGCAAAAAAAAAAAAAAGCACATAGAAAAGATATATCAGGATCCAGAGAGGTCCATGTATTCTTGAAGTAGTATCTAATTAATGAACCTTGGATGACATTGTACTTTATATATGAAAAACATATTCTATACAACTTAGCTATTGAACATGCATTTTATATTATGAGTAACAAATAAATTGATACCTTTTGTTTGTCCCAGTATTTGAAAATTGGTGAACTGTAGACAGTTAATTCTGAAACAGGTGTTTTCCTTTCTTACCAGAATATTCGAGTGCACTTGTCATGCAATTTGGGAAATATTTTGTCAAAGGCCTGCATGTTCGATCAGTAGCTGCATTTCACCAAAATGACTGTTAGCCTTGAACATGCAAAATCCAAAGACACAGAAGGACAGATTTGCAGCTATGCTTTTCTGCTGAATAAAAACTGATGCAAAAATAACATCCAGTCTTTGGCCATTAGCAGCCGCAAGGACCGCTCACGGAGGCACCTGTGCCTATGCCTTCTCTTCTACCAGAAGGGCTGAAAACATGATCTCTTTGGGAATTCCAGTTTTTTTTTTTTTTATGATGCTGTCAGGGAATCCATTTGACGAACTTTTAATAATAACCCATTTCAGATATTGAAAGTTCCTTCTAGCATACACAAAGAGACTGAGAAACATCACTAGTCTTTTAAAAATAATTTGCTGCAATTTTACTGCCTAAAAGAGCATATAAAAAAATCATCTTCTTACCGTGTGTCCAAAATGACACCACCAACCCTGTTAGCAGTGTGGTTCACCCACCGAGCTCTTACTGGGCACTGCTGTATGCACTTTGTATGATTATAGTATTTGTATATTTATTTATTTAATGTTTATGGGTGTTCTGTCTGCATGAGTGTATGTTTATCGCATATGTACAGTGCCTGAGTAGGCCAGAAGAGGGGGTTAGATCCCCCTGGAACTGGAGTTAGAGTAATTGTAAGCATGTGGATGCTGGGAACTCAACACGAAGTTCTCTTAACTGCTGACCTATCTTGCCAGTCCTAATTAGAGTTTTTAAAAATCCTCCCTGCAATTACTGAGGAAAATACTATCATTATCTCCATCAGAAGTGAAGGTGAGGAATTGGTCAAAGACTACAACAATCGCATGTGACAACAGATTCCCAGAAGTCAAATGCCAAGGACTTTCAGGCAAGATGTAGTTATGTCTTTGTCCCAGCTGATTAATTGCCTTGGATTCTAATATTTGAAATTTCTAAACAGTAAATAAAAAAATAGTAAATGCTGCATTTGAAAATAGTAATGACTCAGTTTCCACACAGCTCTGTGAAATCTTTTTCTGCAGACAATTTTGGACTCTGAATTATCATCATCTTCAAAATACTGATGAGTATGGACATTGATAACCTACAGAGTGCAGTGTTGTGGTTTGATATCAAGCCCTCTCCTAGGTGCACATGTATGTTTGTGTGCTTGCTTGTATACATGCATGCAATTGTCCAAGTTTCTGTCAGCATAGAAAAGCATGTGGAAAGACATATGGTTAAAAGCTATTACCCAGGAACCATGGGAAAGGTGTAAGGCTGTGCATACATGTGAACATGGATGGGGAAACCCGAAAGGACAGAATTAGAGAAAAATCAAGGGAAACAATGAATGGAAAAGTGTATGCACTTGTAGATCAGGACATAAATAATAACAGTAATATGAATTACAGAAACTCTGGCCTAGGTATCAGAAACCATGGGTTTTGTTGCCTGTTTTGACAGTGGCTTGCTGTGGTTCTGTGGATGTTACTTTCGTTCGTTCCAGTTTTGCCCCTGTAGAATGAAGAGTGCTCTGGTTCTTTTAACTTCTTTGAGGAGTTGCTATGGTAACCAAGTGATATGGGTCCAGGTGTTTTGAAAACATCTTGGGCTATGCCTGCTTAGGCATAACTCTGTATCTTCTATATCTGTTTTTGATATTGACAACGAAAATTCGAACTTAAAAGACAAAAATTTCACATTTAGATATTTGCTACCAATTTTTCCCCTGACCTCTTTTGTTGGTATTAAAATGAGTGTAGCTTTGGCTTCTGGAAAGTTAAAGTCTTGTGTACAGAACACACTTTGATTAGATAACAAATTATAAAGGATTTTTAAAGACTTAAACATCTAAATATATCCAGGAGAATGAGCTATACAGACTGTTATTGTATTTTTTAATTTAAATTTATTTATTGTTTTTAAAACAATCTTTTCTCATTTTACACACCAATAACAGTTCCCACTCCCTCTTCTTCTCCTGCTCCCCACACGTCCCTGCCTCAACCCCTCGACAGGGTAAGGCTTCCCATGGCAAGTCAACAAAATCGAGCACAACACTTTGAGATAGGAGCAAGGCCCTCCTCACTATATCTAGACTGAGCAAGGTATCCTTCCAAAAAGAATGCGTTTCAAAAAGCTAGTTCAAGCACTAGGGATAAATCCTCTTCTCACTGCCAGTGGCCTCACAGACTGCCTCAGTCATACAATAAAAACTCAAGAAACTAGACATCAAAAGGCCAACTAATCCAATTTAAAAATGAGGTACAGATCTAAACAGAATTATCAGTTGAAGAATCTCAATGGCTGAAAGACACTTACGGAACTGCTCAACATCCTTAGCTGCCAGGGAAATGCAAATCAAAATGACTCTGAAATATCATCTTATACTGGTCAGAATGGCTAAGATCAAAAACACCTATAATAGCTTATGCTGTAGAGAATGTAGAGTAAGGGAATCACTCCTCCATTACTGGTGGGAGTACAAACTTGTGTAGCCATTGTGGAAATCAATATGGCTGTTTCTCAGAAAATTGGGAATCAACCTACTTCAAAACCCAGCAACACATTTGGGTGAAAATGCACACTCATACCACAAGGGCATTTTCTCAACTATGTTTATAGCAGCATTATTTGTAATAGAACCTGTTATTGCATTTCATTACTTTTCTATAGTTAGAATTTCAAACTAGTCATAACAAAATCCATGCACTAAAATTAAGAAAATGCCTTTTCATGTAACAAAGAAGTACAATTTTTGTGTTAACAGTTTAAAATGTTTTATTTAAAATATAGTTAAGAATTTTGTTGGTCTAGCAGTGTAGCAACAGTATATTACTTTCTAATATGCACAGATAAATGTGGCTATCTCTCCTCATTAAAGAAGCTCCTCTTTACAGAAAATGGGGACAATTACAGAAAACCACAGTTGAACACAAAGTAGTGATCAGCAAATCATGGGAGCCCAGCCGTAGGGGATACACCTACATCACAGCTTTTGTGTCTATGGCTTAGGGAACATGACATAAAAGAGGTGGAAAGATTGTAAGAGCCAGAGGACCAGGGAGTCTGCTGTGAAACAGTCTATCTTGGAAATGGATGCATAAATACGAGCAGAACAGGGGCAACATCAATAGACATACTGCTATGGAAAGGGGAAAAGCTCACTGGGTCCTACCCTTGGACAAGGTACTATGGACAACCAATGTCTGCTGAGCGAGGGAGAGTCAGCGGTTCCCAGGAATGAACTGCCTAGAAAGGTGTTTGTCAAGTCACCTGCAAGGGTCAAGAAGCCCTTCCCACCCATCTCAAGTTCTAGGAATTGGAGGAGAAGGGAGCAGAAGGTTGTGTAACTTGACTTGTCTCTTTGAATGGAAGGTCTCTGTGATGCAAATTGGAAATATTATCTCTTTCTTGGCTCTGTTTCTTATGGCTGCAATTTTAACCTTAAGTTTTCTCATGTTGCTTTTGCTTAATGTTGTGCTGTGGCTATACCTTATAACATAGATGACAACGAGAAAGTACAATGTCAAGTTATATAATGTTCCAAACCAGCCCAGTGGCTGGCAGTACATAGCATGAGTGGGAGACAGTCTGAACAATCGCATCAGGACCACATCCCCCCATCTCTAGTGGCTGCATATGCATAGCCTCTTGGGATTTTCTAGCGTGTAGGCCCAAAACATTTAACGACCTTTCAATTTATAAAGTTAAAGAGCAGAAACAAAAGAGTTGAGCTCCTTATAATGGTGTGAATACTGTGGCAACCTGCCTGCTAGGCTCTGTGGGTTGCTAAGTCACGTCTGCTGCATCTGTGATGTGTGTGTGTGTCTGCGTGTGCACGCGTGCACATGTGTGTGTGTGTATGTGTGTGTGTGCAATAATGTGTGGTTTCCCCACAGCTGATTTCATGCTCTGTTTCTATCATAAGCATTTTCTGATCTTAACTATTCATGATAAGATAATTTGCTCCTATGAAATATTTCAACATATGAATGTGGCTGGCTTCCGCTCCTCTTATGAAGAACACAATGAGGGGAAGGAGAAGCACACACTGGAGTCTGAGGCAAGGGGGATTTGGTTAGATAGTCATAGAAATTTCATGGCACACCGTCCAGGAAATGTGGCCCACATGTCCAAATCTTCCATGCTTCTGCTCTTCCCTGTTCATGTTGTAACCCCTGGTTTCACTTTTTGACTGCATGTCTGCCTCACACTTTCTCTGAGTATAGCTCATGACCCTCGGCATGGTTCCCAGTGCCTTGCTTTCAGTAGCCTTGACTTTTGTGCAGATCATGCTTCTATACACTCACCCCTTCAACTCTGCTAAATTCAGCATTGCTCACTTTCTAGTTAAGTTTTCTGTGTATGTGTATTCGTCGGTAAACTCAGCCTATAGAATAAATCTGCTTGGAATTTTCAAGGCATTACTTGGAGGTTTTATAGCCATTCTTGTTCAGCGAGACCATTCAAATTCAAAACATTTCATTACCCTTCCAGGAAGCAATGGTCTTAATTTTGAGTGGTTTTGTAATCTCAACATTGCTACCTACAGTGCAATGAAAGAATGTTCTACAGTCTTCGAAATGTACATCTATACATGCATATCCCAAGACTGTACATGCATATCCCAAGACTGTAAACTAAATTAAACAGGATATTTAAATTTCCTAGTTTGTTTTCATGTATTATTTTATAGAACCCAGGAAATCACATTGATTTCTTCTTCTGTAGCCATGCAACTCATTCCCTAATTTGGGTATTATTGCATTGTTAGCTATACCTTTATTAACTTTGATGAAATTATTACAATTAATAATAAACAGGTATTCTAAATAGCAATATCAAAGCAAAAGCACATTTGGCAAAACTAGCCAGGTCCATCTGAGTGATGTACATAAAAGAGATCAAGAAAGCATTTGTCATTAGAAGGATCTTTGTGGTTAGAATGGGAGGAATAAGTGAAAGTCCAGGAAAGAGAGAAGTTTAGAATGAAAAACAAAGCAATGGAGAGTCACAGTGGGGCAATGGTGGCTGAGGTCATGGAGGGCAGACCACCCAGGAGGCAGAGATACTGCGAAACCACAAAAAGACTTTCATCATTTGTGAAGAATACTAGTGGGTATGCTTCATAAGGTCACTGGCAGGATGTATTAATAGAAATAAACCGAATTATACCCTTGATTCACTAGGACACTCAATACTCCCAGAAAATTATTTTAAGGATAAAACCTGAAACAAAAATAATAAGCTTATGAAGACAGTCTTCCTAGGTTTTCTTAATTGTGAGAAAGTAAACATTAGAAGTCTAATTATGTGAGAGTAGTTTCATTAGAGCATAACAACAAACTGGAAAAATGGACATTCTTATATATATATAAATTATAGCATTAAAATAACATTTTAACCCCATTGTAACAGTTATTACCAAGTCCAATATGCGGAAATGCACAAGGTAAGAGCTGAATGTGAACAGGGAACAGGCAAGCTGTTCGTTCCTAATGTGCTGAGAATTAAGGAGCTTTCCATTAGGAAAGAAAGGGGTTTCTTGAATGACAGTTTATAAATTTTCATTTTCAAATATTATGTAATAAAGAGTAAAACTTAAAGGAGAAAAAATGACAAACTGATAAAAAATAAACAGAAACTTTAGGAACACGGTGATGGGGAAGAAGAGATGCTGTATAGTCACAGGACACGTGATGCAGAGGCAGGAAGCAGGTGGCAGGACAGGAGCTACCAAGATGGGAGAACTTCCTGCTTAAGATGGAAAATGAAGAAGCCAATGCGGGCCAACAGAAACCATAATCGATATTTTAAGAAAATACCATATAAGAGGTTACCAGAGGGGTCAATCATTAACTTCTCCAGTACATTTACTGGCTGTGCTGGGTGTTGAAAATCACATACCCTCATACACATAAAACCAATCAACCAACCAACCAAACAAGCAAAAATCCTGGTGTAAACTAGTCATGCTCCCTGCCTTTATTGACCATATTGACTAGTGTGCAAAATCGTTTACGCAATGAACACACACAAAAAAAAAAGGTGTGAGAAAAGTCTGAGTGTGGAAACAGAAATGTGTTTGAGGGAGCCCACTCTACAGCAGACTGTTTAGTAGAAACCAGAAGCGTGCTGAGGGAGAAGTTAGCTAAGGCAGAGGTACCCTTATAAGGGCAGAGCTAGTGGGTCTATGCCTTCTTCTTATGAGTTGCTGTGACCTCCAGAGCTGCATCATCTCTACCCCAGGAAAAAGAGCTGCACCTGTTAAATTGTGACCTCAACTGACTGAACATGTCAAGCTGCATTTACTTCATCATTGGCCTCTCTGCTAATCTCTCTAGTTGTTGTTGTTGGTACTTCAGCCATGAGGCTGCACGACTCTCTGTTGAATTGCAGTTTGACTATGCTGTGTCTCACTGTGGCCAGAGATTTATTTTCTTTGGGAGCTTTGCATTGTTACAAACATTGAAAGCCCAGAGGCCTTGCCCAGTGTGTGACCCACTTGCAGCATGAGTCACCGTGCAAGTACGGGGTGGAGGGATGGGACAGAAAGAGAAGTGGAACAGCTGGATCACTACGAAGAGAGGTGGACCTGGAGACTTGGTGATGGAGAGGAACAGTCATGGGAGTAGCCTTGGAAGCCACCTGAGGCTTTGGTGGTTCCAGCTTATGCTGCCACTGAAGGCCATGTCTAGGTCTGTGACCGTACAACAGCAGGGCTGTGTGAAGATGTCCATGGCCCATATTACTACCAAAGGCCCTGGGAATGTCCCTGGTCTGGACTGTTGCCTGGAACTGTGTTGATATCCAAGGGCTACATAGACTTGGCCCTGTCCCTCTCTGTCTGCAGCACTCTGGAGAGCAGATCAGTCCTGCACATCCCTTGGGCAGCATAGTAGAGCTGGCCCTGGTGGTATGGATATGGGTGAGCCACCCTGAGGGTGTGAGATCAAGAGACCTGGCCCTACCCCTTGCTGCCTGCAGCTTTGGGTAAGCTAGCCAGGGCAGAACTGAGAGCTAGTCCTGGTGGTGAGGACACAGAACTGGGGAGCTGACCAACTCAGCTACCACCCAAGCCTGCATCCAGGGCTATCAGCTGTCTTACCCCAAATCCATCCATCTGTGAACTGCTGGAACAAAGCTGCAGGATCAACAACCAGGGCAACAACAGGACAGTCAGGAGGAGTACCAATGAGGCTTCAGTATTAAGAGTATAGCAGAAGCCAAAGGCCTTGAATCACATCAACTACTCATTTCAATGAACATTTGCAAGGAAAGATGTAAGGACTTGAGGTGACACCGTGAGAAG
The DNA here is from genome assembly GCF_018167655.1 of Microtus oregoni. Classification (NCBI taxonomy): domain Eukaryota; kingdom Metazoa; phylum Chordata; class Mammalia; order Rodentia; family Cricetidae; genus Microtus; species Microtus oregoni. The sequence goes on from NW_024543059.1 coordinate 75,411,881, forward strand.
TTCTGGGACACACTACAGCTTCCACCATGAGGTTTTTGTTTGTTTATGTTTGTCTTTGATCGTTTGTTTTTACATTTTATTTTATTTTGAGAGGAAATTTCAAGGGCAATGGCTGGATAAGAAGGGATGTGTAGATGAGTGGGATTGGGGTGCATGACGTGAAATTCACAAAGAATTAATAAAAAGTTTTAAAAAAAGACCAAGGAAAACATTAAGGATTTTAAATAAAAACTACACACACACACACACACACACACACACACACACACACACACACACGACCAAAAAGACATAGAAAAAAGTGTTCAGTTTAGACTCACAATTTTACAGGGTTAGAGTCTATGATGATGGGGTGAAAATCTGGTATTGGGCAACTGGAGTAGCACTTGAGAACTCATGTCTTGATTCTGAAGCAGGAGACAGAGCATGCTGGGAATGGTGGGAATCCTTCGAAACCTACTAGCCGGCACCCAGTGACACACCTGGGTCAAGTCTACACCTCCTCCTGCTTCCGAAACAGTTCCACCGACTGGGTCCAAGAACCCAAATATAGGTGCATAAGAGGGCATTCTCATCCTAACCACCCCACTAGGTTAACCGTATCAGGTGCGAATTCACTATTGTTGAGCGGACCTTTAGTCCAGTTACATGGCTGTTGGTCATCCCCAAGGTAATAGCGTCACTATTGCACCATTGGGAATAGCTTGCCAGGCAGGTTATTGCTGTGGTGCAGAGGTTTTACAGCCGGGTAGGACTGTCTATCGCTTGTCTCCCTTTGCAGCTAGCACAGCACCTTCAGACACCACACTAGCTCGTCCTCCGGAAGGAGGTTTCCATGCCCGTTCTAGCTTGATTCTTTCAAGAGCCTGTGGGCTGCAGAGTGTTCTTACAGGGAAGAAGAGCGCCAGGAAGTGGAATAGCGCTTTGATCTGCCTCAGGGTGGACTGGACACAAGAACACAGCACAGGTTAGCTCTGTGCTGGCCCACGGCCACAGACGGGCTTTCTTCCCCCCCTTTCTCTGTATTTTCAGCAAAGTTGAGAGATGAGAGAAAGCACTGATTTTAATAGAGACCACTGAGAGTTATTTTTTCCCCGTTGTTCCGGAGAACATTTTGTTATCATTTGCACTGTTAACACATACACTAAAAATTTTGTCACAATATAGGGAGGATTGTAAATTTTGTGACAATACTGTAAAAATTTCAGATTACTTAGATGGGAAATAAGTTTAGCAATCTGGGCCTGGAGATTCCTGCCTCTGTTCCTAATTCTTCAGGGAATGGGCTAGGAGGTCATGAGTTCAAAGTAAACCTGAGCTACATTACCAGGTCTCCAAAAATTCAAAACAAACAACAAAATATAGCTTGTGAACTTCGTAGTTCAGAGAGAGAGCAAAGGTTAAACTTGCCAGCCAGCTGCACTAAGGGGGAAAACTAACAATTATGTAGGAAAACAAGAATACTTTTTATTTTTTTCTGACCAAGATGAAATAAATGGAATATATTAAAAGAAAGCTTGCTGAGGGGTAATGGCACACTCTTTTAATTCCAGCACTTGGGAGGTAGAGGCAGGTAGATCTCAGTGAGTTCGAGGCCAGGGTGGTCTACATAGCTAGTTCCAGGACAGCCTGGAATATTACACAGAGAAACCCTGTCTCCAAACACAAAAAACAGAAACAACAAAGAAAGAAAGAAAGAAAGAGAAAGAAAGAGATAGTTCTAGGATTAGATACAATTTCTAAGTGTATAATTAGTATTTATATAATGATCATGTGAATAGAAAATTAAAATTGATAATTAGGAATCTATCTGTTGAGTTTTATATCCTAAAATATTATGTTTAAAATCTCTCTTGGCTGTGTTGTTTTCATTAGGCGAAGGTGCTTGGGCTTCAAAGAATAGTATGTATTTTTCTTATTTATTTTGCATGCTCTATAGTATAGTGGGGTTCACACCAATGCAAATATCCTGTGGCATTTCTTCATGTGCATGCTCTTCAAGCCTATACTTTTCCTTCTTACCAATATTACCTATTGTCATTAAGGAATTTTTATAGAAAGCTCTGAAGATAAGGAATGGCTGTAGGTGGTTACTTCCCATCTAGCATGAGGAGATTAAGCTCAGCCACACACTATCACAACCATTAATAATGCCGAAGACCCAAGCATCACCTGGAAGAAAATCTTGTGTAAAACACACCTATGTAACAAATGCTTCAACATTCCATTAAATGCTTTTACAATGGCAACATCAGCTTTTGGTATTCAGTTAAAACTTTCTTAAGTAGTGACTAAGCGTAATTGTTAATGAAATTTAGGGAAGTGAATTTTGGTGATTTTTGACTTGTTCTAGTTTACTCTCTGTTGCTATGATAACTACCACTACTAAAAAGAAGCTTGAAGAGAAAGGGGTTTGTTTCACTTTATAAGCTATAGTCCATTATTGAGGGAAGCCAAAGAAGAAAATCAATATGGCAGCCCAGACAGGAACAAAAGCAGAGACCATAGAGGAATGCTGCTTGCTGGCATGGTCATCTACTTTTCTTATATAGTCCAGGAATACTCATCTAGGGATGATACTGCCCACAATGGGCTGAGCTCTCCCACATCAATCACTGATCAAGAAAATACTCCATAGACCAATATGACAGATTCCTCAGTTGAGGTTTTCTTTTCCAATTGATTCTTGAGCTATAACAAGTAGACAGTTGAAGTTAACTATGGCATGACTAAGACATTTGGCTAACAAGGATGAAGAGGCCTCTGTATAGTTCTGTTTCAGTGAAATAAGTTGACACTGATTCACTGTGTCTGTAGATCTATGGAACAATGAACCACACAAACACACAGTGCTATCATGCTACGCCACTCGAAATGGTGAGATTTTCAAGCACAATAATTATAATCATATAAGTGATTTTGAAAATGTAGGAAGTAGTGGTTTTTTGACTGTTAATCCTTCCTGTAATATTTCATTTTAGAAATGTATTGTTAAAATACTTTGTTCTTTGTCATAATGATTATCGAGTCACTGGGAAGTAGCACCATATGACCTATTTCCTCATTGATAACACTTTGCAAAATACAGTATAATGTTATATCCACGTTGTGGGCACACAGCACACCATCTTTTTCATCTTTCAGCTGTGTGTATTCACATGTCTGAAGTTCTGATTCATGTGTGTTTTTACATATCCAGCGCCACAGTGAAGATGAAGACACCTTCAATCCCAGCAGGCACCCTTTCACAATCACAATGACTTCCTTGTTATGTTTGCTCTTTCCTCACACCTCCCACCTTCAGCTCTTGGCAGCCATTTATCTGGTTTCTGATTTCATATTGTCATTTCTAGAATGTCAAATAAATGGAATCATACAAAACATAACATTTTATTAGGAAGTATTGAATGATGGGGCTTGAACTTTAGTGACATAGGTCACTGCTCAAAATCACCTAAACATGGTTTAGTGCTCACAATAGTTTTTGGATTTTTTTCCTCCTCCTCCTGTTCTTCCTCTTTTTCTTCCTCCTCTATCTTCCTCCTATTCTTCTATATTCTCTGTGTTAGTGAGACTTTGAACATGGTGGTGTTTACCCGAGAAAAGCAACTTCTAGGAAAAAGGCACAGTTTCAGAAGGTTCAGTCCCTCGTTTCTTGTTTCTTTGTGCTTGGCCACAACATAACTGTGGCAGGAACATGCAGTACAGGAGAATTTCTACATCTCATTGCAGACAGGAAACAACAGCAATATTGGAGCTGGGAGCCAAGTGGAATCCTCTGTGAGCACACCAATGGTTTTCCTTTAGCCGTTTTCCTCCTCCTAACATTTTCTCAACCTTCCCAAACAGTCCAACCAGCTGAGAATTCAAGCATATGAAACTTTCGCTGCATTTCACATTCAGTCCACAACAGTTTTTATAGAATATTTGTCTTGAGCCAAAAGCCTACTATTTAAAAATTATGTATAGTTTCTTACTAAAAGAGAGGATCCAAGGGAAAGAGCATGGGCTTCCATCCTTTGTCACCTACCAAAACCCCCAGTTTCTGTGTCCTTAATTCATCCTCATACATAGAGGTTAGCCAATACATACAGTATAAATATTCTTATATTTTCTTCATTGGTTTCTGACCTAATAAGGACACCAAATACTCATTTAGTGTGGATGACTTAAATATATATAAATAAAATATTCAGAATATATTCTAATTGAAATCATGTCTAAATAATATACTATTAGACTGAGCTTCCAAGGTCTAGATGAAGAGCAGAATGTTGGAGAAGATGAGCAAGGAAGTCAGGACCGCGAGGGGTGTGTCCACCCACTGAGACAGTGTGACTGATCTAATGGGAGCTCACCAAGGCCATCTGGACTGGGACTGAACGAGCATGTGATCAACCTGGACTCTCTGAATGTGGCTGACAATGGGGACTGACTGAGAAGCTAATAATAATGACACTGGAATTTGATTCTACTCCATGTACTGGCCTTTTGGGAGCCTAGTCTGTTTGGATGCACACCTTCCTAGACCTGGATGGAGTGGGGAAGGGCCTTGGACTTCCCACAGGGCAGGGTACCCTGACTTCTCTTAGGACTGGAGAGGGAGGGAGAGGGGGAGGAGTGGGAGAGAATTGGGAGGAGGTGGAAATTTTTAATAAATAAATAAAAATAATATAAACTTTACAAAATCAAAATTGATAGTTTTAAAACAATTTTACTTATTATTGTAGTATATACATATTATTGGTGTAGATGGATACTTGATGGAATGTGGAAATCATAATATAACTTTGTGAAATCTGTTCTTTTCTTCCACTTTTATATGTATTCTAAGGGTTAAATTAAGGTCATCTTGGCAGTATTGCAAGTGTTCTACCCACTGAAAGATCTTGTTCACCCTGAAATCAATAGATACTCGATTTATGTTCACAAATTTAACCATGCATTTTGTTGTGCTGGGGATTGAACCCAAGAGCTTGAATGTGTGATTCAAACAATCCATCAGTGAGTCACATACTCTGCCAGAAAAAGTATTTATTATCACATTACAGAGGATATGTATTCACTGATATCAATTTTCTATCATTTTAATCATTTTTTATGTTTCTCTGCAGAAAAAATAATTTTCAGTTAACCCAAATGTTTTTAAATCTCAAATGTTTGAAAAGATATTGGCAAAAAATGATCATTTTACAATAAAAACACAAAGAAATTGAGGGTAAGATTTGTATATATATCTCATCATTTTGTATGACTAACCAAAATTTCTGCCAGCACATTTTCCCTCCACAGTAATCCCGTGTTTGTCTATTTAACAAAGTAAAGCCGAGAGATTTTGTGTCCCCTAAACTTCTTAGAAGAATTACTTGGCATCAGGATGTGCCTGCTGGTTTTTAGTCCCAATTGCTTTATATTTTATATACAAGAAAGCCAAAATGTGAAAACATGATTCAGTATCATTGTGGTCTCTTAAAAATGAGAAACTTTTACAAATACTTGTTGCAAGCATACCCATAAAGGCAAGAACCAGTTTAAAAATCTTAGCAATAATTGTGATGAAAAAACTCAATGCCATTAAATGAATTCTTACACGCCAGTTGATGGGCTGTGTGTAATGGTATCATTTGCTTCTTCAAATTCTTGGGTAGATCGTGGAAGTTGACTTGTACAGGGACAACCATACCAACACCATAGGTATCAGAGTATATAACAATACATTATATATTTCAAAGTTTATGCCAGAAAAAAATAGATCTGGGTTTTAAAAATGGTTGGTTTTGAAATTTGGAATGAATATGTTGATATTTTAAAATGTTTTGTTGTCCCAAGTATCATTATATTTCTCTCCTTTTGAGTAAGCAAAGGAAGAAGGCACATATATGGAGAATTTTCTAAGACCTACTTGACAAATGAGGTTCTGTGAGCTACATTGTCATGGTGGATGCAGCCTTAATCAAAGCTGAAATCTCAGCGAGACATCTCATAAAAAGCTGTATAGTTCTTTCTTTGGTTTTTAATATTATTCCATAATTTGACATCTCTCTCTGCCTAGTGTCTTCATTTTATCATATAAACTTTTGGAATGAAGGTGTGAGGAAGGAGGAGGTGATTCTGTAGTAAAAGAAAAGAAAAGTAATTGAAGAGTGCTTTAGGGAACTTTAAATACCTATTATCTACCTATCATTTCTCAATCCACCAGTCACTCTATACATCCATCCTCTCATGTTCTCACCCATCTCTGTATCGGTCCTTCTGGCTATCAAACTGAGTTATCTAATCCATCTACCTATCTGTTAATCATAGTTCAAAGATCGTCACCTAATTTAGTTTCAGCTGGAATGATGCTCCCTCCTGTTGATAGATAGTGTTACAGGGCTTGTTGTAGTTACCATTTTCCACACCCTTGTACACAGAAAAAGAAAAGACATGATTTATCATAACCATGCTCAGTGGCTCCACATACTGTGGTTTCTCCTGTTTGTTCCTGACTTGGCTCGCTCACCAATTATCTCTGCAATTGTCTCACTTTTTGGAATGGTTCCCCAGATCAGAGATTGTAAGCATATACACAGAACTACAGAGAGTTTTGCAACACTTAAATGATCCAGAATGTTCCATTCCAGCATCTATTCAGGTGTTGTAACAGTTGGTATTAGTGTGTCCTTAATGCTCATTGAGGCCACTTTTCTAAGATACTGAATAATTATTTTAATTACATATCTGGTATTTACATAGTTAGGTAACTATGAAATATACTCTTTAAGTGCTGTATGTATTGGAATCAAAAGACAATATATTATTAGAAAAATTAAATTATGGTACTATGTAAATTCCTTTATCACATTTTTGTTGCTTAAAATATGTGCTTTATTGACTGGGCTAAAACTAGTGATTTAATTAGCCAAACCTTAGAGCAATTTATTGTAAAATTTTGGCATGATGAAATTTTGTCTTCAGATGAGAAATTTCAACCCTCTTAAAGGTATCATGACAATCAAAAGTCAACTGAAATCGTTGCCTACTCCTCTGCTTCCTTTTCTTTTCTTCTTTTCTCTTTTTCTGTTTTTGTTTTTCCAGTGACAGTATTCATCTGGAACTCAAGTCATTGATGAAAATATGTGTTTTCTTCTGGCTTGTTCTGAATAGATAACTATTTCAGAATCCAAAGTAGATTATTATAAAAAAAATGACATTTGCTGATTTAAGTTGCCATCAATGCCTCAGTTTCCCCCTGCGGTGTCATTAATTCAGAGAGAGAGGGGTGCACTGCAGCCCAGCACATCATGGTTTAGAACTAAATCCAATGGTTGTGAGATGACACATGACTAGACCAAAATGACAGTTAGCATCCTCTGTTCGGAAGGGTGTAGTCTCACGTGTTGATGTCGGTCTTAGCTACAGTTGTATGGAAGGAGTATGCTGAACAATACAAACGCCTCTGTAGCGGGAAGCGTAAGGAAGGGAGTGCAAATACGGCTGTCTGAATGTTACGGAAAAATGCTCCCTTTCTTATAAACTACAAGACTTTAAAATGAATGTGAAAATATTTTCTACATTTTTGATGAGTATAGCTTAAGTACATATTGCATAATTGGAACTATAATGTATACTTTGTTTTGGGAGTACTCAATTTTGAAGAATTGATTTTAAGCCATTTCTTTAGGATCAGTTGATATTTATTATTAAAATCAGTTTTCAAAAATCGTCACATTACTGAATTATATAAATTCAATTTGACCTCAGAGCTGTTCATTTGAGTATGTCTGTACCAGTGATATCAAAGAATAAACAATTTCTTTATTTCTACTAGCACTGAACTGATGTGGGATATCCCAGGTCTTGGTGGTTCTGGCAGAAGGGTATGTTGATGGGAATTTTGCTGTTATGGGAGTATTCCCAGATACAGGAACCCATCCCAGAAAATACAAAACATTCCTGAAGATGAAACTTTCATTAGACTTTGAGTGTCAATCATGGTCATTCTACAGGGCCACATTGTGAAAAGTAGTCACTACAAAGTTGTAAGACAAACAGCAAAGCAAAATTAAACGAACATTTTGTCCCTTGTTATGAAGTATGGCTTTTTAATGCGCCTATAGGCTGCTTATTACTATCTCAATGTAATATAACCAGACTAGTTACATGTTTCTTAAAGAAAAAAAATCTTACATGATGTTCATGGCCATCAAATGTTTAAAAATTGATTTCATTGTACCAGTTAAGACATGCCTTAATTATTCAAGACCTATCAATAGCCTACCAGTGTGTGCATAGGCAAAAAGATGAGACCCAAGCATAGAGGCTATAAACAGTCCTATAGAATTCATGTACCTAAAATGTAGATTTACCATTCAGCAGCTCAAATAAAATTATGGTCAAAATTTCAAAATTTTAATACTGTACACGATTCAAAGAGGTTGTGTCTTACTGGCTATGAAATGCATAATACCTACTGTGAAGCTAGTGACACTCACTTTTGTTTGTGTGCAAGGCCCTGGTTGTGATGGGTGTCGAGTTAGAATGGTGTTGAAACAAAGGGTGCTATCCCAAAAGCGAGATGAAAAGTTTCGAATGCCAGGCATTGATTTCTGACTTTGAAGTGCACCACGTTTGCTGCCTGTGTTTTTCTTGCATTGCATTGTGCTTTGACTTAGCGGCTCCTGCTAAATCCATCCCCTACCCCGCTTCTGAAATAGTTTAGCTGTAATAAGAAGCTTGTTTTTCTTTTCGCTCCTTTCTGCCTTTTCTCTTTTCTGAACAATTTTCCTTTATTCCTTAACCCTCCCTCCTGACTCGAAATGAAGTATAAAAGCCTTGACTTTAAAGCAATTCATAAAATGTATGCTTTCTTACCTGAAAGAAGGGGCAACTCCCTTCTACACTGTATGACTATCCTTTTGAACAATATCGCATCAATGTAAAATTATGCCTAAAATGTTGGTGGAAATTGATTTAAGTACTTTAAAATTAATGGTTCATTAACAATGTCTCTTTATTCTGGTTGACTCATACTGATTTTAGAGGTCTGTATAATATGTGCATGCTAAGATCAAAGTCTGTTACAAATATAAAACACTAAAGGTTTTGAAACTATTTTAGAAATCTAACAACATTCCTAAACTTGTTAGTAGGATACCATGGAAAGAATGAATATTTACCACATAGGTGAGAATATAAGATGATTTTATTGCTCACCTCCCTCTCCCAGTGCCGGGCAGCCTAGAGTTTCAGGTGTGGCAATTGAACTCTGAGTCTAGACAGATGAGCTGAACAATGGGAATGATCTGTAGCCGTTATCCCACTGTGAGAACTACTTTCTTATACTGAAGACCTCAAAGAGAACCTACACTGAAATTCAGCAGTTCAGTAGACAAAGGGTCATTGGTAATTAATATAGGAAGGGTAATATTATGGACAACAAAGCAAACAGATGTATAAAGGGAATTTGTGGCTGAGGATGTGGCTTTGTTGGTAGAGCACTAGCCCAGTATGCACAAAACATTGTGTTCCATCTCTAGCAACAAATACAACCAGATTTGATGGTTTGTGCCTGTAACTTGGGAGGTAGAGGCAGGAGATCAGAAGTTCGCGGTTGCAGATCAGAAGTTCGCGGTTGTTTGCCATCACTTAATGAGTTCCAGGACAACCTGGAACATGTGAGACCCTGTCTCAATATAATGTGAATTTGTGGATTTTTAAAAATCATTTTACCTCCATACAATACACATTTTATTTTCTTTCAAAAGTTACTAAGTGAGGGAATATCTAGAGACTTTACACTTTTACATGTACAGTCTTAACTGATGAGTGTATCTTCAATGGAGCTCAGATCTGTTACATTCTTGCAAGACACAGGTATTATTTTGTTAACTATTTGTTGTAATTTATCATTTTCTAAAAGTAAATCACTAAGCATATTATAGAGGAAAACTTACAAACGTATATTGTCTCGTAGTGAAAAACTAAAAACATTTATTAAAAATCTGCAAAATTACGTAATTAGCAAATGCCTTACACATAGTACGAATGTAGCAACTTTGCTGTATTTAGAATATACTTATTTCGTAGAAGCATATTAGGTTTAGGTCAACTACTTGGTGTACCATACTACTTTTAAGAAGACACTGTGTACATTCTATGAGTGAATGCATTTTTTTCAATAGCATACATTTAAAAAAATGTGTGAATCTTTTTAAATCTCTAAAATAACCTTTCTGACTCAAGCTAGGGTGTTGAATATCTTTATGTTAAAGATGTCCTTTAGTGTGTGTGTGTGTGTGTGTGTGTGTGTGTATCTGAATATTTGATATACACAAATGTGAATAGATTCTGACTCTGTCTCTTGGAAGTTACATGCTCATTATGAGCCTGCCTGCTTTGCTTTCTTAGTCCCAACTCATCTCAAGTTGGCTGTATCTTCTAGCTCTTCAGCTCAACTTCTCTCTGTCCCCATAGCTTCTTTGTCTTGACCTTGTAGTTAGTGACCTACAAGCAACACTTACCCAGAGAGCTCCCTAGCTACATGATGCCATCTGAGGATCCTTTTGTGATGTGAATCATCAAATCCCAAGGTATCTGTTTATTCAAGCTACCTGGCTTTCCAAGACGGGGTCATCCTGGGATTTGGAATAGGAAACCAGAAATTCTACCTCTCAGCAACTCTCGATGTTTGAAAATCTTTAAGAGAAGTTTTCAAGATTTTTAAAAAATGCCTTTTATAAAAGTAAAATTATGCATACTTAATGATGAAATTAGAAAGAACCAGAACCACTGAGATTAAGTTCCATGAGGAAAAAATACGAGGTCGAGGTTACTATACATAATTTATAGCAATTCCTTAACTCATAATAGTTTGTTATGGAGCCGAGGACAAATATGCCTTACTTCTGAGTGAGAAAAAAGTATTATTTGAAAAATTTATTTTTCTCTGTTCCCCCACATCTCTGTATTTATACAAATGTGCTTATTTATAAAGGGGGTGTGTGGATGGATTGCAATTTTAGTGCAATTTATTTTATCATCAATTTTAGAAGAGAAAAACCTCACCAGTCATACTGCAAGCTTGTGTAGAGACCAACGGTAACCATGAAAATTAAACAGTGAGATAGCTTTAGATAATATTTAACATTTCATCTCTTCTTTCCATAATTAAATTAGCAAACTAAACTTTTCATTAAGTTGTGCATTTTTAAGTATTTTGATATATGTAGCTGAAATATAGATGAAAATTAACGTGCATAATATTTATGAAAAATGTTTGTACACAGATTATCTTATTTAAGGGGTATGTGAAATTGAACCCAAACACACTAGTGAAACACTGAAGGGAAAATTTACAGGAAAAACATAGAATTTTGTTAAAATGTTACATTATACATGTCATAAAAGTAACATATTACTTTATTATTTTAATTATTTTGCCCAATTAAAATTCATTTAGCCTGTATTTGAATAGTTTTGGGGATGGGGAAATGGAGAAAGATGGCTTAGAATACAGTTTCTTGCTTTATGAGAAGAAAGTATGACTAATTTACTAAAATTTTAGTCAATGTCTCATTTGATTTGAACAAAAACTCATTTGATTTGAAAAGTAGGCTTGTTTACTTTAGAATATTTAGATATTTTTATGCAGAGATCTATGCTTTCCTACATGGCATCGCGGCTACAGTTATGTTTTTCCTCTATGAGAACTCCCATGAAAAGCTTGAACACGCATTTTTAAAGGCTAAGATTTCTTCTCTTTTAGAAAACATTGTATTGTGATCATTCTTGGGCATCAGACAGGTATTGACTGGCTTAGTTCAGGTTGTCCAGGGCAATCAGAATGTTGTATTGCCTCATCTCCAAGGTGCTGAGATGCAAGTTTCAGTTTAGTTTATAAAGTCTTACAGCACTTGAAATGGCAAAATTCCTTGAGTCACGTTTACACCAGCACTTTGGATTTACTCTACATAGTCTAGTTACAAATGTAATGGTCCTCTCTGAATGAGATCAAGATTCTCAAAGATTGAAGTTTAAGATATTTTTAATGCTGAAACATCATTTTAGATAAAGGTTCCACCCTCCTTTTTTGTACATGTACATGTCTTATTAACAAGAGCTTAAACTTCTGATATGGTTTCAGAAACTAATGTTCTCATTTGTATAACTTAGTGTGTCTACAATACCCCTGATAAATAATATTTGGTTGAAGAAAATCCACCATAGTCCCAATATAGAAACCAAGAGTGAAAATAATCACAGCCATAAATGGCATTTTTTATTCATTCTTGTTCCCATGATTCTATCAATATTTCTTTCAAACCTGTAAAAGAAGGTCATTGACTACTTTATACTATTATTAAGGTGCCTTTTAATTACACAAACTGGGGAACCTAAGTAAAAAAGTTAGATGAGCACTTTTGATTTGCTTATCGAATCGCAGTTGTTGTAAAGGTTGTTAGCAGCAGGATTTGTAAAATGTAGTATGAACCAATCACTTGCAATTGGAGCAAGAGAACCCAAAGGTTGACGAGATGGTTCCATCCCTCAACCTCTCAGTTAGCCTCATCGACTTGGTCATACTGTACTGTTTTCATTTCATTTCAAACCAAATTCCAAAAGTTAATATTTGTTTATGACAAACTAAAGCCCTTGCATTAGGGTTTGCATGCCCCTCAGACTCTAATTTCAGTGTAAGCAATGACTTCTAAAAGTCTGTCAAATTCTTTTAATAGATGTTAGTGTGTTTCACATGGCGAACTGTTCTAACAAGCCTTTCTTTCAGAAATGACAAGGCTGCTGTTGCTAGTCAATCAGTGCTTGACTTGAGCACATTGCCTTTACTGGTAATAATGATATCCAAGGATTAATTCTCGACCCCTTGTTTGTGTTTGCATGATAGAAAATACAGTTTTCCTATTTTTCAACCTGGTCCATGTTAGATTGGTAAATTAGTCTGTTTCTGGTCTCCTGTACATACCTTATATATTTTCTGTAATGAGAGACACATTGGGGTTTGGGGCTTATGTCTCAGTGTTATCTTCATGCCCAGGGTCGTAGAACAGGGCAGTCTAGAGAGCCACTGTATGGAAAGTTCACTATTTGGGGCAGTTTGTTTTCTTTCTTTCTTTCTTTCTTTCTTTCTTTCTTTCTTTCTTTCTTTCTTTCTTTTTTTAAGACAGGGTTTCCCTGTAGCTTTGGGGCCTGTCCTGGAACTCACTCTGTAAACCAGGCTGTCCTCGATCTCACATAGATCACCTGCCTCTCTCCTCCCGAGTGCTGGGATTAAAGGTGTGTGCCACCACCACCTGGCCTTGGTGTGGTTTGTTTTATACAGAGTCTTTGAAAGTCCTAAAGTTTGTAGACTCAATTCAGTTTCATTTTACACAAATTCCCTACATAGTTATTTTCTGTTTTGAAAATAAACATTTCCAATTTCCTATGATTTATCAAGTTTTAAAAAACATTTTCAGAATCCAAATTTCAGTTTCTTGAAGAACCTATTAGGTGTTTGGCATTAGGAATTCCTATGGCATAGAACACCTTGGTGTGTACTAGCTGGGCTTTGACGGTTCTTTATCAATATGAGCTTTTATTGCTAATAATAAAATTGATTATGCAATATGATAATATTTGTTTCTGATCCAATATACAAAATGAAAGCTTTGCTTATTTATTTGATGAAAAATGGGAAAGTGCGAGTACATCCCGGTTTGTGTTGTGTGGACCAGAACTTACTTTACCAGTCACTTCCTAACCTTTAAAGAGCCTTAAATAGTACATATGAAAAACACATTCATATCAGCTTCCCCTGGGGAGTTTTTCTTTGGTTTAAGAAAATTTTATTAAAAATTGGCATTGCAAATAACATTTTTCATAACTATATGTAGACCTGTTAAAATTTTTATTAAAACTGGAGTTCGGCCTGTTCCTTTTCATCATTCGATCAGATATTAAAGCGCTGCAGCAGCTGTAGGAAATAGAGCAAGGGATTTTCACAGGGATTTGAGTCTCCCTGTCTCCATGCCTTCAGTGATCATATTATCATAACTATCACACATAACAAAGCTCTAAATCTAATTCAGATAAAGTAGTCAGGACTCTGAAATACAAAAATCCAAACACATGCCGTAACTTTTTTTTTTTCTTCAGTGCTGGCTCCTTTAACATGGATTTTGTAAACTTGGAGAGACACTCAAGAGATTTTGTATACGAACACCAACTAAACAACCTCGTTAGCTGTATGTTTGACAGAGCTTTAATTAGAGGTGCTTTCAGCCATCCAAGCAGTTCCATTAAAAAGAGCACCCTGCATGTACTAGCAAATTATGATCAAACCTCGAAAGGTTAATAAGAATGAAACTAGATGCTTGTTTTGCAGCAGCCTGTACGAATCTCTAACTGCTCAACAGTCTGAGTCTTTTCTCAAGAGAGCAGCACCCTTTAAAAGCAGTGTTGAAGATGGTAAGTGTGACCATATACTTCTTTTGTGAATTAAGGAAGTTAAAAATGAGGGTAATAAAATTGCAAATGGGCTGAACCTCAAATAAAATGACACAAAAGGACTTCCATAATGATCTTTTCTTCACATTTACGAGACAAATTTATAATTTGACGTCTCTGTGAAAAGCATACTTGTGCTATGAATAGTTTGTAAATCTCTTATCAGAATTTTCAATCAGTTGACAGATGAGCAGCTGTGTGTATATATTTATTGTAACAGTGCCTTCTACTGGTCACACCTTATTTATGATGGGAATAAATTGTATAGTAATGAAAATGTATTTATCCTAAACTGTCATTGAGAATGTATATTGACTCAGCAAAATTATTTCGGGTAATCAAAACTTCAAGGCATGAAAATACAGTGTGCTGGGGATTAACACGTTACATTTCTGTTTTACCTCAGCAAAAATTAGATCTTTGGCATATTTTCTTTTAGAGTAAGAGTGTTTTCTATATAATGTTACTTAAAACGTAGATTATTTCCACCTGTTTATTTTTATTGTTTTTATTTTGAAATTGATCTTGTTCTGGTTGCCAGTGTTTTAGCTTTCCAGTCACACTGTGTCAAATTAAGATGAGAGGAATGCTCATATTTTATTAATCTCTATAAAATTTGAGAATCATGAAATTTACTTGTAAATTGAGAAATACAAAGGAACTTAATATATAAACAAAACCAACTTAAAATATTTAATAATGTTTCATGTGGTTATGTAAACATTTTTTAAATATGAAGGCATAAAATATGGATGATTTTTTAAAAATTTGGAAAAGAATAGATAAAAAGAAGCCATAAAGTCATGAAATAAAGGCATGTTTTTCAGCAAATATGTACATTTGCAACATTAAGTATATAATTCATCCTCAATGTGTGACTTTAATAAAATCTTTATGAACCCTACACTGTTTCAGTTTTAATTTTAAATAATATTTAACAGGGAATAAATTATTACACAATAATTTCGCTATTAAGTGCTCCAAAATTAGCTTTATGTCGATATGATTTACATTGAATGTGTTATCTTGCAGTGTTAATTTTTATGGGAAATCCTAAACATGGACATTTGATGCTTTGCACTCAAATTAGAATCTAGGCTGTGAAAGTGTTTAACTTTTGCATGTCATTAAATCTGGCTTTTTATTGCCTGCAGCAATATCTTAGGAAATCTTTATTACAAACAAATTAAAAACCTGAATGTCTGATAAAATTCATTGTATTCAGTTCAGAAAGAACTATTTTAGTAGGGCCAGCTTTGCTTATGCTAGAAATGCTGCTAACCAGAAAGAGGTCTCACTGTTTGCCGCTTCACAAACCTCTGCTCCTGGCTTACTCAGTGGCATTTTCTAGCCATACGGGGGCTTAAACGACCCACCAAATGTGGCCATCCTGCACCAGACTGTCAGAGTCGGAGTTTACTGCTGGAGTCTGGAAAAAGTCACCTTTGCACAGCAGTTAAGGAAGAAAATATCAAATTTTTGTTTCTTCCACACCCACTCTTAGCCAAAGGTTAAGAGATGATCATTTATCCTAAAAGATTTTTTTTTTCAAAGAATTGCTTCTTCTAGGAATTAGCTATCATCACATCTTAACATAGGTGGAGAAACGGAACGTAGAAACACACGTGCAACAGTTTAAAAACAGTCTTTTAGTAAGATTTTAATAAATCCTAGCAATAATTTTTTATGATAAAAAAATCAAAAACCTCAAAGATGAAAGACACAAGTTTTGTATTGTGGATCCCATGCGAGAAATCTCTCTGTTGCTGAGTTTATTATCTCTGTGTTGTTTACCACCTGTTACTCAGCAAAAGAGATACAGAGATCCCTTAAGCTTTTGCTGACTTGGAATGAAGTCTATATATCTACAGATAAAAGTCTCAGTGTTTTTTGATCATATGTGACAGTTTCCACCTTATATGCGTGAATCTGCACTTGCATAGATGCCTCAATGAATAATGGACGGTGGGAATGTGTGTACAAGGACACAGGACGAGACAATGCGTGGCAGTGGACAGTTAATGCACTTTCATTTCCGTGAGTTAGGCGTGATTGCATAATTCATGAATGGCAGAGAAAAGTCACAAGTGTGAATTGCATATGGACAACTTAATATACCTTCAGTGGTGTCACAGCCTTGCTGGTTACAGGATGTATTTAAACATTTATAATTTTTAGTCAATTCATTTGCCATTTTCTATTAATTTCTAATATGATAAAAACAAGTCATCTCTTCAAAAATATAGAATATTTATAATCAGTATATTCTGTTTTGTCTGAAGTTTGCCAACAAACTGTGTTTTCTCATCAGGGGGTTGTTATTTTTATGAACGGAATTGCTATGAACAAAACCGCATAATTTTTGATGCTATCTTGTGGCATCAATTTAGACTGTTACATTTGTGGAGTCAGTCCCGTCATAGGATTCACGTTCAGCACCTCCACTTCAGCAGCGGGTCGTTACTGCACACAGAGCAGTGATCTCTGGCTGGAACTCCAGGATTCTCAGCGCTTCCTACAGAACTGTAATAGCCATCATTCTCTATGCATTTATTTTTCTTGGTTGGCAAAAAAACCCCATGGAACTGGGCAATTAAATATTCATGGAGAAATGCTTTCTAGTATTATTTAAAGGATGTAGACAGATGATGAAGGTAAAGGGATCCCGGAGCAGATCATTGGATTTGCAGATATAAAAGGTTTTGAATACAAAGCATTGTCTTGCCCGTCATTATCAATGCAGTATTGTTATGGGATATGTATTCTTGCACATCCACACAGAACATCTAACTACCAAGTCCATGTGCTCATGGATAGACATAGCATTGTCCTTGACAGTTAACAATTTTCTTTATGACTGAGTTGATTTTAACCTTATGGCTAGTAATTAAACCTCGGTGTGTGTGTGTGTGTGGGGGGGGGGGTATTCCAGTGCCCTGGTCCATTAGCTTCTTGGCAGAGCAGCTTCTTGAACACAAATGTGCTTAGCTCTTCATCTCAGCCAGTGCCTATCCTTCTCCTGCCTGCAGTGTGTCATGTGGAGCCGAGAAGCAGCAGTGTGCACTGGTATCCAGCTTCCTATCTGAAATTGGTATTTCAAAGACAAAAACATGGTGTTTAAATAAAAGTCAGGGAGGAGGATCAGGTCTCTAAGAAATGTGATACTTAATGAAAGAATAATTTCCCCGTGTAGGAAAAATGTCCTTGAGATGCAAATCTGTGTTAGCTTGCACTACATAATTGTGAAATGTATTCATTTAGAATGTTACAAGAGGAACGCTGTTTAAGGGCAATGAGCACGACGCTGTATGGTGGCTAATATGGAGCGCAGATTTCTGACCGTCATTAAAATGCCTATAATTTGTGAACATTGCGAAGCATGCTTTTCCCCTCCTATTAACTGGAACAGACTAATTGCACATTTTGGGGGCCGTTGTTGGAGATTCCAGAGGCAATATTTCTGCAGTCATTCTTGGGCACCAGGCAGGTATTTAGCAGCTTGGTTCAGGTTGTCGAGGACAACAAGAATGTTGTCATGTCACATCTCCAAGCTGCCGGGTTAAAATCAGTTGTGACAAAGCAGAGAAGATTAAATTTGTAACAGATACAATGCCTTTGAAGTCCCCGCTTATGATTTCACAGTGGCATTAGAAGTCTTGCGGCTCTATTCAAGCAGTTAGAAAGAATGCTGGCTATTAGCAGTTGAAATTTGTACAATAGGATTTTATTGTTTTTAAACGACCGTAGCAGCAGTTTGTATTATCTTAATACAAACGTTTCTATTGTTACGCATTAGAATTAGCAGTTTTTACACGTTTTAAAGGTGAGTTACATTAGCCCCTATGTTATGAAATAGAAGAATACAAAAGATAATTCATATGTGGGAATTTAATATGTATTCAAAAATTTTCTAATTTCTAGAAAACTAAATGAAGAAACTTCATTTTTCCCCAAAACATTATTTTGAATTTTCTATAGCAAAACATTGCATACTTTGCAAAGGTATAAGGTCACAGATGCTGTATCATGCCATAAAGCTTCACTGTTCCCCTTATAGTCTTGAAAGCCAAGAATTGACAATATACAAAGCAATTATGCTTTGTTACTAAATATGACCACACCGAAATCTCCTGTCTTATCATATGTCAAAAGGAGTCTGGTTCCCAAAAATACTGTCTAGAAATCTGGAGGAATGCAACAAACTGCTTCTTGATGGGGAATATGATCCCCGCAAATGTTTTATTAGACCAGCACCTAAGGTCCGAGCATCCAGATTCTAGTAGCAAAATTTTATGTAAGTTACTCCCTATTAAACTCATGTAATACCACTTTTGTTTAATGACTACATAGACTTCAACGGGTTAATTTTGCGTGAGGGTCAAGTTTTATATGTTTATATTTTCTTAGCCTTGGTCAGGAGAAGTGGTTTTGCTTGCCCTTCTGTGGTGTGGGAATGGTAGGGTTTCACTCCGTTTGAAAACCTAGCACATCCCAAGAGGCTACCTTGGTGTGGATTTCTTTTCTCTCTGTATTAAATCGCTCATTGTCGCAAAGTGCCCAGTGCTGCCGAGCTTTGAAAAGAACTTCTAAGAGGTTGAAAAGCTTCTGTATGAAAGGATTTTTTCCCTTCTGTGGACAGAGTACAGTTTGCAGCTGTTTGACTCACGACTGTGAGATGACCGATCTGCTTGTACACAGTAGAGCGGGAATGCTGGATGCAGCTGGAAGGGAGGTTATAAATTTTAAAAGCAATGTAGATTTTTGCCATTAATTGGCCGCTAATAAAAGCAAACTCAATGGCTTCTAACTGTGGGAGCCTGTGGCTCTGTATCTGATATCAGGAATTCATACACATTACACAGTTTTAAGGATTCAGACCACGACTAATTGAAATATGAGGCATACTGATCAAATTTAGCATTACCAGCATGCACTATGGTTTGGGACTGTATGGCGACAAGGTAGCATTTATTACTTATTCTCCATAACACTGCTTGATTGAAATATCTAGCTATGTTGTCAGCAGAGGCCCAGCTGGGCTTTAGTACAGCTGATTAAGTCATTAAAACAGAGGTCAAGCAATCTAATTCTTGCATACTAAAGTACAAAAAGTCTTTTATTATATTTTTTAATAAGTTAAGATTTGAATTTTTAAAGAAATTTCTTTTTAATAATAAATGCATTTACTGGTTTATTTATTGAAGTCTTAATTTAAATACACAGAGATAAGAAGTTATGAACTTGTCAATACACAATTTCCAAAGCAGTTTATATGACTATGTGCTTTAGCAAGTACACCGTGCATGTGAGTTTTGAAAGTTGTCCAATAAATTAACACTGATGCAAGCTTTGGATACTCTCTGCTGACTATTTCTGCATGGTTGCCTGTCTCAGAAAAAAAAAATTCCAAAGACGTCTTCTAATGTCACATATGATGCTTCCCGCAAGTCACAGAAAATACTGGACTATGAAATTTCTTCACTGAGGAATTTGGGGGTAAAGCTCTGAGATTATAATTGTTTATGCCTTTGTAACTTTTCAAACAAAGTTTTTAGAACTTTTCCACGCTCCTCTTTTTGAGAAAACATGTAAACTAGATTTTGCCAAATGTGTCATTGGGTATGGAAATATCAATATATTTGGTTGGTCATGAGCTAAGACCAGGACAGTCTTTTTTTTTTTTTTTTAAAGGAAGAGCATTACTGGCTCATCAGGAATGTGACTTGTTCCATACAGCAAGCATGTTATCATGCTCTGCTTATCTTTATTATTTTCATACACTCAAAGAGTTCAATTGCATTTTGTCAAGACAGACTGCTCAAGTAAATTCTGAACATGGTAGATGTTCCAGAAATGATTAACCAGTGAATGCATATCTTAGAGATATAGCAGCAATTTCTTGATAATTTAGAGAACAATTTTCTTTTCTTCTCTTTTGGATTTTTACTTTTTAGAATTAATTCTCTGTCGCAGTTTTCTAGCTAAGTGTGAAGGAACAACAAACTCATACTTGTTCATTTTCTAACTATAGCTGAATAGAGCTGGGAAAATGTGGGGTACATGTATATGTTAACAGCAAAGTTAATTTCTGCTTGTTAGTCTTTTCTCTCTTTTGGCACATATCCACCGAATGAGTGTCACTAACAGATTCTAGTGCTTTAGGCCATCATTTTACAACATTTACTGTATTGTTTAGAAAGTTTGAATCAAGTTAACTACAAAGAGAAGAACAATCGGAGAAGCTTTAAAATAGCGTGGGCCAAACGATACAACATAGTTCAGGTTACAAGTGCTTTCTTAGTTAGAAAGGGTTTGAAATATCAAATGGGGTCTGCTTTAGAAACAAAATTCTAGGGCAGAACTGTGGGGAGATCCAGTCTTACTGCAGAGTTCATATCTGCCAGGGATCTGCTTTCAGCGTGCGATTGACATGGAACAACTGTTCCTAATTTTTACATTTTTATTAGAGCAGAGCGCAAAGATCCAAGTAAGCTACTGCTATTTTAGAAGGAATGATATGTTTTCAACTATAATGTGCACTGACATAAGGCCTTATGACAACAGCTTTTCAGAGCTCTAGAAACTTTGGACTGTTGATGCAGCTAGCTGCCCTCTAGCCCTTGGTGATTAGAAACTTTGGGGAGTACAATCGTGTGCTAATAAATGGTAAGTTTATTCCCAGCTGTAGCTCTTTCTGCCGACACACTTAATTATGATGGAGCCATTGTTGTTAGCTATAGGGAACATATAGGTTCTATATGTGGCACCCTAAGTGTTGGAACACTCAGTGGTTGCCTGTTGTATGATGCAGACTGTGAATCTCTATTTACTTAGAAGTTAATCCAAGTAAACATTTCTTCCCCATGACCACTGCCAGTTGTATTCAAAGACAGGTTTGTGGCATGTTTCATTAAATCTTATTCAGCTCATATCCTATCTCTTTATTTTTTCTAGAAAAGAGTGAAACCTTGTCTTATGAACAACCATACTAGTTGTTCACTAGAGTGTTTACTATTGGTGTAAAGCTGATATCAAAAATCAGCCACTTTTGTTTTAAAAATCATTTCATACTTTCATATAAGTAATTTTTCATAGAAGGATTTGTTGTTTATAATGTGTTTTTTTAAGATAATTGAGAAGCATTCAAAGATACATAATTAAGACCAAAGAATGTTCATGCTCTTTGAGCGGTTCATGTTGTGCTGTTCAAAATATCTCTGTTTCCAGAGTGATGGGCACACATCTCCAGTCACATTTTCAGATGGACTTTTTGATGCTCTACCAGACTGCATAAGATAGTCTCTCCGAGCACCTGTCTCTCAGACTGCCACTTCCTGGACAGCAGTGGATAAAGCCTCATACAAGCTGAAGACTTGACATAGCCAATCTTAATGAGTGAGTTAAATGGAATAAAGACTGTACTCATTTATTTTATAGAGATACAATAAATCTTCCTAAAGCTTTATTGCCAGATCATTTAAAGCTGGACCTAAATATCAGGTAAATATCTCTCGCAGAAAGAGAAAAAAGCCATATTGTTTATTGTTTTACTTTTAGAATCTTGCTTTTAAATAACTAGTATCTATTTAAAAAAAGTAATGCATTTTACAGAGATCAGAAAGTTTAGAGTTTCTTAGCCTACATTTATTCCAGGACCATGAGTATAGAATATGACTTAAGACTGAAGTCTGCTCTCAAAAGAATTCCAGCTCCATTTTAAAATCAGAAGTTATGGAAGGTTTTTGGGTAAGCCTGCGAATCTCTGGGCACCTGTCCAAAATGAACCTCTAAGTCTTTGAAGTCTGCCCATCACTAATATACACAGTACACTCTAATCCAGCTGTCTGCCCCCTTTCCTGTTTCCCTTTCTCTTTCTTCATTCTGTCCTGAGGTACCAATAGCTACGGACTACGGAAGACATTTAGGGGAATGAAGCTTGGTTTGTCTCTTGGAAACGTTCCCACATGCTGAACCTAGGGTTCTGTTTGATGATAAAGGTGGGAAAACAGGCAACACCTGAGTTCTTTGTCTTTTCTGGTGACCTGCATTTGCAGTTATAATTCCTACCTAACTTTCAAGTTTATCAGGACTAACAATTACATATTTGCAAGATTTTTTATGTTTCAAGGAAAGATATTATTATTTTAACCTATGGCAAAAAATACAATTTTAGAAAATCAAATTAATTATTACACTTTTAATACCATAAGGCATTGCATTATATACTATTAAAGTCACTAAGTTTTCCAGTGAATAAAGTCAATGGAATTTTAAATTCTTTCACATGTTTATCTTCATAGTTTGGCCAGTAACTTTACTAATACTTCATATTTATTCATATTGCGTTTGTTTAAAATAAAATATTGTTTGTCAAGGGGCTTATTTTCCTAAAGAAAGAAATATTAAATTTAAAACAAAGTTTGAACATGTTTTTTAAGCTGTCTAAGTAAAATACACATCAAATTATCTTAGAAGATATTTCAATTAAGTAAAATCTTTAAAATAGCATGTTACTGATTTGGAACTTGAGATTTCTGTCCAAATCAGGAGCAGAAAGAGAGGGAGCACGAGCAAGGAACTGAGGACCGCGAGGGGTACACCCACACACTGAGACAATGGGGATGTTCTATTGGGAACTCACCAAGGCCAGCTGGCCTGGGTCTGAAAAAGCATGGGATAAAACTGGACTTGCTGAACATAGTGGACAATGAGGACTACTGAGAACTCAAGAACAATGGCAATGGGTTTTTGATCCTACTGCACGTACTGACTTTGGGGGAGCCTAGGAAGTTTGAATGCTCACCTTACTAAACATGGATGGAGGTGGGCAGTCCTTGGACTTCCCACAAGTCAGGGAACCCTGATTGCTCTTCGAGCCGATGAGGGAGAGGGACTTGATTGGGGGAGGGGGAGGGAAATGGGAGGCGATGGCGGGGAGGAGGCAGAAATCCTTAATAAATAAGTAAATTTAAAAAAAATAAAAAATAAAATGGAGAAGTGATTGAGATATTAGATATTCCAGTGTCAGCCTCTGACTTCTTTTTTTAAAACAAACAATCAAAAAACAAACAAACAAAAACACCTATTCAAGTTGAGGTAAAGCAAATACTGGTGTCTTTCCTTCATCCACCACGCATGCACTTCTTGCTTTTCTCCTCTGTGATCAAATTCACCTGAAGCACTGAGCAAGTGTGTGTGTGTGTGTGTGTGTGTGTGTGTGTGTGTGTGTTTGTGTGGTCACCAACCAAGAACTGGGAAGTGCTAGTGAGGGCACAGGAGTGTCCACACCCTGAGAACGACACGATGGAAACAGGAAACACCAATGTCACCACCGTTTAGATGTCTGAGTTTCTATTTCAGATAGGTTTAAGGTAAATTTCTAAATACTTCTTAATATAGGGTTCTGTCTCTGAGTTGGAATAGTAACTCAGCTGTCTTGTTGAGTAGGGAGAACAAAATGAGAAAATGTCTGTTCAGGAACTTTACAGATTCAATTTCATTCAAAATTCCAGTAAGGGTGTGTGGGGGATTATGAACCACTCCTGCAATTTATATGGGAGACAAAGGGACAGAGCTTAACCTGAAGTCATTCTGGAGATGATGAGGAGCACGGGAGACATTACTCTCTACTCATCCAAATGAAGAGCTACCGAAACAGAGTAGACAGCAGCCTGTCATTGACAGACCAGACAAAGGCACCTCTGTAAATGGGGACCCAATCCAGGGTCTGTGTGAAGTGGTAAAATGTCCCCAAACCACAATAGGACAGTAGTTCCAATAGTTCAGCAACACAGAAGAAACACTCATACTGTTCTAGAAGAACTATCTTAGTGTGGAAATTAGGCTCTAAGTAAAAGGATGGGAGACAACATCAGATCTGGGAAGCAGAGTATTTCTTATGACCAGAAACACATGCTGTGCAAGGAGATGTTACTGTATTTGATTATACTTAAAAGATAGAAATTTTGATATCTCAAGAAATTCTTTAAGACACAGAAAAAATAAAGTAAAATGCTTCTGGATATTTGGGATACGTGAGTGATTAAAAACTGATATTTAGCATATAAGGAATTTCTGCGATTGAAAGGAAAAACAAATATAAGCCAATATGAAAATAGGCAAAGAAGAAGTTAGCGAGACAGCTCACCAGTTAAGAGTACTTTTACTTGCAGAGGACTTGGGTTCAGTTCCCAGCACCCATGTCAGTTAGCTTACTAGTACCTGGAATGCCAGTTCTCATGCTCTCTTTTCTAGACCTGCACACATATGGGACACATAAACTTGTGAAACACACACATAAATAATATTTTAACTAGGCAAAGGACACACACACACTCATACCACTTAGAGAACAAACTAGTAGGTTAAAACCAGACAGAATGTGCTTATTGTGAAATATGGAATAAACAGTGATAAGATAGGATTTAACACATCCTGGGTTAGCACAGATTTAGGCTGGAGAATATTGAGTACGGATGTGGCCACCATACTAGATGCTCCTGTGTGTTCATTGTGTGAACAGAATTTGGTGCAATAGCGTTAGAGAGTATTTGGCTTTCTAGTACATGGAAGAGGGCACAGAGTCTCAAACACATTTCACAAAAAAATTAGAAAGCAGAGATGTGATTAGAAGATAAAGGATACACTTACTCCAGAACCTGTTACAATACAAAAAAATGATGCGTCGTTGGTATCAATCAGCCATCATGCATCACGAAGCAGAATCCTCAACATGGTTAATGCGAATGGATTGGAGGTGTCCCCAGAGATGGAAAAGCTTTCAAACAACTAGGTATAGCTGAAAATGGGTTTGACCTTAAGAAAAAGGCATGCTTCATAGAGCTAAAAAGTCTAAGACGTTGCCTACTCTTATGTAAATGATACAGTGATGATGAGAACCAGATATCTTGGAATTCGATTATTGTGGAGAGGGAGGGATGGTAGGAAAGGTGATCCATGACCTGTTCAAAGAATCCTCAGTCCTTTCTCAAACATCATCATTTCTAGTTTAAATGTGGCAATATGTTCAGAATTCTTTTAAACGTTTTTAATTTTTCAAAATCGATGTGGTATTTGCATATATTAAAGGGTACAGTATGATATATAGACAATGTAAAAATATATTGGGCAATTAGCATGTCTAACCTTCAGTTCCTTCTCATGAGTGTGTTGGGAGCCTTCAGATTCTTCTAGATACTTTGAAACATTAAGTTGTTGTAGCCTATATCTACTTTATGGCGCTACACAGTAGAATTAATTTCTTCGGTCTAAGCCCATCTTGTCAACTTTTACCTCCTCTCCCCTCTCCCCCACTCATTTCTAGTGATGGCTACAGAAACTTAGGCTACTGACTAAGCCTCTCTACCCGACTTCCTACTGTCATCTTGGGGGACAAACTCTATCTCCATGCTTTAGCTTCTCCAGCTCAACTTCACAAAAGCAACTGAGGTTCACCTTTGATTTGGGATTCCCTTGGTACCCTTTTATTATGATGCTTCATCTCTAGTTCTCCCAGTTTTCCTTTCCTCTCCTCTCCTCTCCTCTCCTCTCCTCTCCTCTCCTCTCCTCTCCTCTCCTCTAATCTCCTCTCCCCTCCCCTTCCCTCCCCTTCTCTCCTCCCCTCCCCTTTTCTCCTCCCTTCCCTTTCCTTTCCCTTTCCTCCCCTCCCCTTCCCTTCCTTTCCTAGAATAACCATTTAGCTGTCTATATTCCTCCCATGTTCCTTTCTTTTTGGCTTGTTTGTTAGTTTGTGAAATGACTACTGTCTTCTTCAACTCACCTTGCTTCTCACATGTATCAGCACTTATTGGAAACCCCTCTTGACTTAGGCCCACAAACAATCTTTTGAATGATATATGTATAATATATATTTATTTAATATGATATATACTATACTATTATATATATATATATATATATATATATATATTGTTTAAAGGATTGTATTTAATAAACTTTTACCCCTGTCTGCCTTCCTCGCTCATCCTAGCCTATTGATTAGTCAACCCTTGTGGACAGAGAGCATGCTACAGGAATTACAGGAATACCAAGAAGACACTGTGGCTACTCCAGATTCCTGGTTTATAGGCAGGATTCTAGAGATTTCAGTCTTCCCTTGCTCTCTGTACATCTGCATCTTTGCCATACAATCTTTCCATCACTTTGTTAAATCTCATCTAACTGAAGATTAAAGAGGGAATTATGCATTTAAGACGAGAGACACGTTTTTATTTATTACTATTCTGTGTCTTACTATATTGAACACATTTCCCTTCTATCACAGTTAGTTTCTGTGGGATTATTTATTATTATTTTATGAGGCAGGGTCTCATGTAGCCCAGGCTGACATTGAATTCTTTCTGCAGCTGAAGTTGACCTTGAACTTTTGATCCCCCCACCTCTACTTCCCAAGTGCTGGGATTTCAACGAGTGCCACCGTGCTAAGTTTCTGAGATGCTGAAGGCTGAAGCTAGGACTGCCCATAGTTGGCATGCTCTCCATGGACTGGACTACATGTGAAGCCTCTGTGTGTGATTGCTTCCTTCTTATCTTCTTCCTATCCCCTGTTCTTTATTTGTGCACCATTTAAGAGTTTAAATTTCAATAGGCATCTTAGATATTGCTGTTGCAAAGCTCTTCTCCATTTAATCAGCTTTTCTTCAAGCAATGTTCTGCATTTCAGTACTTCCCATGACCATAGACACACAATTATGGCTCATTTATTTCTTGCCTCCAATTCTGCCTGCCCTTCTCCCTACTAACTCTTTAAAGCACTCCAACTACAGCTGCTCATCATCCATCTCCACCCTCACCCTCTCCAACCAGGTTTTCATTGTTGTCCACTCAGGCTATTAACCTAGGACTATGGGTGGTTGGCTTAGTGTTGGTAGAGGCTTTCCTGTTCCTTCAATCTGCATATCCAAATGATATCTACTTTTAATGTACCTTCTCTTAAGCCCTTCAAATGAGACTCTTTTCTCGAGGAGAAAGTTGCAGTCACCACTTTCTCTATCCACTGACAATATCCTGATATAAGGGACCGGAGGATGACTTTGCCATTCCCATGGGTCTAAGGTATTGGGGCCATGCTCATGTCAAACAACACACATCTGCTCAGGACTTACTCCACTCCCAACATCTTCCCCTCATTATTCTCTTTGGAAACCCTGAGGAATAAGTACTGTCTCTTCTGTGAAGCTGCATGAGCCTTTATGCTTAGCCATGAATGTATGAGCTTTGATGTCACCTGTGTACAAGGTAACAAAGCTACTTTGCTCCCTGGTGGTTATGCAAGTCATTCTGTTGAGCCTTAAAAGATCTGAGGACAATATAACTTCCCAGAATTGTAGGGTAGGTCTTTGTATGATTTATGACTTAGAAAAGAAGTGAAATATTGTCCCCTGCCCAATGCTGGGCCCATGCTAACCATGAAACAGTAGTCTCAATCCCTGTTGCAGTAAGTATTAACAATAGAGGTAACACTCGTAGCAGTAACAAAGCAATGACCCCCATGTAGAGTTAACACTCTTTTGTGCAGCTCTATAGAGTTCTACATAATCTTTCTAGACTGTTCACATATTCTCCCACACCGCCTGTAATGCCCTTCGACATAGTGGTCCCCTTGTTAGGAACCAATCTGAATAAGCCAAACTTTATTACAGAGAATGTTAAGTATCTTATGAAAAGGTATATAACAATTAAAATGAAATATATAGGTATTAACTTGTAAGGAAAGGAAAATACAATGGAAATATAATACTAGGGTGCATTAGTTAATAAATGGGGCATAACATATAATCCCATACAGTTCCTCTGATAAGCAAGGGGTTTGCCTTCGAGCTTCCTCATATCATGGCAAAGAGAGAAATGAAATTCATAACATGTAAATGCTCAAAATGAGCCACTTCCTGAAGATAAGAGTAATATTTCCTGGAACTTAGACTTTTGAGGGACTTTTTTGGGGCATTTATCCTGAACTGACGCCGTAGTATACTCATGCTGTGCTTTTGGTTTTGTTTTGTTTTTTTAAAATAATACCACTTGCAAATTTTCTAGGTACCTAGGATGGCAGGCCTTACTCCAGCTTATTAAAGTCAAGTTCATGTTTCAGTGATCTTCAGTGATTTGTGATCTGGCGGAGCCTGTGACATGTCTGCCACTGTGAAGCTCAGTACTTTCAACAACTTGACATATTAGTTATTTTAAGCTAGGCATGATAATTAGCTTAAACTTAGTTCTAAACATGAGTATATGTTTAGAACTTAGTTGCTGGGATAACCCTGTCTTCCCTTGCTGTTTTTTGCCATCTCCCTCATCTGTTCGTAAAGAGCAATCTAACAATTTGGAGTTGATGATGATATCCCAGGTGAAACAGGTTTTAAAGCATAGAGCTAGGTTTTCATTCAGTAAAATTCTGCCTCAACTGAACATTCTGGAGTGTTTTAGTAAGTTTACTTCATTTCTCTTGCATGAGTTTTCATTTACTTGTAGAAGGAACGGTCCTGTCAAGGTGTGAGATGAGATGTATCAACTGACCCATGATATTTCTGAGACTATTGGGATCTTGTGTTTCAGACTCTTAATTTTTGCCATATGTTAATAATTGTTCTTTTTCAATGTTGTTGGCATTTGGTGTGTGTGCATGCGTGTGTGTTGGTATGTGTACTTGTGTGCAGGAAATCAAACCCAGAATCTTATACAACACTCTATTACTGACTTACATTCAAGCCCTAGGTTGTTAATTTAAATTTTTTAAATTCATTTTTATGTGTATGAAAATATACCATATGCATGTAGGAGCCCTTTGGAGGCAAGAAGAAGATTTTGCATTCCCTGGGATTGGAGTTACAGATAGATGCTTGTGAATTGCTGTATAGGCCCTGAGAACTGAACCAGGATCCACTGGAAGAGCAGACAGGACTCTTTACCACTCTAGGCCCCTTCATTGTTTACTTTTATTCAAAACTGAAGGTTAGATATTTTAAGGTTTTAGAACATTATCCTTTCCATATTTTAAACCACCATTTTATAAACTTTCCTCAACAAAGTAAAATTATATATGATAAAGAGAAGATAACCCAGAGAGTGCTTAGGAATTTTATGTGGGAAGAAATGCCAGCCTTTTTTTTTTTTTCCTTTAACTTAAAGTACGGTCCTTTAAAGAGTATTGTTGTGAGGCATGCCAATGAGGCCATCTTCCAGTCCTTTGGGCAGTGTACAGTCTTTTTTGATGGAATGCCTACACGCTACAGAAAAGTCCCAACTTGTCCTGAGCTACACGCAAGCTTTAAATCTCTTACTTAAAGCTCTGCTTATTTTCATTAAGCCTCTTCTTTTCAACTCAGATGATGTATTTGTGTTTAGAAGTGTATAACTTTGACTTACTGCTGTTTTCCCCTCGTGCAGATTTCGTGTTGGCCAATGGGCACTAAAGGGCGTTTGTATAATTACTTGTTTAATCTGGATGCCTGGAGCACTCTGTATGCTGCACAACTTACCTCAGCTCATTTATTAATTAGTTATCACTTTTGGTGAGTTGATGATCTGGATATTGATAGCAATGGAAAGAATATGGGAATAAAATCAGCAATATGTGATTTGGGAGCAGAAGAGAATTATATTCCCTCTCTGCAGGGAAAGGTATCTCGTGCTTCTCCCGAGGAAGGTAGTCTGTACTCTGTTGGTTAAAAACACACTCCTGTTCCTTGCTTGTTGACTTAAAGCAGGTGTTGACTTGACTCCAAGTTTTAATTTTCTAGCTACTTGTTCTTATATGACAGGACAGGAAAAGAATTTTTCTGTATCCTTTGGCTGTTTAACTTGAGGTAATGATTTCTCATAATTTGTAGCTTAAAAAGAGCCATTTGAGATTGCCTGGATGTATTCTTAGATGGGCCAGACTCACATCTTCCAAAAAGGAGAGGGCGGAGCTTGACTTACCAATTTAGAATGGATAGTACCTTTCCACCAATCTATTACAGAAACTATTCTAACAAGATTTTTGGTTTTTATCATTCTGGTGTAACACCAAAGGAGTTATCATAAGTATTTTGGTATTTTTTCAACATATTCTTTAATGTACAAAAATGTTCTGGCTGGGCATCATGGTGCACACCTTTAATCCCAGCACCCAGAACCCAGGAGGCAGTAGAAGAGGCAGGCAGGTCTCTTTGAGATCCAGGCCAGCCAGAGCTATGTAGTGAAACCAGTTTTTCTTCAAAAGCTTATAACACAATTCTTTTGTTGTTGTTATATTTGATCACTTTGCATATATGCATAAATTATTGCAGTGACCTGTAATGTAATATTTTATTGCCTTTTCATACACGAAATATAGACAGTTTAACTTCCATCATACCAGTGGTTTTAAATGCAGAAACCAGCAACAGCTAAACAAATGCTCTCAATTCTGGTTCTGCCTGGGCAGAACATTTGTTTGCACGATCTAAGTAGTGTTCCCTGAGACAAAAGGCTTTTTACTAGAAAAAGAATATTGCTTGTTAGTTTCTTTTTTCCTTTTTTTTTAAAGTACGGAATTTCTCTACATAGTCATGGATGTCTTGAAACTCACCGTCTAGTAGTTTGAATTTTAATATGTGTTTTTTGCCTCATTATGTTGATCAACATAATTTCTAAATTCAGTCATCTTCAATGTGAAGAGGTTTTATGCAGCGTAAAAATCTTAAGAGTCAAGGTTTCTTGGGTACTTCACTCTTTTTGAGAAGCAACAAGGCACGCAGGCATTTAGAGCATGTTTGTACATAGCAAAGAGCAATGGAATATATTCATTGGAGAATTTAACACAAGGCTATTTCCTGAGACTAAAGGGAAACCCTGGCTCATGGCTACCATGGCATCTTTGGCTTCCAAAAAATATTAGGAAAAGCAAAAGTGTGTTTAACAACTGGGATATAAGATTCATAGTGTCAGAACCAGACAGTTGCTGAAGGTAGGGATTTTAAAGTGGAAAAAAATCACCCAGGAGAGCTCTCTATGAAGGGAAATGTAAAAGAATGACAAATGTTTAAGGAGAAGTACCCAGTAAACTTAGAAACAATAATATCTTAGAAGTCAAAAGAATAGAAATTTGTCTGACCAAACTAGACATAGTAGTTAAGGGATTTGGTTGTTTAAAGGTCATCAGGGAGCCTGAAAAGAGGGATTCCTTTACCATTTTAGACTATAAAAGATCCTCGCAGCTATTATTAGGTTTAGCTTCTGTAAGTGAGCTGGGAAGCGTGCCAATGCAAAAACTTCTGATTTGGTAGGTCTGGTATGAGGAATAGACACCATCACGAATAATAAGCATCTCAAAATAGTTCGAGGCAAACCACATTTGGAAAAAACTAGATCACGGGAAAAATGAGAAGTGGAGTCACAAAGGTTGTGAGCTCACAACATGTTGTTAAGTAGCTTCTTTACAAAACTTAGACCTTTGAAAGAGCAGTTAGGGAAGATGTTCTAGAGGTGAGCATATTTGAGCATATTTGTAGACTTAGGAGAGCTCGATATGGATGAAATTATAATTGAGGAACTTGATGTTGAGCTCAAGGGTAGATTTTGGGAGCATCTATGAGCCTGTGTTCATTCTAGGTTCACTGCATCCCCATTTTCTGCATACTTCATCATTCTCATTACTGGAGCCAATGAGGATGGATTAATACGGGCCCTGTTCTCATGAACAGATGGCATCTGAAACCATTTCTGTAGGTGTAGTTGACAGTATCTATGGAGAGAACAAAGAACTATTCATTAAAAAGAAAATCTTCTTGTAGGCTAGTTTTTATTTTCTGACCCCTCTCCCACTGTATATGTCTAGTATATATATTTAAGTAGGTTTGTGTACTCTTGGTGCAAGAGACCAGACATTGCTGATGGATAGCTTCCTTCACTGTTCAACCCCTTATATTTTAAGACAGCATCTCTTGTTGAATTTGAAGCCCACAAATTGGCAAGATTGGCTGACCAGTGAGTTTCCAGACCCTTCTGTCTCTACCTCCCCACATGCATGTGTGCATAGGCATTGCCAACCTTTTACATGAATGTGAAGGAACCACACTCATGTTCTCATGATGCCTTCACAGCAGGGATCTAGTCACTCATCTCCCTAGAGGTAGCCTGTCACAGTTCATAATTTTTCTTAAAATGCTGATTATTAACCTGTTGATTTTGTCACTTAAGTCTGCTTTTGTCTTCTCTGCCCATTCTTCCTTACATCAGAGCTGAGTCTACTATAGAGACAAGAGGCTAAGCAGTGGGATGAGGTGGCCTGGATTCTTCTCATCTTTTCTATTCCCCGCTACCAGATTGTTTAAGAGCAAACCATCTGTAGCCGAATCACTTGAGATAGAGGGAGAAAGGGAAAGTCTCTGGGCCCCTTCACAGACCTCCACAGAGTTCAATCAGGAACTCTGGCAGTTTGGTCCAGAAATACTTGTGTTAATGGTTTCTCTAATTGACCCTCATATTTTGGAAGGTAAGGGACTGAGAAACTGGGTTGCACACATGCAAATATCCTTACACTGTTTCTTACCATCTTCCCTTGACTACAGAAACAAACTGTATATTCCACACAGATACTTCAATTCTTGTGAATTCCTATATAGGGATGTTTGTATAGCAATATTCCTCTGGATAGGACTTGATCATGCTATGTTTCTCTTAATAGAAGACATTTGAGGCCTTTCTGTGTGTTAGGAAGTTGGGGCCAGTACAGAAGCCTTTGGCTTCTATTTATTTTGCCTTGGTCTGCTAGAACTGTGGATCCTGCTAATTCTTCAGAGTTTAAATGGGGATTCATAGAATATTCCAGCTGTATCCAGGATCAGTCTTGGAAAAGAATATATCCCCTCTCTCAAGAGTGAGAGTGTTTCCAGGTTCTGGCTATGACAAACAATGCTGCTAAGAACATAACTGAGCACATGCTTTTGTGGTACGGTTGAACATCCTTTGGAAATATACCCAAAAGTGGTATTGCTGGGTGTTGAGAAAGGTTGTGTCCTAATTTCCTGAGAAATCACCATACTGATATTGAAAGGGGCTGTACCAATTTGCACTCTCACTAGCAATTCAGGAGTGTTTCCTTTACACCACAACCTCTCCAGCGCAAGTTGTCGTCAGTGTTTTTGACATTGGCCATTCTTACTGGTGTAAGATGGAATCTCAGAGTTGTTTTGATTTGCATTTTTCTGATAACTAAGGATGTTGAGCATTTCCTTATGTGTCTTTCAGCCATTTTAGATTTTTCTGTTGAGAATTCTCTGTTTAGGACTGTACTCCATTTTTATTGGATTATTTGTTATTTTGTTGACTATTTTTTTTTGAGTTCTTTGTATATTTTGGAGATCAGTCCTCTTTCTGATGTGGGGTTGGTAAAATTTTTTTCCCATTCTGTAGACTACCGAAGAGATTAAAGTGGTGATTATGTAGTAAATAGTTTTAAACTTCCTACTAGCCAAGCTATACATTTATGTGCATCCACACCCATCTTCCTTTGATGTCCCTTCTTAATATGGAAGAAGAGAGTCTAGCTAAACACTCTCATTGCACCATCGGCCCTCCAAACTCATTGCTCACATCCTCCAGGTGATTTTGATTTGCTGATCATCTCTATGTCCCAGAATACCAATGTTTCCTTATTGGTTCTTTTCCCCAAGATTGTTGACATGCCCAAGCCTCACATTCCTCTTTAGAAACCAATTTATCAACCCACTTCTCCTTAAAGGTACAATAATAAACCATTATCTATATCCTTGATTCAGTTCCTCATTCTTACCTTCCCAACACACCCTAATTTGGTTTCAAGACCAACATGATAACAAAACTGTTTCTCCAGCCCTGGACCATCTTTTTTGAGCTAAATCCAGTATGGATTCTTGTCTATCTTAGCACCTCCTTACTCAGAGACATTTCTTGTGTTCTGAAATGCTTCTTTCTTGCTAAAGTGGCAAATGTGGCCCTTCCCAAATGTCACCTTGCTGCTATCCTGCTCATGCTACATTCATTTCAGTCCGTTGTGTGGCTCGGGCTCCTTCTCTCATCCAGGCCTTCTGGGATGCACTTTATTCTCCCTAGAACTCTTTTCTCTCTTCCCTTGGATGGCTGTAGCTTATCCACTAGCCCTCCTATCCACCTCCATTTCTGTTCCCTTACATTGGTCCTCTCCCTCACTATTGCAGAACTACTTACATGAAACCTTTTCACCCCATTTAATTAGTTGTTAGTTTAAATTACTCACTAGAGTATCAATCTCCCATTGCTAAGGACTGTGCCAATTGTTTTTGAGCATTGCTTTCCAGAGTCTTGTAGCCTATAATAATGGTACCTAGCCTATAAATCAGGGGGGAACAAAATCTGCTTTTGTTGTATAAATGAATGAACACACACACACACACACACACACACACACACACACACACACCTCTGCATGCATTTGCATGCATAAAAGGTATCTATGGTTCTGGAGACACTATAAGAAATTGGATTGAATAGTGACATTTTATCTCTAGTGCATATTTTTTAATTAGAAAAGAGGTTCAGAAAAGATTGCGATATAAGCCAGTGAATGTTCAGAAAAATTAGTGATACAAACAACAGGTATATATTTTTTAAAAAACAATAGCACATTATCTGAGCTGAACTGTTTGCAGGGGAGACTAATCTTTATAAACTAAATCTGGCTGGAGGTGATCCTAGGTAGAAAATGCAGGCATCATTTAAAAACCTAAGTTCGATTCCCTTCACCATTTGTTGTGCACTTTGGTAGGGTCAGTGGCCTGATGATAACCACATCTGCCAATACATCCAGAATGCTGTTATTCTTTACCTTAGTTAACCACCTCTCTCCAAGAGTAGTGGGTGTCAGCCATTACCTTGGACTTTAGGTTTGTAATATCACAATCATTTCCCTGCACTATGATGATTCAATGCAAATGTCCTTGAAAGAAAATCTGAAGACGTTTTTCCAAAGAAACTGGCGGAAGGGATTTCTTGAAACAGTCAGCCCTGGATGACAGAGCTGGCCAGAGTCAGTGGAGGCAACTCTGCTAATGAGAAAATGAACTTTCTCCCTTGCCCAGCTCTGGAGTATCCAGAAATGAAAAGGAGAGAAGGCAAGGACACAATAAATCATCGCTATGATCTCTTCTCTGTAGGCTTCTACTCAGGCCTGTTGTGCGTGTACGCATGTGTGCGCACATGTGTATGTGTGTGTGTTAAGGGAACTGGATCTGATAATATTATATTAAGTCCACTAAAAACTTGACAAATCTTAAGTGAGTCTTAATTATCACAGTGGATATTGTTTGTAGCTTGAAAGATCATGAAAAACTACTGTGATAGACTTTGAAAGTCTATCTGCTGAAAGGTGGGGGCATCAAGAGAGAATACTGATATAGAGGGAGTCAAATATGCTATTCCAATCATCTTCAGGCTATCTAATTCATTGGCAATAATGCTTATGCCTATGGTATTAGAATTATGTGTAGAACTATGTAGGTGGGAAAAATAGCTTCCATAGCATTTTAATTCTTTTCTTATTTTATTTCCTCCCTGTAGTAATTAGGGCGGTGGGGTTGCATTCCCAGCACCCCGGCCACCTGCTCGGCTAGCTTATGCCCCAAAATAACAACACGAACACTGTATTCTTTTAATCACTGCTTGGCCCATTCTCTTCTAGGCTAATTCTCACATATTAATTTAGCCCATTCCTAATCATCTGTGTGTAGCACCCCAAGGTGCGCTTACCAGGAAGATTCTAGCCGATGTCCATCCTGGGTCGGAGCTTCATCCCGGGAGCAGGGCATGGTGTCTCTCTCAGGCGTATGCTCCCGAGAGGAGAGCTGTTGAGACTCTGAGCTCACTTCCTCTTCCTCCCAACATTTTGTTCTGTTTACTCCTCCCACCTATCCTCTAACCAATAAAATGGGCCAGGGCAGTGCCTTTATTAGCCAATGACCTTCCTCCATCATTTCCCCTTTTTCGGTTTAAACAAAAAAAAAGGCTTTAACATAGCAAAATCACATATAACAAAACAGTTATCAAGTAAAAGTTACAATAATCTTTATCATAACTAAGGAAAACTATAACTATAACTAACTATTCTTAACTCCATCAAAGACTCCAGAAAGATATATTACCTAAGTAAACAAGAACTAAGAAACTTCAAACTCTAGAAATGACAAAGACATCTCGCTGCCTGGACAGTCACCCAAAGTTCTTTTGTACCGTTGGGGCATCCATCTTCAGCCTTCAGGCCCATGGTATCCAGCAGACATTTCCATAAAGCAGGAAAATTCAAAGTCAGTTCAGTCACTATCTGTTGTGTCCTGCAGAATGTCTCGCAGACTCTTTCAAAATGAATCAGGAACCCCAAAAGATCATCTCACCTTAGGCAAGTTCAGTAGTCCTCTCTCTGCGGGTTCTCTGTGTCCAGTTTATGCAGTAGTCCAGGCAAGAGCAGTTTCTTGCCCAAATGGCTATCAAACTCCATAAGGTGCCTCTTTGATGCCCATCTTCCTCTTGAAGTACATTGGTGCTGCCAGGAGCAGAGTGTCTCATTGTCATGAAAAGTCCTCAGTTATTAAAACATTAAATGTCCTATTCTGTAATCTTTGAAAGACATGAAGAATGTCTATCTAAAATATATCACTATATATCTAGAAAATCTAATTAACAAGCTTTACTATTATCGATGATTATCCATTAACAACCTATATTTCTTAATTATATAGTACATATTTAAATGAACTACACAATCACAATACCTTAATCAAAATCAGAAACACTTATACATATAACAAAATTGACCTTAAATCTCTATCAATAAAGCAAAATCTATACTAATGTAAATTATTCATATCTATATCATATCCCCCTTAAAATGGAAAAGAACGTTTATAAACCATATTTGGGAACATGGGCGCAGTTTTTTCTCTCCAAACTGCTTCCTGCTGAAAGGGGGCGTCGTTAATTAGGTCTTTCATGGTATAACCTGTGTGCTAGTTTCATCTCAGTTGGCAGTTGAGCGAAGCAATTTTTTGAAGGCGTGCACAGGAACCATTCAGGAGGACGTGGTCCATCATACCAAATCAGAATAGAAGAAATGAACAACGTCTCATCCTCTGTGAAAACAAAATAAGAAACTCTTTTCCAAAGTATCATATCCTTAGATCCAAATTCAAGATATTTATGTTGGATTAGTTCAGCAGCATTTATAAACAAATATCTTTTAGCATCTGTTGCTCCTTCCTCAGCATTTAAATAATTTAAAGAGAGCATAATAGCATACAGTATCAAAATTCTCTGTGTATTTTCCATCTTTGTGCAGCTTTGTTTTAACCTCTATTTTGTTTATTTTTACTTAACTCTTTGCTTTTTGAGACAGGTTCTCTGTATCTTTGACCTGAAGTAACTCTGTAGATCAGGCTGTCTTTGAACTCTCAGAGATCTGCCTGTCTCTGCCTCCCAGGCATTGGGATTAAAGGTGTAAGCTACTACACCTTGAACTCACAGAGATCTGTTTGTCTCTGCCTTCTAGGCACTGGGATTAAAGGCGTGTGCTACCACACACAACAACTCTCTTCCTTTTTTTTTTTTTTGTTACTTTAAGAACTTTAAATTTTAGTCTGCATATATTTTTAACACACTTCAAACCATTTAGAAATTTTCCTTGTCTTTCAATCTCTCTTTACTGTATATCTCTCTTTTTCTGACCACATGAGTCTTTAATTTACCAAGTAATATCAGTAGGATTAAAGGTGTGGCTTTGCTGGCTGGATCCAGCCCATTCCTTAGCTTTCCAGCCTCATGGCTGAGGTACTGGCTGTAGCCAGCAAGCGAGCTTCAGCAGCCTGTGCTTGCAAACCGCACAAACTGCCTGCGTAAAAGAGTCAGAGTTTGTCCTGGCAGGACAGCCCAGAAAGCCGGCATTTTTAAACGGCGCAGCTTTTTTCCTGCTATGGCTGAAAACCGAAAAGCATGCATTCAGCTTTTCGTCAACACCGTTTAAGTGTTTCGTGGCAGGACCTCTTAATGAGCTGCAGGGTTTTGCAGCTAAAGCTGAGACAGGAAGCCTCTCTTAGATGAGGCACTTGCTTGCCTCTAGCAAGCAGAGTAGACCCGAGAACACAGCGAGTCTAGTTGCCATCAAACAAATCTTAGCACTTTACCCCAGGAAGTTGCGCTTTAAAATGACATACCCCAGGAAGTTGCGCTTTAAAATGACACAGCGTTTTTTTTTTTTTTTTTTTTTTTTTTTGCTACTGTAACCGAATCAGGAAATCTCTCTACGGCACGCCACCAACAAACAGCAAAAATCTGTGTTAAACTCTCTTTCCCTTATTTTTAAGCCTTCTCAGGTTTTTTAAGTGGGTTTAGTTGTCCACACGTCTGGGCACCAACTGTAGTAATTAGGGCGGTGGGGTTGCATTCCCAGCACCCCGGCCACCTGCTCAGCTAGCTTATGCCCCAAAATAACAACACGAACACTGTATTCTTTTAATCACTGCTTGGCCCATTCTCTTCTAGGCTAATTCTCACATATTAATTTAGCCCATTCCTAATCATCTGTGTGTAGCACCCCAAGGTGCGCTTACCAGGAAGATTCTAGCCTATGTCCATCCTGGGTTGGAGCTTCATCCCGGGAGCAGGGCATGGTGTCTCTCTCAGGCGTATGCTCCCGAGAGGAGAGCTGTTGAGACTGAGCTCACTTCCTCTTCCTCCCAACATTTTGTTCTGTTTACTCCTCCCACCTATCCTCTAACCAATAAAATGGGCCAGGGCAGTGCCTTTATTAGCCAATGACCTTCCTCCATCACCTCCCTCTCTTTTCTCCCCTCCTTTCCTCTCTCCCCATTTCCTTCATCCCTCCCTCCATCTCTCCTTCCTTCCTTCCTTCCTTCCTTCTTTCCTTCCCTCCTTTCATCATTATAGAGATGGCACTGTTGGATACAGTGGTTACTGACAGGCATATCAGTGTAAAGGTATCAACAATATTTCCTTCATGGAGTTCACATTTTTGTCTCATAAAAGAAGCAGTTAACGACTATGGGGTGAGTTAGTCTGGACAGAGAGACCATACACAAAGAACATCTGTAGAGTGTTCTACACA
Source organism: Microtus oregoni (assembly GCF_018167655.1). Classification (NCBI taxonomy): domain Eukaryota; kingdom Metazoa; phylum Chordata; class Mammalia; order Rodentia; family Cricetidae; genus Microtus; species Microtus oregoni. The sequence goes on from NW_024543059.1 coordinate 75,451,473, forward strand.
GAGGCACTAAAGATGTGTACATTGACGGAAGAGTGTGATTGGCAAGCATGAAGATGAGCAGAGGCCAGAAGAGAGATGGGGAGAAAAGGAGAGCAGATAAAACAAGCAGAGTGATGGTGTGGGGTGGATGACATAGGACTTTGGGTTTTCAGAGTTTATTTGAATGACAATGGAAAACCATCAGAGGGCTGTGTATAACAGATAAAGTTTTATTCAACCTTGAATTGCATTAGGCCACAGGGAAACAGGACTGGAGACTAGAGTTCAGGTTAGAGAGCTGTAATCCTGGCAAGAGAGAGTGAGTATGTTGAGAGGTGATGCCAGGAGTCATGATTGAATTCTGGATGTAATGGGAAGACAAAGCTGGGAATTATCTCATGGCTTAGGTACAAGCTATGCAGAGAGTAAAGGAGTCAAAGATTTTTTTCCCCCAGGTTGGGTGGCTGCATTTTTTGTTTCTTTTTTTCCAAGGTAACTAACAGAGGTCTGATGTCACTGACAATGTGCAAAAGAGAGCAAAACTGGTAGAATCAGTTTAAATTTTGTGACTTTAAGCTTGGCATGCTTATTAGACATTCCAACTTGAGACCTGTGGCTCTAATGTTCAGGGAAATATAGGGTCAGAGAAGTAGCAAATATGGGAGAGCTGCTATTAAGAGAGCTGCTTGGAGTCTATATCCAAGACTGCACAGGATATAGTGATGGAAAAGTCAAAGAACTGAGCCTGGCTCCAGCAGTTTGAGGATGGAAAGATTGCGGTAACATTGCTCTCTTGATGATGGGAGCTGAGAAAATATTTCTAGTGATAGACAGCGAAGGAAAGGAATGCTCTTCACTTACCCCTTCTCTTTATCTCCTTACTCTTTTCTTTCTTTAGAGACCAGATATAACCTAGGATGGCCTTGATTTGCTATGTAGCTCAGGCCGGCCTTCATCTTGTGATCCTCTGATGTTTCTCTCAAGGAATAGAAGTACAGCTGTGTATTATCACTCAGGACTGAGAAGGTGGCTTGAAAGGATGAACTTGATTATTGTTTAAATGATGCTAAAGCAAACGTTAGACTGAAATCTGGTTGATGTTAGATTCAGTTATGGCGGGCACCTTTGGGACCTCCATGAACAAATTTGTAAGCATGGTAAAGCTGAAATCTTTGCTGGAGTGGGTTTAAAAGAGATGGGAAAAAGTGTATACATCAAGGATCCCGTAAAGTAGGTGTTCTGTAGAGCAGAAGCAGAAAGGTGGTAGCCATGGCTCTATGAAGGATCAAAAGTGTCTTTGTAATTGAGCAATAGCACAGAAAGTTTGAATGCTGGTAGGAGTGATCCAATAAAATAGGGAAAGAATCATGATGTGATAGAAGGTGGGAGAGTTACAGAAACAAAAGGGGAAACCAGATAAAAAGGTCTGTCAAGGCAATGAATCACTTGGTCTTTGATATGAGCACTAGCATCATTTTTGTCTTGCACATATAGAAAGAATGATGACTCCTATACACCTGCTGATGGTAGACCATGCAAAGGCTCTTTGTCAATGGGAAATTCATATGAGCCGGGAACTTTGCACTTATTTGATAGAGTCATTTGTACTGAATGAAATGATCAGGTCACCCATTCATTGGTGACAGATTCATTGCTTATGAAGCTCAGGCATTTCTGAGGGAAGGAAGCAGGAATCTCCATTCTCGTGTATTTATTTGAACATGCAGGGTTTTTTTTTGTTTTGTTTGTTTGTTTGTTTGTTTGAGCCTATATAGAGGCCACAAGTGGATGTTGGGCATCTTCCTAAGCCACTCTCTTTATTTCTATATATATTTATTTTGAGAAAGAATCTCTTAATGAACCTCAATGATTTGGCTAGGCTGGTTGGTCAATGGATGCTAGCCATAATTTTTTCTCTATCTTACACACAATACAGATCCAGGTGAATGCCACCACTCTTGGTTTCGTTACAGGGATACAGTGAATCTGAACTCTGGTCCTTAGATTAGCGCAACAATCATCTCACTAACTAAATGTCTCCCCAGTCCCCTCACAGAATAGTTTTATGTTTGTAATTAAACCAGCAGCAAATACTGGAGCAAATTTGCTGTTAGGTATAGAATCGTTGTTTAAATAATAATGAAAAAGTCATCATCTTTTTTTTTAAATTTATTTATTTATTAAGGATTTCTGCCTCCTCCCTGCCACCGCCTCCCATTTCCCTCCCCCTCCCCCAATCAAGTCCTCCTCCTTCATCTGCTGGAAGAGCAATCAGGGTTCCCTGACCTGTGGGAAGCCCAAGGACCGCCCATCTCTATCCAGGTCTAGTAAGGTGAGCATCCAAACTGCCTAGGCTCCCACAAAGCCAGTACGTGCAGTAGGATCAAAAACCCATTGCCATTGTTCTTGAGTTCTCAGTAGTCCTCATTGTCTGCTGTGTTCAGCAAGTCCGGTTTTATCCCATGCTTTTTCAGACCCAGGCCAGCTGGCCTTGGTGAGTTCCCCATAGAACATCCCCATTGTCTCAGTGTGTGGGTGCACCCCTCGTGGTCCTGACTTCCTTGTTCGTGCTCCCTCTCCTTCTGCTCCTGATTTGGACCTTGAGATTTCTGTCTGGTGCTCCAATGTGGGTCTCTGTCTTTGTCTCCTTTCATCGCCTGATGAAGGTTAATATTCAGGAGGATGCCTATGTGTTTGTCTTTGGATTCACCTTCTTATTTAGCTTCTCTTGGAACATGAATTATAAGCTCAATGTCCTTTATTTATGGCTAGAAACCAAATATGAGTGAGTACATCCCATGTTCCTCTTTTTGGGTCTGGCTTACCTCACTCAGGATAGTGTTTTCTATTTCTAGCAAAATAAGACAGCAGATAGAAAGATGAATGAATATCAAGACATTTTCTGATGCACATCATACAATGAGAAGAAAGGAAAACCAGGGAGATCTAACAGAAATTGTGAGCCCATCCTTTTGAGATAAGAGTTTGTGAGTTATAGGGCGAGTGCCCCAGAAACACAGGATATGACATAGCTATGTCACCTTCACAGAAGACCGAGGAGAGACCCATTTCTAAGCTGAAGATCTATGGATCCAAAATATGGTGTACCACATTGTAAAAATAAAGATACAAATACAGATTTATTCATAACGTCTGCTTATCGCTTTCCTTATACCAGCAAAACATGTATGTGATAAATTGATCATGCTTAGCATTCATTTCAAAAACTGTTTCTTACACTTGAAACAGGGCACCGATGATAAATATACAGAAATGAATGTCTCATAGATTATAATAGGATATAGGAAGATTAGACCAGTGCTTTTAAAATATAAATATAGGAGTTATTAGCTTATAGCACTGTAAACTATTGGAGGAGAATTTAAAACTGTAATTGGTCATCATTGTGGACACACTTTGCCATGTGAGAAATTAATTTCTAATGTCCAAAGGGCTTCATTTCACTACTGTTCGTCTGCATTCTGTACCCTAAATATTAATATTTGGGGAAGGAAAGCAATTTGTAAAACAATTTTTAAAGAAATGACACGAAGAGCTTTTCCTAAATAGAGAAAAAATATTTTAAATTAATATCCTGCAAAGTTTTTCTTTGGAAACACGAGACGATTTGGGGCATATAAATGTGCTTTTTGAGGCTGCGGGCTCAGCAATCTTAAAGCCATGGATTCCTTGCTAACTAAATGTTAAAGCATGGGGTGGGGGTGGGTGGGGGGGGTTGATTTCTTTAACACCTTCTTTCTCCTTGTACTTAAACAGGACAACACCAGATTTTAAAGACCATTTTATCTTTTAAGCTTTTGAAAAATTCAAGTCACTGTGTTTTTGTGCTCTAATTAGATGCAATAGAGTTTTGGATTCCCCCCCCCCCCCCCAAACTTTCTCACAGTGGTAAAATGAAAGAGAATGTGAGCATGAAAAATGTAATGTTTCTGAAAAAGAGGTTGTATGATCACCCAGGCTCTCTCGCCCACACCAGATTTCCAGATATGAGCTCCGGCTCTCTGAATGCTTTGACAGATGTTAAGTTGCAGTGTTCCTGATGATGACGGAGAGCAATGAAGCAATCGCGTGAACACAATGCAACCGAGAGTCAAGCACCCACTGGCTTAATATACTGACTTTTATTTTGAGGCCTTTCACTTTTGTTAACCTTTTGCATAAACTTTGGGGAAGTCAGATATCACAGGGAGTGTCTAAAACCTCTGTCTGAAAGTCTTTGTTCCAAACTGTCAGACAATATAAAAAAATCAGCTGTGGTATTTCAGCACTATCCGATTTCAAATGGCCTTTTATTCGGTTCTTTTATGACCAGTTGCTTGACAACGTATAGATATAGTTACTTCAGGAGACTGTTGCTGATACTATTGGTGTCGGGGTATTTCTGTGGAATGCACTATTATGCAGTAGTCCCCACTTACAGATCTGACGTGATTTTATTTTGCATTCTCATAGATTTTAAAGTTTATTTTAATTTTGATAACTGAAACATTTTCTCCCAAACATTTTTAAAGTATATTTTTAACCAGTGTTAGATATAAGCAGATTTGTGGTAGGTGTTTTGTTTTCATAACGATTTGGCTTTTGTTAGATATCAGACATGCCACTTACAAACTTAAAAATCTGATTTTAAATTGAGTTGAACATCTGAGAATGAATTTTTGTGGTTCTAAATAACCTAAAAGTTTTAAATACAGTCATTCTAAAATAGATTATTTAATGAAATATATATATATATTCTAAGAAACATTAGTTTCATCAGAGGTCACAACCCTTAATTTTCTCTCTTGGAGCCTATATCCATTTGGCTAATTGGAGACACATAGATACAAACACATTTTAGTTGCTTATCTGAATTTAACATTTATATAGGATATTTTCTATGTGTATAGGTAAAAGCATGTTTTTACAGTATGACTACACTATATATTCCATATGTATTATTAGTGAATAGTATTCACACGATAATATTTTATTGTATTTGGCTCATTATATAGTACCAATTACTGTAGGACCATACATTAGTGATACAATTGATTAGGAACTGGAGAAAAGTATAGCAAGATTAAAAACAACCCCAAATTTATGTAAATGATCAGATTTAGAGAAACCAATATATTAAAGCCAAATGTCTAGACTGTTGGCTAGATAGATGGGTGACGGGAGAAGGTTCCAAATGACAACAGTTGCTTGAAATAAAAGCAGTGGGCACGAGCGTCCTATGAAATTCTAAGGGATTATTTTTTTTTTCCCTGTAAGAAAAGCAGCACCGTGTGCCCAGATTTGTACAAAGAAAAACTAGTTCAGGGTTGAGGCCCTAGCACTGATACATTTCAAGAATGAACGGCCGGCTGCACTTGTGAGCGGTGACAGATCTCTGTGAAATATAATCCTGATTAAAAATGCATGTGTGAAACCTCGCCGAAGAAAGGCCTCTGTCCACCAGCGTTTTTTTGTTTTTTTTTTTTTCCAAGCTCCTGCTTGTGAGTGGGAAGACTAATGTAGCCAGGCCGCTGCTGCTCACCCCATCATGTGTTGCCTGTTTCACTCATCTGAAATGATCCCTTTCTATCGCTATGAGTTAGAGCCGCGTAGTTTGGTTTAAGTCATAGATATGAATGAATTCAAAAAATTCATATGCCTAATCTGTACACACATGCACGCTCATGCACACATACAAATACATACACAGTCTTTTTAATAAATATGTCTAAGAGCACTCCTAAGCACAAACGACAGAAATCTGTGATTTGGATAGGCATCAATGCGTATGACATTTAGGTCTTTTATACTGCTAAGTCACGTGAGATTAAAAAAAAAAAGGCATGCATTCAAACCACTCCACAAAGATTAGCAGCTCCGTTGCTGGAAGTCTTTCACTTCACAGTGCCAAACCTGTAATCAGTTATTGTACAAGCATAGAGAGTGTATATCTACCAATTCCATTCATTTGGGGCCAGGTTTGAAAGGAGTAAGTTCAGAAGGCCTCCAAAACAGAAAAAGAGATAAATCTGTCCTGTTATAAACAAAAAGCAGCCTATTGCATCATGGTGGTCATGCGTTCCAGTTACAACTCTCTGAGATAGCCATTCTCAGCTCAGGGTCCAGAACATCTAATCATGATCATGACTTTTATTGGGACCTAAGAGATGGTTGCTTTTTTTTTTTTTTTATACTTGCTGTCTCTCTTAAAACCTAAGGACATAAAGAATTGGGAAAGAAATGACTATAACAATCCAGTGGAGAGAGAATATTATTATTTGCATGTAATTTATACACTTATCTCTAGATAGTTGTATAGTTTTGACATACGCACATGAGTGCACATAAACATATATTTAAGAAATAATCTGTAGGGAATGATTAACTCCTCTCCTTCTAAGAGTCTCATGCTGTTATAATCACTTTAGTTTGCTAGGTGCTCTCAAGTATTTGTTTTCAATGACTATATTTTTACAAAAACATAATAGCACTTCCTTCACTAGATCTCTCTCTTCCCTTCTCCTACCCTCCACCCTCCAAGCCACCACCATTACGATTAATGGCTACTTCAAACTACGGTGTTTTGCTTGGTATCATTTAAAAAAAATATGACACCTTTTGGTTTTCTGAAGAATTCCTTACTAAGAACATTTTAATGTTATTTTCTCTAAACAAAAATGAGGCTCTCTAGCTGGGCACATTGTGAGCATGTGGAGTCCTGGTGGCCTCTGCTCTTTCCTGTTTCTCCTCCTCTTCTTTCACACCTCAGTCTGGGACACTGCTCCTCTCTTTGTATCTGTGATGCTTTGCAGGAAGGAATTACAACGAGCCCAAAGTGCAGTCTGTGGGACATATTAGAACACCATTGTTTTTTCTTAATCACGACAGTGTTCAAGATTTTAATAATTGTGATTTTATGATGTGAAGTAAGAGGCATGCGTTTTTAAGGCTTTGCAACTATTGTGAAACATATTGTAATCTGTAAGCTCTTTTTCCCCCCTGGTTTATGAAGTGAAAATGCAGAGAACGAGAACGCTGACTGCACACCCCAGAGTTTTTAATTGGGATGCAAAGAGGATCCTAGCTGGAGGGGATAAATAACATTGCTCTCCCTGATGTAAATCTGAGATTTAAACTTATTTTGTCTTACGTTTTATGAATTTTCTTTATTTTAAGTAGCTTGTTTGTATTTTAAAATAACACCTACTCTTGCTTTTAGTAGGTTCAGACCTACACAATGATTTCTTTAAAAGGCACGCCTAAAGTGAAGTATTTATTACTTATTGTGTTTTCCCTAACAGCGTGATTGTTTCTGGGGATGATAGCATACGTAGTTTAATCACAATCTAGTGAACATGAAAGAGTAGATGGAATTCAACACCAAAGTACGGCGCAGGTACAAGCCAATGAATAACAATTGTCGTCACTGAGATCAACACCAACAACAGAAGGATTCCTAAAACCTTTAAGACCCTGAATATTTCCCCTAATCTCCTGGTGCCTTTTAACTGGGGAAACTTTTTTATTATTATTATAAAATTGTCAATAGCCTTTCTTTGGATTTCTTGGCCGTCGTGCTTAGAGAGAGCGTCTGTCTTGTGTTTTCACAACACACACACAGTGTTCTCCTGCATTAATTTTTGGAACATATGCACATACACAGAAACATACACAGCAAAGTTGATCACTGTTTTATAAAATGTGGTCCTCCATGTCCCAGGCTGACTGCACCTAAGGAAAATGTGTGATTCTTCATTGTTGACATCATCTTATTAAGGGATGCGTGGATACGAGGGACAGAAGTCTAATATAGGCTCAACGTTCTGTATATTTTACTCTGTTTGCAATTAATTCTCTTGCTATATTACATCGACATTAATATATGTTTTCATACAAATTCTAAGGAGAGCACTGCTTCTAATTTATTTCCCATCTTGCAGTTAATTTAAGCAGGGGTTTAATTCCCGTGATCTCCTTTCTTAGTAACAAATACACACAGTGTGTGTTTTGAGATTTATGCATGAACCAGAATTCAGATTTAGAGTTTTATTACTCCCTTTCATTTAAAATTAATTACCAATTCTTAACTTCAAAATTCACAATGAGACTTAGTGGTCTCAAATTGCTATTTAGTTCATTCTTGTTTTTTTTTTTTTATTTAAGTTACTGATGCTAAAACCAATATTTCAAACAGCCTTTCTAGAATAAAATAGTTCTCTAATATTTATACTCTAAAATCACTTTGTGTGTGTAAATGTGATAATTCAAGTATCTTTTTGATATAGGGATATCAAAAAGTTATTTTATAAGCTATTTTTGGATATTAATTATGGTCGTTATAATTTTATGAACATCACAATCCAGTAGCTCTTAGTTTCAGTTCCAAAATAAAAATTTAGCTAAAAATTCATTGAACAGCTTCACTGACAAGAATTGTTATAGAATATTTTTGAATATCAGATATTTTAAATCGCAGTGTTCTTCTCCTTGGGAAAAGATTATTGATAGGGCTATGAGGGAGGGAAGGAGTCTGTGAAAACAGAACTGTCAAACAATTTAAAAAATCTGAAAAATAATCAAGCAAATATGTTTATTTGAAGTCACAGGTTCAAGTCAAGTCTAGATGAACAAACAACAAACTTCAAAATTGTAATGGAGAGATGAAAAGAGGCAAGGACCCAGAGAGACCTCCAGGAGCTGGAAAGGTTTAGTTTCAGTGTTGATAATCACATACGCGCTTCATTTTGAAGCGTAATTTAAGAAGCCAACAATAATAATTCAGTGATTATTTTTATTGGACACTCTGTTGGCTTTGATACCTTTGGCAGAGAATACACTGTCCTGCCAAACTCCAGCTTTTATACAATCCGGGAAACTTTGTTTCCGAGGAAAGAGTTGGCAGTTTCCTTTTCAAGCCCCAATCAGTGGTATTTTGCTTATTATACCTTACAATATCATTTATGCCTCCATAAGGCAGCATGCAAAAGACTGAAGAAACTATTCATATATGAATGCAAATGCTGACCCTTGTTTCTGACCAACCTCACTCCTGCACCTTCCATGCAAAGCAGCAGTGGGCCTTGAAAGGCGTTTAGTGGCTGTTGCCAAAACAACAAACTTCGAGTCCCGAGAAATACGTTTCTTAGCATTACCACACAGGTACAGCAAATGGTAACAGGCTCGCTGGCCTGGAGCCCTCAGTTAAATCATCAGTTTGTTAACTGCTGTTTGCAAGGTAAACCCTCCCCCTGGAATGAACTTCTTTAAAGCAAAATGAAATAAAATAAAGGTAAGTAAAAGTAAATAGATTTTCCTATTGAAAGTTATTACTGCAGGAATGAAGAAGATGGGTATTGATCGGCACCTTGCTTTGCCATTACCGTCAGGCCCACGTAGGTGGCTAAGACACTTTATTCTAAGCAAACAGCCATTTTCTCTTCTGACATGGGATTCCAGTGAGAATTGAAAAAAGTAAAAGGTTTGTAAAAACATTTTTCTGTCCTTCTTACAGGGACAATTTATGTTGAAGTAATATTTTCTGAGATACTCACACCTGTTATTGATTTATTTCTGCTTTCTTGTGAGCAATCTCCTGTTTTATAACGCAGTCACCCTTGTATACTGCTCCCAGGCAGTCATTTAGAAATAATTTTCATTGCAACTGTGTCCCGGGGGGATCCAAATATTGAAAGCATATGAATAAAATAGCCCGGGTATACCTCCGCAAGCTTCCCTTGGAACATGGCGATAGTTATGATATTTGTTTTTAGCACTAATAAAAGCACCTTGTGACGAGCTATTGTCATAACACCGAGAATGGAATTCTAAACACAGGAAGCCCCCAGAGTTCGTGGTCAAATAACCCGCCAGAGTGACCTTGCAAACCTGTGGACCGGAAAACAGAAGAGTATGCGTCATGCAAATTTCAATAACATGGGTTTATTATTGTCAAAGAAAGGTCGTCACTGCTAATAAAAAATGGAAGCTTTTTCTTAAATCAGTGTGCACCTTTGAGATGTCCACTGTTCATTCGGTCACCAGCACATGTATAAGCATCCATACTCTGTGTGTCCACCTATGCAGTACACAGTTATCTCCTCTTTTAAGAAAATCAATTAGCTATGATTTCTCTATAGTTCATTCACTGTTTATGGGTAAGGATTAATGTTTGACCTTCCCTCGTTTTCTTGACTTCAACCAATTGCTTTAGAATAATTTTTTTCTGGTTTACTTTTTATCACATTTTCTGACATTTTAGAGAATAATATTTGACAGCTATGAACATCTGCAAAAGTTATTGTTATCATAACTTGAGCTCAATGGCACTGATGGTCTGCAGCTCATATTGCACTGAAGAAAAAGGGTACATTCAACATAAAATTTGCTTGATTGTTTTTCAGTAGAAAAAAAATGCTTAGTTTGTTTTTAAGCAAAGGCACCCTGTTTTAAAATAACAACTAAAACCACACTTTTGGAGGTGGAAAACCATGTGCATTTTACACAAAGGGTAGCCTCAAAATAGCCATTTTTCATTTTGGAATTTTGTGCCTTAGTGCTAATTTTCTTTTCCCAAATATGTATATATTTTTCTTAACTGATTAAATAAAAAATTTTAGGATACATTGTTACAAGTCAGCCTTATGCATATGAGATTTGTAAGCGATTTCTGATCAAAGTATCTCATTTTAGTAGCCTGATTTCTTATTCAGCATGCACCCGGGGAAACCAGCATATCTCATTCTCCTTGAGAAAAGCAATAAAGAGAGAAAACGCAGTTAGTCATTTATGTGCACATAACAATAGAAATCGCAAAGATTAAGGGGGATCATTTTGGGGAGCCCCACAATTTTGCAACCAAAAGCACTTAAATAATTACCTTTTTAAACAACTTTTATTGACTATGCAGAAGGATAAAAGGTAATCTTACTTGTTTTAAATGGCAGAAAGCAACCAAATGCCATTAACAGAGTGTTACATTTCTTATTTCACTAAGATTGTTGAAGCTTACCAGAAAGAGATAAAAAATGTATAAATTCAGGAACACTGGCTAGTAATATCCCAAACCATTGTCAGTGGACTCCTACTTTCTCCTGCCAAAATATGTGGAAGCATGCATGGATTGTACTAGATTAGTGAGAGGGGCTTGTTTCCGTGGCATTAGCCAGGTATCTTAGCAACAAGAGCATACCAGATTCTAGCAGTGCTCTGTGGTGGTGCATGTAATATCCTGGACATAATCTGTCTTTTAATTTTCTTTGGATTGTAGTGATATTACAGATACATGTGTTCAGTTATAGATCTTTATTTAATAAGAAGAATGCCTTAACTGAAGATTTGTACTATGCCAGGAGTGGCCAACTCACAATAATGTTGCTGGCGTTTTAGCCCAGGTACTGCCTTGTCTCACATTGCAGATTGACAGGAAAACTTACTCCCTTCATTAAGATGTGCCTCATAGTTCATATCTTTATGCTGTGGAGATGGGGATGCTGCTGGAATTCATAATACCAAGAACGTTATTTAATGTCAGATAGAATGCAAATTGCTCGTACAATTGAAATGTCATCTAAAACATGCCACCGTATGCAACACCGCTTTATTATAAGTCACTGAGAGCAATATCTTAAATTTGGAATTGCACTAATCCTTCATCTGCTTTGTTTACCTTTCATCTATAATAGAGATGTCGAATTTCCTCCAAACTGGATTTGCATGTTTTAACTGTTTGCTCACACAGCTGAATATGTGTGGGAGGACCATATAGGGGTACTGCCTTTGATTTTCTTGTCTTTTTGTTGTTTGTTTAATGCAAATTAACAGCAAAAGATAGCTTCAAAATATGAGACAAAATGCCATGTCAACTCTTTTGGGGAAATAAGCTAAAGCTTATGGAAGAACATTTGATTATTGAAAGGGCACACTATAATACAAATAGGATGTTGGTTTATTGGTAATTGATTTTCTTGGTAATTTAGTTGCATGGGGTATTTTTCTCAAATTTAATTGAAACAATAAGGATTTTATAAGATTCATTATGCTTACAGTGAAATTACATATAAGCTTTTTAACACTTTTGTCCTACTTGCTTGGAGAAACTGGAACAATTGCTTTTCAAAACACAGCTACCCTGACATTAAAAAAAAAATCTTGTTTGTACACAAGATTTTTCTTAATCCTCTTAAACTTGGTTTCTAAATATTCATCTATGATGATGGCTTATTCCTTATAGAACAGTTTTTAATACTGAGGCAGGCCCAGGACACTATATAAATTAGTGTGTGTGTACACATGCATGTGTGTATAATCACTACATATATGTATGTATATATATCACTATATAGGATTTCCATAAAGAATGCATTATGGAGGGGGAGTTGTGCAAAGGAAAATTGGGGAAAGAAGAGACCTTGGACCTTTAAAAATTGAATTTGTCCACTCCACTCAATGTCCCCACCTCCATGGATCAAGCTCCAAAAAACATCTCAACTCTCAAGTAACACTAAGTACTTTTAGATAGGTTGCAAGGAGATGTTTTGTTTTGTTTGAATTTACAAAGTATATTTAGTGCTAATAGAATACTCAAAACCTCAATATCAACTAGTAGACTTAAGAACTCTATCAAAATAAATTATTGTTTTTGTTATTGAGTTTCTCTATGAAGCCCTGGATGTTCTGGATCTCTCTTTGTAGACCAACCTAGCCTCAAATTCATGGAGCTTCCTGCCTCTGTCTCCTGAGTTCTGGGATTAAAGGTATGCACCTTCATGTTCAAATGGTGCAAAACTTTTGCCAGAACACAAAATCCCCAAATTTAATTTTTTTAATGTGTTATATATCTTTCTATTATTCAATATATTATTTTGAATTTATATTTGTGAAGACGTAGATGAATCTCAAAGAAATGGCTTAACATAGTCACTTTAACACAATAATTATTTTATTTCTAGAACACTCATTATAGTTTATAAATGTTTCCAGAACTCCCTAGGACAGTTTTTGAAATGGATGTGTGAGGCCTACACATCCTAGAATCACTTGGTGTATTTATAGAAATTTGAAACTTGTAGAAATTTGAAATGCTTGTTCTTTTCCCCAGATTCACTGCAGAAGATTTTCTACAGGTCTCAAAGGGAGTCTTTTTCTTCTGATGCGTGAGCATTCAGAGACTACAAACTCAAAGCAGCAAACAGCAGCTAACACATAGCTTCATTTTCATAATAAGAGTTTATTTTTAGTAATGTTTCATGTTATAGAATACAGAAACCCACATTATATTCACATAGTAACCCTGCATTTGCTATATATGCATTTATGTAAGTATATATATTCTATGGCATTTCCAATAATAACTCAAAGCATTGTACTTAGAAACATTTATTAAAGAATGTTAAAATAATATAGTGTGTCATGGGGGACCATTTTACCTAGGTCTTTTCAGTGAGACTACTGAATGAAAGTTTCATAATATCTTTACAAATATTTATTTATTATTTCTATTTATGTATATGTGCACTAAATACATGCAGTTGCCCACAGAGGTTTAAGAGCATGTTTTCCCTTGGAGCTGGAGTTACACATGGTTGGGAAATACCCAGTGCAGTTTCTGGGAACCAAACAGAGGTCCCCAGCAAGAGTAGTGAGTGCCCTTAGCATTTGAGCTATCTTTTCACTTCTCACAGTCTACTTTAAAATCACATGACAGGAGCTGGCAAGATGGCAGTGGTTAAGAGCATTTTCTGTTCTTGCAAGTAATCCTGGTTCCATTCCAAACACCCCCAGCAGACAACTCACTACTGTATGTAATTCTAGTTCCAGGAAAACCAGCATCCTTTTCTGGTCTCTAGTGGTACCAGGCATGCATGTAGCACACATATATATTCAAACAAAACAGTTGTAAAGTGATTATAAAAATAAACACATCTTTTAAAACATATGACAAATGGTGTATTTTGATAGATGGGAATTTTACATTTTAAAAAAATATGGAAACTCAAAAACATTTTATTATATTTATATTATATATGTGATACATACATACTCACACATAAATTAATGCTTTCCTTTCCTGATGTAAAGGAATATGTACCAAGTTTGTACAGAAAACAAAGAATTTTTATGAGTTTGTTTTTTGCTTTGATTCATTTTTGTGTTATCTTCTAACACACATTGGTTTTGAAGTTCAAGGTACTTTTTTTTTTTTTTTTGATTTTTCGAGACAGGGTTTCTCCGTAGCTTTTGGTTCCTGTCCTGGAACTAGCTCTTGTAGACCAGGCTGGCCTCGAACTCACAGAGATCCGCCTGCCTCTGCCTCCCGAGTGCTGGGATTAAAGGCGTGCGCCACCACCGCCCGGTTTACTTTTTTTTTTCTGTGTTTTGTACAATAGAAATGAAGATTGGTGAACAGACTTGCATATACCAGAATTATGTGTGAAAGAGTGTCTTTAGGTTTTATATATACTATATGTAGAAAATAATTTAGTCGGTCATGAGGTGTGATAACCATGGGTCTAACGTGACAACAGAGGCGCTTAAGAGATGGTGAGACCCATAAAGACAAAGTCAGTCAGAGAGGACTATGGGAAATATGAGCAGGGACTTCCTTGGCTTAGGATACAAGACTGATGTGCACGTGAACCAGCAGCAAAATGAGTTTTAATTGCTACACACAGTTCCAGAGTAGGAACCCAAGATCTGGTCTCAGGCTCAGAGGTGCAGGAAAAATTATTCTGTGACACCCTTTTGAACACGTGATTGCACTGTAATTAAAGTAGAAAAGGTTTCAAACATGTACTTTATTGGTAGACATTACTTGGTCTGATGTATCTAATATATAACTTGACAATGTATCATAAAATAACCTGCATGCGCTTTAGTGTGTGTGTTTAAGTTCTAGTTTGCATGTAGGTGTCATGGAGTTGCTAATGCTGGTCCTGAGCTCATATTATATCCTAGGAAGACCCTGAACCTGGACTCTTCCTGCCTCAGCCTCCAGAGTATATGAGATGGCAGGTGCACACAATCACCCACTCCCAGACCAAATAATCTTTTAACAATTAAGAAGTTAACACCTGATGATTCCTAAAGGTTTCTTTAGAACCTTTCTCTTTCCTTACATGGCAGTTGGCTCTCTAACATCTCATGCCATGTTCTGCCATTCTCCCACAAGCAGTTTGCTAAACTCAAAATTGTTTCCTTGAACACAAAGATCATGCTGCTCGTTCTCAGTTTCTGTTGGTGACACCATCAATTCCCTTGTTATCTGTGTACAGGGATTTAGTGGCCTTTATTGGGTAGAGGTCATTTTCTCTGATTTCAAAGCAGTTCTATGTACATGCCACTGGAAAGTAGGTATATATTTCAAAATAGGCCATGGATGGGTTGTAAAAAAACATTTTACTTAAGATAATATAACAGATTAGTCAACATCCAGTAAAATTTCCCACCCTACTTCTCACCTAATTAAATGAGAAGATGCGAAAGTTAAGAAAGATGCTTGGTTTTAAACTAGCAGAAAGTAAAAGAAAAAACTTGAATTTTTATGTGAAATTATCAAGACCCTGTGTCTCTCTTGAAGAGGAAAGACATGCAAATTTCATTTGAATTGCTTTCTTATACAATACAAACTATAGATCTTTACACTTCTGTACATCGCAGTGAGTTGAGCTTATGATTTTGGAAGGGAAGCAGGTTCATCCTTTTACTGTTTCTTTCTGTCTGATGTTTCTCCTAGCCAGAGTTTAGCCCAAAGATTACCATGAGCCTCTATTCAGAGTGCAACTTGAGATACAGACTCTTGGCATCCTGGAGCTGAGCCCATGGAAAGTGGCAACAGCCTAATTAAAAAAAAATCTTGATATTATAATAACATAATTTCCCCTCTCCTTTCCTCCCTCCAAGTCCACCGTTTACTCCTCTTTGCCGTCTTCCAAATTCATAGCATATTTTTTCCATTGTTATATGCCTCTCTCTCTGACTCTCTGTCTCTTTTCATTCTATATCTCTAATTATGGGTGAAGAAAATTAAAAGTAACCAAGTAACTCATGCTTTCTCTCATATATGGAATCTAGATTTGAAAAGAAAAAAAAAAGACCTGGAAGTAGAAAGGGAATACCGAGTGGGAGGGGAGAAGTGTTACAGGAGAAAGCTGGCAATAAGGGGCTGTGGGGAATAAAGACCATCAAAGCACACTGTCTCCATAAAAATGCACAGGAACTGCATTCTTTTGTACAGTTACTGTATGCTAACTAGACATAGGATGACTAGAATTCTTATGTGCATTTGGGTCCACACTGCAGTGGTTTTGTCTTAAAAATTGGATTTGCCATTCTATTTTCTTAGAGAAATGGGTTGGTGCTAGAGGCATTGTCAAGCATGGGTAGAGTCTGGCACAGAGGGCTTTCTTTCTATGGCAGTGTCAAATTTTTCGTTATTCTCCAATAAGGATAGGACAAGAAAGCTGATGTAATGGAGAGGGTGCCAGTAAGCCAGAGCCACCCGATGGGAAGTGTTTGTATGAATTTGGATAATGTTGCTGTTATTATTCCTACCTACTGTGCATGCTGTGTTTCCACAAGCTAGCAGGCCAGATCATGGGGATCTGTGACACAGCATGACAAAAGGAACACATGTCACTTCAGAGGTAGCCGGTGCTGGAGAAGGCTCCGTTCATGCATATTTCATATTCTGCAAAGTGGTGTGGTCCTTTCTAGCTCATAATTCTCTTCTTGCGTAATGGGAGAAGAAAATAATAATAAAATTAGCGACAATCACACGCTTGAGAATCCACTGCGGTCCTATTACTGTACAACTGTGATCATCTTCACTGCTGAAAATTACTGGTGGATGCTGAGTGCCTCCTATGAGCCATGGACCTTGCCAAGTATTGACTTGACTTAGATCTTTCAATTCTGGTCACAACCCCTAGAGGGAGGGATTTATCTCATCTTAAAGATGAGAAAATGGATTTGGCAACAAGGATAAATAGCTTTAATAATATAGCCCATAACAGTGATAATGAAACTATTGTCCACCAATATGTGTAAGAGATTAATTCTTTATCTACACAAATTTTGTTATTTACAGTAGCCACCAATTTAAGTTGGGAAAGGCTTAATTTTTAAGTATATATTGTGCTGTTAGCAGTGTAAGTCTCCATGGTACTAAAACCTAAGGAAGCTTCCTTCTAAAAATGGCATGATATTTGCATGTAACCTATTCTAAGGAGTCTTTTATAATGCCCACCACAATATGATACCTAATACCATATAATTATTATCCAAAGGGTTGCCACAGTGTGTATTTTAAGAGGATAAATGGGAAGGAAAGTTTGTACATGTTAAATACAGATGCAACCAATGTAGGATTAACTACCTCGAAGGGAAAGGATGGGGTGAGAAATGTCCAAATAAGGAGTGCTACAGAAAAACTTAAATGCTTGGAGGCTACAGCAAGTGCACACATACCTATATGCAAATGGATTATTTATTGCCATGTGGCAAATTCAAGAAATACGCTAAAAGTATGTAAGCTTACAGCATCCTAATGAAGTGGATATTATAATTGTTCTCATTTTCATAGGGAACCGAAAAGAGGCCCTGAAAGATTAAATTCATTCTGCAAGTCACAAATATACCACTGATGGAACCAAGATTCAAAATTAGGCATGCGCATTTCAGAATATGTGATCTTTACCATTCACTCAACCTGCCCAAAATGTGGGTCAAGACTTCAGTCTTTGCCTCCTATGCCAAGTTACTGTCATCAGTGCGCTCACGGGCCACTCTTTCAGACAGCAAAAATTTGTAACTAAACCGAAGAAAATAAGCACAGAAATATTGATGGAAACAAGTATTTTGGGATGTTTGTCCCTTCGTTATTTTTACCTTTTGGTGAACTGTGTTTGAATATCTGTGTAGATTAGGAAATAAAGTAGACTATAGGAAATTACATTATTGGTATTTTTGTGGTTCTATTGCTTAACCAATAGTGATCTCAAAGAAATCAGTTCTCTAAACATATACAGAATTGAGTAAATTAGTGTGCTTTACTAGTAGTGGTCAATAATGAATATTCTCGTAAGCTTGTAAATTATTGCAATCTGTGCAGAACCACAGAGTTCCTATATGGCAATCTTTATTTTAATGTGAAATTGCTTTTTTTTGCATTTGTAATTGCGGGTCTACTTTCTGGTTTTGAACATTTACTAATGATGTAAAACAATAGCTCAAGACTAGAAGGTTCCTTTTAATCTTACTATATTTATTATTATTAAATGGTAAAAATATGCCATCAGTTTTATGATGCCATCTTAAACTTGAATAAGCTTAGACCACTTATTAGAAAACCCTGGGTAATTTTTTTTTTAAAAATGAGATTGACATTAAAAAGGATGCCTGTAATGATAGTCCTTTTGTGGCTTTATGTAGCAGTCTGAAGTGAATCGAGTAATAATTACGGTCACATCTGAATCACTTGCCTTTTCCTGTTTATTAACCTTGAGAAGAAACATATTGTTGGAGTCATCTTTAATTCATATGAAAAATTAATCTCTTTCCATTCCATCTGATACATCAAAATATGGATGGAGGAAGTAAGTTCAGATCATGGACTGTGTTCTGGAGCCATTTCTCCATGGAAAATTGGGCACTCCTATATAAAGTGCAGTACCTTCTTCACCCACCAGCACTCAGGGCCTCCTTGGACCTTCTCTGGAAGGAACTTAGACATACCACCTAAGACTGCTGATCCCAGAACCTGCTACAACCAGCCAGTGGTGAAACTGTCTAGACTAGCTCATTTGCAAAGAAAATAACAGAAAATAAGATACTCACCAGATAGCCTGAATTTCTCATCCCTGGAATCCTTAGAGGATATTCTGTGGAAAGTTGGAAAAGATTATTTAAAATAGTTTTCACATGTTAGTCAGGAACAAATACTACTGTCCTCTGAACAGGATGATTATAAACAAGAATTAGTTTTGAAAAACAAAAACTAAAAGTCTGATGTGGGAGTGTCATATATCAATCTGTTGATTTCATTGGTTAAGCAATAAAGAAACTGCTTGGCCCTCAGGTTAAAACATAGGTGGGAGGAGTAAACAGAACAGAATGCTGGGAGAAAGAAGCTGAGTCAAGGAGTCGCCACGATTCTTCCACTCCAGGCAGACGCAGGTTAAGATCATTCCTGGTAAGCCAGCTCGTGGGCTACACAGATTAATAGAAATGGGTTAGATCGATATGTAAGAGCTAGCCAATAAGAAACTGAAACTAATGGGCCAGGTAGTGTTTAAAAGAATACAGTTTCCATGTAATTATTTCGGGTAAAGCTAGCCGTGCAGGCGGCCGGGTGCCAGGGACGCAGCCCCGCCGCTCTTATTTCAACAGAGTGGCGCCCAGACATGATGGACTAAATCCACTTAAAAACCTGAGAAGGCTTAAAAATAAGGGAGAGAGAGTTTAACACAGATTTTTGCTGTTTGTTGGTGGCGTGCTGTAGAGAGATTTCCTGATTCTGCAACAGCAGCAGAAAAAACGCTGTGTCATTTTAAAGCGCAGCTTCTTGGGGCTGTGCTGCCAGTGCAAACTCTGGCTTTAAAGCATTTCAATGGATTTTATGGGACTGGATGTTTGGGATCGAAAGGAGAGTGCTCTGAGACCCTGCCAATGGCTCAGCACTCCCTGCCTGCACCTGGGCAGACTGCAGAATCAGGCTCAGGCAGGCGGCTCTGCGTGTCAGATTTGGCTGTAACTTGGATGAAAAGAATTTCTGTGCTGCATGCTCAGTCTCAGAATTAAAGTGTTGAGTGCCGCTCCTACCTAGCGGCCCCAGAGCTAGCACAAAATGGTACGTCCTCCATTTTGAAATTTTCCTGACTCAGCAGCAGGAAAAACTGGCTGTTTTAAAATGCTGGCTTTCTGGGCTGTGCCGCCATTGCAATCTCTGTCTGGCTCCTGTGGGAGACAGAGCTTTTGGATGGAGCATTTGGAGTAAAGTGCTACGATTTGTCTGATGGTAACTAGACTGCTGTGTGCCTAAAAGGGGGACATTGCTTGCTGCAGCTCAGAGGCACAAGCAGCTCTGCCTGCTAGTGGTGCAATGTGCAAGGATCAGAGGCAAGAGCGGCTCCACCATGTTGGACTGGGCGGGGCCAGCAGGTAGTACCTGTTTTTGACCTAGGAATGTCACAGCTTAGATTCTTTTTTTTAATTTTTTTTTTAAATTTACTTATTTATTAAGGATTTCTGCCTCCTCCCCGCCACCGCCTCCCATTTCCCACCCCTTCCCCCGATCAAGTCCCTCTCCCTCATCTGCTCGAAGAGCAATCAGGGTTCCCTGACCTGTGGGAAGTCCAAGAACTGCCCACCTCCATCCAGGTTTAGTAAGGTGAGCATTCAAACTTCCTAGGCTCCCCCAAAGCCAGTACGTGCAGTAGGATCAAAAACCCATTGCCATAGTTCTTGAGTTCTCAGTAGTCCTCATTGTCCACTATGTTCAGCAAGTTCGGTTTTATCCCATGCTTTTTTAGACTTAGGCCAGCTGGCCGTGGTGAATTCCTGATAGAACATCCCCATTGTCTCAGTGTGTGGGTGTACCCCTCGTGGTCCTGAGTTCCTTGCTCATGCTCCCTCTCCTTCTGCTCCTGATTTGGACCTTGAGATTTCTGTCTAGTGCTCCAATGTGGGTCTAGATTCTTAAGTGCCTAGTGATTTAAAGGTGCAAATCAAAAATGCTCCTGGATAGTAAAAAATTGCAGATTCACAATAGGACAGATTCAAACCACTAAATGAGTCACAGTTTTTGATAAATGTACGTAGGCTTGGGAGAGAGAAGAAAAAGAATATAAAGAATAAAGTTAATATCTCAAAAAAAGGGTAAAGTCTTTAAAGAGACGAAGTACAGATAGTTATAGATTAAGAGAAATAAAGTAAAAATAAGCCATGTAAAAATGGAAAATTCACAGAGAGTCTGGATTCTTTGTATTATTGTGTTTTCTTTAAAATTTTTGACTGTGAAGGAGCTAAGTACAGAGATACATTTCATTACATGGGCTGCCAAGCTAAACCAGAATGGATATAAGGGTATTACGATTTCAAAATTTGGACCTAAGGATATAATGCTTTCGAGCAGGTCTTCTTTTGTTTTCACAGAGGACCAGACGCTGTGGATTTCTTCTATTCCAATGTGGTATGATAGACCTTGCCCTCCTGAAGGGTTGCTGTGAACATCTTCAGAAAATTGCTTCGCTCAACTGCCAACTGAGATGAAACTAGCACACAGGTTATACCATGAAAGACCTAATTAATGCCAGCCCCATTCAGCAGGAAGCAGTTTGGAGAGAAAAAATTGCATCCATTTTCCCAAATATTGTTTATAAATGTTCTTTTACATTTAATGGGGGAAATGATATAGGTATAAATAATTTGCATTGGTGTGGATTTTAAGGTCAATTTTGTTATATGTATATGTATTTCTGATCTTGAATAAGGTGTTGTGATTGTGTAATTCATTTTTAAAATATAATGTATAATTAGGAAATATAGGTTGTTGATGGATAATCATAAATAATAGCCACGTTTGTAGTCATGTTACTTAGATTTTCTAGATATATAGAGATATATTTCAGATAAGCATTCTTCATATCTCTCAAATGCTGCAGAATATGGCATTTAAAATATTTTAATAACTTAGGACTTTTCATGACAATGAGGCACTCTGCTGCTGGCAGCACCAATCTACTTCAAAAGAAGATGGGCATTGAAGAGGATCCTTATGGAGTGTGATAGCCATTTGGGCAAGAAACTATTCTTGCCTGGACTGTTGCATAAACTGGACACAAAGAACCCGCAGAGAGAGGACTGCTGAACTTGCTTAAAGGTGAGATGGTCTTTCGGGGTTCCTGACTCATGAAAGAGTCTGCGAGATATTCTGCAGGATACAGCAGAAAGTGACTGAACTGTCTTTGGAATTTCCTGCTTGATGAAAATGTCTGCTGGATACTATGGGCCTGAAGGCTGAAGATGGATGCCCCAAAGGTACAAAAGAACTTTGGGTGACTGTCCAGGCAGCGAGATGTCTCTGTCATTTCTAGAGTTTTCTTATTTCTTGTTTACTTAGGTAGTATTATATCCTTCCGGAATCTTTGATGGAGTTGAAGAATGAATAGTTATAGTTTTCCTTAGTTATGATAAAAGATAAGATAGATATATTGTAACTGTAATTCTTGCTTGATAACTGTTTTGCTATATGTAATCTTACTATGTTAAAATGAAAGCCTTTCTTTTTTGTTTAAACAGAAAAAGGGGAAGTGATGTGGGAGTGTAATATATCAATCTGTTGATTTCATTGGTTAAGCAATAAAGAAACTGCTTGGCCCTCAGGTTAAAACATAGGTGGGAGGAGTAAACAGAACAGAATGCTGGGAGAAAGAAGCTGAGTCAAGGAGTTGCCATGATTCTCCCACTCCAGGCAGATGCAGGTTAAGATCATTCCTGGTAAGCCAGCTCATGGGCTACACAGATTAATAGAAATGGGTTAGATCGATATGTAAGAGCTAGCCAATAAGAAACTGAAACTAATCGGCCAGGTAGTGTTTAAAAGAATACAGTTTCTATGTAATTATTTCGGGTAAACCTAGCCATGCGGGTGGCTAGGTGCTGGGGATGCAGCCCCCCGCTCATATTTCAACAAAAGTCCAAAAGATCAATGTCATAAGATCAGCTTTCGAAACCGTACTTAGCCAGAGATATGCCTCCAAACACAGCCTTCATAAATGCTATCAGGTTTAGGTCTGCCACCTGTATCTGAGAGACAAAGGATATTTGGGGGTTTTTTTGTTGTTATTTTTTAATTTTTTTTTTTACTAATTTTATTGAACTATACATTTTTCTCTGTTCTCCTCTCTGCCTCTCCCCTCCCCATGGTCCCCAAGCTCCTAATTTACTCAGGAGATCTTGCCTTTTTCTACTTCCCATGTACATTAGATTCATGTATGTCTCATTTAGGGTTCTCATTGTTGTCTAGGTTCTTGAAGATTGTGAATTGTAGGCTGGTTTTCTTTGCTTTATGTCTAAAAGCCACTTATAAGTGAGTATATATGATATTTGTCTTTCTAGGTCTGGGTTACCTCACTCAATATTATGTTTTCTAGATAAATCTGTCTGCAAATTTCAAGGTGTCATTATTTTTTTTCTGTTGTGTAGTACTCCGTTGTGTAAAAGAAAGAAATTTGAAAGATTTTTTTCCCTTATTTTTGAGGTACCTCTGAATCACACAGTACCCAAAGAGTCCAAAGCCAAAGAGATGGACTCTTTATCCCATGTCCACACTTCTTTTCATCCCCAATGTGAAGAAGCAGTTCACTAATGCTATTTGCAAAAGGTCAGTGACCTTAGCAGAGCTGACACAGGAAAGGTGCCCAAATCAAAATTGGATCAGGTTCCACTTTTTATTAGGTTCAGATCCTTACTTGGACGAGTTCAATTTGCATAATTCTTGTCTGACAGATTGCTTAAAATTTGTCAGTAGGCTGAGGGTTAGACCTAGACCAACATTATTTCGAATTTCAACTATGTTGCAAGTTGACAGTTTGTATGTGTAAGTATTTAGCATGGATTTGTGATGTGTGTTCACGTGCACATGTGCAGCTTTGTCTGTGGGTGTTCATGTCTTCTTTGTTTTCCCCCAACATCACTTTTTGAGGCAGGGTCTCCCACTAACCTAAAACACATCGATTTATGTCCATGTAAAACCTGAGAGACCTTAAAAAGAAATTCTAAAAAAAAAAAAAATACAAAGTTTAACACAGCTTCTTGCTGTTTGTTGGCAGCAGGCTTGCAGCTCCTTTAAGAGAGGATTTTCTGATTCAGCCATAGCAGGAAAAAAGCCCTATGGCTTTAAAACGCGGCTTCCAGGGCCATTCTGCCAGCATGGACTCCGGCTATGGAGCATTTCAATGGCATTTGTGGGCCCGGGTGTTTGTGTGCCCACTTGGGGTCGGAAGGAAAGTTGCTGAAACCTTGTGCATGGCTCAGTGCTCCCCGCCTGGGCAAGTGGCAGGATCAGGACTGCTAGGCATGTACAAGCAGGAGAGCATGGCAGATTCCTGCCACCACACACAGAGAGATTTCCAGTACACAGAGTGAGCTGCATGGCAGATTTGGCTTTTACTCAGAAAAAAAAAAAAAAAAGATTTATTTGCGGCGTGGTGCTACCCACAGTTTAGGTGGTGAGGAGGGCTTCTACCCAGCAGTTTAAAGCTGAGGTAAACTACCTCCACCATATTTAAAACCTGAGAGAGGCTGAGTCTGTACCCAGGACCACTGAGACCAAGCTGCTTAGCATTTTAAGAAACACTTCTGATCAGAACATAATTACATATACTCAATAAAGACAAATTCAGATTAAAAAGACCTGTAAATGGGTCACACTGTTGGATAAATGTACATAGGCTTCAGAGAGAGAAAAAAACAGTATAGAGAGTCATAAAATAAAGTTAATGCTTTTAAAAAAGGGTAAAGTCTTTAAAGAGACAGAGTACAGATAGTCATAGATTAAAAGGAATAAAGAAAAATAAGCCATGTAAAAATGGAAAATTCACAGAGAGTCTGCATTATATATATTTTGTTTTCTTTGAATTTTTTGACTGTGAAGGAGCCTAAGTACAGGGAGACATTTTATTGCATTGGCTGCTAAGCTAAACCACCATATATGTTCTAAAAGTATCTTGATTTCAAAATTTGAGTCTAAGGATATATTGCTTTGGAAAAGATATTTTTCTTTTGTTTTCACAGAAGATGAGGCCTGTGGAATACTTCCAGACAAATATTGTTTATAGACCACACCCCCTGAAAGGTTACCATGAACGCCCTCAAAAAATTACTTTAGCCAACTGCTGACTGAGCTGAACCTAGCACACAGGTTATACCATGAAAGACCTGATTAAAACAGAACCCCAAACAGCAGGAAGAAATATGAACAGAACTACACCCATATTCCCAAATATTGTTTATAAATGTTCTTTTACATTTAAAGGAGGATATGCTATAGAGATTTGCATTGGTCTGGATCTTCGTTGATCAATACAAATTTAAGGTCAATTTTCTTATATGTATATGTATTTCTGACCTTGATAAAGGTATTATGCTTGTGTAGCTTATTTAAAAATGTAATGTATAATTAAGAAATATAAGTTAATAGATACTCATCTATAATAGTCAAGCTTGTAGTCATGTTAGTAGATTTTCTAGATGTATAGAGTTATATTTCAGTTAGATAGGTATTCTTCAAATCTTTCAAAGACTTTCAGAATATGGCATTTAAAATGTTTAAGAATTTAGGACTTTTCATAACAATGAAAACATTGTTCATAACAATGAAAACATCTGCTCCTGGCAGCACCAATCTACTTCAAGAGGAAGATGGGCATCAAAGAGGCTCCTTATGAAGTTGGTTAGCCATTTGGGCAAGAAACTGCTCTTGTCTGGACTGTTGCATAAACTGGACATGCAGGACCTACAGAGCATTGACTGCTGAACTTGCCGAAAGCTGAAATGATCCTTCGGGGGTTCATGCTTCATGAAAGAGTCTATGAGCCATTCTGCAGGATACAGAAGAATGTGACAGAACTGTCTTTGAAATTTCCTGCTTCATGGAAAAGTCTGCCAAATACTATGGGCATGTGAGCTAAATATGGCTGCCCAAATGGTACAGAAGAACTTTGGATGACTGTCCAGGCAGTGAGATGTCTCTGTCAATTCTAGAGTTTTGGAAATTGCTTATAATGCACTTCCTGTTTACTTAGGTAATATTATATTCTTCTGGAGTCTTTGATGAAGTTGAAGAATTTATAGTTATGGTTTTTCCTAGTTATGATAAAAGATAAAGTAGATATAAATATTATAACTGTAATTCTTGCTAGAATGTTACTATGTTAAAAACTTCCATTTTGTTTAAACAGAAAAGGGGAAATGGTATAGGAGGTCCTTCTTTGTATGTGTTGCTTGTATTGGTTAATGAATAAAAAAACTGCCTTGGCCTGATAGGTAGACAAAGAGGACAGAATGGTACATGGGCAACAAAAAATGGACCTGGTGCATTTTTTTTTTTTTGGTGGGGGGAATAAGGATGGTAGTGTAGACCTCAGAGTAACGGTAAGTTGGTGTGATTGGGGTGTGTTGTATGAAAATCTCAAATAATTAATAAAAATGTTATTTTGGGGGAAAAAGTAAAGTATAATTTCCAATTGAAACCAAGCTCATGCAAGCATTACAAAGAATTCTCAATGGATTTTCCCTAAAGGAGGTATATGTTGAATGTTCAGTTTCTGCCATCCAGAAGCACAGCCTGGTGAGCTGTCTCACTTTCATGTCCCTTTTTTCATCCTCCATTCTGTTCTTGACACAACTTCATTACTGTCTCTAATGTTGCATCCCAAGCTCAAACTTTACCACCATCCATTTACTTTCAGAAACTCATCAATAGTCATTCATCTGTTTGTGACCCTATTCTTTTTGTCTTTTTCAGTCCGAGTATGAGATTTGTATTTGCATTCTTTTGTTGTTTAACAGCGCAGAATGCTTGGCTATACTCACAATTTGATGAGACAGCTCTGGTTGTCCGCTAGTCTGTTTGTGGGGTTGGTGTTATAGTAAATGAGAATGTATTTTCCTTTGTGAGTGTTCAACTTGGGGGAGCATGATATAATTCACTTGGATTTCCCTCTATAGAAAGGCTTCTCTTTCAACTGTATCAAGGCACTATTTCTTGTTTTTTTTTTTTTTTGTTTGGTTTTTTGAGACAGGGTTTCTCTGTGGCTTTGGAGCCTGTCCTGGAACTAGCTCTGTAGACCAGGCTGGTCTCGAACTCACAGAGATCCGCCTGCCTCTGCCTCCCGAGTGCTGGGATTAAAGGCGTGCGCCACCACCGCCCGGCAAGGTACTATTTCTTGTTATCAACTTAAAGTTGCTTTTCATGGTGGAGATGATTATTTCTATATTCAGCAATGAAACTTTACTAAGATAAATTAACTGAACTGGATTCTGTTTAGCAGTGTTGGGGAAAGCAGTTATTTTCTGCTGTGGAATAATTCTTCTGTACTTTGAAGAGAAGTTGTTCTCATTGTTAATAAAAAGCTGATTGGCCGGTGGTTGGGTAGGATTTTCAAGCACAGAGGAGAAGGATGGAGTTGGAGGATACGCCATGAATTGTAGAGCAAGCAGCACAGGAAGTACATAGATAAGGTAAATAGCCTCGAGGCAGTACATAGATGAGTAGAAATGAGTTGATTTAAAGTTGCAAGAGCTAGTTGGAAACAAGCCTAAGCTATTGGCTGAGCATTTATAGTTAATATTAAATTTCTCTGTGGTTATTTGGGGAGTGACTGGTGGGACAGAGCTGATGGGTGGTCCTCTATGGAAAATGACAAAATGTGTTTTGCAAATCCGAGGTTTGTTTTTCTTCGAGGAATGACTTCATGGTGATTGCTCATTTGGGGGCATTTTATTACTTGAACATCCTCCTTGCTATTTCTTGCATGTATGTCATTCAGAATCACTGTCCCTCTCTTCCAAATATAAGATGACTAGGAAGTTCTCAAACCACAGTGGTTTCTGCTGGGCATGGCTTTCAAACTGTTTGTGCTTGTCAGCTATGGTGGTACAAGAAGTTGAAAAGAAGAGCGATTTTGCCCCCTAGTAAAATAGAACAAATATATAGTATCCGCAATAAGAATTGCGATTTATTGAGTATTTCAATGAAAGCTTTCTGCCGAATTAAAGGATATATTTTCATTTTAATATATTTTTCCACTTTGTGACCTAAAAATACTATTACCACATTTTAATATTTTCATTGGAAAAGTTATATTTAATTAGTTTGTTACCTAATTGAATTTGCAGCATGTGGAACCACAGTTTGCCTTTCAATTAAAGTGTAATGGTCACCATATTTTTGGCTCCTAACAACATAGACAAAACCAATGTTTCATTTATAATGTGAACCTTCTCTCACATTTAAAAAAATTATTTATGTGAATAACTGTTTACATTATCTTAATTGTAAATTTCTTTAATGTTCATTATTATAGTTTGGTCATAGAGTATGACCTTAATTATTTTATACCATATGTAAGTTCCTCATTAAATAAGTGGTATGAATGTTCAGAAATTGTTGGCAGGAGAGAGATATTAATGCGCTTGATTTATCATACTTTGGGCAGTATGTGTAATACGTGTATAGGGTAACGTGAAAATGAATGTGAACTGGGAGATTCTCTCAGAAGGTTGTCTTTAAGTCATGGTAAGCAAGTCCAACAAAATAAAAACCAAACAAACAGAAAAGTCATCATAGGTTTTTATAGAGTTAACTTGTGGTGGGTTAAAGTGTCTTGCTGCTCCTTTGGGAGAACTCACTATTTCTGTTTCCTAGAGGCTCCATGGACCTCACCCTGACTCAGTCTCACATCAGCTTCCACCTGTGTCCCTGCAGTCAGGCCAACCCTGTGTTTCTTGGCCTCCTCTGCTCTGGAGACCTAGCACCTTGAGTTCCACATTCTTATGTGACTCTGCCAGAGAGAGTGTTTCTTCTCTTTCCCTCTCTCAAAGATTGCCTATTCAGCAGGTTGGGTCTCCAAAGTTTTCTTCATGAAACTCATCAATGCAAAATTTTGGATATTCAAATTTAAAATACTATTTTTGTGTATTTATAATTATCTCATGTATCTCTGTATTAGTATGCATATCATAAATCATATGAGTTAAATTACTAAGAAAAATATTTTATGAACAGTGAAACTGTATGCTCATATGCAAGTAGAGTTTAATGGTTGCTTTGTGGCTACATAACCTGTCTCAGAGATACGTTATTGTGGGTATAACCAGGGAGTTGATAACCAAAATATTTCTGGAGGAATACTGAGAATGAATGAATTAGTGGCTTTCTCTTTTAAGACACAGCCATGGCTCTATTAATGTAGTGTTCCTGAAGAATTGACCCATTACATTAGTGCAACCTGCATGGCAATTCTAAGGCTGGGAATTATTGAACTTTTAAAACTGAAACAAGAATGGTACATGTTTGTGTGGTACAGTATGGCACTTCAACACATCTACGATGACAGTCCTTAAATAATTGGGATCTCCATCTACTCAAACTTCTGCTTGCTTTGTGTTGGGAACATTCAAAATCTTCTAAGTATTTTGAAAAATGCGATTAATTTTTATGAAAAGTAGTCAGTCTACTTGCTATAAAAGACTAGAATTTTACTCTCACATGCAACTATATTTTGCTGCTCATGGAGAAGATAAAACTTTGGGCGGATTCTGGATCCCCATGGTTCCTTAGCAAAAGCTTAGAAGTGATTAGAGAGACAGACCTTTAAAAAAGAAAAAACAGAAGTTGAGAAAGAAGGTGCTATAAATTTGGTGGATGTGTGAGTTTGAATGCAATCCCCCATAAGCTCATATTGAGTAGCATCATTCAGGAGGTGTGGCCTTGTTGGAGGAAGTGTGTCTCAGTTCATTTCCCGTTGCCTGTGGATCAAGATGTAGAACTTTCAGCTATCTCTCCAGCACTGTGTCCACCGGCATGATGCCATGAGTCTTGTATGATGATAATGGCCTTAACCTCTGAAACTGTAAGCCAGCCACAATGAAATCTTTTGCTTTGTAAGCCATGTTGTGGTCATGGTGTCTCTTCACAGCAGGAGAAACCTTAGCTAAGACAGTAGGCATTGAAATAAATACTTTAATGACCTCTGTTTTATCCTTGAGATGGAGTGTTAGAGTTATGTAGTAGCATACAAGGAGGATTATTAAAGACATATACTGAGAGCCGGGCGATGGTGGCGCATGCCTTTAATCCCAGCACTCGGGAGGCAGAGGCAGGTGGATCTCTGTGAGTTCCAGACCAGCCTGGTCTACAGAGCTAGTTCCAGGACAGGCTCCAAAGCCACAGAGAAACCCTGTCTTGAAAAACCAAAAAGAAAGACATATACTCAGGCAATAGGGCACAGTTTTTTATTTAGTTATTGTTGCCATTTAAAAAAATACTTAGAGAATCCCAATCTCCTTCAATTTGGAAGACCTTTGATATGCCATCCAGCTTATTTTCGGAAGCTGAGGACATGAGACAGATAGGTTAGGACTCCGTATAGAACTGAGGCCCTGCCATCTTCCTCTGTGAACAGTGGGTCTTCTGTTCTTAACCAGCAGAGAAATGAAGAGCTCTTGTCTTAGCTGCAAAACATGCATGCCTTTGCCTGCTTAGGACTAGTCAGTAGGAATGCCCACTGTATATCCCAGACTTCAAAGTCCATCTGATACAGAGTTTTAATGACTTGGGTTTATAACCAACAGAGGGTTTTTTTTAATCAGCTAGGAGAAGAGAGTACTAGCATAGTTCAAAGACAAGAGAAAATAAGAGTAGATGCTTAGTTTTACCAGAAGCCAAGTACATAGGAACTTGGAAGAATTCTGTCTATAGAAATATGTATGCCTGTTTTCTGTATCTTTCTTGTAAAAGGGGATTTTAGAGCATTTATAGTCTTGAAAGTAACTAAACTGGGATGGGATTTGGATAAGAGAGAATGAAGTCATTCTGGCCAAAACATGATATTCTGCAGCTATGGATCAACTGACTAATCAGTTTTACCTCATGTTAAACCTATTCTAGTAATAAAATAAGCATTTAAACTCAGACAATCAAAATGTGTCATGAGCTGTGACCATGAAGCCTCCAGTTGGGCAACCCTTCATCCGCCATTTATTTGGTGTAAAGACATAGTTTGAAGTGAAATTGCAGGTCACGATTCCCAAAGACTACATACTGGTTACTTTGTTGTCTGTTTTAATCATTGATTTCAAAAAGTAAACAAGCATTTACACAGACATCTGTTCATACTTGCCTTCAAACTCTAGGCTTATTGCTAGGCAACTATTGAGAGACATCAAAAACCTTTGTAGCAACTTTTAGGCTTTGAACTCATAATCCTTCCAGCTCTGCTTCCGAAGCACTAAGATGACAGGTAGGCACCATTATACTTGGTTTCACAAATGTTTTGCTTTAATAGCCAAAGTGACTCAAAGTATATTATTAAGTAGGAACAAAAATGTGGATAGATAGATAGATAGATAGATGGATGGATAGATAGACAGACAGATAGACAGATAGATTAGGCTCTCCTAGGAAAGAAAGCAGACTATGTATATTGGGATTGAATAAATTGACTAACATGACCAGAGCAATGATGAACAGACTTACAATGGCTGTCTGAAGAATGGAGACCTGGGAGACACAGTATACTCCTGGTTCAAGACACTGGAGGTGTTAGAATAAAAAGTCACTGGTGCAACCATTGTCGGACTGAAGGCATGGACTCCTCAGGAGAGCCATTGGTGCAAGATTCTCTTTTAAGAGGAATGAGGCAAGGGAATAGGGAAAGTCAGGGATCCATAAAGGGCCAGGCAACACTAAGGATATAGTAAAAAGCCACCTAGAAGCCCACTACATTAGAAGATAACTGAAAGATATAACTAATTTTGAAAAATGTTCAAGTAGACATTTCAAATATTCAAAATGTTCTTTTCATACATTTTCCTGTATGAAAAAAATGCTACTCCAAGAAGCCATAGAACTTTAAACATAGATCCCAGTGCCAGGTCGAAAATATTTCCCTATGAGTTACTGGCCAGGAATCTCACATAGACACCCAAAACAATAAGGGCTACTGCCATTGCTCTTGTTTTATCACCAGACTGAGATGTTAAAACTTGTGGATGAAAGCATCATATGCTTCAGATATAAAATACAGATTTTTAGAAAGCTGGAACTGGACTGGAACTTCTTCCCTGATGACTAGCAAGCATTCACAGTTCCATTAGATGCTGTCCAGGCTTATAGGGAAGAAAAGGTTATCAGTATTGTTATCCAGTTGTAGGCTCTCTGTACTCTAACACTGACCTTCCAGACAAGATGTGCCCATTGGCGCAATAGTGGCATGATTGTTTGGGTAGGGAGTTAACCAACTTCTTTCTGAATGCATTTGCTGGTTGTTTGATGTTACAGTTAAGCTGGGTCAAAAGGACTGGAAAGGTCACAGGCCCTAGGAGGAACTTATGACTGATATCATATTCAATAAGCATGTTGCCAAACTGCCTTCTAAATATTTGTGTTTATAACCTTGCGCTAGAGTTATCCTTTTTTTTTTTTTTGAGGTGGGAATAGCTAACACAGAGATTCATAACTGAGAAGAAGACTGGGTTGAGTGCTTATCTCTAATCAGATCATCAATGTCACTCCCTCCAAGGTCCAGGGAACATTTCTGAAAATGAGGTGGGAATGAAGGTAAGAGCTGGAGGACAGGGAAGCATGCTATGGTGTATTGTGTGCTGAATATGGCATAACCAGTGTAACCATGAGCGCACAAACACACAGAAGCTGTAGCTACCTCCATAAGACCTCACATAGAAAAAAGTAGGAAGGGGACAAGTTTGGAATAAAAGGGTCCATAAGCATGGGAGGAAAATGGGAGAGGGAAATGGGCACAAAAGATCTATCAATGCATTGTATAAATGTATGAGATTGTGAAAAGTTAATATTAAAATGATTTCTTTAAAAAGCATCCACTCAAGAAGTGGTGTATATGTGAACAATAGTACATGCTTCTGTTTCTTATCCTGTTCCAAGCCTGAGCCTATAGTATGCCATGCTAAGCATTTAAGGTAAGTCCTGTCTACTTAGTTTGCTGACTGGCATGATTTTTCTCTGCAAACACTCTCACGGACGCAGCAAGAATTGGGTTTTTACCAATCTGCTAGGGATCTCTCAATCCAATCAGGTTGTCAGTCAAAATTGACTCTTAATTCTAATGGAGAATAGCAGGCAAGAGGGGGTGTGGCTTAAGAACTCCAGACTCAGAATCAACATCAGGAAGAGAACATGCAAGGATGATACAGAAGCCAAGAGACTAGACTAAAGACTAAACTGGGATGCCAAGGGTGGCTTGGGAGAAGCTGGAGCATCTCTAAGGCCTTCCCTCTGACTGCAAGGTCAAAGGGCTCACAGTGGCCATACACTGGTGAACATGATTGCACCATTCTGAGCTGCTTCTTAGACTATTTCTCAAGACCTCCTTTGAGTGTTCCTTGCCTTGTTCAGTTTCTTGATGGTTTTAAGAAGACTTATCACTTGTCTTCCAGATATGCCTACTTGGATTTATTTCTACCTCACCATACAGGAGGTACCAGACACATCTGGGAGGCTTGACAGCCAATATTTACTTTCCGAAGCATTACAAAGTAAAATGATTTGACTCTCTCTCTGTTTCTCTCTCCCCCTCCTTCCTTCCATTTTCCCCATTGTTTATTTGTGTATATGTGTAGTGTGTGTGCTAATGGGTGTATATGCATTTGTGGGTGTGCAGCGGAGGCCAGATACTATTATTAGGTGTCTCGTTCAGTCATGATTTAAAGATAGGGTCTTTGAACATGAAGTTTACTGATTGGCTAGACTGGATATCCAGCAAGCTCTGGAGGCTGACTTTTCTCTGCCAGCCCTCAGTAATAAGGTTTCAGACATTAACCACCATGCCTTGCTTTTCTGTGGGTGCTGGAGATCTGAGCTCCTATTCATGCTTGAGGTGCAGGCCTTTATTGGCTTAGTCAACTCAATGTCCATCACTTGTATTTTCAACCACATAATTTTGTACAAGTATATTTTAGATATTGATAAAAACTAAAATTTTTAGTTTCATTTACTTTATAATAAATATATATGATATGACAGACTTTATATAAAAACATATACACTGCAGATAGTATTCCAATACATACTAGAAAACATATATGTATATTTGTATGGTACCATATTTTTGCAATCATATTTTGAATGGAAGAAAATATTCCAATGTTCTTAACTTGGAGAATTAAACTGTCAAATACTCTTTTATTTATGGAAAGATGATGAGGGCAAATAGTAGCTTTCATTTTTGTTAATTGTGATTTGATCACATGACACTATTAAGGAGGATTATATCAATGACATTCCTTTTCTTCATTATTTGCATACGGGGTAGAGTGTGGATAGTTTGGTAACCAAATTTAGACAAGATCAGGCATGTTCGGGGTGACAACCAAATTCAAAGGTACTCGTGTTGTAATTTGTTTAAAAAGGCCACCAAGAGAAATCAGACTATGCAACAGGGCTCACATGGGAGATAGGAGGTTTATTGGAAGAGGATGGAGAAGGGGCAGAAAAAAGGACAGGGGCAGGGGCAGACAAGATTGGTCCCTGGGGAAAGAGTGTCTGAAGAGAAAGAGTGGGGGGGGGAGGGACAGAGAAAGAGACCGAGAAAGAAAGAAATAAAAAGAAAGAAAGAGGCAGGAAGGGAGAAAGAGAGAGAGAGCCAGCAATAGGAAGGTTGGCAAGGCCCACCTTTTAAAAGGAAATGTAGCTAATGTGCACAGGAGGTGCTCTTAATGGCTGCAACGGAGGAGGCATCCTGTCAGGACCCCAAGGGCAGGCCAGGACAAATGCCTGAACACTATCATTCCTCCCTTTTGCTTACCATAAAAAAGGTGAAGAGTTAGAAGGGGGTGTCAGGTAAGGAGGGGATGAGGACGCGGTGTTCTCGAGACTGCTTTTTGGTGACTTGGGGTCAATGACCATCTTTGGGGGACCGGAGAAAGCTGGGGTGCTGGCCATGTCCTAGGGTAGCTGGGTGTTTCACTTCACTGCCCATGCTCTGTGGGGCCGTTCGGTGACTCTTGGACCTGAGAAGGATGCTGTTTGAGGTGGGTCAAAGTTGACTCCCTAGAGCTCAGAAGAACTTAAAGCACCTGTTCCTTTCCCATCACCACGGCATTACCTTGGCATCCTCTTTCCGATTTACCAGGAGGCACAAGTGTTTGATTACTGAGGCTAGTCAGTAATAAAAAGTGAAACAGAACAAATCTGTAACAAACTAGTAAGGTTGTCTCTGTGAAGGCAAGAAAAAGTGACAGGGAAAAAGGCCAAAAAGTGGAAACAGGAGTTGAGTAAACAGAAAAAAAAGGAGACCCAGTATGTGCTGAGCATGAGGAAGTGGACTTCTCCAACTGACCTGTGTGTTACAGCAAATGAACAGGACATTTAGAGAAGGAGAACAGACAGAAAAGAAAGAAAGTGGAGGATTTTTTTCTTGATTTCCCAACTGCCTGATCCAAGGAATACTGAGGCAAGATTTGATTTGAAAGGACTGGGCAGTGGGTCTCCAAAAGACATCCCAATAGGAACGAGGAGCTATATACAATGGCACAGTTCCCATGAGTGAGGCAGAGAAGTAAGACCCAAGGGTCAGAAAAATCTCAGTGCCCCAGGAACTCAGAGAGAATCAGATTAAGTAGGCATACTTAAGTATACTTAAGTAGGCATACATAAGTTCCATGTGTCCACATAAGAACAGGGGCCAAAGACTCTGAGGCCAAGAGAAAAACAGTCGCATGGTACTAGGACTTTGAGAAAAGCCAGAAGGCAAGAAGAGGATTGTGGTCAAGATATGGAGCCTCACTTCTAGAATGTGAACACCATCCAGGGAATGGTCAAAGGCAGGTAGTTCGATCAGAGACCCAGTTGCCAGTATTGAATGGAAGACAAAGCCACCAGTGAATTGGGAAGCAGGTTTGTTGTAGGTGGAAGAGAGTGGATCTGTTGAGGGTAGAGCAGGTAGGTAGGGTCCCAGCATAAAGTGATTACCTTGATGACCTTTTGGTGGGCCCTGCCATTAGGCAAATATGCTTGTTGCAACAGAGTTAGTGTAAGAGGTTTATTGGGGGAGAGGGAAAGCTGAAGAGCATACCTCCTTCCATCTGCTGGATTGCTAGCAGAATGCAAACCAGATTTTAGGGTCCTATTGTGCCTCAGGGTACCAGGAGAGCCTACCAATTCTCATGGCACCAATTTTATAATTTTAAAACAGCTGGAGAAAGAGTCAAACCATACAACAGGGCTCACTTGCGTGGTCTATTGAAAGAGAAGGGGGGCAAAAAGGGGAAAGAAAAGGGGGCAGAGACTGGCCCCTGAGGACAAGAGTGGCAGAAGAGAAAGAAACAAAAAGATAGAAAGAGAAAAAAAGAGGGGAAGAGAGAGGAAGAGAGGGAGAAAAAGAGAAGGAGAGAGAGAGAGAGAGAAAGAGAGAGAGAGAGAGAGAGAGAGAGAGAGAGAGAGAGGAGGTGGGCATGGTCCACCTTTAAAAAGGGAATAAGCAAAGGTGCCCAGGAGGTGCTCTTAGTGATTGCATCTGAGTACATATCCTGTTAGGACCCCAAGGGCAGGCTAGTACAGATGCCTGAATACTAACAACTTGTCCATTGTTTTGAGTTACTTTTCCTCCGTTTTCTCCCATAAGCCTAAAGGTCAGATATAAAACAAAAAACAAAACCAAAAAATTGTCTCATAATGCTTATATTTGGGGGCCTGAAAGTCTGCACATCAGACCTGGTGGTATGTAGGCATGCCAGCCATGGATGGTTAAAGGGTCTGAGAGGAATTTGTACTCCTGATCATTTTTATAACATCTGTTTTCTTGTTTGTTTCCTCATCACTCCTCTGTTATCTTCCCACCATTTTCTCTCTTTTTACCTCTATGAGCTTCAGAATATAAGGAAGGAATTTTCATTCTTCCACAATGATTGATTCATGTCTAGGTTTACATTCTTTCCTTGCTGAGTTATCAATGTGACTGAAATGGGGACATGTTATGGAAAAGAAGAGTGTCACCGTAGAATCTGAAGCCTCTAGACAGCTGAAAATCAAGATTTCAAACACTATTAGCAATACTTGCTTCAAGCCTTACCTCTTCTTAATTATAAATCTGTGATTTACTAAAGATCTCACCAGAAACCCCCTTTCCCCCTCAATTAAAAAGGTGAAACCCTATTTGTGAAACCCTAATGACTCCTGGATTCATGTTATTAGATTATAATTCTATCTAAGATACCCCCAGAACAACCCTATAATTTCACTTATTGAAGAGAGAGAGGAAAAATAGTTTTGTTTTTTGGAGCAACCCTTTGAGGTACAAATTGAGAGCCATCAAAATGGCATATATGGCTAGGACACTTCAGTGGGACTCACTCTTAAGAAACCCACATCCACCCTGCAGATGTCTCATTCTTTAGCATCTCTCTTTTTTATTAACCCCTGTGCTTCCAGTCTATTTAAAATGTCTTTTCAGTGAATTACTCTTTGAGATGCCCACATCTATGCTCTTGGGCATTCTCTTATTCTTTTCTTGAGTGCCTTTATATTTTAATGAAATCCACACTCCACCTCATACTGGATAGTACTGAAATTGTTGTCTGTGTTGAAGTCATGAATCCTGCATTGATTTGATCCAGGGTCCCTAAATGATGAAGGAAACCCCATTGTCTGCTGACTGTGCCTATATCCCCGTCACTACCTACAGAGTCACTATGGGGCTTCTCGGGGATCAATGTTAATTCCTGTAAATAGAAGATGTTTACAACTAAAGGTTTTGTTTTAATTTGAATCATTCATTCTATTAATATAAAAAGTTTTGCACTCAAATTCAGGCTTATCAAATTATGAAAATGCGACAGCTCACAAAATCACAAAATCACAAAATCTAGCGTGATGTTTACTAACCAAGTGTTTGGATCAGTATCTGATCATTCGCTGGAGCGTTGATCTGCAGTTCCATCTCATATGGAACTCTGTGCTAAAGTCACTCTCAGCTGATGGGGGAGTGTCATGTATCAATCTGTTGATTTCATTGGTTAAGCAATAAAGAAACTGCTAGGCCCATTTGATAGGCCCACCCTTAGGTGGGTGGAGTAAACAGAACAGAAGGCCGGGAGAAAGAAGCTGAGTCAGGGAGTCACCATGATTCTCCCACTCCAGACAGACACAGGTTAAGATCATTCCTGGTAAGCCAGCTCATGGGCTACACAGATGATAAGAAATGGGCTAGTCCAGGTGCGAGAGCTAGCCTAGAAGAGGCTAGATAGAAATGGGCCAAGCAGTATTTAAAGGAATACAGTTTCCGTGTAATTATTTCGGGGCATAAGCTAAAGCTAGCCATGTGGGCGGCTGGGTGCCGGGAACGCAGCCCCGCCACTCCTACTACTACACTCAGCCCTTTGCATATAATACTGTAGGCTCGGGTTGTGTTCTGTGCTCTCTCCTCCATTCCCCATATAGGTGGGCTGCTACATTTTACACCGGTAAAAGGATGTTGGTGAACGGCAAAGCCCCTAAGGTGATATATTCTGGAGGTCATAAATGCACAAGAAACTAAGGCTAAGTTACCATAGAAGAGAGGCGAAGTCAGAGTCCTATGGGGAGACATAGTGGGAGGAAAATTGCTATTCATAGCAACCAGTGCACTTGAATAGGCAATGGTGTCTCTTGATGGATGGAATCGCATGCCCAGTCTGTAAACCTCAGATACGAAGAAAACCTACTCTTTCCATGAGAGTACTTGTATTCCCAGATCTCACTAGTTTGGGAAACAGCTTTGGAAGTTGCTCACCCTGGAAATGGAAGATGATTTGCATTAACTACAATAAGCTAATTCTCTGGTAAATCATCACGAAACATGTTATCAGTCTGCACTCACTCTTTCCCCATCTTGTCTTTCAGGTTAACACCAATAATAATAAGGTGAAGACAGACATCACTTGCTTTTGGAGGACAGTCACTACCAAGGGAGAGGGGGTGCTTGCTTTCAGTGAGTTTTTCTTCCAGGCTTTCAGAAAATCATCCCACCTGACTGCGCATGGTTGTAACAAATTTCAGATGCTTTACACAGGATAGGTGTAATGGCTTTTCTTGGTGTCAACTTGAGCACACCTGAAATTAACTAAAACCCAAGTCTGTGAGGAATTTTTCTCAATTAAATCACTTGAAGTAGGAAGAATCACCTTTAACCCAGGTCTTTTGAGGTGGGAAAATCCACCTTTGATCTAGTCCACAGCTTCTGATGGCAGTTTACCTAAAGGACTTGCTATTTGTTGGGTTGCTTGCCCTTGCTTTTGCTGGCAAGTCCATTCCTTCACTAGCATTAGAGCCGACTTCTGTAAGATCCCAGTATACACTCAAGACCAGCAGAGACATCCAGCCCAGGGGACTAAACAATGACTGGATTCTGGGACTCCTCTTTGGTAGGCAATTGTTGTTGGACTTGCATGGTCACAGCCTAAAGTGTGGTTCCTCTAGACTAATACAGTAGGCAACATACATCTTGCAGGATGGGCACTCAGCCCGTGCTCATGCTGCTCCTGTGAATTTCTCTGTTTTTAAGAAAACATGTCACATTAAGTAGTTGCTGGAAAGTGCATGCTTTTATCTTTTCTAAGCCTACAGAGCCATTCAGAGCTCACCGCTATGAGGTATGCATTAGTGGTAAGGACAACACCTCACTCATGAGAGCTATTTCTGTCCTCTAAGTGAGAGCCATCATCAAACACACAGATGGGAGTGAGCTACGATGAAACTAAGTGTTTCATGTTCTCAGAGATTTACAGTATAAGACCTTTCAGTACTAGACATGCTTACTTAAAAAAATAAAATCTTTTACAGAATGATCTCTAACACTCTTCTGAGGCTTTAACATAGCATGCTTATGTGCTGTTATTAACACTGTTTTCTATGTATTTCTGCTTTGAAATGATCTTGTTTAAACCATGACTATTTTAAAAAGAATGTGAGTCCCCTGTGAGAGGTCAAAGTAGATTTTTTAAAAAGAAAAACGTCCACCAAAATATATATATATATAAAATATATATATTTTATATATATAATATATATATATAAAAATATATATATATATATTTTATGGTGGGGGGGCAGTTAAGTTTTCTAGAAAAACAATTTCCTGCCAATGTTCTCATTTTTCATTCACAGCTTCTTAGGAAGAGCATCTTCCTGTCCTTTGTACGTGTACCAGGACCAGTGGGTGTTGCCGTGCAGGACTAACACTTCTAACCTCGCTGCCAGACTCTGGAAATCGATGTTCATTTCACACTGTACTCCTCCCCCCCCGACTTGTGCTACTCAACAAATACCATGGCTGGAAGAGATGACCCCTTTTAATTCCCTAATATAGGCCACAGTTCTCTTTGATTTATAGAAGACTGGTAGTCTATTTATAAAATATGTATCTGTAAGATGCAGTTTATGAGAAACTTGGCTTTGGGGACACATTAATTCTAACTGCAGATGCAACTTTCATGTTTTATAATATAACCCTGACAGCTGTAATTTCAGATTAAAGATTTTTCATTCCCATTCCCATCCTGATTGCGCTGCATGG
Source organism: Microtus oregoni (assembly GCF_018167655.1). NCBI lineage: Eukaryota > Metazoa > Chordata > Mammalia > Rodentia > Cricetidae > Microtus > Microtus oregoni. The sequence continues at coordinate 75,491,756 of NW_024543059.1, forward strand.
TCCTTATATTACCTTATTGTCAATAGCAAGTGTTCACCCTATTGGGAGTCGTTTAATAACCAGTTGCCATTTAAAGTGTGGACAGAACATTTGTCTCGGCATAGCCATCTCGAGCAGGGCTCCTGGAGCACACAGAGCTGGGATCTCCTCAAGAAAAACAACAGCTGGCCCGCACCATTGTCCCCACTGATCCCATTTTTGTGCTGCCTAGTTAAAATAAACACGGACACTCTCGGTGAATTTTCTGGATGCATTTGTGAGCTTGTTATTTTAGTAACAAAACCGTTCCCGCTGTCAGTCCATCATCCCAAATCCCTTATCCCACCCTGACCCTCATCCACTTTATGGATCAACTTTTATTCTTTTCTGAGTTTTATAAATATATAACTCTCTGAAAGTCACATCATGGTTACTTAAAATGGAGAAACATGAAAATTCTAGGTTCCGTGTCTATCTTAAAACATCTGTTTTTGGGGGAAGTTAATAATATATCAATTTGTGCAGGTCACCTTTGTAAATGATCAGATTCTAATGAACATTAATTGTAACACTAAGAGGATCTTCCACAATCGAATTACAGGTCTTAGTCCATCTATAAAATCTTTGAGATCTAGGGTTGATATATGAAAACACATTCATGATTGGTAATGTTTTTATTTACAGTCCCTTTAAATTTTCTTCACTTGACAGCTGAGGATTAGCTTCTATAGCAGCCAGTGGTGAAAGAAATAAAAATGAAAAGTCAAAGAAGACAATGGACTCTTTCATGGCTAATTAAACCAGAATACAAATCAATCATTGGAAATAAGTGATGAATTTATTATGCTTGTGAGCTTACTATACCCCCTAGTGTCTGCTATACATTGAAATTATAATTTCCATCAGCTTATAGGGTAATCGTTTATCCTAAGCTTTATCTTTATCTATTGTATCGATCTGAGACTCTTCTGCAAGGAATGAAAGGTTGGTGGTCCAGGTAAATATGAGAAGTTAAAATACTTCAACTAAGAAACATGGGAACTTCTGACAATGTGACAAAGACCCCCCCCTTTTTTTCTTAATTTATTTCAACTGCTAGGAAAGTACCCCATTCCTAAATCCACAGGCAAATCTAGTTCAATGCATGGGAAGCAAATGTGGGAAATTGTCCTGGCAGAATGCACACCAAGATGCCCCTTGTATTGCACCACATTGCCCATTTCCTTCCTTTTTTTTTTTTTTTTTTTTTTGGTTTTTTTGGTTTTTTCAAGACAGGGTTTCTCTGTGGTTTTGGAGCCTGTCTTGGAACTAGCTCTTGTAGACCAGGCTGGCCTCGAACTCACAGAGATCCGCCTGCTTCTGCCTCCCGAGTGCTGGGATTAAAGGCGTGCGCCACCACCGCCCGGCCCCATTTCCTTCCTTGATGTGGATGAGAGATACTGTAATTGTATCATCCGTAGTTACCGGGAAACCTTTGCTTTCATAGATTTGTACCATAATACTTAAACATTACGGTATAATCAAAGTATTCTGATTTTTTTCATACTTGTTGTCCCAGTTATTTCTACATGTATTTATTCTTCCTATAGACTATAATAATAAACTTTTTTTCTTGAGCATCAGGCTCATACCTTTTGCAGTGAACATGATCGCAAGCACACATTTCCCAAATAAAAAAACGTTGAGATTACAAATATTTCTGCAGATGTATGAAAATGTCTAATTTTTTAAAAAGCATTGTGCAATTTTTCATAGATACATAGCAAGATTCAAGGAACCAATTAACTAATGACTACCAAGTGGCAACAATGTCTAGAAGTCAATCACCTCCACTTTGTAAAACAAAAACGGTGACCTCTTACCAATGTAAGTTTCGCAGACTGGCTCTTGCTAGTGAATATGACTTCTCTAGGGATGATATCATAACTAAGCAGCTGAACTCTCAACCCTTACAAGGTCCTCAGCCGGTTCCAATCCAGCTTGGTGACCTTGCTGGAGGGGCCACCAGTGCTCCTCTTGGCTGTCTCAACACACCTCATATTTTAGCCATTCTCAGAGCAAAACAGCAACATTGAGAACTTGGCCCAGCTCTCCTATGTGTCATTGTCTGAGGGCAGCAATAAAGAATTAGGCCAGCTGCATCCCTGAGAAGAGCCTATGGCCCGAAACATCTGCATTTCAAGGACAGCTCTGGATGGATAATAAATCGAGATGTCTCTGCCTTGGATTGGAAAAGAAGTCCCATGACTAATCATGCTTCTAAGAGAGTTAGTGTTCGAGTTTGGGGAGGGGGGAGGCGTCTTCATTTTCTGCCTCTGCAGTTTAGACTCTACCTGCAGATGTGGCATCGTTGGGAAAGATGTTGCCTGAAGGAAGACCATGGGTGTTTATATTCAATTTCTTTTATTTGATTAAGAGAAAAGGTTAGTATTCATATGTGTACAGCACAGAGTGGTGTACAGAAAAATGCTACACAATGGCAGACCTATGCCTTCTACATAACATTTAAGAAAACAATCTGGAAGGCTCTGGCTTTCCAGGTACTTACTAGCTGGCTCTGTGTTTGCTATAAACAAAGTATCCCAGCCTCTGGAGGCTAATGGGGCGGGTGATTGGTGTTTACTCATCCCAGCAGGATCTGGTTTCTGATAATCTAGGACCCCTGTGTACTTGTTGTGCAGGCTGGTGGTGAAGTTGTGGAGCTCACTTAAGGGCAGAGGGGAGGGGTTTGTAAACTCTCCCTGGCCAGGTTGGGCTGGAAGGCTTTGTTTATTTAGAATTCCTTCCAGGTCCTCTAAGACCCTAGGGAGGGCTGCAGCAGTCAAATTCCCCAAGGCCCTTTGTATCTTTGTTAGAGTATCTGGTTAGTGAAACACTAAATGAGATATTGACAACATTGTTTTGAGAAGCCTGGAACATTTTATCTGATATTTATCATTACCTATTATGCGGTGGTTTTGTTTCTCTAGAACATTCTTTGAACATGAACACAAGCTATCAGACTCTGAAAGCAGACAAGAAGACTGTTAACCTTAGCTCTACAAGATAATAATTAAGTTTCTTTTTGTGGCATTGGTGGGGAGGGGGCCAAGTTTTCCATGTTAGCTTGGCAATTTAATTTTCTTTGCTTTCACGGCTTTTAAGGTTTCTCTAAGAGCAGACCCTAAAGTGGAAAATTGTCAAGGACCCCTGCAGTTGAACTGTGTACAAGTCGTCTCCTAAGAGAAGATTTGGTACACCATGGTGGCAGCCCTGGATAAGGAATTTAACTTTGAGATGTTTATCCCAATCATATTCTGATCCTTTATTATCTTACAACTGATGATAATATGATTTCTATCCTTAAAACATGGAGGCTCTGTATGGACTTGGTGGTCCTACACGTCCAGACCATAGCGACTAATGGTACCTAGTAGCTACTTCATCTCGTCACAGAGATTTCTTTTTTGTATTCAGCTAAATTATCCAACTTTTACTTCTCTTCCCATCCATACCCATAAAAAAAAGATTGAGTTTGTTTCTTTTCTACATTTTTTAATTTTGTTTTATGTTTGAGGCGAGTTGAAAGGCAAAAATGGAAAATTTGTTGGTGTGGTTATAATTTCTGTAAGCCTTGATATATAAGCTGTGGCTCCTCAGAACAAAGAGGCTTCACACTTCTTACCATTTAGTACTATACCTCATCAATAGTCTTAGAGAAATCTAGAGTATTATTTCTCTTCCGGCATCTCTGTTTGAAAATACCACATTTTAACATCTGGTATGGAGGGGCTGGAGAGGCGGATCAGCAGCTAAAAGCACAAACTCTTGCAGAAGACCTGCTTCAGTTTCCAGCACCTATGTCAAGTAATTCACAACAGCCTGAAACTCCATTCCCAGATCATCTGAAACTTTCTTCTGGCCTCCACAGGCACCTGTACCAACTCCCCATGATACACACGTACACAATTGAATAGTAAAAACCAAATCCTAGAATAGCTGGTGCATGAGCAGCTAGAGAAGAAACTGTTTCTCCATCTATCCCTAATTCTTTGTCCTGGAATGATGTTTGATGAAGCTCAGTCACAGCATCAGCATCCCATCTCACTTGACATTTGTTTGCTTTTTAAAAAGAGTGCATGGATAAGCCAATACTTAAAAATAATTTTAAAAAAAGAACGTAATTGGATTTATTTGCAATTTGAGTTTGCAACACTTCTGAAGGCAAGGCATAAGTCACAAAACAATCCCACACCAGTTTGGAATTATGATTAATAAAAGGGTTATTTATTTAAAGGAAAAACTTACAGATCACCATCCTAGACAACAGCCTTCTGCCCTACCAGGAAAGGAGTCTTGTAGCCGGAAGCAAGTCTTAAGCAAGATCATGGCTACCACTGCTTTAAAAAGTAGCAGAGACCATGCCCAAGTGGGCTGGTATCTTAAAGGCTATTGGCTGAAGGAGCAGAAGAAACTCCCACAGCACACTTCGTTCCATAAAATAGTATAATTCAAAAAATGTTTTCAAATACTCATGTGCTTAATATTCTGATATGACTATAATACACTGTATATGCATATAACATTATTATGATTTATCCTCTAAAAATGTAAAGACATCATGCCTCAGTAAAAATAATAAATCCTACTTTTTAAATAATACAATAAAGGTAAATCTTTATGAATCTATCAAGAGGTACATATTGAATACTTATGTATATACAATGTACCTATACTTTGAAAGAGACTACACGCAGTAGCAACAATTGATCACTTTTAATTTTACAAGGACATTATAGCCATGCAGTAACACACATGGGAAGTACTTGTCCAGGTGAGAGGACTGTGTGTGCTGGTTACACAGTTGAGCTGTAAGGCAGAATGGAAGCTGAGTAATGAGCCCTGGCCAAAGTAGTTTTTTTGAGAGAGCTTTGAGAGAGAACAAGAGTTTGGAATGAATCTTGAAGGAAATAGTGTCACTGGATGGAGAGCAGAGGCAGAGGCAAAGCAAAATGATACATAGCATATGATCAGAAGTCAATTAAGAAGAGAGATAGACTTAAAGACAAGAATTTGGATAGCTAGAAGGATTGAATCCAGCAACAATTTTGATTCTGCATGTTAGGTAAGAGTTAGCCATTTGTACTTTAGGGAAGAGAAATGAAATTTTTGAATGCATGGAAAATAATCTGGAAAGTGTATACAAGACGGAAATGGAGGCTGAGAAAATGGTTAATGCTGTCAACTTTCTATTTAATATGCATTGTAATTACATTTTGAACATTCTAATAATTGGTGGAGGTATGCCCTTTTAAATTGTCTATAGTAGTTCTTTTATCTTAAAAGAATGCTCCAATAATATAAAATTATATTAATATTTTAAAATATCTGTTTATATTTGTTATAGTAATGACAAAATACATTCAATTTTTTGTAAATATTGAGTCAAAAACATTACCATTAATACTGTAACCTTTAGCTTTTCAGTTGCTTTTGTATTCAAACCTTTGATGTTATAAAAGCAGGATTTTTGACAATATAATTTTCTAATTCCATTAAAACTGAAAAATATAATGAATTCTTCCAATGATAAGTAATCTTATATAATAAAATTTTAATGTTTTTAATACTGTACAGGAAGGTTAGATATCTGGTGCTCTACTATTGGACATTCGGTGACTTCAAGGTCTTTCTACGGCAGAAAAAATGGCTATGTAAACATTTTCAGGACTAGATCTCTTTGTGCCTACAAAATATTTGGTCATATAATAGTGAAGAACATTATTTGAAATATTTTTAGGCCAAAATACATACGATTTATGATATTTTAAAAGCAAGTTAATAGTTACAATTTATAATGTATACAATTTATAATGCAAAGTGTCACATAAAATGAGCAATTTTGTAAAATGATGACCTTCGTATAGTGAAAGATAGGCTACCTAACAGAGAGCATTTCAAAGTCTTACTCTATTAAAGGGAAAGTGAATTAGTAGGGTGACATCGGTCCAGAGAGTCGGGTGTGAAACAAAGACGAGAAGGGTTTAGTCCTGATTCAAGCCAATTAAAATTACATAGTATATACGCCATTAGAAATCCCTAGGAAAGAATGATAGAGACTTATGCATGGAATAGAAAGAGAATGTTTGTATCTATGAGAGCAACATCCCAGGTCTCAGCAGGTAGAGTGGCTGATCATGAGGTGATAGAATATAGCAGTTCAAGAGAGGGGGAGAGGCAGACAGGAACTGATCTTAGATCATCCGAGTGATTCCCAAATCTGCAAGCAACCCCACTCATCTTACTGTGGCCTACTCTCTCACTTTACACCCTGTCAGCAGCCGCCACCCATATCACAGCGTAGGTGAAGCTTCCACGTAGGCATCTGGCTTTCTTCTTCCCTAATGATATCTTTATGAAAAGGAGGCCCCTGATCTCACAAAAGTACCCTTTCTGTCACAGTCTTGGTTTTCTTGCTCTTGTAGGACTGGAACAGAGACGGATTTGCAGTAACAGCTGTAGTAATAAGGGCGGCGGGGCTGCGTCTCCAGCACCCCAGCGGCCCGCACGGCTAGCTTATGCCCGAAATAACAACACACAAACTGTATTCATTTAAACACTGCTTGGCCCATTCTCTTCTAGGCTAATTCTCACATATTAATTTAGCCCATTTCTAATCATCTGTGTGTAGCACCCCAAGGTGCGCTTACCGGGGAGATTCTAGCCTATGTCCATCCTGGGTCGGAGCTTCATCCCAGGAGCAGGGCATGGCGTCTCTCTCAGGCGTCTGCTCCAGAGAGGAGAGCTGTCGAGACTCAGCTCACTTCCTCTTCCTCCCAGCGTTCTGTTCTGTTTACTCCTCCCACCTATCCTCTAACCAATAAAATGGACCAAGGCAGTTCCTTTATTAGCCAATGACCTTCCTCCATCAAACAGCAGTGGAGTCAGTACTGAGGTGGAGTAGGAGACATCTGGGTGGCCAGGTTTTCCTTTGAAACTTAAAAAGCAGGTAACGCGACAGGATGAACATCATCTCCAAAAAGATGCTCACGATTTCACAAGGCATATAAAAATCTGAGTGCAGGGAGGAACTGAGGAAGAAATTCTCCGTGAGGTTCTAGAAGAGTCCATCTTTGTATGATTTACCTCCCCTTGCCTGTAATTTTCATATGATTTTAATAAAAATATTTCCTACATATCAAGCACTCCCATCACTTTCTTCTGGTGCCTGAACAACTATTGAAAACAAAATATACTCTAAACTATTTTTTTTCAAACATATTTCTACCGGTGCTTTTTAACCAAGGAACACAAATTTCCCTCTCCCTGCCAAGTTTATCGTGTATTTGCATTATAAAATCAAAGTTAATTTTTATTGGTATTTGCTGTATTTCAGGCAGGCACAAAGCATTTTATGGGGCATTATCTCATTTCCTCTTTATGTCATGGGACTTTTCCTTCAAGAATGCTTTGGCACTGTGGCTATGTCTATGGAAAACAGAATCTGAAATCAGTTATTACATGGATAGTCCTGAAATCTTATTCCGAGGTAGATATGCTTTTCGGTCTGTTTAACCTGTCTGGAACTAGGTTCAAATGCTATGCTGAATCATTTCCACTGAGAACTTGGAGATGCCATGTTCCAAAGGCATTTAAAAGTTTTACCATAGGTTTATATTACTGCCTTTACATGTAATTATAATTGCCCACCTATGATTTTCATATCTGACAATGAATATGTTTGAAATGCATGGTTCGTTCACAAGATATGCAGGTAACACTGGACAAATTGTATAATGCATTTGGCTTGTAGAGGCATGGTTTTACCAAGGTTAAGATAAATGCCCACCAGGTTTGGGCTCTGGAGTCATCAACAGCTTCCCTCTCTGCTGAGTTCCTTTCCCATAGGAGTCTTCCCTCTCCCCTGCAGAAAATTTGGCTGTAAAAGAAATGCGTGCAAATGTCCACAGGTGCTGAGCCTGGAATGTAATGTCATGCAGGCAAATGAATAGCACAGGGGCTTAGTAAACCAAGATGCATCTGCAAATAATTGCCCATGGTAACTGACATTGGGCCAGCACGTTTTTGTTTTAGTTTTTAAAGTCCCATGTTTGTGCTGCTGCTAGCTTGTCCCAGAGTCAGTTTCTAAGCTACACCTACAATTTCTGAAAGTACAGACAAAGATATAAAGCCATTTATAGTACATTTCACATAGTGTAGCTTCCCTAAGATAAAGATACAACCTGCAAAATAATATTTTAACATATGCTGCAAGGTTCACTTACAGAAAGGATTGAAAAGGAACACTTACATTGTCTCAAAATGCCTGTAAGACACTATTCACTCTGGATTCAACTCCCCGTGTCCGACTTATTCTAAAATTTAGCGGCAATAGAAAAAGTATTTAAACATTCTAATTGGATGTAAGGCCTATGTAAAAGGAGGAAGCTCATGATTGGCACCGTAACCCTAGTCAATTACCCTTGGCTGGTTTTCATGGACCTTAGAAGAGAACCCACTATTACTACAGATAAGTGATTTTTTTTTAACAGATGGAGCCTAACATAGAGAGCAGGAACTGATCAAAATTCAGAGAGCAAATATTGGGCACAGATCCTGGTTGATACCTCTATGACATGATCCCTATGCCTATGGTGCAGGTAGCATCATGGAAGAGGGAATGGGGAAAGTGTAAGAGTCAACCTTGGGTGCTGTTCCTTAAGCCTCATCCACAGTTTGTTTTGAGAGAGGGTTTCTCAGTGTCCTGAGACTCACCAAGTAGGCTAGACTTGTTGACCGGTCCCCAGAGATTTGCTTATCCTTGTCTCCCCAAAATTGGCATTACAAATGTGTGTCATCATTCCTGGCTTTTAAAACATATTTTGGGGGAGGGAGGGACAAACATAGATCTTTGTTTAAAAGGCAAGTACTTTACCAACTGGTCTATATCTCAAGTCTACTGAAATACATGTGTTTTCAAGTTTTTATTTAAATCCTTCAGTTTTTGTTAATATAGAATGGGAGAGGTATATAATCTAATAACTTGTCTATTAGGACATGGGGATTGTCACACTCATTCTATACTCGGTTCCTTTGCGTGTTAGTTATCATTTGTTCATTACTCTATCCTTGCTCCTACAGCTGCTTTCTTTATTCAGCTCTCCACTTATGAACAGCTCTTAACTATTCTTCATTTTAGTCTTGCTGCCTCTAGAGCCCTCTAACAGAACCAGAGTTTTTCTATCAAAAGCTCAGATCTCTCCCACATGTTTCTGAGCTAGAACTGGCTTACCAGGGGCATTTCATATAATAGAAGCTGTGGGATGATTGATGTCTTTTGTGTCAAAAAAGCATTCATTATTCAAAAAGCATTCATTCTTCAGATACATGAGGAAGTTTCTTCGTGGCAAATGAATTTTCCACTGTAAGACAATTCAAGTCCCTGAATAGGCTCAGATTCATTGGCAGCTCCTGAGAGAGCCAATGAAAATTGTGCATAGCTTCTCAGATATGTAGCCCCAGCATCCATTTCTATGTTTATGCTGTCCTTAGAGGACTCGGGGCACAAATGCATGAACAAGCGCTTTTGGGGGGAATTAAATGCCTGCAAAGAGAATATCCCAGCCCCTCCATTGCCAATAGACGATGTTCTCCACAATCCAATTCCACTTCATTTTGCCAGCCTCTTCTAGAGCCTACAGTGTATTGTGATAAAACTGCAATTCCTGGGCCACCTCAGACACCTTCTCATCTCAGTGTGAGTTTCTCCCGGAACTCTTATTTGTGAAATTGTTCCCCCTTTCTCAAAGTGAAATGCGGTCTTTTTTGAAGACCCACTTCATGGTTATTGGTTTCTCTGAAGAACCTTACACATCTTGCAGAGAGAAACAGCTCTCTTTTATTTCCCATGCGCTAGCACGCTTCTCCCAGCTTCTTTACTGAAGTTGTCACTGGGAGTTATGAATATTTTATTTGTTTTATTAAGACATCACTTGCATGGTTTAGACTCCCAGTTAAATTCACAGGTGAGTATGGGAACGGATCACTTTCCATGCTCCTCTAGGCAGTGAACTCATTTATAGAACTCCAAGCCCTTAAGTAGTGTCTTTCTACACATCTGGGCTGATTGTGAGGGTTTTGAAGAAAAGATCCTTTGTGACTTCTAAGATGAGGTTGTAGAATGCTCATTCTGGGGAGATCTATTCCCCCCACGAATCCATAGAGACCACTGTGTGATAAAGGGGAACTTTTGGTTAGTTAGAGAGAGGGGGGGGATTGGATAGGTGAGATGTCAAAACAGAGAGGAAGAGAGGGGAAAAGAAGGAAGATGAGGAGGGACAACTGAAGTGGCATTTCAATGGTATTTTAACAAATAAAGACTGCCTGAAGATCTGAGAGTAAAACAGTCCCACTGGTCAGCCTTATAGACCAGGTTAAGGTAACACGCATCTTTAATTCCAGGAGCCACATTAGTTGCCATAGAAACTGAGTGGTGCGTGCCTTTAATCCCAGCTCTAGAAAGGATTATAAAATTGGAGGAAATAGTTCTCAACACAGTCTCATTCTGAGATTCTGGGACACAGGATCGCTATTTCAGACTGAGGATGAAGTAAGAGCCAGTGGCAGGCTGTTTTGCTTTTCAAATCTTCAGGTTGAACCCTAATTTCTGACCCTGAGTTTTTATTAATCATGCTTCAAACAACTATTATCTAGCCAGCAGACATTTCAGGTAATATACTAATATAGCCAGCCCATCAGAGGTGATATCTGAAGTCACCAGACCAAATATTATCTGTGCCTGTGGACATGAGGAGTCCTATGAGCCTGGCAGTGGAGTGAAGCCTATTGCTTTGAGACTTATGGACACTGAAAGACACTTAAATGAGCTGATGTTAAAAATATCATTTTATTTCTCTTAATTGTACTCTCTTAAGTTTAGAAAAAGAGGCTATGTGATGTCAGCATATGTCTTTAAAACCAGTACTTAGAAGGCAGAGGCAGAAAGATCTCTGTGAGCTGGAAGCCAGTCTGACCTACAAAGCTCGATCCAGTCAGGACTGTTACACAAAGAAACTCCATCTTGAAAAACCAAAGCAAAGCAAAGAGAAATAAAGAAAGGAGGGCAGGACGGAAGGAAAGGAAGCAAGAAAAACGTAAGAAAGAAAAGGAAAGGAAAGAAAATTAGATAAAGAAATAAGCTGTTTGTTTTCAATTAAAATATAAAGGAAACATTTCTGTCATAGTACTTGCTGGAATGAAAGCATGAAAGAGTTTCTTATTTTCAGGTTCTCCAATCAATAAAAGGTGTAAAGGAAAAAGTGAGTCAGGTAAAGATAAAATCTAGAGTGCTACCAGAGAAATGCTTTTCAGGGTAAATTTGTGGGTTTTTTTGTTTGTTTGTTTGTTTTGTTTTGCTAAAAACTCAAAATATTGTGCATAAGATTAGCAGAAATTCTTAGGTAGAACATGAATGTAAACAATTTGTAAATACTTTAGACTTTGTGCAGATGGTTAGTTTTGTATTCTTTGTTTACAATGTTCCCTTTGGGATGTGGAAGACATTCAGAGTGTTATCTAAGAAACTTTTCAGCACCCTAGAAGGAAACCCCATGCCCAACAAGCTACCACTCTCCAGTCTGGATTCCTTTCGGCTCACAAGACCTGCTATGTTGCTTTCTCCTGCTATATACAGAATTTTCATTCCTTGGATATTGTACATAAAGAGTATAGGGTAGTATGGGTTCTTTGTGTTTGCTTTCTGTAGCCAAAATAATTACAAGGATTACCCTTGTTTCACCATTTGTCAGTAGTTCATTGTTTTTGGTAATCTCTACCTTTGGCTGTCAGAAGTGAACTACTGGAAGAAAACTGTGGAAATGTTCATAACCTTGGTTTGGGTAAAGATTTCTCAGAGAAGACTTCAAAAGCACAGACAATGAAAACAAAAAGAGACAAATGGGGATTAAGCTGAACCCAACTTTCTGTATAGCAAAGGAAACAATTGAAGTAGTGAAGAGACAATGTGCAGAATGAGAAAAATAGTTTCAACTTTATATGTGACACCAGGGCTAATATCCAGAATCCATAAAGAACTCAGATCACTCATTGCAGAAAGCACAAATAATCCAAATGAATAAATGGACAAAGACATTTCTCAGAAAAGAATAGGGAAATCATGAACCAGTATGAAATAGGAAATATGCTGAAACTAGGAAATAGAAATCAAATCACATATAATCTCATAGGTCCTAGTGTGTCAGAAACCATTAAAGATAAGAAGCACTAGTGAGAATATGAAGAGTGTTGGAATATAAATTACTGCAATGTTACAGAAAATACAGAATGACCAGATGACATAACAACCCTTCTACTGCACATATGGGGGGAAATAAAATCGGTATATTGAGATCTACACTGCCAAAATTACTGAAGAACTATTTAAAATATCCAAGATATGGCAACTCAAGTACCTAGAGATACCCGAGTAGACTTTTAAAAAAATGTGGTGTATATGTATGTCAGACAAGAATTTAACCACGAAGAACAATGGAATTTTGTCTTTTACAACAACATAGTCTAAAAGACATCACATGAAATGAAACCTTCCAGACCCAAAAAATTAAATACTGAATGATTTCTTCATCGACTCTGCAGTTGCTCTCATAGGAAGGAGAGTAGAAAGTGATTACAAGGGAGTGGAGGGTAGAGGAGAGGTGATAGGTATGTGTTTCCACAGGATAGGAGCAGTTTTCACTGCTCCCCCGCACAGTGGGATGATGCTAGCTCATAATAATGTAGCCTTATTCTAAAATTCCGGAAGAGAGCACTTTAAAATTCATTGCTACAAAATGACAGATATCTGAAATGATAGACATGTTAATTATTCTAATTTTATCAGTAACTATCTACTATTACATATTAATTGTAATAGTGAAATATCACATTGCATGTCATAAATGTGCAATTATTGCTGATTTATTAAAGTAAACTTTAAACAACATCAAAAAATCCTCGGTGGTAGGAACCTAGATTTCCAAGAATGTCAGTATGTGTTCCCATAGTATTTGACTCAACTAAGCTCAAAGAGAGGTGAAAGTCATCAGGATCTTTATTGCTTTGTCATTTGTCTGATATTTTAGACTGTAATTTAACATCATGGAAGTCCATCATGTTTTTAAAGGAATTATAACAGCATGTATGAAAGGAAAGGAATCTGTTCAAAACCCAAAGATGCTTGGGGGCATCACACCCTGGCAGGCAGGAAGCAAATACAGAGCTTCTCAATTGTAAACATGGAACTTCCATTTTTTTTTTATTGAGAAAAGAAGAAAAAAAAACATAAACAAAAAACAAGTTTCCACCTCCTCCCAGCCTCCCATTTCCCTTCCCCTCCTCCCACTCTTCTCCCCCTCCTCCCACCCTTCTCCCCCTCCCCGAACTCCTCTCCCCCTCCCTCTCCAGTCCACAGAGCAGTCCGGGTTCCCTGCCTTGTGGTAAGTCCTAGGTCCTCCCCCCTCCGTCCATATCTAGGAAGGTGAACATCCAAACTGGCTAGGCTCCCACAAAGCCAACACATTAAGTAGGATCAAAACCCCGTGCCATTGTCCTTGGCATCTCATCAGCCCTCATTGTTCGCCATGTTCAGAGAGTCCGGTTTTATCCCATGCTTTTTCAGTCACAGTCCAGCTGGCCTTGGTGAGCTCCCAGTAGATCAGCTCCACTGTCTCAGTGGGTGGGTGCACGCCTCGTGGTCCCGACTTCTTTGCTCATGTTCTCCCTCCTTCTGCTCCTCATTGGGACCTTGGGAGTTCAGTCCAGTGCTCCTGTGTGGGTCTCTGTCTCTATCTCCATCCATCACCAGATGAAGGTTCTATGATGATATGCAAGATATTCGTCAGTATTGCTCTAGGATAGGGTCATTTCAGGTTCCCAATCCTCAACTACCCAAGGAACTAACTGGGAACCTCATCTTGGGCACTTGGGAGCCCCTCTAGGGTCAAGTCTCTTGCCCACCCTAAAGTTAAGGGAGTCCCCTTAACTAAGAATTGTTGTTCGTGCTCCCCTATCCACCTTTCCTTTATCCCAATTCTCCTGTTTCCCCAAGTCCCCCCTCCTTCCCTTCTACCTTTTCTCTCCCCATCTTCCCTTACCCCCATCCACCCCACCCCCAAGATCCCAATTTTCTCCCCGGCAATTTGGTCCACTTCCCTTAGCCAAGAGGATAACTATATGTTTTTCCTTGGGTTCACCTTCTTACTTAGCTTCTTTAGGTTCACCTATTGTAGACTCCGTGGCCCTTATTTATGGCTAGAAACCAATTATGAGCGAGTACATCCCATGTTCATCTTTTTGGGTCTGGGACACCTCACTCAGGATAGTGTTTTCTATTTCCATCCATTTGCATGCAAAATTCGAGAAGTCATTGTTTTTTACTGCAGCGTAGTACTCTAGCGTGTATATATTCCATACTTTCTTCATCCATTCTTCCATTGAAGGGCATCTAGGTTGTTTCCAGGTTCTGGCTATTACAAATAATACTGCTATGAATATAGTTGAACAAATGCTTTTGTCATATGATAGAGCATCTCTTGGGTATATTCCCTGGAGTGGTATTGCTGGGTCCAGGGGTAAGTTGATCCCGAATTTCCTGAGAAACCGAAACACTGACTTCCACAGTGGTTGCACAAGATTGCATTCCTACCAGCAATGGATGAGGGTACCTGTTCCTCCACAGCCTCTCCAGCAAAGGTTATCCTTGGTGTTTTTGACTTTAGCCATTCTGACAGGTGTAAGATGATATCTTAAAGTTGTTTTGATTTGCATTTCCCTGATTGCTAAGGAAGTTGAGCATGACCTTAGGTGTCTTTTGGCCATTTGAACTTCTTCTGTTGAGAATTCTCTGTTCAGATCAGTGCCCCATTTTTTAATTGGGTTAATTAGCATTTTAAAGTCTAGTTTCTTGAGTTCTCTATATATTTTGGAGATCAGACCTTTGTCTGTTGCGGGGTTGGTGAAGATCTTCTCCCAGTCAGTAGGTTGCCTTTGTGTCTTAGTGACAATGTCCTTTGCTTTACAGAAGCTTCTCAGTTTAAGTAGGTCCCATTTAATCAATGTTGCCCTTAATGTCTGTGCTTCTGGGATTATACATAGGAAGCGATCTCCTGTGCCCATCAGTTGTAGGGTATTTCCCACTTTCTCTTCTATCAGGTTCAGTGTGTTCGGGCTGATATTGAGGTCTTTAATCCATTTGGACTTGAGTTTTGTGCACGGTGATAGATATGGGTCTATTTTCATTCTTCTACAGGATGACATCCAGTTGTGCCAGCACCATTTGTTGAAGATGCTTTCTTTCTTCCATTGTATACTTTAGCTCCTTTATCAAAAATGAGGTGTTCATAGGTTTGTGGGATAAAATCCGGGTCTTCTATACGATTCCATTGGTCGACTTCTCTGTTTTTATGCCAGTACCACACTGTTTTCATTACTGTAGCTCTGTAATAGAGTTTGAAGTCAGGGATGGTAATGCCTCCAGAAGATCCTTTATTGTATAGGATTGTTTTGGCTATCCTGGGTTTTTTGTTTTTCCATATAAAGTTGATTATTGTCCTCTCCAGATCTGTGAAGAATTTTGATGGGATCTTGATGGGGATTGCATTGAATCTATAAATTGCCTTTGGTAGAATTGCCATTTTTACTATGTTGATCCTCCCAATCCAAGAGCAAGGGAGGTCCATCCATTTTTTGGTATCCTCTTCAATTTCTTTCTTCAATGCCTTAAAGTTCTTGTCAAATAGATCTTTCACTTCCTTGGTTAGATTTACCCCAAGGTATTTTATGCTGTTTGTGGCTATCGTGAATGGTGAAGCTTCTCTGATTTCCCTCTCTGCTTCCATATCCTTTGTGTATAAGAGGGCGACTGATTTTTTGGAGTTGATCTTGTATCCTGCCACATTACTAAAGCTGTTTATCAGCTGTATAAGTTCTTTGGTGGAGTTTTGGGGTCGCTTATGTACACTATCATATCATCTGCGAATAACGAAAGTTTAACTTCTTCCTTTCCAATTCGAATCCCCTTGATCCCCTTATGTTGTCTTATTGCTATTGCTAGAACTTCAAGCACTATATTGAAGAGGTATGGCGAGAGTGGACAGCCTTGCCGTGTTCCTGAGTTAAGTGGGATGGCTTTGAGTTTCTCTCCGTTTAATTTGATGTTAGCTGTCGGCTTGCTGTATATAGCTTTTATTATATTTAGGTATGACCCTTGTATCCCTAATCTCTCGAAGACTTTTAACATAAATGGATGTTGAATTTTGTCAAATGCTTTTTCAGCATCTAATGAAATGATCATATGGTTTTTTCTTTCAGTTTATTTATATGCTGGATTACATTGATAGATTTTCGTATGTTGAACCAGCCCTGCATCTCAGGAATGAAGCCTACTTGATCATAATGGATAATTTTTCAGATGTGTTCTTGGATTTGATTTGCCAGTATTTTGTTGAGGATTTTTGCGTCGATATTCATGAGTGAGATTGGCCTGTAGTTCTCTTTCCTGGTTGAGTCTTTGAGTGGTTTTGGTATCAGAGTAATTGTGGCTTCATAAAAGGAATTTGGTAATGACCCTTCTGTTTCTATATTGTGGAATACATTAAGGAGTATAGGTATTAGGTCTTCTTGGAAGTTCTGGTAGAATTCTGCATTGAAACCATCTGGTCCTGGGCTTTTTTTGGTAGGGAGGTTTTTGATAACAGCTTCTAATTCTTCGCGACCAACAGGTCTGTTTAGATTGTTCACCTGGTCCTGGTTTAGTATTGGTAAATGGTATTTATCTAAAAACGTGTCCATTTCTTTTACATTTTCCAGTTTTGTGGCATACAGGCTTTTGTAATAAGATCTAATGACTCTCTGAATTTCCTCTGTGTCTGTGGTTATGTCCCCCTTTTCATTTCTGATCTTATTAATTTGCGTGTTCTCTCTCTGCCATTTGATTAGTTTGGATAGGGGTTTATCAATCTTGTTGATTTTCTCCAGGAACCAGCTTTTTGTTTCATTGATTCTTTGGATTGTTTTCTGTGTTTCTATTTTGTTGATTTCAGCCCTCAGTTTGATTATTTCCAGTCTTCTACTCCTCCTAGGTGAGTCTGCTTCTTTTTTTTCTAGAGCTTTCAAGTGGGCTGTTAAGTCTCCAATATGTGCTCTCTCTGTTTTCTTTAGGTGGGCACTTAGTGCTATGAACTTTCCTCTCAGGACTGCTTTCATAGTGTCCCATAAGTTCGAGTATGTTGTTTCTTTATTTTCATTGAATTCAAGGAAAACTTTAATTTCTTTCTTTATTTCTTCCTTAATCCGGGTATGGTTCAGTAGTTGACTGTTCAGTTTCCATGAGTTTGTAGGCTTTCTGGGGTAGCATTGTTGTTGAATTCTAACTTTAATCCATGGTGATCTGATAAGACACAGGTGGTTACTAATATTTTTTTGTAACTGTGTAAGTTAGCTTTGTTACCGAGTATGTGGTCAATTTCGAGAAGGTTCCATGAGCTGCAGAGAAGAAGGTGTTCTTTCCTCGTTGGGTGGAATAATCTATAGATGTCTGTTAAGTCCATTTGCTTCATTACCCCCATTAATTCTCTAATTTCTCTGTTAGGTTTCTGTCTGATTGACCTGTCCATTGGTGAGAGAGGAGTGTTGAAGTCTCCTACTATTAGTGTGTGCGGTTTGATGGCTGCCTTGAGTTTTAGTAATGTTTCTTTTACGTACATGGGTGCTTTTATATTAGGGGCATAGATATTCAGGATTGAGACTTCTTCCTGATGAATTGTTCCTGTTATGAGTATAAAATGTCCCTCTCCATCTCTTCTGATTGATTTAAGTTTGAAGTCAACTTTGTTAAAAATTAGTATGGCCACACCTGCTTGTTTCTTAGGTCCATTTGCTTGATAAGCCTTTTCCCAGCCCTTTACTCTGAGTAGGTGCCTGTCTTTTTGGTTGAGGTGTGTTTCTTGTAGACAGCAGAATGTTGGATCCTGTTTTCTTATCCAATCTCTTAGCCTGTGCCTTTTTATAGGTGAGTTGAGCCCATTGATATTAAGTGATATAAATGACCAGTGGTTGTTAACTCCGGTCACTTTTTTAGTAGTAGGGTTTGTGTGTTTTCCTTCTTTGATTTGAGCTGGTGAAGGGTCTCTAGATGTCTGAGTTATTGTGGTCATTGTTGGACTCCTTGGTTAGTGATTTTCCTTCTATTATTTTCTGTAAGGCTGGATTTGTGGCTACGTATTGTTTAAATTTGTTTTTATCCTGGAAAATTTTGTTTTCTCCATTTATAGTGAACGAAAGTTTGGCTGGATATAGTAGTCTGGGCTTGCATCCGTGGTCTCTTAGTTTTTGGAGTACATCTATCCAGGACCTTCTGGCTTTCATGGTTTCCATAGAGAAGTCAGGTGTAAGTCTAATAGGTTTACCTTTATAAGTAACTTGGCCTTTTTCCTTTGCGGCTCTTAATATTCTTTCTTTATTCTGTATGTTTTGTGTTTTGATTATTATATGGCGAGGGGATGTTTTCTTTTGATCCAGCCTATTTGGTGTTCTGTATCCTTCTTGAACCTTCATAGGTACATCTGTCTTCAGGTTGGGAAAGTTTTCTTCTATAATTTTATTAAGTATATTTTCTGGACCGTTGAGCTGCACTTCTTCTCCTTCTTCTACTCCAATTATTCTTAGGTTTGGTCTTTTTATTGTGTCCCATATTTCCTGAATGTTTTGTGATGAGAGTTTGTTGGACTTGCTGTTTTCTTTGATCAGAGCGTTTATTTTCTCTATGTTATCCTCAGAATCTGAGATTCTTTCTTCTATCTCTTGTATTCTGCTGGTTATGCTTGATTCTGTAGTCTCTATTCGTTTACCTGGATTTTCCATGTCCAGCCGGCCCTCTGTTTGTGTTTTCTTCTTTGCCTCCATTTCAGTTTTCAAGTCATGAACTGTTTCCATTATCTGCTTGATTGTTTTTCCTTGGTTTCCTAGGGTATCATTCACTGATTTACTCAATTCCTCGAACTTTCCATTATACTTCTCATCCATTTCTATAAGGGCGTTTTTTATATGCTGATTAAGGATGTCAATCACTTTCATGAAGTCAGTTTTTTCTACTTCTTCTTGATTAAGCTGTTCATGTCCTCCTGTTGTGAGGTCACTGGCTTCTGGTGGTTTCGTGTTGTTTTTCAGATTGTTGGGAGAATTCCTGCATTGGCGTCTGCCCATCTCTTCCTCCCAGTACTCCCCTTTGGATCTTCTTTTACAGGATCAGGTCTTCTTGCCCACTGATGTACCTTCCCAGTGATGTCACTCCCCAGAGATGTTTCTCCACAATGATGTTTCACTTGGGGCCCAGATCGAAACTCTGCTGCTTGGTTAACTCGCGAACAAAGGGCCCACCCTGCTCGCTGCAGGCATGCTATGGGAACAAAGGAGCTTCAGGCCACCCCTTTGTCCTCCCGGTTTGGGTTCGGTCCCAGTGCCCTAGCCGGCTGAGCAGGGAGGCGCTATGCTTCCAAAGAAGGGAGGGAGGGAGGGAGACAGGGGGTGGAGGGATCTGGATGTAAGCTGGATGGGATAGGAAGAGAGAGGAGGTATGGGCAGTATAGCTCCTGTAGGATGGCCAGGAAGTGTGGGCAGGCTGAGGTATGTTCCCAGCTGCTGCAGCACTCACTCACCACAATGATGTTTCACTCGGTGCCCAGATCGAAACTCCAAGCTGCTTGGTTAGCTCGCGAACAAAGGGCCCACCCTGCTCGCTGCGGGCAGGCTATGGGAACAAAGGAGCTACTGGCCACCCCTTTGTCCTCCTGGTTCGGGTTCGGTCCCAGCCCCCAGAAGGCTGAGCAGGGAGGCGCTATGTGGCCAAAGAAGGGCGGGGGGGGAGGGAGACGGGGGGGGGGGGGGATCTGGATGTAAGCTGTATGGGATAGGAAGAGAGAGGAGGTATGGGCAGTATAGCCCCTGTAGGATGGCCTCCATTTTTTTTAAATGACAATGAAGATTGATTCAGAGGTAAGAACAAAATGTCCAGAATAACACTGAATCACAGTGAAGACTACTTGTCCGTACGAGAGTGCCTTTTGGTTACAGGAGCAAACTCATTAGCAGAAGTGTGGGGCAGAGTTCAAGTAGTAACTTGTCCAGGAATCAAGGAACTGGATCTGAAACAAGGATGACTCTCACTCCTAAGGACTTGCCTCCAGACAGTTTGGACTTGAACCATAGCAATGGTTATTCCACTGAAGAACACAGAACAACACAACTCAAGAGGAAATTAGGCATATAGTTTGTACTTAATGTTGATGGAGCAGTGAAATGGATCTCACCTTGCACAGGATTATTCCAATCTGCCTGTGGATGATATCCAAAGAACAAGTAGAAACACATGCCAATGCATACCTCTGGCATAAACTGATGGCTTATGCATTAAATGGTTTTGTCACGGAAGAGGGTCTTGACATCATAGAGGATGGGAGAGGCTCAGTATTTGCACAAGTGAGTACATCTTCACATTGAGATTTATGTGCACTGCCACCACATGTATGTGTATCAATGAGTTTTTTACTTAACAAGTGTTTCCCGTCTTTCTGCAGACAGAGAGGTTTATTTCCAAATCATTCAGCCTTCCTTTAAATACTCTAAAGCCTGGTGGTGGTGTTGCATGCCTTTAATTCCAGTAATCAGGAGGCAGAGGCAGAGGCAGGCAGATCTCTGTGAGTTCAAGGCCAGCTTGGTCTACAAGAGTTAGTTTAAGGACAGGCTTCAAAACTGCAGAGAAACTCTGTCTCGAGAAACAAAACCAAAACCAACCAACCAAAAAAACCAACAACAAAGAGACTCTAATAGTTGGTCCAAAGCCTAGAGAATTCATCTGCTGGCGGAACTCATGACATGCTTTGCATTGTCCAGTGAGGTCATCTCTGTCCATCACTGTTTGAGAAGTTTCCTGATAATGAAATCATCAAGACCTTAGTCTGCTTTTACATGTAGGCATTACTGTGAGGGAGGTAGGGCAAAATTAATCCACCCTAGTAGACAACAGGCCTGAGATGACATTTGAAGCAAGCAAGGGACATAAATAGAGAGAAAATTAATTGCAGATTTGCCCTTGTTGGCATTTTACCATAATTAGGTGTATATACTTGCTTGTCTAGACAAACCTTGTGACCTACTCAAAAAAACCTCAATTTTGGCTGATTTTGTGTCCTAGTGTATGTATTCTAAAGAACTACTGAGTGAGTTATCTTGTTAAATGACTTTGTAAATCAGCTGGAGGGCATTTGTGTCTAGAGGCATGTTCTCTGGAGTCATGTGGTCTGGGTTCAAATCCCTGCCCTGCCTATAAATGTGTATTTTGCCACCAACTACTTAACATTACTGGGATCTTTGTCTCCTCTTCTAAATGAAAGTCAAGAATTCATTTCCTGGGATTTGAATGAATTAATATGTAGAAAACTACTTAGAAAAAGACTAGTATGGGGATGGAGAGATGGCTCAGCAGTCAAGGGCATGTACTACTTTTGCAGAGGATCCAAGTTTAATCCCTATATTGGGGAGCTCATAACCAACTCTAACCCCAGTTCCAAGGGATCTTCTGGCCTCTGCTGGCACCTGCATATATACTCACACAGACATGGAAACAGAGAGAGAGGGAGAGAAAGAGAGAGAGAGAGAGAGAGAGAGAGAGAGAAATAAGAAGAAGAAGAAGAAGAAGAAGAAGAAGAAGAAGAAGAAGAAGAAGGAGAAGGAAAAGGAGAAGAGGAGGAGGACAAGGACGAGGAGGATGAGGAAGACAAGGAGGAGGAGGATGAATAAGATGAGGAAGACAAGGACAAGAAACAAGAGCCAGAACAAGGAAGAAGGCAAACCCAGGCCAACCAGAAGGCTTAACCAGTAAAAACCACTGCCATCATGCCTGGAAAAACTGGGACCGACATGGTGAAATGAGAGAATGAATTCCTTCAAGTTTCCTCTTATCTGCACATGGGTCCTCTGGCATTTGTGTGCAAGCACACATACTATAAATAACTAACTAAATAGCAGACATGTTTCAAGTTAGAACTTACCACTAATGAACTGTGAAGAGAGCACAGCAGTATTGATCTTCCAATGAAATGTTTGCTTATGTTTTTTCCCCTAAAATAATGAGTTGAACATTCTCAGGCTAAGTGAAATAACTTGCCCTACGTCATACAGGTGGCACATTCAGGATTTATTGCTAGGTTGTGTGATTGTGATTTCAAAATGTGTGCTTTCAACTTCTGTCTTTCTATGCTATGGTAAGTAGTATGGGGATATAAGAGAGGGAATGACTCATTCTGCAGACCACTGGCAAGGAGGCAAGTCCGAAGAGTATTTGGTCTATTCTATCTTTTCTAAACTTTAGGAAAAAATTTTTCAATGTTCCAGATACTCTTTTATTGAGTAGGGGAAAATCAATTTAATTACTATGACAACATTTTCATTAAAAATTCTGTTTTATAAATGACTTTACGTTCAAGTTTGCAAATCATTGTGTTTAAATCTTTTATTTTATGGAAGAGTCAGACTGTTACCTTTCAAGGTGATTAAAATTATTAAATATAGAGCCTTGTAAGTTCTGATTGAGAAAACGATTCCTCTACTTAGTGAGTTTTTTCTGACATACATACAGTTAGCATAAATTCAGAGGTAGACTACTAATTATTGAAGGATGAAATACATGTAAATACAAATCTAATACAAACCATATAACAAATTTGCTTTTGGGAGGTTTGAACAGTACTTCGGTCCTGCGAAGTCATCAACATGACAGCTACCACCTTGGCTTCTGCTTTGTCAAGAAGGTCCCACTCATAGCTAAAGAGCTATTGCTGTTTGTTGCTTTATGAGGAAAGTCCGTTTGTCAAGGTAGTGACATGTGGTATATTGTCCATACTCCAGGCGCCATGTCCGGGAGTAATCACCCAACACAAACTAAAATCCATGGGTTTTGTTTTATGCACTTAATTTATTCCCTCTTTCCAGTTTGGCATGTCTGCTGGTGGTGTTCCTGTTCAGTTCACATTCGTATTGGCAAGACTTCACAGGTTTAACTTCTGAGGTCATTAAGACACAGTTTAACAGAAAACTATTGCCTGAGCCTTAGAAACTTTCTGCTCCCTCTTCTGCAGTGTTCCCCAAGTCGCAGGTGACAGAGTATTCTGTAGACTTATCCTTTGGAACTGAGCTCCACCTCTCTGCATTTATATCAGATATGGTCTTTGTCTGTTGCAAAGAGAAGTTCTGTAGATGAGAAGCGAAGACTACCCTGCTATGTGGGTATAAGGGCAAACGTTTACAGAACTCTATACAAAATGCCAAAGGGAAATGAGTACAGCAGGGAGCAGGAGTGGTGGGCATCTCTGAGGAACAGCACACCAATTGGTTGTCCTGTGTCAAACAGTCAGTCAGCCTTGAGAATATCCATACAAGTAACATTATATAAACTCAACAGGTTATATATAGAAACTTACATGTACATATAACTGCATATAGGTAAGCAATACACAATAAGAATTAATGAAAAAAGAGGCCATAAATTTGAAAGAGAGGAAGGAAGGGTATCTGAGAGGACATGGAGAGAGAAAAGGAATGGGAGAAATGTAATTAAATTACAAACTTCCAAAATAAGCAAGAATAAACTGAAAGAAATTTGTTGGTGGTGGGGAGAAAACATGAAGTTGCATGGGGAGGGAGGTGAGGGAGGACCGGGAGAGGAAATGAATATTATCAAAATCTATGGAACTTTTAAAGAAATTTAAAAATTCTTTAAGAAAGATATGATAATACAACTTAGGGAAATAATTTACATTTTGGACCAACTACTTTAAAATGCATTATGACTTATGCTGTTTAGACCTGCATTAAAATCATATTGATATTATCTTTCCAGATATTTGTGTGTTGTTATTTAATTCTTCTTTATCAGCCACATGGGAAGCTAACCATAGAAGAATTTCAAAACAAGGAGAGGAAGAGGCTATGCTTTCTTTCCCATGCATGCCATGTTAAAACACTTTTCCATGTACTGCAGGTACATAAATTTCTCTTCATGTCCATGTAGTTAAAAGTAGGAATTCAGACTTGGTTAGACACAGGATACACACACACACACACACACACACACACACACACACACACACAATATTTAGCAATCAAAATAAGACATGGAACATTATTTTAGAGTTCTGACTTATAAATTATTAATAATTAATTTAATTAAAAAATTGGACAGTCAGACAAACAAGGACGGACCAACAGACTTGTTCTAGTAGAAGGAAATTCTGCCAGTCAGTTGGCAATGTCTTTGCTGTGAAATGCTCTGAACCAAGACAATGGAGACAATAGAGTCCCTGGATCACCTGCAGCTTCTCTCTCTTTAAGAAAAGTGGGCAGAGCTTTGGCCTTGATAAAAAGGGGAAGGAGTTATTTCTATAATACCAGATAATAGCTTGGAATCCAAGCATTGCTAGACAAATGCAGGGTACTAAGCCATCTTGCTTTAATGTAAGAGTCAACACATCTTTAAACTTTTGGCAGAAAAATAACTCTCGGGGCTTTTCTGTATATCCTATCTTCTTTTGTTTGCTCACTGAATCTCAGTATTATCTTTTTTATTGTTTGGTGCATCACATCAATACTAGAGTTCATATTACTAGCACTTTCTACATCTTTTCTCCCAGGTAAGGCAGATTGCCAGCAGAGGCCCACCTCTGGGTGATGGCTACTCTTGGGTGCTACCACTCTTGGGCTATACTGTGCACTCGGATCACTCTGGCAGGTTCTTCTGTGAGTGTTGTGGTTTTTGTTTGCTTTGGGATAATTTCCTAGCTTCAGAAATACACATTCATTTTTCCCCCTAAAGGAATTAAATCACCATCTAAGTTGGAAGACTGATAGCAAAACTGTTCGGTGTTTTGAACACACTGAGCTAGATTTTTCTATCTCAAATCAAATAAAGTACTTGCATTTAGGATCAGAAAGATGGAAAATACACCATGAGATGGAAAATCCCATGAGGGCAAGAGCTGTGCTACTTCATTAAATCTTTCCATAGATGCTTTAACTGTATCACATATTCTGACTTCTAATATGTATTTGTTTCAGTGTGTGTGTGTGTGTGTGTGTGTGTGTGTGTGTGTGTGATGCCTACGGAGGAGCTCCTGGAGCTGGAGCTGCTGGTTATGATACACTTGTTGTGAGGAATAGAACTCTGGTCCTTTCCCAAAGCAGCAAGGATTCTTAACAGCTAAACATGGCTACTGCTCCCATTATGTATTCGTTGAATGGACCAACAGGGGAAGAGAAAAATCAGATCCTACTGGGTTTCTATCTCTGCTTTAATTGTTTTGATTATTCTTATGTAATTAAGCTAAGATCTTAATATATTGAATGGAAATTTAGAAAATTTGTGATTTATGATGTAAGATTACACCGATAATATATAACATTTACATATAGTTTTTCATATTTTGCTCTAAGTTATATTTATTTGCTTGTATTCTGGCAAGTCATTCGTGAAAATAAAAAAAAAAAAAGATTGTCCCAAATACTGAGAATTGATGTTTCCAAGAACAAAACATTTTTTATTGTTCTTTAACCATCCTTTAAAAATTTGATAATTTATCTTCAGATTGATAAATTTGAGCCATTCAATTATGAGCTTTGTTGGAAAAAACATTATTATTATTTTATTATTATTATTTACATGTGCGCATATCTGTGCGAGTGCAGGCACATGCATGTATGTGTGTGTGTGTGAGTACAGGCATGTGTGTGTGCACATGCACATGTGTGTCTCTGTGAGTGCAGGCACGTGTATACAGAACCAGAGGGCAAACTTTAAGAATTAGTTTTCCCTTCACCTTGACCTGGGCATCAGGTTCAGGTCTTCCAGTTTGTGAGGTAAACACTCTTATCCCCTGAGGCATATGGCTGACTCTTTTACTTCATTTTTACGAAGGATTTTTACTTAAAAACTAATTGCCTCATCATTTTCAATGTGTTTTATTGCTGCTATCTTTGAAGCAATCTTCATTAACAGGCAAGAAAAAATACTAAAAGACAAAAAGAAACAGCATTTTTTAAAATATTGGTAGGTGGATTGTTTCCCACTGCCTTTAGTTGTTTTCCGCCAGTTTCAGAAACTCTTGTAGTACCTGAGAGATTCCAAGGCGTGTACATGCACATATGTATCTAAGTCTCTCTGTTTTATTCATATTTTGGTACATTTAGAGAAAAAATGACTTCTAATATGGTTGTGTTTATCATAAATGCTAGGCACATTCAACAATCATCAGATTTTTGAAATCCTCCCTGTTGATTTGAGAAAGTTCTATGTGGTTTGGCAGGATTACTATTGTTGTCATTCTACTTTTATGAATGTTGCAGGAAGTAAGTATCAAAAAAGGCAAGGTGAGGCCTAGTTTTGTGCACCTATAATCCTAACACTTGGGATGGATGTAGAGTCAGACGAATTAGGAGTTCAAGGTCATCCTTGGTATGTAGCAAGCACCAGGCCAGACTGGGATACACAGAACTTGCTTCAAAGCAAAATAAAACATAAAACCAAGAACTTAGCAATATTAAATTTTCTTTCTATGTCCTGTAAGATAGGAAGCACCACGAGGCCAGCTGAATTGCAGGGGAAAGAGTATTTGAAAAGCTTTCAAATTTACAAAAATGCATTCTTAGCTCATGTGCTACTCCTCTGCCATGTCATCGCTTTGGCACATGGCAATAGTGCAATATATGGAAACAAGGGATCTTCCCGTATTTTCATCAGGAGGCCAGGCCTCTGTCTCTTGCTCTGCCACATAATAATGCTCATGTATTGACAGTAATCTCAGTGTACATAAGTGATTTTGCATCTGGCCTATCACGTTGCTCCTGAGAATGCACATTTTACATGGACATGTATTATTTAGTAGTTGCTATTCCATGGGAGCGATTCACCTCTCTCACGGATAAAGAGAGTTCAGAGAAGAGGTCACGCCAAAATGGTTTATGCATTAATGATGGTCCTTTACCATCTTCATTTAGATTGTTTGTGAAATATTTAGGGAGGGAGGTGTAATGGACTCACTCGCTAATTAACAGACGAATCTAATGGGCTCCTGGCAGCCTTGTCAGTAGGTCAGGTCAGGAGAAAAGTACTCATCTTCATAAGGCAGTGACAAAGTTCTCAAACTCTGGTGCAAGTGTTATGGCTGCCTATGGGGACAAAATGCAAGTTATCGGACCTGGTATGATTCATATGCAATACTTCCCTACTTTTTCAGATGTGTACCAGTATACAGAGCGCGCATGAAGACTTTCAGTCAAATGGAGATCACAAGCATAATTTGATTTATGCAGAATTTTCAATTGTGAAATTATGGGAACACATGGGGTATAACAAAACAGAAACTTCATTTCCCAGCTTATAGCCAGAGTACAAGATTTTAACATAGTTTCTGATTTATCAGGTTTTTCTTTAAAGGATTTGAGCTATGTCTGCTTCAGTTTGGATTTATTGTTAATTTGTATATTGTTCCCTCCTGCAATGCCACAAAGACAAAGCTGAGAAGCATGAGAAATGAAAATGGAAAAATAAAAAAGCCATCTGAATTGCACTTAGAGTTGTTAGTGAAAATATTTACAGGAGATAGTTATTCTAATAGTCTGCCAGTTACATTAACATAATGGAAGAGAGATGTGTTTGTGCACGTGTGTGTGTCTGTGTGTGAATGATTTTGATTTGCTCACAGTTGGTTGACGATAGATTGGCAGTAACAGCTGCCACCAAGTGTCAACAATCAAGTACAATGAAGTGTGGCACCCCCCACCCCCTCGACTGTTTTTCATTCAAATGAGTTATGAGTTCTTACTGTGCAGAAGCACTCTTACTTTAAAAAAAAAATCAGAAGTTGAGTTGTGAGAATTGGGGAATATCCACCTGGCAGGAAAATTTTCATGCTTTGATAAAAAAGCAGAAAAATAGATTATATTAGATCAATCAAAGTCACTAGAAAATGTTAAATCAGAGGGGGAAAAACAGTGAGAAATAACCCCCAAAAACAATCCAGATGAACCTATTAACGAGGACAAGTGTCTCTTTTTCTTGGTTCAAGGACTCAGCTACAATGGGGTAGAGCACCAACCACCCTATCAGAAATGCACCGAGGTAACTACAGAGAACAAGGGGCCCACTCAACCCCCAACATCAAAGCCCCCTCGGAGGAAAAAAAAAGGCTTCGTTACTTGTAGCTTAATCCAACATTACACACTTCTTTCAAACATCAAAAATCCTGCTCGGCCTTGGATGGCGGGGCATTCTCACTACTAATCCAGCCTTAATTATAAAAATTTTATACTCCCTCAGTTCCTTGCCCCCTGTGTTACCAATTGCCTGGTGGGAGGCAGAGATAAGAGAAGAGAAAGAAAGGGAATCTCGCCTCACTTAGTGGTCATAGTTAGCTAGTACGTTCTAGCAACTTCAGTGCGTAAAGAGCTTTCCATAGAGCTCCTAACAGAACCTCAAAGTGTCCCCTTGTTTGACAGAAATAGTATTCCCCTTTCTTCAACTCTCACTAATGCTGTGTAACTTCTGAGCCCTCTGTGGAATCTTAAGTAGGAGTGAGCCCCCCTCCCCACACACACCTCTTCGGGCTACTTGCCTCGAAGGATAAAGGCCATATATTTCTTGTCAGCCAGGTTTTACCCATGAACATTGATTTGTGAGCTTTCGGTGCCCTTGGGTCTAAAAGCGCATGCTGTCTGTGCCTGGGTACTTGAACTTGAATAATGTCAGGGTACAGAGGTAAACAAATTGCCCCAAGTGCAAAGCAAATGAATTAGTCTGAGAGAGTCTCATGAATGGCGTAAGTTTCTGGCTTCTCACCTTTTCCTAATGATGACCAAAGTTAATCCTTTCTCCTCCAATAACACCCCTAAATGTTTGCAGACCTTTAACATGTCTCTTCTTATGTGTTTCTCCTCTAGCCCAAACATGTCCACCACTCACAGGTCTGCCTTCTTTCCAGCCTCTTATCAGTTCCCTTGCTTGCCTTTGAACTTCCTCCAATTTGCCTTTCTTTCTAAAGACATGAGAGCGGCCGCAGAGCACAAGACTCAGAAGCTTAGATGAGCAATTTAGACCAGTAGAAAGTGAACCCTGTCTTCTCGCATTCTTTGTAGAATGCCGATGTGTTAAATTTTTTGTCTTTATTAGAAATAGACTTTTTTTTTTTTTTTTTTTTTTTTTTTTTGCTGTGCTAAATTTATTGCCATCACTCTGTGGCAGCAGAATCATCACTAGTGTTAAGCATCCTGCCGTCCTCATGTGAACAGCAGCAGGGCCCCTCATTTAACTATTCTTATGAGGTTGTTAGATTGCACCCTGTGCATTAAAGTTTCTCTTTATTGGCATCTCTCCTCAACAATAAGTGTAAGAACATTTTTTTTATGTTTAATAATATTTGGTGATTTGTTGGATTATGTTTTCCAGTTGAAAAGCCCCCAGTGGATCGTATGTTGGGAAGGACAATCATACAATGTTGATTTCCGTCAAACTTGATGTTAGTCCTTTAGCAATTATCCTGGTGCCCCAAAGATCAGAAACAATAGGCCATCCATCTTTTAGTAGTTTCCTCTAATCCGCATAGCTCTGGTTTCTCTATGAATGTCACCCCCTGCTTTTGAAGAGAGGACAGGTGTCAAATGACAGCTGCACTAGGTCTCTTTTGACAACCTCCCAGCAATGAAGATTCTCCAAGTACCCTCTCTCCTAGCCTGATGCCCAAGTATCACTTCCTCCACAGAACTTAGGTAGGCCAAACTTGCAGGGGAAAAAGAAATCTGTAACAAACGTTATAAACTATCACCTAATCCTTTTTGTTTTGCCGATTTATTAGAGGGTGAACTGTGACTTCCAATATGCATTTTTCATGAAAAGTGCTATATTTCAAATGTGTTCATTCACATTATCCAAGCCACAGACATTCATAAGTAATCAACATTGTTGTATCATTCATTTCCATAAAAATTCATTCTATTCCAAATTAGATCAGACTTTAAAAACTAAGGCCCATCTGCAGTAAAAATAATAATAGGTAACATTACTTTAAAATTATATTATTATAAGAGAATAAATGAGTTGACTATTATTAGGATTTTCAGAAGAAAACTGTATTTTATGTGATACATTTTCATGAATGTTATGTAAATGCTACTTTAGGCATAGCTTATTCTCTGTCTACATACGACGGTTCAGCTAAACAGTGATCAAATAACCCTCTTAATGCTTGTTGACTCTTCCAACGAGATATTCCTAATAGCGGGAAGGATTTAATCAGCAGAGCTCTGTGGTATCTAAATTTAAATAGGAAATTATTTTGACATCTTGCGTTTGTGCATATTTGAATTCTACTGCATCAGATGTCTGTGGCTGTTTTCTTATGAAAACCATGCTTAGCATTCAGTACCAATTAAGTTCTCATACTGATATTTTGTCTTTGCTAAAAGTGCAACTTTGACAAGATGAAACTCACATCCTGACTTTACAGGGTGTGATGCCTTTACTTTTTGCTGCTTTTGTGTGACTCCTACCATAGCATCTAAGTTGTTTTGTGGGTAGGAGGGACCCACGAGGCCCAGAATAGTGGCTGACATAGGGAGCTGCTAAACAGGTAACTGCTGAAAAGGCTAACAAACTCTCTTGACACCCTGTGCTTCAGGTACAAGAATTCCAAGAAACTGCAGAGAGGGAAATAGAAATTCCCAGGAAGAGAAGAATGTTTAGAGCACTTCCTGGTTAATATTTCTGTCTTTTCCTGGCAATAGATATGACATCTGACCCACCTGAATAAGTGAGCTCACCACTATCCTTCAGGTTCTGCTCTTACAGTCCCAAACAAATTGCTTGTTTTCCTCTTTTACACAGAGAGATGATAGATAGATAGATAGATAGATAGATGGAGAAAGGGAGAGTAAGAGAGAGACAGACAGAGAGAGAGAGAGAGAGAGAGAGAGAGAGAGAGTCTAAAGGCAGACCGTGTGTATTATTTGTCTTTCTATTCATACTGAATGCATGCTTTGATGGTACATTATATATGACACTGGCTCAGAAAGTAGGTGAGAAAAAATTACTTTTTCTGTTTGACTCATGATGCAGGTCCAATTAATTTTTTCAAAGACCTTTCCAGCCTGAATATTCTCAATAAATACCTTATTTTTCAGTAAGTACACAGACCAAAAGATTAAATACTTCACATATACAGCATAACCAACACTAAGTTACACTCGAAAAAGTATTTGTGTGGGAGCTGCAGTATTCAAGGGCAATTCTTCATTCTTTCCCCAAGTTCTGTATTTGAAGCATCTGTTGTTACTAACCCTAACTCAAGCACTCAAGTACATGTATCAAACTAACAGGTGCATACACACGCACACACACACGCAAGCTTACACCCCGTGACTCTTATTACCTGGGGTCTTCACTCAAACACAGCTTACTTCTTTCCTTCCAAGCTCTCTGGTCTCTTTTATCTTTGATATTCAAGAGTAACTGTAGTTTATTTTAAAATGAGTATATTTAGCTCCTTATAAATTTGTGTTGTTCACGGATCACTAAAAAGACCACCAGTCTCTCTAGTGTGTTACATCCCAAGTCTATTTGTAGACACAGATTATGAATTCTAAGCTATTTAGTTAACAGATTTATAAGTATTGTTTATGACTCCTAGTTTGGGCTCTTTCCCTTAAATTAATAGAGCTCAAAAGCTAATACAAAAACATGACAGAAAATATGGGTTTTGTTTTGTTTTTTTCTTTTCTTTAAAAGTTGCTCCCATGAAAAATTATTTAAAATTCCTCTAGCTTGCAAACATCCATTTGGCGGCTGACTGGAATGAAAAGCCAACATGGTTTAGTGAACGATTGAAATGTTCTCATATTTATTTGATCTGGAGGATCAGTTTTGCAGTTCTGGATGACTTTACACAACTTCATGGAAGTCATTTTGCAGGAAATTGCAAATTATTCTGCACCAACTCGCTTTGTCTCCTGTTCTGTGGTGCGGAGCTTAAAAGCCTGCAAGGCTCCTTTCTTGTCCGGGGGCTGTTGTAAATTGATTTGGTGGTGGGGAAAGCCAAGAGCCAGAAGGAATGGCTTTCTCCATCACATTTAAATTCTTCTTCACTTGTGCAATTCTGTTCCAATAGTAAGTGCTCTGATTTAAAAAACAAAACAAAACCTTTTCTCTATTTTGAAGTATATTTTCTTTATTTAGAGAGTATTTAGGCACATTTAAGATTTTCACACTTGTTCTTTTGAATGCAACCATGTCATCATTTATGCATTAGTTACACTGCACACACGCTTTCTAGAAGTTATAGCAATATCCTCTATTGTTTACCTAACACTTGTTTCAAGGGAATATTAAATTAATCTTCTCAAAGGAACCTCAAGTACCTGTGTTTCTTGTCTGCTTTCATACTCATAGCAGAATCCCATAGTCCTAGAAAGACAAAAAGTCTACACTTAGAAGAGAGTTCACAGTTGGCCAGGAATAATAGCTGAAGGCAGTAGAAGCATGTGGGGATGGGCTGTATTTTTCCCAAAGCTTTGTTGGAGGTACAGAAGAAATGGTCTAGACATGATGCTGGATTAAAAACTAACAACAAGAAGTTAGTGGATTACAATGGCGGGAAGGCATAATCCCCGGTGTTCTTTGTCGGGTTTCCCAGGCACGTCAAAATGTCAGCTCTTTCTTCTGTGCATTTTCGAAAGACAATCACATTGTTGATAGCTCAGCCCTTGCCTTTGCGAGGCTGCTTTGTCGGAACCAGTCCGCTTTTGGCACATGGAGACAGGACCGGGGCTGCAAAACAGAGAGGAAATTCCAAGGCAGTGCCTCCAAAAACTGTAATATCTGTTTACATTTTTCTGTGGCTCAGAGAAAAACAGCTCCTGCTGAGTTCAGAGACACAGTCCTGAACACAGCCCTCATGAAATGGAACTGAAAACAGGCCAAACAACTGCACACTGTGAATGGGCCACACAAACGGGCATTTTGTACAGGCCACACAAATGGGCGCTTACGAACAGACCACAGGGTGATACCATCCTAAAATCTTTCTGTTCATGCTATTCTGTGGAAGGTGGCACTCAGGTAGAACCTTCAGGGCAGCCATGTGTCACCTTTGCTTGGAGGTAGAAGCGTATTAAGAAACGTGTGATAGGTGGGACAGTAAGAGAGGCCCACAGGCTGGACTTTGCAGGGTTGCCTTTTACAAACACTTGGGATACGGTGTTGGCATCTT
The DNA here is from genome assembly GCF_018167655.1 of Microtus oregoni. Classification (NCBI taxonomy): domain Eukaryota; kingdom Metazoa; phylum Chordata; class Mammalia; order Rodentia; family Cricetidae; genus Microtus; species Microtus oregoni. Next base: position 75,525,070 of record NW_024543059.1, read on the forward strand.
TACAAGAATCAGTCATTCGCATGTCCCCAAGCGCCTTTTCGCCTTTTCGTAGTCTTTCCCTTTGCCTTGTCCATGCCATAGGTTCAAGGACAACGAAGAATATTGGTTTCCTTTGAGAACTTTGGGAGGAGAAAGTTTGATATAGGGCAGAAAATGTACTTTGAGGATGGGTGGTTTAACAGGCCATAGCCCTGAACATGTAGACCTTCCAAAGCGTCTCGTCTGGCTTTGAGTAGCTGAGGCTAACAGCTCTGCCGAACAATAAAACATCGGCTTGCTAGAGGACCATGCTCCATTTTTCACTATCTTGTTCCATTCTTTATTTTGCACCCTAGGATGAAATATTCAATTTTAAACTGAAAGGTTCTAGCCATTAGTAATCTTTAAATACTACATAATCTTTTAAAATGGAAAGTAAAGGCGAAGTCTTTGATAATTACCTTGGTCGTTCGGTGCCCCCAGCTCCAGCGTGTGGGGAAGAGACAAGGGAATTTAATGTGAGAGTGTACTCTGTCTGACCCGTGCTCTTCTCTGATCATGACCATTTCGCCTACTTATCTGCTGCTGGAATTTCGCCCTTTAGAGGCTGCTCTTCTTGTCTAGATGATATATAGGCACGTTGTACTTTTTGAAAAAAAAAAGTGACCGTTTTTCACTGCAAAGCTACTTGCATTCCTACAGTAGTTGAAATGATTAGGATATCCTTATTATTTATAGCTATATAGGTAATACCATAAATAAAAGACACACTGATTATAGCTTTCCTCTTTCTCAGTTGGTCATAATTTCTCTGGAGGAAGAAAATCATGCTTGGTATTTTCTTTGCTCCACCTTGACATGCTTGGCCTCAATTGCTTAAACCATTCGAAATTAACCAAATATAAAATGAATGCAGTCATTCCCCTTTCTAAAAGCTGGTTTTAACATTCTGTTACTCCTCTAACTTTAAAACAATGAAAACTGAAAACTTAATCTTAGCGTAATTACAGTCTTCTTCGAGGAAGGAGAACTGAGAAAAATTCTAAGAGTAGAAGTTAAAGAATTTTGTGTAATATGAAGATTTTAAATGTTGAAAATTATAGTTTGTCTTTGTAGAGTTTCAGCTATACTGTCAAAAGATTATCTTACTGACTTCATAAATAATTTAATATCTTAAGAACATAAGCAGTCTGGAAATGGAAACATTCAACCAAATGTACCTTAAGTACAAAAAATACTTATAATTTAAAAATAATGTTCTCATTTAAAAATAATTTTACAGGCAGACTCCAAAGTTAGAAAGTACTAGCATTATGGACTATAAATGGGCAAAATGTGCACTGGCAATACTGTCGGAAGCGCTTGTAATGGATAGGTGAGAAAGAGAACTGAGCCAGCAGAATAGGTAAGTCAGAGCAGTCAAGGCAAATGGATTACCAAATAGGATTCGAAATAAAGGAACGGAGGAAGCAATTTTCAAATATCCAAACGGGTGTGGCATAGACATGGATTTGGGCACCAAAAGTTAAAGAATAATTGAAGAGGAAAGATTAAAAGTCTGGGCATCTCTATGTTGTGTAATACCATTGGCAGTCTGTGGAGTGGGGACTAGGCTCAGAGATAATGAAACCTGGGTACATAACATATGTTATTGTTGCCGTACTGGTGCACTGAGAGTGTAGATCAAGAACAAGTGTGAAAGTCACAGCTAACACAGTGGAAAGCAACCGTAGGTTAGACAGTCCTCAGGGGGCAGTCAGAAGGAAGAAGACTCCGTCCCTTGGCACGCTGCTCCATCTGATTGCTCTTGTCTTTACCTTGCTCTCCTCCCACCCCGCCACCTAATATCGCTCACTAGTGACTATGATAGATGTTCACATTCTAATGGGTCTTTTGTCTGATTCCTTCCTCATCAGGATGTATAATTCAGAACGTTCTAGATGTTGTGTTCATGTCAGAACCCCTGCTCTCAGAATTAACTCACAACTGAGGAACATTCGACATGACAAAATATGGAGAATTTTTAGGTAGTTATAAAAGATAGAAAGAGGGAAAAGATAGCTTCTAGAAATTAGCATTATTGTAACAAAACAGCTTATACAAACATCATGATGGACATATTGGCACTAACAAATGTATTTTGTAGTTCGTAGGGGTGAAAACTAATTAGAGATTGAGCAACAGTAACAATCCATTGCTGAGACCTTTGCACACCGTGGATGCTCATTCCCAGCTAAAGCCAAGACAACAGTATGGTTATCCCCAAAGAACAGGCAGAGACATTAGACAAGACTGATAAAGATCACCAATGCTCTTCCAGAAAAATGAGTGGCTTCATCCCAAGGAGACAGTGAACAATAATCAGAGATTCTATATTACAGGGCTCCATTCTCTCGAGGTTAGATTGAAATGAGTTTTAAAAAAAACTTGTACAATCAGTGTAAAATAATAGGACTTATCAGAATTATAGAAGTCAATAAGTACATACCCAAGTATGAAAAGGCACATCAGATTTCTGCATCTAAATCTCACGTCACTAAGAAAATAACATATGATTTTTAAAGGCTAAAAACCACAGAGTTATGGAATTAAAATCCAATGTAAGGATGTGGGTACTTTCAAAAGCAAATTTAACAAAATAGAAAATGAAATAATAAATTATTTTAACTCCTTCATGTGTAGAAAAAGAGAGGAAAGATTAGGAGAGGGAAAGGGAGATAAAGAGAAAATCGAGTTAGAGAATACAATTCAAAAAGACCAGAAAAACTGCGTGATAAAGGGCTAAGACACAATGTACAATTAATGAGAATTCCAAGAAGAACAAAACGGAAAAGAAAATTAACAACAGAGCAGAAAAATAAAATATGCACCGCTGAAATAAATAATGAAATAAATTTCAGGCTGAGTCTATCTACAGAGGATGGTATAAGGATGTTACAGCCTGCTCTCCATGTATAAAGAGGACAAGAATGTTTTTGATATGTAAACCAGCAACAGCAATTTGAAAATATTATTGAAAGGTATAAAACGAATGAATAAAAGCAAAAGAGTTAAGCAAAAAACTATAAACTAGTTTAATGGCAGGACAAAATTCTAGTCTTTCCTGATAATATTGAAGAATGTTTGGGAGCATGGAAAAGCAAAGTACATTAAAATTTCACCCTTGTAGAGATTTCATATATACACTTTATTTTCTTTTAGCAACTATAATACAAAGGGTTAACTTATTTTTACTGAGAGTGTGTGTGTGTACTTATGTTCACCTGTGTGCAAGAACCTGCAAGGGCCAAAAAAGGGTGTCAGATCCTCTGGAGTGGAAGCTACAGGCAATTGTGAGCCTCCTGAGATGGGTACAGGGAACCAAAGCCCATATCTTCACAAAGATCAGCAAGTACTCTGAGCCACCACACCATCTCTCTAGCCCAAGAAGTGTGTTGGTTGTATAAGGGAAAGAAATCTCGTAGAGCAAAACCAAACTTTTTCACATATTAAAGGAAATGAACTATATGATTGAAAGACACGATACAGTGGTGACCATAAAACCCACAGAGAGGCTTAGCCAACCACCAACTCGGGAAGTCTTCTAGGATCCATTGCCTGTGCAAAAGACAAGACAGATATTGTGGAGCTGCATCTAGTATAAAGTGTCCCTTGGCACGGCATACATGTTTTATCTCTTTCCACTTCCAATTACCTGTGGTGAAAAATCACCCAAAAATTAAATGGAAAATGCCTTAATAAATGTTTTATAGGTTTTAAGTACCTGTGGTGATCTGAGTGAGAATGGTCCCCATAGCCTCATATGTTTGAATGCCTGGTCCCCAGCTGGTGGAAGTGTTTGGGAAGGATTAAGGAATGTGGCTTTTTTGAAGGAGGAATGTCACTGGTGGTGAGCTTTGAGGTTTTCAAAACCACATGTAATGCTCCTTCTGTTTTCTGCCTCCTACTTAAAGCTTCTGATGTGAGCATAATTCAACACTTCTTTTTTTTTTGTTTTGTTTTGTTTTTGTTTTTCTTTCCTTGGTCATGGTGCTTCATCACAGAAGCAAAAAAAAATTAACTAATACAATAACATTTGTTATAACACATTTCATTATTAGTTATTGTTAATTCCTGCTGTCCTTAATTTAAACTCCTTCATGGAGATGAGTACATAGGAAAAATAATGTGTGCAGAGATAAATATTATTTATGAGATTAGACATCAACCTGGTGTTTGGGAGTTATATACTCGAGCTAAGGAAAGACCTGCATTGTGAAAAACATTCCCTATTCCTTATCAAAGTGATCGACAGCTTTCTAAATCCTACCCTCTGAGAGTAGCAGTTCTCAATTTGTGGACCATAACCCCTTTTGGGGTCATGTGAGCCTTTCACAGGGGTGGCCTAAGACCAACAGAAAATACAGATATTTACATTTATGATTCTTAACAGCAGCAAAATTACAGTTAGGAAATAGCAATAAAAATAATTCTATGGTGGGGGTCACCACAACATGAGAGACTGTATTCAAGGGCTGCAGCATTAAGAAGGGTGAGAATCACTGTACTAGAGATACGCAGGCTGATAGGAGCATGTTCAATAAAATATGAACAACAGAGAAAGAGATGAGCTATAAAAGGTAGTGCTAGAAGCCTAGATCACAAAGAGTTTGATTAAAATAGAAAGGTGAATTCTTTAAGAAAATATCCAGAAACTAATGAAGGAAATTGAACAAACAGTGAAAAAAATTATGTCTGAGAGGAATTTGGTAGTTTGAGTATGGTCTATCATCTCTGTCTGTCTGTCCATCATCTATTTATGTAAACAGTATAATTTTAAAGTAAAAAGATAATGAGGTAGTGTCTATCAACATTAGGGTACATCAGTATTACAAAAATGCAAAATTATTATTACCTACTCTTTGATAAAGACTGTATAGTAATGCTAAATTAATGTATAACTTAATAGAAAATTGCCACATAAATGTACTTAAGAAATAAGAAAAGAAATTACAAAATAAGCTATATAAATTCTCTCTAATTATATTAGAAGTTCTATAACTTTCAGATTTCTGAGTCAAGTTTTTGAAATATACCCACATGCATAAACATACCTTACAGTTCATTTGCATGATTAATTATTTGGATTTTTAAAATGTATCCTATAGACATCATCAAAGAAATAGATGTTAACACAATATGAATATTAATAAAAAACTAAATATTAAAAATTGAAAAATATGATAAGCAATTTCTTTTGCCATAGGAAATACCAAAAGAAATAAAATCTCACTGATGCCAAATCAGATGGTGAAAAGCCCACAAGATTCAATCCTGTACAAAGAACTATAGGCAACTGAGTAAAACTGGGGACAGGAGACATGGCCTTCCCCAGAGAGCACACCAATTTGTTGTATGTTGCCACATATTCTGCTCTGAAAACATACAAACACGGAGCATTAAACCTGTGGTTCTTAACTTTCATAAGGCTGCAACCCTTTAAAACAGTTTCTCATGTTGTGGTAACCCTCAACCATAAAATTATTTTTATTGCTACTTCATAACTGGAAGTTTGCTACTGTTATGAATCACACTATAAATATCTGTGCTTTCTGATGATCTTAAATGACCCCGTGAAAGGGTTGTTCTACCTCTAAAGGGGTCGTGACTCATGGGTTGAGAACCACTGAGATTGAACAAACTGAAAAGGTTATATTTAGGAATATATACATACATATATATATATATATGTGTGTGTGTGTGTGTGTGTGTATACAAGAGGAATTAGTGAAGAAAAGAAATCATAAATCTGAAGGAGCATGGGGAGGCCTACATGAGAGTGTTTAGAGCAAGGAAAGAGAAGGGACAAAAGTGATTAAATTACAGTCTCAAAATTGAAAATGATTCAAAAGAAATAATAAAATATTTTAAAGTAAAAATGTGGATGGGAAAGGGACTAATAGGAAAGAGAGGACAACAAAGATTGGGTGTTTCAGACAGTCCAGAAGATGACAGGAGTCAGAATGCACTATAGCACATATGGAACTGTCAAATACATTCAAGAAAAGTTATATAAAAAAAAGGGGGGGGGGAGAAAAGTATGGCATAGGAAAGAAAGAGGAAACAATAGGAATCAGTTTAATAGCTGAAGAATTTCAGTTAAAAATTCAGTACATAAAATATAAGCAAAAGAAAGGGAAGCTTGTCCTTGTAATATGAAAGATGCTTGTATCAAACAGAGACAGAAATGAACATAAAGAGCCATCAGACTTGCAACTCTACTGCATAAATGCTCTTCTAAAGAGTAACGGGAACAAACCATGAAAACCTCGACCAAAGTGAACATAAAGCTGAACAAGAAAATAAAAGAAACACAATATTTAAATGAACATTATAAAAACTACAACTCTACATTAAACAGTTGTGAGAAGAAAGGAAAATCTATCATAAGAAATAGCACTTTGGTTTCCAGTTATAGCTATAATAACATCTCCCCTTTGCAAATAAGCATTTAAGTAAGTTGAGTACTTTCATTGTTACATGAGATCTGTTCATAAGATTTAGCCACACATCCTATGTGCTTGCACATGTGCACCTTGTGTGGAAAGAGAGCATTGATCTCAAAGTAGTGGTTTAAAAGCACAAATCTCCATACACAGAACACACATACAAACATTTATATTGGCAGTGGTTGTCTCTTTGGAAAAGGGTAGATTTGGCAATGTGAAGTTTGAATTTAACTTTTTCCCCATGCATTTCTTTATAAATTCAACTTTACTATGATCATTTCCTTAGGAAGTGAGAAGAGAAGTAATATTTTCTCCAGCTGGATGAACACAAATTCAATATATTTAATTGAAGAGTTATCTTTAATTAATTGAAGGGAATGACTCAAAAAGTTCCTGAGACATTCTTGAGACCTAGGGACTGAGAGATAGAATGAGCCGAAGCCAGAGGAAAGCCAGAGTAAGGATAGAAAAGAGTTTGAAGTTTAGGTTCACAGGTTAAGGGTTTGTTTTATTTTATAGACAAAGAAAGTTAATGGTTTATTTCATAGGCTGAGTGTAAATATCTCTGCATCACAAATAATCTTAAACTATTTCCCCAAGTTAGGACTGCAGGCATCTTTAATTACAATGTTTACTTGAGAAATGAGAAGAAAGATAAAGCCCCCCCCACACACACACACACAAAATAACCAATGAGAACAGAGCTGGAGAACTGTTTGGAAGCAATGATTAGGATTCATGTTGTAATCACCATGTGTTCGTAGAGTTTCCAGATTCAGTGCTACGTTTGTATAAGAGTAATTCGTGTGTAAAACAGTCCATTGTAGTGTTTCATAAAGAATAATAATGTCGTTGAGCTTTATTTACAACTGGTAATTAGCAATGATTTTTAAAATCTTACTTTTAAAATTATAAGGAAATCCTTGACATTTCAGAAAATGAAGGACAAATTGTATTCTTTCATAGCTATTAAATGACATACAGAGAACTGTATGTGAATATATTCTGACTGTTTTTAAAGCTAAAAATTATACATACTTTATATAATTGTAATAATGATACATATGTTGGTACTTCATAGTCTACATTGTGATCATCTTCCATATAATTATCTAGTTTAATTATTCTTAACAAACAGTTGGTATCTTGTACATGCTAGGTATATAACTTCTTGGAGCCCATTCCCTACAGAAAGATACCTTGCTCAGCTTAGATACAGTGGGAAGGCTTTGGTCCTCTCTCAAAGACTTTGTTGACTCCCCATGGGATGTCTCACACTCTCTGAGGAATGGGTAGGGGATGGGGTGGGGAAAGTGAGAGCAATGGAGGTAGAGGTAACTGGGATCGGTATGTGAAATAAAAACGATTGTTTAAATAAAAGAATTCGGTTTATATCCATTGTGAATAGCTACTGAAGATAAAAGTTGGTTGGCACCGCCCATCTTCACACCTTTCCCACACTTTCTCTACATTGTCAATGAAGGGTGCCGGGAGTGGTTTATAGGCAAGGTTGAAAACTTTATGGGGTGCAAACTTGGAATTTGAAATCTAAAAGCTGTTGTGACATTTTCCTGATATCTTTATTGTCTTTGTCAGCCTCAAGTCAAAGTCTGCCTTCATTTCCCTCTGTCCATTTTCCTCATTTAACACAACTGGGAAAATAGTGCCAATAATTTAATAAAAGAAACACTTAGGTAACAAGAGACTCTTTCAGGGAGATGTCATCATCTAATGGAGAATTATTACACCATATATATTATCACAGCTATAGCGGAACCAGATCAAGTAAAAATGATGAGTTCTTTTCCTTCTGCAGGCTTTTAAGAATGTGGGCAATGAAGAAAGGAAGAGGTTATGCAGTTTAAAGGGAACAAGTCCATGGGAGGTAATGTGATACATATTATTATTGAAGTATTTTTTGAAAAGGAATCTATAAAACAAACAATATTTGACTGAAGCTATACCAAATGAAACCATATTCTCTCAAATATGTCAACTACATTTTGTTGTTCAAGTGTTGGGATCAAATCCAGAGATTTCTCTATGCTAGGCAACTACTCTACCACTAAGCTACTTTCTTTTGTTTTTATTATTAAGAATAATTCTTTTTTCCTATAATAAATTAAAAATATTTCAGAAGAATAACCATCAATTTATCAACCTGAAAACTGGTACCCCGGTGTTTAAACTAACTGTATAGTGTCAAATGGCTAAGCAGAGCAAATGGGTTACTGTTCTCAATTTTGTAGTCAAAGTTATTCTAGGAAAGATAGATTTGTAGCCCCTTGGAAACAATTATCTTTCTGGAGGATAAATTTTTTTCATGTGAACTTAGAATCCAATAGCATTGCGCTATAACCTGTTAAAAATCGACAGCTCAGAGGCACAGGTAGTATAGATTTCGCCTCATTTCCCCCTTTGTCTCCTACAAATGATCTATTTGTGGATGTCAATAAAACAGATCAATGTCGCAAAGGACACAGAGAACTGACAGAGTTGGGTGCAAGGCATAACTACGAAACATGTGTGATCCAAACTTCTATTTCACTCACGAGTGGTTCTTCTGCTTTGTAGACTTCTGCCATTGTGACCCCTTGACAAATAGTCACCACGGTGTGCTGCAGCTTCAGCTTGCTTCCATTACAAGCACTGTGACTTGTGTGTGTGTGTGTGTGTGTGTTGTATGCTTATATAGACACATGCCTGTGGTACACACACTTGTGCAGGTGACTGTAGAGGCCAGGGGTTGATAGTGGCATGTCTACCTCAGCTACTTCTTTTCATGATGTTTGAGAGAGTTCTGTCATTAAACCTTGCTACTTTCCACTAGACTGCCTGCTCAGGAGGCCCCAAGTTCTGGAGTATCTATGCCTCAGTGCTGGGGTATCTATACCTCAGTTCTGCCATTGTCATTAAAAGCATGCGGCCAGGCTCTACTTTTAGATGGGTGCTAGGTATCCAAATTCAGATCCTCATGTTTGCTCAGCAAGCATTTTACTCAGCCATTGCCCTAGCTTGGTGACTTCTAGGCAAGTAAATGACCTATTAGGTCAATTTTTTCACTTTCCACATCTGTAAAAGGTAGAAAATATGATACTAGGAACTGAAAGGTTGGATCTTACCTCAATTTAATGAGAAAAATCTATATTACTGGTTTATTCTGCAACATCCTACAATGGTGCACTCTCCAAACTTTTATAATTAAATCATTTTGTTAATCAGAAAATATTTTTAGATCTAAAACCTATTCAGACAATCTCTATGTGATTTGGTTGTTCAAAGCCTCATAGAATTCCATTAGACACTAACCCAAAGCCCAATATAAAATGTAGGCATCCGTAGAGTTTCACCAGGATCTTTGGGAAACAGTAAAATTCTTCACTATTGCAGATATATAAGTGTTCTATATCCTTTACAAAGGCCCAATCTTCTTGAGGAAGTGAAAAATTCCCTTCTTCTTCACTCCCATCTGCCTGTGAGACGGAGACTAGAGTTTTGTTGTTTTAAACTTAACAAATGAAAAAGAGAACCTTCTATTTTTTTTTAATGCTGTGGGTCATAACTCTTAGCCACACTCTGATGTATGTCTTATCATCACATAAGACTCACATTAACTTCAAAGGCAGTGACACACAATGGCACACGGAGTGGTGAGGAACATTTCCAGGACATAATGAAGTACTATCTGAAGCAGGCATGAAGCAGATGTCTTGGGAGAAGAAACAGTAGCAGCCCAGCAAGTCAGGGAGCTGCCAGAGGCAGCCTGGGTCACTCACTCAGCCTTAAGGAGATCAGGCTAACAGTCAACCAAAAAACTCAGAGCCAGGTGAAGAAAAGCACGTTGGAAACACTGGAGACACTGCTTCTAAGTGAGGGCCAACTTACATGTGTGTGACTTGGCAGACGGTACTGGATATTCATAAATCTTCCAAGTTCCAGAGAGCTGGAGGCTTTGAGAAATGACCGTGACCCACATAGGCCTGAAATGGATTCAGGATATAAAAATGCATGTGGGACCAATGAAGAAAAGCCAAGGCCGTACCTCCTAGTTTAAGGCAGTTTTCCCAGATTCTACCATTGGAGAGCATGTTCTGGAGTGGTGAAGTTCTACTCTGAGTCCCCTCCAAATTTCGAAAGCTTCATGCCCCAAGGGTTGTAAAGGCAAGCAAAGAATGTCCTTGCTCGGTTGGGTAGAGAGTTTAGTTTCCCAAATATCAACCTATGGGACACTTCTAGGTATCCAGGAAATCTGAACGTCAAGTCCTGGGCTAGGTCTGCTGATTGGAAATGCAGAGCTAGCTACAGAGTGATGTATTAGAGAAAGGGACATGTGAGGATTTAGGAGATCAACAGTTGCAAGGCACAAATCTCCCTAGATTTCCTCGGTGACTGCAGTACTTAACTTCCAGTTGAGCAAGGAACAAGGTGTTGCAGGAAAATGTAACTTCAGAGAAAGAGCATGTTTTATTGCTCAGTTCACAGTGCTCTCTGAATGGCTAATAGAGAAACTAGGCGGCTGGATTACCACTGCCCATTGCCTTTTCTGAGTTGTTAGGGAATCTGATTAATGGAGCAAATATGGTTTTGGCATAACAATCAAGATGGGTTCCGTAGACAAAGCAGGACTTGTCTGCTTTACCCAATGCCCATTCAAGATGGACAAGTTGACATTTTCAAAATGGGAAACAGATGTTTGGTACAAAGCTTTAAAAGTGTCAGGTAGAGATGAAGGACCCTGGCTACTTAGATGGATGGGATCCAAGAAAGGAATGTGAAGAAATCTGACATTTCATTCACCAGGCATGAGTGTGTTCCAGAATAATCAGTTTACTACAGAAAAGAGAGAAGTGGTGTAGAAGTCCTTGGTTAGGAGAAGGAATGGCTTCTAAATGTCATAAGAAACTTCGTGTAATTGTTATTCCAAACAATTAAATTGTCCTAGCATCATCTTCAAATTGACTTTAATAAAGAGAAAAGGCCTTGAATAAAGTTATAACTGTACTGTTGGCAATTAAGCATTTATATTCAGCCCACTGCAAGCCCCCCAGGAGCTATGTAAGAATTTTGCTTACATTATTTTCATTCTTCTAAAGCAACGGCAAAGTGAACATCTGCATAAGCAAATGTACACTTTGAAATATTAAGTAAATAGGAGGAATTATTGTGTGTTTTGAAAGACAATGGTGTCAAACAGTGAATTTTTAAGAAAGAAAGCACTTAGTCTGAACTTTAACCTTAGGTATTCTGATTTCATTTATCTCTAGTGGGGCTGGACATCGGAGTACTTATAAAGTCCCCAATTATTTTAGTGTACAACCAGACTGAGAAGTACTACAGCAGTGTGGCTGGATGTCTAAGACACATGGATATATTCCCACTTCCTTAGCCTGCTCTTTACTTGCGTGTGTCTTAGACAGAGTCATTGCTAGTGAGTTTCTAGTAGCAGGCATCCCTGTTTACATTCTCCATAATAATACAAGGTAGTTAGTAAGAATTTGGATGCTAGAGTAGAAATATCTACTTTGAAACAGTGAATTTCCACTTCTGAGCTATGTAACCCTGTATACATAATTACATCCTGTGGTCTCCTGTTTCTTTTTGGTAATAACAATGAAACCTACCTCTTATGGTATGTACTAAGATTATGTGTAAATGAGACACACATCAAGCCTTTAGGATAACTCTAGCAAGATCAGGATCTTGTCACTAATTTTCTGACTCAGTGACACCAATAATACAACGTACATATAATCATTAAACTATTGAATTTATCAGTCCAGTTTTCTAGTCATTTCTAGTAATTTTTTGGCCTTTTTATCAATCATTTTACAGAGATTGTGATAGATTCAGGTCAGTCTGTTGCTCTGTTTTTCTCCATCTATAGTCCATGGAAATCACCTGATGTGTTTCTCAGAAATAAGGTTGACTGCACACCATGACCAGTGGTGATTCTTATGCTTAGTGTAATTTTAGCCTACCAGGTTGAGTCCATGTTGTCAAAATGGACATTAGTAGAACTTTTCTTCTTCTCATTTCAGCTGTCCTGGTTCTAGCTTATCAAGTTCCCTGAGAAACATCAGTACAATGTGTCTGTAGAAGGCACACAGAAGCTGATGCCAATGTGTTTATGTAGGAACATATTTAAGATTGTTGATTGACAAAGCATTTTTTATGTTGAAAATAGATTCTTTGATCATACAATATATTCTGTTATAGTTTCCCCTTTCTCTATTTATCCCATTGCACTCCTCCTCCCTTCTCCTGTAGATCCACCCCTTTTCTGTCTCTCACTAGGAAAAAAACAGACTTCTAAGAGATAACAGCCAAACATGACAAAATAAAATATAACAAGATGAAGCAAAAGCTATCATGTTAAAGTTGGACACAGCAACCCAACAAGAAGAAAAGAGTCCCAAGAGCAGGCCAAAGAGTCAGAGACCCAGTTGTTCTCATAACCAATTGTAGCACCACGAGGTGGCTTACCAGGAAAGATCTTAACCTGCATCCATCTTGGAGAGGAGAGCTATGGTGACTGCCTGACTCGGCTTCTTTCTCCCAGCATTCTGTTCTGTCTACTCTGCCTACCTAATTTTCTGTCCTATTAAAGGGCCAAGGCAGTTTCTTTATTAACCAATAGACAGATGACCCTCCTCCATCAACCAGTAGTCCCATAAAATTACTAAACCAATAGCTATAAAATATAAGCACAGGACTTGGTGCAGGTGTATGTAGGCCCTGTGCTTGCTGCTTCAATCTCTGGGTGCTCATATGCACCTTGCTTACTTGACACAGAAGGCTTTGTTCTCCTGGTGTCCTCCATCACCTCTAGCTGTTATAATCTTTCCAACTGCTGTGTCATAGGTTTCCCTGAGCTCTGAGAGGTGAAATGTTATAGAGACTCCCAATTTAAGATTCTCTCTTCTCAGAACATGACAAAGAACTTTAACTCTGTCTGTAAAATGCCTGTTTAATTGAGTGTTCAGTCCTAACTACTACTTTTATAGATAACCTTTCAAGGATCAGGGAGCAACATAGAAGAGGAGATAGAAAGAATGTAAGATCTGGATGATAGATAGCAGGAAGAAGGGTATAAATGCTATTTCTGGCCATGACACAGACATTGAAATTATGAACTCACAGCAACTGTAGTTTCCTGAACTTGACCTGTATAAGAATAGGCCTGCCATCTGTTAATCATACATGAGGAGGGTTTCATAGAACTCTATCCCTCCCAGAGGTACCACTGACTACAGATGGATGTATGAGGATAATTCCCCTGGTGAGCCTACTATATCACTCCAGTGGATAGTTCCTTACTGTTGGTCATAGAGATGACTGGGTGAACTGAGAGGGTCACAAAACAAAAGAGAAAGATATGAATGTGGAAAAGAGACTGTCACACAGAACTGGAATGTTGATGGGGGTGAGAAGGAGATAAATGAGTGTGGGAGGTAATGCATTGTCAGATGTATGAAATGGTCAAAGAATAAAGCTAATTGATAAAAGACATCTACCTTGGCATTGTATAATCTTCAAGTGGTTTCTTTGGGAGATGATTGCCTTCACAAAGGCATGAATCTGCTTTGATCACATTTCAGAAAGAGATAATATACTGTTGTGCTTTCTTCAGTTGTTCTGAGTGTCTTCCCATTGAGTTGACTCTCCGTAACTCACAGTCTGGGGGAAAGAGTAAATCCTTCAAGACCACCCATGTGTATCTTGTGGGTCCTGTTCTCTTTCATTTCTTCCCTTGAGACCAATTTTCTATGGCTAAAACACTCCTATTCCCCACACCAGAGGCTGATGGGACTTCACATGCACCCCCATCAAGCCATTCTTAGAAGGTAGGCTGCCAAAGGGTTATGCTGTGGTGGTTTCAATAAAAATGGCCTCCATCGGCTCATAGAAAGTAGCACTAGTGAGAGGTGTGATCTTGTTGGAGGAAGTGTGTCATGTCACTGGTTTTGTGGTTTCAGAAGCCTAAGCCAGGCCTGGTGCCACTCTGTCTTCTTGCTGACTGGCGATCCAGATGTAGAACTCTTAGCTACCGCTCCAGTACCATGCCTATGTGCGTGCTAACATGCTTCCTGCTATGATGACAATGGACTAAACTTCTGAACTATAAGCCAGCCCCAGTTAAATGCTTTCCTTTGTAAGAGTTGCCATGGTTATGATATCTCTTCTCTGCTAGACACATGCCACCTTAGAAGGTCCTTATTCATTTCCAGTTGGAGTAACTGTCATATCCACTAGCGAAAAAAGAGTATGTATAATCTCTTCTCCATTCATCATTCTAAAATACCATCCACAATGTTCCAAGTTTCACCTTACATCAGGGTTTTTAAATAGAACCCTTCCAAAATAACAAAATACATGAGCCCTTCAACAATGATTGTTCATGATGCTCACTTAATTCTTCAGTCATTTATGTGACTAAACCTAAAGCCATCAGAAACCACTCTCATTAAGTTCTATGTAGAAGCCCATGAATATAAGCCTATGCTCAGGAGGCAGAGGCAGAGAAAACATGACTTTTAAATTATTGAGATTTCATGTCAAAAATCAAAAAGAAAACATACTATAATTTACATTTTTTGTTTCTGTGTCCAGAGGATTGGTGGAAACAGTAAAAGGGTCAAACTAGAATAAAACAGGAAATGGTTCATTAAAGATAAAAAGACGTAAAATTAACTAGCACAGCTAGGGAGTATGGGTACAGCCACTAAATAGCCCTTTGAGACCTACCAAACAAAACCTGCAGGTCTGTTGTGTCTTGGTCATTGGCTCTCTATCAAGGGTCTGTTCTTTGGGACTCTGGCTGGTGGCATAGTTGTATCCAGAACACTGGTTGTTCCAATGGCTGAAGAAGAATACTCTTGAAAACTTGGCTCACAAAGCACATGTACCATTTTGGTTTGTTAACTGACTGACTAGTCATAGGGGGAAGCTCATTTTACACCAGAGGTCCAGGGATTACAAGCCAACCATTTGCTCAAAGAGATGAACTAGAGTTATTCAGGGAGAAGTACTAATGATTACCAAAGATGCATTATAGGCAGTGGTGCTTAACACTTTACACTTGGTAAAGTTTCTCAAGTAAATGGTAAGAATTGGTGTTCTTTATAGCAAGTGTATTTTGAAAAATGCTGATCATAAAAAAAGAGACTCCTGGTGGCTGAAGAGATTGCTCAGTTGTTAAGAGCACTAGCTATTTTTCCAGAGGACATGGGTTCAATTCTCAGCACCCACATGGCAGCTTACAACTATAATTCTGGTCCCAGGGGATCTGACTCTTCTATACCAATGAACATAAAATAAAGCTAAATGAATTATTAAAAAAGAGACTCATGGGTAAAAGATTTTTTTATGGTCATTAGAAAACTAAAAAGCCTACTTTGGCAGACAAAATTTATAAAGGTCTATCAATATATTTAATTTTCTTTCTTTTTAAAACAGCCATGCAGTATGGAATTTATGCCAGAATCCAAAAGGAGGGACTGTGAGTGAGCATAGTCTCTCTCTAGAGAAATTCAGAAGCCAAACCCAGGTATGAAGAATGACATTTCTAGGTCAGAAGATATGATGGCTTTACTTCTTATTTTAGAACTCTCTGTTTCAATGTTCTCATAATGATATATATTGTTTTTATAAAGGAAAATGCTCTGAAATAATCTAGAAGACAAAACTCTCCAGAGAAGAGGAAACTGGTAGGAATTTTGTATTGAATATGAAACCACATTACTAGCTATTAGGTAACTAGCCCTCGGGGGGCGGGGATCTTCTTTTCCCCTGCAAGTTTTAAAGCAATGTTGACTGTCATCAATTCTGAGGGTAGAGTTAGTAAAAGGACAAAAATGGCTGGAGGCTTCTGTTGTCCATCCCTGCTCTGGCTTGAATTTTCTGTCTATTTAAGACAGTGCTGGAAGAGGCACACACAGCTGTTCTTCAGAGGAAAAAAATCCTTTGTCAGATTTTAGTTTGGACATTTAGTATTTATTTGACTGTGTCTTCATTTTTGTAAAAACCCAAAACATAAAACCACACTCTATCTTAGCTTTTTATTGACTCTTGAATTATTTGCCATAGAATTTTTTAAGGATCCATTTTTCAATTTTTTTTTTTGCTATTTTATTGACTTTGTTCTTTGACTATTTTATACATGCATGCAAGGCATCCTGATTACTCCTGTGCCCCAATATCTCCCATCCCCCCCTAAGACTTTCCTCTCTTTCCTGTAGATTCCCTTCCTATCTTCATGTCTGGATTTTTTATTTCTTGGCCTCTAAGTTTGTCATCTGTGTGGCCACAGGTTTCGATCTTTTCAATGGATCAGGGTGGACTCATCAGTAGGTATACAATTTAAGGAAGTGATCACTGTAGCACTGAAAGACACCAGTTCAACAGTTGCCTTAAAAAAAGGGACAGGAACATATGGAAAAATTTCAGGGAACCTGAGACTACTTTTTAGGGCAGTTTAAGCATTCATCACTTTGAAGGTAGAGAAGATTTTGTGATAAATCATAACTATCAAAATTGTATACCTTAACTGTGGTCACTTATACCTAAATGCAGCCATTTAAAAGAATAACGCAATATTGTCTGGGAATAGTATGGCTTGAAAAGGATTCCTGTTAAGTTGAATTACCAAGCTGCAAAGGGCAAGTTTAGATCTCTAACTTGTAATATTTATATCAAACTTGCAGTTGAGAATGTGAAAATTTCAGGTGATACTGAGTTAGGGTGAATGAGAATGTGGGGTAGTTAAAATACATATGAAGGACAAACAGTTAGTAAATTGGAAGTTTACTAGTAGCTGATGCTGTGACTTCTGTGGCTGAGATTTCAGTGGCCTGGAAAAAAAATCCACATTTTAAAGTATTGGGTCCAATATTGTTTACCGCAGTTGTGATCCACCAACCATGCCCTATAAATGGTGTTTACCTAAAGTTTCTGTCACTAGGATAAACTAACATCTTTCAGGTGTAGTTCAAATTTTCAGAAACATTTCATATAAACCCCCATATTTTTTGTGATTCTGAGAGCAGGGTTAGAAATATCACTCAATGAATAGAAATCAGTGGAATATAATTTCCAAGGTAAACATCAGTGCGTGAATGAAAACAAATAATACAGTCCGAACATCGTGGCTTACTGTTGTAGAATTGTTTCTTAAGTATTTTCAGAACATTATGCTTTTCGATCTTCACAGGAAGTTTTAAAACTTCAGGCTAATAATGAACATGATACTAAGCCTCTAGTCATAACCGAGACTATTTCTATAGGGAGAAATGCAAAAGTGAGGTATTCTTTTGATCCCGCAGATCAGCTGTCCTTATTATACCAGACAATGACCGAGACATCTGAGGCACTTTGATCTCCCCACCATTTATAAGGGCCACAGCTGATTGGATTAGTACACACATGCTCCAAAATCTGTCCTGCCATCACATACACAGAAACAATGTGGGTCCGAGGAAATACTTTCAAATTCTAAAACACTATTAGAGAGTAATGGTGATTCAGTTGCAAAAATTAGCCATCGACGACCATATATTAAATTTTTAAGTTTTAAACAGAACTTTAAACCAGCTGGAAAAGCATACTCTTATTGGGAAAAAAAAATCCCTTCACTTTCAAAGTGAGGCAGCAGAACTCAAGAAGCATTGTTTTTAAAATTCAGGATGTGAAGTTGCTAAGTGCAAGTACCATGGTTATTTTTACTTTGTTTAGCATCTAACAAAATAAACCTTTACGAGAGGAACTGAAAATGTACGAAATGTTAAAGGCTAATGAGACTTGACTCAAATGTAGCTCAGAAAGACCCCATGGCAGCCACCTAAGGAGGCTCATGTGGATGGTTGAGGTGGAATTTGATATAGTCCCTTTTAAAACTATTGTTTTTTGTATGCTATCTGTTTTTTGAAAAAGAAGTATCATGATTTCAGTTTTTATTTTTGTGGGTGATGTGTAAATTCACAAACTCAGCTGGAACTGAATGGGATGCAGATGTAAATATATATGTAAATATATATATGTAATATATATGTCTGAATTTTTATAAACTATTGGGCTGATCCCAGTAGAATTTAAACTTTATGAAATACAGCTCTCTCTTTTATATTTTACCATTTTTTTACACACATTTTTTGTTTCTCTTTAGCGCCCCAGCATCTTTAACTTTTTGATTTAAAAAAGCTCCCTTTTATTTCTTTCCTCTGCCATATGCCAAGTTACTGTTTAATTCAGGACTGTTTTTCAGTTAAAGTATAAACTATTTATAGCTGTATATGGTGATTTATATTTAAAAATAATCCTGTGCTTTTGTTCAATTTTAATGTGAAATCAAAACTTCTCTCAAAGTAAAGACTATTAAAACTAAGCAATTGAAGATTTTAACCTGTACTACTCAGCCAGATCCTACTTCAAAATGGAAAAAGCAAAATGAAACAAGTATGATTAATCAGCAGTTTAAATATTTCTAATAAGCATGCTTAGGATGATCAAAGTATTCATTAGATGTTGGCAGTCATATAATGATTTACTGTTAGCCAGCATTTTCTGAAAAGCATCTTTGGAAATAGATCTTCCTAAAACAACACGTATTTTTATTTCTACTCAACAGGAAATGTTTAAAAGAAACATCTGTGCTAGTTTGAATGAGAATGGTCCCCAAAAGCTCATATTGAATGATCATCAGAGAGAATAACAGTGTTGGAAAGAATAAGAAGGAAGGGGAGGTATGGTCTTGTTGGGGTAGATATAGCCTTGTTGTAGGAGGTGTGTCACTATGGTCGGGCTTTGAGGTTTCAAAAAGCCCCATTCAGTTCTTCAGTTCCTCTCTCTTTCTCTCTCTCTCTCTCTCTCTCTCTCTCTCTGTTTCTCTCTCACCCTCCTTCCCCTTTCCCCCACTCTCTCCCTGTCCCTCTTACTGATGCATATAGATGAGGATATTCATCTCAGGTGCTCCATCACCAGGCCTGTTTGCTTCTTGTCATTGTGGTCATGGACTAACCTTATGAAACGAAAAACAAGGCCTACAAGTAAATGCTTTATTGTGTAAGAGTTGTCTTGGTCATGATGTCTCCTCCCAGCAACAGAACAGTGACAAAGCAGCATCATAATCCTGTAAGACACTGTGTATTTTCTTTGTTGTGATTTGTGATGTACGTATCCCCTTTCAACTTCCTCGGAACACTCTCATATGCCCCTCTTTGCTCTTTCAAATTTATAGCCTTCAAATTATGTATATGCTTTTCTTATATGTTTTCAAAAGTTATTAGATATATTATTATCATCTTCGTAAATGAAAGAGTATAACAGGCTCTCATTTCAGTCCTATCAAATTGAACGTTCTGCTGAAGGTCCTAAACATTCTCACTGCAAAGAAGAGTTGATTACAAGAGGCAATGTTTATGTAAATATGACCTATTTAATAATTTAACAGGGTGTGAATATATCATAACATATATCATAACATTATATTTTATCTGAGAAGTATAAATAATTATTTGACAATTAAAATGAGAATTTTAAGTGATTTCTCTTATTCTTTGAGAATATGATATAACTATAATATATCCCCTTCCTTTTCCTTCTTCTAATATCTTCCAAATACCCCTCCCTGCTCTCTTTCAAATTCATAGCCTCTTTTCATGAATATTAAATCCACATATGCCTATGCATATACACACAATATATATTATATAATGTATAACACACACATATTTCTAAAACATAAATACAGTCTGTTCAGCTTGTCTAATGTTACTTTTATATGTTTCAGGGATGGCCATGTGTACTGGGTATACAATGAACATTGTGTACTTCCGCTTTGGGGAAGACTACTTCTCCTCTGAGCATTGCTTAGTTACTTGTATTTGTGTAGGGTTCAGGCTTTTTAGGATTTCCCCTGTCCACTTTAGTATACCTGTTTTTGTTCCTGTTTAGCTCATGTTTAGGCAGACATGCTGGAGACATTATAGAAGTTTCTTACATTCCTAGGAGGCACAGACCTACATTGATCTCCATGCTCCTTAGACATAATTTTTTTTGCATCCTCTTTTGACATGCAGAAGAGCCTTAGGTGCAGGAGTTGTATTGCGGATGTATCCATTGGGACTGGGCTCCATCCTCTGCATTTTTAATAGTTGTAGCTTTCTGTAATCACCTCTATTTGTCCCAAAGAGAGGTTCCTTGATGAGCAGTGAGGACTAGGCTTATCTGGGTATAAGGAAAAATAGTTCGCATGTAGTTAGAGTCTATGCTGATATACTGAAGTAGTGGTTGTAGGTTTATAAAATAGGAAAAGGAAAAAAAACATATTAATTTGGATAAGATGTTTTAAATATCGAATCCTATGTGTTAGGCCAAATAAGTGCTGAGTAGAATTTAAGCAAAAATTCAAAGAAAATTTACAATTAATAGAGGAAGGGGGTGGGGTGAGGGATTTTTTTTATTAATGTAAACTCTCTGGGAATTTTGTGAAACTATAGTTGAATAAAAGGATGGATGTGCTTTTTGTGAAATTGTTTGGAGCTTTGAAAGGCTTGGGGTCAAGCTTCAGCCTTCCCAAAAACGATTTTCTGTGGGAGAGATCAGGAAACAGGGTGTCTGAAGCCCCAGGTGAGCACAGTTTGTTGGAAGCCAAGGCTGAGAACTGGTTGAGCAGAGCCCTCCTTGACTTCCTGGGATGGGAGGAAAACTTGACACGGTGAAATAGACCAGAATATTGAAAGTTGTCATTCACAAGGTTCAAGCTCAAAAGAATGGTTTATTTTTCCTCAGAGACCAAGTCTGCTAAGGGAAGAGAACTAACTTCCCACTGAAGTGAAGACTCTGGAATGCATTAGTGAAGTTCAGAATCTAAAGCACAAAGTCACGAAAACTGACCACTTTGTAGGATGTTAGAACGTTTCCTATTTGCATATGGCTAAATAAAAGACTGTTTCTGAAGATCCTCTTTCACAGTTTATCATGTAAAACTATTAAAGAAAATTTATAAGAACAAGCAGTAATGTAACCAGAGTGAAGAAACAATAAGATGAATTATCAAGGTCAATGAAGAGCAATGTAGTGGATTGTCTAAGGAAACACAGCAATTCTTAATGTAACGCACACCAAAGTAGATGAAGGCAAACTGGTAGCCTGTGAGGAGATGCAGAGTAAACCAATTTTAAAGTGGGAGACCTCAATATCTCTGCCTTAGAAATGGACAAATCTAATAGGCAAAAAGTAAGAATAGAGATGAATTCAAACATACCACCCAGCAGTGGGCATACTCCACAGATGTAGACGAGGCTAGCACATAGCTATCATGCACAAACTTGCAAATTCACGTGGAACACTTACCAGGCAAACTACATTTGGGGCCTCAAACAAATCTTTATATAACTGAAACAACAGAAAAGATAACAATGAGGGGCCTCAAAATATTGCCACATAAAACTAGGAATTAATACTGGAAAGGTAAGTGAAAAATGTCTATTACCTGAATATTAAATAGCGCACTTCTGAATAGCATAATTCAAAAAAGAAACAGCAAGAGAAGTAAAACTACTTTCTGCGAAGATAAAATGATAATGAGACAAATCAAAAGTGTGGAATGCAGAAATGACAATACCGAGAGAAGTTTCCAGCACTAAGGACTTAGCAAAGAAAAGAAGAAAGATCTATCATTGGTAGCAATAAACCAATTTAAGAAAATTAGTGAACAAATTAACAAATTAAATTCAAAGAAGTTGGAGAAAAGTTAAAAAAAAAGAAAAATGACAGCATAAATCACTGTAATTGGGATAGGGAACCAATGGAGAACGAATAGCAAATGCTGATTCTACAAAAAGACCAATTAGACTTGCTAATCGTTAAAAGGCAGACTGAAAATAAGGCGCATAAAAGTACTAATGTCAGAAATGAAAGAGGGATATAACTATAGGCTCCATGGACAGTAAGAGAATATTAAAAGAACAGAATTAGAAAATCTCTGTCATAAAATTGGTAGTTTAAATCAAATGGAGGGATATCTTGAAAGAATCTACAAATGTCAAACAAGTAGAAATAGATAATTCAATTAGGACTATAGCTACCCAAGAACTGAAAGCACCGAATAATGTATTTCCATACAGAACATTCCAGGCCAGCAAAGATCTCCCAGTGAAGTTCACCAAGGTCTCTCACTTTCTGCATAATGTCTGATGCCTTTGTTTCCATCTACTTAAGGAGGAAGCTTCTCTGACTATGGCCGAGAAAGGCACATATCTATGAGTATAGTAGAATATCATCTATTGCTGTCCCACTTTTTTTTTTTTAAGAATAGTATTTGGTTTTAATCTAGGTCCATGGGCTATCTAGGCTTAGCTTCTTGGTCACCCAGCAGTGTCAGGTGTAGGTTCCATCTTGTGCAGTGGGCCTTAAGTTAAATCAGACATTGGTTGGTTACTCCCACAAGCTTTGTGCCGCCATTGCACTAGCGTATTTTATAGGCAGGACACCATTGTTGATCGAAGAGACTGTGGCTGGGTTGGCCTTTACTTTTCTCCTTTGGTGGGGGGTAGAACATCTTTCTGCAGCAAAGAAGATAGAATGTAGAAATGAAAGCTCTGTGTAGGCACCTGCTCAGCTTTTCTAGGGTCAATTTTGCTTAGCAATGAGATTTTGCCCTCAATCTGTGGAAGGTAACATTGAGTCTTGGCAACAGCCTGCGCTGTTTGGGTGCTCCCTTGAGATCACTTTGTCCAACAAGTCAGATAGATACAATCCAGTTCTGGTGCTGGAAACTTCATTTGGTGATAAGAAATGGCCAGTTGGGGTTCTGTCTTCCCTATTATTTAGTGATTTTATTTAGATCACCTTCATATACATATGGAAGCTTCTACTGTATTATTTCAATACAAATCATCAAATGACCCTTTAGTTTAGCTTGTCTCTACATATTTCCTCCCTATACCACCTTTTTACTGCCCTCCTCACTTGATACTCCCATTTCAGAGCCCATCCATCTATAACTATATAATCTATTAATCTTTCCTAAAGAGCTCAAATGTCTTTCCTAGTCCCTTACTCTACATATAACCTCTGTGGTTTTATAGCTTGTAGAGTTTTTATTATTGACTTAAAAGCTAACATATATATATATATATATATACACACACACACACACACACACACATATATATATATGTATGTGTGTGTGAATACACACCATATTTGTCTTTCTGAGTCTATTATGAATATTGTAACAATGAACATGGCTGAGGAATTTTCTTTGTGACAGAATGAAGTGTCCTTTGGGTATATGCCCAAGGGTGGTATAGTTGGATCCTGAGGTAGGCTTGTAGCACAAGTTCTAATTGGTCTTAGTAATAAAATCCCAGAGTCAAATATAGGGGGGAAATGCTGAAAGATCAGAGACGAAGAAGCAAAACCACAGCAACACCTTACCTACTTAACTTCCCAGCCAAGAAGAGACTGAGTTCCTGTCTCCTCCCACCTTATCATTTCCTCTCTCTATTCAGCCACATTACTTCCTGTCTACCTGTACAGACCTGTATGGTTAGCTAGCTCCAACCCTTGATTTTCAGGCAAGCTTTATTTGTGCACACAAGGTATCACCACGTAGACTTTATTCTCATCTTCCTGATTAACCACCACACTGATTTTCTTAGTGACTGTACAGGTTTGCACTCCAATGAGCAGGGGGTGAGTGTTCCACCTGCTCCACATCTTTGCCAACATGAGCTATCCCTTGTCTTAGTGATCATAGCCATTCTGAAAGGTTTAGGATGAAATATCAATAGTTTTGATTTTTATCTTCCTGATTACAAAGGCTACTGAACATTTCTTAAAGTGTTTCTCAGTCACTGGAGTTTACTCTTTTGAGAATTCTTCATTTAAATCTGTATCCCATTTTTATATTAGGTTATTTGTTTTCTTGAAATTTAGTTTTTAGCAACCACTTTCAAAATATGACAGCAGAAATCAGGAGGATTGCTTCCTGATGAATTCTATTAAACACTTGGATATCATAACCAGATGAAGTCCTCTCTCTCTCTCTCTCTCTCTCTCTCTCTCTCTCTTTCACACACACATGCATGTGCACATACACGTAAAACTAGGATAGCATCACATATGTATGTGAGCATGCATGTAAAAACCCTCAACAAAATGTTAATAAAATTAATTCATCGATCTATAGGAATCATATATTTGGACCACATGGCCTTTGTCTCAGGTATGCAAGACTTTTCAAGATTTGAAAATCAGTTAATGTAAGCCTCAAATCAAAAAAAGTATAAAAGAAAATGCAAAATATCTTAACAATGCATGAAGAAAAATATTTGTCAGACTATAATGTGGAAATAACAGTATAATTTTAACAGTTTCTCTGCACATAAAACTACAACATTCTGATGAAAAAAACAATAAATGCTAAGATTTTCTATGTTGATGATAGAAGATACAATCTACGGGCTTTATATATTCAATTTAATCTCAGAACTGGAAGATGCCTCAGAAGAGTCAAGACAAATTTGTGGGGAAAAAAAATTTCTGAAGTTCAAAATTTGTTATAAAATCAAAACAAAACAAGACTGAATTTTATTGTAGCAGATATAAATAGAATAATGTTTCAGAACAGTTAAATTAATATATACAATGAAAATATCTTTGACAAAGGAACAAAGATCTTAGAATGAGGATATGCAGGTCTTTAAATAAATTGTATTTCACCACGTTGGCATCCACAAACAAAACCATTAACCAAACAGTGATATTATGCTTTTCATAAAAGTCAGTTGAAAATGATTGTTGAACTAGGTCTAGTGTGAGTTTGGTAGAATTTTTTTAAGTGGTAGCTGTGAAAGAAATAATGTAGAAGACTTTATCATTAAAATTCAAATTTCTAACTCTGTAAAAGATACTGTTAAGTATACAAATAACCATATATTGGAGTAAAATATTTGCCAAAAACATATCTTAAGAAAGACTTTGCTCTGAAATATACAAAGACCTTCCCACTCTCAACAGAATGGTCAATAATTCAATCAGAACACAGTCAGATGTGTAACTTAAAAGAACAATCAGAAATGAGAAAAAGATCCCACACCCAGGAAGATACACAAATGGCAGAGAACTTTGGGAAGGTGCACAACTTTACATGTAACTAGGACACTGAGAAGTTAAATAAGGATTCACCACTTCACCGTTATCACAAGGGTGAAGTTGGAAATGATGACAGCTTCAAAGGCTGACAAGTATTTGGAACTAAAGGAACCATCATGTATTGCAGAATTGAATACAAAATACTACAGCTGGTTGGGAAGACATGTGTCTTATTTTTTATTGTGGTGGTGGTGGTTGTTGTTTCCAGATGAAAATACAACTTCTATATTCATAATATCTACACAATTATTTCTGACAACATACCCAAGATAATTACCATAAAGGAAGGAATCCCTATTTTGTCACATTGTCAGACTTTTGAGTATACAGTTCATTGGTCCTGTTGCCTTGGGGCCTGTGGTGGAGCATACAATGGAATAAAGCTGCTCACTAAAGACAGATGGCTGCTAAGTGTAAGGATGGAGAGAGCACAGAATAGAGGAAGGGTGTTCTCCTGTATCCTTCCATTCCTGAAAATGTAACTCCCTTCATTGGTCCCAATGAATGTTTCATCATCTCCTCATTGTTGTGTCAACTGTTGACAAAGACTTTATTACCATAGGAGACATTGAGGGTCATTTCCAAACCATATCAAGTAGCATATTTATAATTACCCAAATATACATACAGATTATGTACCTACAATAGCATCAAATAAGTAGGTCAGTGGCTAGAAACACTTAGTACATAGAGATGATTGAATATTTCTCCACATGAACAAGGAAAAGGCAAAACAATGTACACAGTACAGAGATCAGTTGTGATCCTAGGATTAGAGAAAGGTAGGATGAAAATATGAAGCACTCAGAATACTCAGGACTGTGCACTTTATTTGCTCCTATAGTTCTAAGAAGCAAACTCAAATCCTTGTGCACGAAAGTCCCACAGTCTACAGTGAGATGCACCTCACCTTTTCTGTGGTACTTGATGGCTTACAGATTCTTTTCCACATCTTTAAAGAGTCATCTGACCTGGACACCACCGAAAGAGCTGATAGATTTACATGGCCAGGTCCAGCCTTCCACTATCCTTCACTACACTCTGCAGATGCTTCTTGTGTCCTAGCCAGTTTGCTCTAGAAGCTGAAGCCAGGAAAAGAATGCTTCTTGCAGAGCTACAGAAGCACGTTGCCCCTTTCGAGTGGACGTCATTGACAGGGAGCACGGGGGGGTGGGGGGGTGGGCAGTGCTCATGTGTACATTTCAGTGAAACAGCAAGTGCTAATTCCCATGCCCTACCTGGTTATTGAGGCACTAGATTTTGCTCCATTGGCATACCAAGGTGACTTTCAGGAAGGAGCTGTTCCTGAAGGAAAGCAGAGTTTATTAAGGCAGATGGAGTACCTCAGTGCCTTTGGCAGAGCCACCATTTAAATTTCATCATGTGCTTTGCTACTCTGATGTGCTATCAACCAAACTCATCCCATTGGCACTTTTTCTATCTAAGGATTATTAAACAGAGTTTAGACGTTTGTCCAAAAGAAATTCCTCAAACAATCTGTTGGCCTTAATACTTGAGAACCAAACATGATGTAGTGGTGTTTGTATAAGCATATTTTATTTGTGATTAAGGATATAGCCACAGACTGGATATATTAGGAATGATGAACATGGAGCAAAACAAAATGTTTCAGTCTACACAAATGCTTTCGGATTCTCTTTCCTTCTGATGACTATAGTTGGTGTCCAGGGAATAAGGTACCAGTCTGGTAGACTTTGAAGCATTGGTCCTTTCCTTTGTGATGTGTGACTGAAAAATGGGGCTTCTTGTCTTTTGATTTCCTTCCCATCTGGGTTTTACATTTAACAACCTCAGAGCCATATCATTTATCCCTCAAAATGGTCTCTTTTTTATTTGATGAAATTTCTTTCCATGGAACTCTATTCAACCTGTCAAGCTTCCCTTTGCTCATATTAGAAAGGGAAATGTATTTGCTTTTGATATGTCTGAATTAAAATGGCACAAGAATAATTTGCCACAAAGACACTAGAAATGGTGTCAGTGGGTGAGGTTTCACAAGTGGTAACTTAGAATTTGTATGTGTTTAGTTCAGTGAAGCCTGTATTTTATAAAGAAAAGTAAAACTGATTTTATCGCTCAAATAACTGAATTATTACACATTAATCACAATTACTCACTAAAAGGCTGTGGTACGTATTTTTAGGACATATAAACAATAGATTCTCTGTTCCAAGAACCATTTCATCTAAGGAAAAATGATTTTGTAATTCAAAACAGAAATTGCCCTAAGTTTTCATCGTACATGGCCACATTTGTGTCCCATTTCTTCTGGGCAACTTGCTGACATTTTTCGTGTTTGTGACTTCATAGGCTGTGGTCATTTGTTACCCCGACATTACCCATCTGCACATGTATTTGTCATTCCTCCTTGAATTTGCTCCAGTTGGGTATTGGGAACTTAGAACCAAGAATAATAAGGTTATGTGAAGGATACCATTAGAGGAGAAATTGTACTTCAAAGTCCAAGCACATATGGTTTTGACTTTTATAAAGATGGCAGGTGGACACGAAGAAAAGGTTGATTTCAAATTTATTTCGGGGATAGGAGGGACTTCTGAAAGTCAGAGGAAGATTAATTTTCAATTTGGAATTCTTCATAATTGAAACACGATCAGGTTTTACAACTTCCTGAGGTAACTTTTGTAGATGCCGAAAGTGTCCTCCTGGAGACCAGCAGAATAATTTAACCGAAGTGTCAGAATGATGAAATACTGACGAATGTTTGGTGAGACAAGGAACACATCTACAGTGCAGCCCATTTGAAAAGGTTTAGCGAGAAAGCTGATCATACAATGAGCTACAGAGTAGATGGTGACCTTTGAATATGATGCACAATTGAGAACACATATTTTTTTTTAAAATTTATCTACTTTAGAAGACCAATTTATTATACATTTGTTTATTTCAAATGCTGCCAGATGTCTTAAAATGCTGAAGGTTCTTTAATGAATCTAGCAGTTGGGTCTTTTGGAGGTACCTTTTTTACACTTTTCACATTTTGTACTAGGAATGCTTCCAACCAAAGAAGGGACAAAGATTGATCAGCTGAGAAATCAAACGCTAGATGCTCTCTGAAAGACACTTGATCACACAGTACTCAAATATCCATTGGCAATATTTACTAGCAAAATACAAGGAATCACCTAAATGTTAATTTATGTGAGAGGCAGGATTAGTCCTGTTGCAAATGTCATATTTTACATCATATTGTTGACAATATAGGTATGGTCAGTATTATGGAACAACATCCATGATGTAGAATATAAAATAAAGCTCAGCAGAGTATACTATGAATAGTATACCAATGTCTATATATAAGTTTTTAACACATACATTATCTATGCATACAATTTTAGAAGTAAGATTTTAAAATATATTCTACCTTCCTCCATTAATATTATGTATAACCTAAACTTGATATTTAAAAGAAGCAGACTAAAAGAATTTAGAAACAAGATACAACTATCTGTTGTCTCCAAGAAATACACATTACTGGCAAAAGCATCCAAAAACTGAGAGTCAAAATTTGGAAATGGATCCATTAAGCAAATAGAAGGTGCAAAGAAGCTGACACAGCAATTTTCATAGTGGGAAAAGTAGACCCCAAACTAAAACTACTCAGAAGACATTAATATTACACACACACACACACACACACACACACACACACACACACACGATTTCTTTTTGCTGTCTACAAGTAACATATCTCAAGATTACAGATAGACACAACTTTAGGCTGAAAGGATGGATCAAGATTTTTCTAAGTTATATGAAACAGTAAAAGTCACTTTTTCTAATAACAAACACAGTAGTATTCAAACAAAAACTAGTCCAAAAAGAGGAAGAATGCCCTTTAGTGCTGTTTAAGGGAACAATTGATCAGGAAAGCATTGCAATTCCAAATATATACCAAAAGTAGTTGCTTCCAATTTTATAAGCAAACACTACTAGATAAAAAGCAATTGATTAACTTTAACACCATAATAACCCACCATGTTGATACTCACTGTGACAAATAGGTAAGTTGCCTAGACCAAAAACTGAGAAATATTAGAGTCAAATGACACTATAGATTACGTGACTTAGCAGATACCTACAGCATATTTCTTTCTAACATAACCTTTAGAATGTTATCTTAGAATTTCATGGGCTATTTCTCCAAAACACATCACATATGAGAACATAAAAGTTCATCAATAGATTCAAGGAAATTGAAATAACCTCTTGCATTTTATCTGGCCACAAAATGATAAAGCTAGCAATCAACAGCAGATGCAGAAACTAGTGGAAATTAAAGAACACATTCCTGAAATGAAGAACATCAAAAAGTTCCTAGAACCGAATGAAAATAAAAACACAGCATTTCAAAACTAGTAAGATAAGATGGTGGTATCCCTAAGATCAAAGTTTAGAGCTCTGTGTTCTTGTGTTGGAAAATAGAGAGCGATCAAATAAATGACCCAATGATATGCTTTAAGGCATTAGAAACAAACCAAACCCAGCAGCAGTAGAGGAAAAGGAATGCTAATGATCAAGAGAAAAGCTGGGACTGCAGAGAAAAATTGGAACTGGTTCAGTTCTAAAGAATACTTGCTGTTCCTGCAGAAGCGCCGTGTTCAGTCCCCAGCACCTGCACAGTGGCATGAGATCATCCATAACTCTAGTTCCAGAGCAGTAAATGGCGTCTTTTTATGTATAGGAGCACAGTACAAACATGTTGAACATACAAACATGCAGGAAAAGTACTCAAATACATAAAATAAAATAAATACACTTAAGTTTTAAAAGACCAAACAGAAATCCATGAAATAGAAATGAAAAGTGCATACAAGTAATTAATGGAATTAAAAATAAGTTCTTTGAGAATATAAAAAGATGGACAAACCATTAGCCAAATCAACAAAAGAGAGGGACATAAATTAGTAAGTTTGGAGATGAAAAGAGAGAGTGAATACTTAGTTTTGCCAGCTTTACACAAACTTGAGTCATCTGACAAGAAGAAACCTCAACTGAGGGATTTCCTTCATCAGACTTGCCTGTGGGCATATCTGTGAGGCATTTTCTTGATTAATGATTGATGTTGAAGAAACCTGGGTTTCTTTGGTTTAGAAGGTGAACTGAGCAAACTGATAAGCAGCTTTCATCCATGGTTCCTGCCTGGGCCCCCTGAATGTCCCAACTTCTCTCAGTCATATATTGTATATATGACTATATAAAATAAGGAAACCCTTCTCTCTCAAATTTGCTTTTGGGCAGTATTTTATCGTGGCAGTGGAGGGCAAACTAGGAGAGAGTTGATGCAAGACTGTCATCTTGCTGTGAAGGACCTAACTGTGCGGTTAGAAAGGTGGAGTTAATATTGTGAAAATGGCTAATTTATAAAAACTGGTTGGGCCACGTCTTTACGCCGTCTCTGGGCGCCAGGGTCTGCACGGGAAGATGGCAGAGGTTGGGTCCAAGTCGGTGTTGTTCGTGTGTCTCGGTAACATTTGCCGCTCATCCATTGCAGAAGCAGTTGTCAGGAAACTGGTAACTGAAGAGAATGTTTCAGCTAATTGGGTCATTGACAGCAGCGCTGTTTCCGACTGGAACGTGGGCCGGCCCCCAGACCCAAGAGCTGTCAGCTGCCTAAGAAATCATGGCATTAGCACAGCCCATAAGGCAAGACAGGTTACAAAAGAAGACTTTGCCACATTCGATTATATACTATGTATGGATGAAAGCAATCTGAGAGATTTGAATAGAAAAAGTAATCAAGTTAAAAAGTGCAAAGCTAAAATTGAGCTACTTTTGGGAGCTATGATCTACAGAAACAACTCATTATTGAAGATCCCTATTATGGCAATGACTCTGACTTCGAAGTGGTGTACCAGCAATGCCTCAGGTGCTGCAAGGCTTTCCTGGAGAAGACTCACTAGGTGGTTCTGCCACCACCATTGAGCAGCTCACTCACCAGAGCCGTGCCCAAGGGTGGTGCCAGTCCTTAGCCCCATGTCTCACCTGTCTCTTCAGCTGACTTTACTGTTTATCTTTAAAACATCTGTAGGTCGAAATTAGGTGTATGTTCAGAAGGGTAAAAATATTAGAGTAAGACAGTGTGAGGTGTGGCTAAGTATTCTTAGACTAATTGAACCTTTCCTCTCACCTTGTCCTAATTAGAAAATAGTGGAACAAGGAAATATGGAACAAACAAGAACCCAATAAAGTAAGAATGACTTACAAGGTCTGGGTCTGCCTCTGAGCCCAGCCAGCCTGGGTGGTCTGGTCTTACTAAAGTGTGCGCATGGCTAGCACCCAGTGGTGCTATTCGCTTGCCTTATACCTCTCTATCCTAGACTCTTGTGACAATCATTTCATCCATATCAGCCTTCCACTTAACACTGGAAGATTTAAACTCAGACACACTGAAGGCGTTTAATATTTGAGAGAGAAGACAAACTCCCAGCAGGCCGACCTGGGCTGTGCACTGACGATGGGAGCAACAGATGTAGGAAGTTAGCAGTGTTACTCTTACTTGGTTTTTGTCCAGTGTTTTGTTGTCCTGTTTGAGCCACTTTGCCTCTTAATGCAAAGGGGGTGTGTGCTTAAATAGTGGCATGTCTGTAGTGTCCCTTCGTCAGCGTTGTAGAGAGTTACCCACAAGCATAAGTCATTCTAGTGCGTTGCAGAACAGTGACCTTAGATTCATGGCTGTATATTGGAAAAGAATGTGAGGTAAACTGGGAAGTTAACAAATACACCTGAAGTAGAGAAAAAAAAAACTGGTCGGAAGATTTAATGCATTCACTATCAAAATTCCAATGATGCTCTGTACAGAACATAAAAACCAATTTTAAATTTCATACAGACATATAAAATACCTG
Source organism: Microtus oregoni (assembly GCF_018167655.1). Lineage (NCBI taxonomy): Eukaryota > Metazoa > Chordata > Mammalia > Rodentia > Cricetidae > Microtus > Microtus oregoni. The sequence continues at coordinate 75,557,579 of NW_024543059.1, forward strand.
AATAGTCAAAGCAATTCTGACCAGAGAGTGTTGGAGGTGTCACAAAATCGAACCTTGAATTATACTACAGAGCCATAATGGCAAAAATAGTATGGTAACGGACAAAAAACAAATTGGATCCATCAACCAATCAAAGAGTATTGAGGACAGAGAAAATAAAAAAAAAATATATATAGCTTTAAACACTTTTTATTTTCTCAAAATTGTGACAAATGTTCATAGTAAAGAAAACAGTCAATTCAATGGCTGGTATTGGCAAACTGATGTCCACATACAAGAGAATGAAAACAGAACCATGTTTGGTGATGTAGAAAAGTCATTTACAAAGGCAACAGAAACCTTAGTTTAAGAACCTCAGATGCTAAAAGTATTATTGGAAAGCATGTCAAGATATAGGCACCAACATGGACCTTCTGAAGAGTACTCCAACATTGGAGGAAAGAACCCACTATTTTCAAATGGGATCAAATGACATGAAAATACCGCTTCACAGCAGAGAAAACTTTATTAGAATAAAAAGCCAGCCTACACCACAAGAGAAAATCTATACTAGGTATACTTCAGACAGAGGCGATTGCCTATAATACATACAGAACTGCGGGTCTCAAACACCAGAAACAGAAATTTTCCAGTGGGCAAACAGATTAATGACATGAACAGTCAGTTAACATTAGGAGAAGCACAACGCCCTATAAATACTGTAAAACTATTCAGTATCTTATATATCAGACATGTAAATTTAAACTGCTCTGAGACCCCATCTAAGCCCAGTTGGAATGGCTTTCCCCAAGAAAACAAATGACAACAATGCTTATGAAAACGTGGGGAAGAGGAACCCTTAGACACTGCTGGTGGAAAGGTAAACTGGTATGGTCACTGTGGAAATCATTATAGAGATGTCTCACAACAGTAAAACTAGAGGTACTATATGATCCAGTTATACATTTTTCTGGGCAAATATCCAAAGAACTCTTAACTCACCATGCCAAAGAGATACTTACACATCTATGTTTATTGCTGCAGTATTTACAGTAACTAGGAAATGAAGCCAAACCATATGTCCATCAAGAAATGAATGGATACAAAAAAATATGGTACATATTCACAGTGGAATTTTATTCAATAAAGAAAAAATAAAATTTACAGGAAGGATGGTTCTGGAAAATATTATAGCAAGTTAAGTGACCCAAACTCAGAAAAAATACTTCATGTTCTCTCTTTTTTTTCTTTATTTTTACTGAGCTCTACATTTTTCTCTGCTCCCCTTCGTACTTTTCCCCTCCCCTTCAACCCTCTCCCAAGGTCCCTATGCTCCCAATTTACTCTGGAGATCTTGTCTTTTTCTAATTCCCATGTAAATTAAATCTATGTATATCTCTCTTGAGGTCCTCATTGTTTTTGAGGTTCTCTGGGAATGTGATTTGTGGGCTGGTTTTCTTTGCTTTATGTTTAAAAACCACTTTTGGGTGAGTACATGTGATAATTGTCTTTCTGTATCTGTGTTACCTCACTCAAAATGATGTTTTCTAGCTCTGTCCATATTCCTGCAAAATTCGAGATGTTGTTATTTTTGTCTGCTGTCTAGTACTCCATTGTGTAAATGTTCCACATTTCCCTTATCCATTCTTCAGTTGAAGGGCATTTAGGTTGTTTCTAGGTTCTGGCTATGACAAAAAATGCTGCTATGAACATAGCTGAGCACATGTCCTTGTGGCACGATTGAGTGTCCTTTGGATATATACCCAAAAGTGGTATTACTGGGTCTTGAGGGAGGTTGTTTCCTCATTTTCTGAGAAATCGCCACACTGACATACAAAGAGGCTGTACCAGTTTGCACTACCACCAGCAATGCAGGTGTACCCACAACCTCTTCAGCATAAGTTGTCATCAGTGGATTTTGATTTTGGCCATTCTTACAGGTGTAAGATAGAATCACAGAGTTGTTTGATTTGCATTTCTCTGATGACATAGGATGTTGAACATTTCCTCAAGTGTCTTCCAGCCATTTTAGATTCCTCTGTTGAGAGTTCTCTGATTAGGTCTATACTCTATTTTTTTTTTATTGTATAAATTGTTCTTTTGATGACCCGTTTCTTGAGTTCTTTGTATATTTTGGAGATCAGACCTCTGTCTGAGGTGGAGTTAGTGAAGATCTTTTCCCATTTGGCAGGCTGTCATTTTGTCTTGTTGACTGTGTTCTTTGCTTCACAGAAGCTTTTCAGTTTCAGGAGGCCCCATTTATTAATTGTTTCTCTCAGTGACATGATCTCTTTTATATACAGACGAGTGTTTTAATTGTTTATGTGTTATATTTGTGTGCACAGGGTATAAGTTGTGAAACTGGAAAGGAAATTACAAGAGGAAGGCATGAGGGCCTATGGAAAAGGGGGAGGAGTAACAGAATACATGTGAAACAAAGGTAGAAAGGGAACCAAAGGCGAGAGAAAAAGGGGGTTACAACAGGTGGAGAGAAGGGAATGGGAAAGAGAGTAAGGGAGGGAACATCAATGAAAACAAAAGGTTTGTATATAAATGTGAAATGACTAAATGCTTTGTATTCAAGGTTATAATAAAGTAAAATCATAAAAATGCTAAATATTAACCTAATCATATAAAATTATTTAAAACATTAATAGTATCGATATGCCAATTAGTAGACAGATTGTTAAAATGAATGACAAAGCAAGACCAAAACCTGATATGGTGAAGTATACCTGGAATCCAAGCACTCCAGAGAAGGGGGAAAAAAATATGAATTTGGACTCATACAGAGCTAGAGAGCAAGACCTTGTCTAAAGAAACAGACGAACAAAAACATAATCCCCAAATCAAAAGAAAAAACATAGATATAAAATCCAATTCAAGTATAAAAATTCAGCAAATTTTATGAGAAAAATATAACAGAGTAGTATTAGTCCAATCTGAATTTTCAGACATAGAGATCGTTACAGAAAGCCACAGTTGGTAAAAATGCAGAGGACAACAGCCTGTGGGATAAGCAACTACAATTGGTACATCTACAACACAATGCCTATCCCTAAGACTCAGGCAACACCACAGGAGAAGGAGCAGAAAGATTTTAAGAGCCAAAGGACCAGGACAGAACACCTACTCCTGTACAGTGTCTTTTATATATCATAGGAAAGCTTAACTCAGGAAATCTCAGCTTAAAAATGGTAGCTTAAAAATGACACCACCAAGTTATCTTTGCAATAGACAGAGACCCCTACAGAAAATCACAACCAACCAATAGGCTGAGTTCAGGAGCCCATTCCTAGTGGATACATCTATAAAACACTCCAACACCTACGGAGCAGGAACAATGCAGATGGTAGTCAGATCAGAAGCTAAACCTATAAAGTCTCACCAACACGACCACCCAAATATGATCTGGAAAAGGAGGACACCCACAAACACATCAAATTGGATGGGGGAAAGCCACAGGCCTCAACCCTACACTAATAACTATAAGCAACTGAGTAAATCTGGGAGCAGGAAAAATGGTCTTCATAGGGAAAAACACAGCAATTGGCTACTGGGGTTAAAACAGTCAGCCCTTAAAACACATATGCATGTAAACGTTACATGGACTTACACTTGTATTTAGAAATACATATGTACATACAACTACATATGTATGTACAATAACAATTGATGAAAAAAAAGAGGCCATGTATTGAAGAGCAAGGAGGGGTGTCTCAGAGGACTTGGAGGGTGGAAAGTGAAGGGAGACATGTTGTAGTAAGAGCAGCGGGCCGCTTCCTGCCACCCGGCTGGCCACACGGCTAGCTTTACCCAAAATAATTACACGGAAACTGTATTCTTTTAAACACCGCTTGGCCCATTTCTATCTAGCCTCTTCTAGGCTAGCTCTCGCACCTGGACTAGCCCATTTCTAATAATCTGCTGTAGCCCACGAGCTGGCTTACCAGGAATGATCTTAACCTGCGTCTGCCTGGAGTGGGAAAATCATGGCGACTCCTTGACTCAGCTTCTTTCTCCCAGCATTCTGTTCTGTTTACTCCGCCTACCTAAGGGTTAGCCTATCAAATGGGTCTAGGTAGTTTCTTTATTAATAAGAAATCACTCCCACATCAGAGACATTGTAAAAATAAAATAAAATCTCAAAAATAAACATTAACATTTTTAAAGATTTATTTAATCTTATTTTATGCACATTGCTGTTTTGCCTCCATTTATGTGTGGGTAAACATAGCAGATCACTTGGAACTAAAATTACAGTTGTAAGCTGACATGCGGTAACTGAACTGGGTCCTCTGGAAGAGCAATCAATGCTCTAAACCACTAAGCCATCTAAAATACGAATTGACAATCTAATGTGGATGGGGAATTCTCAAAAGGTTTTAGCTCTTGAAGGGCTTTAGGCAACTGGTAATTCCTAAGAGTCAGTCTTTCCCAGGAATTAAAACCCCAGAGCCACGGTTCTCAAACTGTGGGTCACAACCCCTTAGTGGGTCACAGATTGGATATTTACATTATCATTCATCACAGTAGCAAGATTATAGTTATGAAGTAGCAATGGAATAATGCTACAGCAGCATTAGGAAGGTTGAGAGCCACAGCCCTAAAGATTAGCTTATCCTAAGAGGTCAGCCATTTAAAAAGTGTGCAGGACATGAGAGCTGGAGAAAGAAGAGGGGGAGGTGAGTGATGAAAATAAAATACTTCCTTATGAAATTCTCAAAATTAAATTTGAAAACCCTCAAAATTAGAAAGGCTGAACAGTTATAAATTTTAAGACACAACAGACTTTAGAAAAATAAAATTAGATTTAAGAGGGATGTTGTACATCAAAATATGTATTTTATATTCAAGAATACACACATTTCTAAACCTGTCTATACATACCAAAGCATGCTATACACAAGATCAATGTTTGTAGCAAATTTCCAAAAGAAAGAAAGTCAGAAATTGCTATAACTGGAAACTTAAATACTCTTCTTATGATCAAGGCTAGATCCTCTTGACAAAACAGCTGCAACAATACACATGATGCTATATGTATATCATCAATTAAATTTACTTAATTGTTATTAGCCAAATACCCCAGAGAAAGAATATATATGATATATTTTGGTTTTGAGTATACATGGCCATTCACAAAAGATCAGCTTCTTAATGATGGAGAGTACATTTACACAGAAAAGAACAGAAACCATTCAGCAAAACTTCAAACAATAGAACTGTACTAGAGGTTAATAATAGGTAATCAGAAAATGAACATCTATCTGGAAATTATGGCATACAGTCCTAAACTTCATACAGGACCTGACTTGCATGAGTCATGAAGTCTGAAAACAAATTAAAAAGAATACATATATTTGTAAATAAAGGAGAGTAAAACAACAGCCCATACAGGTCTATAGTGTACTGTACAATTTAGTGTTGCTGTGGTTCTAATATAGACTACACCAAGTGTACCAATTATAATAGTACAGAGAGGTGGGACCTGATGAATGGTGTTTATGTGATGATTATGATTATATTAAGTAGTGATGAGTATAGAGGCATGGGGGTGTAGCTTTCCTTATTGTTCTCTTGCCCTCTCATTTTCTGAATACCATGGGGTAACACAGCTAAAACTTTCTTGTGTGATGTTACCTCAAGCTCTGGATCTTCTTTTCTCCAGAATGATACATCAACAATCTCTTGCTCATTGTTTGACAAATTCTATGAGGTTTAGTTGCCAATTCTTCACAATTCCAGGGAATATAAGGAGAGTGAACACTGCTCAACTCCTTTTGTGAGACAAATACTTTCTAATACTCAAACCATATATGTACCAGATACAAAACTAACGGGTTGATATCTTTCATGGACACAGGTACAAAATCCTTTATATTTACCAATATGTTAAAGGGAAATACAATATGACCAAGTGGGGTCCATATATTCACAAATAATTTAATGTAATTCACATTATTAGTGAAGTCAATAATAAACACCACTTCACATTGTTTGAATACCAAAAAAAAAATCTTTTACCAAAAATTATCTATGCTTTTGATGCTCTTGCTGGGAAATTTCAACTGGTGTGTCTTTGAACTTTCTGTTTCTCCCGCTTGAACTAGTAAGCAGTTAATGGATTCTGTAGCGTTTTCAGATTAGTTGTCTTCTTTGGTTCCTAAATTTCGGTTGGATTCTTTTTGTAATTTCTTTTGGTTGAAATCCTCATTTTGTTCTTGTGTAGTTTTCTCAACTATGTTTAATTCCATATTTAAGTTCTCATGTAGTTTCCCGAGTTATTGTTTTGGTGTCTGGACTTTTGAAGAAAGAGGCAACCTTTTCAGTTATCGTCTGTTGACTTTAACAAGGTATCTTTTCCTAGCTAGTCCATTTAGAAATTCTTAGTGGAATAGGAAGTAAAAGGTTATTGGTTTTGCACCCTACTTCTTCAAATGAACTAGCTTAATTTGTGGATCAATGAAAGTGGATCAACTTTTTGGGTCCAAAGTTCCATCCTGGTTTTTGAGTCTTTGTAGATATTAAAGGTGTCCACTATGGCAAACCAAGAGACTGAAGTCACAGAAATCAAGACTCTTGGGTGAATCTCTGTAATTGTGGTTTGGCTTGGAGTTTCTCTTGATATAAATCTAAATGTTTACAAAATTATCAGAAAGCAGAAATAAAGAAGAAAAATGTTATTTTTGTGAAAGAACAAATAATTATGTTCTATCACAAGAAGGAAGTCCATGATTGGCTAGCCTTGTGGTTTTTATCCTGTGGTAATGTGTATTCTGTGATGGGAGTCTGTGGCTAAACAAGAACCTTTACAACTGTAAAGCAATTATATTGAAAAATTAGAAGACAATGGTATACACTATCACATTGGAGGCTTTGCCCCAATGACTTAAAGATCTTCCATAGGACTAACTTCCTTAAGTTTTTACCACCTTCCAGAAGTGCTTCCCTAGCCAATTCCTTTAATACACAGGCCTCTACTGAACATTCAGAAGATGATGCTTCAATGTATTTGACAACGAATCAGCAATAGCTGAAACTATCTCAAGTCTTAGTACATGGAAACGTTTTTTTCATCCAACTATGATCTTCACTGAGATAGTTTCAACTAAAGAGTAGAATCAGAAGAGATTAGTAGAGTTGACTAGAAAGCCCATTGAGGGTTTACCCCTCCTTTTACTTTCCTGATGCTTTAGTTGCACAGTGCTTTGTGTTGGATAACATAAAAGAGTGCTTGAACAGCGTGCCTAGTGTAAACCAGGTTAACAGAGCATGAGTTACTAAAAGGCCACCAGCTCGGAGCACTTTCACTCCCTCCCGTCTTTTCTCCCTCTAGAGAAACAACAACACAATGAGCTTACATCCATCATCAAGCTTTGGGAGCTTTAAGTCAACGTGGGTGTTTGCTCTATCTCAGTCTCCTTGGATTCCAGCAGATCCTCATGGTATTGATTGAATACCATTAATACAAGGAAAAGGCAAAGCCCTTTGCCAGAGTCCTGAGCCTTTGCCTCCAAAACCAGCACAGCAGCCAGAGAAAAGCCAGTCAAAAGAGATCATGTGACATAAAACAAAATGAAACTTCCCTGTAATAAGTGGCACAGCACTGAGTTCCCCCTCCCACAGCATCTACTGATACCATTGTTCCTTCACCTCCCACTACGGCAATTTTGTTTTGCACCACTCATGGTAGCCATGCAGACAATACATTGAAGGTTACTTCAAAAAAGAACAAGGACCACAAGGAAGCATCTTGGTGGAGCCTTCTGGAGACTGACTATGCATGGATGTCAACAGCCTTCCCAGTGGAACAACAGAGCAAAGTTCTAGAGGGACTGTTACTTCACCCAAGTTTCTGGGTCTTTTTTTTTTTTTTTTTATAACTAAGCATATAAACTCAACCCCTGTTGGGATTTCCTTTTTTTTAAAAAGGCAAAACATAACAAAGGTGGAATGGATGGATTAGGTAAAAGTTGAAGCTGAACATATAGGGTATCTCAGCAAACAGCAAATCAATTATGGAACTTTTTCTGCATTTTCCTTGCAGACCATCTGGGGCTGTCATGTAGCCTTGCCCTCTCTGTAAGAACTGTTGAGAAGGGATTGTCGGGGTTGTCAGGAACACATGCCTTACAGCCCTTGCACAACATCTGTATGAGAAATGACGCTTCTACAGCTCTGGGTAAAGTTACGCAGTGTCCAGGAAGTCCGCAAGTATGACTCGCCTCAGGATAATGTAAACGTTTACAAAGCACGGTCAACCATGCAGATTTCACACCTTCATCCACCAAACACTTCATTTTTTCTCCTTGAAAATTTTTCGTTTATATTATATTTTCAATGTCAGAATGTTTTCAGACATGGTAATATGCTTGGGGTTTTTCATATTTCAAAAAATTTATGTGTGTATGTTTCCCCATGTTACTCTTTCCTCTTCACATATATTTAGAAACGCAAAATTAATAAAAATATTTTATTTTTTCACCATTATATACCGGGCATAGAGTGCTACTGGGGAATCTGTAATAACTGTAAACCATAGAAATGATAATTTGGGACTTAGTAGTTATAGTAAATTGTAGTTTACTTTAATTCATATTATTATTTTGTTCTTTTAGACTGCTATTCATTTAGCTAATTTTCCTTTTTTGTTTATTTTGTTTTATTTTAGGACTTTTTTCTATTTTTATAAAAACAAAAAAACCCCTCTTTTTTCATTTTGCATACCAATCCTAGTTAATTTTTCAAAGGGGCAGCTAAAGCATGAACAGTGAACCTCCCAATTAAATAGAACAAACAGCTACTCCAGCATCATGGATAAATAAATACCTATGGCAATTAACCCTAAAATGCAATTGACATGTGTGTGGGAGTAGACCTGGGAGAGAGGGTGGGCGGAGAGCTGAAAGGAGTGGAGGGAGGAGAAACTGAGGTCAGCATCTATTTATGGCAGAAGAAATGTGTAAAGAGCACATGAAATCTTAAGTGAATGTGAGCTGTAGACAGGGGCACAGCTATGTCAAAGACCCCAGTGCCTCAGCCCCATGGGAAAGGCAAAGCCTCCCCAGGGTGAGGCTCAGAGGGATGGCAATGCCTTCTCTTGGTCTGAGTGCAAATGGTGACAGTGTCTACAGATTCCTCTACCACAGCTTCTTCTTCTTCAGGGATGACTGACTATATATAGCCTGAGCCTTCTCACTTACACCAAACTACCAAGGTTAGCCAAAGCTGTTCCTTGCACAGTTGTTTATCATAAACGCACTCCTGACTCATCAGTACACAGTAAACCCATCTCCTCCATTCGTGTGTAGAAAATAAATGCACTGATGTCTGGGCTGCCATCGCTGCTGCCCATTATAGCGAGCACAGCCCACGCAAGCCCGGCTTTGTTCTTGCTGACATAGCATCTCAGATACTTTGCCTGAGTAGTTTTAGACTCTTCAAGGTTGTGAAGAGAGGATGTCTGTGTTTGTTCATGCTTTGGGAGATAGAGCCCATTGCTGAAGATGTGTCTGCTTACTTAGTGAAACAATTTTATCTCGTTCAGCTCTGTGTGCAAATATAGACACTACTGGATAGAACAACTGCAAAATCCTTTCTTTCTAAAACCTTTTCTCTTTTTCAAAGAAAATAGATTCTCTCATAAATACATCTTGTTTACAATTTCCCTCTCCCTCAACTGCTCCCATCCCTACTCCCTTCTTCTCAAGATCTACTCCTCCTCTGTTTTTTCTTCATAAAAGGGCAGTCCTCCAAAAGACAACACCCAAAGAGGCCAAAACAAGATACAATAAGACAAGGCAAAAGCCTTCATATCTAGGGGGAAAGATGCAACCCAATAGGAGGAAAAGAGTCTCAGGAGCAGGCAGAAGAGCCGGAGATACAACCACTCCCACTGTTAGGAGTTCCACAAAAAGCAAAGCTCACAGACATGACATATACAGAGGACCTGGTACAGACCTATGCACGTCCATGCTTGCTGCTTCAGTCTCTGTGAGCCCATGTGTGCCCTGCTTAGTTGATTTGGTGGGCCATGTTCTCCTGATGTCTCCCATCCCTTTTGACTCCTACAATTTTCCTCTCCCTCTTCCATGGGATTTCCAGTCTCCAAAGGGAGGAACGTGGAAGAAAACTCCAATTTAGACTTTCTCTTTGTAGAGTGTCTTGATGTGGGTCTCTGTACCCAGACCCATCTGCTCTGAGAGGAAGCATCTCTGCTGATGATTGGAAATGTCACTGATCTGATGTCTCTGGGCTATCCAGTTGCCAGTTTCTGGCCATCCAGGCAGTGTATGGCATGGACTCCCTCTCATGGGCACAGGCCTCATGTTAAACCAAACACTGCTGTCTGCTTCTACAAGTTCTAAGATGCTATGTTGCCCCATAGCATCTGGCAGGCAGGAGAGATTGTAAGTCAGAGGTTTTATGTCTGGGTTCAGGTCCAGTTTTCTCTTTCCATAGCCTGCAGAGTACCTTCTCTTGCCAAAGAGATTAGGACATAGGGCTGAAGGCTCCAGACAGCATCGGCTCGATCTCTCAAGCTTTAATGAGCTGTGTGGATAGATATTATCCTCTGTATTGGGGCCCCACTGAGAGTTTTCACAGAGCTACCTTCTGTGCTAGCATCTACCTGGGTTGTTAGGGGATCTCCACAGGACCCTCTTGGCCAACAACTCAACCAAATACAACTAGTCCCACTACTGAATGCCTTGCTCGACTACGCAAAGTCATTCTCCTAACCACATTCTTCCCTAGACCTGTCTTAATGCTTTTGCATGGCTCTTACAATGGGCATTCGACGGTCACGGTCACTGACATACCCTACAGAGAGAAGGCTGGGGAAGTTAAAGCAAATGACCTCTGAATGCCACAGCAGTTCACACAAGGGCTGTGAACTCACTTGTTGCTGCTGGTAGGTGAGGACGCTCAAGGGCATAGATAGGTTAGCTGATAAATAAAAGAATGCCGAGACTCCAGGTTTGAGGAAGAGCCAACATCGCAGGCCAAGTTTTTCACGGTTAGAATTTACATTCGTCTCTGTTAAAATGCTAGCACTTCACCCGCTGCTGTATGTCTTCTCTAGAATGTATGAGGGAGATGGAATGAAACTGAGAGCTTTCTGTGTCTTAAAGAGAATCATGTGTGCAAGGACTAATTTTGTATGCGCATAAACAGACATGTAATCATGGACTTGCAAGGGTTACTGCTCTAAGGGTCACCTCTCAATTCTTCTGCACATTGTAAATATTTATTTGGGATTTGTTTGAAATCTTTCCTTTTTTGCATTATTTTTTAACTTGATTAAAATGATCAGAAACTTAGATTTTTAAACATATACAGTTTTCCTGAATCTAGCCATTCCCATAAAAGCAAGTAAATAATTCCAACTACTTCTCCATTGAAATGTTTAATTGTAAGTTCCACAGCTGTATATAATATATACATATATAATATTATATTTTATTACATATTATATATATATTTCCAAGGGCCAAGAACAAAATATTAGCAATATTAAGCTTATTTTCAAATACCAGGCACCACTCAAAAGTCCTACATGTCATTTTGACTTCAAAGTCTTGGCTCCTCATGTGTTGAGAGACAGGCAGACCTGCTGCTACAGATTGGAAAAAGAGCTGGGGGTCAGAGGTCGACACAGTGAGGGAGTTTGCTCTTTAAGAGGTTATCTGTGGATCTGCAAAGCCAAAGTGTAATTGGGTTTTGTGATGTGATTTTAGTGAGTAACTGTATATGGATCTGGGGTGGTTTCAAAGACAAGCTTGGGAGATTTTCTCAGCTTGCTTGTGATAGCAATTTTCGGGATTGCGTGCAATCTTGGATAGACTGGGCCGAGCGATCAAGATGGTGATCAGAAGTGACAAAGCAAGTGTTTTATTCTCTATAATCATAATCTTACACCTCAATTCTAATATAATGTGTTCTTTCTCTTTAGGTGATATTACCAATTAGGAAGATCAGAATATCTAGTGTTTGTAAGTAGTATCAGTATAGTCAATGAATGGCATCAATACAGTCATCAGTGCTGTTCCCTGTGCTTCAGAGACTGAACTTTATTTGAGGATTACTGAATGATTATAAAGAAGGAAAAAAAAAATCCAAGCTCTGCAATTGGCTACTGAGGGTGGTGGGGCTTCGTGCCACCAAACCTGTTAACTTTCTGAGCTCGACTTTGCTAAACAATGAGAAATAAACACTTCCTTATTGTTTTAGTTGTTTAGGGTTGCCTTGATTAAGCTGTCACTGCTGTCAGTTATGTTCCTCTAAGCCCGCTTGGATCTATTTCATGTTAGGAAAAAGCTCAGATAAATCCAGGAAAGCTTAATGTTTATCCAATGTGAAAATAATTACTCAAAAGTGTTATTCTTAATCCAGATAATTAGAGTGTGGAAGGAAAGATCAGTGTCATTGTGAATTATGCCCCGGCAATTGACTCTTGGTCCTTGTAAGTTTCAGGTGAAGATGTGAATGGATAAAGGTTAGATTAAACATAATCCAAAGTAGCTGCAGCCTTAATCTGTTATGATACAAGGATGATCATCTAAAAAGAGCTGGATTGTGGGGTTGTTTCTGGTTGGATAAGATGCTGCTCGATTGGGACTCGTCTTAAAACATGCTTAGCACCATGTCACTGTGGCTGTAAGTACCTGTGCGCGACCGTGGGCTGCCACACCAGTCAGCAAGCCTGGGCTCACGCTGTGCAGCAGAGCATCCGACAGTCACAGGAGCTGGGCTTGCCGTTAGCATGTCTTCCAGGGGCTGCGTGGAAAAAAAAAATTTCCTGTGCCCCCTGCCCCCACCAGGGCATCTCTTCTGGGTTGCAATAAGCATGAACTTGGAGTCTGTCAAAACTCAGGCATAAAGTGAGCAGCCACTTACTAACTGGTACAATTAGAAAGTATTTTTTTTTTTTGCAGTTGAAGTTATTTTATGTTCTGATTCAACATAGAAGTTATTCTTAAGTGTGAAAACTTAGGTAATAGACAAGGGCTGAATTAACTATCTGCCAAGCGCTCTGAAATTAAAATTAGCACTTTCTAAATATTTCTGTGGAATTAAAAATAATTTGGAGGAGTATGAATAATGAGATCCAAGAATGACAGAATACAAAATCCAACCCAGTCATTTTTTAATTAAAATGAGGAAATATTGATATTTCTTCTATTTCTTTCAACAAACCCCAGAAATTTAATATAATTTCTGTGTGACAGAATTGGCTTGCCTTGATTATAGAAAATGAGAGCAAAAACATTTTGCCAATTATTATGTGAAATTTTATTGCCTAAATCAAAATTCATTGCCATCTTATAACAAATGGATATTAATTAGTGTTTGAATATTTAGTAGTTTGCTGGGGTTGTTTCTCTCTTTTCCCCATAGAACTGTATTGTAGTATATTTACTGTTCCTAGTTTAAAAAATAACGATTGTAATGTAAAGCCTAGCAATGCAGCACTTTTTAGCACGTGCTCATGTTGAGTTAGAATAATTAGCGTTCTAAATGCGAGGCTGAGTTTTTCAGAAAGTGTGCTAAACCAGCATGACTCAATATCTCAATTTATTTTTAACCGTTATCAATATCCAAGTTCACATAGGACAACACTTACTGCCCTTAGATAAATACATAAGATGACATACTGTGAACACAGCAGACATGCTTCCACTTTTATTGAGAGTTTCCATATGCATTTGTTCAAAGCATGCTGCTAAGCCTGGCATCAGAACTCTGTCCATGGAGTGAAACTACATGGCGGAAGGAAAGAACCAATCCTATAATTTGTTCTCTGACCTCCACATGTACACCATGGCACAAGCACCCCCCCCCCTCGCTCACACAAACACACACACACACACACACACAATATGAAAATCAGGTAAATGTGCACTATGAATAGCATTGACAGCTACAATAAAAATGAAGAAAAATGACCACTTGAGGTTTAGGACAGGACCTGCTGCATTACTATTTAAGTTGAGAAGGTTTGTGATAGCTTCATCATTACCATTAGTATAAAGATCTGAGGGTATTTGGGAATGAGCTGTACTGAGCTCATGGTTTCAGATCTACCAGCTTCTGTATAATTAATTACTCCCAGTAAATTGGACAACTTACCAGACCAGTAGCTTTTTAGACTTTCAAACATTAACATTTCAGTACTAATTTAAATAAAGGTCTAGCTTTTTTTTGCATTTGAAAATCATTCATACTAGACAAACTTCATTAAGTTGTGGGTCTTAAATATTTAAGAATATGTTGTGCTTGTGGTTTTGGAAGAACATTCAGTTAATGGAGGAAAACATAGAGCTTTTAATACTCCAGAAGTTGCTAGCATTATTTGGTAAGGAAAAACCAGCAACAAGTTAGGACTTGTTCTGTTGTTTGTGGGTGCTATAGATCTGTTGATCTATGCTGTAATTATGTGATATATCATCTACAGGTAATGCCTTGACATGGCCTTGCTTTGAGAGTTCATTGACACATAAGACATGAATAGTATGTGTAGTGTGAATAAAAAAATCCCAGGGACAGATATTGTGCTTCAAAATGAAAGATCAAAGAGCAAAGCAGCCCACTAGTCAGCCATACAGGCCAGGCAGTGGTGGCACACACCTTTAATCCCCGCAGTCACTCTAGTTAGTCATAGAGGCCAGGTGATGGTGGTGCATGCCTTTAATACCAGCACCCAAGAGATAGAAGTAGGTGGATCTTCACGAGTTCTGGTCTACAGAGCAAGTTTCAGGACAGCCAGAGAGAACCTGTCTCAAAAATCCAAACAGAAAACAAAAACAAAACAAAACAAAAAACTCGTAAATCTCAAGAAGGATATAAATCCATCCTGATCAACAAATTATATGATTGTTTACAGAACACCCAAGATGTTTGCAGCTAAACTATTTGAACTAACAGAAAGATTAACTGTCAGGATAAAACACTAATAAAGAGCATTCATTGCGAATTGGAGTACTGCTACATACTAATTACTGAAATGATGCTTCTACTGAAAAATAAAAAAAGATAATTTCAACTATAGTTTTAAAAGTTATAGCTCCCATAAGCATGATAACAGTAGAAATAATGTGGGGGAATATTGACCATATATGAATGACAAGAGAGGAAGGGGAATGTATAAGTATAAGTAACACTTGAAAATTAGAAGGAATGACATCTATAAGATCATGGCAAGAATACCAGGAGATAAATCAAAGAAAACACTAACATGAAAAAGAGATACTCTGAATAATTAATATTGAAAGTTAAACAGCTGTCAGGTACTACTGATTTCTAACTTTCTACTATAGCCATTTCTGAATGTGTAATAAATTACTCAAAACATAGTCCTTAAACATCAAACATTTATGTCCTCATAATTTCTGTGTGTGAGGCATCTGGGTGTTTCTTATTCAGCCCTCATCAGCTCCAGTGGAGAAACCAGAAGGTTTGGAGCCATTACAGGACTGTCTCTGCCCACAAAGGACATGGATGTCCTTTCCCTGCATCTTGCTATTGGTCAGACATGCCAATGTTTACCATATGAATCTTCCCACAGGGCTTCTTACAGTGGCAACTGGAAGGGGGTGAGACTATATCTATGATGTAAGTTACTGCCTTTCGGCCACCTAACTTGGGAAGTGACATCCTTCCACGAGATTCTGGTCAACAGAAGCAAATCAGGAACTTCCATGGTTTCATTTCTTTTTCCAATAAATTTGTTGTTTGATAAGATTATACATGCATATAGTGCATTCTGATTGCTTTCGACCCCTGCTTATTGCTCCCCACCCCTGCCATCTCCCCCTTCCTTACAAACCCCTTTGTCACACGATCTCACAGTTGGTGTGATTGCCCACACTGGGTCTGCAGAACACTGTGCTTATTAACCCTTAGTCATGGGCAGAGGAAGGTCTCACAGGGAGCTACTTCTCCCTGGTAAACTACTGGCCACTGCTTGATTCCAGGAGTAGGGGAAATTGAAGTTTTTATAGTCACATATCCAATGGTGAACCCACCAGGCTCCAAAGACTCATTCAAAGCCATGTTCACACAGATGACCCTGGGTCACAAAACAAGCAGATGCTAATGTGGATTTGGACAGTTTTGTTCTTTCCAAAATTCATGCAGTAAACTAAATTCCAATGCAAGCACCTTGGGAGGCAATTTCTTGGGGGAGGTAGCAATGATACCACAGAACAAGACTCTGGAAGTGGGGCTGTTCTCCGTGTGTGGAAAGCCACTCAAAAATCTCGGCACATATTTGGTTTCTAGCCATAAATAAAGGACATTGAGCCTATAATTCATGTTCCTAGAGAAGCTAAATAAGGTGAATCCAAAGACAAACACATAGGCATCCTCAGGAATATTAACCTTCATCAGGCGATGAAAGGAGACAGAGACAGAGACCCACACGGGAGCACCGGACAGAAATCTCAAGGTCCAAATCAGGAGCAGAAGGAGACGGAGCACGAGCAAGGAACTCAGGACCACGAGGGGTGCACCCACACACTAAGACAATGGGGATGTTCTATTGGGATCTCACCAAGGCCAGCTGGCCTAGGTCTGAAAAAGCATGGGATAAATCCGGACTAGCTGAACATAGCGGACAATGAGGAATACTGAGAATTCAAGAACAATTGCAGTGGGTTTTTGATCCTACTGCACGTACTGGCTTTGTGGGAGCCTAGGCAGTTTGAATGCTCACCTTACGAGACCTGGATAGAGGTGGGCAGTCCTTGGGCTTCCCACAGGTCAGGGAACCCTGATTGCTCTTCGAGCAGATGAGGGGGGGGGGACTTGATCGGGGGAGGGGGAAGGAAAGGGGAAGCGGTTGTGGGGACGAGGCAGCAATCCTTAATAAATAAATAAATTTAAAAAAAAAATCTCGGCACACAAATTGAATTAAAATAATTTAAAATAAAAGAAAACACAGTATATGGAAACAAAAAGCAAATTACCTAAATGTGTAAAGCTAATGACATAACCTGGAAAAATAGTACTCTTAATCAAATTATATTTACAGACATGTAGATTGGTATAATTATAAATAAAACTTTAAAAAAATTGTCTTGATTTATGGTGACATTCTGTATATGAAAAATATTCCAGAGATTTCTTCTGCTCTTTCGCTTTCCTACTATAAGAGTGTAATTAGCTGTCTTAGTAGCAATTTGTTCAGCCATTTAAAAGGTGTTATGTCACAAGGCAGATCCAAACTCCAGGCAGACCACAGAACTGAGAGCAACTTCTATACTCTATGACCCAGTGTTAGTCTTGGTTAAAGTAATCCCTGATGGTAACAAATACTGCACTTATGAGTAATCTCATGTGGAATACATTCAATAACACACTGCCTTTTAGCCAAACTTATCAGAATTTTAGCCATGTTTCTAACAGAAGCCTGGTGCAAATTTGCTTATGTCAAATCTTCCAACCATCATCTATTAACACTGTGCAAATCACTACAGTATGTTTTTATCAGGAGTAATCAAGAAATGTAGAGACCAATCAGGAAAATGTTCAGTCTTTCAGAGCGTTAGCTGTGTGTGTGTGGAGTCTGCATCTGGAATCAGCCCAATGTGCATCATTCAGACATCATGTTTTAAAATAGTTTCGTGAAGCTCAGGTTGCTACTGGATTTCTTCTGTAGCCCATAATGACCTTGATCCACCTGCCTTCACATCCCAAATGCTGAGCTCATGCTGTACACTACTGTATCCAGTTGTATCTATTTCTGGGGATGGAGCTCAGGACTTCATGTGTGCTAGGCGAGAACTCCACCAGGTATACATCCCCAGCTCTGGAAATCATTTCTGGAAAATCTTCCCTAACAAACTGTATGACAATGTGTGCCTATCAGTCTCTTTCTCATCCCTTATCCCAGTGTCTAGAGAATCCCTGCAACACATTATTTCTTTCCTAACTGAATGTGTAAGTGACGATTAGCATTTGAGTCTGGTTATGACAACATGTCTGCAATCTTTCGCTTTCCTTTCTGTCTTGATGTTCCTCAACACAAAATCACTGGGAACCTGTAATGACAAACTTTGAGTTTGGCAACATCCCTGTTCTCTACCACTGCTTCCCACGCACAGTAAAGAGAAAGCTAGGTAACTGTCCAAGTTGAAGACTGTAAGAATTGCTGCTTCTGTCGTCATGCACTTCTTTCATTCACCCAAGTAACACAAAATAACTTTTGTTGCTGCTCTTTAAAGTATAGATTAAGATAGCTGCTTTGTGGTCGTTATGCTTCTCCTCACACAAATGCCCTGTGGAGTTAAAGTGTGTGTGTGTGTGTGTGTGTGTGTGTGTGTGCGCGCGTGTGTGTATGGCTGTCAAAATAATAGCTCTTACATGACTAAAGACTTTGTTGATGTGATTGTGCGTATGGCGTTTGAGATGGAGCATTTCTTTTCATTACCCAGTGACCTTAGCTAATCATGTGATTCCTCAAAGTAGAGAGCCTTATCCTACTTCTGGTTAGAGGAAGATGTGACAGTGAAAGGTGGGGTGGAAACCTGTGATGTTGCTAACTTGAGCAGATAGACAAAAGGACATGAGCTGGGAGCTAGGACAATCAAGGAAAGAAACGTCTCCCCTGCAGCCTTCGTAAAGCAAAATGCTATGCTTTAATTTAGCACAAGGACATGCATGCTGGACTTCTGACTCACCAAATTGGAAGATAATGAGTTGCGTTCTCCTTAAGTAGTTAAGCATGCCTAATTTTCTGAAAACAAATGGATTGATGCTGTTAGTAAATTTGTGTTATCTAAATGCTAGTTATTGGAAGTTATTTTAATAAAAACATTATTCAAAAGTAATAGCAGCACGACAGCTGGTTGACAAGTAAATTTAAATACATGTGTATTTTATAAATTGGCCCTATCGGTTAAAAGAAACATAATCAAGTATGGCAGATGGAATTTTAATAGGAAGCGATCTGTTCCTGCATCTTTTTGAGGGAATTTATGGGAATCATTATGTGTATCTAAATTAGGAGTGCATGTGGCTACAGACATGTTTCCCTTGACTGGGGCTTGAGGGATTGGCAGGTGGGGTATGGGGATGGAAGGTAAGTTTGTATTTGTGGTCAGCTTGGTAAAATATATGGTGGCATATTGATTTTATATATGGCTCTTTAAGTCGTAACATGTTGGCAATATGGCAGTACTCTTCATCTGGAATTTTTGAATATTAAACTTAATATCATCATGAGATAGAGATATAAAACCAAGAAACTCAAAAATTAAATTATACAAGATCATGGTTAAAATTGCACTAGCGAGTTAATCTTTGTTTTTTTAAATTTCTACTTACGTAAGTGAAAAATAGAAGTAAAAACTTAAAACATTGAAAATCTACTAATCTTAGCAAAGTGTATTTATTTTCACAAGGTTCACATGAAATTTCTGTAAAGATTTTGACTCTTTGAAGTAATACAGCTATCCTCAAATTGATAAATAATTTAATCTTCCATTTGATCTAAGTTGCTTTAACAAATTTTCACAGATGATTAGCTCAAAACAAATTAATTCTCTTAATAGTTTTGAAACACATAAATGCCAGAACTTAAAATCCATCAAGATGTCTGCAGTGTTGATTCCTTCTGGATAAACCAGATAAGAATCAGTTTGCCACTTTTATGAAGTCTATTACTCAACAGAATTACAAACACAACCATCTCATTATGCTGTCCTTCTCTGTCACGGCACTATCGTCCACACTGACCTGTCAGCTTCTTGGCATTGTGTAGCTTTCTCCAATTGTACAAATTTGTGCAGCAGTAAGAGTTTGATATTTTAAAGCATTCATTTTCAAATTCTATTACTGGGCAAGCTGAAGGTCTATAATGAGGACAGTCCTGTGAGTGATATGAGTATGTTCATTGCAAGACAGAATTTCAGAAACAGAGGAACTGGACCTTATAGAACCATGATCCATAAAACATGTTTTCCTTCAAAGTCCTTTGGTCCCTCACAAGAAATATGCTTCTTTTAAAAAGCATGCTATTTGTTAGATGTTGCCTATTATTCATTAAGTGTAACTAATCCTCTACTTCCCATGTCTTTGGGGGACAATATAAAAGGGACTATTATGGTTTACACATGAGGCCCCTCAAAGGGCCTATGTTGACTTGGGCCATAGGGACTTTAGCCTACTGAACTTGAATCTATTTTCAGCCAAGGAATTAAAATAACTTTAAGCCAAAAAATTTGAAGTATGATTCACTGAGAGTACATTTATGCTACTCTATGGACACATGAAAGACCATTTTAGGCACATCTAGGGCTAAGAGTAACATGAGCAGAGACATACAGTACCACATACCTATTCTCAATTTTACAGACTTGTGGATACTTTGTCTTTTCTGTTAATCAAGTGTATAGAATAATAGTATAGCTATACTTTGTTATTTTGTGCGAAAAGGTGTATTTTCACATTTTTAGAAGAGATATCTTATCAGTACACCCCAGTTTCTATCGACTGTTTCAGGTGAACATGGTTATTGATGGCATCAGTGTACATGGACAGATGTATCTACACAGAAACACACACACACTCAGGGACACAGCTTTCGTTTACTAAGCAATAAATATATAAAAATAAAATAATATGCCACAACAGAATATTGTTATCTTAATTTATATAACATTAATATAATATTAATATATAAAACTTTAGGTATACTATATTTCACATAGCAAATGTAAAATATCACACATGATAACATACTTGTAATATATATCACAATATATATATATATACATATATACACATACATATATATATTATTTTCGGCATATCCTATCATATAGATAGTGTCATTCTCTAGAAAAATTCAGGAAAACATGCAAGCTATAAAATTAGACTATACAAAAAGAAACTTATAGGAGTAGAAAAAGTCTTAGCTTGATTTATGGAAGTTGCATCAAAAGTCATTAGGACAACAAAGAAGTAGGAAATAGGGGTAGATGAATCAAATTAGAGAGATGATTCAGAAACCACACACTAAGCTAATGCTGTTGTAACAAAAATGGGACTTGAGTGTGAGATTGTGTCTCCCAGTAATATCAGAAGCTATACACAAAAAGTCTCACTATCATGACTACCCAGATATGATCTGAACAAGAATGACAATAATGGACATGCCAAATTGAACAAGGAAAGTTCTTCAATGCCACAACCCTACACAAAGATCTATAGGCAGTTGAGGGAAGCTGGGAGTGGGTGTGATGGCCTTCCTCAGGGATGGAAACATCTATTGGTTTCCAATACCAAATGATCAGCCCTGAAATCACACATAAAAGTAACATTATACATATTGATCATGTTATATTTAGGATTATATGTGTACATACATATACAAATGTAACAACAATTTTTGAAAAAGAGGTTATGAGTCTGAAGAAGAGCAGTAAAGGGATATAGGAAGGTTTGGAGGGAGAAATGTTAAAATTTAAATAAAATATTCAAAATAAGAGAGAGAATAAAGAATGATTTTTGCATCATACCTAAGGCTCTGAATTCCCATTTATTATACACTAGAACTTCTGCCACTGAAATATAATATCTTCTAAAGCATGGAGGCAGATGGATTCAGTCTTGGACTCCTTATCCAATGAAATTGTAAACATACATGTAAAAGAAAAGTAAGTGACCATGGAAGACTTAAAATACTCCAGGTAACTTACTTATCATGTTTCCCTTGGAAACCTAAGGGGTGATGTACTTCATCAGATGAGGATAAGTCGAAAGTGAGGAGCAGTATTTTAACAATGGGGAACCCTAAGGAACTGGGGCCATGTGACTAAGCCAAGAACTGTCATGAGCTCATGGAATAGGAGGGGAAGACACCAGGATGTACCCAGATGTGATTAACTGCAAGAGGGTTTGTACATGGTTCAGTGAGATGAGGGACCACATTGTTGGGAGATGTACCAAAAACGAGGTCAAAACTAACCAAGTGTTTACTGGTTAAGTTCATGGTGAAAGAAAGCTATCTAATAAAAGAAACAATAAGTCCTATCATTATTGTAAAACTCATATCAATTTAGGTACACAGACTATTATTTAGTTGATGTGGTGTGTGTGTGTGTGTGTGTGTGTGTGTGTGTGTAAAACTTTGAGAATGGTGCAAGAGTAAAATTAAAGTGTAGCTTACTTAATATTTCACATTAAAAGTCCAATCTAGCTCCATCATTTTTCCTGCAAAATTCAACTTGTTTTTTTTTTCTGCTGTGTAGTCCTCCATTGTGTAAATGTACCACATTTTCCTTATCCATTCTTCAGTTGAGGGGAGCTAGAAAACATTTTGAGTGAGATAACCCAGACACAGAAAGGCAATTATCATGTGTACTCACTCATAAGTGGTTTTTAAACATAAAGCAAAGAAAACCAGCCCACAAATTACAGTCCCAAAGAACCTAGACAACAATGAGGACACTAACAGAGACATACATAGATCTAATCTACATGGGACGTAGAAAAAGACAAGATCTCCTGAGTAAATTGGGAGCATGGGGACTTTGGGGGAGGGTTGAATGGGAGGAGAGAGGCAGGGAGGGGAGCAGATAAAAAAGTAGAGCTCAATAAAAATAAAAAAAAAGTCCAACCTACGTTTTAAAAGTGATACTCATAGTTTTCTGTGTGCAGTAGGAATAGTTATGGGACGGTTAAAATATGTCTACTAAATTTATGCACAAGCAACATGATTTAAATTCTTAGACTTCTTAAACTATGCACATAACATATATTTCTTGGGAAAAACTTAAAAATCAGGGCAATATGCAAACTGTTTGTCTAATCCACTTAGTCATAGTTTAGTGGTGTCTTCTTCAAGGAGGCGGAACCAATTCTCACTGCTCTGTGAAGTGCTTGGCATGTGAACCATCCATCCATTGTCAAAGAAGGTATGGTTATGCATGAATGTTCACACATATGCATGCACACATGCCTTGATACTACTGAGGCAGACTGAATAATATGAATCACATTTTTAACAGTCACTACTATTTTAGGTTACCAGCTGCATATTTAACAATAGAAGGGGAGACCCTAAAAAATCTTATTTGCATTTTCATCTTAGTATGTGTGTCCAAGCTCACGCTGTATTGAAAAGAATCCGAACTGCAAATGGTAATACCTGCAACAAGTGTTTGCTTTACACTGTGAAAACAGCACACAGTTCAAAGGACAAAGCAGAGAACAAAGCTTGGAGGAGTCACGGGGTGGGGAGGGAAGCAAGTAGCTGCAATGGTTTACATTAAAGAAGTACCTTATACTTTGTGTGATCTTTTCTGTGGTTATTATTTTCCTTTGATATAATCTTTTCTTGTGATTATCTGACCCACAGTGGAGCTGTGTCTAAGTTGGACAAGAGGGTACCTGTGGTATCAGAACTGGGGGGCCCTTGAGAGAGAGGCAACATGACAACGACCCTTCCCTTGTAAGTTCTGAGAGCAGTCCCTGTCATTCTCAGTTCAGAATGGAAAACAAAAGAAAACTATTTCCCACTGCAAGCTCTTAATTGAGAGTCTGTGTGGAGCATAAGTGTGTCTTTTCCTCTCCCAGGGAATCTTCATGTGAAAAAATCACTGTCAGAGATCTAGCAGTTTCTATCTTTGCTTCCCTTGGCACAAGGAGGCTGGAACACTTTTCCTAAATGCAGCTCAGCTTCTGTGAGGGAGCTTTCCCACTGGGCGCAACATTTGCTTTCCAATCTACACCTTAGATTCTTCAAAGACAGGGCAAATATAAAGCAGCAATGCTTCCAGAATCATCAAGAGCATTGTAACAAAGAACCAGGAAGCTTGATATTCTTTCTTTCTTTCTTTCTTTCTTTCTTTCTTTCTTTCTTTCTCTCTCCCTCTCTCTCTCTTTCTCTCTCTCTCTTTTCTTCCTTCCTTCCTTCCTTCCTTTCTTCTTCTTCTTTTTTTTATCTTGTTTTTATTTTATTTTTCTAAAGAAATGTGGGTTCTGGGATCAAAGTCAGGTAGATGTTCATGCTTGTTTGGCAAGCAGTTTACTGCCTGAGCTGTCTTCCCGGCCTCTGCCCTGGTGTAGTCTGCAAAGGGGTCTCTATTTCCCTCCTAATAGAGCACCCCCCCACCTCTTCTCTCACCTGCTTTGCCCCACCGTGTCCAACACTGCCCTCCAACCCCTCCACTGCTTTCCCGGGACACACCAGGTCACCACACTGCTCAGAATTCCCTCTGCTCTCTGGAATGCCCTGTTCCCCAGCCCTGGTCCAGATTCTTTTCTATTTTGTGAGCTGTTGCCCAGAATCACGTCCTTAAGACCTTGCCTGTCCCACCGCCTATCCCCATCCCTCCCAATTCCCACCCCACTGCTCCACCCAGCTCTCCCATCCCCCCACTGCTCCACCCAGCTCTCCCATCCCCCCACTGCTCCACCCAGCTCTCCCATCCTCCCCCACAGCTCCACCCAGCTCTCCCATCCCCCCACTGCTCCACCCAGCTCTCCCATCCCCCCACTGCTCCACCCAGCTCTCCTTTCTTCTTTTTTTAAACTTCTTTATTGAATCTTTGGAGGCTTCACATCATGCATCCCAATTCCATTCACCTCCTGGTCCCTTCATACCCCTCCTCCACATCCCTGCTGTGCTGTCCCCCTTCCCCCACAAAAGAAAACACAAAGTAAGCAAGCAAGCAAACCAAAGCACAAATAAATCAAAACAGAATAAAGATCACATGAGGAATGGAAAGGTATTTGCTTCCTTCCTGCCTTTCCATCCCTCTCTTCATCAGTCCTGGGGGCATTAGAGACTGGGATGTTTTATAGTATACACCTTTGTCCCATCAGCTTGACCGGTAAACTGTTGACTGCAGTGAGTCACTGGTCTGGCTAAAGGCCTGTGGTTTTTGGTACGCCGTCCTCACTGGATTCTCACCAGAGCTCCTCTGGGTGAGCCTGTAGCTGCCCCACGTCTTGAAGTTTTGTGGGTACCCTTCCACAGAACTAGACCTTTCACGAGCTCCAGCAGGAATGAGTGGGGTAAATGGTAGGGTGGGTCAATCCAAGGTGCAATTTTGGATGACTGACTTCATACATTTTGTGTTTTAGGTGAAATTTGTATATATGGCCACTATAAGGTATCCAGAGGCATTCTGTATATCCATAAACTCATACAATGTAGACAACCGCCACGTCTCTCTAGTTTCAGAACTTGCCCATTACTTTGGAAAAAGACCTCAAACATATTAAGTATTCATTTTTCTTTCTCCTGGGCCTCATTCTATGACAGCTACTATTCTTTCAATGACTATTACTTTTCTGATTTTGAATATATTATAGATAATGGATGATAAAATAAATATCTAATGTTTAAAACACTGCATCTTCTATTTGGTATAATTTTTTGGTTCATTCAAGCTTTTTTTTGTTGCTTGTTTGTTTGGTTTCGGTTTTGGTTTTTCGAGACAAGGTTTCCCTGTAGCTTTGGTACCTGTTCTGGAACTTGCTCTTGTAGACCAGGCTGGCCTCGAACTCACATAGATTCACTTGCCTCTGCCTCCTGAGTGCTGGGGTTAAAGGCAGGCGCCACCACTGCCCGATTTGGTTCATTCAAGTTACAGCATCTATCAGTCCTTTATGTCTTGTATGATTGAATAATGTTCCATTTTTTGAAGATAGAACAACTTTTATCTAATTTTTTGAAGATGTTAGTTGTTCATGCCTTTGAACTATTAAAAATAATATTGCTATAAGCATACATTTGATGGAGGAAGGTCATTGGTTAAATAAAAAGAAACTACTTGGCCCTCATTGGTTAGAAGATAGGTGGGAGGAGTAAACAGAACAGAACGCTGGGAGGAAGAGGAAGTGAGCTCAGACTGGACAGCTCTGCTCTCTGGAGCAGAGGCGCCATGCTCCACTCTCCCGGGCAGACACGTCTGCCCACAATGAAGCAAGCTGCCAGGTCAGACATGCTGAATCTTTCCCGGTAAGTCCAGAGCTACACAGTTTAATACAGATGGGTTGATTGGGATATCAGAATTAGCCAGTGAGAGCTAGAGCTAATGGGCCAAGCAGTGTTTAAATGAATACAGTTTGTGTGTTATTTCGGGCATAAGCTAGCAGGCGGCAGGGGTGCTAGGGACGCAGCCCCGCCACTCCTATTACTACAACATACATTCACAATGTTCTATGTGAAATTATTTTTACCTCTTTTTAGGGCTTATAACCAAAACCAGAAAAGATCATAGAGTACCGCTATTTTAAAATCTTGAAGAACAGTCGAGTTTTTTCTACAGTGGTCACATCATTTCACATTTAAACCAGCTATGCACAGGGTTTCTGTTTTCCTCATTCTTGCCATGACATATTCTTTTTCTACTTCCCATGTAGATTAGACCTATGTAAGTCTCAGTGTCCTTGTTGTTGTCTAGGTTCTCTGGAATTGTGGTTTGCAGGGTGGTTTTCTTTGCTTTATGTTTAAAAACCACCTATGAGTGAGTACATGTGATAAGCACTTCCATATCCTTTGGTTTGCAGTTTCTTAAACCAGTTGTATTGGATATATCATCAAATAAAGACTGGCCATTTGTGCTCTTGGCCTACTTAAATTTTCAAATCACATTTATCAACTATTTGTTTATTAAGTGAGTGTATGTTGTAGTGTAGGTGTGAAGGCCAGAGCAGAACTTCCAGGATTAGGACCTCTCTTTCTACCTTATGAACGACAGGAATTGAATGCAGATCACATAGATTGGAGGCATTCACCTTAACTGGGTAAGTCATCTTACTGGTTATATTTATTATCCCCTTTAAATTATGCTTTTCTTTATTTTATTTTTAGTTGTATTTATACGTTATGGATATTAAATTTTATCAGCAGTATGATTTGCAAATATTTTATTCCCTGTTTTGAGACCTGTCCTTTCAAGTGCTTTATTTTATTTTTATTTTTCAAGACAGGTTTTCTCTGTGTAGCCCTGGCTGTCCTAGAACCCACTCTGCAGGCCATGTTGGCCTCGAACTCAGAGATCCACTTGCCTTTGCCTCTGCCTCCTGAGTATTAGAATTAAAGGTCTATGCCATCACCATCCGTTGATCAAAATTATTAATTTTAAGGAAAGAAAACTTGGGCCATTTTTATTGCTTAAATCTAATGATCCATTGCCAAACACAGAGTCTTAAATAGCTTTTCTTATAGTTTCCATATTCTGTTTATATAACCCATCAGTTTTTATGTATTGCCAGCTTCTATTGGAGTTCTTAGAGTATTATCATAGCCACTTTAAAATTCCTGTGTGTAAACCTAAATCAACATCACACCTGAGTCTTTCTCTTATGCTTTCCTAATTTTTTTAGTTGTTTTGAATTGCTCTGAGTTACAGCCTGTGGTTGTGTTGAAATCTAGACACATTGAATAGGGAATAAGAACCGAGGTACTAAGAAACTGGATGTGAGGACTTGGGTTAGTCTTGTTAGGAGTTGGGCTATTTATACTTGCTGTGTTTCACATTTTTGTGGCACAGGTTTCAAATCTTTCTAGCTCCTTTGTCCTTGTCTCATCTCTACCTCTGAGTTTACCTAAGAAGTCTTCATTAGCCAGATTGTGAATACTGCAACCTCTTCAGTCAAGATTCTTTATTACTTTGCTGAAATCCTGGCATACTGACAAGGTAGGGTGGGAGGTAGTATTCTACAATTTAGTGATTTTTTTTCTTAGTCTTAGAGTAAGGTTATACCTACCACTGGATGTTGACATTGACAAGTGTTTTTTTTTTTTTTTTCTCCTTACCCCAACTAAACAGAGCGGAGAGGTTGAAGGGAAGTAGGATGAGGAGGAATTCTCTGCTGGAGAAATCTCTATAGAGTTGGGTTCCTCTGGAGAGCAGGCTTCTGTTACAGAGAACAGTTTGCCAATTTTCCCATTGCTTACACCTCTCCCCAAAAGTAAACTACAGAGGGGTATTTCTGAGGCTCATCATCTGAAAATTAGGTGGATTTCGCAGAAGAAAAACTGTCCAAGTGTATGGGCCTGTAAAGCAGGTTTCTAGGTGGACTGGCCTAATTTCCCTTCCTTGCATACATTTCTTAGAGGAAATATTATGTAGAATATTCTAGAAAGAAAATACCCCCTTTCTCTTAATTAGACACACACACACACTACTCAAATATTCTAGAACTTGTTCTTATTCCTCCCAGGAAATGAAACACCTTATGTTAGATGTGGCAGGGCTGGTTTTGCCCCCTTCCTGGAAAGCAGAATAGTTCTTATGTGGTCCCTGAGGTATATAACCCCGAGTTCCCTTTTCGAGTCTCTCAACTGTGAACCAAGTGAGACAGAGGTGATGAAGTTTTCATCCACTTGTGTTAACTATTTTGAGCCTTGGGCCTTCTCAGCACACAAGCCCCTGATCTATTTTTGTCTTTTGTTGAAAAAAGCCCAGTCTGTGCAACTTTGTGATATATTGTGCTTCGTTGAGCTAAATAAGTATGTGTCTAGTATCTAGTAAACTCATTTGATAGGGTCTTCTAATATTGTCACCTGTAGAAATTTCTTTCTCAGGCCAGTCCTGCTTCATTCAGTTCATAATCAGCTCCACAAATTCATTAAGATTCTCATGTTAGTTATTTCTACCTGTTGATGGGCTCTATGGTGAGTCTTCGTTATTTTCCGTTACCAGAATAAAGCACATTGCGAGGAACAATATAAGGAAATCAGGGTTACCTTAGCTCACAGTTCAAGGCAGAGTCCATTAGGGAGAAGTCAAGACAGAATGAACTTGAAACAGCTGGTCACCTTATATCTTCAGCAGCAAGACAAGAGCAATGAATGTCTTCTCACTAGAGCCCAGCTAGCCTTTTCCATTTCTTACAGTCCTGGATTCCCTGTTCTATGAATGGCTCTAGCCACAATATGAGTCTTCCCACACCAGTTAACTTAATAAAAATAATGCCCCGAGGCCATTCCCCAGAGCAATGGTTCTCAGCCTTTCTAATGCTCTGGCCCTTTTTAATACAGTGGGGACTCCCGACCATAAAACTATTTTTGTTGTGACTTCATAACTATAATTTGCTTCTGTTATGGATTATAATGTAAATACCTGTGCTTTCCAATGGCTTTAGGTGATTCTTGTGAAAGGGTCTTTCAACCCCCAGGCTCGTGACCCACAGGTTGAGAAACACTGCCCCAGATGCTCCTAGACTCTGTCAAGATGACAACAACTGACACAGAAGATACCAGATGTAACTCCAGATTCATTGGTTTCTTAGAGTTTGAGCAGTTTCCCTGCATACCTCACTCTTGGGATGCGACGAATAAAACTCATTGGTTTTAGTTTCTTCAACTTTTTATTTGTAGCCAAGAATGACAACTATCATTTTGTTTGCTTGTTTGTTTTTTTTTGTTTTGTTTTGTTTTGTTTTTCCACTAAACTGGGCGGTCTCTTTAGCAAAATATTTATTTTTTTGGATTACTCCAAGCAACTCTACGATGTTTTCTCTGAGTTCATGGTGGTTCTTTCTCTCTCTCTGCTTACAAAACCTGCATCCTCATCACCATTTATTAATTTAGAAGGGTACCATTCTTGACAGTTTTCCACTGGCATCAGCTTTCAGTTGCAAGCTTCTGGCTCCCCATAATACTTGCCTCATTGACCTCTTTTATAGCTGTAATAATCTACAGCCAACCTTCCTTACTCTTCCTTTTCCAATGCTGTGAATTCATAAGTATAGACAATCTTTCTTTTTGCATCATTATACTTATCTTTAAGTATAATATTATATCATGTTAGACTTGGAATCTCTATGTTCTTTATCAAGAAATAGATGTAAACCTCTATTTCAAGTATGTGTTCTAGCAGAAAATCAATCCCAATCAACTTGATCTTGGCTTTCTGCAAAACTAAACTTACTGGAATCTTCTGTAATTAGATCTTTTTTATCATGTTGAGATTTGACAATTTTTAGTTTGAGTTTTGACAGATGATTTTCAGCATTTATCAAAAAGATCATAATGTTCTTCTCATTTGGCCTGTCGAAGGCTTAGATAACTTGATTTTCAAATGCTGGAGTAGTCTTGCATACCTGCCATTAATGCTGCTTGCTTATGGTGTGGGATTCTCCTTATGTACTCATGGTATAAATTTGTTTGCATCTGTTAGAGATTTGATTTGGACAACAATACTCAAGAACGATATTAGTCTGTTTTATTTTTTTTTGAGGTGTCTTCTTTGGGTGTTATGGTACCATGAGTTCATAGACTTAGTTAAAAAGGGAATT
This sequence comes from Microtus oregoni, assembly GCF_018167655.1. Taxonomy (NCBI): domain Eukaryota; kingdom Metazoa; phylum Chordata; class Mammalia; order Rodentia; family Cricetidae; genus Microtus; species Microtus oregoni. The sequence continues at coordinate 75,587,822 of NW_024543059.1, forward strand.
ACGTTCTCTGATACTTTGTATATAGTTCACCAGGAAACCCAGATGGTCATGTATAACCTCTTTAAAAAATTATCACTTATTTATTCATTTTAAATAGTTATAAATCTATTCAGATTATCTATTTCTATACATGTAAATTCTGATAAATCAAGTCTTTCAGGAGTTTGACCCAGTTCACTGAAGTTAAAATTTCTGTGGTCAAAGAGTGGCTCCTAGTATTCTTTTATCTCTGGGTAGTTCTTGACTTATAATAATTTTATATCAGATAAACCTACTAAACATAAATCTATAACTTGAAAATGCTCTGGCATTTTGAATGCTCTAATTTAACATAGCGACAGAGTACAGGTGGGGTTGGGCTGGGCTTCTTAAACGTTCACATTTATTACTCCTTTTCATCAAATTAATTTTTTACAACCATACATAGCTAGGTATATAAAATATGTATACAATAAATATTTATTGACAATAAATTATAAATAAGCGTATTTTTAAATAATTAGTATGTATACATATACATAAAGCCACTTATTAAAGATGAACACAAACTTGCATTTTGATGAAATGATATATTTATTTTCGCCTAAAGAATTAAGACCAGCCTGAATACTTGGTCTTTCAGAACACAGAGGATCTCCACAGATTTTCAAAGTTGATTAAAATTTTGATTTTATGATTGCCCAATATTGAGAGTAGTATCAACATACATATGCAATGCAAAATGCAGAAGCATGTGGAGAGCTACTCCAGAGATTGTTGGAAATTCTGTTCTAATCTCAAGCCAAAATGCTTTGAATGATTTAAGAAACTGAAGTGAGCAATTCAATCGGGCATTTTGAAAGTCCAGCATTCTAACACAGTGCAACCAAAGATGTGCTAGCATGATGCTTAAGTGCTGGAAAATGGTGGTGGGAAAATATTAGCTCTTCAGTTAAGCCATTCTGTTTTCTGTAATATCAGAAACTTTCATATAGTAAAAACAATGTAATTTATGACATATAATAGTCTTGAATATAAAGCATCCTGGTATCCAAAACGTTACATTTGTACTCTTGTTGTTTTTTTTTTTTTTTTTAGCTAGCATGGCCAGAGGATTATTAGTTATATTTGTCTTGTCAAAGAACCAACATGGGGCTTGTTGAATTTTCTCTATTCATTTTCTGCTTCACTGATTTTTAAAAAATGTTTATTTTTCTTCTACATAGTTTGAATTCTATTTGTCTTCTTTTTCTAGCTTCATGCAGTTGTTTTCAATACTAATTTAAGTCTTTCTGCTTTACTAAATCACACATGAATGCTGTAGTTTTCCCTCAAACTACTGCTGCTATTGCATTCAACATATTTTGTTTTGATTTTTTAATTTAACTCAAAACATTTTAATTTCTCTACCTCTTTTTCATTGAAACCTATATTCCTTAAATGCATATTGCTTAGTCTTCACCTTTTCTTCATCTTTTTTTAAAAAAATCTTTTCTTATATTGTTGATTTCCAGTAGACTTCTACTGCAGTCTGGGAGCACATATTACATGTTTTTTTATAATCCAAAATAAGTCAATAGATGTTTTGTGGCTTCTCTGGTTATAATAGTTAAGATTGTCAGCTTGATTGGATTTAGAATCAGTTAGGAGGCAGACTTCTGTGTATAGCTATAAGAGGGCTTTCAGAGAGTTTTATTGTGATTTTTTTAGAGGTTTTTTTCTTTAAATGGGATCTTACAACATATCTCTGGATGACATAAAACACATTATGTACATCAGAATTTTGTTGGACTCACAGAAGTCCACCTGCCTCAGCCTCTTCCTCTCATGTGCTGGGATTTGACATATGCTGCCACCTAACTTCCAGAGGTGTTTAATTAGGGTGAAAAGTCCCTCTCTGAATGTAGTTGGTAATACCCATGGGCTAGGATCTCAGGCAGAAAAAAATGGAAAAGGAATAAGTGAAAAAAAACAAGAAAGAATAAACATTCATCTTTTTTCTTACTGACTGCAAGTATAATGTGAATAACTGCCTCATAGTCTCATTGTCAAACTTAAAATCATTTTCAGTAGGCTACCTTCTGGGTCATGATTGACTATACTCACAAACTGTGAGCCAAATAAGCCTTTCTTTATGTTATCTTTATCAGGTATTTGTGACAGCAATGTCAAATGCAATAGAATAAATGCATCATGAGTGGTGTCACTGCTCTAATAAACCTGACCTTGAACCTCTTAAGCTTTTGGAACTGCTTTTATAGAGAAACGTGGAAGAGTCTGGAGCTGTAGGTTAAAGAACCACTATATGCAGACATTAATAGACAATTTTAGTGGGAATTTGGAAGACCAGGTTGCTGAGACAAATGGAGACATTGACAAGGTGTGGGGAGCAGTAGGAATTCGATTAGGAACTGAGCTAAAAGTCATTCACATTGTATTTTTTAATGAAGAACCTGGCTGTATTCTGTCTGTGCCCTAAGAACTGGAGGGAAGTTCTTCTCAGATGTCAGAGATGTCTGAAATAAATTGTAATTTGCTAAAGGCATGCACACTTTGGTACTTTATCTATTGTGTTGTGAACACCAGGAGTGGTGAAACCATCTCAATCAGTGGACTGTCAGAAATTCTGGGGGATGCTCTTGGGACAGTTGGAAATTTGGCAGATAATGTCAGAAAAAATATGTTAGTTTAAACTGTGAAGAAATAAAGGAAGTTTTTAAAAGTAGATCAGAAGGCAAGAAAGCCAATGGCATTTTGGATGACTGTGTTGGGAAGTTCCATGCTCCCTGGGCACTGTGAGTTGAACTGAAAAGAACTGGAACATTTCTAATACAAAGAAAGCATTGGAAAATTTGCATTATAATACTAGTACCAGAAAATGGAAGAGAATATGAAAGGGAGCCTTGCAGCATCCCTAACAGAGAAAGGGATTTGACCAAAATCAGGGGCAGAGAATTAAAACAGTGTACTCATTATTCTACAGATTTTCTGTTAAGGCAGAGAGGAATCCTGGGGTCTCCATTCATTCAGGTCATCGATCCTGATGGAAGTTTTTCTTTTTTGACACTTGTCTGGAGAAAGCCTTTTTTAAAGGATCGCTTTTTAGTCAGTAACTGCCAGTACTCCCTTACCCACCTTACTGCTAGAACCACAGAAAATGCCAGAGTACTATGCTCAGAGATCTGGCTCCAGAATCCCTTAGATATAGAGGAAAAGCTTTGGGTCAGACTCCTGCAGTGCTCCACATGGTGACAATTCAGTCTGAGATGTAGACTCTGCAGTACTCTCTGGCTCCTTGGAAAGGGCATGAGTGATAAATGGCAGGTGGTTAAAGTTGGTAGGAATTAAGATGAACCAGTGGGAAGCTTACCAGGTGGCTACCAGTACCTAGAGACTGAGCATCATCTGAGTCTATAAGGCCTAGTCTATAACCCATGATTTAAAATACCAGACTTTAAATATCCTACTTTAGTTCCAATGCTGTTGTCAAACACCATGGCCAAAACCAATTTGGAAGGAAAGTATTTATTTCAACCTACACTTCCATATCATAGTCCATCCCTGAGCCAATTCAGAGCAGGAACTCCAACAGAGCAGGAACCTTGAGGCAGGAGTTGATTCAGGAACCACTGAGGATTTCTGCTTACTGACTTTTTTCTCCAGCTTTGCCCAGCCTGAGATCCTACAGCATCCACTACTACCAGCCCGTGGTGGCACCACCCACAGCAAACTGGGCCCTCCCACACCAAATATCAATCAGGAAAATGCAAGGCAGGCTGGTCCATAGGACAGCTTAGTACAGCATTTCTCGATTCATATCCCCTCTTCCAAAATGACTCTTATATCGAGTTAACATAAAACTAGGCAGCACAGCGACAAGTGACCCAAAGATCTCAAGAAGCCAAACACCACAAACATTGTGCTCTCGATAAAGAAAAGTTAGAAAAGTTAAACGTAGACAGATGCTATCCCTGAACATGTGAGTGACCTCAGAGACAGATTTTGTACTTGTAGCGGAGGAGTTACAACATAAAGAGAGACCCCACATGCCCACTGAATTCTCCTTCTGTCACTTTCCTATTTTAAGACCCACTTCCAGGGGATCAAATGTTTCTTCTGGTCTCCAGAGATGCATGGGGTGCATATATATACATACATAAAGGCAATATGATCATACATATAAAATAATCGAAAGGTACCTTTAGTAGTAGATCATTTAAATGTCTTTTTGTTTGTGTTTGGTTTTGTTTGGGCCAGAATACTCACCTGGCTGTCTTCAACCCTTCTATAGGCTGAGAACTCGTGCTGCTTTTTGAGCATTGGCTGCCTATGTTCACCATTGTCATTGTGTTACAATCATAGGCACATAATCACCACGAGATTCTGTTCTTCCTTAGTGGAGTAGACCATAGAACATCTCTAGTTAGCTGAGGTACTAGTCACACAGTAATAATTCAGCAAATATTTACTGAAAAGAATAAAGCAATAAAACTTTAATCAATCAAATCCCATCAATAAAATCTGATGGGAAAATAGGAGTGAGAATATGAGCAAGGAATTCAAGATCATGAGGGGTTCATCCACTGAGACAGTTTGCTTGAGCTAATAGTAGCTCACCAATTCCAACTGGACTGGGAGTCAACTCTGAAGGGGGTTGACAGTTGGGGCAGACTGGGGGCCACTGATAGTGACACTGGGATTTGTCTCTACAACATGTTCTGGTTTCTTGGGATCCTATTATCTTTGGATGTAAACCTTGCTCAACCTAGATATAGTAGGGTGGGCCTAGGACTTTCCACAGGGCGGGGTGGATGGCCCTCTCTTAGGACTGGAAGGGGGTGGTGTGGGAGGGTGTGTGGAGGAGTGTGAAGGGAGTGGGAGGAGGGGAGGGAATGGGAATTTGGATTGGTATTTTTGAAGTAATATAAAAGAGAAAAAAAGAAAATTAAAAGGTTGCCTTGAGTCTCAGACATGGTCTTGGATTTTGAAATACAATTTTAAAATTATATATATATATATATTTCTTAAAGTGCATATAATTTTTTTACTTCCAATTGAGATGAATACTTGGATATCTATGATCTTAGGTGACAGGTGTAACCTTAGGCTCAAAAGCAAGGGACTCAGGTAACTTGATTCAACTGAAAACTGAACTTGCTCATCAGAGAATTACTTCTGTTCCTGGTAAGAAATCTGACTTCTGAACAAAGCCTCAAACAAGAGTAATCTCAGTAGGAGGGATGGATTTTTCTCTTAGGTTATTTTATATTTTAAACTATAAAAAGATGGAGCCTGAAAAAAACTGACAAGAAAAATATCATACAATAGAAACCTTACTAAAATAGGGATTCTCTTTAACTTCCTTGTTTTGCAGTTATTTAACCATGAGGTGTGAGATGCTGCCAGTGTTGCTGAGAGTGTGCTTGAATCCTAGTGAACAGCTTCACATCATTTCACTGTACAACTGAACACAGCCAAACACCTGGAGCTTATAATATCCAGGGTGTTTAAAATCTCCATCTATCATTCTGTTTAATTAATTGAAACAGTTGACCAGTTTTTGATCAGCAGTCTCTCAACTATTAGACTTTAAATGATACAAAATAGTCTCTATTTCTTGAAGCTAAACTATGCCTAGATGTGGGACAGAATTCAGAATTGTGATGAAGGGGGCTGTAAGCTGATGTCACAGAGGTCGGCTTGGAGCTGGTAGTAACTTCTAGCAGCCCTGGCAGACCTTATCCCTCCCTCCGTGGAGTACGTTGGTCTTTGTCTGAACTGCTGTGATAGAGCTGTTTAGATCCTTTTCTCAAATCAGGTTTGAGAAACTGCAGGTTCCTGAAGCATCCTATATCAGAAACCTTTTCCTTCTATTTGGAGGTGTGTGCGCACACACGTGTGTGCACGCACGTGCGTGCGTGTGCTTTAAATTAATTGTCCTTAATTCAGTGCTAGACGCCTTGATTTGGTAAGTATGCTTTGTAGTCAGATTGTTTTCTGTTGTCTCTGGGTTTGCTACTCCCCAGTTTCAGATATTAGACTAAGTCCAGGAAAAGGGTACTTGGTGGGAGGGTTAAGTGTTTAGCAGGGAGACAGCGTAGTCTGCTAGAAGACAGAATGAGGCACAAGAAACTCCTGAGCAAGCTGGTTCATGGTCTGAGCAAGCCTGTTTCAGGCTCAGCAAGGGGTTGGCTGGACACCTTCAGAATCTTTTTAACCCTGAGATAGCATTACCTACATTGTTTGTTTGTGGGGTTCTCCCACCCCTCAAAAATAAAAAAAAAAGCACTGCTTTCAAAATATTTTTTTTTTTTCTCTCAGCAGTTTTGGGCACTAACATTTTGAAGTGTCATTCCCTCGGTTTTTGAAACAGGTCTACCCAGTGTACTTGGTGGAGTAATTTGATTCAGTAAGCACAGCTGGGAAGGTTGTAGGAAGCTCCAGTTCAGGTTTCTCATTCGCTAAGGGTCCTTCACTGCCTGTGAACAGTAATTACTTTCTACTGTCATCCTCATTTCCTGATATCTGGATTTTACAATCAAGTCTTTTTGTTGTTGTTGTTGTTTTGTTTTATTTTTTGTTTTTCAAGACAAGGTTAATCTGTGTAGCTTTGGAGCCTGTCCTGGAACTTGCTCTGTAGACCAGGCTGGCCTCAAACTCACAGAGATCTGCCTGCCTCTGGCTCCCAAATGCTAGGATTAAAGTCATGTGCTACTACCACTTACCTCAAATCCCTTTTCAACCACAAATAAAGTCTCTTCCCCAGCTGAGATCTATGTGAACCTCCCTGGACAGAGTTCCTTCTACTTCTACACATGAGGATCCATGTTTGGGTTCTTTCTTCTTCACTGGGGGTTGGGACATGGGGCAGCAGTGGCCAAGTGGCTGCTGAATTTGGGAGTGAAGCCAACCTCTGCTGCCCAATCTTCTCTTCCAGGTGTGAACGATGTTAGACGTGAATACAAGGATTAGCGTTGCCATTTTTAGCGGTATGGTGGCCGGTACAATGATACTGTTAACTATTGCCTATTTTCTCGTCTTGACAGCAGTCAAGGAAGTCAAGTAAGTCACGTGAGTAGGAGTGAAGAACACTTCTGCAATGGGACACTGGGCCCTCTGCTGGAGCAGGGTGATTTCTTACTACAGTGGCCTATAAGAGGGGAAAGTCAGGGGCCACTGTCAGGTCTAAGAGGATGGGGACAGATGGGTACAGAAATCTTGAGGGTTTTCCTTCTAGCTTGGTGCTGAGAGCTTACAAGTGCACTGTTCTCAGCTGGAGTGTGTGTGTGTGTGTGTGTGTGTGTGTGTTTGCACACACGTGTGCACTTGTGTACTAGCATTCCTTTCTGTCACCAGGGAGTGTGCCTTCAGGTGTTTAACAGGACCCTGGCTGAGCACCCTTTCCCTCCCTGGCACTGTAGACTGGGGTATCCACAGAGGATGCCTTAGGCATGAGCTGTCTCCTACTCACAAAGAGTATGGCTGTAGCGACCGCTTCCCACTCACATGTCCCCTCGTTCATTGTCTGTGGCTGTGGGAAAAGTGAAGTAGGTCAAGAGAATAGAGACTCCATGGAGGAAAGATGACAGGTTTGGATGTCAGACAAGAGATGTTAGAAGACTGGGAGAGAAGTCTTAAGTATGAGAGGTAGGCTGTCAGCAGTGATGGTGTCCTTTCTCGGGACTTAGATGGTAGAGACCAGAGCTGAGCCCAGCCAACTCTAGCACCTTCTTCATCATTCCCATATCTCATGGGCCTGTAGCTGCCACTGGGTGCAAAGCTCTCTCCCTTGCGGCAACCTGGGTTCACATGCATAGCAACTGTAGGAGAGGAAAAGATAGTGAAGGAACAGAGAGCTTTACCCCAAGGCTGGTGTCACATGAGTGATGGGCTTCAGCCCTGGACTTCCCATATAGTTCTCATGACCGTAGTAGCTCACTGGAAAGGACAATTCTAAGCTCATTTTGTGTGTGTGTCTTTTCTTAAGATTCTCAAATCGAGGAGATGTTGAAAGCTGCATTAATTCACGCAAATTCACTAAAGAGAAGATCATCCGGGCCAAACCCATTACTGCCAAGTCTTGCTTTCTCCAGTACTGTAATGAGTACAGCATCTATATAGACTCTGGCACCCTGCAACCTTCTCTTTGTGGCACCAACAAAAGACTCTGACATGGCTGAGGCGGAATCCAAAGTCTTCAAAATCAGCATTTCTTTGTTAGTAGAAAAATTTAAGTTTCAAATTAATTTCTGTTATGTTTATACTATTATTTACTCTCTAATATGGTTTTATGTTCTTTGTATAAACACACAATAATAAAAATAATGTTATACTTTCAAAAATGTAACGCAACTTGTGGATCCTTGAAAGTTATTATTACCAACTGTTTAGGATAATAAGGAAATATAGCTTAGCAATTAGTCACCTATTATAATCTAATGTAGTCACATTAGGTATCTTTTTAAGGTCAAACAAAGATATATTTTATAGACAGGTCAACTCCAAACACTTCACAGATCTACAGAATATGGCATTTAAGATATTTTAATAGCATAGGCTCATTTTAATGACAATGAGACATGTCTGCTTCTGGCAACACCAGTCTACTTCAAAGAAGATAACAGCATCTAAGAAACTCCAATGTAGTTTACTTTCTTTGTGGTAAAAGTAAACCACTGGGCAAGAAAATACCCTTGCCTCAATTGCTGACAGTATGTTGTCCTAATTGGATAATCAGGACACAACAAAAGTGACTGTCATACATTGTCAAGAGAAGGAAGGGAAGCCCTTTGAAATATCCTGCTTTACAGAAAAGTGTCAGATATATTAGGTATGTAGGCCAAAGATGGATGCCCCAATGTTGCAGAGGAACTTTGGGTGACTGTCCAGGCAGTCAGCTGTTTTTGTCATTTCTCACATTTTTGGGATGTCGTTTGCTTACACTTCCTACTCACTCTGCTAATATTATTTCCCTCTTGGTTCTCTGAGGGAGTTGAAGACTAGATAGTTATAGCTACAGTTTTCCTTGTTTACCTAATGCAGAAAGCAAGTTATGATAGAAATTGAATTAGGTACAAGACTTTGGACTCACCAAGATAGAATAGTTATGGAATATTTTCTCTGAATTTATCAAATGCAAATAGGCTTGTTGATGTATTTATTGCCTGCATAAATTGGATATAATCATTGTACTTATTGTATATAGTCTTCTATTAGTTATAACCTTTTTATTTTAGACTAAAAGGGAAAATGTAGTGATATTTCATTTTTTATTTTAATAAATAAAGCTTGCCTGAAGATGAGAGTAAAACAATCCCACTGGTCAGTGGTGACACACACCTTTAATCTCAGAAGCCACACTAGTTGCCATAGAAACTGGGTGGTAGTGGTGTATGCCTTTAATCCGTATCTTAGAGAGGAACATAAGACAACTCACTCTCTGTCTCATTCTGAGATTCCTGGAGGCAGTATCACTGTTTTCAACAGAGGTAGAGGTAGGAGCCGGTAACTGGCTGTTTTGCTTTTCTGACCTTAGACTGAGCCCCATTGTCTATTTCTGGGTTTTTATTAATCGTGCTAGAATCAGAAATGAAGTGAAAAATGTAAGTAGCAAAATGCTTATAATGTGGAACACACATATAAACTTTCTGAACATGTTCAGAGGCACTGTTATTATTGGTTCAGTTTGAGAAATTGCAAATAAAACTATTTCTAAGTGGGAAAATTTTTTATTAAAGTCAATAATTATCATAGAAAGTTACTTGTTGGTTGATATTGGTGTCATTTAGTTATTAATACTTTTAAAAATTATACCTTTTATCATTTGGAAGCATTTGTTAATGTTTGGCTGAAAATTTAGATTGGCTTTTAATCAAGGCGTTACTGTGCTCCACAACACGGCACGCAGTCATTTGGACCCTTCAACTCTTACTGCTACATTTCAAGTCTACGAATTTAAGTCTCTAGTCCATCTGCTGCTTTTATGTTTGATGAAGTATGGAAGGACGACAGGAGCAAAGAAACTAGTTTTCATAAGTAGCATCTTAGAAGTTTATGCTCAGATCTGAAAGATGAAAAATGACCTCAGCTGTGGGAAAACTGGAATGCGGAATAACACTGAAACTTGGATCTGGTTACAAGAAGAGTCTATCTCCTAAAGCTTATTTTTAAGGGATGCTTTTCTTTCTTTCTTTCTTTCTTTCTTTCTTTCTTTCTTTTTTTTCTCTCTCTCTCTCTCTCTCTTTCTTTTTTGTTCAAATGAATTCCTGTTTTCCAGTTTCCAACTCTACAGTCTTCACCATCTCTATTAAATGAGCATGTGCCCAAAAGAGCAATAAAGTTTATTATATTAGCCTTTGGGAGACAAATGACTTGTTACAATTTTCCAGGTTTGCTAACATGAAATTCCCACAATATTTCCAATCCTTAGTCTAGGTCAAAGTGTTGACAGAATGGCCACTAAAAGCAATACACAAAGATGGACAAAATACTCAATAAAGGGCACCCCCTTCTATCTTTTTAAAATAATAAATACTTTTTTATTCTTCTGACATTGTTGAGTGACTACTTACTTGTATTGTATTCAGTAGTTTGGACAATGTAATGGCAGTATTTTCTCTAGTATGCTTCAGGCTATGAGATTTGGTTTCTTTTCTGTTCATTCTACAAGCAAAAGGAAGCATGGTTGGGATAAGTATTACTAGTGATTATATTCAGAATATGAAATTATGTCTATTTTTTATTGTTATCAACCACTGGTAATGCTTATATTTTCTGCATTTTTATATCTTCAGGCAGGTAGGTAGACAAAAACATAAATGTCTAGATATTGAGACACCTACATACTTCTTTGCTAGCAAGGGACATGTTCATCCCCTCCCTCCTTTCTCTGTTTACTCTCTTACATCTGCCTCAAAATGCTTAAATATACATTGTAAGCCTCAGGTTCTACACATTGCAACATTTTCAACACTTGTCTAAGACCAACAGTCTACTGAAGCAATGCAGAATCTTCCTGTGGGCTATTCTAGAAAAGCAGATAGAAATTTTTTCAAAATTGAAAGTACAGCAGAATCTAAAATTTATCTGTAATATTAAAAATGTGTTTTGCATATTATTAATTTTATTTACAGTCCCAAGAGTTAAATTTTAAAGAGATCATACCAGTACATGGAAATTCAAAGCTATATATCAAACTGAAAGTAAGAATTTTATGTTTCATCTTTGAAACAAGATGTTTCAATTATAATTAGATTCATAAGTACCTGCTGATGTTGATGGTGATATTACTTGAAGTTATCTTTATTTGTGTGTGTATATAGGTAACTATGTATCTCTGTGTGTGTATGTGTCTGTGTTTTTTGTTGCTGATATTTCTAGCACACTTAGAGCATTTTTCACAAAGTTGGTCTCATTATGTTCATGTCTTTAATGATAATCTTCCTTGTTGACCTGCCTGATGACCTAGAAATCATACCTCTGGGTGTATATTTGAGGGCATTTATAGAGAAGTCTAACTGAAGAGGAAATACCACCCTGAATATAGGTGGCACCATACCATGGAATAGGATGAAGAAAAGAAACCTTATGGGCACAGCTCTCTGGTTCCTCTCTGCCTGCAGACCTAGAATGACTGTTCTCACACCAAGCCTGTCTGTCCTGACAGACAATATCCCTCTTAAATGGAGTCCATATGAACTCTTCCTTAGTTGAACTGCATTTGATAGGAATTGCTCATATCAACGATGAAAGTAATTAATATAGTACCGCATCCTAGAAATGCTTAAATGTCTTTAGTATTCAAGAAAGGATAATGAAAATTGACTAGATTATTTTAGAGTTCAAATACATAAAAATGTTGCAGTGATGTGATGTGGTGTAATTTAGAAATATCCCCTTACAAATACACATTGTAGGCAAGAAGCTCATGACCCCAAGTACCTGCTACTATGTAGTCTATTCAATTGAATACAGATTCATTTTAGGGGCTATAACCAATAGCCAAGGAAAAGCTTAGCAAGATTCGGGGGACTTCACATTCAAGTTTAACACATCCTTTCATGAGAAAATCAACTCTTAAACAAAGAAAACTAGGAAGACAGGTATACAGTGTGAATTCTCATTGAGATTATAAAAAATATATTTTGTTTCCACTTAATTTCTTCAAAAATTCAAAGTAATAAAATATTTTTCATTTGAGTTTTCTATTTTTGACAGTTACAGATTGAAAACATGTTTTCAAGTGCACGTCCTAAAATACGTTATTGCTTTTTTCAGATCTATAAAGTTAGAAATAAAAAATTACAACTTTTGAAGATGGTAAAGATTGGAGTGTTTTTTTGTAACCAGGTCCTTCCTATTTTTATTTTAATAATTTATATTATGAGATTACAATATAATTGCATCATTCCTCCCTTCCTTTTCTGCCCTTCAGACCCTCCCATATACTCCTAATAGCTCTTCTTTTAAAATTCACATTCCTATTTTTCATTAAATATTGTTTTACACACACACACACATACACTCACAGAGAGACACATACACAGAGCGAGAGACACACAGACACACACACACACACACACACACACACACACACACACCCCTGTACAGCGGACCACTTGGTATTAGATAACAAACTGGTGTCTACTTCCCTGAGGATGACTATCTCTCCCTCTCGCAGCATTCCTTAGTTCACTGTAGGGCTCTGCCTAGGGCTGAGGTCTCCTGAGCTTCGCTCCTTTCACATGACCAGGTCTATTGGTGTTATCCTTGCTTAAGTGATGCTCAGGCAGCCATGTTGCTGAGACTTCATGTGTGTAGCTTCTGCCTCTTCTAGGAGACGCAATAATATAATAGCATATTATATAATAATTTATTATAATTATCTAATATACTCCCCTTCTGTACTTTCTTTGCACTTCAAGCCTAGCCTTCCCCCATGTTTTTTTACTTCTCCCTCAGATTACATGCACCCTGATATTCTTCCCTATATTCCTACCCCATCATCCTCATCATCCTCCCTTTTCACTGTCCTGGCTTTGGGAAGGCCAATCATTACAGCTGGGTTGTTCACTCTGTTGGCTGATTCCATTGAATTCATAGAAAATTTTATCACTTTCAAAAATTGCACCAAAATGTCACTTTTTGCTGAAATGAAAACAATAGTTGGACTTTTTCTGAAGCATTACTAGTGACACAGTTTTGTACAAAGTCAAGAGCATTAAGTTAAGAGTATTCTCAATCACTTCTGTTTCTATTATATTTTTTTCCATTTGCACATGTGTGGGGATATGCATTCATCTTTGCCTGTGTGGGTGTATGGAAGCCCAAGACTGACGTAATTATTTTTTGTTGTTGTTTGTTTATTCTTTTTTTCTCTACCCTTCCACCTATATTTTTGAGGCAAAGTCTCTCAATCAAGCCCAAGCTCAGTGCTACAACTAGTCTCTCCTGCCAGTGTGCTCTCTTTATCCCCTTCCTCTATCTTCATCTTTAAAGGCTGAGCTTACAGGTGACTTGTCTCACCCACTCAGCATTTACTTAGGGTTCTAGCTTCTGCCCTGTTGCTTGCATGCAAAGGGTTTGATTACTGAACCATTTCCCCAGTCCTCCAGCTTATGTTTTAAAACTCCTACAACTTAACCATTTGGGCCACCAAACTATCCCAATTATATTTATATTTTAAACAATTTGAAGATGTTTATCACCAGAAATACACTATTGAAACAAGTAAAACTCTGAGTTTCCTAACGCATGTTAAAAATTGAAACTTGTTCTGCAATTTCCTTCGAGTAAGATGCATGGAATGTCTCCTAGGTGTGTGGTTCTGAAGGAAACAGGATTGAATTCAACTCAGTGTACTCTGGACTGGAAGCAAAGGACCTTGGACATCTCCAATTTCCTCACATATAAAATAATGTGGGAATTGTGTATAATTATACATCTGAATTACATGATGTGAAAATACAATTGGAACTGCATCATGGCAGTTTGGTACAAGATCTTTCATAGATGGTTCCACTCCTGTTATTGTGTGCGTAGATTATACTCACCAGGATGACTCTTCACACTCCCAAACTTCTCTACGAGTACCTGGGACAACATAGGAGTTGCTTTTGTGGTTTATTAGATTCTAACAGACCAATGTTTAATCTAAGACTTTTCCTTTAGTGACTTCAATGTTACTTTCCCATTTGCTTCAAGTATTTCTGAATGAGTAGCAGTGTTCTGCCAGTTGCTTTATTGACTTACAGTGATTTACTCCACGTTGCTAAACAAAGCCTGTATCCAGTATTCTCTGGATACATGTCTCCGGATAAACTTCAACTTATCCTTGACATATGTCTCTAATTGAAAAGTTTGCCTAAAAATAACAAGAATTTATATTTATGCTGCTTTGAATTCTGTTACTTGATCTCCATTGATATAAGTATCACGAGAACATTGGGTGTGAGAAGACCAATTTATATGTGGTACAATGGAAGTAAAGCCTAGCTGACATTTTAAGTTAACACAAAATGATCTAGCAGAACTGAAATTCAAATCTAAATTTCCCTGCTCCAAATATGTCCAAACTTATTGACATCTTTATCTACGGAGTGGGTCAAACTTTTATTCACAACAGCTGTGTGGTTAAGTCTTATACTGTGTTCTAGAAAACAAGAGGTGACCAAAGTAGGCCTGTCTACCTCCAGAAGGTAGAAGCTTCTGGGCCAAGAAGCATGAGCTGACTGAGAAACATGGGTTATTATTTCAGCCACTAAATTATGAAATAGTTTAGAAAAAAAGGAGATTTGCTAAAACTCTCACTTCTTTGCTAGCAGTTTGTGAATACTGTTGTGGTCATGTAAGCACACAGAGGTCCTTACAGAGAATGCCTTTGTACTCTAGACAAGTAAAACAGCAAAACAAACCCAGAAGGATCCACATAATGCATAACGGCAGCAAGATTCTGGAAGAAAGTTGGAATCTGATGGAGGGAAACAGCACGAGTGACCATTTTAGTTTTTATGGCTTGGGCTTGAGGGTAGGCACTCAGTTGGCACTATTCAGGGCAACTAGAACTTAAAGTGGAACTCAACAGACTGCGTGACATCAAGACTAAGTTGACACTTGAGGGCTAGAGCCAATGGCAAGTGCAAGCAGAGTTGTGGAAGGAGAGGATTGCCCCTGATCTGCACTTAGAAACTCTGCAATGGTCTGTGGCTGGTTCCTGCACCACTTATGCTCAGGGAAGATTCCAAGGAACCCAATTGAGGTTTCATTGAACTGAGACTGGAATTACTTGCTGACATGGAGTATGCAGTGGGCATACAACCAAAAACAAAAATCGGCACACTCTGAAGTGCTGCAATAAAAATCCATGGCTCCCATAACAACACTCACAGTGTCTGGAATAAAATTCATATTGCTCACCTTCGATAGTGTTTTTTTTAACTTTGCTGTGTATTTGTAAATTTCCACACAAAAGGTCTTTAGAAAGTCAATGATAATCACATACCATCGCTGCATTATCATTTCAGATAATAAAAAATATTCAAGAAATAGTTCCCTTACACTATTAAAGAACCACCACATACAGTGTTAGGAACCAGAGACAAGAATAAGCCCCCCACTCATCTATCCTTTCCTTGTCTTGCAGTTCAACAGAATACCAACTTCTCACTTATCTTAAAATGAGAGTTCTTATTCCCCGATTTTCCTGAGTCTTCAAAACCTTTCCAGGCATAACACCTCTTAGAACATGCTTAGGCCACAGAAATCTGCACAGTCACCAGCCAACCTTCCAGTCTGTGAAAGATAATATCCCAACAAGTATGCATGTGCATAAAGTATGAGGTGGAGAGAAATATGAAGGATGTGTAATAAAACATTGTCTTCCATTGCTAGTTTTTACTGTGCCATGAACTGTGTGGGTCTTAGATATTCAAGATATGCATTTTAGTTATCTCATTATTTTCCTGCACCAGACAGTCACTTCACAGCAATTCAGCTGAGATGGCTTTTTATCTAGGTAGCTGAACACATCCTCTCTTCCTCCCCTGTGCAAGTTCCAGTCTTATGCATGAAATGTAAAAGTAAATAGCATTCAATAAAAGTAACACATTGAGCAAGAGTCCCAGGATAGTCACTAAAATATCACTTCTATGGCAAAGGTCAAAGCATCCATAAGATGTGCCAACCCAGAAGGTATTTGAAATGACCTCTCCCTGTGATTATCTCTTCATGGGGACATTACCAAGCAGAAGGGTTTTGTAGTTCAGTCTCTCAGACAAATAAAATTAACTCTAGAATTTAGGGAAAATGTGAAAGATATGTGTCGTTAGTTTCTTTGAAATTTAGTCTTACAATCTCTTCTAGCTAAAATTTTTTTAATTAATTAATTTATTTATTAAAGATTTCTGCCTCCTCCCCCTCCCCTGATCAAGTTCCCCTCCCTCATCAGCTCGAAGAGCAATCAGGGTTCCCTGACCAGTGGGAAGTTCAAGGACCACCCACCTCCATCCAGGTCTAGTAAGGTGAGTATCCAAACTGCATGAGCACTAGCAAGGAACTCAGGACAGCGAGGGGTGCCCCCACACACTGAGACAATGGAGATGTTCTATCAGGAACCCACTAAGGCCAACTGGCCTGGGTCTGAAAAAGCATGGGATAAAACCAGACTTGCTGAACATAGTGGACAATGAGGACTACTGAGAACTCAAGAACAATAGCAATCGGTTTTTGATTCTAGCTAAAATTTTAAAATGATATCTTCCAGGTAGTCTCAAGCATGAGCGAGAACTGTCCACAGCCCATCGCTAACAGGAACTGCAGTACTTTGAATTTCACATACATAGTTTCAAAATCTCTGCACATACATTCTCTCAGTTGAGCCTCATACAACTTACACTTGGCAGGTGGCTCAGATACCATTATCAAAGAGCACCTCAGAGAACACTGAGGACAAATGGATTGTTACAAAAGATAGACTCACAACCGACACAGGATATTATTGTGAAATTTTCTTTATTCTTTTTTTTCCCTAAACATTTTTTTGGAGAGGTACAAGGAGCTTATAATTTTTAATGCATTTACACACTGGGACTAATTTTAAAATTAAGATTGATTTTGTAATATTCTTAATTAACTAATTCAATGACTAATACTCCCAATGAAATTAAATAGCGCTGATCTTTGTCATCAGACTTCCTCGGAGCAAATTCATTAGTAATTAAACCATGGCATGAAATTAATTTTAAATACCCACATCCTACCTAGAAAAGCCACTTCACCAATAGTAATTTAAATAAAATCCTTTTGTTTATCATAATTCCTTTTGTAGTAGAGCCACCTTGACTCCTTATCCAATTTGGCAATGGGCAATTTACTTCAGCTGGTAATTAACAATGTTGGTTAGAGCATCCTTTCCGATGTTTACATGGCCCGAATATTAATGTTTTGGTTTAATTTGTGAATTAGATTTTTCAGTGTCCACAAACAGAGGCCTATAATTAAATCCTAACTTAAGAATATGTTTTTGGATTTAACAAAATAGCGTTTTACGTTCCCCTCTAGTTTTTACTCCTTGGTCTTCTTCATGGATACTGGATAGGTATCCCGAGTTAGTACCACAGCTCCACAGGAAGTAGTTGACAAAGTCCTACAGTAAGTCGCTTACTCTTTCTGCTCCTACCTCTTAGTGTCTGAAAATTACTTTATTATGTTATCAAGGATTAAATGAGTCATGCGAAGTACTTAAGAGTTGAACCTGATTTACAGAAGTACGGCAGGAATGTTTGCACATGTTGCTAACATGATATTTAGCTTCAGGCAAATCAACACCATAGTTAACATCAAGATGATGAAGCACTTTGTAAATGATTGAGACTTTCAAGAAACGAGATAGATGCTAGTTTTCTCCCATCCCAATGGAATATAAGTTTTCCACAGGGCAGATAATAGGCAAATAATATACTGAGTATCCATCAAATAAACTTTAAAATATTTCCTTCTCAAGCTTTCATATTGTATATAAAATAATTTACTTATAATATATTTGGGTAGTATTTAAAATAGTCACCAGTTTAGGTTCGCAAAATTCAGGAAATACTTCTAAAAATCAGCAGGGTATATATTAGTGTTTTTTGGTAAGGAATTACCCAAAAAGTTACTTTCTATGGTTCCTAATCAGAATAAAACTAGATGGAAATTCAGTAAGTTTTTACTTAGATCAAATCTGTATTCTTTTATAGCCTGGAATATGGGTTGTCAAATACTTGACAATGAAAGCTGTATGAGTTTAAAGACCTAGACTTTCAATTAAGAAGTCAATGACAGCAAGTAGGGCTTTCTAGATCATGATTTTCCTTGCTCTGAATTCAACATCTGAGTCCACAATAAGGCTGCATTCTGAGCCAATGTGAGTCAGTTGAGGTAAGCTGTATTTCATTTTTCTCCTCTCCTTGTATGTCACTCTGAAAACTAGTTTTGTGTAGTATGCAGGATGCTGAGATGCACAATGTTGAGATGCAGGAGGCTGATAGATGCTGGCTCCTGAGATGCAGGCTGACCTGTCCTCTTTTCTAGGTGACTTTCTGGTTCACAGTGTTCTCTTCATTTTCATGCCTTTGTTTTACTGGTTTAATAGATATGACACAGACTTATGACATTTGTGAGACAAGGAAATCACATGCTATGCATGAGTGTGCTTGACATGTAGCATTGGTATTTGAGCTCTTGTAACCAAAGCATGCTAAGATAAAGAATATGAAGGATTTGCAAGAATCTAAATGGATGAAATCAAGTGTGTTGAGGCTGGTATAAACCCTTTGATCTACAATTTGTCCTGTCTATAAACTATGTTAAGGCAATGATGGCACAAAGCTTGTGGGTGTAACCAAACCATATCTAATTTGACTTATTCCATGAAATGGAAGTCATCCCTGACAATGCTTGGGTGACCAAGAACCAGAGAGTAGATTGCCCAGAGATCTACGCAGAAATCAAATACCTAGGATAAAATCAAATACACTTGGTCTTTAAAAAATTAAAAATAACAATAAATGGCATTATAATATTCTGCTATAGTCATAGATCAGTGTCTTATTCAACCATTTTCAAAGAAGCTTCCTTCTGAAGCAGAAGGGAACAAATACAGAAACAGCTACCCACGCCAGTCAGATACATGGAGAGAAAATGGTATCTTGGAACACACTTCCTAATGGGATGTCTCCATCCAATTTCTTCCTCAGAGTTCAAAGAATCCTATGGAAGAGGAGGTAAAAAGAGCCAGAGGAGATGGAGGATACCAGGATAACAAGACTCTCTAATCAACTGAGCAAAGCTCATATGAACTCACAGAGACTGCACAGCACTCACAGGGCCTGTGGGGTCCGCACAGGGTTCTCTGTGTATATATTCAGTGCTTTTCTGGCACTCCTGAGTGTGTGAATGGGTGGGTCTCTCTTTCTTGTGTCTTCCCTTAGGGCTTCTTTCCTTCTGTTGGTTTGCCTTGTCCAACTTCAATGTGATTATTTTGTTATTGTTTTTTCTTATTGTATTTTATTTTGTTATCTTTGGTTGTTATCTATGCAAAAGAGGATGTGAAAAGAATGTAAGAGCCAGATGTGGTGAATGACCTCCCAGGAAACAGTGTCTTCCTGACACAGCAGGAATGATGGATTTATAAACTCACAGAGACTGTGGCAGCATGCACAAGGCCTGCACAGGTTCAAGCCAGATGGGGTCCCAGCACAGAGAGGACAAAGTGGTGTCCCACCTCTAATAATAAGTTATTTGGAATTGATAACCACCACTGGCAAAGGAAAAGATTCTAGATGGAGTGGCACTTGATAAAGAAACCACTCTACAGAGCATGCTTCATGCCAAGGAGCAGTGGGCCAATACAAAATGAACTTTGTGTTTTGCTTTTCATTTTTTTTTGTTTTTGTTTGTTTGTTTGTTTTGTGTATGCCTTTTTTGTTTTGAGAGAAGAAGGAGAGAGGGGGCTAAGAATATCAAGTTGGGTGACGAGGCGGGTGGGGAAGATCTGGGAGGAGTTAGGGGAAGAGAAATAATAGGATCAAAACATTGCATGAAAAGAATTTAAATAAAACAGATCTTGCTTACATCCAAATGAAGTTCTTAAAGCTTCTAAGAGTGAAGTGTATGACAAGGACCTTGCCTAGGCTGCTGGTCCTATCCCCTGCTGTTTTTCAAACGTTTGCTTTGTATTTATGTCCAAATTCCTTTTCTTACATCCTACCTTCACCCATATAGCTTGCTCTGTTTAAAGCTTTCTTTTTAATGCTCCTAGAGACCTGCTCAGTCATCAAAACTAAGTCCATATTTACTTTGTCCACAGGTCATTCCTGACTTTTCAAGTATGTCGGCACTTCCTGCCTATGTACATCACAAGTACATCATAGCTGACGATCATAACATAGCTGGAATTGCAGCCACACAGTCTACTCTTTTATGAGAATTTTGCTCCACATGGCAAGGACAGCATAACAGTTACAAGCCCAGCCATCATATTACATGGGGTAGAATCCTAGCCACACCACTTCAATAGTCATATGCACATGGGCAAGTGAAAAACCTCTCCTCTGGAAACTGGGGCCAGTAGCGGTCGACAGTTAGCTAACCTGGCCTATTAAAGGATTTAGTTCTTGTTTGTAATCTTAAATCAATTACAGACATCAGTTCAATGCTGGTTAAAAAATTATCCATCATTTACTTCTAAATGAACAATTGTGTCAGAGATATAGTGGATTTCACCTTGCTACATAAAGTAATAAATGATTGTTAAGTCCATTTATAAGAAAAGACAAAAGAACTCTTAAAGGAAATTGTATTGTTGTATTTGAAAAAATGGTAAACATCCTTATTAGAGTTTAAGTTTATTTATTTATTTAGCATCATATATAGCCTAGGCTTTCCTTAAACTAGCCTTAAAACTGTTTCAGGCTTCTACATGCTGGGATTGTGGGGAAGTGCCACAGGACAAGGCTTGAGTCCAGAAGCCCTGTTGTTGTAGAACAATGTGATTTGTGTATGTGAGGTGTAGGTATGCTGATTTGTGAATATAACATGTATGTGTTCTGAAATTTGTTCACCTGGATGTGTATATGTGGTGTATGGTGGTTTGTATTGCATGTCTTCCTCTATCACTTTACACCTTAGTTATAGATGCAATGACTCTAATTGAATCTAGAACTTGCTGATTGACTCGACTGGCTGGCCAGCGAGCCCCTAGAGGCTGCCTGTCTCCACACACTTAGCTTATATGTGGATGCTGAATTCCAAACTCAGGTTCTCATTCTTGTCCAGTGAGTACTTTGCCCACTGAACATTTGTCCAATACCCAAAATGCGAAGTTGATAAAAATTAACTTATTTAAAATGAAGAAAGTATTCAAGGATGACCTATCAAATTCTGCCTTAACTCATTAATTCTTTCACTTGAGCAATAAGCAAGTAAGCAAAGTGGAAGAGAAGAAATTATTTAGTTTTTCAAAAAAATTAGGAGTCACACTAACATGATAAAAAATGAGTTTTGAGTTAGCATGTAATTGCAGTCATTATGGGGAGAGATACCCTCTTTTGAATTAAGACATAAACGATGAAATTTCTGAGTATTGAATATTTTTTACACACATTTTCAAGCAGTTATAAAGTTTATATGGAATAGTAGACAGGTGAATTAAATGTGAAAATGTTTAAAAGCAGATAAATAAGTGACTTGCCCTATTATGTTTTTTATCAGATAATTAAACTAGAATCCAAATCTTTTGAATCACTATTGCTGAGAATCTGGGACTCCTATTTGCTTAGGAAAAGACAAATTATTAAATAAACAACCTCAGATCAGTTGAGTATATAGGAAAAGAAGATTGTTTTACACCATACGTTAAGTGGCAGACAGAGGAATAACTGCAAAGAAATAAAGAACTGATATAAAATGATTAGAACTTGTGTCTGATCATGATATAAATAACATTTCTGAAAAGAAGATGAAGTGGGAAATTCATAAAGCAGATAGGTGAAATATAACAAAATTAATCAAAACTATAATGATAACAATAATATAACTGGTAGTTGATAATACTAAATCTGAAGAAGGCATGGTTAGTTTCCACAGCTGTTCTGCTATAAATGTCAAGCAAGGCATTGCATCTTTCTGTACCTTGATTCTCTAATACATGAGATATCTGTAATGATTCTAAGTCTTATTACTGTAAAATGTAATAATCATCTCCCGAAGTTTTCCTGTGAGCTAAGCAAGGTAATGGCCATTAAGCACCTAGTAAAAACGATAGTAAGGTAAAGAGGAGCAGGAAAATATTTAGAATATAAATGATAGACAAAGCTTTAACATTAGCACACAAGTATTTCTTATGTATCAACACTGAGATGGCCCAGATGTGAGAGACATGAATACAGAATTCACACATTAAACAGTAGGTGAGCAACTATAATTACAGGACAAGTTGATTCCTAATTGCTATAAGAAAGAGTGATTCTTGATATTTTCAGTTGTCAAGCTGCCTGCACTGATTAAGCTATTTGGAGAAAAAAAACAACAGGGAATCATTTATTCTGATTGCAGCATAAGTAATGTTTTAAATGAATACGCTGGCAAGATTTTCATCTCTAATACTCCCTTCCTTACCTATGCTAAAGGGCTTGATCCTACCTTGTGTGGCATCCGGAAGTTAAGCTACACACTGTGCATCACTAATGACACTCAGAATGGTCTTACTGTGTTTTGTTTACTAAGATACTTGATTTTGCTTGACAGTTGTTACTATCTTGTAACTTCTCATCCTCCCTTTGCTTCAACCAGCCCTGCAAATACTAAGGCAGCAGGAGAGAGAAGACAAAACGGTGATTAGGGGGTGGTATTAATGAATTGCCTAGCTTCTGATGAAGATATCTGTGTGCTATTCTCATTAGAGTAAATGCAAGCCATCGCATGAAATATGTGTTGTATGGCAGTGCACACCCTTCATGCCAATTTGTTCCATAGTAAGATGTTGGTCATCAATGAAATTTGCTTATATAAATCTGAGGCAGAGTTTATGGATGTAATTTAAAGAAAGACATGATGATCTTAGTTTAGAATAATCCAAATTGTTATTTCAAATAGATTGCGATGCCTTATTTAAATGTGATTCTGTATTTTTTATTGCTGTCTTCCTATGACCTTTAACTAGGAAACATATATAAAGATTGTACACTAATGTTTCAAGTGATTCCTTTCATTGTTTTGGTAGGCTTTATACATAAGGTTCTTATTGTCGCTGTAGAAGGGAGAGCTAAAATCAATTTCCTCTTTAACATATTGATAAACAACTCCAGATATAAGAGGTAGAGAGGAGAAACTAGACTTACCTTTGCGTGACCTACGTAGGAATGTTGGGAAAAATTAATTCCAGAATATTATGTCAACATTCCTAGAAGCCGTGGATATGATTTACATAGTAGGTCTTCTCTCTCCATCCAGATGCTTTCATCTCGGTACTGTAAATTGCTTTCATTTTCCCCTCTGAGCCGTGCACTTGAGGTATTGTTGTGATAAATTATGGAGGTACAGAACTGAAAATGGTGTGTAGATTGTCTAAGAAATTGAGTGCAGTCAGCCTTAAAAGTGGTGGATGATGTGCCAGGCAGCTCCCTCACCCTGGCCATGGCCCATATGTCCTCAATGAACAGCTGCTTTTAACTTTGCCTTTTGCCCAGAGAGCATGAGAGTTGCTGGATTTATTGAATTAATAACCACTCCATTATGTGTGTTTTGTTTTCCTGTGACCATGAAATCTGGCTCTAATGTTAGGAAAGTGTAAGACAGCGCTTCTTAACAAACAAGGCGCTTATCTATTTGGGGGTCATTGTTTAATACTTAATCTTTTGGGGTAGAAAATAATAAGGAAATCCTTTCAAATCCGGGGTAGAATGTTTCTAGCAATATTGAGTTTAAAAGGAATTTTGTGGGTTACACAGACACATATACGCTGGATTTCTCTGTGATTCGTGGTCTGAAGTACAGCTACCAACTGCAATATGTTTGTGATTGGACAGAGTTTTGTTTTGCTTTTTAAGCAGAATGCTATACAAACATTGCATACATACATATATAATATTTAGTAATATCATTTGTCTGTCTATTATCTATCTATCTATCATGTCTCAATCTATCATCTATCTATATCTATCATTTCTATCATCTATCTATCTATCTATCTATCTATCTATCTATCTATCTATCTTTCTATCTATGTATTTACCTATCTATCCTCCTCCTCATCATTACCTGTCTCATTATCTATCTAATCTATCTTAGTAAACAATTAAACATTGTCTGAAGGAAATGAGTGAAAAAACAGTGCCCTCTCTTTTTTTTTATTCCTAATGTTCTTTCTCTTTTTTAATTTTATTGACTTTTATTGAGCTCTGCATTTTTCTCTGTTCCCCTCCCTGCCTCTCCCCTCCCCCTCAGCCCTCTGACAAGGTCCCCATGCTCCCCGTTTACGCAGGACATCTTGTGTTTTCCTACTCTGATATAACCCCAAACGCAAGATTGCAGCAGAAGTGGAACACAGCACACATGGGAAGAGGTGGACCGGTGACCTTTACTTCATCTCACCAAGGGAGTGAGAAATGATTCTTCTATCAAGGAGCCTCAGTCAGGGTCACTTTGACAAATGGCTCTCTGTTTCTCTTTTTCTTCTGTTTCTTTATTCCTAACCACATCAACTCACAATTGTCCATGCTCCTTCTATAACTTTTGTCTCCTTGACTTTATAGAGAACACATAGAAGGCAGAGACTTCTACCAGCTGTGTTTTCACACCCGGGCAGTGCCCTATTGCTGTGCACAAGCAACAGAAATGGTTGTCCTTGGGAGATTTACCAAGAAATAGTCTAGAAAATCTATTTGATTCATTAATTTCTTGAAAATAAGAGTAATAAAAATAATCAAGTTTATTATTTTTAAAAGATCACACGCTTTAGCCTTTTACTTTATATGTGGGGAAGCCATGCTCAAACAATACTTTTTAATTTGTTTTAAAATACTTTAAGTGGTTCTAATGAACGTCTGTCAAGTCACCATTAAATTTCACAACAAGGAGAAATGCCTGTATTTTTGAGTAATTACAGTCTTCTCTTAGTTTGATATTTGTTTAGAGTCGAGAAATTTTCCAAACTATAAAATGACATTCCCTTTTAGAACATTTTGAACCCAGAACTTAGAACCATAGTGCATTAAAGTGACTGAGTATTGATTGCAGCTATGTAAAAATTATGTGACCCCCCCCAAAAAATTATGTGACCTTAATATGTCTTCTGAAATCTTAGAGTTAAATCTTGTTCAGCATACTATATTTTATTTTCTCCCTAAAACTATGTAACATAGCATAATCAGTAACAAATGCCTACTGTATGTCACAGTTGCTGAATGTTACCCAACTTTCAAAGTTACTTCCTGTGGCAGGTCTTATCATTCCCATTTTATAAACTGGAGAAATAAAAATTAGAGTGATAACCATTTCCACAAAGTGATAGCGATTATTGTAAGTCTGTTTCAATCAATGGTCAAACTCAGTCTAGTAATCAGGTTATTTACATATACATTAAAAGTCAAATCACTACAAGAGCTAGTTCCAGGACAGGCACCAAAGCTACAGAGAAACCCTGTCTCAAAAAACCAAAAAAAAAAAAAAGTCAAATCACTAAATTAGTATGCATACCATATGTGAAAACAGGGAATATAATTTATTCCATTTGCCTATGAAATACACTCAAATATTTGCATATTTCGACGTGCAAAATGATTAATGATGACAATATACAAACATTTGAGAAAATAGATTTGGAAATGTATCTTGTCGATACTAACATTGTTAGTTGGATTATAGTTGTATACTGCATTATCATGTTTTTAAAGTTGAAGGTGAAATGACATAAGCTACTCACATGGAGAAGGGATATATTTAGTGGGGGCTAGGAGTTATTTATGGGTAAATTAAGGATGTTTTAGCTTGGGCAGTGGTGGATTGTCCTGTTCAGTCTCACAAAGTTCTCCATCTCATTTTCAGGTGGTTTTATTTGCTTTATTCTATGCCTACAAGTCTGAGAGAAAAAAAAAAAAACACAGCTAGGCAGGACTTACAAACAATCAACCTGGCAGTACAAGGTGTTTTCAGATCTCAGAGTGAAAACCTCTGTGCCTTGTTTCCCTTGTTCATTAGTACATGTTAGTATGTTTATGTATTAATAATCTTGCAGTTCCCTCACAATTCATTCACCAAATCCAAAATAATATGGCCGGTTAACTATCTATGCAAACAGTGTTACTCTAACTGTGTATAAATTGTTTGACCATAGAATAGTGGCCACCACATTGCCATGGACAGTTCTTGCTAATCTTATCCTAAACTCCATCTTCAAGGACACAAGCAGGAACACTGTCCTTGGCTTGTCAAAGACTTTTTGCATCACTAGTCTTTTCACAGCACAAGATAAATCCTTCAAACACATCACAGAGGACCAATGCCACTGTCAAAACCTTCACTATGAAAACATGATTGGGATAAAGGAAGGTTGGATAGGGGAGCAGGGAAGCACATATCTTAATTAAGGGAGCCATCTTAGGGTTGGCAAGAGACATGGACCTAGAGGGGCTCCCAGGTGCCTTGGGTGATATCCCCAGTTAGTTCCTGGGGCAGCTGAGGAACCTGAAATGACCCTATCCTATAGCCATACTGATGAATATCTTGCATATCACCATAGAACCTTCATCTGGCGATGGATGGAGATAGAGACAGAGACCCACACTGGAGCACTGGACTGAGCTCCCAAGGTCGCAATGAGGAGCAGAAGGAGGGAGAACAAGAGCAAAGAAGTCAGGACCACAAGGGGTGCACCCGCCCACGGAGACAGTGGGGCTGATCTATTGGGAGCTCACCAAGCCCAGCTGAACTGTGACTGAAAAAGCATGGGATAAAACCAGACTCTCTGAATATGGCGGACAATGAGGGCTGCTGAGAAGCCAAGGACAATGGCACTGGGTTTTGATCCTACTTCATGTTCTGGCTTTGTGGGAGCCTAGTCAGTTTGGATGTTCACCTTCCTAGACCAGGATGGAGGGGGGGAGGACTTTGGACTTTCCACAGGGCAGGGAACCCTGACTGCTCTTCAGACTTGAGAGGGAGGGGGAGAGGAGTGGGGGGAGGGGGAGTGGAAGGAGGGGGAGAGAATTGGGAGGCTGGGAGGAGGCGGAAATTTTTTTCAATAAAAAAAAGAAAAAAAAACATGGTCTATAATTCTATTAAAAGTATCTTCAAGCATTAACGATGCAGTTTTAATTGTGTTAATTCATCTTATAAAGATAAACGTTCTTTTCTATGCTAGGGAAAACTGGTGAGGCTTGGGTGTTTGGGATCTTGTGTTGCTACTTTGGGAGCCTATCCCGGGCTCTGCGCATGCTCGGAAAGCTCTCCGCTACTGCATTCGCAGTCCTGGGAAAATTCAATTTCCAAATTAATTTTCGTCTGTTTGTCATCCTAACCATAAGGAATGCTGACTGTGAGCTTGTTTCTGGAGGGCTGGCACTAAAGTTCTACCTGAATGTGATGCCTGCTCACAGAGGACAGTTTCTAAGGATCCATTTCTTGCAGATAGAATACTGTGATAATTAGTAAGGGTTTGGTGGCATTAGGTCGCCTTAGATTGGTGTGATTATAAAATAGGCCACCTTCCTTTCTCTTAATTTAAACTCTAGTCCCTACTTGCTATAAAGCAGACCCTACAACTTGTTTACTAGAGAAATGTGTAAAACTTGATTTTCTCTACAAACCCTCTGACATTTGGCCTTGAAGAAATTACTCATAAAACATCTGTGTAAGTATATCTGAAACCTTTGTCACACATCTGTGTAAGTATATCTGAAACCTTTGTCACACATCTTTCCAAATGACGTTTTATTTATTCTCTGAAATTTAGAAACAAGCCATATCTAATTACTTATATAATTATTGACATGCTAACTCTGGGGATTTTGATTTATTAGGGATTGCGTTAAATGGAAATACCCTGGTAGGGACTGCTGAATTGCTTGCTATCGGTGGACATACACAGGACAAAGTTGTCACATGTGGCAAGAAGGGCACAGGAGGTGAAAATCTGCTTCTGAAGGGGCGACTGATCTGAGAAGTCAAATATTTGCATTTCGGTGTTCCAATTTTCAATTATACTCTAAACACACAGGTTGCTGTTCAAGCTCAGGAACAATTGCAGGCCCTTGGTTCTTAAGGTAACAGACTGGGGCAGCATTCTGCAGCAGAGCCACCTGGGTGGTCTGGCAGCATTGCCTCAGGAGGTAGGCACTGTCATAGTCTAATCCGGATGTTACAGAGGTATGTAGCATGGCTTGTCTTGAAAGTCTAGCTTATGTGTTGTCTGCTCCTTTGTGGGGAGATCAACATTCTTTCAGCCTCCTTTGGAACCTCTGTGGAATGAATGGGCTTGAAAGCTATTAACTGATTTTCTTAATAAAAGGTGAAATGAGACCTGAAGATTACATTGAAATATAAAAATATGTAGGAGGGGATAAGCGAACTCTGCAAATTGCAGCTCAGGTTTCAAGCCTGTGAGTTGAATCGGTGCTTGATGTTTGTCCTGTGGTGATGGTACACAACGGGCCTGGTGTTTCACAACGGTCAATAAAATTAATCTGCATATACTTTAAACGTAGGGCACAGGGCACGTATACTTGGTGTGCCTAATGTCATGTGGCCATTAGCATGCCGACATGAAAAGGAGAAAAAATGCTGAACTTTTCAAAAACTGGGAGTTTGGAAGCCAGAACCTCATCATGATTTCCTCATAGAAAGCTCAGCACCTGTAGCCCCCACGGACGCTGCCACCCAGCCCCTGCCCTGCCTATACTAGAGAAACTAGTGAAGTCACTCAGTAAATCTCAGTGGCATCTCCCTCCAGACTAACTGAAAGGGAAGAAGTTCAAACCTCACATTCCAATCATCCTGGGCCACCTGGAATTTAAAGCAAAAGCATTGCCTTTTTTTTTTTTCCTTGAAATGCATACGGAGTGGAGCGCTGCCTCCCCACTCTGACCTTTCCTTCATTTTAGAGAATTAAATAGAGCTTACTGAAGGGTAACCTTCTCTCTTTTTCCTGCACCTGCACACATCCCAAAGCAAGAGTGCCGAGCCTAAAGGATCCTTGAAAGCAGGGAAACAGCGATGACCTTTTGTGAGGGAGTCTTCCTGGAAAACATCTGGGGGAAAGGTCTTGATGATATTAGAATCAATGTCAAAAGAACTGATCATTGGAGAAAACGCTGAGTTTATTTCCAGGGGAGGCCCATATTCTCAGAAAAGGGAAAACTTGTTGAAATTAATTGAAAAAAAGAGAAGAAATGAACTTCTGCTTTAATCTATATGGATTGAGGGAAGGAGAAAAAAAGAAAATCATGTAAAGTAATTATTTGAGGGTTACTAAGATGATTATTCAAAATTCATTATGGGCAGTTATCTTAGGTGAGAAATCCTGTGGAAGTGTGCCGCGTAGAATAATTCAAATAAGAAATCTAGTGTAAAGGGTTTTAATCCCTTCTAGCTACACTAATATGGTGTGGATGCCGTGTGGGTTCAGACTCAGTTATCTTTCTTGTTGACACACATAAGAATATTTTGGCCGGGCACACATGATTTATTCTTTATATCTGGAGCTGTGCTGTAGTCATTCACCCCTTTTCAAGTCTACTCTGGCAACTTTATCTCGTTTGCAGTTTGCATTTTTTTTTTTGAAAGTGAAAATATATTCTACAGCGTTTGATGTGTTGATTGGTAGGAAGGTAAAGACAGCTGCACAGGGTCCCTTGAGACAGGGCTCAGTGGCTAAATGAAGACCTCTCATGCTTTCTTGTTAGCCAAGATAGATCTACATCCCAATGAAGCAGAGCTAGTCAATAGCAGGGGCTCTCTGCACATGTGACCAGGAGCCACAAATCAGTTTTCCCTGGGACTTAGTTATTGGCATTTTGTGCCGTAGGCTATGCCCTTGCTGCTGCAGGCTGTAATTTTTCCCCGAGTGAAGTTTTTAAAGTCACAGACCGAGACTGGAACTGGGGCTCTCTTGGCAACAAGGCTGTCACCAGCCTGCCAGATA
The DNA here is from genome assembly GCF_018167655.1 of Microtus oregoni. NCBI lineage: Eukaryota > Metazoa > Chordata > Mammalia > Rodentia > Cricetidae > Microtus > Microtus oregoni. The sequence continues at coordinate 75,617,973 of NW_024543059.1, forward strand.
TCAAGGGCCCATCAAATAAATTGAGACTTTAATGTACTCAGTCTCTTACAGCTAAAGAGACTCGGTGCTCCTAGGATTTCCCAGTGCTGTGCTGCCCTCCCTCAGATTTATTTCCAAACATCTGCTTAGTTCTGGCCACCTGTGTTCATTGCACGACTTTAGATGTAGATAGTTTGGCCTTGAAATTTCAAGTCACCCTTTTATTTCTGTCATTTTTGTATCGAGGTCACAGTATTCTTCCTATCGGATTCACTTTGCTTCTAGAAATGTCTTTCCACATTTTACCCCAGTCTGCTTTAAAATCTTGTAATCTCTCTTTGTCTATTTCAATAGGATCCTGAGAGATAGTCTTGCAGTAGGGCCAAGGATGACCTAGGAGGACTATATTTTATTGAACAGAGATGAGGTCTTCGGTCGCCAGACTGTCTTTGAAAGTAGCCAGATGCCTCTTTGTAAGATAGTTGATATTTTAAATTTGAGGCCCCCAGCTGTGTTTGAAATGTTTATGATACTGACTTTCAAATGTTTATGATACTGACTTTCACTACTATTTTCAGGAGGATCAAGGGTTATTTTCATATCAGGAGCCTCATTTTCAGCCACGGGGGCAAGCTCACCGCAACTGTCCATACCCCTGTCGGTGCACAGGCGGCTGACTCCTGCTAGCTGCACAACCTCTTCTAAGACTGAGCTATGAAGCTGTCCTTAGAGAGGAGTGTATTGACACTGCATATCCCCGACAGCACCAGCTCTCATCCTCCTCCATTCTTATGTGAGCAAGGGACAAGAATTTTATCTTCCTCTACCAGTGTTAGGTATTGTTCTTATGTAGAAGTGCAAGCCCCAAATTTTGAGGGTAGCATTTATGAATGGTATGACTGGTATAGGGTGCCCTGGCCTCAAACTGTCCACTTGTTTTCTTCCCAGGACCAGCTAACAGCACTCAAAACAAACTCTTCATGGTTTTCGGGATGGCCAGTCTTCTAGCTTAAATGACCATGCACTATAATGGCTTTGATAGAGCCTCTTCCCCCTGTGTACCTGCTCAGTTCTCCTCATTCTCTGAGTTACAGTTAAACAGCACCTCTTTCCAGACATTAACAGAAGCTAAAGGTAATCTATACTTTTTCTCCTGTTTTTTCATGAGCGAGAGTTGTTAGCTCATATGGGAAAAAAAGGAGGGTAGCAGACACAATTGTTAACTGGCATAACAGTCAGAACCCCATCCAGAAGGAAATGGAAAGAGCAAGATCAAAGGTAGAGATAAAAACATCACCTGCCATCTCTGATATAGCCCCTGTAGATATTAACCCCGTGTTTACTCATAGCTCTTCAAGATCCTGCCCAGTGGTGTCTGAAGTCCCTTAATGGAGTTATTTTATTATCTCTTGCTGGAAGCACTGTAAGGTATCCCCCCGATTTATCTTGTTATTTCTGTCTTAAAGTGGGTATAAGATGCAAGACCTGTCCTGGTATTTCCTGCTCAAAGCCCTCCTCCAGCAAACACCAGCAGGCCACAAGCCCCACATCATTGCCTGCCTGACTTATTCCACTGAACTTGAGGCAACATTTAGCTATTTGTACTGTTTATTGAATCCTCTCGTCCCAAGTAGCATGAGAGCTCAGTACGAGGTTTTATGTGTTCACCTTCCTCCTCTGGCCTCGGTAGCCAGGCCACCTGGTAAGGTCCTCAACACCTATTTATTGAGTGAGGAGTGGATTGTCTAACAGGTGCTCATGCATGCAAACAGCTCAGAGAAAGGGAGAGGGGGAACACTCACCCAACTAACGCCATCTGTGACTCAGCCAAAAGTTACGGATGTCTCCCAAAACCCCCATTCCAATTTCCTATGAATCACACTTGGTAGATCTGAATAAGTCTCCAATAAGACACAGTTGTCTTGTACATATGCTTTTAAGATTATTAAACTCACATATCTTAACTTATTACATTTAGAAGTTTTTGGTTTTCTCATTTTTTTTTCACTATTGGCACTTAGGTCAATTCAGGTATGAATAACTAAAATAAACAGAAATTTCATGATTAACTGCATGTTAATGTCTCGGTTGCTGTTGCCTTAATTATAATTTTAATACATAATATGTGTAATTATAGTTTTTAAAAAAACATTGTCCCTTATTGGCATCCAATGTTTTTCCATAGTGCTTGCTGTATTTTGAAGCCCAGAACATCATATTCCCTAACCAACCTCTAACCAGAATTTGCTTCTCACTTCTCTTAGGATGGCAAGGACAAAGGCACATTTTCAAACTGTACTTTCTGCATCCAGGATGCTCGATTACAGCTATTTTGGCTTCACACTGCACATTCGTAGAATCAAGTCACACATTTTCTCAATGCTGCTGTGCAAACAGAGGGAGAACCAAAGCCAGGGCCTAGAAAAGTAATTCTTGGGTGGCTTGAGGAGTGTGTGGATGTGCTCCATTACTTTCAGCCTCCCGCAGTGCAAGTGATTAGTTAAGGAAACACTCTAAACCTGTTAGTTGTACATCTTTTAAACCGTTTTTAAATTATGGAAAAGATAGTCCTCAAGAAATTAATTAAAGTTTTGAACAATAATACAATAAGGGATATCTGTGTTTGCAGTCTTTTCTCTCTGCTTGCAGACATCTTTCTCTGTCAAGTACATCAAACAGCTAATTAGCCTCATTTTAAGCACTTCCCTGCTCACATTGCTTAAAAGAATCTTTGGGCAGCCTTCTGAGGAGGCTCACACTTTCTGTGCACTGGCTTGCTAAATGTTATCTAGACTTTGAAGGGCTCTGTTCTTCTCATATTGGAGAAAGCTTGAAAACATGTGGTCTTTCTTCCCTCAAAATCAATTCTCTTTGTTTCCCCACTGCTGATCAGCATTTTATAAATAGTCTTGTAAAGATGGCTAAGCCTATTTCACCTAGTAGTTGCTTATTTTCGTTCAATACCTCTGGGTTTGTGGAAGACATCTGAAAAACATTAGCAAGGCTGCTTTTTATTAAGACATGTGGTACCAGAAAGAAAAAAAAAGTATGAGAGACCAAAGTGTTGCTTTCATTTAGCATAAAGTGTTACTACCATGACAAAAGTTTGATGTTTCAAACACTCATTTCAGAAATAACTGCAGGTCACATGATCTAAGGATATCACATGTTAGCACATGTTAAAAGTTATAACTATAACCAGAGACAGAATTTCTGACTCAGAGCTTCCGTGAATCTGAACTATCACATGTCATCTCAAGTTGACTATAAAAATAACTCTGGATGCCAGAGTGCTTCAATTAAACCATGAAATATTGTGATATTTTAACACAGGTGATAGCAAGATTCAGTGCTGAAATAGGCACAAGGCCATGAGTTGCAATCATCTCCTTGAAGCATTATTGTTGAAGGCGGATGTCCAAAATGCTGTCTTCCTTCATAAGTCAGAGGCACACAACAGAATGCAACAAGGGAAGAGCTTGGGGAGGGTGTTATGTTTACAAGATTTCTTGGTCCTTTTCTCCCACCTAGCTGTCTATCCAAATATATGGACATGACCTGGGAAAGGAAGGTAGCAGGTGGTCTAAGAACACAAGAGTATCCACAATAGCAACTTTGTACTAGACCAAGTACAGCAAGGTATTCAGTGGAACCAAAAAGATGCTTGTGAAATAACAGCGATAATATTAGACATCCACTGCTGTCTCCTTGCATTCTTCATATGACTTAAAATCATTTTAAATGCCTTGAAAATATTTAATTAAATCTTTGAAACAGTTACTTGAGGTTGTTACTATTACTTAATGCTTCCACTACTTATCAAAGTAGATGCTTGTGTAGAAAGCTCAAGTCACAAGTCCACAGATTGTATTTAATATTTGACACCAGGTAGTGGAAACCCAATGTCCTGCATCTTAAAATCCCAACAGAACTATGATATGGTAGAAATGGTAGATATTAGTATAGAGGAGATAGAGATAAGATGGAGGTGGGATGGGGAGGAAGCAGAAAGGGACTATTATAGGCCAGAAAATCATTACTTTTTACTTTTTAGGAAATGCCTCATATGAATGCTGCAAACTGACCCAATGGGCAGCCAAGTTTTAAGAAGCAAAGGGGCAATGGTGGAATGGATTTCATTGAAGGGTGTGATGCTTGACCTCTGTATTTGAAGTAAATCACACTGGATTTAACCTTCCTTTTTCTTCTTTTTGTTTTAAGAATTCATTAAAACTGAACCATGAAGCAGTCTTGATGCTTAACAAAGTATATTTTCATACAAAGCAGAAAATAATTTCAATGAAAGTAAATATTATGGCTTCAAAGAAGTCAGGTTGATATATGAACTACCCAAAAGCACTGAAGAAAAAATAAAAACACATGAAAACTTATCCTTCTGCTTTTATTTTTCAGAAGTGTAAACCTGCATTCTGTATTTCAAAGCTATACACCTGAAGCATCAGACATATAGGTATATGTAAATTACCAAGAAGTAAGACATAAGCAGTTTTTAATATGAAGACACAAATGCAAACCTGTTTGTAAGGCACAGTTCTAATCCAGAGTTTACTTTCTATTAAGCTTTCTATGGCAAGAATATCTGAGAAATATGAGTTTTCACCCATCTGGCTTCATAGTGTTATCCTGGGAGTCTCTGGACTTTAGGGATCATGTTTATATTGATACAAAGGTATATAAAAATCCTGGAGGTTTGGGGCTGAGAGTTACATTAACCATCATCTAATCCAATCGACACGCATTGTCATTGGGGAAAATCCAAGACCTAGAAATTAGGATTACTCAAGAAGTTTCCCATCTATATTTGCTAAGAGTCTTCCATTTATAGACAATGCCTGTTTAAGAACATATAGTCAGGCAGTGGTAGTATATGCCTTTAATTTCAACACTTGGGAGGCAGAGGCAGATGGATCTCTGTGAGTTCGAGGCCAGCCTGGTCTACAGAGTAAGTTCAGAAAAGGCTCCAAAGGTACACAGGGAAACCCTGTCTAGAAAAAAACAAAAACAACAACAGCAACCACAATAACAAAAACCCCATATAGATGACGGATGAATGGAGGTCAGGGGCAGCATCATTTGACACCCTATAAGGAGCACTTCCCATTGAATCATACTTACTTGAGAAGTATCTTGGAATTTTGGTTTTAAGATCTTTTACACCTATCTTCCCAGTTTTGTCAGTGGTTTCTTGCCATGTGTTTTCTATCTGAAGTCTAGAAACATTGTCATAGACAGTACATCTAAAAGAAAGGATTTTCCCTCTCTTGGATGTTTTGAAGTAAATGACCTATCACCCTGTGCTGGCTAGATTTTTGTCAACCTCTTACAATTGTGGTCATCAGAGAGGAGGGAACCTCTACTGCAGAAATGACTGTGTAAGATTGTTTGTAAGCAAGTCTGTAAAGCATTTTCTTGATTCATGATTGATATGGAAGAGCTCAAACCATTGTGGGTGGTGCTAACCCTAAACCAGTGGTCCTGGGGTATAGAATACTGTATGCTGTGAATATGTATTGCTCTCATTGGTTGATAATAGATGTTTAATTGGTATATATATATATATATATATATATATATATATATATATATATATTCTAGCCAGGCAGAATAAAGCTAGTCTGGAAAGCCAAATGGAGATACAAGCAAAAAGGAAAGGAGGGCAGAGTTTGAGAGAGATGAGCTAGCTATAAAAGAAGCAAGATGCTAGAAAACAGGTAAAGGCATGAACCGACATGGCAAAATATAGATTAATAGAAATGGGTTGATTTACATGTAAGAGTTAATTAGTAATAAGTCTGAGCTATAGGCCAAACAATTTAATACTATAAGCTTCTGTGTCAGTTGTGCTGGCTTGCTGACTAGTTTTCTTTTTATTTTCATTTCTTTTTTAACTGGACACAAGCTAAAGTCATCTGACAGAAGGGAACCTCAACTACATAAGACTGGCCTGCTAATATTAGCACCAGATTTCCTCATGGTGTGGACCCTCCTAGATGCTTTGGTTTAGGAACCAGTTGTATGCTCAGTTTTGGGGACCATCAACCCCTTCAGTTCACTTGCTTCATTTGAATTCTTCCTGCCTTTTCCTTCCATGCTTTCGTGCGTGCTTTGAACCTTAAACTTGGGTCATCCTAGCTTACTTCCTTTGGGGTCAGTTCTTTGTCCTTCCAGGTCCTCTGACTTCACCAAGGCCTCCCGACCAACAAGATTAAATAATCTTGAATAATTAAATTATCAAAATAATTTCAAAGAAAGTAGATAAACTAATTGCAGTTCTCAAAACACCCATTTCAATTACAGGAAGAAAGGGTGCTATTGGGGGCACCTAATGTTCCTAATTACACATCTTATCCTGTAAGTATAGCCAACTGAGTAGCATAGCAAGAGGGTAAGCATGCCTTGATCTGTTGTCTCTAAGTAAAGTGTCATCTATCATGATATGTTCTTAGTTAAATCCCTATTGCAATATTTTAGCTCCTCTCTTGGTGATTAGGGTTTTTATTCTGAATTTAGAATAGAATTCAGAATAAATTTAGAATTTATTCTTTCATTCCTATAGTCTATGAGATTGCTAGGATAACTGGAACAATTTTGAAAGATACATATACCAAGGACAGTATTAATTTTATAAAAGACGTCAAGCAGACTTTTTTGGCACTACTAAATTCTTAGAGTGAAATTTTACTTAAACATTTCACTTCTGGTCCGGCTAAATGCATTTATACTGAAATTATTAAGAGTCCGTAGATTGTTTTGGGAATTTACATGAGAAGAGTCTTCCTGATAAGATAAGAAAAGAAAATTTTCATCTGTTGCTCCAACTCATGCCGCATGAGAAACACACAGACTGACACTATGAAACTGTTTTATGAACAGCATGTAAGTCTAGCTTCTGAAGTTTTAGTCAAATATACTTAAACTACATGTTCATATAACTATATATCAGCAGCTGTCAAGGACTTGGAAGGTTTCTATACCCATGGCTTTTAGAGCAAGCAATGCATGCAAATCTAGTTGCCTAAGAAAAGATGTACTGAGCTGATTCCCAGAGGAAATGCATATTATGAGAAAAATTAAGCTGTATTTGCAGAGTACCTCAACTTCTAATTGAACTGTTCATTTCTTCTTTAGTTCTTACAATTTAAAGTATTTTTCAGTATTCCCAAGAAAAATTTTATCTCATCGTGACAGTGACTCACTTTTCATTTGCAAATACACAAAATATTCCACTGAGAAGAGAGATGGTCTGTCACTAATCTAATCAGGTTTCCATATAGATGACTTCATTGCATTCCCAATATTTAGCCATAGGATACAATGTTCAGTGAATACTCAAGCACATATATCTTTGAAGGTGCAAGTATGTGCATTAATACATTTTCAGAATGAAAATAATTGACTGAATATTATCTGCAACTATTTTGATGAATATACGCAAATTTATTTTCATGGCATTATTTTTATCATATCCTAGTCATATAAAAAATACTTGCATACTTGCATAGGATATGACTTGCATATATCAATACTATATATCAATATAGTGATATGGAGATTGTTGCTCCTACTTTGGAATTTTGGGAGACTGGCAAGTGAAAACGGTGTCTTAGTGTGATATCTTTACCCTACAACCTTCATCATCAGTGAAGATGAACTGCTTTCTGCTAAAAACTATTGGAACAACTTTTTTAAAATACAAATATCTTTTATGTCTTGCTACATTTTGTATAGCTTTTCAAATGTAATCTTTAAAATTGCCTAATCATATATCGTATGTGTCAGTCTTCATTACTTCATATGGACCGTTTATTTCTAAAGATTGAATTCATGCTGCTTTGAGCTCTTCTGATCAGTACTGGCATAGTTACTTAAGAGTATATAACATTTACTCTTACTATATTCATTCCTTGAGACCCCAAATTTTCATTAACCTCATGTACCCCAACCTGTACTGGAGCAAAGGTGAGAGAATGTGGGTAAGACAATGCAGAAGTGGCTGCTTTTCAAAAAAAAATTTCTCATGTAACAACACAGTTCTGTATCACACTAAATTGGGGAAATGCCAATTTTAATAAAGTTAAATAGATTTCTGTAGCATGGGGCCTTTTAGGATTTTTATTCTACTCATGAATATCCAAGAAGATGGCAAACACAGCATACAGCGTTTTTTTGTTTTGTTTTGTTTTGTTTTTCTGCCCAAGTCTGTGGAACTAAACCTGACTTGTTTATGCGTTGTTTTCTGTAGGGCCCATGGGTCTACCTCTGCTCCTGGGGTTCATTTTGAGGACAGTCTCTGCCCTCACTCTTTCAAAGCTTTTTGAAGGTCAGCCTTTACCTGCTCCCAATCAGTAATATTAAAGCCCCCTGCATGTAGAAACCAGGGGCTAAACTTTAAAACCATCTTAATGATCTCTTGCGCTGTCTCAATTTTAATACCAGTGCCTTCTTTCTCTAAAAGAACTAACAATTGGCCCGTTATTCGGCCCGTTAACACTGGAACAGAATTACTTGCACCCATTTTCAATTCACCCTCACCATTCAGTTTCTTACCTGCTGGCCAGCCTTCTGAGGGTGATCTCTCAGGGGTCGCCTACTTCCTGCTCTCGCTGATGGGTCTCCGACTGTGGCTCCTGATCATCCCAGCGGTGCCTCCAATTGTAACACTTGATTCTGTGTTACCTTCTCAGTACAGTTCACGTGCCACTGTACCGTCCACGAGCCGGGCAAGGGCCTGAAGATTGAAAGAACACACAAGAGACCTGGGTCATTCAAAAGGAGATTAGCCCAATGTCGTTTATTCAAACATAGGAAAATCCTTATATTCCTAGCTGCTGCACAATGGAATACCCCCCAGGCAAGTGGGAAATACCATGCCCAAGGTGGAGTAAATGCCCTATAGCTAATCACCAGGTGGGGGAGAGGGAACAGAGTAAACACTGGTTGGCCAGAGTCTGTCCTCAAAATGAACTCCCCAGAGCAGGGGTAGACCCATGGACCCTACAGTCTTCCCTCCCTCTATCCCATCAGCTCTGTTTCCAAACTCCTTTGGTTGGAACCACACACAGCAAAGAGATATTTAAGTTACTCTATACTGATAAGCAATTCTAATTCATACAGCAACTGAAAATAGGTAAATGAAAGACTAGAAAAAATTCATCTGTGGAGTTAGGGAGATGACTCAGTTCGAAACTGCACTTGCTGTTTGAGTAAGGAAACCTGAGGGAGTCTTCAGAACCAGCATAAAAAGCTGAGTGTGGTGAAACCCTGGGGAGGGCATGTAACTCCAGAACTTTTGATTGTGATGGAAGGAAGCTAACTGGCATCCCCCGGTCATCAGCCAAGCTCAAGGTTTTATATGTGATACTGTCTTAGATGATTAGGCAGATGCTAGCACAGTAGAACACTTGGCATGCTCCTCTTTTGCCTATATGCCCAAAGACATGCACTTCTGCTCTCGTGTACTACATATAGCATACAGAGAGAGGGGGTAGAATAAAATTACATTTATCGAGTTGCTTTTAGAGACACAGAAATTCTATGTAAAAATGTAGAAATCACCCAATGAGAAATATTAAACCATAAAAGAAGAAACACAAACAAGTCAAACTATCTTTTCAGTTTGGTTTGGAAGAAGCAATCTGTGGACACAGCTATAAAGAAAGCCCAGGAGCTCCTCAGCCTGCGCATTGCGGTGACAAGCCAGCAGTTCCCCAGCTTTGAGAGGCAGAGAGGGTTGGAGCCATTGTCAGTTCGATTCCATAACTATAAATAAAAGGAAAGAAAGACAAAGAAAAGAAAGCCAAAATGAAATGAGAAGTCATTTAGGATCCTTATCTTATGGAGTAAGGGAGGAAGATGGCTCCCAGGAAGTCACTAGGCTGCCTACTAGGTGAGCAAGAGTTATAGTGCCTGCTTGGATTCTCCTCTGTGCTACCAATTCAGTGTTTCTGTCAAGACAGCTCTAAGCTATCCCAGTGGTTCACTTCTATCTTGTCTGTTATACCTTAGTCCTGTAGAAATCCTCAAAGTTCTTTGTCCTTTGTGTTATATTGATGGTGTTTCACAAATTAAAGACCATGGGCATATATTGGGAGATTCTAATAAACATTTCAGTGCTAGGTAGAAAGAAAAATCTTTTTAATATTGAACTGGGGCAAAGGAACAGTACCAGTGGAGAGAACCAAGAGAGCAATAGGCCATGTTTGCTGGACATTTGTATTTCATAACTCTGGGGCATGCTGTTTGCTGTGCATTGGAAGTACTGGGATATGAGGGCACACAGAGGCAGTAAGGAGAAAGGAATTGCCCAAGAGACTACTGGAAGTTGAAAAGGTAGAAATCTAAGCATTCTTCTCTGGTGCTGTAATATATCACTGACTTGAAGGACCATGAAAGAAGTGGTTTATTTACATTACATGTTCTAGTACATCACCAAGGGAAGTCAAAGCAGAAACTCAGGGCAGAAACCTGATGATGAATGGGCAGAGAGACACTGTTTACCGGCTTGCTCCCTGGGTGTTGTTCAGTCTACTTTCTTATACAACCAGATCAGTGTATTGGAGTCTCCCACATCAATCATCAGTCAAGAAAATGTCCCACAGGCTTGTCCACAGTTCAAGTCAAAGGAAAATATTTCTCAGTGGAAGTTCCCTCTTCCCAGGTGAGTTTAGTTTGCATCAAATCGACAGAATGAACCAGCATAGTTGGTGAGACTCTCCAGAAAGTTCTGTGAATGTCAAACCTGTCAAGGAAAACAGTGATCCCAGTTTCTGAAGTTTCCACCACATCTTTGAGGTGTAACAGGGCAAGTCAACATTTTTATCTTCCGTTACATCTCATATCTTCCTAAGTGTTTCTGCATACCTGAAATTCAAGGAGAGGATAGTGTGTTCTTCAGTTGCTAGATCTCCTGAAGCAGCAACTGGCCCCAGGCAGAAAATGAGATGATCTGATACTTTAGACATAGATAGGAGTAGTAGTCTCTGCTAAACAGCTGTGTTTTTATGTTCTGGCAAATGCCATAAACAGAACATCTTCAGTTTAGCTTCCTTCTCAACTGTTACGGACATAATGGCTCACAGCATGCTCAGATTTATAATACTGATCCCCCTTTACTAAACCAGTTATTTTTCTTCTCTTTTTAAAAAGATTCCTTTTGGAATATAGCTATACATTGTATCCAGGAATATTGAGAGTCATGCCTTCTATGATGCTTTGCCATCGCGTGATGAAATGCTCTATTTATATTAAAATGAAGGTGCTCCTAGGGGAGACATAGACGAGAATGAAACGACAAACAGAGCTTTAGGATGGAATATGTGAAGTGACAGAAATGGAAGCTCTTGTTACAGAATGGCCCAGAGGACCGGAGGAGACTTCCAGCAGGCACTTTGGTGGCTGGAGCACTCCCAGCAAGCAGCTAATCAAGTCAGTCCTATTCCTGAACATCTCGACTGATGGGTCATTACAATACTATTTTCCTTTTCTTTTAATTGAATGAATTATTTAGTCGAATAAACATATCTGCACATCAATATTGTGATGGGAATCATCTGTTTACTCCATGTAATTAGTTGGGTCAGGCACAAAAACCATGTTAAACTTAATGTGATACTACACCAGCCTTGTCAAACAAGAAAAGACTGACTTCTTTCCTTGAACTTCCGTTTTCATGGTAATGACATAGATAAGGTGGGGAGAAAAGGAGCATAGGTTTACACGGGAGCCATGATCCCAAGTCACTATTTTATTTTCAAATGAAGAGCTACCAAAAATGAGGTATGAGAAAGACCTAGTTTTCCAGAGATATATATTCATACATTCATATATACACATATACATATGCATTCTCTCTACATATAGATACATATTCATACATTTGTATATACACATACACATACGCATTCTCTCTACGTATAGATACATATTCATACATTCATATATACACATTATATTCTCTCTACATATAGATACATACATTATATACATTGGGGGTTTGGGGGATGTAAGTTCATTATTTATTGGATATCATATTTGATTAAGTCATAATTTAAGATTTCCTCTACAGCTAAAGCTTATTATTCATAATTGATTTTGATTAAGCAAATGTTTATAAATGTATTTAAAATTATTTTTCCTTGAAAGCAGTTCTTAAGATTGTTATTGAAAGTTATGCATCCTTACAGAAAATAGAGTATGTATTACATAGTTTCAGCTGCATACGAATTAGATGGATTCTCTGAGACATTTGGATAGGTATGTGAGTTGATCTTTAAACAAATTGGACTTTTGTCTAGGTGTGGGCTCCTCTCTTAACACTTATTATATAATTTTTAACATATGGGAAACTCTTTTCCAGATGAACTAATAATTATAATGCGTGAGGCCACATTTTTCTATCAATATATAGATAATTTATATTCCAAGTGTTTGCACAATACCATAATTTAAAACTCTGATGGAGGAAGGTCATTGGCTAATAAAGGCACTGCCATGGCCCATTTTATTGGTTAGAGGATAGGTGGGAGGAGTAAACAGAACAAAATGCTGGGAGGAAGAGGAAGTGAGCTCAGAGACTCCACAGCTCTCTCGGGAGCAGACGCCTCAGAGAGAGACGCCATGCCCCGCTCCCGGGATGAAGCTCCGACCCAGGATGGACTAGGCTGGAATCTCCCCGGTAAGCGCACCTTGGGGTGCTACATACAGATGATTAGAGGTGGGCTAAATTAATATGTGAGAATTAGCCTAGAAGAGAATGGGCCAGGCAGTGTTTGGAGGAATACAGTGTCTGTGTAATTATTTCGGGGCATAAGCTAGCCGGGCAGGCAGCCGGGGTGCTGGGGACGCAGCCCCGCCGCCCTTATTACTTCATATGGCGCCCACGTGGACAACTGCTTCCACATAAAGCCTGAGACAGCTTGGGAAGTAATTCTAGAACAAAGTGAAAGCATTGTGCCTGGTTTCTTGGTAGCAGCAATTTCTTGGTTCTACTCTGCTTGCTAGAGGCAAGCAAGCGCCTCATCTAAGAGAGGCTTCCTGACTCAGCTTTAGCTGCAAAGCCTGCAGCTCATTAAGAGGTCCTGCCACGAAACACTTAAATGGTGTTGACGGAAAGCTGAAGGCATGCTTTTCGGTTTTCAGCCGTAGCAGGAAAAAAGCTGCGCCGTTTAAAAATGCTGGCTTTCTGGGCCATCCTGCCAGGGCAAACTCTGACTGTTTAAGGCAGGAGGGCCGGCTACCAAGAGAGGACGTGAATGTTGTCTGTTGTAGCTCACTTGCTGGCAGGGACCTTGAAATGCCATACAGTTGTTGCAGTAAACATGGCTATAGCCTGTATATCCACCATGAGGCTGGAAAGCTAAGAAATGGACTGGATCCAGCTGGCAAAGCCACGCCTTTAGTCCTACTGAGATTGCTTGGTAAATTAAAGATTCATGTGGTCAGAAAAAGAGAGATATACAGTAAAGAGAGATTCAAAGGCAGAGAAAATTTCTGAATGGTTTAAAGTGTGTTAAAAATATATGCAGACTAAAAGTTGAAGTTCTTAAAGTAAAAAACATATAAAAGGAAGAGAGTTGTTGTGTGTGGTAGCACATGCCTTTAATCCGAGTGCCTAAAAGGCAGAGACAAACAGATCTCTGTGAGTTCAAGGTGTAGCAGTGTACACCTTTAATCCCGAATGCCAGGGAGGCAGAGACAGGCGGATCTCTGAGAGTTCAAAGACAGCCTGGTTTACAGAGTTACTTCAGGTCAAAGATACAGAGAACCTATCTCAAAAAGCAAAGAGTTAAAAGTAAAAATAAACAAAATAGAGGTTAAAACAAAGCTGCACAAAGATGGAAAATACACAGAGAATCTTGATACTGTATGCTATTATGCTCTCTTTGAATTGTTTGAATGCTGAGGAAGGAGCACACCCTGCTAAAAGATATTTATTTATAAATGCTGCTGAACTAATCCGACATAGATATTTTGATGCCTTGACTTTGAATTTGGATCTAAGGATATGATACTTTGGAAAGGAGTTTCTTATTTTGTTTTCACAGAGGATGAGACACTGTTCATTTCTTCTATTCCGATTTGGTATGATGGACCACGCCCTCCTGAAGGGTTGCAGTGAACATCTTCAGAAAATTGCTTCGCTCAACTGCCAACTGAGATGAAACTAGCACACAGGTTATACCATGAAAGACCTAATTAACGACGCCCCCATTCAGCAGGAAGCAGTTTGGAGAGAAAAAACTGCGCCCATGTTCCCAAATATGGTTTATAAATGTTCTTTTACATTTAAATGGGGATATGATATAGATATGAATAATTTGCATTAGTATAGATTTTGCTTTATTGATAGAGATTTAAGGTCAATTTTGTTATATGTATAAGTGTTTCTGATTTTGATTAAGGTATTGTAATTGTGTAGTTCATTTAAATATGCACTGTATAATTAAGAAATATAGGTTGTTAATGGATTATCATCGATGATAGTAAAGCTTGTAGTCATGTTAGTTAGATTTTCTAGATATATAGAGATATATTTTAGATAAACATTCTTCATGTCTTTCAAAGATTACAGAATAGGACATTTAATGTTTTAATAACTGAGGACTTTTCATGACAATGAGACACTCTGCTCCTGGCAGCACCAATGTACTTCAAGAGGAAGATGGGCATCGAAGAGGCACCTTATGGAGTTTGATAGCCATTTGGGCAAGAAACTGTTCTTGCCTGGACTATCGCATAAACTGGACACAGAGAACCTGCAGAGAGAGGACTACTGAACTTGCCTAAGGTGAGATGATCTTTTGGGGTTCCTGATTCATTTTGAAAGAGTCTGCAAGACATTCTGCAGAACACAACAGATAGTGACTGAACTGACTTTGAATTTTCCTGCTTTATGGAAATGTCTGCTGGATACCATGGGCCTGAAGGCTGAAGATGGATGCCCCAACGGTACAGAGGAACTTTGGGTGACTGTCCAGGCAGCGAGATGTCTCTGTCATTTCTAGAGTTTTAAAAGTTGCTTTTTTCTTGTTTGCTTAGGTAGTATTGTATCTTTCTGGAGTCTTTGATGGAGTTAAGAATAGTTAGTTATAGTTAGAGTTTTCCTTAGTTATGATAAAGATTATTGTAACTTTTACTTGATAACTGTTTTGTTATATGTAATTTTGCTATGTTAAAGCCTTTTTTTTGTTTAAACCGAAAAAGGGGAAATGATGGAGGAAGGTCATTGGCTAATAAAGGCACTGCCATGGCCCATTTTATTGGTTAGAGGATAGGTGGGAGGAGTAAACAGAACAAAATGCTGGGAGGAAGAGGAAGTGAGCTCAGAGACTCCACAGCTCTCTCGGGAGCAGACGCCTCAGAGAGAGACGCCATGCCCCGCTCCCGGGATGAAGCTCCGACCCAGGATGGACTAGGCTGGAATCTCCCCGGTAAGCGCACCTTGGGGTGCTACATACAGATGATTAGAGGTGGGCTAAATTAATATGTGAGAATTAGCCTAGAAGAGAATGGGCCAGGCAGTGTTTGGAGGAATACAGTGTCTGTGTAATTATTTCGGGGCATAAGCTAGCCGGGCAGGCAGCCGGGGTGCTGGGGACGCAGCCCCGCCGCCCTTATTACTTCAAAACTCCTTTCTTCTCAGCCTCTATCAAAAAAATGCAGATAAAAATAATATACAGAAAGGACTGCTTAAAAGATGACATGTATCTATTATTCCAGACTCAACGTGCACTCCCCGATGAAATGAGCTTCATAGCTGGATGGCATTGTATTGACCATTTTCCTTGAGAATGATGCCAACAGCTCCGTGAAAGCTGCCATTCTGTCCACTTTGAAAGTGTTTCCGAGGATATAAGTGCCTGTATGACACGGTGCTGATCTTATGAGGACCACGGGGAACAATTTCCCTTGGATATTAGTGACAGCAATAATTTTCCTTCTAGCAACTGTTCAGATTTTATCTTGTATTCCTTGTAAATTGTGGAACTGACTGGAATCCTATTTTCCCACCAATTTCTAAAAGCTAGAGACAGATTTACATTCATCAGGAACAAGACTTTATAGTAAGGAATTTTTAGGAGTATCATTCCTGCTTCAGTTTTATGACCCTACTAATATTTTCTTCATTTTTATCTTCCCTGATTTTTATATCTAATATCATATTATTTTTCCTTTTAGACTGATAACATACTGCCACAATTAGCTAATATATATTCCTATTTTCTTATTTATTTCAAAACACATTTTATAAGTTTGACAAAATATGTACACTAATATTTAAAATATGATTTTTTGAAATAAAAAGAGGTTAAAATCCATCTCTAATTTTTCTTTTAATCTTTCCTGACTGTTATATTGAAATACTTTACTCTGTATAATTTATAGAAACAGGAATGTATTGTTCATAGTTCTAGAAGCTGGAATGCTCCAAGATACTGGTAGATTTGGTGTCTATAGAAGACTCATTACTCAGAAATGATATTTTTTTATGTTTCCATGTGATAGAAAAAGAGGTAAGCAGTTTTCCTCAAGCACTTCAATAAATCCATTAAAGTTACTTGTTGGGGCAGAGCCATTATGACAGGACAACTCCTTAATGTCTCCGCTTTTATTAATATTGTATTCAGTTTTAATTTCAGTACACGAATTTTATGAGAGACCATAGTGATGGCCAAGGTTACTTTTTCCAACTTGGGGATGCAGGACACAATCAAGGCATTATCAACAATATGATTACAGTCCTTCATCAGTTACAAAGCAACTGAAGATGGGTCACAACTTTTATTCTTTCTTCTATTGTCCCTGGACACTTTATCCTTTATCCCATTTGTTCTGGAACATTCTTACTCTTAATGAATATGTTCTACTTCTGAAAATACTTTTTCTTTTCTCAGAGTTATTTTTGCACTAATGTGAAGATAACATTACCCAAGTGATATTTTAGACACAGGATAGAACATTAAATGATTGTGTGTGGGGGGCATACTATTATTTGCTATGTGATTTTGGGGAACCAATGTCCTTTTCTGTTCTTAACTTCATCTGTAAAAAATAGAGATAATGATGATTTTTACTGTTCAGTTTGATGAGAATATTAAATGAGTTCATAGACACAAGTCTCTGAGGGTAACTCTCTCCAGAAATGTTTAGTATAGTATTGCCAATATGGAGAAGTTAATGTTTAGTACAGTATTGCCATTATGGAGAAGTTAATGGAAGTTTCTCAAAAAAGAGAATAAAAGTGAAACTGCAGTGTGACCCAGTTGTCACATTTCTGTTAAATATTCAATCAGAATGGAAATGATAAATTTAAAAAAATTACTGCACTTCTGTGATTGCTGAAGCGTTCTTCACAATAGCTACGCTACGGATCAAGCTACGTAACCATCAGCTTTTGAGTGGATATTAAAGACTTTCCGTGGAGACCAAATAGAATGATATTCATACAGAAGAATGGAATCCTATCATTTGTAGGAATGTAGTAGAGCTGGAGAACAAAATATTAAGTAATCCAGGAGTAGATAACAACTGTACTTTCTCTTTAACATGTACAAGAAAAAAAGAGGTATATATGCATGTCACACAGAGATTACCAGAAGCTAGGGAATGAGATGAAGAAGGATTGTATCACAGGTACAAAATGCAGACAAAGAATCTTTTCTAGTATCACACATGGTAGGGAAATGATAACTCACAGGAAACCATTACACATTCTATGAAAAATTAGAAGGCAAGAATTTGGAGGTCTCAAACAGAAAGAACCTATAAGGAAATGAAAAAGTCTTAACTACCTTGATTGAATCAATACACAATATATACACACGATGAATGATTATTTTGAACCCTGAAAATACATATATTATTACAGCAAAAATCTACAAAAGTAAATATTTAAAAATTGTTCTTTTAATTTATAATCTTTTAAAAAATTAAACATTTTAGGGAAATTGTAAGTGGTTTAAATGATGTGAAAGGTACAAATAAATTTGAATTAAAATATTTTTAAAGTTACTTGTGACCTTAAAGCATGCTCTTGATAATCTGAAATAAACTGGTGTTATAAGAAATTCACTTGTGAGATACATAGTAAAGATGTCTATATTGTCTATAATACAAGTAGTGTCATGGGAAGCTACCACATAAAACCGTGATCTCATTTCATAAGAGACTACTGGATCTAAGAATACTGGGTCACAACAACCAAAGGGAAAAAAATAAACCAATCCATCTGTTTGAGCAAGAAAATCTTGGATCTAAATCTCAGCCTCTCCATTTAATAAACATATTTATTTTTTATGTTCATCCTTTAATTTTGAAGTTTCTTTATATGTAAGACAAAATGAAAATGCTTTTTTTGAAATTGCCCCCCCCCATTCATTTTTGAAAATGGCCTGACTTGGGTCCCTCCTTGTTACTTAGTTTCTTAGTTTTTCAGAGGTTGTGGATTGTAGCCTAATTAGTTTTCTCTTTACATCTAATATCCACTAACAAATGAGTACATATCTAATTTGTCTTTCTGGGTTTGGGTTACCTCACTCAGCATGTTTTTTTTTCTATTTCCATACAAGATATCATTTTTTACAGTTTAGTAATACTCCATTGTATTAATTAACATTTTCTTTATCAATTCTTCAGTTGAGGGGAATCTAGGTTGTTCCAGGTTCTAGCTATTATGAATAATATTGCTATGAACATAGTTGAGCAAATATCCTTTTGGTATGATTGTGCATCCTTTGGGTTTATGTCCAAGAGCGCTATTACTTGGTCTTGAGGCAGATGGATTCCCCATTTTCTGTGAAACTGCCATACTGATTTCCAAAGTGGCTATACAAGTTTATACTTCCACAACCAATGAAGGAGTGTTCCCTTTACTTCATATCCTCTTCAGCATGAGCTGTCATCAGTGTTTTTGATCTTAGCCATTCTGAGAGGTGTAATATGGTATCTCAAAGTCATTCCCGTGGTGACTAAGGATATTGAACAATTCTTTAAATGTATTTCAGCCATTTTAGATTCTTCTGCTGAGAATTCTCTGTTTAGATATGTACATCATTTTTAAACTGGATCTAAGAGAGACATGCATGGATGTCCCTGGGAGGAGAAAATATATATTATCTCTGAGTAAATTAGGAGCATGGAGAGAGGGATGAAGGAAAGGGGCAGGAGAACATGAGGGAACAGGATGGTTGAGTTGGGGGAGGAATACAGAGGGAGAGAAAGGAGGAAAGAGATATCTTGATAGAGGGAGACATTATGGGGTTAGAGAGAAACCTTCTGCTAAGGGCAATTCCCAAGAGTCCACAAGGATGGCCCCAGTTAAGATTCCAAGCAAGAGTGGAGAGGGTACCTGAACTGGTCTTCTCCAGTAAACAGTTTGATGACCACCCTAATTGTCATCATATAATCTTCATCCAGTAAGTAATGGAAGCAGAAGCAAAGATCCACAGCCAAGCACTGGGCTGAGCTCAGGGAGTCCAGTCAAAGAGAGGTAGGAGGGATTATTATATGAGCAAAGGGGTCAAGATCATGATGAGGAAACCCACAGAGACAACTGACAGGAGCTAGTGAAAGCTCACCTACTCTGAACTGACAGCTGGGGAGCTTGCATAGTACCAACCTATGCCCTCTAAAATGTGGGTGACAGTTCTGTGGCTTGGGCATCTGTGGGGCCACTAGTAATGAGACCAGAATTTATTCCTAGTGCATGAATTGGCTTTTTGGAGCCCATTCCCTATGGAGGGATACCTTGCTCAGCCTAGATAGAGGGAGGAGGAGCTTGGTACTACTTCAACTTGATATCCCAGACTTTGTTGACTTCCTATGGGAGTCAACAAGCCTTACCCTTTCCGAGGAGTAGAGGGGGGCTTTGTTGGAGGAATGGGAGTAGGAGGGGAGGGGAAATTATGGTTGGTATGTATAATGAAAAAAATCTATTAAATAAAAAATAATAATAAAATGACCTGAGAGTTCAAGAATATAAACTTAAACATACATGACTTCTTCAAGTTTTGGATGGGGTTCTCACACAACACCTTTCCCCTACTCTGTGGTGGGAAATAGTTATGATTCTTGTTTCAACTTCTAGGAATAGATCTTGGCTCTGACATCTGAGATGTATTTCCTTTAAAAAAGAAATCTCTAGCACTGGGATTGAGTTATTCCCTCTGCCTGATTCCTTGCTGTCTATGGGAAGTCCAGATATTCCTTATGATGTTGTGCCTTATTCCACAGAGTTCAAACTAAGAGTTTTCCCTCATTTAATAATTATTTTTGAGATGGGACTATCTTCTTTGTTCTTGCAGACAAAATCTTCTCATCACTGTTCATGAGGAATGTTCATGGGCATCATTCAAAAAGTAGAGAAGATATGGAATGGGCACACTGATAAAAATCTGTGTGATCTCTCAGATCTCACAAGGATAACTACAAAGTCTTCACCTGATACATAATGTTGCCCTTGTTCCAACAGGTATGGTTCAGTGCTAAAGAGCTGCAGTGGCAGGAGGGAGTTGCAATAGAGGATTCGAGTTCTTGCTGCCTGTTGTTCTACTAAGCTTTTCTGTCTTGCAATACCCAGTATTGCTGAAAAGAAACCTGAGAAGGAAAGGGTTTGTTTGGCTTCCAAATCTCTGTCACAGCCTATAGCTGTTAGAAGCAAGGATAGGAACTCAAGACAGGAACGTGGAAGAAGGAAATGGAGAGGAGAGACCACAGTGCTTACTGGCTTGCTGCCCTCATCTCAGTAAGCTTGCCTTTTTTTATAACTCAGGACTACCTACTCACATCTGGCCTTCCCACAGTAGGCTGGGCCTCCTATATTTATCAACTGAGAAAATGCACCAAAGAAATGCTTGCGTACCGGCGTGATGGAGGAGACTTCCCAAGTAAAGTTCCCGCTCTCAAATGCCCCCTATTTACATCAAATTGATAGAAGTGAACCAGCACACCTGTGCAGTCAGCTTAGCTCTACCCTTAGCCCTGACACCTCCCTGGGAGGGCCTTCATGTCACCCTCAAGCACTTCTGCTGAGATCTCATTTGGGGAAGAATTTACTCCATTCTCAATAGTCAGTGTTTTTCTAATCTTACACCACCACCCAGCTACACCACTCAAGACCCATAAAATAAAATAGCAAGTGCACTTTGGAAGGGTTGGGTGGGAAGACTCCTACATGTTGTCATATAGAGTGTTGAGAACGGCACTGCAATTGTGGAGCTTTAATTTAGCTTGTTGCCTTAATTACCTACTCTGACTCTCAGCCCTCACTCTTAGCTTAACTCATAACACGCTTACGTTAGCCTTTGTTTTTAAGAATGATTTGTACTAAAGCATTTTACCAGCCAGAGAGACTGGGACTAAGAAACTTTTATTTTCCCTACTTTGTAAGTTCTGAGCTTTTTATGCTCTTCTCTAAATTCTCAAACACTCTATCAGTGAGCTCCTGTCTCTGTCTCTCTTCAAGTGCCTTATTATAACCATCTAGAGTCAGGCTATTGGCCCTCACACTATTCTTTATCAAATGAACATGTAACCAGTGGATTAAGGATATCTCCTGACTTTCAAACTGCCATGGGGGACATGTTTTCAATTGTTCTGCGCTAAAAAGCAGAGGTCATCCTTTCTTCACTCCCTAGCATTCCCTTATCCATTGTAGCTCCTCTGTAAATTTCTGTTCACATTGCTGCTAGCCAACTGCTGCTGGCCACACTGCCCAGTGTCAGTGCTACATCTGATGTAAAGTTCTATAAGTTAGCTCATCAGTTCTAACACAGATTTCCTTAGCAATTATTTTTCTCAGTGAAACAAAAGCAAACTGTAGTGAAATGTACTGTCTTAGGTAGTAAGAATCTGTTACTTCTCTGGAACTTAGAGGCTAAATAGTTGCTTCTCTTGTGTCTACACATGTGACTATGTCTCATTGTAGGTTAGCTTCTCAGGAAGGATCCAGAGGGCCCTGTTTGTGTTTGTCAATGGTCACTTGGTTCTATCACCTGCCATACCACATTTCTTTTCAGATGATGTTTCATTCTTTGGCATGTTAAGCAAACGTCTGCTCACAGCTGTCTCAGGACAGTTTCTAAGAACAAGAAGGTGGAGACTACAAGATCACCAGATGCCACACTTCTAGTGCTCACATAATGTCATCTCATTTGTGGCTTCTTCGTAGTCTACAAGGCCAACCCAGACTGTGATGTCAGGGAAACGAGTGCTGGCTCAGTGGGAGGAGTTTCAAAGGCTGAAGAACGCTTAATGTTCTGTAATAATAGTTTCACCTAAATAAATGGGCTCTCACATGGACAGAAAAAAAATCGCTTCTTCTATAGTGGCAATAACTTGCTGCCAGCTGTTCCCAGCTGCATCTCCTGAATGAGGGTTGGAAGCCCCGGCCTCTTCACAGAATCTAGAATACTGGCTGTGATTTCTTTCCACAATACCCTTGTACCCGGATGTTGCCTGACTGTGCATTGCCTTCTCCTTGCAGCTTCTGTTTTGCTTTTTTATTTATTTATTTATTTATTTATTTATTTATTTATTTATTTTGTCTGTATGCTTGAAGGCCAGAAGAGGGCGCCAGACCTCTTTACAGATGGTTGTGAGCCACCATGTGGTTGCTGGGAATTGAACTCAGGACCTTTGGAAGAGCAGGCAATGCTCTTAACCACTGAGCTTTTTGTTGAAGTTGGAAAGTGACTCTTACTCTCTGCACACTAGGGTATGCTAAGGAGTTTCCAGGCAGTCCGTTCTCCTGAAAGCCCCATCTCTGCACCACCATCCACACCTCATGCCTATCAGAGGTGAGCCCATGTCTGATGCTTCCCACAAAAAGCAAGGTCTTAACTCCAAGAAAGATGACTTTTTATGTTAGTAAAAATGGCAACTATCTTTTTCAGCAGTGATGTACGGAAAGATTTATTAAGAAAGGTTTATGTTTTAATTTACAGTGACCATGGAGTTTCCATACGAAGTTCTAGCAGAGACTGCAGTTTAAAAAGAAATGCCACCAAAATAAGAAAACCGGGAAAGGAGTTTGATACGAGTGGAGGCAAATACTGCACAAGATAAAATGGTGCTGTACCAAGGACTCTTCTGCCTGCTCTCCGTCCACAAGACTGACAGTTCAGCGTGGTCTTACAAAATGATTGCCACCGAAAGGAGACTGGTGCTTGGCATTAATCCATAGGATATTTTATACCTCTACACATACGAGAACGAACAAACTAAGAGGATTCAGAGGGGCAAGAGTACCCAGGTAAAATTAATCACTTCTCTCATAGTATAAATAGAAAAGAACTCCATGTAAGGACAACAACTTTCCCAAGTGAGGAAAAGTCATTTTATCAGAGCTGAAAACCCAGGATGAAAGAGTTAGCACAGCTTAGCCGGGCCCAGAGTAAGCCCAAAGCAAACCTTCCAACTGTTGTTGAATTACAAGGGAAAATTTCTCAGAAAGTTTCCTCTAAGTACACACCTTACAAAATCCCAGCTTTTCTAAGAAAGCTAAAAGCTAAAAATAATACTATTTTTTATTATTTAAACTAAGGATGAATGGAAAATTTGCTATTAAAAAACATCTAATCTATAATTTTAATTACTTACCCCTTCACACATGATCATTTATATTTATAAAGTATACTATCATATCTATGGTTATGGTCCCTTCAGAATGTTTTCCTAATATTATGTTAATAAATCCATTAACATAAAATATATTACATAAATTATACATCCATTATTTATTTATTATTACTATGTATTTAAAACATAGAAAGTTCACTTTGACTCTTATATCCTAAAAATTTACACTTCCCAGTGTTTCCTATGTGGTAGCCACCAAAACATCATATTTAGGTAAGTTCACTTACAAATACACAGCTGTGCATTTTTATTTCCTTGTTTACAAACCAGTTAGTGGCACACAAATCCTCCATTTTATGAAGAAACACATATTAAAATCCCAAGACATTCATACTTTTATTGAAAGATTATTATACTGTTACTTTGAATACAACAAACACATTTGGAAGGTAAATACGCAGACTTGGACATTGAAATACACAGAGCAACAACAAGTTTAGAAACCTTCAAGTAAGGACACTGTTCATGAGCTTATTAAACTCACAAGATAGGGAATCATCTTTCATTGTGCGTCTAAAAATACAGACAAGTAATTAGATGAAATATGAAACTATTAGTTCAGAAAACTAAGTACTGGTACTAAGCAATATGCTGCCCACGCATCAGAATTATATAATCCTATTCACTATATTACCGGTCTCCTCTGTGACTTAGAAGTGAGAGGGAAAAAGAAATTAGAAGTCCTTGGAAAACTGTCTGCTCCAGAATAAAGGGGAGAGATGCACAATTTTCCAATATTCTTGTCCTTCTCTTTGTAGGCACTGTGGTAAGGTCTTTTAGAAGATCAGAGGTGCTAATTATCCTTATTTATGCTATGAGTTTATTTCTGGAAAGAATTTCCTGTGACCTGCTTTTGTGATGGATACTGTATAATTTCAAAGTAATTGAAATGTAAGAGATAAAAATAGATATTTATTTCATAAGCAGGGAGATAGCTAAATGATCGGTAGATGTATAGATTATAGATGATAGATAGATAGATAGATAGATAGATAGATAGATAGATAGATAGGCCAAAAGTTTGCTTATAAACAGTAATAGAAGCTGAATGCTGGGCATGACACCATGACAAGAAGTGTACTAGCAGTTAACCTGTGACCAAGGTACCTTCCACCGTTCTGTATTATTCCCTCTACAGAGCAGTAAATGATGCTTTTCTTATTCTTACACTACTTCTAAGAACAAAATTGTGGGTCCCAGAGTATGTCAATTGGCAACTCACTCTCCTCTGGCTCACCTGTAACCTTAGAGAGCACTCTTACCCTCAACTGTAAAATGGGGCTAATAACACTGACCTGATGTTATAGCTCCTGAGAGTTTGGAGGTGGATGTTTGAGAAACCACCCCCCCCCCTTTTTCAAAAAAGATAAAAAGTCATTTAGGTGGCAGCTGAAAATCACGCAATATTTGAGGGGAATTAGGTCAAACAAACATGTAGCAGAGACTCTTTAGTAGGCTGCATGTGATAGGGGATTCCTGGTTTTTGTTTCCCCTGCAGTGGCCACAGCTTCTTTGGGAAGCCTTCCAGCATCAGAAAACTGGTGTTTAACAGCCATGATTTAGGAAACAAACAAACGAAATCTTGTCCACACATTGGAAGTGCAAATTCAAAGAAAACTAAAGTAGAAAGGGAAAGAACTCAGAGAACTATGAAGAGGTTTTTGTTCTTGGTTTATTTTTCTCTCTCTGTCTCTCTCGCACACATTTACACACACACGCACACACACTGAGATAGAAAAAATGGTCCATGACTCTGATGGTTGTAAACACCACGAGTCATTTGTGAACCTAAATGTCACCACTGAAATTGATGGAGAAGTGTCTCCCATGAATTTGCTTTAAGAAAATATATTTTTGTCCACTAGTAATACTTCCTTAAGAACCATTTTACTGTTTGCCTGAAGTCCTTCAGTCTTATAAACCATATTAGCACATTCCTTCCTTACAACACAACAAACAAAGGACCATGGTGGCCATTCCTCCCACGGAAACAATATGATGTGGGAGAGAAAACACACAGAGAACCTCTGATTGTTCAGAGGACATTACCCTTTTCAAGTTTTGTGTTGTATCATCAATTGTCTAGAGTAGTAACTGCAATGTAAAATTTGGCTTGTAATTGGTTCCTAGTGAGGGCACGGGACATCTGCTCAGATTCTGAGGTCTTTTACAAAGTACAGCTACAGTAGCATTGACATAAGGATGCTGTACGAGCATCTTCAACCATAACTCAGGAAACCTTATGTTCTTCTCTTGGGCCTGCTGGGGTTTTAATCCTTTTATGTTTGTTTCATTCCCAGGACTGCACCCTTCATTGGCTTTGACTATGCAACATCTAAAAATGTCTATTTTAAAACAAGGAAATATATGTCAGATTCCTGTATTCTAAGCCCCATGCACTCAATAAGAATGCATGAGACTCTAAATATAGTCTACAGAAATCTCCTCAAGGGATCTATCTGCCCACGGAAGTTTAAAAAGCGTTGCTTTAATAAACCCCCCACCCCCAGAACAGCATTCTCCAAACTTCTCTGTATAAAAGTGATCACAACTGTGAGTCCAAGACACCAGTGCCTCCTTACCCCTCCAGAAACTGAGTAGTAAGGCACAGTTGATACCCTAGTGTCTGAATATTGAACAGAGAGCACCTCTGCAGAGCGCTTGTCTTTCAGTCCACAGGTGAGCAGTTTCCAACAGCTCCACAAGCCACTGCTAGGAACATTTCATGGAGAGTAGAGTTTGGTGGAGGGTGAGCATATGAGTGCAGGTTAGGCTCCTCAACAAAGAGTTCACTCCAGAGTCTACTTACACCTAATTCGTAGGTTACGGGACCACATGCATTCAAAAACTCTAAATTTATTCTTTGAGACTTTCAGATATGGACAAAAGACATTTTGATCATATCCATCAGTAACCCCCACATCCAACCTTCTACTACTAGCAGATGTTCCTATGTTCCTTTCCCAGGTTTATGTGTTCTTTTTCATCTTCCTTATAATCCATTGAAGTAAAAAGTAACCTAATTGTAATTTGAAAAACCTCTTTTAAGAACACTATTTTCAAGATTGAACCATTTGTTTTAACTTTTTCTTGTATATTTTGAATATAAGGTTGCATTATATATATATATAATTATATATATATATAATATATATAATTATATATATAATATATATATATATATGCACACAAAAAAGTATACACAGAAAAAGCAAAGACATTACGAATTTTGTAACTTGGCACACACTTAAGTGATAGTCAAAACATAGCCAACATCACCAAAGTCCCAGGTGTATATAGTCTCTGCCATTATTCTTATTAAAATTTTATCAAAGATCCACCATCTGGTATAGCAGGTTACTTTTGCTTGCTTTTAAATATACATGACAAAAATCCTTAGTATACAATTCCTTATATGGGTTTAGTTTGCTCAACCCTACATTTGGGCTTTATCAAAAGAATTCGCTTATAAAAGTGTAGTTCCCTTTCTTGGTAGAATCCTCTCCTATGACCACATTTTACTTTATTTCTCCAGTCTGTTGGTGACAGGCATAAGAACAACATGAGTTTTGACTGATGAGCTGAGTAAGAGATGGCTCAGCAGGTACAGGTCCTTGACTTGAGCCGAGTCCCTGGGACTCACATAAAGAGCCTATGTAATGGAACATACCCCAGAACCCTATTCTGAGTACACTGATGGAAACAAGATGGAAAGAAGCCCTGTTCCCCAGAATGGCCCTCTCACCTTTACAAATGTCCATCACACATGTCACACTCATGCACGCACACACACACACACACACACACACACACACACACACTCTCTAAATTAAAATAGAGATTTTGGTTAGTGAAGCAGTGCTGCTATGAACATCCCTATTCATCCCTGTCATGCGCTATAGAAGTTATGTGTGCTTATTAGGGTAATAGTAGATTGTATTTAGTATTTGTTGTTGTTGTATTTTTAAAAGCTAAAGTTTCTTCTAGCATTCTTGATTTTCTAGGGATGTCTTATTTAGGGGATGAATTTTGCCAGACTTTGTTAAGGAAAATGAAGCATTCTGAGCACTATTTCCAATTTTTTATTTTTCCTTTAGCCTACCAAAATTAAGAGGGGGTTTATCTTGTCCTTAAAAAGTAAGGACCTAGAATTTCTTCCAGCAGTGACTTTGTGGTTTGACAAGCTTAAATCACAAACAGAAATCACTACAATATAGAGTGTTTTGCTAATAAATCTTTAGACTATCATGTCCTTTATTTTACCTGAATCTATGACATTAGTAGAAAACAAAAAAATATGAGTCATATGTTTACACTCTTCAAAGAGGTAAATATATTCTAAACAATCTGGGCATTTATGTTATTAAAAATTGTATGAAATAATATGTATGTGTGTTATTTAAATTATATCAATAACAGTTTTATATATTAAATGACAAATTTATTCAATTTTTTAATGTAAAACAAAACTGTTCCTGAAGATAGATATTTTAGTTATCAACATTTGAAATATGATCCTCCCATTCTCTGCTTATAAACATATAAGATGGAGATCAAGTTTAATTAAGCTCATGCTTTTTTAAATATAAAATAATCACAGAAGATTTTAACTGATTATTGATGGATAATTATGTAAAGCAGAGACCTTTGCTATTTTTTATTAAATGGGCTTACAATGTTGCAGTTTGGAATTGGGGACAAAGATTTATTTACCCTATAAGTTAGGAGAATCATTTCTCTTTTTAAACATTAATAAGGGGCCCTACTAATACGGTATAAAACTGTTTAAAGATAAATGTTCAAGAAACACATCTGCTATAAGCAAAACTGAATTCCATTATAACCTGAGAGTCTTTCATGGAAAGCATTGGTTGAATGCTCACATTGATAAAGTAAAATACAGTGTTACTAGCTTTGAGTAGCAGCTAAAAATGTTCATCCATTTAAATAATAGGCTATCTAGGATTCAGGTGTGTATCTCTAACGTGTTTCCTTTAATAGCTTTCTAATAGTTAAATCACTATCCCCAATTCTTTAGCTTAATTTCTTCCTCTTCGATAAAAAATACATTGTGTCTGAGCTCATCAGATACACACACCATTGCTCGCATGACTAATCAAAGAGGATGGATACTAATGTTTTCTCCTCATGATCCATTAAACTGATGTATCTGTAGTGGTTCAGAGGATAACATGGTAAATGCAACGAAGATAGGGCAAGGTATAAGAGCCTGTGGCAGCACTGTGGGGTGGACAGGAGAGAGACATGTATTTCTACTCATCATTTTGCACTGCTTAGATTTATTTTGCTTGGAAGTGGTATCTGCAGCAACAGCAATAGCAGCTACTACCTGACCTCTAAACGTTACACTGTGTATTCACAGCTTCCTATTTCACATTTGATACTTAAGCAAAACAGGGAGCTGTGAATATGCGGTGTGTAACTGTTAAAGGTCAGGAATTACTAATACCTCTTTTTACTAACACGTATTTGCTATATCAGAGCTATGCAAAGAGGGTATTCTTTCATTTGTTATCGGGGCCACGCTTAAGAAAACTATTCATACCTTTTTCTCTGCTCTCCTCATCGCGTTCAACACGTTATCTATGAAACCAGCCTTTTCTCTAAGTTAGAAAAGTTAATTAAAAGAAACGGAAGAGAGGGAATGGAGTGTTTCTAACAACAAGTTGAATGCATTTGATGGAGAAAATAATTGCTGTAAGAAATTAAGGTGCAAACACACGCTTGCTGTAATTGGGGCGCACTTGTGAGGCGCTCTTCCTCTACAGCCGCTCTCTGTACTGTGGCCCATGCTAATGGGAATCCTTATGGGGACGGCGTGATTAGGGGTGGTATAGTTCATTCAGCAAACATTTCTTAGTGTTTGATGTGCCTGAGCTGAGCGTCACATATGATTTTTACACTTTTATCCTCTCAGGCAACTGACAGGTCTCTAATCTCCGTCTCAAAACCTTCACTCAGCTTGAACTTTGGCTCATAAAGGTCATTTTTGAACCACTTGGGACCAAAAGCCACGTCCATGAAATCCCACAGAGTCGATAGATGCGATAATAGCTTTAGGCACATTTTGTTCAGCCCCAAGGGGAAAGACAATTTCAATAAATGTAAAACTATGCCATGTGCAACCTGCGCAGTGTCTTAGAGAACTCCCCAGGAACAAGCCTTCTCTTTTCCTTCAGGCAAGAACCTCCTTAACAGTAACGATGCAAGGCACTATTAATGGAAGGGAATAACTAACTGTGCTAAAAGCTGAAGGAAAAAAGGGGGGGGGCAAAGAAAAGAAAAAACCGCATACATATAACATCTCCTACATCGCCAGCTTCAAAGACAAAATCACATTCATACATTTCACCTGTCATCTTCCTCACTCCACAATGGCTTGTAAGGCACACTCTGCATATTTAGACTCCTCTTATCAAAAGGACTACAAATGGGCATATGCAAAGGAAGCAAGTAGGCTGCAGGAAAGTGACATAGGCAGAGCATCAGATCCTAAAGAAATTTAAATGTCTTTCTGTTTTACCTCTACCTCCAGCTCATCTTTAAAATAAAATAAGAAAGGAAGAAAGAAAGCAAACCTTGCAGGGATAGATGTGGGAGGATAATTATCAGGAGGCCCTCAGCAGCAGATGTCTGAGATAATTTGGAAAGGGCATTGCCTTCCCTTGACATACCATCAAAGGGAAGAACACGAATATTTAAATGGAAGGAGTGAAAGCTACATAGGTGCACATTTGAATATTTGAATAAATTACAAAGGCACTTAAATATCATGATTTAATCTACAGGACAGTTAAGGTAGCACTCGTGACAGTAATAATTGTTTTGACTGCACAAGCTTTAGTATTGTCTTTGATTTATTTTCTTTGCTCCGTATTGTTCACGAGGCAAAGGAATGCTTCTTGAAAGTAAAGTATCCCCTCCAGCAAAATATTTCACTCCATTTGCCTCTGAGAATTCTGCTGGCGAGAAAAAAAAATGTTCTAGAAAAACTTCAAGTTCATCTTAGAAGCAGTTTAAGACAATCTTTTAAAGTAAAATAAAAGTTCAACAGGACAAAATGAATCCAAAGTAAGATTTTATTTCAATATCTTCTGTGAATGCTATAATTTTATACTTTTTATCACTTTAGCATTTAAAAGAATTAAGATTGTGAGCTATTCACCGCAAATCTCGTCTTCCCAAATAGATTATATTAGGAAGGGGTTACTTTTACAGGATTCCTTTCAAGTAGAGCTGACATCTGCAGATAAATTTTTTTAGTTTTGTTTTAGATTATCTTATTTTAAATGTCTGAGTATTTTTCCTGCACACATGTCTGTGCTCCATGTGTGTGTGTGTGGTGCCTAAAAAGGCCAAAAGAGGGCTTCAGATCCTCAGAATTGGAGCTTGGGATGGTTTTGGTGGGTGCTGAGAATCGAACCCTTGTCCTCTGAAAGACCACCAAATTCTCTAAACCACTGAACCATCTCTCTAGTTCAGAGGAATTCTTCTGAAATCTAGGATAGGTATTTTAATTTGTTCCTAACCCAGAAGTGATGTGCACCTATGCAAACAATCAGTTCTTTCTGCAACTGTCATAAGTAGTAATGAAGAATTGGGAAGATAGAGAACTATAAAGAAAAAAAAAACATTCTGAGATGAAAAGTGTGTCAGTTCCTCTATCAAAAACTAAGATTGGTTAAGACTTACAAGGAAATCTGTTGGCTGAGGTTTTTGTCCCTCCCGGTCTCACAGCCATTCAGTCCCAAAGAAACACAAAAGTTTACATTAATTATAAACTGGTTGGCCTATTAGCTCAGGCTTCTTATTAACTCTTACATCTTAAATTAACCCATAATACTTGGCTGTGTTAGCCATGTGGCTTGGTCTTTTTCCACATATCTCTTCTAATGCAAACATGCAGAGTGATAGATAATCAAAAAGCATTGACTTAAAGAATGGACTGACATGGCTTTTCTTAGGGTAAGCAGTAGGGCTGGGTGTGCATCTTTGATTTTTCATTTCAGAACGTTACTCATTCTTATAATGGGTATCTGGATGGAAAGACAGTTCATGTCACTCAAGTTTCCTGAAAACTCGTTTTATGGTTGATCACCTCCATTCTGCTGGGCTCTGGAGAAAACAAAATTAAATGAGATAGCTTCCATTCTTTCCGTTTGCTGCCACTAAGCAGTGTTGGAAGTTTTGAGAATATTCATCGATCGGCAAGTCTAGCATTTCATGAGTTTAAAATACACTTTTTTTCATTTTTTTTCCTGAAAGTTTTTTCCTAGTACTTAGGTGGGATAAAAAGGGCTATTCTCTGATGTGCTGCAAAATCTAAAATCCATATTCATTTTTCTGAAATCTTAAAGTATAAAGAGATAAAGGAAGAGAAGGTAGAGTGCAATTGATGTAAAAGCAGTACTCATGAATAAAATTTCCAAAACAAATTCAATTTAAATCATTGAAAATCTAAAAGAAGTATATAATCTCATCTAATTTATTGAATATAATTTTGATAACAGTATACTGTCTTTTTTAATTGACCAAAAATGTTTTGCACATAGATTATTCATCTAACCAATTTTCTTAAAAAGCAGAAAACTGCTATTAATTTAGCCTAGATTTCTATTCTGAAATCAGTCTATAGTCTTAAATAAAAAAGTTTTAGGAATCTTTTTGTTTGTTATTGTCTTAAATTAATTTCAAATAATGTATTCAAAATCAACCTCAAAATGTTCACACACTGCATTGTGGTGAAAATCTGTCTAGTGTGTATACCAGAGATCATTAAATTGTATACTTATAAGGTAAATTCATTGCATATCCATTGCAGACCAGTAAAGTTATTAATAAAACCAACTTCGTCTAGATAATGAGTAAATACTGGGATAATATCATTACTATTTTGTAGCCTACATTATGGTTAAACCACTTATAAACATATCAGCACTTCCTTGTGTCATGATCTCATTTTGAAAGAGGTTCATTGATTTCATTCCATTTAAATGGAATGACACAAGGAAGTCGGGACCACGAGGGGTGCACCCACCCACTGTGACAGTGGAACTGATTTATTGGGAGCTCACCAAGGCCAGCGGGACTGGGACTGAATAAGCATGGGATGAAACCGAACTTTCTGAACATGGCTGACAATAAAGGCTGATGAGAAGCCAAGGACAATGGCACTAGGTTTCGATCCAAATACAAATAGGCTTTGTGGGAGCCTAGCCTGTTTGGATGCTCACCCTCCTGGGCCTGGATAGAAGTGGGAGGACCTTGGACTTCCCGCAGGGCAGGGAATCTGGACTGCTCTTCTGGAGAGGGAGGGGGAATGGAATGGGGGGAGGGGGAGAGGAGTGGAAAGAGGAGGAGGGGAGTGGGGGGAGGGGAGGGGGGAGGGGGCAATGTGTGGTAGGAGGGGGAGGGAAATGGGAAACGGGGAGGAGGCGAAATATGTTTTTCAACAACTAAAAAAATAAACAAAATAAAAAAATATTTTTTATTAATTTTTATTGATCTTTACATTTCCTATTCTTTGAAATTATATTCTTTTTTTAACATATCCAAAAATTTAAAATAACCCCATCCATGTATAATATTTCTTGGTCAAACCTATATCCTACTACTTTCTTCTATCTCCCCTAACTCCCCTCAATATACTTCCTTTCCAATATATTTCCCTTTTTTTATAACCTAAGTCTAGGTAATGCTGTCTTATGCACATGTATGTTCAGGCATTTACTGGAACAAGAACAAGATGCCAGTCCCTCTACACACAGCAGGAAAAGCGATCCTCAGCACTGATCACCTGCCATTACCTCCTCAGCTAGCGATGGGCAGACATCGGGAGACAATCTTCCCTGCATACTAGAACTTTTAACTTCCTATCTCTCGCATGAACAAAGCCGAAATCGCAATGACCAGATCTACAGAAACAACCAACTCTATTGTGTTGCTAACGATACTTCAGATGAGTATGGTGGGACATACCCATAAGCCCAACCACTGGGGACTGAGGATGGAAATATGGATTTGAATTCAGCATAGGTTTACAGAGTGAGACCCTGTATTAGAAAAAAAGAGGAAAACAGGGACAAAAATGCGGCATGACTAAAGATGTGAAGGTGAAGATGAATCAAGAAAATCAGGAGGGAAAATAATGTGTACACCGAGAGAACACTAGACAAAGGCACCAAAGTGAAAGGAACCTGGACAGGAAGACATAGGGCTGAATGAGAGTGACTATGTCTAGAACAGGAAGGAAAGAGACTGGGAGTCACAAATACTGTGAGAGAAGTGGGAATCCATCTCTGGCCATCCTTAGGATAAACAGCCGTAAGCCTGGGAAGGGGCTAGAGAAGTTAAACCAAAGAGATACTGCAGGCTGATGTGCTCCAAAAAACATCATCCATTATGGTGGTTTTGTTGAAGACGAATAAAGGTAGACAGTAGATTTAAAAGAAGCGGTGGAATATGACAGCTTGGTCTCTTGCACTCACAGGGACTAAGAACAAAAATTATTTAAGAACTTATTTAAGTATTACATATTTAAATTATATTTATGGATTAGGCTTAGGAGATGGAGAGAGCTGTATTTATAAACTTCCCAGATTTTTGACTCATTTGACCAGATGAATCCAGCAACATTCAATGACTGAATGAGGTATTGGGAAGATAACATATTTGGGGCTGTTGTGAACTTGAAGTGCTTTTGTGAGGAAGCCAATGAGAAAAGCATCCAAGCCATCAGCTCAGAGGAAAAGCAAGCTTAGCTGAGGTAAAATGCAAAACTATAAACACCTGCAAGACAGCATTAGAAATGAGTTTGATTATCAAAAATGGTTTTGATAATGACATTTTAGCTATAATATCAAAGAGAAGGTCAATAAAAGAAATAACTGGTGAACTGGATTTCCCAGAAAATGAAGACTTCGATTTGGTGAAGATGTAAAATGAAAATGAAGGTAAATATGGAGATATAAACCTCAGCTGAAGAAAACATCTTCAGGACACTTATTGGATAAAGAACTTATCAAAATGGAGTGGTAAGTGCTTAAATCCATGACGTATTTACCACATAAGCATGATGATGAGTTTGAATCCTCAGAAGGCTCTTAAAAGTCTGGGCATGGTAGTATGCACCTGGAACATAGTTTTGAGGGACAGCAAGACAGATGGGCACCTGAAACTTGTTGACCAGTCAGCCAGTCTGAACCATAAGGTTCAATGAGAGACCTTGTTACAGAAAATGAAGATGAATGTGATCAAGAAAAGAAACCTAAATTCAGCCTCCCCAGTTCCTTATAAAATGACAGATACTCATGCCACAAGATACAACATTAGCACACCTGAGTATCTACACAAAGAAATTAGAAGCTATAAACTCAGATGTTTATAGCAAGCTTACTTATAATTGGTCAAAGCTGCAAAACATTTGGACTGCCCTGCAGTGGGTCACTGAATAAACTGTGGTATAACTAAACAGTGAGATATTAGTCCATATTGGAAGGAAATGATCTGCGAAGCCATGGGAAAACATGAATGAACTTTAAGTAAATATTTTTAAGTGAAAAAAAAACCTAAGCTAATCTGAAAGGTTACATGCTATGTGATTCAAGCCGCATGGCCTTCTGAAGAAAGCAGATGTGGAGATCATAACAGGACTGGGGGGGGGTCCCAGGGGAAGGGGTAGAAAAACAGAAGGAGCAAAGAGGAAGTTTAGGGAAGTAAAGATCCTGTGTGAGAAATTGACAGACATATCTCACTACTTTGAGAATCCATGCAACGTACAGCAGTTGAAGTAATGGTGGTTTCCTACATAGGTTCATGCCATTCTGGTGCAAATTGTGGATAGTGAGGGGACGATTGTTGATGTGAGGATATGCACTCGACTGTGCTGCCTGTTAAACTGAACAGAGATTATAAAGTAGAAGCGAAGACATTTCTGCCATATACTTGCGGGTGAAGTAAGATGATTGTGAAGAAGAGAAGATCATTTATTTATTTATTTTTTAATTTCGAAGACTGTTGTTGGTATGAGATTTGAAGTGTTATATTGCTCTCAAGGCTTTCCTGGAAAATACCTACAAATCAGAAGGTGACCCAATACAATGATTTTAAAGTTTACACTATAATGCTCACAACTACCAAGCTAATCTAGCTTTCAAAGATAAATCTATCCTATTTACTGTGGCCAAATGCTTTGGAGAACTGAAGATCAACACTTCTAAATGAATAATCTAAATGGAAAATGTTGTTCTGATAGGAATTATTAAAACATGTGCTGCTCCAGTACCCAGCTTCTTAAATGTGACATGCTATTCTGCTGTATAATCCTGTATGTTTCCATATGTTCTTTTAAACAACTTCATAGATCTTTTTTCTTTGATTGTTTGCTACCTTTGGTTCTTAGTCATATTAACATAAAGAGTTACTTTTAATTTAAAATCCATATCTTCTATTTACTTCCTGTATACCTGATGTTAGGTACTTATATTTGTTAAAATAGTTATAATATAAAGGTCACAAAGTAGAGGGAGATTGAGGCAGAGTGAAAGAGACACAAAGATTCTGAGAGACTGAGAGACTGGGAGAGACTGACTGCTGTTATTCAGTATCTTATGTTCTTGTGACAAAGGGACACACAATTTCTATTGTATTTGTGTGCTTCATGATTCTTTGTGTCAGGCATAGAAAATCCAAAAAGTTCTTAATAAATTCAGCTGCCATGAATGAAAGGTTTGTTTTGTTTTATTTTGGTTTTGCCTCTGGTTAGGTGAGGGGTAACTTACTCTCTATCTAAATAAATAAAGTATAAAGCCCAATTCAGTTCTCTAAGAAAAGCTATGTGCTTCTCTACCTGAGTACACAGGTCGCTCAAACTTTAGGAGAACCAGAATTTAGCCTTCATGAGGGCAGTTGTTTTTACACACATACACACACACATACACACTCACATACACAAACATACACACAGTTGCAGAGCATCCTCAACTCATCTCTTGTTCTCTTTTTTCTTTAATTTTTATTTTCAATTAAAATATAGTTACATCACATCTCCTTTACCTCTTCTCCCTCCAACCCTTCTGAATGTTCCCTCTCTCTCACACACACAATATGTATGCATGTCTATAACATATAAATGCAACATACTAAGTCCATTTAGTATTGCATGTAAGTATACAGCTTTAAGGTTGAGAACTGGTATTGGATAAATAATTAGGAGGCTCAGTCTTGGGAAAAAACAATTCTCAGCAGCTGTTAATGGCCTCTAGTTCTTCATCTAGGGTTGGGGCTTAATGAGATTTCATCATTTATGTTGTCATGTAAGTTGGTGGTGTCATTGTTCAAGTCTTGTTTCGGTAACCATATTGTTGACATTTGATTGGTATGTTTTCCCTGTCACATGTAGAAGGCAAAAATCTCCTAGCAGGTTGCCTGGTTTTCTGGCATTAATAATTAGGAACCAAAACAATGATCCCGAAGGCAAAATATCCATAAAGCTGACCAACAGCTATAAAATTGGACTTAAGGACGTCTCAACAGAAGGGAATGAATGCCTGGTACTATAAACCTACTTAATCACCCATGGTTAGTAAGGTCATGGATCTTAGAGGAGAATACACTACTATCATTTTTTCTAAATCAGTATAATTTTAAATGCTTATCCTTATATGGACAGATAAGTTGAGCTCTTATCCCTCATCAAAGCAGCTTATCAGTTGCAGAAAATGGAGATCATTACTAAAAGCCAAAACCGGTCACAATGCAGAGAGCAACTGATGGCGGGGCTGCCCAAACACAACTGATAACAGCTGCAACGGGACCTCCCAGTGAACATTTCAGAAGAGGGAGCAAAACGGTTTGTAGCCCTTGTTCTTCCCAGTTCCAGAGAGTGAATGAAAAGTGAAAGGGTCTTGGAGAAGCAGATGCAATACTTCAATGCTCTCATAGTATCAAGGTCAAGACAAAAAAGAAAATAATTTATTTAGATGCCTCCAATGTGATAAATCCTGGATAAATTAGTATGGCTAATTCCATCAAGTCTATAGGTTTAACCATGTTTAAACATGCACGATGGAATTAAACGTAATAGATTACACAGAACACAGCTGTGCTTGACAAAACATGAGTTCACTGGTAAAGCTTGGTTGTACATGTCCCTAGGAACTTAACAAAGAAACAAGAAAGGAAGTTGGCCTGAAGACCTTGTTGTCACAAAAGATGAGAATAAAGGTCAGACACCCATGATGGGTATGCTGGGGCACAGGAAGGAGTTTTGGATTTGTGGAACTTGCTTTTTCTAAACAGATGTCCTCATCATGGAAGCTATTGTAGTCTCCTCTTAACCAGATGGGATACCAAACTCCCTGCTGTGTTCAGAACTGGCA
This sequence comes from Microtus oregoni, assembly GCF_018167655.1. Lineage (NCBI taxonomy): Eukaryota > Metazoa > Chordata > Mammalia > Rodentia > Cricetidae > Microtus > Microtus oregoni. The sequence continues at coordinate 75,656,006 of NW_024543059.1, forward strand.
GGGCTCATTAAGTTGGCTTTAAATTGGGTATTAAGAAAGGATCTTTTGCTTAGCCCAAATAATCTCAACATGCACAATGGAGAGAGGAGGGAGTTCAACAAGCGAAGACAAAATATAAGTGATAAGTGATATTAACATACTGGACTTAATTGTCTATAAGTAACTACAAAGTAAATGGGAAATTAAAAAGATTAACTAGAAATGTTTCTAAATGATGGAGAATATGACCTAATGAGCATTGCCAAAATAGAAAGATAACATTTCCTTCCTTGGAATGTCAAAACTGAGAGTTGAAATCTAATTTATAGAGAAGATTAAAGCAAATTAAACCTGAAGAAGAAGGATATGTACTCAGTCCAAACTCTGGATCAAATGCCTTTATATTTATCAAGAAATAGCAGGGAATATGTTTTGTTTGGAGATACTGAAGATTAAGATAAAAGGATGGAGTTGGTATTTGCTTAAACATAAAGGCTGTGGATTTCAATTCTTTATAAAATTCCCACGCCAGGAGATATTTCAGAGTCTATACAATTGAAGATAATAGACATTAAAATAACACATGCTAATATTTATGTATATTGACTCATATGATAAATAACAAATATACCAGCTCAGAGTCAAAGAACAAAGGGTATGGATTAATGTGCAGTGCTGATTACAATAAAGCTTAGCTTCTTCTTTGGAAAGAGTAAGACTTGCAATACACTGTACTTAATTGTATTTACTGAACTCATTATCATAGCAAGTATCTATCAATTAAACAATGGCTACTTTAATGTATTAGTTATGAACACATTATTAATATTGGATATTTAATACTCATCATGCATATTATTATAATAGACACTTCTATAAAAGTGAACCTATAAAAATTAAGGTCATATTAGTAAGTTAATTTATTCCTTATTTCTTATTGTTTTTGTTTAAGTATATATTTTTATTCATTCCCCTCCCTTTCTTTTCCCTCCATGCCTACCCTCTCCCGTGATCCCCATGCTTCCAATTTACTCAGGAAAGTTTGTCTTTTTCTAAATTCCATATAGATTAGATCATGTATGTTTCTCTTAGGGTCTTCTTTCTTTTCTCAGTTCTCTGGGATTGTGAACTGTAGGCTGATTTTTCTTTGCTTTGTGTCTAAAAAAACCACTTATGTGTGAGTAAATATTATATTTGTCTTTTTATGTCTGGGTTACTTCACTGTGAAGTTTCTGTAAAGCAAAGGACATGGTCAACACAATAAAATGGCAGCCTACAGAATGGGAAAAGATCTTCCCCAAATCCACATCCAACAGGGGGCTAATCTCCAAAATATACAATGAACTTAAGAAATTGGTTATCAAAAGAGCAAATAATCTAATAAAAATTGGGGTACAGACCTAAACAGAGAACTCTCAGCAGATAATTCTAAAATGGCTGAAAGATACTTAAGGAAATGGCCAGCATCCTTAGCCATCACAGAAATTCAAATCAAAACACTCTGAGATTCCATCTTATACCTGTAAAAATGGAAAAGATTAAAAACATTGATGATAACTTATGCCATAGAGAATGTGGGATAAAGGGAACACTTCTGCATTGCTGGTGGGAATGCAAACTGGTACAGACTCTTTGGATATCAGTATGACAATTTCTCAGAAAATTAGAAAACAACCTATCTCATGACCCAGCAATACCACTTTTGTGTATATACCTGAAGGAGGATCAATCATACCACAAGGACATGTGCTGAACTATGTTCATAGCAGCATTATTTGTCATAGCCAGGATCTAGAAACAACCTAAATGTCCTTCGATTGAAGAATGGATAAAGAAGTTGTGGTACATTTACACAATGGAGTACTACACAGAGAAATAAAATAATGACATCTTGAAATTTGTGGGCAAATGGATGGATCTCATTTAGTCCTTATAAATAGATTATATAGCTGCTCTGCAGTTACCAACTGTTTAATTCATTAGGATGTTTATCTGTATATATGTATTTATGGTACATGACATATTGTTTCTTTCTAACTTCATGTTTCTTGATAAATTTGGTTTACTGCTGCAGGAGCTCCTTCCACTCCTTCAGCCAATAGCCTCTAAGATACCAGCCCACTTGGGCATGGTCTCTTTTGCTTTCAAAAGCAGCAGTAACCCTGCTCTCCCTCTCTTGTTTGTGACTCCCACTTCTGGCTACTAGACTCTGTTTCTGGTCGCACCAAGGGCTGTTCTCTCAGACAGTGATCTGAAGCTTTCCCCCTTAAATAAATAACCATTTTATTAATCATAATTCCAAACTGGTGTGGGATTGTTTTGTGACTTATGCTTTCAGTTTAGTTTGAATAATTGTTATCTTAAATTTAATTTTATTTTTATTTAATTAATTTTATATACTAGATTAAAGTTATAGAAACATTACTGTGTCTAACAAAAATAATTCAGATAAGCAATATGATGCCCCTTATATAAATCTGGAAATAATTTTATAGATGTTAATAATCTGATTAATGTTCTGTAAATATGATATAAATGACTGTAATCTTTTGGATTAGATTACTCATCAACTCTTTTGAATCATTCGTTAATCTTCTAAATGTGGGCTTTTCCCCAACTCAGTTTTCTTTTCCTTTCTTTCATGTCAACCACTCCCTACTCAAATCCTCTATATATTCACAATGAAAGAAAATTGCCTTAAAAAGTTCTAGATATAAAGCAACGCTATTGGGGCATTCCATTAAAATATAGACAAATTATGGTTTGAGTTTCTGTCTTAACATGCAACCCCCCCCCAAAAAAAACTATACCTTACCTCTCTAGCATTATATTCTTCTGTTCCATGTATGATTTTCATATTCTGATTTTTAAAATTTCTTTCTATTCAGGTGATACTATAACTGTATATATTTGTTAGCTCTTGCTCATATTTCTCATTTGGTCTTTTCCAAGTAGCACACCAATGCTAACATTAAACATGATCTTCTTTGCTTTAGAGCATCTTTGACAAGCCACAATATGACCAATGATTTGATATTTACTATAAGGCATAAAATATGCAAGTTATATGCTTAAGCTTGAAATGAAAGATTAGTTACTTGGCCATTCTTATCAACATATTATAAGAATGCAATGAGTTTCCATGATGGGATTTGGATCAATCTTCATCAAAGAAGCTTCTCTATGTAGAAGATGGCAATTAGCCCAGAGACTCCCACTCGTAAACATGCAAAGATTATGGCATTCTCAGTCCTAAATGGAGCATTAATATCATAGCCTGCCTCCACAAAAGCTCAGCAATTGTTGCAGAACAGGGAAAATAAGGATTTCAAGGTCAGGGAGGTGGAATTAGAATCAAGAAGGCAGCCACAGCAACCCAGATGCACATGTGATGTCACAGGACGGTCCCAAATCTGAAGTCAAGTTGGACAATATAAACTAACTAGACTGAATGTGGAAAAAAGAAATGGAAAGAAAATGATGTATTCTTCAAGTTGGGTGGGAAGGGGTGAGAAGATGGAAGGGGTAATAAGGAGGGAGGTGGAATTGATTAATATGTTAAACTATATTGTATGGAATTCTCAAGGTATTAATAAAAGTATTAAAAAGAAATCAAATGTATAATTGTTTATAAATAAAACAATTAAACAAATGCTTTTGAACATAACAGACGAAATATCCTCACATATGGAATGGTTGCTGGTCCTGTTGGTGTGAGCAAGTCATTTGGATCCTACTGTTGCTTGAATATTCAATGTCCCTCACTGGCACCTGTTTGTATGCTTGGTTTTAGGAGGTGAAGCTGTTTGAGCCTTTAGGATGTGTGGTTTACTTAGAGGTAGTAGGGCACTGGCAACTGGACCTTAATGTTAGATAGTCCTGCCCTGCTTCCTATATTCTCTCTACTTCCATATATATATAATATATTAACATATTATAGACAATATATTACATCCAATATATAATATACTACAATATTATTAATGATATATTAATATATATTCTTTTGATCCACAAAAGCAAAAACAAAAACCTCAAACAGAAGAAACAGCAGCAACAGCAACAAAACACCCCAGTGACTTAATAAAAGGAAAGGGAAAGTATCTACTATTTAGACTACCAGACTAAAGGTGCCCCCTGCTCTATGCCCTCTGCCTCCTGCCATATTTATGTATTGCTGCTGGGACCTAGGGCTATTTTAAGGGAAGCATAGATTTCCTCCTCCCAAATACTGGTCTTAAAGGGCTTAGCATGTTTCAAAGTTTACTTCTAAGTCTATTCTGCATAAATTATTTCCAAAATAATAAAGCTCTGTCAGAACCTGTAAGTATTTAGCACCTGCAGAAACACTGTGAAATGCAGATCCTGTGACTTTTCTAGTCATTCAAGTCCACGTTAGAGTCATAGCTAGCATTTCAGAACTCCTTCCCTTTTCTTTCTATTGAGAAATGTCTTAGTTATTTCTTATACTTTCCATGTGTTTAAAATCATAAGTGAATTACACACACACACACACACACACACACACACACACACACGGAGGATCATGCTAATCATCCAAAGTCCTTCTTTTCTCAATCTCTTCGGTGGTGGCGCACGCCTTTAATCCCAGCACTCGGGAGGCAGAGGCAGGCGGATTTCTGTGAGTTCGAGACCAGCCTGGTCTACAAGAGCTAGTTCCAGGACAGGCTCCAAAACCACAGAGAAACCCTGTCTCGAAAAACCACAAAAAAAAAAAAAAAAAAAAAAGACATGTAAAGATAAAAAATACAAAGAAAATCTGGATATTGTATGTTATTGTGTTGTCTTTGAATTGTTTGACTGCTAACGACAAAGCAATAGTTGCTAAAAAAAAACCTCCATTTGATTATAAATGCAGCTGGATTAATCCAAATCTATATATTTTGAAAATGCCTTGACTTCAAACTTTAAGGCAAAAGATATGTTAGTTTGGAGAAGAGGTTTTGCTTTTGTTTCCACAGGAAACAAGAGGCTGTGGATTGAATCTGGGTTAAGAATGATAAGGTTTGATAGAGGAAGATGCCCTGAAAAATTCCAGTGGGAGCGAATGTGCTGGATGACTCAGCAATTTTGATCCTCTGTTGTAGTTTCTTCTGAATCCTGCATCCAGAACAGCTTCAAGGCTGCTGACTGACATAATCCAACCTCATAGAATATTCCAGTAAGGGCTTGACCATAATCCTAAATTTTCTTTGGGTCCCTATAAGATTATAAGCACTCCTGATCAGCAGGAAGTAGGCTAGAAAACTATGCCCACAATCCCCCCAAAAATGGATTATAGATATTTGTCTTTGTTTATAGTGTTGTGTTCAGGTTGCTATTGATAATGGTCAGGAAAAATGCTAAACATAGGAGATTAGATTCAGAGTTCTTGCGTTTTGCTTTTAAAAAAAAAAAAAAAAACAGTGAAATGCTTTTGCAAACGTAAACTGCACTTTTGTTTCCTGGCTGCCCAGACCTGAATAATCACACAGAAACTATATTAATTACAATACTGTTTGGTCAATGGCCCAGGCATATTCCAAGCTAGCTTTTAAATCTTAAACTAAACCATTTCTATTAATCTATGTATCGCCATGAGGCTGTGGTTTACCAGAAATGTTCTGGCATTTTTCTCCTTCAGCAGCTACATGGTGTCTCCTTGATTCTGCCTACTCTCTCTATCAATATTCCAATTTCCTACATGGCTTTACTCTGTTAATTCATTGGCTAAAACAGCTTTATTTATCAACCAATAAAAGCAACACATATACAGAAGGATATCACACATCACTGTTTAAAGCCAGATAGTTTGTCTTCTTCAACATTTAAAATTGCTTCATGTGAAGTCTCTGGCACAAAGAACATATAGGTCATAAAAAACAGAGTTGAAGGGATACCAAAATATCTAGCTTAGAAGTTGATAAGGAGGGTATCTGAGGTTACTTGGAAAGATCTGCTAAACAGAAGAGAAATTTTATTTTTTTTTCAAAGTAGAAACTCAAACTACATTAGTATTTTGCAAAGTGAAAGTTGAAATGTAACATAGGCACTGATTTTATACTTTGAGGAGAATAGTCATGAGGAAAAGAGGCATTTTAATTTCCGATTAAAATGTTTGCATATGAGGGAGAAAAGGACTTACTTTAGCACAATGGTTAGTGAAACAATGCAGAATTGACTGCCCTTGCCTTTTTATCGTGTGGGGGTCATACCACAGACAACGTTAATGCAAATGAGGAAATCTGTACTCCCATCTCCCATTTATTGTTTCTCAGTCCCTTTGTCTAACTCTATTACCAAACCACATTTCTGGTTTTGTTACCATTTAACCATAATGGCAAGATACAATTGAGCAGGCAAGCTACAAAGTGGGAAAATCTATGTATAGGCATAGAACTGTGTCAAAGGCGTTGTGTCTCTGGAGTATAAAGGACTCCAGCAAATCAAGAGAAACAAAAAACGTGGAAGAGTAATTTGTAAAATTCCCACCAAACTGAGTTGTAAACATATTTTCAAAATTCTTAATAATTATTTATCAGACAAAAGCAAATTATATCCACAGTGAGATTCAGGCTTCACTAAAAGGCTAAGACTCAAAAGACTGATGACATCAAATGTTGCAGAAGCCGTGGAGCAGCAGAAAATTCAAATTTTGCTACTGAATGTGTGAATTGGTTTTAGACTTAAAAAAATGGTGTCTGTGAAAATTAAATACATTTCTACATGAAGGAAAATGCAATTCTACTTAAAATGAATTCTTAATACATGAAGGCTTAACTCCATCAAATGTTTTTCTCTTCCATCTATCTACACGTATGTTCATACTTTTTGATATTGGCTTCACTCACAAAACCTCCAAACTATGAGTGACTAAAATCCAACCATGAAAATATGTAAGCAAGCTGAGGTATGTCTGTTTATAGGATAATATGCTCATTCACATCTGGATGCGCTCAAAAACTCTGAGCTGAGACATTTATAAACAACACATACTGCATTTGGTATTTATTTTAATAGAAAATTAGGACAGATATTATGATTTAGGAATCAGAACTGAGTTATCTGAGATGAGAAGATACTAAATGGGAAGTGGTAAGAGAAAGCCTTAGGCATGTTGGACAGTTCTGTATGTTGATGTGGGTGACTCTACTTGGAGGTACACATAAGTAGAAGGCCTTCTGCAACTGGTTCTGTGCTGAATGTACTACTGAGACTTCCTAGTTTATACTGGGTACATTTCCCTTTAAATCAGAGAACTGACAGCATGGAAATAGGAATCTTACATAATGCTGGAATAATTGTTAGCAAAATTTTGTTGTCTTTTTTGAAACCATGACATATCTTTATTTCCATGATTGTATATTTAGATCCAGGATATTTTGCCTCTGAAAGTTGGTTCTACAGAAAATAATCTCACAAATGGTAAAAATGTATATACAGGAAAATACTGTTTTTTTTTCTGATAGAAAGCAAATCAACACAAAAAACTCTATCCATGTTAAAGTGGTTGACTGAATATTTATATCGGAGGCAAAGAAGATCTGTTACTTGGGTGTTTAGAATTGAAAATGAGGAAATGATTTGGAAAGCAATAGTTCTAGAGAGCTATTGTTGGGTATCTGTACTATGTCATTAAAATTGATTGCTCTATGCACTTAACTGTTTACTAGGAGCTCAGGGTAAGCATTATTAATACCTAGGAATTTTAAAGATGAGAAAATTGGAAGCTTAGCAAGTGTTAAGCTTACTTAACTAGTAAGTGGCAGAATCAACAAATGAACCAGGTTTGTTGGATCCAGAGTCAGAATCTTCAGCCAGACTGGTGTAGATTTCATGCAGGATGGTATCAACAATGTCTTGCTCTGAGAAGCGAATGGCCAGTGACAGTGTGGTTTCAAGGGAATGTATGAAGAATGGAGCACAAGTACACTCACAAGTGAGGACACAAAGTGTGAGCCTCTGGGAGGAACTCTTATGACAGACATTTGATTTACAGATCTCTGTCTTGTCCCCAAGACTAACTGTGAAGGTTTTCCCCAGCCTTGCCATTAATTTCACCATACAAATACATTCAGACTGTATGGAATTGAATATTTGATATCTCATTCTTGGTGTATCTTTGGGTTTTATTGTTGATGATTCATGCTTCCATCACTCAGGTAAGTGTAATTATTCTTTACAATTAATAATAAAAAATAATATTATTGAAACCAAAATTTGTACTATCTTATCAACATCTCTTCTGAATTGTTTTATTTTTAATTAAAACTTTCAGCAACGTTGTGAAGTAAGTGCCAACGTTATTCCCATCCTATGATGGAAGAAACAGAAGCACAGAGAGTTTCTATAATTTTCACAAGGTTATGCAGTATAATTCTAGCCCAGATTGTCTCAGCTGGTAATTTACTCTGTCAGGGACCACTATGCTTCACAATCCTTTGGACGATTAACACATGTGACCTCATTCCCTTCACCTATAAGACCAAAATAGTTCCTTTTAAAGGCATCTACATATTTTAATATGCTTAGACTTAAAATCATGTTATTTCATTTTGCTAAAAATCATGTTTTCCATAATAAATGAGTCAACATTCTTAGTAACTATTTTGTACAGTACTTAGTAGGAGCATTGCTTTTCCATTGTGCTCGATTTCAATGTCATGAGTCCCAGACATGAGCTGAGAGTCTACCAACTTGTGTATCGACTAGGATTGAACCCAAACAAAGCACTTTGATTATTTAAGAGAGGCACAAGCAGTTGGTTTTTATTTTTGTTCTGACATATTAACAATTTTAAATCAATGGTTTAATATAATTTTCTTTCATTGCTAATTTGATTCAGAATGAACCCCAAGCACAAAATCACAGGGAGCTTTTGTTTTGTGAGGCTTGTTCACAGACCACTGTGGTTCTATGCCCTAATTAATCAGTGTTCATGGGGGAATGCAAGGTTATTTGCTTTTCAGCTTCTGCAGATATACTAATAGCATAGCAGGAGAATTCAAAAATAACACGTGCAGGTTTTCATATTTGCAGCCTTTCCCATGGACTCTTACACAATTATCCGGACAACGTGATTCACTGTTTCTATTGGAATTGTATCTCCTGCTGACAGGAACTCCCAAGACTACAAAATCCTCCCTGTTACTAGGTCTTTTGAGCATAATATTATTCCAATATGTTAAATTGAACATATCATTATATTTAGAACCCCTACCACAGTCCCTGACCTTTATAATCCAGAGAAAAGAGAGAGCATTTCTTTTTCTCAATTAAATCAGTTTTTAAAACATGTAATAAAGCATTTCTCATCGACTGAAATAAAAATAGTGTACGATTTTCCAATTTAGTAGAATAGTTTAACAGGATATTGGGATCCAGTAGGTTTAGCTAACGATCAAGCCTAAACAGAAGCATTACTGGACTTCCTTATATGTTATCATTAGCCCCGTAAAATTGACTTATTGAGCAGAGCCTCAAATCAAAATTTTACAACATCACTCTCAGCACACTGCACACTGGGGCCTTTGCTTAAAGGATTCACTCACTCATTATCCAGAATTGTGAAGGAAAAAAAAAATGACAGCTGCAAAACCGAGGCTGTTTTCTCCCAACTGGCAAGTCATTTTGATTGCAACAAGTACCCTGGGTCAACAACCACCACTTTTGCTTTGAAATTGCCTCGTGGAAAAAAAAGAAAAATCTCTGACTGATCGGGTAAAATTACAAATGATCCGAAGATGTTCGCATTTTAGGATTCTGTGCCTTCTAGCTCCTGAGAACAATTCTGTGCATCGGTGTAAAATTATTTACATAATTACAGATCAAACCAATCAGTTACTACCCTGTAGGACTGAAGGTCACGTCTAGCATAAGCAAGTGGCTCCAATGCTGTTCTGCTGTTAATACCTGTTCCCTCCAGGGCTGCCGCCCTATTCCCAGGGCTGATTGCCCTCTGTCCTGTGGCTTCAAGTAATGTAAATTGTATCTTGTCCCTGGGTAATCGAGATCAGTGTTGCCTTGTCTGTCCACTGCCTGCCGATGCCCTCTCTGTGCCGCGATAATGGTTTTGGTGGGCAATCAAGAAGGAGGCCTTCTTGACTCATCTCTCATAATAGATTGTCCTCCTCAGGCAAAATTGAATAACCCCCGACATGGCCTGGAGGCAAGCAATGAGAATTCAATAAGTCTGCAGGGTCAATGTCCTGTCATTTTTGGCAAGCAAGTAATTATTCTGCACTAACATTCAGTAATAGGAGCAGGAAACTGCGGTGGGCGCCTTCATCCTGATGCCCAGCAAAGTCACCTTAACAGGATTTCCCCTCTAATCAGCAATAATTCCTCCTCCTCTTTGGATGGGATTCGGTTCACTTTTTCATGTGAGTTGCATGTGTGGATTTTTTTAGGCGCCCTTCTACCCCCGAAACCTGCCTAGTCTGTGGGAAAGTTTAACAACTTCGCTGCCTGTTGTTTAATATTTTCCATTTTTATAGGCTGCAGTTGTGCTGTCTCTTTGCTTTTGCTGATTTGTGAAAGATTTATTATAAACCAAATACAGCTGTTGCCCCCTTTCATATAGTCCAACGATTTTGGCAAACCTGTTTTTCACGAGGAAAATACATTCAGAATCTTTCCCTTGCCAGCTTGCTCGCCTCCCTTTAGCATGCACTCTGCTGAATGGGGCAGGGCAGGTGCCAGCATAAGGGAAAGAGAATACACATGCTTCAGAAGGAAGCAGGCAGATGGGGAGAAGTGGTTCCTTCGCTTTCTGTTGGGATTCAATAGGATTCGGTGCAGATTTCAAAAGGACAGAATTATCACCCCCCAAACGTCCCCTTGCAATTCAAAGCCCTTAAGTGTTCTATGTTTGAACTCCAATCTGTGATCACATGGATTTAACTATTCCACTTTTATCTGAAATTAACATTATGATTAATCTCTGGATAGTCTTAAGCTTTTGCTGCCATCTCTCCACTCACCATATACCCCTGTGGAGCAAAGCCCTTACACCAACATTGATAGAAACATGTCTACATAAAGTAACCAGCCCCTGCTATCCCATTTACGCCTCTGACTTTTGAAGTGGTGAGGTTCCAGTTTTTAAGAAAGCAGATTAGTATCATTTTAGTCCTAAGGCCTTTTAAAGAAATGGCGAGTCTTTAAATGAAAAGAAAATCCAAAGCAGAAAATAAAATTGGATGCTAAACCCAATTTAAGTTGCTTTCCTGTTCAGTTCCACTGTGTAGAAGCCATGCTTTATTCATGGCTGGGAACCTTAGCTCCCTCTCTTGAGGTCGGCATACGGAATGTAATGAAGAGGCGCCTCTGAGAGCAGCGTAAGCGCTTTCCATGACTGATTGACGATTGATTATTGCTGGATGGCTCCCCATGGTCACTCATCACTACGCTTTTTTGACAACCAAGCTCTATTTCTGACATGAAAAAGGTGTTTTTGATCTGTATCAATTTGGCTTGTTAACTGTGACAAAACTCAAACGGATACGGTTCATGTTCAGTTGTCAATGCTCATTTAGATCCTGGATGTGGAAAAGACTTATAACAATAATAATTGCAACAACAACAACAACAACAATACTTTACTCTTTAGGATACTATGACATTGGGGTATCATTTTTTTTTTACTGTGTTCATATATTTAGGTTGCCTGTTGCTGTATTAACTTTTCATAGTATTTCATCTTACTTTCAATATTTCACTCCTTTCAATTAGTTGTAAGTTTGCTTCAAAATTTTTTAAAAAATAGGATTATGATCAGACATTTTACCTTATAACAGTGATAGTTGCTGTACATGTCAACTACTAAAACGTGGTCAGAGAACTATTCAGTACTATTAAGCTTTCCATATATGGTAGGAGAGGCAAGACAGAGACTTTTTTAGGATTTTGTAAGGGGAGGAAAACACTACGTAGCCTTCATTCATATTTTTTTATTTTCCAGTTGCATTAAGCTTAAATAACAAAACACACTATCTATTTTGTTACATTTCTTTAAATTTTAAGACTTGGAATTATTTTAAAATAGCACATGCTGAATATGCATTAAAATATTTTTGTAGTTAGAAGTATAGGCTTGGCTTTTAATGCGTATAGTATTATCATTTTGTCGCTTTGTGCTGAGGAATTATAGTGAAGACAATGAAAATTTACTTTTCAAATTGAATTCGGCTTCAAAACAGCAATCAGAGAATTTCTTTTACAACATCATTGTCTCTTAACTCCCGAGCGCTGCAGAATAATGCTTATCCTTGTCGCTCAGGGCAATCTCGGACTGGCAGTGAGCAGCATCAACTGTGTTTCTCAGGCAGGTTTTGAACATGGACCAAAAGACCTCAGCCATCAAAGTTAAAATAAACCTGTCTTGTTAAAAAGAGCAGTGCATCATTTTGGGTTTACATCACTGACTCTCTTTTTTTTTTCTTCAAATACTTCTTTTTAAAAATTTTCTCATTCAAATTAGCAAGCATATTTCATTCGGTAGAGTATATTAGATTTATATTTCTTACACTGCCACATTGAAAACACTGCAAAATTATCACATTAATTTCCAATTATATAGAACTTCTTATAATGTACATCTTTTTTATTATTGTTTATGAGGTGTTAAAAATTATAAGTAAAATTCATGTAAAACTCATTTCCACTACAAGCAGACATTGCGAAAGTGGATTTTTGGCTGATGTCTGAGTCGCTGCTGAGGTCTGCTTACACTTACCTTTTCCCAAGTGTGGTGGTCCTGTGTCATGGGAACCGATGAGCTCCAGTCGCTCTGAGCTACACCAACTTGAGTATGGGAAAAGTGCGGCACCTTGCTAGTTCTAAGTTTCTATGTCTCTCTTTGAGGAGTTCCTGATTGTTTCTTGTTGTGCGTACAAGACAGTGCCCACGACTCAGTGGGCTGCACTCAGAGCTAGCTGGCGTTGCTGGCAACTAGCTGGTCCAAGCCCTATTGGCAGCTGTCTACAGGCTACGGCCCCACCCATCACCTTTGGCTTCAATGTCTTTGTGAACTGCGAATGGGAAGAAGCTCAGGAGATCTGTTGTGGGAAAAAAGAGATCAGAGTCTATGGAACTGGAAAAAAAAAGAAAGAAAAGTTAAGATTTATGGTCTTCATTGCCCCTTATCCTGCTTCAGAATATTTTCCAGTGAGCATGAAGGAAATTATGGTCATGGCATATTGCTTGAGTCTTTCAACCCTTTGAACTTTGCCTGTGTGCTTTGAGTTTTATGTGACTGTGCTTGCACCGTTTCACACATTTTCCAGTCTTTACATTAAGGTTCAAAGTGTATGGCAGAGCTTTAAGGGAGACATTACCACTAGTACAAATGAAGGCCATTTAGGAGATGCAGAGAGAAAATCAGGCCACACCATATCTTCACATAAGTGACTCAAATTCTCAAGCCAAAGACTCCAGGCTAAGCCTCGGATTTCTACGTCTGTCCCTTTTATCTTCTTATGACTGCATGCGCCATCTCAGTCTTTACTTACCTGTGTGTTAAATGGGAATGCTAATAGAAGTGAGTTGTAAAGTGGCTGTCAGAAATATTTTTAAATAGTTGTCATTCATGTGGTACTACTTGTGTGGAAACTGAGGCTTTACAATGTGTGTTTTGTTTCAAACATAATTCCACAGACTCAAAGGTTACAAATATATTTTTTCAGAGATACAAAATAAAAAAAATGTAAGGAATTTGACCAAAAAAAAAAACCCTCATAAGAAAATGCTATAAGGTCTAATGGAGGTTTGTGTTTAAGCTCGGGTTGATTTTCCCTAAGGCAAATATTTGACTATTTTCAGAGACTGCTCATCAATAGACAGAATGACACTCATTGTTTAAAAAAATTAGGGAAAACAACACAGATAGCAGAAACACTAAGAGGGAACACAACATACAGTCCCCCTGATAATAATAATAAAAAAACGCACGATTTCAGAATATGCTTGAACCCTTGTTTATTAGATCCTCTGTGACACACCTGAGATTTTTAAGATGGAGCTGTGCAAAACAGGCAATAAATAGGACTGCAAATTTAATTCAAGGAGTTTAGGAGAAAAGAGAAGAGCAAAATATTGGTATGTTTTGGGATATTTATAATGAGATATTTAAAAGCACAGCTCAGGGGGACCTGACCCAGACTAATACTGTGCCACAGGGAGGATCCATCAGCAAAGATCACCTGGAGGATTCATAGTAGAGAAGCTGAGAATTTAGTCTCTGCTTTAGAAAACTCCTGTGGTCATTATATTAAGAATATCACATTTTATGGAGTAAAATTATATGCTGGAAGCTATTGTAGTAGTTCAGACAAGAAAGACAATGGTACCAGTAGAATTGACAGACTCTGGCTAGAGTTCAGTAGTAGAGTGCCTAGTATGTGGAAGGTCCTGGGTTTAATCTCCAGCACTGAACTGGTGATGTTTAACTGTGTTCATGGACAGAGGGATCCAGTACAAACAGACTTGTCTAAGACAAAATTTAGGAAGTCAGTGGAGAACCCTGTTATTGAGTACACACAGAGTTAAAAGTTAGTCAGAAGGAACAGAGTCTCTGAGCAGAGAGGAAAGAAGAGGTTTGATAAAAAATGCTGAGAGAATTAAGAATAGAATTATAAAAAACAACCAGTGTAATGCTATCTTACAACACCGGAATAAGGGCCCTGGCATGAAGTCATGATGGCCACTTGGTCCACTGTATATGCAAATATTAAGGGTCATGGTATGGATGAGAGCTCTCTGAAAATGTTCAGGCCATGGTAAAAAGCAAGCTTGACAAACAATGATTCATTGCAGCTAAAACCATTAAGATGACTCACACTGAAATGGGACAGCCAAAAATAGAGACACACAGAGCAACAAACTGCCAGGTACTCTAAAGGACACAAAACCAAAACCAAACTGAGATCGCAAGTGTATTAGAAAACTGTGGGGGTCTATGTTTTCATATCAAAAAGTGTGAGATCACCCATTATTATATGCTAGAGCGTATTGTAAAAGGCACAAGCATTTGCTTATGCTCTCTGTGAGACAAAGGCCAGATTACTGCTGCCTCTGTATTCAAAGCATTGGGCTCAAGAGATGAGACATAAAAACATGTTGTTTTGATTGAATGAGGTGTTTTATCTTGGTGTGAGAAAGAGAAAACAAAATATTCTACTAAAGGTCCTAATTTTAGCTTTTTTATAATTATCCCTGCCTAACCTGATGTATATATTTTTGTGTGGTTTTTATCTGTTTATAACTATTCAGCCCATAATTTATCAATGATCTATTTTCTTAAATAGAGAAAGTATTTTTAAAGAAATGTAAGATTATAGATATTAGTGGAAAACAATAATTTTGGGGAAAAGAAGGCTAGGCATTTATGACACGGTGGGATTATCAACATGAAGAGATGAAAGGGCCAGATAGATTCCTGAATGGATAGCAGAAAAATGATCTCTTCCTCTATGCTCAAGAAACAGAAAGCATTGTTCTAAAAAAATTTGTGAAGATGAAGTATGGTTTGCTATGAAAACATCAAATGAAGAATAGTGAAAAATTACACATTTTTTTCTGCATTTCAGGCAAAGGTCATGAGTTAAATATACATGTGACTGCTAATTAAGATTCTTCTTCCAGTGGTAGATGGGATATTCCTACGCAGCTTCATTCAGAATGCATGCTAGATTTAAAAGCCATAACAATGAAGATGCTTGAGAGATGAGGTTATCTTCCTATGTGATGTCAACTCCTCATTTTATTATTTTGAGCAGTTCACCAATTTGATAATGCTTTTCCTCTTCACACTTTGTAAGAAGAGAAGGAGGTGACTTCTGCCAATGGACTGCATAGGAAAGAGAGAGAGTGGGGATGGATTACATCGCAGCATTCCGTTCCGATGCGTAGGGCTGGATTCCCCTTTGTACATTTGCTGTAATTATATACTGACCTCTGAGATCAGTGGCTGGTTACTTTTGGGATAATATGATTAAAGTATATGTAACAAGTATGCTAAATTATATTTAATGCAACTCTAGAGGAGAAGAGCTGTGTAATTGCTAATTCCATTTCATTCTAGAGCCATCTGAGACAATGCCCCTTGGCCTATAAACTAGACCACAGCTTTTTTTTCCACACAGATGCCAGTTTGAAAATGCTTGGTTTTGCTTTTGCAATGAATGTTTTGCATGGGGAAAGAAACTTGAGGCAGTTTAGAAAATCTAAGGAGAACACATACATCTTTCAAGAGATAGTTTGTGAAATACAAATAATTTCCTCCTTTTCTCTGAAGTAGGAGATATGAGTTGGGTTTTGTTTGGTTGGGTATTTTGATGGGGCCATTTCAAGTGCCTTTGAAGTATTCTTTAGTGCCTTAAAATATTGTCATTGAAGGTCCTTTGAAATGACATAGATATTTAATGTCTTAATAAGGACAGGGACAAACAGCTAAGAGAAAGCTGTTGATAATGGTAACCTAAAAGGTGACATGTTCAAGTTTATGCAGACTAAAAATTTATTTTCACAAACATTTTCAAATAATTGGGGGCCATGATGAAGTTTAATGGGAATATTCTGGTAGCAGATTAAGATAGGATCCCTTCTCAAAAGTTACAGAAGCTGTGCAAAGTTGTTTCTGATATTAATTCTCTGTTTCCTGCCCTGGGGATGTATCAGTGTCCACTTGAAAGAGCTGGAAGGACATGTGAAAGCGTCTACACAGAGGTGTGAGGGGTAAACCACTCTCTTTGTCAAGAATTACATTTAGAAAGCACTAGTCTTTATTTTAGTTTGTATTCTCAGCTCTTAGAGTAGTAGCTGTCACATAGGACATATATAGGTATTTAAGGGCTGAGTATGAAGGGTAAAGAATCAGCATGTCTGCCAGGGCCAATATATTTATCTTAAAGAGGTTGTGTATATGATTAGGCACTAATTTCTGGTACAAACTGACTACTCAGACAAACTTGAAGTTTGAACCTTGGAAGTTTGCAGTTATGGGACTACTGTTCTTTAAGATCAAAAGGAAGAAGTTGAATGGCTTCTCTCAAAACAAAGGAACCAGACACCACAGACTGATCATTAGTAGGAAAAAGGTCACTATGTACACAGTTGATATGGCACCTCACAAACTGCAAAGGGTCCAATTTAATTGATTGCAGACAAAGCCCCAGTAAAGACTATACTACTGTTTAAATGACGTGTTCTACTCATAAGAATCATTTTTAGTCTTTTCGTGTGAATCTGCCATGTTGTTAGTTTATATGGAGCCCAAGCAAAGCATATATTGGTTTGCAGTTGGTAGTCATTAATTTATCCAAGCAACACAGAATTATTGAATGTTTTTGTCTTGTTTGCCATGTTTTAGAAAGAGGAATAATAGACAAAGGTGCCAGGGACATTTTAGCATCATAGCTTAGGTAATTATAGGGTAGAAAAGATGGATTGGTAATAAAATATGCCACTGGTAAATGGTGGGAAACACTATAAAAGGAGATTGAAATTTCAAAGAGTTGAGGCTGGTGATATATCAAACTTTTCCACTGCCCAATTAGTGCTGTAGAGATATATTTTGTAATTAATATAAAAATAATGTCTCCATTGACCCAATAAAAATAGTAACATTAACATTCTGCCAAATATTGTTGTTTTCCTACATTTACTATAATACTGCAAACAAAATAATTGGCAATGAAGCTCAGCAGAGGTGAGGGTCAAACTGCTACTTGGAGCAGACCTTCAACACCATGGCTTGGAAGAAGAACCCAGAGGATTTGACTATGCAAACACTTAGATCGGGAGAAACACCTCAAATAGAATCTGAGGTCAGCCTGTCTGCTCAAGAAGAGCTCACTGAGCTAGCCAGGGTCATGAAAAAGCGGCACACGGCTTCACTTCCTTCCTCCTGTGCTCAGCCCTTACCATCTTTTATGCTCTTTTGCTCTCTCTCTGCCTCTATCTTTCTCTCTCTTACACACGCACACACACACACACACACACACACACACACACACTCACCCCATACAAACATGGCTGTATTATCTAAAGTTTCTTAAAAGCCATAATCTACTGCTTCATCTTCCTTGTGAGTGTCATATTGTACACAAGTTTAACAATAGACATGATAAGCAAATCAGAAAGCAAGCAATTTTGATGTATGCTTTTCCACTGCTAAATCAAAAAAAGGGGGGAAGAGAGTATTATAACAACTGACTGCTCTAAAACTCAGGATTCCAACTAACCTAAAACACATGCTAACTTTTCATTGAGACCACTGTAAGGTTGTAACTTGAAAAGGGAGAAGGGGAGAGGACACTCTACTTTTCTTTTTTTGCCATGAATTTAAGCTGCTCACAATGCAGAACTTCTTTATTTCACTGCAAGGATGAGAAAGGAGTATATCCCACTGCATAACCCCCTGTACTTTGTGCTTTTTCCCTTTGAGTTGTACTTGTTCTTTTAAATAATACAGCAACTTGGGATATATATATATATATATATATATATATATATATATATATATCCATCCATACACACCACACACATGCACACACACATGGTAAGAAAGGGGAAGTTATTTTTTTTCACCTTGCATAAAGACAGGTGGATGTACAGAATTTTGTCCAGTGTAATGGCAGGTTTGTATGCTGGAGGAAATAGGCATTGTGTCCATTGATTTTATTAATTGTAATTGTGGCATTCACTTTCCATCCAAAAGGAGGAAGCACCTTTTAGGGTCATGTGGGCACACATGTAAGCATGCTAAAGTTGAGTTTCTTGTCTAGAAAATACTTATAATAAAATAGCTGCAGTTTTGGGACTTTATTCACAATCCAATTAGTTGAGCAAATGATGCATTGGCAAGCACACTGTGGGTTGAGGAGAAGGTGGGTAAGGCAGGATAAGTTTCATGAAGTGTCCACTGCACTGCATCCACTGCCACTGGAACAAGAGACATCTTTAGGTATGTGTCCTGTTATATATAAGCATTCAGTGAGCAAATATTTCCTTTTATAACATAATGAAACTATGGACAACAGATACACAGAGATTTTTCCTCAGTATGAAGGCTATATTAACTGTCATTCTAAGGAAAGTTTTAAAATGTCTTGATTTCAAGTTTTCTTCTTACCAGACAATTTCGGATGCCCTCTCTTAATTCTACACAGATAAGTCTGCTTACTGAGTCTTAACACTGACCACACAGTGGCAAAGCCTCTGTTTTGCTCTCTGCATTACAAGGTGATTTGGATGAAGGTTTTCAAACTTTTCTATCTAGCACCATATTATTCCTCTGGAAGGTGGGTCTTTGACCCTGACTACACTGTCCACATCCTGTGTGATTCTGTGCCATATGCCACATTCTCCTGGAGGGACATTTTTCCCTTATTGTGTTCCTCAGGGATTGAGATTTGCTATAGAAACTACCCCTGGGACAATTTGAGTGGTAATATTTCCTAGTCCCCCTCCATTCTAGATTAATCAGACACTGATATTATGAATTGTTATTTAACTATTCCTAGAGCGATTCTCTTGCCTACTCAGCTTGCATAAGCCCTGAATAGGCACTCAATACTAAATGATGTGTGAACTAATCAATCAGTCCAGCTACATTGTAAGCTCTCTCCCCTGAGGATAACTCATATGTTGCTAACTTGTTTTGTCAATTAATTAGTGGAAGAAATATTGGTGCTAGATGAGATTTCCTTCCAAGTCACTATGCATGTCAGCGTGTCTGTCACCCATTCCAGGAATAATATGGGTGTTGCTAAACAAAAAATAGGCTTTTGGGGTGGATCAGGAGAAAAGCGAACCAAGGATGCAACCAAAATTTCTTCAGAGTTCCTTAAGGACTTACTTCACACTCTCCTTTTGGTATATAATGGAGAAATGCAAACCCATGGTATACTAAACAAAATCATTAAACACCACGCTTATGTAGGATTCTGGTAGCTAGTCATTTTGTTGAAAGCCAGAATCATTTGCTACAGATTCTTAAAGAATAAGTGAATTTTAATGAATAACGTGGTGATCAAGATGGATGGTAACAATAGGGTTAGCTCAGAGTGTTGGATGGGTGAGGATAAAAAGGAGTGCCCAGACCAGAGTATCAGGTGGTAGAAAGAAGCTACTTTCCCTTTTTCCCTTCTATGGTCTCGATTCAGCCATGTCCTTCGTCTCCTCCAGATCCAGCCCTAACCGGCAGGCTGATCCAAATCAATGTAACTAGCAAAGTGTAAAATGTTGGGCCATTACAGTGGTGATCTTTGTTCTGCCTTTGCTGACATCTAAATTTACCGATATTGATATAATAAGCCATTTTGTGTTTTCATTTGTATAAACCAAATGTGTGGCTTAGCTTATTGATTTTATAATCAAGATATAGTTTACTCAAGTGTTTAATAACCAACTTGTAAACACACAATCCCTACCCAATCGTTAATCCAACAAGGACCTCTCAAGTCACCTGCCTTTTGCTGAGTCCTAAGGAAGATTTGATTTTGGTGAAGTGGCAGATATGAAGAGGGTATACGACTGAAGACCGGTGACTTAGGGTCTTTCTTCTAAGGCCAGAACATAATATAGAGCAAGAGGTAAGGAAAAGAAAATTTTTAAATGTGGTTGTCTTTTTGGTTTGTTTTAAATGGGGAGACAACAAACCAGCAGCATAACAAAAAGGACACTGAAATATACTGAGGGTGTTTGGGGTGTGGTTTAGTGGACTTGGTAGCATGCCCAAGGTCCTGGATTTGATGCTTGGTGCAGGGGGGGAAAACCATTAGGAAAGGAAAAGATGCAAACTTGAGGGTTAAAAAAAAAAAAAACAGAATAATAAGACATTAAGTCTCTTCACAGTTCCTACATTCCTAAGTGTAACATGCAACTTAATCTATAAACCATATTATAATTGACTAATTTTATCCGCATTTCACAAATTGAGAATTTGAAGTTCAGTTGGGATACTGCCTCAAACACATGGGAAAACACATTTCACTAAGCAATGTGAGTAGGGCTGCCAATCAGAAGTGTTTGCTGTTTATTCCCGTCCTGGGCGATGTGGTCTTGGACACAGGTTTCTCAAGCAATGCTTAGCATGCACCATACACTCAGCAAGAACTGAAATGCATTTTTTTTGTATGGGGGGCATGGGGTAGGGATGCTGATCATGAGAGCACGAGGAAAAAGTAATGTACAGTGCCAAAAAAAGAGGCACAAGACATCTTCTGGGCAATTGTAAGTAGTTAATGTAGAAACCATAACTACAAGTTGGTCCTGGATCTGCCTCTGCGGGATGCCTGGGAGAATGCACACATGCAGAACTACACATGGCAGCTTGAACCACTGTGAACCACAGTTCAAATCTGCCTATCATTCTGCAGCTATCCAAAGTGAAACTTGCGGGGAAAGTGTTTCATTTTTATTTTTTTAAGAGAAGAGATGGACTTTTAAGGCAAGAGTAGGTGTAATTAGACAGTCTCAATTCTGCTACCCTGGAAGATGCAATATAATCACTTATGCACAGGCAGTCTCTTCACCCATACAGTAGACCCTGTAGCCACGGGTCTTCCCTTAGATTTTTCTTTTGATTTCTCTCTTTGGGTTAAACCCTTCCCTTCAACCTGATTCCTTTTATTTGTAAATACTTGAGACCCATCACATTTTCACAAATTTAAGAAAATGCCTTCCTTTGGTTTGTTGTTTTTCTCTATTTTGAGACCTAAAAATTCCCCTCTGTGTATAGGCATTGAAATAGCAATTAAGACCACATAAATTATTAACTGGGAGACTTGGGACACACAGCATAATCTTTAGAAGTCTAGGTTTTATCATTCTGAAGTGAGACTAATGATACCTAAAAGGTGTTCCATGATTTGATGGTTTAGTTGCTATATGTGGCATGGAACTGGTACAGAGAAAGACCTCAGAAGGCTTAACCCTATTATAATAATTATTATGCTGCTAATTCACAGATAAGCTTCTTTTTCTTTTATTGAAAATCGAGTTTTTCATACAATATATTTTGATTACAGCTGCCCCATCCCTCCCCCTCTCAGTTCCTCTCCACTACTCCTGCCATCAGGATCCACACCCTTTCTGTCTCATCAGAAAATAAATAGCCATCTAAGGAATAGTAATAAAATGAGATGAAACAAAACAAACAAATCATAATTAGGACAAAACAACCAGCAAGAAAAAGAACCAATGGAAAAGCATAGGAAATGCAGAACCACCTCCACTCACACACGCCAAGGAGCCTTATCTCCCTGCACCGAAAGAAGCTTCTCTTTTAAAAGAGAAGCTGTTGGCACTGCCGGTCACACGTACCATCTCTGTGTTATCCACTAGTTTTCTAAAGACAACCTTAAGTTTGTATTATTAGCACCTTCTATAGTTTTCTACTTCAAATGAGTATTGAACACTTTCATGTTTGGCTGTCTACCCTAGAGAGAGTGATTGCTTCCTGTTCTGAGGAACTTCTAACCATTATTCTCCTTCCTGGTTCTCAGGACATCCTACTATTGGAATCCTCTTTCCAGTTCTTTTCCCTGAGACTCTGGATGCCCCTCTCTTAAGGCTTTGCTTCTGAAATTTTACCTTTTCTCTTCGCTTATATATGCAGCTTCCACTCTCTAGAGTCATGGAAACCATCATATCTCAGTTATTCAAAGTATATATGCCACAAGTTGCTAGAGATGTCTACTATGTCCAGCTAAAATGCTGCATGCTCATAAGTAATTGAAATATTTCATTTTTTCATGTGAAACAGTTCTGTTTAATCATATTTCCTTGTTTGTATTTAAAAACCCCAAACAGAAAGCTGATTGTCAGTGCAGACACCTAACTTGTGCAGCATTAGCAACCAAATCCCATAAACTGTACTGTATCCATGCCTCTGTAATGAATGACTTTCTCTTCATCTATCAACCTACCTATCCATTGTCAACTCTTCAGGCCTCTTCCACCAGGATCTTACAGTTCCTTCTGTGTCCAGGTTCATTACTCTTCCTTTACTCTCCATACATCTTACAGAGTAATTTTTCATGAAGAAAGATCTTGTTACTTTGATATTATAGATAAAGAATCATGGAGCCATTCAGATTAATACCCAGTGCCTTCGGAACTCCACATTCCTCCTCCACTATGCCTCACCGTGCATCTCCCATTTCTCTATTTCACTTGTGTCGTGCTGGAGTGTCCTCAGCCCTCTTGTTGCCATCTACGTCCTTCCTTTTGTTTTCTTTCTTTTTAAATTCATTTTTTATTGTTCTCTTATATATTCCATCCTAACCCCAGTTTCCCCTCCCTCCTCTCTTCCCATTCCCTCCCCTGACCCTTCTTCTCTCCCAGATCCACTCCTCTTCTGTCTCCTAAAGAAAAGAGCAGCCATCCCAGGGATATCATCCAAACATGACATAAGAAGTTGCAATAGCACTTGGCACAACCCCTCCTATTAAGACTGGATGAGGCAACAAAGTAGGAGGAAAACCCAGCGCAAGAATTTCCCTCATCTGTATGCAAATTGCACCTTGTTCATTCTGTCATCACAGAACTCAGCAACAGTTTTCCCACTGAAATACCTGTCTGCTTTGTCTAGGATAGATGAGGCCATCTTTAAGGGAGGCCTCCACTCTAGGACTCCAGCATTTCGCCAGCGACACTGTGCATTGCATCTACTCAACACTTACTCTGAAAGAGAAAGATTAAGAGGTGAAGTTTTCCTTTTCTTTTTGTATCACATTGCCTGTTTATGGAAAATTGAACCCCTGTTAGAACTATTTCATGATAGTCTATTACCACCCCACCCTGATCTCAGAAGGTAAGCAGGAAAAGATCTCGCTAATGGTTGGGTGGGAGAAATACTACATTCACATTAAATGGTGTTCCAACATGGACCTGTGAGTTGCCATTCTATTACATTTTCCAGCTCTGCTACACTGTCAAGTTTTTATCCTTTGAGCCCATTTTCTACATCTATCATATAAGACATTAGACCAATTATTTTAAACTACTCTTAAATATGTCTATATTTAAATTTTTCTTATAGCATTATATTTATAATTTAACCGATTAATATCTCTTGAGAAATTTAGATACTATGAAGTACTATGAATACAAGGGTTGTTTCCCAGCTATATGATTTTATTTGTACATTTGCTTACCTTTTCTTTTCCACTTACTGGCACATCGATGTCCTATTCCAATCAAAGAGCATAGCATCTTGTTTGTATGTGATAGCAACATCATAAATGGCTTGATCTATTGAAAACAATAAACTAAACAAGGTACAGAAGAAACTGAAGCCTTTCATTGTATTATCTCCTTCAAGATGACAGGCGATCTCAGGGGGCCAGAGAATTCGTAGTTGCATGAGTTTGTGACTAATAGGTGGCTTGATGTGACAAGAGCTGGTTGTCTTGGGAAATTGAACTGTCTTTATGCTCGATACTCTTTGTGTTTCATTCTTTGTAGGTTATTGTTGGAGGCCTATGGGGACCTCTTTTACAGTTTGCATTCACAGACAATATGAGATCAGCAAGAACTCTGTAGTTTTACTGTCAGTATTGATCTACTGCCTTTCCATTCAGGAGCTAATTTGCCTGTTAGCAGTAATTTTAAAAATATAAAATATTTATATTTTTTGTATTAGCTCACTACACATTTGTGCCTTGTCTTTCCCTTTTTGCTGAATTAAAACAAAGCTATTTATGACAAATTTATACAAATCAATTTAAAGCAAAAGAATCAACACAAGTGTATTCTGATTTTTGAAAAATAGTAACAAAATCTCAACTACACTGCTGTGATTTTGATATCTGATAGGTTTCACATAAGTTCACAAAAATGAAAGTAAGAAATAGCAACCATGTTCAAAAGAAAATATTATTAGTATGGAGTCTTTTGACTTGTGAATTTATAAACAAATTCTAAGAGGAATGATGTATTGGGAATTCATGAACACAGCTTCTAAAGTTGGGATTTATTTGAAGTTGAACACTCAATAAATGTGCCAGCTTATTGACTGATTCTCTGCACTGAAGGTGACCATAATACAACCTTCTTATTCATGCCAATTGTTGAAGGAAAAAGTATCCTCTGCTATTTGCAACAAGAGATATTCCCGCCTCAAGTCAACTTCTGATATACATATTCATACAAAATGATATGCCAGTAACATAGTGAGGTCTTGTATATGTTCTCCATAATCTGAACACCCACACAGGGGAATCACAGTGTAGGAGGAGGCCAATTGCTGCTGCTTAGCCCTGAAATAATCACACAGAAACTGTATTAATTAAATCACTGCTTGGCCCATTAGCTCTAGCTTCTTATTGGCTAACTCATACATATTTAATTTAACTCATTTCTATTTATCTGTCTATTGCCATACGTCTGTGGCTTACTGGGTAAAGTTCTGGCATCCATCTCTAGCAGGGCTACATGGCTTCTCTCTGACTCTGCTCTCTTTCTCCCAGCATTCCATTTAGTTTTCCCTACCTTGGTTTGTTCCCCTATAGCTCTGATATAAGCTCAAAGAGGTTCCTTTATTAACTAATGATATTCACAGCAAACAGAGGGGAATCCCACATCATCACAGAACTGTGGGACACACACACACACACACACACACACACACATCATGATATGTGCCAAATTGAAAACCACTAAATGAACAAAATGCACTGTAGACAATATTAATGTTGTAGCCAAGCTAAGAAAAGCAAAGTGTCTAAGTGCTGAGGTAGAAGAAATTGAAATCAGAAGATTAAGCACTTCAGCTTCTGCCCCCTGGTGGTGGGGTAGGGTTTAATAGTTAAGCCTAGAACTGTAGTCAGCTTGATATTCATGATCAAGAAAGGAAGAAATAACTGAATTTACCACAGCACATGAAAATGCAAATGAAACACTTGTATATGTAGGCAGAGGCTGCTTGTTTTCCCAGCTGCCCAGACTCCCGAAATAATCACACAGAAACTGTATTATTTGCCAATTCTGTTTGGCCAATAACTTAAGAATATAGCTCTTATATCTAGAATTAACCCATTTCCATATTTCATATTTTACCACAAGACTCATGGCCTACTGGCAAGGTTTCAGCTGGCAGCTTGAGTCTTTCTCCTCTGGTGAATCCATGGTATATCTCTGACTCCACCTTCTTTCTCCCAGCATTCAGTTTAGTTTCCCACCTAGTTCTATTCTGCTAAGTCACTGGCTGAAACAGATTTATTCATTAACCAATAAAAGCAACACATAGACAGAAGGACTTCCCACACCAGAGTAGAACATGGACCATCCATTAACAGGATTCAGTCTCCAAAACTGTGGGCTAGGAAAAAATCTGACAAATATACTTGGAAAATTATACCATATTATAATAAGCTTTCATGGGAATCCATGCTCAGACATACCTTGATTTTATACAGTATGACAGGCTCCAAAGTCACAAATGAAGGACTAAAAAAATGGCCTCTTGGTATTGAACTCCAGGAGGGTTATCCCAAAGAAATACAAGAAAACTGGGGGGTTGAAGGCAGGAGTATGGTAGAAGAAGTAAAAATTAGGAACCAAAAAATATCACACTGAGTTGGTGGTGCCTGTGGTCAAGATTTCCATCCATTTTTCTATAAGCATCAATATTTCATTATTCTATATAACTGTTAAAACTTCGTTGGGTATACAGCAAATATTCTAAAACTCATTCATGTTTTGATGTGTCTCTAGACTGGTTCCATGTCTAAGCCAGTTTGAATGGTCAACAGTCACTTTGGGCATACAAGTTCCATTGTGAGGTACTGATTTAGACACCTTAGGACATACATTGGGAATGGTGTAGCTGGGTATTATGGTACTTCTGTTTTTAATTATTTAAGGGGACATAATAATATTAACTATAGTTATTACTCAAGTTTATATTCTCAGTTTCTTCTAGATTTTTCAGTTCCATTAGGATATAAATTTTCTGGATTTCCTTAGAATATGTCATAATGTTCTGCTTTTCAGTTTTGATTTTCATTGTTTTCTCTATTTTCCAGGGTTATTTTGAAAAGATATTTATTATTATTGATTATATTTTCCTAAAATCAACTCTGAAATAGATGTCTCTTTTAGTTCAATTTCATTACTTTCCTCTGATTTCTGTTGTTTCTTTAGGTTCCTAGTTTAAAATTTGATGTTTTTCAGCTGTTTCTTAAACCTTAATATATATCATTAAATATTTGAGATCTCTCTGAATCATAACTATAAACTTCCCTATTAGAATCACCTGTATATAATAGGTGTATATAACAGGCTATAATAAATTCTGCTTTTATTTTTTTCCTTTCTATTTTAAAATTCCTGTCTCTAATTTCTTCAGGGTCCCACTCAACACATGGTAGTATATTATTCAAACACCAAATACGTGAATGGTTTGTGTTTATGTAATTTCTCTTTATACCCACTGCTACATTTATTCTACTACAATCTAAGAAACAAAATGTTCTTTTAACTGTTTGTATGTTTCAAGTTTTTCTTTGGAGCCTAAAATGTGGTCTACTTTTGAAGAAGAAAGTTCCAATTTTTTTCAGTGCAATCAATATGTTGTATTTTCCATCATTTCAATTTTAGTCATTATGGTAGGGGAATATATAATAATATCATTCAATGCCTTTAATTTGTATTCCCTGATTTTCAAGTTTGTTAACTATACCAGAGAGAATTTGTTGGTAAATTTCCTAGGAATGAGTGCTTTGAGATCAACATAGCCAGGTGACTGACTTTCTCGGCAAATGGTTCTTAAACATCTTCTGAAATTCAAGTCAGGTCTTTTTATGGGGATTCATTTCTCCTTTCTCTCTATAATGTTTCTGACTGCTAACAGCTTTCAATTTTAATAAAATAAAATTTACCAATATTTTTGCTTTGCGGTTAGCAATGTTTTATGCAATCTTTTATAATTTATCAAATATTCAATGTTTAAGAAATTTTTGTTTATTTCAATCCTACAATAGTGCTCTTCCGTATTTTCCCATCAACATGTTAATATTTTACCTTTCTCATAAGTCCATGTAAAATTATTATTTTGTAATGAGTTGAGACAAGTGAGAAATGAATTATTTTTACTACGAAGTATAGAATAAACTCTTTGTTACCCATCACTCTACAGTGTCTCTTTATGATAAATGGATTACTGTATGTGTGTCCTTTTCATCACTCAGCTCCTTTTCAATAAATAACCTACTTCTCTGTCAAGTGCACAGTGTCCACATATCCAGGGTAAGTTTTAAGCTGTTGCATAAACTTTTCAGTTTTAGAGTCACTTCACAATTTCAAAGAAAACCCATGAAGGTCTCTGTCTCTGTCTCTCTCTCTCTCTCTCTCTCTCTCTCTCTCTGTGTGTGTGTTCATACAAAAATATATGGATAAAAGCCACTGGGTCTATTAGCAGTGCATAGTTCTCCGTCTAAAAGTGAGATCCCACCAAACTTTCCTCCACCCATGTTAACATGTCAATTTACATTGCCATTTTTCCAGTAACTTTATATACCCATTTCTAGGAGAGACTCTTTTACCATAGACTTCCTGGTGATATGGCCCTTACAATCTTTCCATCAATAGTAATTTTAATTTTTCCTACACCTTTGTAATTTTAAAGCATAATTTTTGTGCTTATTATTGATTATAAATTATTTACTGATAAATGCCTAAATGCAATTATTTTTCTGTATTGAGTCTGTGTCCCATGGGTCTCTTACATTTATTTTCTAATATTAATTCCTTAACTGGAACATTTTTAGCTTTTCTTAAATGTATCATCATGTTGTTATTGAATAAAACCACTGTCATGTCTTCCTTTCTAAGCGACTAGTGTTTGTGTTTTTCTTTCCATTTTTCTTGTGTATCTTGACTAGATGTGACATTTAGAAAAATGAGTAACTGTGATCATTAACGATTTTTCTGCAATAGTTGAAATGATCTCCCTATGTGAATACTGTAGTAATAAGAGCAGCGGGACTGCGTCCCCAGCACCCCGCCGCCCGCATGGCTAGCTTTACTGGAAATAATTACACGGACACTGGATTCTTTTAAACACTGCTTGGCCCTTTAGCTCTAGCCCTTACAGGCTAATTCTCACATCCTGATCAACCCATCTCTAATAATCTGTGAGAACCGGTCTTACCGGGAAGATTCTAGCCTAGTCCATCCTGGGTCGGAACTTCATGGCGTGCATCTGCCCGAGAGAGAGGAGCATGGCGTCTCTCTGAGGCGTCTGCTCCCGAGAGGAGAGCTGTGGAGTCTGAGCTCACTTCCTCTTCTTCCCAGCGTTCTGTTCTGTTTACTCCTCCCACCTATCTCTAACCAATGAGAGCCAAGCAGTTTCTTTTTATTTAACCAATGACTTTCCTCCATCATTTTATTTAACCAATGACCTTCCTCCATCAGAATACAGGTGTCAGAGGGCCTGAGAGTTTACCCAATCCTAAGCTTAGATGTTACCCTGTCTCTGTTTACATATGATAGAAGATCAGACTCTTAAGTTTGAGAAAAGATGGCTTATTATTCACAGCATAGCAATTACCAGAGGATCACTAGGTCTTGTACCTTGAGCTTCAGTTCAACAAGAAATACAAAAGAACACACTGATGTGCACTAAAAAGAGAGCAAGCTTAGGTAAGATAACCTGAAGCTTGTGTAACAGTTGCAGTAAGCATACTCACTGCCCCAAAGTGAGATGATATTTTTAATATGCTGAAGAGAAAGAAAACATGCCCTTTCCTCTGGATGCTTATAGCATCTTTGCATTCTATAAGTATGTCTGGAATGTTTGTCATTTCTAGATATGCAGAGTCATGGGAGACTCATGGGGAATTCCTTTCTGACAACGGTGACCCACAATGACTAATTTTAAAATGGAACAACACTACTCCTGCATATTCAGGAATAGTTAATATTTCATCAAGAATTTTTCCATTTATATTCCATAAGAAATTTTGCTAAAGATTTACCAGCCAGAGATATTCTTGTTAGTTTTAAAATTAACATCATATTGACCTTATATAATGCATTATATGACATTTCTCTTTTCTTACATTATAGATGATTTTTTTGTATTACTATACAGTTGTTTGATACTATTTCATATAAGGTATTTGGATGAGTTTTTCTCCTGTAATTTTTAATCACTTGAATGAGAGTCATAAATGTATATATTTCCAGCTTATCTTCAATTAACTCGTATTCTTTAAAACATGTGTGCATTTCACCGAAATTATAAAATGCATCAATATAGTTTAAACTAATGTGTATCTATGAATTATTTCCAAATTATGTGGTTGAGATGTGTGTGCAAGAGTTCTGCCCATTTACTCATTAATGTAATAGTTCTCCTGCTTCAAGCACAGTATATGCATACTGATGAGAATAGCCTTCCTCAGAGACAACATGAATGCAGCAAATGAACCAGCTATGAACCAAGGACTCTTATCCACATAGAGGTTCCTACAGTGCTAGAGTAGTACTGCTTTTGACAGTCAATAGGACACCTGAGAGTTATCAGATCTACCAAAAAAAGAAAGAAAGAAAAGCAGCAGAACAACAACAAAGCTAATATCTGCTTCATTTTAGCAAGTATATAAGCATCTTGGAAATTGTCTTTACTGTCCTTTTATTAATAGAATATAGGTAATTTGGGATACTTCTGAATCTGAAAATTCTATAACTATAATTTTTGCCATAAGGACTGGAGAAAATAAAATTGTGCTTCCAAACACAAAGCTAACAATAATGAAATTTTTCAACCATTTTTACTTTTAATTTAGCACAGTACTTTTGTCTAGAAATTCAGGTTCAAGATGATGCTTATGGTGGTGCAGCTTCAGCTTTAAAACATTCCTTCTGGCCAACAAATAAATTTTAAAAATTGAAGTTAGTGATGTCACTGACTCATTTGAAAACACTAATGGTCCTGGGAGAATGAGAAGATACACAAAGCAGAGTTATAGATTTGACTCAGAGAAAAAGCATTGTGCTGTGCTCAATATCCAGTACAGAAAACAAACAAACAAAAAACATGGTGATTGTGTAGCATTACCTCTGTGCGATCACCAGTCTTCTTCCCCTCAAATATGTTGGCTCTGTATGAGTATGTATAGAATTGTTTTTTACACACCCTGAACAACAAAGACACATATTATGAAATATAGAAAAATTAGTAGGGAATGCCCGTACACCCAGCCATCATCCTTTCTTTCTTTCTTTCTTTCCTTCTTTCTTTCTTTCTTCTTTCCTTTCTCTTTCTCTCTCTCTCTGTTTTCTTTTTCCCCATTCTCATTTTTTTATTCTTTCTTTTTCTTTTTCAGAGTTAGATATTAATCCAGGATTTACATACTCCCAGTCTCTGGCCATGGCTTTTTAAAATTATTTTGGGATGAATTCCATACAAGTATTCTGATCATATTTGTCTCTCTAACTCCTAGATCTATTCTATCTCTCTAAGCTCTCTACTTCAACTCTTCTTCCTCCCTCTCCCCTTCTTCCTCCTCTTCTTCAATTCATTGGGTCAAATTTATATTACCTAAATACTTTGGGGGTTTAAGATCTGCTCTGGAGTATGGTGGGCCCACTAGGCATCACAAATGCTGTCTTTTTTTGTTGATTCTGTTCTGTGTTTGTATTAATTGTTTTAGGATTTCATGCAATATATTTTTATTACAGCCCCCTTCCCACTTCTTCCCTTAACTCCTCCTAGATCCAATTACACTGCCTTATCTGGAAAACCCCATGTCCTCTTTGTCTCTTTTTTGTTAAACCAGTTTGTACTTTCATACATTCCCGGGTGTGATGTCATCCACTCGTGCATGGTTGACCTACCTTGGGTCATACCCTTAATGAAAACTGACTCTTTCTCCTTGAGAAGCCATCAACTGTCCATTTGCCTCAGTTAGGGGTGAGGTCTCAAGACCCTTTTGTCCCCCAGTGCTAGAACATTGACTGAATTTATCATCTGTAAATCCTGTGTAGGCAGCCAAAGCTTCCTGTGCGTTCACGAGTTCATGGTTCTGTCACATCAAGAAGATGCTGTTTCCCGCTGTCCTGCCTGCTATCTGGTTCTTACAATCTTTCTGACTCATTTTCTCCATGGTCCCGAGCGTTGGAGAAGAAGTGATGCTGTCATTCTTAATGGATGACATTCTTAGGATAAAATCTAAAAGCATTACCAAACTCGAGGTTGTATGTAGTCTTACAAGTTTTGTAAATTTTGGCTTAAGCTTTAGCTTTATGTTCGAGTAATAAAAGGAAGTTGCAGCTGCCTATGTTATGATTGCTGTGGTTTTATTCTTTTGAGTAATTTGAGGTGTTCCTGGTATCTCTCTCTCTGCTTGAATGATTTCCTTTAACTTTTCTTGTAGTGACACTCAGCTTGTGGTGAAGTTACTCATCACTTCTATGTTTGAATAAGTCATTGTTTATATTTTCATTCTGAATTTCTTTACTCTGGGTTAAGAAGAGACTTTTAATTGTCTTTTCTTTTAAACATTACAGATAACTTTCAGCTTCATCAATTCCTCTTGAGAAATTCTATGTTATCCTTATCTCTAACCTTTTCTGTTTATTTTATGGGTTCTTTTTTTTTTAATGCTTCAGTGGGTTTTATTTTATTTTATTAAGAAAAGAAGAAAAAACATAAAAAAACATAAACAAAAAACAAGTTTCCACCTCCTCCCAGCCTCCCATTTCCCTCCCCCTCCTCCCGCCCCTCTCCCCCTCCCCCCACTCCTCTCCCCCTCCCTCTCCAGTCCACAGAGCAGTCCGGGTTCCCTGCCCTGTGGTAAGTCCTAGGTCCTCCCCCCTCCGTCCATATCTAGGAAGGTGAACATCCAAACTGGCTAGGCTTCCACAAAGCCAGCACATTAAGTAGGATCAAAACCCCGTGCCATTGTCCTTGGCGTCTCATCAGCCCTCATTGTTCGCCATGTTCAGAGAGTCCAGTTTTATCCCATGCTTTTTCGGTCACAGTCCAGCTGGCCTTGGTGAGCTCCCAGTAGATCAGCTCCACTGTCTCAGTGGGTGGGTGCACGCCTCGTGGTCCCGACTTCTTTGCTCATGTTCTCCCTCCTTCTGCTCCTCATTGGGACCTTGGGAGTTCAGTCCAGTGCTAATGTGTGGGTCTCTGTCTCTATCTCTATCCATCACCAGATGAAGGTTCTATGATGATATGCAAGATATTCGTCAGTATTGCTCTAGGATAGGGTCATTTCAGGTTCCCAATCCTCAGCTGCCCAAGGAACTAACTGGGAACCTCATGTTGGGCACTTGGGAGCCCCTCTAGGGTCAAATCTCTTGCCCACCCTAAAGTGGCTCCCTTAACTAAGAATTGTGGTTCCGTGCTCCCCTATCCACCTTTCCTTTATCCCAATTCTCCTGATTCCCCAAGTCCCCCCTCCTTCCCTTCTACCTTTTCTCTCCCCATCTCCCCTTACCCCCATCCCACCCCACCCCCAAGATCATAATTTTCTCCCCGGCAATTTGGTCTACTTCCCTTAGCCAAGAGGATAACTATATGTTTTTCCTTGGGACCCTTATCTATCACCATGCACAAAACTCAAGTCCAAATGGATTAAAGACCTCAATATCAGCCCGAACACACTGAACCTGATAGAAGAGAAAGTGGGAAGTACCCTACAGGAGATGGGCACAGGAGATTGCTTCCTATGTATAGCCCCAGAAGCACAGACATTAAGGGCAACATTGAATAAATGGGACCTACTTAAACTGAGAAGCTTCTGTAAAGCAAAGGACATAGTCACTAAGACACAAAGGCAACCTACTGACTGGGAGAAGATCTTCACCATCCCCACAACAGACAAAGGTCTGATCTCCAAAATGTATAGAGAACTCAAGAAACTAGACTTTAAAATGCTAATTAACCCAATTAAAAAATGGGGCACTGAACTGAACAGAGAATTCTCAGCAGAGGAAGTTCAAATGGCCAAAAGACACTTAAAGTCGTGCTCAACTTCCTTAGCAATCAGGGAAATGCAAATCAAAACAACTTTGAGATATCATCTTACACCTGTCAGAATGGCTAAAGTCAAAAACACCAAGGATAACCTTTGCTGGAGAAGCTGTGGAGGAACGGGTACCCTCATCCATTGCTGGTGGGAATGCAATCTTGTGCAACCACTGTGGAAGTCAGTGTTTCGGTTTCTCAGGAAATTCGGGATCAACTTACCCCTGGACCCAGCAATTCCACTCCTGGGAATATACCCAAGAGATGCTCTATCATATGACAAAAGCATTTGTTCAACTATGTTCATAGCAGTATTATTTGTAATAGCCAGAACCTGGAAACAACCTAGATGCCCTTCAATGGAAGAATGGATGAAGAAAGTATGGAATATATACACGCTAGAGTACTATGCTGCGGTAAAATACAATGACTTCTCGAATTTTGCATGCAAATGGATGGAAATAGAAAACACTATCCTGAGTGAGGTGTCCCAGACCCAAAAAGATGAACATGGGATGTACTCACTCATAATTGGTTTCTAGCCATAAATAAGGGCCACGGAGTCTACAATAGGTGAACCTAAAGAAGCTAAGTAAGAAGATTATGGGTTCTTTTTATTGCTAACTTTACCTGATTTTTATGATTTCCTATGTAGAGTTTTCATATTTTCAGTATGGATTTTCAGTTCCTTGGATCTATGTGTTGATCTTCCCCATTAGTGTTTGAAACTTCTATGTAGTCTTATTTTTTAATGCAGCCAATGTTTCCATAATTTCATCCCTTTAAGTCTTACTTGGAATATATTGAAAAGATTAATGCCTAAAATTTCCTTGCTACTGAGGCACAACCCCGTTGTTCTCTCAGCAAACACCTGTAAGTTCTTCAGTTCTGTAGTCATTGTGTGCAGTAACTGTGGGTACCCTTAGGTAATTTTCCCTCAGGTAGCTTCTTCAAATGCTTCTGCTTATCTAAACTTATGTATTGACTAATCACAAAGCAATGCTTTGCCTCCTTTCGCAGAAATTCCTTGTTTCCTTGTCTACTATCTAATAGCTTCAGATATAAATCACATATTTATCCATTAAGTGCTTCAGAAACATCAACAGTCCACCCTATATCAACCTATCTTATTGAGAAACCGACCATATGCTTCTTATGATACTATGCTTTCATGGTTATACTGATGTATATTCATCCTCTTAGTTTGAAAATGAGTCATCAGAGAGAGATTTAATGCAAAAAGATGCGCCAGATTCAAAGCCTTTATGTCCCTTTCTACTTTCAGTCAATGTAGAAATAATTAGTGAGAAATTAAATCTTTGGATAGTACATCGGAAAAAATACACTAAGGAGAACTTGCCCTTTAAACTACTTAGTTATGGTCCAAGAACTCATGGATTTTGAGTAAAATATGTGTGTAATATTAAATAAATATTTTGTATGAACTTCCAAATTATTATTATTTTTATTATTATATAATGATAATAAATAAAATTTTGAGAAAAGTTCTCACTACACAGTCCTGGCTGTCCAGGAACTCAATATAAAGGCCAGGATGTCCTAACATAGCTCTATTCTGCCTCCAGAATACTGTAATTAAAGCCATACAGCACCATACCAAGAAAATGACTTAATTTAACTAAAAATTGTCTAGAGGGCTAGAGAGATAGTTTGGAAGTGAAAAACAATTGCTGGTCTGTTGGAGACTACAGACTCCCAGACCCTGAATTTCCTGTGACCCCCGCCTACCAGAGTAAACAGCTTATTTTCCTATGCTTGCAGCTGCTCTGAGCAAGCAACTTGTTTTGCAGCTGCTCTGAGCACCAGACCCTCAGGAGTTCCTGATGGCAGGGGAGTGGTTTCTGGTGAGCTTACACCTAAGAGTTAAGACATGGAAGGAGACCCTATAGAAGCTGCCCTGGTACACAATAAAAGGGCATTCTTGGGGTTACCCATGTGTGTATGTGTCTGTGTGTGTTTCAATCTCCAGCTCCTTGCCCGACTTGGGAACCATAAGGTAGCATATAGCACAAAGAGCAGACATTGTGCTACACTGGTTTGTTCAAGAACCTGAGTGAGTTATTCTTCCATCACCCACTTTTGAAGGCACCTATAATTTTAGTTTCTATTCTACAGGCACGCCCACACACAAGGCATACACACACACACACACACACACACACACACACACACAGCGGTACCCTAAAACTCTAAGCTATACAAACAAAGGAGGAAAAGATGAGTGGTAGGCAGAAGTTTCAGTCATTCTCCTTGGGGCTGGCAAGATGACCACTGAGAAAACAAAGAGAACATTTGCTTTATGAGCTGGAGGACCAGAGTCCCATCTCTGGAACCCATGGAAAGATGAAGAAGAGAAGAACAAAGTCCAAAATGTTACCTTCTGACCTCTGCACATGCACAGTACACAGAAGCACAGGTCACACATGCACATCTTACATGCAGAAGCACATTCACATGCTCACATGTCGTCACATGACGATAGGTGAAATTTTATGATGAAGTATCTTTGATTAGCAATCATGATCTGCTTGCTTTTCACATTTCTATGAAAAAATAGAGTAAACTTTGCTGGTTTGCCTGGTTTGCCAAAGCTTGCCGAGGTAGAAGATACTATAAGCAATTTTATTATTATTGGTTATATAATTTGATTTTTGTTTTGAGTGAAGAATTTTTCCTTTTTCCTCCTCCCATTGTCATGCACAATATGCGTTAGCTTCAGATACAAATGGATCCTTATTGTTGCTTTATTTTCAAGTTTTCTTTTGAAAAATGCATCAATTAGTTGAATCCACTTTCAGTTAGATTGATGATATATGAGACATAGCTAGGTCAATCCACATAAAACATAGACTCCAAACAAAGGTATAGGCCCCAAAATGGCTTATACAAGATACAAGCTTATTCCTCTATCCCATTTATTCCAGAATTTGCCCAAAGCTATTATTTTAGCAATTTTACAGAACTCACAAAACTCATGTTCCCATCAGCTTCTTACCCTGTCATTCTTAGAGTGTGACTCTTATCATTCCAGACCTTCATCGAGGCTTAAACTGAAGTCGCTCAGTAAATACTAAAGAAAAAAGGCAAAGAGCATATGCCAAATCCTAGGAGCTGACGTCTACACATATCTAGTGATCTACTGGTCAGAATTTAATCACAATAATGTATTTACCCACAAATAAGATTGCCATGTGCAGACCTCCTATAGGTTAGCAACATGCATCTGCAAGAAGAGAATGAGTGTTAGGAGGATTTATGTTTATACAAGTTTTAATATGCATTCGTGCATCATTCAGGAAGCATTTTTTTTACCTTGTTGCTATGGTTTAAATATAGAATTTCCCAACAGGCTTATGGGCTGAAAGTGGGTGAGTGGCACTACTTGATAACCTAAGAAGTAGGGTCTAGAAAGACAAACATGGTATGTACTCTCTTATAAGTGGATATTAGCTGCAAAAGAAAGAATAATCATGTTGTAATCCACCAACCCAGAGAGACTAAGGAACAAGGAGGGCTCAAAGAGGGGATGTATGAATCCCTGGGAAGGAGAAATAGAATAGAAATTGCAGGTAGACTGGGGGTACTGTCGGTAAGGGAACAGGAGGGATCAGGTTGGGAAGGATAAAGAGAGAGAGTACTATAAGAAACAACTAGAATTTGGGGGCATCTTGGAGACAAGCTAGAAACCTATTGCAATGGAAATTGTCAGGAATCTACAAGGGGGACCCTAGCTAAGACTCCTAGCAATGGGGAATAGGAAGTCTAAACGGGCCATCTCTTATAACCAGGCAAGACTTCCAATGAACAGATTTGATTAACAATTTGTTCTGCCCAAAAGATGTGTTGGGGGTAAAAGTAGTACAGAAATTTTGGGAATGGTCAACCATCATTGATCCAGCTTGAGACCCATGTCATGAGAGGACACCCACTCTTAACACTACCTGGAAGACAAGGAACCAGAGGTTGGGTATCCCAGAGACCTAGGATAGAACCAAACATGGCCAGTTAAAAAAAAGTCAGTGAAATTATCCCTAATAATATGCAGCTATACTCCTATAGAACAGAACCTGGTGAATTGTCATTAGAGAGGCTTCATCCAGAGAAGAAAGGACATCACAAGAAAACCCACAGAATGAACTAACTAACCTGGGCTTATAGGGTTAAGCTGATAAGAGACTGAACCAACAATTAGGGAACCTCATGGGTCTGTCTTAGGTCTTCTACATATATGTTACGGTTCTGTATCTTGTTCTCCTTCTGGGACCCCTAAAAGTGGAGGCAGGGACTGTCTCTAAATCTTCTGCCTGCTTTTGGGACCTTTTTCTTCCTACTGGGTTACCTTGTCCAGTTTTAATATGAGAGGAGGTGCCTAGTCTTTCTGCAGCTTCATATGCCATGTTTGATTAATATCCCTGAAAGGTCTGTCCTTTTCTGAAGGGAAAGGAGGAAGAGTGACTGGGAGAAGTGAGGGAGAAGAAACTACTGTCAGGATGTGTTAGAGAAGAAAAGGTAAAAATAGTAATAACCATAAAAAGAAGTGGGGTTTGTTGAGATTTTTTTGTACATTATTTTTATCCCTTCTCTGTCTCTCTGTCCTTCTGGGCCATGTACCTTAGGCAAGCAACCTTATTCTACCACATCTTTTCACCACAAATCAACAATGATACTAACTGGGTTTTTGGAAGGGTGAGCCAAAATCCAGCCTTTAAATGTCTCGAGTATTTGGTCACAGTGATAAAATATCTGGCTAACAGGCTATTTTTCTCCATTGTACTGTTTATTCAACTGACAACATGTTTAAAGGCCATTTCTGTTTAAAAATTTCTATTTTATAAGCAAAGGAAATTTGTCTTCAAGGAGACAAGATGAGAACCTAAGCAATGACTGATGTTCAAGAAATGCTCAATAAATATCCAAAGGGGAACACGATAAGAATACCTTAAAGGAGTCATAAATCTAGTATATCTCTTTGTAATTAAAATTTAAAAACAACATAATCATGCAAAAAAGCAATCATCATCTTTATTTTTGGAAAACCGTAAGATGGTGAATATACAATAAAGGAGACCAATATCACACATTAGAAAAGTAAGGAGAGACATCGAAGTGATGGAAGTTAAAATGAGTCTTCACACTAGAGACTTGTATATTGAGAAGAAAAAAAGGGGGAGGGAATTTCTGTACTACAAAAGGCTTTTGGGAAAGATAGGGCTTGAAAGAAAGGGGTTTGATGGGCTCAAATGAATAGATAGGAAACAAACTTGATTCTTTATACCTATTAGTTAAAATTTGTCCTCGATAAAGCCCTTCATGCTGGATTGATTGTATTCTTTCACAAATATGTTGGGTAAGTGTTCTTAAAGTCAATGGATAAAAGAAAGTTGAAAACCTAGATTTTATAAAATACTTAGGTCTACATAATTAGCCCATTAATCATTTCAATTAGCTCAACGTAGTCCAGACAAGGGCCAATGATATGCCTGTTGTCTTCAGCTGACTTCTTTTGCTAGTTCCGGGGGCATCAGAATCAAGCCACACAGGAGTTTAAATGGAATAGAGATAAACTATTCAAATATATTCACTTTGCATTGTTTCCCCACACTAATGTTTAACTTGTAGACCTACTTCTAATTGCCTACATGTAATGTCTTTTACTACAGCGAAGTTGCATTGCAAAGTAGAAGGCATTTGCAAGTCAGAACTGAGTGGTTTATGGTTGCTTATGTTTGTCTTGTATTACTTAAGAGGTTGCATGTACAAACTAGACTAACATTTGCCATGGAAAATGTAAGAGGATTTCAACTATCTTCGTACAAGGAAAGCTACATTAAATAAGTATGGGGTATACTTTTCAAATGCTTTTGATTATTACCCTCCCTTTGGGACACTGTATTGAGTTTATTTCCTTTTATTCAACAGTCATCAAGGGAGTGATGAGGAACTATGGCTCTTTGTGTCAAAAGAAATCAATGCAAATATACTGCCTCAAAGTATAAAGAGAAAGCAGTTAAAACTGAATGAAAATGTGCATGACAAAGCAAATACAGAGTTCATAGAATTCAAGTGCAAAGAACATGTGCTGCTATTTCTGATTGAGTTGCAAGTCACTAATTGATAAATAGCAAGATCTATTGACATAATATAAAAATTTAATTTAATAAATGTTTCACACATTTATAAGAGATGTATTGATCTTATCAACAGAATTCCTATCCCTGTTAAAATCACCCCTTCAGATTTAAAATGAGCTGGGGAATGGAATTGATGTTACAATATTATAAATTTTACCATTATGGCTATGATTAACTGTAGAGCCTGAAAAGGTCTATTGCTCTCAGCGATTTAGTCATGAGACAGACAGAAAACCACTTGCAATTAGAGCTGACGTATGGGAAATAAAAGGGTAGAGAAAGGGTACCTCTTAAGTAATATTCAGTAATAGAAAGACAAATGATTGAAACAAGGTTATCAGAAATAGTAAGTTAGAGGCTTTAATGGTGGAATTAGAATTTTTTGGTTCAAATAAGTGATTATCTGGAGCTTCGGTAGACTGAGAGAATTTCTTTTCCTCTGTCTTTATGTGGTAATGAGCAAGTATGGATTTTAAGTACATTATACTATAGCTCTTTAATAGAGGTAAATAACCACTGTCTGCCTCTGGCCTCCACATGAATGCA
Organism: Microtus oregoni; assembly: GCF_018167655.1. Classification (NCBI taxonomy): domain Eukaryota; kingdom Metazoa; phylum Chordata; class Mammalia; order Rodentia; family Cricetidae; genus Microtus; species Microtus oregoni. The sequence goes on from NW_024543059.1 coordinate 75,696,671, forward strand.
ACACACATGTAGATACACACATGAACATCTATATACACTTAGACACAATTTTCTTATTAAACTAAACTAAACTAAAATTATAGCAAGAGGTAAAGATATGATTAGAATTACATGAATACAAAACATAAGTATACTAAAGTGACATGTTATGAGATAACTTAATTGTTTTAAAATAGTACTAAGGTTAATTAACATTAAAATCAAACAATAAAATGGAGAAGAAGGTAAATTACTAATACCTTAAATAAAATTATACAAAAGTGAACTAAATAAAAAGCATGCTAATACACCTAAAATTTCAAATAGTCATAGTCATTGAAAAACATCAGAAGAATGGACTGAGCTCCCAAGGTCCAGTTGAAAGGCAGAAGGAGGGAGAAGATGAGCAAAGAAGTCAGGACTGCGAGGGGTTGGTCCACCAACTGAGGCAGTGTGCCTGTTCTAATGGGAGCTCACCAAATCCAGCTGGACCGGGTCTGAATGAGCATGTGATCAAACCAGACTCTCTGAATGTGGCTGACAATGGGGGTTGACAGAGAAGCCATTGATAAAGGCACTGGGACTTGTTTTTATGGCATGTTCTGGCTTTTTGGGACCCTAGTCTATATGGATGCACAGCTCTCTAGGCCTGGATGTGTGGGGGGGAGGGCCTTGGACTTCCCACAGGGCAGGGTTCCCTGCCCTCTCTCCAAGCAGGGTGGGAGAGGGAGGAGGGGGTGTGGGGGAGCGGAAGGGGATTGGGAGGAGGGAAGGAAGTACAAATAATTGAATGAAAAAAGAAAAAAAAGAAAAAAAAAACATTTGTGATTAAAAATATAACGAGCAGGCAAGTTCTGTAAGTCAGTAGAAGTTGTGAGGAACTTTCCCAGAGGGAATCTAGATGTTTTATTGGTACAATTTTTATTATGATAAGAATATTTCACAATAAATCTAATCTATTAAAAAGCTTTAAATATACATTACTGCATTACTAACTATTGTTTCTAAATTCCACATAAGGCCTCTCAAGGTGACACATTTGGCTTTAGCAGAAACTTTATGCCTGTCAAGTAGCTGTGCCCCATTCTTCCTTCTTTACTCTGTGTAAATTACCCATCCAGTCTTTGTTTCTACTAGTTTGCCTCTTTCATGCCGTGGTGATATTTTGTTTGTGCTTTAAAAAGATAAAGCTTGCCTGAACATCAGAGTGCAGAATTAAGTCACTAGTTAGCCATAGAGGCCAGGCTGTGGTGATATACACCTTTAATCCCAGCACTTAAGAGGCAGAGGCAGACGGATCTCTGTGAGTTCAAGCCACCCTGGGCTACAGAGGATTGATCCAGTCTAAAAGAGAATCAGAGACAGGCAGTGGTGGTTCACACCGTTAATTCCAGCACTAGGGAGGTAGAGATAAAAAGGAATGTGACTGGGCAGAGAGGGGACTATAATAGTGATATTTTAATTATGTTTCAATAAATAAAACTTGTTTGAAAATTAGAAAGTAAATTCTAAGCCTTCTGTAAACTCAAGAAAGCTTATTAAATGCCTATTAAGGTTAAATCCAAAATAGTTGTCTCATGTCAGATATGGAACATATCTGTTCCTGACATAGAACAGAATAAAAACAAAAGCTTAAGAACTATTTTATTGCTACTAATCTCATAATCCTTTGCTTTCATATTGACTCTTTAACAGCTTTTCTTAAGGTATAAGATTTATAGGATTAATATATATAAATATATCTTTATATATGTTTCATATATGTATATATATTTAAAACTTTTTGTCATGATATTAATAGTCATATCGAGTCCTTACTAATTCTAAAAAAAACGTTTCATCTACCTTCTTGTACATTATCTCAGGTTTGAGGCTCTGTGAGTTTTCTGCTGTAAACAATGAGCATGCCAGTCAGTGAGTGACCTTTGAGTCTCCAAAAGGAGGATGGGGTCCCACAAGGACAATTCCACCAGGACTGTGATAACACCACTAAGCTGAAAAATACCACCTAAAGATTGGCTTTGGACTACAAACTGCTCAGAACAATTTCAAGGTGTCTAGCTGAGACCATCCGGCCAAACAGATCACCCTAGCCAGGTCTTTAAACAAGCCCTGCACTTTCTCTTTAAGCAGAGACAGGACAACAAATGATACAGTTGCTTCTCCCAGTATCGAGAGCTACTGAGTATCAACCTCAGCACTCTCTCATGGTTCAGACAAGCCAAAACTGATTTGGAAATGGGATCCGAGTCAGTAAAACAAACTGGCTGTCTCAGGTACATTTTTCCTGCAATTTTATTTATTCCTTATCAGAAGATGGGCATAAAGCACAAGGCATAAGGGCAGAGCATAGGGGTGAGGCATAAGGGTAAGGGATAAGGCTAAGGGTAAGGTGTGATTGCCACACAGCTTTCAGTTTATATGGGCATATATACATAAGTTAGCAACCCCATAGGAGGTAACAATAGTATCAAGCATGCATTTTCAGAGTCACAAAAAAAAAAAAAGTGTGGATCTGGCAAGGAGGCAACTTATGTCTCAGAGGGGATGTGACTGTGAAGTTCTTCTGCAGCTGGAAACACAGCCTTGGTAGCTCTTCTTACCTGTGGACTTGATTTGCATTAGCTTCTAGCTGGTTGAGTTAAAAGGAATCTCTTCTGGGGACCTTGTTTTTGACTCCAGAAGTTAGACCCAGGTGAGAATATTTCTCTCTGAAGATAATTTTAGCAACTCAGGCTTTTTCCTGTATAAATTCCCTGGGCTGTGATCCTGTGTTAGCTGAAACGAAGGTAAAGGTTAATGCAGAATATTAGTAACCTGCTAAGTAGGAGGAAAAGACCAGTAGTTACACCTTCCTGACTCTGCTGTTAGAGCAGACATACTACCTCCTAGACGGGGCTCTTTTCTTAACAGTGACTACTGTTAATAAAGAAAGTTTATGGGGAACTATTTGTATGCTGATTTTGCCTATGAGAACAAGGACTTGACTGAATCCTTTTCACACCATGGCTTCATGGTGTGGGGGGAGGTATCCTGTTGCCCTACAGGAAAAGTCAGGTTTATACACTGATACTCTGCTGGGATAATTATAGAAAGGAGAAATGCCATGATTTCTCAACAGTTTTACAGAAATGGCAGTGGCTTATCCAGAGGACAGATGTGCCCATAGCTCTGTAAAAACTGTCCGGTGCAAGGGATAGTCCAACAGGTCTGTCAGCTGTACATTTACTGTATATACTGTATATACTGCCTTAACTGCTGACAGTATGATGTCCAAATGGAACAAGCAAGCAGGACGCAAAAGAAGCTCTATACATATATAGAAATTAACTTGAGTACACTCTATGTGTGTAAGATTATTTTAACAATAACAATGATATGCCACAGGAGTCATAGGGGTGTTCCTAAACTCCTGGCAACAGAATCCAGGAAGGAGACCCAACCTGTCTCAGAGGAAAGCCCATAAGTGCAGAGAGTTCCACAGTTCCTGATACAAGCTGTAGACCCAGGCAGGAGAACCAAGGTGACCTGAGACAGTAGCTGAATTGAACAGGAAGACTGTTAGAGCCTCTCATCCTAAATAGCAATCCCACAGAGGACAATGACACATGAGCCCTACTACAGCTTAGTCTGCTCCTGTAAGAAAAAGGAGAGATTTGAATTAAGAGAGAGAGAGAGAGAGAGAGAGAGAGAGAGAGAGAGAGAGATGAGAGAGAGAAACTCAAAGGACAGCCTGACTCCATATGTGAAGGTACCAGAGAAAAACATGTTCAAACAACTTGAAGGAGCCCTAACTAAATATACTCTAACAGAACAAGAACAAATTTCTGAATTAAATGAGGAGATTATTTCAAGACAGATAAATAAGATTCATTAAAGATACAGACATACTGAAAAAAAACTTAAACTGAAATGATTCTAGTCAGGAAAACCTTGCAAGTCAAGATGGAAAACAGAGTATCAGGGTTTGGATACAAGGCAGAAGAATTGGATCATTCCCAAATGTCAATCATAATTAAGAGAGAGAGAGAGAGAGAGAGAGAGAGAGAGAATACAGAATTTCTTTGGAACACTACAAAGAGATGAAACTTCAATTATGGCTGTAGAAGAAGAAAAAGAACATAACACCCAAAGCACAGAAAACATTTTGAATAAAATTATACGAGAAAACATTCTAAGCTTAAAGCGATACCCAGTCAGGCTCAAGAAATCTTTAGAATATTAACTAGACAAACTGAGAAAGGAAACTCCCCATAACATATTCAAAACACTGAAACCACAGGCAAAATAAATTTTATTAAAAACCACAAGAAGGGTCAAGTCACTTGACCATCCGAGTAATTATTCGGTAGGCCACCCGAATAATGTGTTGCTACTCTACAGGAACACTTGAAGACAGAAACCCTAAAAGATGTAGTCTACGTTCTAAAAGACCGTAACTGTCAACCCAGAGTATTGTACCCACTGAAACTATCTATTAAAATTTGTGTAGAAATAATTTCCCATATCAAAATAGGCAAAGGAATTTATAATCATTAAGCCAATTCTACAGAAGACACTGAAAGGAATTCTTAAGTTTGGAAAGAATAAACACACCAAAGAGGCCAAGGAGGTTAATAAACAATGCCAGAGCAATTAATCAAAACATATCTAAGAAATAAACCACTAAACCAATAACAAGACTTAACGTACATTTTCAATAATAACGGTAAATGTTGATGGTCTTGGTGTCCCAGCTAAAAGACACAGCTTAGCAGAATGGATTAGTAAGTAGAATCAGTAAGTTTTTCTGCTTCAAAGAAACCCACCTCACCCCTAAAGACAGTTGTAAGTTCAGGGTAATAGGCCAGAAAAGATATTCCAAGAATATGGAACAAAGAAGCAAACAGGTGTAACTATCATAAAATCTGAAAAAGAACACTGCAATCTAGAAAGACTCAGAAAAGATAAAGGATGCTTCATCCATATTAACAGCACAATCATCCTCTCCAAGAGGATATCACAGTTCTAAACATATATACACAAAATACAGGCACACAAAGTTTCATAAAATAAGTACTACTGGATAGAAGCCCACAGATTTGTAACAAAAGAGTAGCAGTCAAGGTATTTCTAAACCCTATTCTCACCAAGAGATAAGACATCTGGACAAAAAGTATTACTGGAATTAAATGACATCGGAGATCAAATGGACCTCAAAGAAAATCATAGAACAGTCCACCAGAACACTAATAACTACATATTCTACTCGGTATCCCATGGAACTATCTTCATAATTGATCACATATTAGAACAGAAATGAATTCTGAATAAACGTAGGAAAACTGAAGTAACTCTTGGAATGCTCTCTGCCCAAAATGGGATAAAGCCAGAAATCAACAGTAAGCAACAGCAGAAAGGACACAAACTCATGGAAACTAAACAACATAGTATCGGACAACACCTGGGACAAAGAAGAAATAAAAAATAAAATTTAAAAAAATTCTAGAATTTAATGCAAATAGAGTCACAACATATCAAAATATATGGGATACAATGAAAACAGACTTACGAAGAAAGTATATAGTACTAAATACCTACTAAATTTTTTTAAAGATATCAATTAAATAGCTAAATGATGCAGATGCACCACAACATCTTCCAAAAAGAAAGAAGAATCAAATGTAGAATAAGGAGACAAGAAAAAAATCAAATCAGGACAGAAATTAATGTCTATAAATTAAAAGAAAAGCAAGAAAAGCAAAGCTGAATTGTTTGAAAGATAAAGAAGAATCAACTACTCACTTGGTATGTTAACAAAAAAAGATAAGATAATTAAAATTATAAAATTAGAAATAATAAAAGACATTTTACAACACATACCAATTAATTAAGGTAACATTCCATACAAAAAATACTCTATTAAATTGGAAATGCAAAAGGTAATGGATGAACTACTAGATACATATGCCATAGAAAAAATTAAACCAAGACAAAATAAATATTTATACACAGCTAGAACAAGGAATGAAATTGAAGCATTAATAAAAAGTGTCCCTGCCAAACAAAACCCAGGATTGGATGGATTCACTGCAGAATTCTGCCAGGACTTCAAAGAAGAGCCAATGCCAATATTATTAAATTATTCCATAAAATAGAGGAAGGAGGCTTGCAAATTTCTTTTACAAAGCGTGTATTACCATAATACCCAAAAGCAAAAGAAGGCACCACAAAAAAATAAAAAGGAAATTACAGGCCTTTCTCTCTGTTAAACAGAGATGCAAACATTCTCAATAAAGTGTCCACAACCAAATTCAAGATCAAATAAAACAGATCGTTCCTCTTGAGCAAGCTGGCTTTATTCTAGTGATTCAGGAAAGATTCAACATATGCAAATCAATAAATGTAATTCATCACATAAATGTGTCCAAGGTAAGAAATGGCATGTTTGTCTAAATAAACACAGAGAATGCCATTGACAAAATCTAACAGCACTTCGTGATAAAACTATGGGTAGGCTAGATGGATGGGACATTTATCTACATAATAAAGGCTATAGAAGACAAATATAGATAACTTCATACTAAATGGAGAAAAATCCAAAGGGATTCTACTCAAATCAAGAACAAGAGAGGGCTATCTATTCTCTCCATTCCTATTCAATAAAATGTTTTCACTCTTAGATAGAGCAATATGACAAGAGAAGACTAAAGAGATACAAACAGGAAAAGAAGTAAAAAATATCTCCTTTTGCACTTGATATGATTCTCTCTATAGAAGAGATCCTAAGGACTCTTCCAAAATATTCTTAGAGCTGAAAACCACTTTTATTACACCAGTATCCTTCTTACATACCAATGACGTACAGACTGAAAATGTTAAAAATCAAAGAAATAACACTTACAATAGCAATGCACACGCACACACAAAAAAAAATAAAAACAAAAAACTACACATACTTAAATGGGGAAATAGAAGATCTCCAAAGTTAAAATTTTAAGATAGGAAGAAAGAAAATGAGAAAGACACGAGAAGAGGTAAAGACCTCCCATGCTTATAAATTCGAAGATTTAATCGTGTGATCATGGCCATCTCACCAAAAGCAATTTGTAGATTTAATGGAATCCCAATAAACATCCAAGATCATTCTTCAAACTTGTGCACGCATGCACACACACACACACAAACACACACACACATTTATATGGATGTAAATAGGCAAAGTGGTAGAGTAGTCTTGGACAAAAGAACACTGTAGTTAATGTCACCTACCTGAAATTAAATTATACTACAAAGCCATAGTAATACAACCAATGTAGTACTGGATATATATGTATATATATGTGTGTGTGTGTGTCACTGGAATAAAGTAGAAGATGCATATATAAGTCTATACAAGTAAAGTTATTGGACGGAAACTGTGGCAGAGTTCAGTGTGAGTGTATCTGGGACTCCACACGTTTTAGCAGACAAGAAAGCAGAGAACTCTTGCCGGAACTGGGGCTGGCAGTAACCTGCAACGTCCCCCTAAAACACACACACGCACATACATGCACACACCCATGCACACACATTAAACAGTTTCTCTTGCTAGGCTTTTTCTATCAAAGTTTCTACAACTATCACATGTAGGACTATCAGCTATGAACCAATTGTTCAAACACAAGAGCCTGAGGAACATTTCACACCCAAACAATAAAAATCCTATAAAATCATAATATGTACACATACAAATAAACACACATATAATTGTTGCTGGTTGGAGTTTAAATAGTTAAAATTACTTCTAACTATTAGAAGTGCCTACTAACTCTAACCTTGTCATCAATCAGGTGGCTAGAGTTTTGTTTGCTCCGGAGGAATAAAAATCACAGGCAAGTTGGGCAAAGCTCTCTAGTGCAGGTGGGCACTTGACAGCTTTGTAAATTTGATTTCTAATAGCAGCCAGTGGCAGGCAGAGCAAAGCAACCAGCAGGAGGAGATGGCACCCTGTGTTGTAACAGCTGTTGCATGGGTCTAGGGTACTGCCATCCTTGGCCCCCTAGTGACAAGTGTTACAGCTCTCTTGTGGGCTTTGGTACTGGGATTCTCCAGTATTTGGCAGCAGTATTTCCCCATTCTAGCATCTGAGACCCTTGGCCTTTAAAGGTTGCCAGCTCTCTGGAATTCTTTCAGTAAAAGGAACCTGCAGAGTCTCTGGTTCTCTTCTTTGGCTTGTGTTACTTTCCGTTCTTCAGGGTCCATTCTCCACAATTGTTGACCTCTCCCCAGTGCAGCTGCTGCTTCTGCTGAGGCTGTTGACCTCTCCCCCCACTCTAAAGAGGCAGCCAGCCACTCCTGAGACTCTGCCAGTCCCACCCTTGCCATGGCTCCACTACTTCACTGTCACCGCTGCCATCAGCTCCTGCACCTGGCTACCCTTATAGAACTACAACCAATGTCCCACAGTCACCGCTGCCACTCTTTGCTTTTGCATGACCCCAGCTCAGACTGTTTTCCAATGATGTTTATCAAAAGTAGGCAAGATGTGCAGTAGGATCAAAAACCCACTGTGATGGTTCTTGAATTCTCAGTATTCCTCATTGTCTGCTATGTTCAGCTAGTCCGGATTTATCCCATGCTTTTTCAGACCTAGGCCAGCTGGCCTTGGTGAGTTCCCAATAGAACATCCCCATTGTCTTAGTGTGTGGGTGCACCCCTCGTGGTCCTGAGTTCCTTGCTCGTGCTCCGTCTCCTTCTGCTCCTGATTTGGTACTGGCTTTGTGGGAGCCTAGGCAGTTTGGATGCAGACCTGGATAGAGGTGGGCAGTCCTTGGGCTTCCACAGGTCAGGGATCCCTGATTGCTCTTCGAGCAGATGAGGGAGGGGGACTTGATCAGGGGAGGGGGAGGGAAATGGGAAGCGGTTGCAGGGATGAGGCAGAAATCCTTAATAAATAAATAAATTAAAAAATAAAAAAAGAAGAAAAAAGTTGGCAAGATAAGCCAGTGAAGAGGAGCCTCTAAATGACCTTAGTGCCACAACCCCAGGTGTCATTCTTTCCCATCTTGTTCACAAAGTGAACAAAACTGTGTGATTCTGTAGCCGTGAATGGGACTTTTGTAACAATTGCAGATCACACAGAACAGTGGAGAGGACACCTAACTGGTCTTCCCCTGTAATCAGATTTATGACTACCTTAGCTGTCATCATTGAGCCTTCATCCAGCAATTGATGGAAGCAGATATAGAGATCTACAGCAAAGCACTGGGCCGACCTATCGTAGACCAGTCCAAGAGAGGGAGGGCCGATAATATGAGCAAAGGGGTCAAGACCATGATGGTGATACCCACAGAAACAGCTGATCTGAGCTAGTGAGAGCTCACTGACTCTGAACTAATAGTGGGGGATCCTGCATAGGACCAATCTAGGACCACTGAATGTGAGGGACAGTTGTGAGGCTTGGGCAATCTGTGGGGCCACAGGCAGTGAGACCAGGATTTATTCTTAGTGCTTGACCTGGCATCTTGGAGCACATTCTCTTTGGAGGGATACCTTGCTCACCCTAAATACAGGGAGAGGGGATTGGTCTTGCCTCAAAGTGAAGTGCCAGAATTTGTTGACTCCCCAAGGGAAGTCTTATCCTCTCTTAGGAATGGATGGGGGTGGGATGGGCTTGGGGAAAGGGTGGGGCAGGAGGGAAGAAGGGAGTAGAGGAAGGGGGATAGATAGGTTAAATGAGAAAAGATTGTATTTAAAAAAATTCTTAATAAAAAAAAATAAGAAAAAGTTCATGCAGATACAGGATTGTATTTGTACCACTTGTGGTACTGTCCCTTTCACACATGTACAACTATTCCTCTCTGGGGTTGCTGGAGGAAGAGTTCCATCTCTGACCGACATGCAAGTGGTTCAAACAAAGCCTGGTGAGAACTGATTGAAACCATTATGGCTGAGCTCACATCTTCAGGAGCCAACATTATTCTAACTATAAACCACATGCAATGATCATACAACTTCTCCAAAACAAAAATGGGATGTCCAAAATGTCTGGCACTAATGTAGGTAGATGTTTGACTGATGACATTTGCTCATTGGATATAGAAGGCTAGTATAGAAAGATGCTTAATTGGCAATCATATGGTCATGGGATCCAGGATACTGAAGATGGGTATTTAATAACCGTCAAGTAGGGGGTCAAGTCTCCCCTTCCTTTTTCATAAGAATGTTTATAGGAAAAAAGTAAATAAAAGACAAAATATTTACCACAGGGCACACAATTATTATTAGCAATAATTTTTAAGAGTGCTCTTTATAATGATTAAAACTTCCTCAATGCTGCAGAACGTGAGTTTCTCTATTCTTCTTATTACTCTATATCTTAGCAATTCTACATCAAAATATTTACAGAAGTAAAATAAATGCGTATATCCACAAAAATATTGTGAACATTTTGCAATGATTACATTTTAAAAAGAGAAAAGATCAGGTTAATTATTCTATATATAGTTAATTGTAGAAATATATTTTATTTCACTCATATCAAAAGTATTTTATCATTCAATCAATGTGAATTTGCAATACATGTTTGCCCTTTTACACATGGGGATCTCTGGTGTATTTTACACTTCAAATTATATTGCCACGTGACACGTGCACTCTAGATATATGAATCTGCTTAATAGGTGAGATATGCTATTACTTTCCATATAAGGAAGCTCAGTAACAAGGCAATTATATATCTCAGTTTATAAACTGGATTTAAGAAAGAAAATATTTTATCCCCTGGATGGCTATATTTGTTTACATATCTTTATATCTATTAGAATCAATTATAATTTTGAGTATAATATTTTCCCATACTCAAGGATTGAAAGGATAAATGCTGTGAACATAGGCAATCCACAAATAGCAAATAACAGATTCAGCACAAAACCCATCAAACTCCAAAGCAGTTATCCACAGAAATTGAAAAGTAATTTTGAATTTCACATGGAAATACAAAAGAACAAAAATAGCCAAAACAATCCTGATCAATAAAAAGAAACAGCTGGAGGTATCAGCATCACAGATATCCAATTATACTATAGAGATATAGTAATAAAAGTGGCACAATATTGGCATAAAAACAGACAATTGATCAATAACAAGATTGAAGATCACACATAAGACCACCTATAGCCATCTGATTCTTAACAAAGAGGCAAACAGCACACAATGGATAACAGACAGCATCTTCAGTATAGGCTACTAGACAAACTAGATAGCTATGTAGTTAATCACTAATTAAGAAAAAGTCTTACACTGGATCTCAAGGAGGCATTTCCTCAACTGGGGCTCCTTCCTCTCTAATGACTCTAGCTTGGATCAAGTTAACACAAAACCAGCCAGTACAACAGATCCCTTGTCAACTTGACACACAAATACACCACTGGTAAGCCACAACCCTTCCTTCCTTTCTTTTTTTATATTTAATTAAATTGTTTTTTAATTGATTTTATTGAGCTACACATTTTTCTCTGCTCCCCTCCCTGTCTCCCCCTCCCCTTCAACCCTCTTTCATGGCCCCCATGCTTCCAGTTTACTCAGGAGATCTTGTCTTTTTCTACTTCTCCTGTAGATTAGATCCATGTAAGTCTCTCTTAGGGTCCTCATTGTTCTCTAGGTTTTGGGTGATTGTGAATTGTAGGCTGGTTTTCTTTGCTTTATGTTTACATTCTACTTATGAGTGAGTCCATATGATAACTGTCTTTTTGGGTCTGGGTTACCTCACTAAATATGATGTTCTCTAGCTCCATCTTTGCCTGCAAATTTCAAGATGTCATTATTATTTTCTGCTGTGTATGTTGGAGAGGTTGTTGGGTAAAGGGAACACTCCTGCATTGCTGGTGAGAGTGCAAACTGGTACAGCCCCTTTGGATATCAGTATGGTGGTGTCTCAGATAATTAGGAAACAACCTTTGTTAAGATCCAACAATACCACTTTTGGGTATATACCCAAAGGATGTTCAATTGTACCACAAGAGCATGAGCTAAACTGTGTTCATAGCAGCATTTTTCGTCATTGCCAGAACCTGTAAATGCTTCTTGAACTGAAGAACGGATAAGGAAAATGTGGTACATTTCCACAATGGAGAACCCTTCCTTTCTTATTCATTCCCAAGATCTCACGCTAAGATCGTAAGTAATTTTATAAGCCCTGAAGTCTTTACAAACTTGCCACATTAAAATCTCAGTATCTTAAAATATCAAATCTCTTTTAAAAGTTTGAGTCTTTCATTTCCTAGAAATCAAAATTAAATATCTTCTTCAAGAGGGAAGAACCAGGACACTGTCACAATCTGAATCAAGTAAAACCAAATTCCAACAGTATAAATAACTCAATGTAGAATCATCTGGGGTTCACTCACAGTTGTCTGGACTCCTCCGAAGGGCTTGGGTCCCTTCTCCAGCTCCACCCTCTTCACAGACAGCTTGTCTTCTAGGCTCCAGCTGGCTTCACTCTACTGCTGCTACTGTTCTTGGTGGTCTTCCCATGGTGCTAGCGTCTCCAAAATATGGGTTCCTTTGCTGCAATTGAGTTGCACTTCCATCAATAGCCTGTCATGGGCTCTCTTCATAGTGCCAAACCTCAACTTCTTTTGTATGCCCCCCTTCAGTCCAGGGTCTTCAACTGCCACAGAGGCTGCGCCTACACCAATGGCCTCTCCTGGCCTCTCACAGTGCCAAACCTCAGCTGCTCTCCATGACCCCTTTATGCCTTCAAAACCAGTCCCACCTGGGTGACTCATACCCATTACCACGTCCTACTTCTAAGATGAGGTACAACCATGACTGCCTCAGGAACACAGCTTCTCTGTTCTCTCAGGAAACACTTCCCAGAAGACTTCACACCAGTGACGCTAGTCTCTTCTTAATCACCATTAATTTCTTAGCTCCAGCTGACCAGCATCAAATGTCCCAGGAATGTCAAGGTTTTGCTCCAATAGATCTAGTATTGTATTAATCATAGCTGATTTATTTTTTTCAGCCCAAGCTAACCAGAACCACAGAGTCTTGATTTAAATTAACAAATGGCCCTGAGAGAGTCTTCAAACTTCCCTCTGAAACTTCACAAGGCAGGCCTCCATTTTTTGCAGTCAACATTCTTAGCTGCCAGGTTCCCACAGAACATCCCACAGGGCTCTTGTAGCCCAAATTACCAAAGTCCTTTTACAATCCTCCTCCAAAAGATGGTCAGGTCTGCCACAGTAATACCCGAAAGCACTCTCATTAGTCCATCCTGTATGAAGCTCATCTTCAAATGGATCAGGACCACACACAAGACCTGACATCTGAAGCTGATAGAGGTAAAATTAGATAATATGTCTGAGCTTATTGGCACATGAAAGGGCTTTCTCAACGGGCCCTCCAGTAGTGAAAGCATTATAGCCAATAGTTAATAAATGAGACCTAATGAAATTAAAAATAAATCTATGAAGCTTGGTATACTATAATTTGACTGAAGAGGCAGACTTCATCTTAACTAGTTATACCCCTAAGAGAGGATGGTACCTCGAACATACATACAAATTTTAAAAAATCTTTAAATATCAAGAAAACAAACAAGCCAATTAAAAACTGGGTCAAGCAATTAAACAAAGAATTCTCCAAAGATGTAACACAAATGTCTTAAAAATATTTTTTTAAAATATTCAACATCCTTATCAATCAGGGAAAGTCAAATTAAAATGATTTTGAGATTTCATTTTCACTCAGTCAGAATGGCTGAGATTAATCTAAATTGCCCTTTTTCAAACTGGCAAATGCTATCTTGGATGTGAGGAAAGGGAATTGCTTATTCATTGCTGCTGGGAGTGCACATGTCTGCCAGGTGGCCACTGTGGAAATCAGCGTGGATGTTTCTCAAAAAGATAGAACTAGAGTTCCCCTAGGATCTAGCTTTGTCACTCTTGGGCATCAATATAATATAAGCTGTAGTTTATGATATTGATACCTGCTCATCTATGTTCGCTGTTACTCTATTCATAATAGATAGGAAACCGAAGCACCCCAGACGTCCATCAGCTGATAAATAACGAAAGTATAATACATTTGTACAGCATAATATTATTTGACTGTTAAGTAAAATGAAATCATGAAATTTATAGCTAAATGAGTATAGCTGGAAACATTTCATTCTGAATGAAATAACCCAGTGCAGAATGTGACGTGCTTTCCCTAACAGGTGGATCCTAAACTGAATCTTCAGGTTTGTGTTTTATTTGGAATATACTTAATGTCAGGAAACTAGAGGCCATGGTCAGGGTTCAAAGCAGGGAAGACAGATTTCAGTTGTATAAAGGTACAAAGAGGAATAATGGAACAGGGAATACCATATTATTGAATATGCTTCATACTACACAATTCAGTCACAGAGCATTTAGAAATCAATCTGGTACCAGCTTCATTTCTACTGCTTAGCTTTCATAGTGTTGGGAGATGTTACTATGCTACAAGAGGAGAAATGTAATCAATAAACTTACCCACTTCTGAACTTTATGAGCTATAGTAATGACTGGCCCGGAAAGATGAGCCAACTGATGCAATACTGGCATGAATGTTATGACAGTAACCATCCACTTTTTACTGGATTCAAAGTCGACTCAACAATGAAACCCATTCCTGGTATCATTATTAGGCTAAGACCCATGTCTAAACAGGTTATAGGCCCTGGGGAAGAACACAGTGCTATTATTCTACTAACGTGACATGGTATTAAACCAATCCTATGACATCATATTTCTTGGCCCTCATCAGAAAAGATAAATGCAAAATAAAAATTGCAAGAGGACAAAGAAATGTGAAAATGTAATAATGAATGTACTGATAGTTCCATATGAAACATAAGTCATATCATTGACAACATCTCTACATTTCTCATCAGTAAGAAAGTAAATTATTAAACCAACTGGTCAGCTCTAGGGAATTGAAATATTATGACTTAAATCAAGCAATTTTATCTACTGAGACCATTAAGAAAGTAAACAGATCTTTGGTGAAACAAAGGATCCTTGCCAGCAGAGCAAATCAAGGTGCCCTAAAAGGGCATGACATCATCAAGGGGTAAACCCTGATGTCCAGAAACACTGGGAAACAATGCAGACTTCCTAGCAATAAAGATAAGACATTTTCAACAAAGGATGAGTTTGCACAGTACACCAACCAACAGTGAGAGAAATATTGCAAAAGATTACAGCTGATAAAAATACAGTAAGTTTAAGACTGCACACAATGGATGACTTATTTTATACTAGCATTTTTCCAGAAGCAAAATATTAAGGACAGAATTCTCAGGATTAGTGCATTTGTACAATAGACACCACATAAAGAACTGAGGAATCTTTAAGAACTACAGTTTGCAGCCTGGGTGGTGGTGGTGCACACCTTTAATCCCAGCACTTGGGAGGCAGAGGCAGGCAGATTTCTGTGAGTTCAAGATCAGCCTGGTCTACAAGAACTGGTTCCAGGAAAGGCCCCAACGATACACAGAGAAACATGTCTCGAAAAACCAAACCAAAACAAAAAAATAAAACCAATAGAAGCAAAACAAAACAACAATCTACAGTTTGCCAGTTCCTCTGAACAGATGCAAATCAACTACACAGCATTTATTTAATGAATTAAAATGAAACCAACTTCTCTTCCCAGAAAAGAGAAGCTGTGATTTCTGCCTTAGACTTTTGAAATCAACATATTTAGTTTTCTGAAGGACTCCAGGACATTGACGCATTCTTCTTTTCCTACTAACACATGAGGAGTTTCTATCAAAATGCAACATAATATGACCAGAAGACAGCAAGGTGTATACCTTAAATTTACCAAAGAAAGCAAAAGTAAGAGCTGTTTCCATGTTTATTAGCAAATAAACAGTTAATTTAATGTATCCTCTCTGTGTACAAACTTTAAAATGAGATGTGATGTCCGTTTCTGTGGTTTAATAAGCTGGAAAGACTATATTTAGATTCTTGTTTGCTGTCCATAAAAGCAGAAAGATTCACTGTGCAGAAGCAAGGCCTGAGGACGTGTAGTGCGTTGACGTGGACAGGGTGAGTTGAGGAGTGGAGGACTGGAAAAGGTGCATACTGATTCTGGAGTCCATGGTGGTTTCAAAGAAAACGGTCCCCAAAGAGAGTGGCACTATTAGGAGGTGTGGCATTTTTGGAGAAAGTATGTCACTGTGGGGCAGGCTTTGAGATCTTTGCTCCTCAAGTTTCCCTCAGTGTGACAGTTAGTGAACTTCCTGTTGCCTGCAGATGGAGTACTCTCAGCTCCAGCACCATGTCTACCTGTGCACTGCCCTGTTCTCCATCATGATGATAAAGAACTGAACTTCTGAAACTATGAGCAAATTATTCCAATTAAAGATTTAACGAGTTGCCGTGGTCACGGTGTCTCTTCACAGCAACAGAAAACCCCAAGACAGGGAGGGTCTATCAATGGTTTTCTTTAGCAGCAGTGTCAGAAGTATAAACTTGATAGTTTTCCATGGATGTAGGAAAACGTAAGTCATTGCATATGATCAGCATTTAATAAAAGAAACAGATATTTTCATTAACACCAGCAATAGAACACAGGTTCTGAAAATCTAAACATTCTTGGAATAAGAAATCAGCAGAAATGTCTATAATTTTGTATTTTTTTTCTTTTCTTTTCTTTTTTTTTTTTTATTTTTCGAGACAGGGTTTCTCCGTAGCTTTTGGTTCCTGTCCTGGAACTAGCTCTTGTAGACCAGGCTGGCCTCGAACTCACAGGGATCCACCTGCCTCTGCCTCCTGAGTGCTGGGATTAAAGGCGTCCGCCACCACTGCCCGGCTTAATTTTGTATTTTTAATTAGAAATCAATCAGTCAACCAATGAATCAATTTAGTCAATAGGCCTTAGTAGTTTTTCTCTCCTTTCTTGAGTATGGCACAATGAAGACAGGAAACAAAACTGGTCTTGTTCATTTGATTTTAGTGTTCAGGGTAGAATACAACAATTTAGCAAAATTCATCTTTAGTCTAAGACAGAACAAGGGGATCCTGGATGAAAGTCATTCTGTGAGTCAGTTAATTCCTGACATAGTTATCAATTTAATCATGCATTCCTTTCTGTTTTGAGACGGGGGGTGATGCTAATAATTTAAAGGTGCTGGTGGCTGTGCGCATGCTTCAGATCCTGTCATAATGCTCACAGTTGAGTTTTGGACATAAGGCCTGAGTCTCATTTTCATGCAGAGCACAGAGATCATGTTCGCTTTTGTGGACGCAGCCCTCTCTGTGATAGCATGCTTGCAGTTTTTAATTACTGCGCTGCTTTTCACAGTTTTGAATCATTTTCCAGCAGCACCGTATTAAAGCCTCCTAGGAAAGATGAACAGACAGCTCGGAGGCACACGGCTTTGGCGGTAATTAAATGGCAGCACATTTCAAAGCTATGGATATTTAATGTCACCAAAGTATCAGTTTCACGTTTGGTTCAATACTGTGTGTGGGAATTAAATGCAGAACAGTGTGTTATCACTGCTTAATCATGTAAATGGTATTCACATGTTAGGCCTCTGTTCTTAATTGAATTTTTACTTCTTTATTTAGAAACAAAGATTTCTTGATAAGGTTAAATTGGTTTTAAGCAGAAGCATATTCTTAAGAAATTAATTTTCATATTTTCTTGCTGGTACTCCGCTGTAAGAGAATGTCACAGTGTGTGGGGTGACAGTGTGGCACATTCCACGGCACTAAGTAGACCAGGATAAGAATGGGAATTGAGTGCACTGCTGAAAATCTAACTATGGCAACATCCATAGCCAAAATGCATTTTCATTTTGGTTCTTCAACAACAATTGATTCATGAACACCTCAAATTATTACAAAAGGGACATCAGAAAACCTTGACATACAGAATGGTTTAAGCACCATTCTATTTTACTGTTTTTATTGAGTTATACATTTTTCTCCACTCCCTTGTCTGCTTCTACCTTCTCCTGTGATTAAGCACCATTCAGAGACTTGGGTTGTGTACTTAAGTGGCCAGAGGTGTTTTCATATCTATCAGGTGTGACAGTTTTAAACTTTCATCCAGGAAACATTTCTTATGACTTGCTAATATTTCCCCCAATAGATACTCACGGCAAAGGGCAAAAATCACATCTAGTCTTAACTTTCTTTACTTCTTGATCAAAGAATGATTTCTGCCCAGAATTCATCAGTTGAATTTCTTGAATTCCAAGAAATGGCAGCTAAATTATTGAAAAATTAAATGTGGTTGTTTGCATACTAATGACATGCATAGAAACATTTGCTTTAGATTTCAGTTGAGTTTATTTGTACTAGAAATAGATGACTGGAAACAGTGAGGTCACCAACACCCATTTGCTTATTCCAGAAAACATTCAGTCCTAGCAAAGCGTTCATTTCAGGGAACTTGAAAATGAATTTAGTAAGTTGTCACTTGGTTCTGTGAATAAGTAAACAGACTGAATTTTCTGTTAACAAAGTACAATTTGCATTATAATAATATAATTTCTATTCTTACTATGAAAAGATATGGACAATCACCTGTGGGGTACTTTATAGAATTGAAAATTTTGAAGGATTCCTAACTTCAAATCTCCAGCTCCTAACTAACCATGCAACACTAGCCAAATATTGCTTAGTTTTGTTGTAAAAACCCAAACTGGAAAGTGTTAATTATGGTGTTAAGAAAAATAAGATTAAACTTATTTTTAGATGAATCTATTAATGGATGTCTGCAGAACTTAAGGATTCTTTTAGTTTTATCCATAAAGCTTAAGGTTTTAGAACCCACTGCTCTGAAAATATTCACCAGGGTAACTTTGCTTCTTACTCAAGATGCCTAAGCAGTGTATGTGATCATAGTTTCTTGCCGATAGCTGTCTCCTTCTTTGGCCAAACTGGGAAGTTGAAAGTAGCAAATTTCTTCAATAATTTTATTTTATTCTCAAATGTTCAATAACCATTCCTTGAGTTTGATACAAGATGTTTTGCCTATTCTTTGCTGACTTTAAACCACCAGGCAGAGGGAACTGAAGGTCTTTTTGATCCTTGAGCCTTTGTGAGATCCTCTGGAAGCAGTAATAATCAAACCAAACAAAACAGAACAAGAACACCTATGTTCTGTTATAGTTTATCCTTGGAGAATGATAACCACAAATGGCCAGAATGAAAGGGGCTTCTACAAGTTCTTCAGAGTGTTCAAATGTTCTACTTCTAGGGACCCAGAGGGAATGTTGGTAAGAAGGGCACCGGTGTTGGAGATGAGTTTACACTTTACAACTATTAAATAGAAATTAACCTTCAGATATTCAAGTGACAGTAATATTCAAGGTGTTGAGAAGCTGCCTAGACAGTTGATTTTTCTTATTTATATTAGCTTTAAAAATGCTTTATTTATCTGATTTATAATTTATAGACTCTTTGGGCCAATGAGTTGGCTCAGTAGATTGGAATGCACATGTTATACAATACTGACTACTTGAGTTCAATATGTAGAACCCATGGTGGAGAAGACAGCAGACTCCCAAAGTTCTCCTGTGGCCTCCACACATTCACTATGGCATGTTTGCACTTGTATTCATACAATGGAACGACACATACAATGCAATAATACTTGCAATTTGAGTAGGCAGACCCTGCTTTAAATCTGCAATCATAGTTCTTATTGTGTTGATTATCATCCACCCACATTAGAAACAATAACACAACTGATTCTAGGAGAAACAACTGATTAAACACCTCCATCTAGCTGTTTAAAATATCTTGTGCATGCCTGTTACTGATGCTGACCGTTCCCCATAGCCAGTTTAAGTTCCCATAAGTACAAGGGCAGGGACACAATTCCCCTAAGAGCAAACCAAACACTTCTATAACAAATCCATTTGTCCTCTAGATTTAGATTTAGATGAACAGAAGCTGCCAGAGAGGTGACAAGGTAAGGAGGGCGTTCTTTACAGGTCCTGGGACTCCCATCAATAGAAGCTAAGCACAGACTTGTCCTGGACCTTTTGCCTTCCAGGTACTTGAATACAGAGGTGCGTTACCTGTAGATTCCAAAAATGGAGAACCTGTCATGTCCTATCAGGTAGAAGAAACTGGGTCAGAATGCTAAAGCTTTCCTGTGTAATAACCAGAAGTAGTAGAGGTACAACTTTAAAATATATGAATGGCAGAGAACAGATGCATACACGTCACACATGTAAAGGAACTTTTACTGAGAAGTTCTTCTATCACAGCACATAGGGCAGGCTTGCTATAATTTACTAGCTTAGAAAAATCGTTGCTAACTTCTTTATAGTTATTTCAAGGTATAAGTGATAAACTGTCGCTTGACTCAAAGAAATTTGCACTTAAAGATGATGAACCTCAAAGTAACCTAACCTGTTCACTTTAAGAGGTCAAAAGATGTGATGAGGCTTCTTTGAGGTTTGTAATGTTGCCTTCATTAACACTTTAAATGCCATTGGATGCGCCATAATAGAGCAATATTAGTTGCATAATAAGTATGAATGAAGGGAATGTACAATTTATTCATGGTTTCATTATTCTGAAAAGAAGGTAAGAGAGTGGGCTGGGCCTGTATCAACTCTATATAAGAGCATATTGATCAATTTATTAAGAATTAGACTGTCTTTTATAGGGGGTAATGTTATTCTGTAGATTGAATGTAAAAATTAAATAAAACCATGAAGCTAAGCATCTATCTTGACATCTTAGATATCAGTCTTAAAAGTGGTAGACAGTATAATGAGAAAGACAATAATTGCTTTCCATAAGACATTATTGTATCCCACTTTGATAGAAACGTAATTTCTCTAAGTCTTTAAATACATAAACCTCTGTTAAAATAATCCCTGTGCAAACTAAAGAAAGTTAGTGCTTCACCTTGTAGCAACTGAGTAATTATGCGATTGTATTCTGAGGAGTTGCAAACTATTGCAATAAGAATCTGCAGTGCTGGGAAGGATTTTATAAAGCATGGATTAGAAATCAAAGATTAATATAATAAATGTGAACATTCTTTCATAAAGAAAATTTCTTACTATAGTCTATTCCAAAGGGGAAAAATAAACACAAGTTTGGGTACACAGATCCTTATGACATTTACAGAAGAAACAGGGACAGACCCTGGTCACAAAGCCAGAAATAGACTGTGTGTTAGGTCTGCTGGAACTGAGCAAATATTCCCCTTCCCTCACTCGTAAAATAAGCAAAAGGTCCCTGCTGGGGAGCTAGCAGTCTATTACTGACCAGGTGGACCTTGTCTTTATAAACAAAACTCATTATGGAGTCTTGCCGTCCGTGAGGGCTTATGTCTAAATAGATCTCTAACCTACCTACAAGTCGAAATGGCAGACAAAACATCATTGAGGTAGAATGGTTTTAAAATATTCACACCACAAAGACCACTCTTCCTTCTCAAGTGCTCCCTTTAATCATTTATAGTGAAATGGTAAGGTCAAAATCTTAAAATCAATAACTTATTTCAACCTTTCCAGAAAACCTCAACAATGCAGTGGGGACAGACGGCCCTGGGCACCCTAAGCCAGCAGGCCGGTTACAACAGAACAGATGCAAAACAATGCCACCTCGCTGACCTCTCACTTCCAAAACTAAAACAGGATATAAGGAAGGACAGGTGACCTAGAGAGAACCACGGGAGTAATGAATGGCAGACCCTCATCTAAATCTCATGTCTGTGCACTCTGTGAGCACCAGAAATGTTCAAGAGTACCCACCGAAGGAGACAGTGGGGCTGATCTATTGGGCGCTCACCAAGGCCAGCTGGACTGTGACTGAAAAAGCATGGGATAAAACCGGACTCTCTGAATATGGCGAACAATGAGGGCTGCTGAGAAGCCAAGGACAATGGCACTGGGTTTTGATCCTACTACATGTTCTGGCTTTGTGGGAGCCTAGCCAGTTTGGATGTTCACCTTCCTAGACCAGGACGGAGCGGGGAGGACTTTGGACTTTCCACAGGGCAGGGAACCCTGACTGCTCTTCAGACTGGAGAGGAAGGGGGAGAAGAGTGGGGGGAGGGGGAGAGGAGTGGGGGAGGCTGGGAGGAGGCGGAAATTTTTTTTCTCAATAAAAAAAAAAAGAGTATTCTATTAAGTCCGCGCAACCACATTCAAACTCACAGCATATTTAAGGTAGTGTTGACTCTGCTTTGTGTTTAAAACACAGGGAATTATGTCTAAAAACTAAGTTAAGGTTCAAATAATTGCCTAGAAAAGAAGAAAGTGAAATAGGGGGTCATTGTCCTCATCTCTGCAGAGATTGACAGTGTTAAAAGGTACATAACTCAACCTCCGTGTTCAGATACTTGATACTTCATCTTTATGGGCTGTTTTTCTGGAACCAACTCTTCCCTTTAAGGGATATGGGAAACAGACAATGTGCCACTATAATGATGGCTATTATAACATCTATAAGTATCTAGTATGGAAACATTATGATAATACAATGTATGTTGTTAGAGCAAATTTTATTACTGTACTGTTAGAGAACACAGCAAGAAAACATAAAAATTTTTGTCTCTTGATTTTTGTTGTTATTGGTCGTGCTCTTGCTATTTTGAGACAAACTGTCCTGCAGCCCATGCCAGCTTTAAACCGCTCTGTAGCTGAAACTGACTTAAAATTCTTGTTCCAAAATTGCTGAAATTCCTGGCAGGTACCACAATTTCCAGGTTCAAATTGACTATTGTGACAGATACTTCATTGTGCTGACTTGGCTGCTTTTAAAAATATTTTTATTACTTTTATATTTTACAGATATGGGGGCTGTGCCTGTGTCTATGTCTGCACCATTTATATACTGTGTCCACAGAGGCCAGAAGAGAGAATTGAATCTCCTAGAACTGCAGTTAAAGAAGACTTTGAGTTGCTATCCGGGTGCAGGGAATTGAACCAGAGTCTTCTGGAACAGCAGCTACTTCTCTCAACAACTGAGCCATTTCTCCAGGCTCTACCCTTCTGATTTTAGTAGGGCACTAAAACTAGGCAAAGAATTCTTACAAATGCTGTTTATCCCTATTTATTACTAATTTTTTCTTTTTTCTAGATATCAAAGAACAGAAAGCACATGTTTTATCTAAAAGACTACAGCTCACCAAACAGCATATGGAAATCAGAGTCATTATTACTAAAATATGTAATAGAAATAGTAAGTCATGGGATAAACATATGTAGAATTGAGCAATCTTCTTCTAGTGCCTGTGTCCAACTTTTCTTTTGTTTTCTTGCTTTGTTTTGTTTTGTGCTAATTTTTGTTTTGTTATGATCTCTTTTTTATGGATTTTTATTGAGCTATAAATTTTTACCCTCTCTTTTTTTCCTCCTCCCTCCCCTTCGACCTTCTCCAATGATACCCATGCCTCCAATTTACTCAGGAGATCTTATCTTTTACTATTTCCCATGTAGATTAGACCCATTCTTACAGGTATAAGATGGAATCTCAGAGTTGTTTTGATTTGCATTTCTCTTATGCCAATATCAGGCTGTTTTTTGTACTATAGCTCTGTAGTTGAGTTTGAAGTCAGGGATTGTGATGCCTCCAGAAGTTCTTTTATTATACAGGATTGTTTTGGCTATCCTGGTTTTTTTGCTTTTCCATATGAAGTTGAGTACTGTTCTTGCAAGCTCTGTGCTGTGAAGAACTTTGCTGGGATTTTGAGTGGCATTGCATCAAATGTGTAAATTGCTTTGGATAAGATTGCCATTTATACTATGTTAATTCTACCTACCCAAGAGCATGGGAGAATTTTCCATTTTCTGGTGTCTTCTTCAAAGTCATTCTTCAAAGAATTTAAATTTTAAATTTAAATTTAAAGATAAATTTCTTGTCATGCAGATCTTCCACTTGTTTTGTTAGAGTTACTCCAAAATATTCTGTTATTTGTGGTGATTGTGAAGGGTGATGTTTCTCTGATTTCTTTCTCTGTCCATTTATCAACTATTCTAAAGCTAATGATTTCTGTCAAATACATGAATATATTTATTTTAGTATCATTTAATTCAAAATAGGCCTGAGAGAAAGGCTGTTGAAATATTTTTAAAGACTGATAAAATGTTGTATTACTTGAATTGTTCTGTAAATACTGTTATTAACCCCTTAGCAAGGGTTTCATGATTGCTGCAAACATATCCACATGATCATACTGGTTTATCATGTCGATAAATGTTTTCTAAACATGCTTATACCCTCAATAAATATGTAAAATGTTAAATTGGCCAATAAGCTAAAATAAAGTATAAGCATGTTTAGAAAACACCTATGTGTAGACAAATTTCATGAGTTAGTTTTCTTCCCTACTATCCATGCAGATCCTGGGGATTCAGACTCAGGTTGTCAAATATAGTGAAAAGTGCCTTTCCTGAGCTGGCTTGTGAGCTCCCTCCTTCAATTTATGGTAATATGATAGTATAAATAACATGAAAATCCTCTGTGTCAAGGAAGTCATGCCAATACCTTGAAGGTAGCTCTTTGGAAGAGCAGCAAGCCTAATTTAGTAATGATGAGCTGGTAGGGATAAGCGGGGCCCAGATGACTTCGTTGTTTCTTTCAAGTACAAAAGAAACATTCTGTATTCTAGGATCCCCAGTTCTTAGTGTGGACCTTTGAAACCTATTTCATTCATTTCATGTACAAACCAGGCTAGGTTAAATCCTGGATAGCATAAGAACTGGACTTGGCTCGGGTTAGGAGTAGGATTAGGATTAGGGTTGGGGTTACTTCCCTCACTAAACACAAGAAGTAAGAACATGTGTGGCTTTAAGCTTAATACATTATTTAACATATGATCAGAGTTTTAATTAATCAGTCATCAACAAATGGCTGCTAAACACACTTTGGAGACTATGAATATAATAAACTTAATCAAATGCGTGCAAGAGCATTTAGCTGCATTCAAGGGCATTTAAAATTCATAGTTTTAACTAAATGGTTGGTATACTATTGAAAGGATAGTTTATATAAACACAAATTTTTGAGATAGAACAAAATATAAAATAATTTCATCTTCATGTCTTCTGCCAATGACAGCAAGGTGTGAGACATTCCTATCACCATTGTTACTTCTGAGTACTATTTAGGTTTGGAAATTCCATGTCACGTTGTAGTTCAAATGAACATGGTGATATTCATGTCTCCCATCTTGCCACAGTTGGCAGAAGACTTAAAAGAGAAACTATTTTATCTTTGGTTTTACAATGTACTTCCTACCTTGCCTTGGGGATCATGGCAGAAGAGAGTTTGGAAAATTGTGAAAGCTGGAGAAACAGAAACTGGGCTTTAAGATTGTGTATTTGAGAAGGTACTCAGATGAAGTGTTATCAGCATGGCTGCCTAATAAAGGCAGGAAGAAGGATGACATCAGCAGATATACAAAGGTGGAAGGGAGTGCCTCAGCCCTAGAGAAAGAATTTCAGGCAGCAGGAAGTCCTGGAAATAGAATATAGTCTTCCCCCTGGAAGAGACCCCAACTTGGTTAGACCTTGACATTTTCTTCCTTCTAAGTAGCTTCAATAATTGACGTGTACCACCAACCCTAGATTGTATTTTGTTTGTTTGTTGGTTTGGTGGGTTTGGTTCTGGTTTTGTTGGGGGAGGGTTCCTTTTTATGATGTTGCAATGATATAAAATAGAAAGAAATAATCTTTGAGCTGAAGGGGTTATCCAAAAGTCTATCTGCATGCCTACCCCAAATTTCCCTCCTCTTTTCCTTCTCGATTGAAGAAGTAATATGGAAACGAAAAATCTGTTCACTTGGAAAGAGTCGTCTCTCGCTTTGTGGCAGGGGGCCATTATGCCCTGGGAAACCTACACTTAAGTTCTCCGCAGCCATCTGCTGAAAGTAGGTGCTAAAAGAAGTTTGATTATATCCTGGTCAAAGTAAATCCTTGCAGGGACTTTGCCATCGTCTTGCATTTCTAATTACAGAGCACTCCAAGGCTGAGAAAGTATTTGGGGTAAGACCCACAGCAAGCTTAAAAGTATGCAGGACAAGTACAGACCATGAAGGAGACACATGGGCTCTGCCTATTCAGACATCACTTCCCAGTGTTGCCACAATAGTACAGGGTCAGGAAAAAGGGCTGCCTCTCAGGCAGCAGATCAGGGACAAGTGAGAAAGAACTAAAAGAATGTTGGCTGATATCATTAGTAATCACATCTTGGCTGACTTAAAAGACAGAGGAATCATGGAGTTATAGCTTTCAGATGCAAGTTCTAGGTTATGATGATGTGTATACATGTAAATATTACACACAGCAAAGAAAGTGTCACTCCCATCTTTGGTGTTTAACTCTTAGCAAACAGAATCAAGGTCCCCTTGAAACAAAAATTGAAAAGCACAAGATTACATATTTTGGGAGCTAGAGAAGCAGCTCAGCAGTTAAAAGCACTTCCTGCTCTGCTAGAGGAACTGAATTCAGCTCCCGGTTCTACTAGTAGATAGTTCAAAATCACCTCTCACCCCAGCCACAGGGAAAATCTGACAATCAATTTTAGGGCTACATAGTATTCTTGCACATGTGCAACATATACACACACAAACACATGCACACATATGAAAATCAAAATAACGTTTAAACAATCATATGCTTTTTCATGTGCTGTAATTGACAATCAAAAAAGGCATCACAGTTTAAAATGAGAAACTATTTTAACTCGGAAGTCACAGGTGGTTCTTCTCAAAGATGTTTGTGCCATTTGGGCAAATATTGAAGATGATAATGCGCACGTGGAAAAATAAGAGGTGAGACAAAAGAATGATGTCATCACCTAACAGAATCCTAGGAGGCCAAGGAGTCTGGAGCACAGCTGACAATGAAAAGAGGGGCCAGAAAGGGAGCGTGAAAGGAGACAGGAAACTGTCTGGCAGCTCGATTTTAATTACACCAAAAATATTGTATTGAGGCACTTTCTAGGAGGAACGGTTTCACAAGATTTTTCTCTAGAAAGTTATTGGGAATTCAGAGGAGTACCATTTGTGGTAAACCAGAAAGAAAATAGTGAGTCCAGCTGGATCATGGATGTCCTTCTCCATCTTACTGTAAGAACGCTACTGCTTTTGTCCAGGGTGTATATTTGCTAAGGCAGAGAAGTATAAGCAGCTACTTAACTCAGTGTCTCAGGAGGCTTTCCAGAGCTTTTGCTTTGGTTTCGATGCTTCTGTCTCCCCAAGTTTGAGTTCTTTGTGATGGTATTAAGAAATAGGGGCTTTCCACATGGAAGAGACTTCAGAGAGCAGCCCGATGTCATTCCACAGCATCTTCACTGTGAGAACACAGTAGTCATCTTCTCCTGCCCAGTCTCTCCCCTTCATTGCATAAGGAGGCAGCAGTTAGCCCCTCCATGAATCAGAAAGAAACTATACAAGATATTGAATAGAGCTTGGGTCTTGGACCACCCAGCACTATGAAAATCCCCTGTGCTTAGGACTCAGACCATGGGCTTTAGTTTTAGGGGGAAAAGTTGAATGAAGTAAAAATTTTGGTCTTTGCTTATCTTTTAAACTTAGAGAAGTCCTAGAAGGCACAGAGAGTGGAACTAGCTGGCTTGCAAGAAGAAACTGAAGGACAATGAAAGCTCTTGTTGGTGGGAGGCACAAGAGAGGTAGAAGGTACAAGGAAGAACATACAGTTTCTTGCAGAGTACAGCATCCTGTGCCTATCTCAGTACTCAGGGCCCTTTGGTTACAAACTTCCATGTTTCTCTCAGGCAGCTAGGTTTTATAGTTATTAGCTCAACCATATATAAGCTACCAAGCTTGTTTTCTATAACTAATTTTTCTAATAATTCACTTTCTTCTGGATGTTTCTCAAGCTCTTTCAATTATCATTTGGAAAGGGTAGCCATGTTTAGTTTCTTTTGAATTAGTGTACACTGTTTTTAAGAAATATCAGGTCTCCTTGTGGCACATGAATGTAACTGATCATGTTTACAATCCCATAAGCCACCATTCCCTCCAGCTAGTCCATTTCCTCCTTACTAACATATCGAAGTTGCTGAACCAGTCTTGTAGGGTAGATTCTCAGAACTATCCCAAGAAATCAAACCTTGATGGTAGATTTGGAATTGTTTGATTTTCAACACATTGTATTAGCAGTGGGAAATGTAGCACAGGTATCCCAAGGCATAAAGTAGCAAAGCCCATTGCTGAATTATTTTCTATCATTTACAGATGCAAAGCTTTAGTGGGTAGTTGGTTTGGTGCCATGGTGGGAATAAATTCGTCATATACTCTTGTATGTATAATTACTTTATCTGCATTATCCTATCATGGAGAAATGATAACTTTAGCATTTTACCCTACCTACTTAAGTAAGAAAACCAGGTTCAGTGATGGTTTAAATAAATCCTTTGAAAGCTGTTTTTCTGTTAAGGTTCAGCTGGCAAATATTTTGAACTTTGTAGGCTACATGGATCCATATCAGAACCACCACCAATGCAAAATGAGATAATCAGGGCTGTGCTCCAATAAAGCTTTATTTACAAGAAGACATTGTAGTAATGGTTATATATTATCACTATATATACACCTCAGACCTAAGAGGGATCCTGGAGATACACAAGAACCAACCTCATACTAAGTGATGATAGATACATAGGTCATGCCTCTCTATGAGGGCCATGGAGTGAGTAGGCATCCTTTGCAAACAACATTGTTGACCTCATCTCCAAGGCAGAAATTAACTACCAGGTCTTCTTACGTGGTGTTGAAGCCTAGAATTGTATTGCAATCTACATTAAAATTTTATTTTTGCATGTGGGAGACAGATAACAGAAATCATTCAACACTACCTTGAGATGGAGTTTGTGAATACATGGTATTTCCAGGAGTGACAAAATCCTCACTATGTGCTGAGTGACCCAAACCACAGGACACAGCTACATTTCAGCATTTACTAGATCTCCTTAACTCTGGTAAGCTGGTCCCAATAACCTTTAGAGGAAGCTGGGCATCAGTTCTAGTCAGGCTAGCTGTATTAGTTGGGTGTCAGTGAGTGCTTTTCATGTTCCCAGAAGCTCCTTGACAGCCTTTGAATGGAAATCTCAAGCAGTGGTAGACTGTCATAAGCCAGTGTAGTTGGTTCAGCATTTACACAAGATTACTAAAATGCAGTTATCTCAAGGTTGATCAAACCCTCAGTTAGACCATCTGGGAGGGGAAAAGTCTGGGAAAGCTAAAATATACAAACTTCCAAGGCTGGAAAAGGAACAACTGATAAACGTTTTGTGCTTGTTTGTTTGTTTAAAAAAAGGGAAGAAGAAACAGAAGGGTTCAAGTGTGCTTTCATTTCCTAAGATGGGACAGGATATTGAAGGCGGATAGGAATTTGTATTTGGCAAGAAGGCGGATAGGAATTTGTATTTGGCAAGATGATCCAACAAAACTTGACCAAGCCCTCAACTTTAAAAGTGAAAATGTTCAGTTTTACGAGCAGGTAGATAGAAAGACAACTTCATAATAAACTTCCGTTAAAATGGAAGCCTGAAAAGTGGGAAGACAGCGCAGCTATGAGCACTGTCGAGCAAGTATCTGTGGAGTACTTTGCGCATGTGTCAAGAAGTAATATAGTTTATATAGTAGATTTATTTCCTAGTTTTTTGAAGATTCTTCACACTGATTTCCAGAGAGGCTGCCCAAATTTGCTTTCCTCTCACCAGCAAATTGAGGGTTCTTTTTTCTCCACAGACCTCACCAGCATGTGTCGCCCTATTCACAAGAGCTAGAAAAGAGAGTTAAGACACTTGGACTGACAACGCTCCACACAAGAACCATAGATTAACAAAATCCCCAGGACCAGACACATGAAATCTCCTTTTGAAGGGCTAGTGATTCTGAAAGCAGTATTGCTTATTGGTGTATCCCTTGCTTGCCTCTAATGCTTCGACGGTAGCCCCATACTGTTAAGACACCACACACTTAGCACTCATGATTTGGATGACTTCAGCTGTATCTAACCAGAAAACCTCTTTCCTCTTTCCTGTAATTTATCTTTCATGATTTCAAGGAAATACTATGCAAGCTGCCCAGGGATGGAAGCTATTAAAGAGACCTGTCCAGCTGCAGCACCTGTGAAGCACAATTAGCAGCATGCAAGACATACATAGAGGTGCAAGTGGCGTTGACATGCCAGTGACATTCAGCAGCTGTCTTAATTAGATTTAAAGCCCACTCGACAGGGGAGAAAATATGTCTGTACTGGAAACCTAACCAGCTTCATGAAGCTAGTGAGATCATGGCCTTTAGAAAAGAATCTATTACAGCTGCTTTGCTAGCCCAGAATAAGTCCCAGCTATATTCCATACCTTGCACTTATTCCCACAGGTAAGTGCAGCTATCACTCCTCTTCAAAGAGGTTTCTCTGTGCAGCAAATGGAGAGCATCAAAAAGCGAGCAGAGGCAGGCGGATCTCTGTGAGTTCGAGACCAGCCTGGTCTACAAGAGCTAGTTCCAGGACAGGCTCCAAAACCACAGAGAAACCCTGTCTCGAAAAACAAAACAAAACAAAACAAACAAACAAACAAAAAAAAAACATCTGGACATAATGCAGAGATCAACAGATCACGGGGATCATAGCCTCAATGGATATAGCTGTATCACACACCCTGAATGTATGACTCAGAGAACATCACAGAGGAGGGGCAGAAAGATGGCAAGAGCTGTGAGAAGTCTCTCCTAGAATGACTGCATGGAAGACATGAACAATAGGAATACCAATAGACATGCTGCTGTAGAAGGGAGGAATTTCCTGGGTCTCATCCATAGACAAAGAACTACAGACAGCCACCTACAGCAGGGAGAAGGAGGATTAGATACCAATGGAAAAGGGTATTTTTCTTATCCACTAAATGGTATTTGCCAATAACAGCAAGTTGCCTCCAGATAAGGGTGTAATACTGTGGTTTGAATCATGGAAGCTTGTGTGTGTGTGTGTGTGTGTGTGTGTGTGTGTGTGTGTGTGTCTGTCTGTCTATCTGTCTGTCTGCCTGCTGTTTGTCTCTGTGTATGTGGTGTGGTGTGTCATTTTTGGAAATCCTTTAACATTAGATAACTTATTTTTAATGAGTGTGCTGGACGTACCAAATTTACTCAGCTTAGAATACACAGCAAATACTGTTTCATGGCAAATATGGTTGTAAAATTCATCATACCACCACAGAAACATGAATAGTATTGTATAACTATGAAGAGAGAATTAATGTTTGAAAGATTAAACATTTACTGACAACTCTTCCATCTTGAATTAACTCATTTCTATTCATATGTGTATTGCCGTGTGGTTGTGGCCTACTGGTTAGATTCTGACCAGCGTCTGTCTCCTGTGGCAGCTACATGGTATCTCCCTGACTCAACCTTCTTTTCTCCTCTCTCCCTGTTTGGAATTCCTAACTTGCTCTATTCTGCGCTGCAATAGGCCCAAAGCAGATTCTTTATTAACCAATGGCAATAAAACATATTCACAGCAAAAGAGGGGAATTACACATCAAGTTCTGGTGGAGACCACAAGCTTGAATGCTGTTAAAGCAGAATTATTTACAACCTTGAAGGAGAATATAGAAAGGAATGGATGGGACATTAACACACAGTTCCTCCAACCCTTTCCAGCACTCCTCTATGAGAGAATGAATTTACATAGTCACAGATCAGATCTTCAAGGTCTCTTGCATCAAACTGCTCTAATGAAGACAATTGCACACAACAGCCTGATGACATCCAGGAATACGGCTACTCAACAGCCCTGGTTTACTCAGAGCTAAATCACTGGTTTCCTGACTACCAGGGAAAATTCTAGATTTTTTTTCCACCAGAATTATGGAATCCATGTTATAATATTTTGCAAGTGTTTGCTGTCTTTCAGTGAACTCCAAAGGGTTCCATATGGGCATCATTGCTACTTAATCTGGGGCCCTAGGGACTTGTGCTTGCTTTGTGAATAAGGTGAAAGAATCCTTTCCTCGGGCCCATTTTATCTTTTTCCTGTAAAAACTGAAGTTTCACAAATGGTGATGCCATTCTTTCCTGCTCCTAAGTCAACTTGAGAACTCTATTTCAGGAGAAATGTGATGCTGAGGACCACTTGACAGAATTCTGCATGTTCACGAGTGGGAGTTGAGTGTGAGTATTGTACTCATCGTAAACTCTACATTTAAGCAGGCAAGGTATATTCATTTTTTAACTAGACACTTTCCTGATTTATAGGTATATAAATGTGTTGGTTTGTATTTAACATTTTCATGTCTATATATACTTTTTCCTGTCCCTTTTTTTTCTTGCACCTTTATTCTCCATAGTTTTGCAGATTCGGTTTATTCTAATGAGTTTGATTCTGCTCCACACATATCTTTTGTGGTTATTCTTATTTGTTTTGTTTTTCTTTGCATTTTTTTTCAGTGAGGTTTTTTTCAAGTTAAAATTTAAGTATGGGTATTTTCATTCAATACTAAGTTTTAAAAGAATAAAAGAAAAAATAATAATCATAAGTTATATGTTTCATCTGTTAGAGTTCTTTGGATAGAAGTGCCAAGAAAATGATTCAGACAAAGCAAACATGTGTAAAATGACTTAATTTTTCATATTACTAAATTTTATAAAAGACTTAAGAAAGCTGCCTGAAATTAAGCATCATCAGAGGCCTGAATTATCAACATATTTTTTTCTTTTAAAATACTTGTTATGTCATTATCCATTATGCATTCACAGTTGTGTTTTTTAAGCTCCTCCCTCCCTTCATTCCTCTCTCCGTCCTTCCCCTCTTTCCCCCTCTCCCTTTATGTATAGATTTGTCTAACTGAGCTCACACTCACGTCATGGTGTGTGTTTGTGTAGGTTAAGGCACAGCATTGGGGTCAGTGTTCCTTCCTCTTCGGTTGTGATCTACACAAAGCTGACTTTTCATGGATATTGGGCATTCAAAGTAGGGTTCTATTGCTCATGCGCCAAGCACTTCAGTGGCAGGGGTGTCTCTCAAGGCTACAATCCAAAAATAAATAAATAAATAAATAAAAATCAAGTTGTTTAAATTCTCTACCTACTTTCCCCCTTCCTGTTAAAAAAGAAAGAAATCTAAGCCATTAGACTTTTAAAAAGTCAAAGAATTCTGGGTCAAGCACCCTTCTCAGCTACAATGACTATTAATTTTCTGGGATTGAGTAACTACATCATCAGTCATGGAAGCTATTCTTGCTCAAACATAAAGCTATATTACATATAAAAATATTAAAACTACCCCTAACTTTTTCATGCTTTCATGGTTGGTAACTATGGAACATGATTTGAAAATCACCATTGGTACTATAAGGTTTGCAATATTCAAAAGCAGGATATATTCTGAACATTTTCATTTGTTATGTGGCATTAATTAGGTAGGTTTTTACTTTCAACTCCCTCTAGACTTTGAATTTCTTGGGTTCAGAAATATGCTTGATTTTTTTTTAAAAAACTACCCCAAACTACAACAAATCACTTAACAAGGAGGGTAATGTATGTGTATTGAATTGACTGAGGATTTGTTTTTTTTTTTATCTTGACTAAATACTAAATACATTTTTAAATAGGGAAGGATAAAGATAATGCAATAAACATAAAACCGTCTGAGATTAGCCAAAATATGATGAAGATCTTACTTGGTTCTCTAGCATATGTTTGTAATAAAATCATAAAGAATCCAGGGAAAGAACTGAGAGGGCTGGCTGTTAAAAATATACCCGTGAAGCACTCTGATGATTGCAACGAGATAAATGGTGCCTCACACTTGTAGACTTTATTTTAAATATTAATTTGTAAATTTATGTTAAAAGTTAGCATTTAATTCCTTTAATTGAATGATTATATTAACTAGATGTTTTCATGTGCCATCCAAATTATTGTTAAGAAGTCCTGGTAGTATTTTATAGGATTTTTTTCCCCAGAGACTTTTGAGTAATGAGTTGGATGTACTCACAAACTAAAACTTTCTGAATTAATTATTTTTCAAGCAAATACTCCTCAAAATATCTATACAGTTTATTATGCATATTCAAATGTGTATTTTTGAAAAAATTGACCTATTTTTGGTTTATTTTAACATATAATAAGAGTTTATTTGTTTTCTGGCCAATCCAGATTTTAATGCCATCTATAAAATCCTAGCAATGAAGGGCATTTCAAACAATCTTGAAAATGGAAATTTTCTCATTATTGTAATTTGATATATACAATAATTATATATGGCTTAAAAGGTCTGTTTATTTATCAAACATTGATATGAGAACCATTAAATGACATTTCCTGGCATGTGGCCTTGTTTTTCATCCTTCTTGTAACACAATAGTATTGTTTCTTTCTTTAGATTTCTTCTCTCTTAAACGTTGTCATGTCTTCATCAAGATCGACCAGATTCAGTTGTCGTTAAGCCTTTGAAGACTTGGTGGTACTGTCTGTGAAGACTGGCTTTTTTTGGGAGGCTTTGAACTCTAGCAATATTACTAGACACTTTGTACAGTGTACAAGAGGGGGGTGGGAATTTCTTGCTATGCCAATTGCCAGCTTCACAGCAGCTGTGACACAAAATCTGGAAGTTTGTATTGGAAAGGCAGCCTTAGGCACAGATGTTGGAAGATGATAGCAGACATTTCCAGCCATCCTTATGGAGATCACACACACACACACACACACACACACACACACACACACACACACGAGCTTACAGAAGAGACTGAGCTTCTTCTTATGCTCCCAGTCCCGTAGGACTGGTTACTTAAAAATTAAGGAGTCTTTGTTGTTGCTGGATTCCTTCCTGCTTTTGCTAGGCTGATGATTGGGAAAGCCAAATTGCTTGCTTTGTGTCTTCCAAGTCTACAGCTGAGGTTGGGCAGGCTTTCAACATGAGCTACTCCAGCAAATAGAGCGATGGGCACAGAGCCAGCACTTCCCAGGGTGCACTGCAGTCTATTTAGCACAGCGTGCTTCTGAGCATACAGAGAGTGGCAGGGCATCTTATTTACCTTCACTTCAGACTGTATGCTTTGTGCGCCCAGAATAGACAAAGGCGGTAAGACTGTGAGGTTCTGATTCACATTCATTTGTACCAGATGGGAAAAACTGCATTTTTCCAAGATGTCTGTGGTAAAGTCACACTCACTGCAGAAGGAAACAGAAATATGGCATTCAGCTGTATTTTTAAAAGTTGGTCGTTTATATTAATATATTAGAAGCAATTATTCTATTAAGCAAGTTTAATATGGTGAGTGTATGGGATTAGCATGGTGTTACAGTGGGATGGTCTCAATTAAAGTGATGCAAACCTATCAAAAATTTGGTGCGATTTGCAAAATATTTTTTTCTGTGCTTTGTAAGAAGCTTTGAGACCCGCCATGCTTATAGAAAATTTATATTGCCTCCAAATGGCCTGGGAAATATACATTTTAGAAAACTCTTATGTTGATATATCAGACCTGATGAACCTGGAACTCCTTTCTCAAGGGTTGCTCAGACTCTTTCTACATTTTGCTTGAGCTACCAATCCTATTGCCTTGGCTCAATAGTCTCAAGTGTGCAGCTTATGCCGACTTGTGCATGCTGTCACAGCTGTGACCACTGACAGTTGTGAGTTCATATGAGCCATTACCCTGTTGCGCTCAAGAACTCTGTACCAGTCAGTCATTCACTATTGCTTGCTCTTACTATCTTTACAACTCCGCTTCCAGCAATTATTTCTGAGCCTTGGGAGGAGGAACTGTGATTCAGATGTCCATTTAAAGAGTAGCCCAAATACTAGCTCGTGGAGAAGAGGTAGTCATGAAGTTCCATCAGATAAACTATTGTCAATTGATAGCTGCTGGGAGAAAAATAGTCATTTACCTTTAAGAGTTCATTGACTGTCCTCTAGTAGAAGGTCACATATCCACAAACAGGGACGCACACACAGTTGAGTGTTAGGGAAGAGGGGTGGATCTGGGAGGTGTTAAGGGAGAAAGTGAATACGTCCAAAATATATTGCCCAAAATTCTCAAAAAACTATGCCCTGTCTTACGAGGAAAAAAGACCTCTCTACAGACAAATACATAGACTTTGAATTGAAATCTGCCATGCGTGTGGTATGATCCTTTTGTTCTGGTGTGATCACACTTCTCAGTGCAGCTGATGAAGACGTGTAGAGTGGGATGCAGTCTTGCATACCTTGCTGCATTAAACCCTCTGCCTGAAGACAAATGAAGGCCCAGTAATATTTACTCTAAGAAATCTTCCCCAGGCTCTACTAGAAAATGTTTGAGGAAAGAGGAGTTTGAAGGAGATAAACAAGAATTTCATCTACAAAACACCCATGTCCAGAACCATGAACCCAAAGGAGCTTGGCCTGTTGAAGACTCTATAAGGAACAAAGTAAGAATGGCCAGAACACAGGACACTCCAAGTGCCAGAAGGAGATGAGTATAGTATGTGGATCCTAAAAGAACTTCAAGAATGTGTTAAGGTGACTGAGTGATTCTTAAGATCTGAGGTATCATCACTTTCAAGGCTTTAACAGTGAGAATGACTCCCTGAATTTCTGTGGTAGCAAGGACTAGAATGAATTTGAGTGCAGGAGACAGGTGAGTCACAGTTTTGTAATTAACAGCAAATGATTGAGAGGCTGCATTAAGGTAGTGATGGTAGGATTGTTGTTATTGGTGTTGTTATATATGGCATGATACGGAAAGAGACCATGAAAAAATAATTTGTTTAAGTGGTAGAAGAAAAACTAGTCACAGCCGGAGTGGAGCAAGCTATAAGTCAAAATGGTTTGTGCTATTCATGGGGACTTCCAAAGGCTTGTAACTATCCCTCACACTGTCCCATGTATGAACACAGAAGGAACTGAGCTCTGGGGACTGGGTCATCACATACTACATGAGAAGAGTTGACAGAGTATACTTCTCCCAGCAACGATTATTTTTTTTAAGTATACAGTGTTCTGGTGCCAGCAGACCAGAAGAGGGCATCAGACATCATTATAGATGGTTGTGAGCCACCATGTGGTTGCTGGGAATTGAACTCAGGACCTCTGGAAGAGCAGGCAATGCTCTTTACCACTGAGCCATCTCACCAGCCCTCCCTCCCCCAGCAACGATTCTTGACCCTGAAGAACAAAGAACACATCTGAAATTTGGAGTTTTACACACAAGCTCTATTAAAGGATATCAGAACTGTTTGCTCTAAGTTAAAACAGATATGGGCATTTTTGATTTTCTCTATTTCGTCTGCTTTTGTTTTTGAGGTTATGATGTTGTCACTCACTGGTATCCTCTTCAAATTTGCTTAAAACATCTTGAACTAGCAATCTGTTTAGGGATTGCCTAATCTGTGAATTTCCTCATCCCTCCCTTCCATTTTCACAAGCAGAGAGTGTTGTCCATCCGTCTGTGAAGTAAACACCCAGTGGCAGGACCAGTGCCACCTGTTACTGGCATAACCACACCATGCTTTTGAAGCCGTGAGCAAACAAGCCCAGAAGCACCTTTAACTGACACATCTCTACACTTCTCATTACTGCCCAGGGCAAAACCAAATTCTTGAGAGTGTGATAAGAGATTATATGCTAGTTCCATTTGTATTTGCCCACACCAAAGTAAAATAAGCATTTAATTAGCAAGATGAATAATATGATTGAGAGATATGAAATAATGGTACAGCAGTGTAACTTTGATTGTTTCAGATGAGCTTCAACAAGAATTAAGGACTGAAATGCTGGCCTCAAGTCCACCTGTGCATGAATTATAGGAGGCACAGGAACCAGGGTATTCAATTCCCCTGGGCAATGACTATTGCCACACATAGTTATAAATTCACTTTATAGCCAGAATTTGAATTTTCAATTTTAATATGCTATATTATATTCTTTTATTAAATAAGACAGCTTTATCTGCTAAAAGAAACAGATAGGTCTACTTTACCTCCTTAAAATATAATGATGGGAAAAACATATATTACTATGATAGTATTTAATATATGCTCTACACCTGTTTATGTGACTTATTAAACATTAAAATTTTAGAATATAGGTATCATTAATCCAGGCAGTAAAGTACAGAAAGCTGTAGATTACTATTAATCTTCCCCCAAACAGATCTACATATTCTCACCAACCCTCACAGCACACTCAGAATGTTTCCATTAGTGGGCTATAGGACAAGACTAATTTTCCTCATTTGTTAAGACAGAACCTCTGCTAAGCTATCTGTTTAGTTCCTTTTTCCTATTGTAATTAAAATACTCTGACAAAATCAATTTAGGGAGAGAGGATTAATTCTGGTTTACAGGTCAAGGGTGCATTATCTTCTTGATCCATTTCCATAGAGAAGTCAAGGAAACGGGGACTTGAAGCAACTGGTCACTCATCTGTAACTAAGAGCAGAGAGCAAGGAGGGCATGGTGTGCTCTGTTCTCTTTCTCCACTTACACACCAAAGATCCCAGCCAGGGAATAGTGGCGCCCACTGTGTGTGTGTGGGGGGGGGGGGGGTTCTTTCCAACTCAGTTAACATAATCCAAGGAATTTCCCTCAAGCATGCCTATCAGCCCAGCCCATTTCCCACGTGATTCCAATATGTCAAGGTGATAACTAACACTAACGAAGAAAGTCCCAATGATGCGCATATTTACTAATAATATCTTCCACTTGATCATTTATTCATCTGCTAGATACTGCTAACAACCAAGCACTAATAGATGAAATTTCAATAGATTTGTCAGTCAAGTACACACAAAAGAAAAACTAGGAAATTGCATCACTTTTTTCTAAAACTTAAGCTATGATTTTTATTATTGAATTTATTTATATTTATTATACTCAGCTAAATTTAAAGACTATAAGATTGCTGGTAAAGCATAACTTTTTACCTATAAGTCTATAGTGAGTCTCTTCTAAAACATAATATATTTGAATATATGTTGAAAATATCAGGAGTAGAGACATGTATTATTAGTTGTTATTGAGTTAAGAATATATGACAGTGATAGTCGAAGAAAAGAACTATGGGTATTTGGTTGCCATCCTTGTGCTGAAAAATCCTAATTCTATATTTAACTTTAATTTAGATGACAAAACATGTGCCAAACATGGCCAGAACTGTCTTACTTCCTTTGACTAGTAAGCTCTATAGCCAGAATCTGAGTGTAAGCAGTTTTGCATCAATTCTATATACTTCCTATTCTTTATCACTATTACTACTACATCTTTGTATGAAGAGAGAAAGCCCTTGAAAGATTAATAATAAAATTTCCTTTTGAACATATCAGTTGGGAACTCACTTCCATTTGACTTGGAAACCAACATTTTTAGAGTGAAAAAAAAAAAAACCACAGCATTACCTGATAGAAATGACTAACAGAAGAAAAGAAAGCATTTTATATAGTAATATTCTAGTCAAATATCCCCTCCCTTCTAAGAATTGAGAAATAATAACAACAGTATATTATACATTTGATTTCTTTGTACCTAGCATTCCCACTGGAAGCAGACTCTTGGAGATACCAAGTATACAGAATGTCTGTGGGAGCAGTGTACACTGTAATAATTGCAGAGGGTTCTACAAGAGCAGAATTTTTCATCTTTCTGAAATATTGTCTGCAGTGTATACATGCAAGTCTGCAGATTGTTAATACAACCCTACCTGCTCATTCCATTTAAGAAACATGAGGCTGGAAATGGAATTCTGCATGAGATTAATGGAGAAAAGATAATGAAAATGCGACTTCCATACGCAAGTCATCTGATCTGGAAAGAGATGGAAATTGATCTTGTAGAACAGCAGCCTTTCACTCCCAAGCATTTATTTCCTTTCAACCTGGAAGCAGCTATGCATTAGGGAAGGAAAGAAAGGTTTCTGTGAAAAGAGTGTACAATTGGTGGGACCATGGAAATGATGCTTTTCTTGGGAAAATGTCTACAGTGTAACAAAGAATATAAAAGACCAATAATATTTATCCACTGTAACAGTGTGTATATATTCTATTCAACTGGACACCAGTATCAACTTGGAGATATTTTGATCTTAACAATTAAATGATACACAGAAGATATTACAAATTTTAATCATGCAAAGTAATTCAATACATGATCCATTCTAGCAGGGAATATAATCAGTTAAATGGTGCATTTAAGGAACCAAAAACATTGAATGATTAGATACCCATGAAATGTTCCTCGAGCTTCAAAAAGCATGAAAAACATGATGGATATTATGGTATTTATAGAGTCAAAATGTTTTCAACATTGCCATGTGTTAGTTTTTATTTTTAAAAAAAATATTAGAAAATATACCCAAATATCTATCTTTTATAAACCTCCTGAAAGCAAGGAGGAAAAACAATCTGTCCCACCCCTGACAAAGAGCTTCGGCTAAGGTGTGGATGTAGAAATAATGACACAATTCTAAATATGTATCACGAAATTTCCTAAATGCTTTCAAGTTATTTCTCAGTTGTTAGGCCTTAAGATGGTAGTTAGCTATATTCATCCAGGGAGTTATTCTAGTTGAAACACATTTGAGAGCACCTCAGATTTCAAAGCTAATTCATTTTAAAGCCACTTACAATATCTAAAGACACTTTAATGCTTTAAAGTAGAAAAATCAATATATTTGCACCAAAAATTAACTATAATTGAATTGAAAATCGTTGTATATGTTTTAGACCAACACTGATTTTGGAGAAATAATATAATTTTAATTAATTTGCTGACAAAGTCTCATAAAAAGTATGGAATTTTGTTTTTTCCTTATGAAAAAAAGCACATAAAATAATAAACTTCCCAATCTCCAGTCCTCTCCAGTCCTAGGTCCTCCCCACTCTGTCCATATCTAGGAAGGTCAACATCCAAACTGGCTAGGCTCCCACAAAGCCAGCACATTAAGCAGGATCAAAACCTTGTGCCATTGTCCTTTGCTTCTCATCAGCCCTCATTGTTCGCCGTGTTCAGAGAGTCCAGTTTTATCCCATGCTTTTTCAGTCACAGTCCAGCTGGCCTTGGTGAGCTCCCAATAGATCAGCTCCACTGTCTCTGTGGGTGGGTGCACCCCTCGTGGTCCCGACTTCTTTGCTCATGTTCTCCCTCCTTCTGCTCCTTATTGGGACCTTGGGAGCTCAGTCCAGTGCTCCAGTGTGGGTCTCTGTCTCTATCTCCATCCATCACCAGATGAAGAGAGGGAGGGGGAAAGGAGTGGGGGGAGGGGGAGAAGGGTGGGAGGAGGGGGAGAAGGGCGGGAGGAGGGAGAGGGAAATGGGAGGCGGGGAGGAGGTGGAAACTTGTTTTTTTTTTCTTTTTCTCCTTTTCTCAATAAAAAAAAAAGAAAAAAAAATAAACTTCCCAATAAGTAAATTTCTTGGTTTAACTACTTTTGAAAAATCATGATCACTTAGAACTGTAAGCCCCAACCCAGTATGGTGATCTATGCCTATAATCCAAGCACTTAGAAGCTTGAGGTTAAAAGGAAAAAAAAGTACAAGTTCAAAGCCAGAATGAGCTATCTAGTGAGTCCCAGGACAACCTGGGCTCCCTCCCAACATCCACTCACACAGAAAATGATCAAAATAAGCAAAAACTGCAGCTTTCAACCTACCATCCATGAGGTAAACATGACAGTGTGGAATTGTTGGAAAACAAGTCTGTCCAGTTTTCTGTGTTTGGATTTAACATCCTCAGGTAAGTCCTCAGGCAGCTCTGTGACGTCATGATCTATGCAGCACTGCCATTTTGAAATCCATGTGAGCTACTATTACTTAAAACTCTCAGAAACCTCCTAAATAGTCAATGATAAAATATTTTAAAGATCAGAGTTTACCCGTGTGTTCCAATATATACTAATTCTATAGCACAGGAAAATATTTCTAAGACCGGAAGAGTTTGGCAACTGAAGCCCCAGAAAGGCTGTTATCTAAATGTCAAAGATTTCTTTCTATGGACTAGATTGAAGAGATAAAATTGTAACTTGTGAACCCTTGAAAGATATAGTATGATGTTTTCAAAATGACTTTAACTACAGAATATAGGCTATTTTTCTACTTTTAGTTCAGAGTTCCTCCCGGTCTAGTATTTTGCCAGACACATGGTGAGAAAATAAGGTTCAATAATCATGCTATATACAACAGCAAGATTTAAAGTCATTAAAATATATAAAAAAGTAATTTTTAATGAGCTAAGAAAATTATTTATGTCTTTCATATATGGCATATATTGTAGCCTACAATTTTGCATATAATAATTATAACAATATCATAGAGTTACATAAATCTATTTTATGAGGTGTGTAACTATCAAACAACTGTCCTTGGTGGCTTTTCATACTTTTAAATAGTCTATATTTTCTAATTACAGTACATCTGAGGTTCAGATAGTAAACAGGACAATTAACACCCATGATTCTTTTATAAACTGTTCTTTAAACTTTGACTTCTCTGTTACATTTTTACCTGTTCTCTCTGATGTGTCATAAATAATTCTAAAA
The DNA here is from genome assembly GCF_018167655.1 of Microtus oregoni. Classification (NCBI taxonomy): domain Eukaryota; kingdom Metazoa; phylum Chordata; class Mammalia; order Rodentia; family Cricetidae; genus Microtus; species Microtus oregoni. The sequence continues at coordinate 75,739,122 of NW_024543059.1, forward strand.
TCACTCATAAGTGTTTTTTAAACATAAAGCAAAGAAAACCAGCCCACAAATCACATTCCCAAAGAACCTAGACAACAATGAGGACACTAAGAGAGACATACATAGATCTAATCTACATGGGAAGTAGAAAAAGATAAGATTTCCTGAGTAAATTGGGAGCATGGGGATCTTGGGGGAAAGTTGAAGGGGAGAGGGGAGAGGCAGGGAGGGGATCAGAGAAAAATGTAGAGCTCAATAAAAAATAAATAAAATGAAAAATATAATTACAATATTTTGATAAAGTATATGGTTATCTGGGTTGAGCTGTCATTACAACTTAGCCCTTCGATGTCTACATGTTCCACCAACTTTTAAATAATCTTACTGGATGGGCTTGAAGGCTGGATTCTAGCAATTTTTCATTTTGATAGTCAAATTATTACATCAGCTGATGTGCCCAAGGTTTGAGTCAAGTGACTTCAACCTATATTTAGAGAAGCATAAACAAGTTAGGTGATAGAGGTTGCATCTACTCAAACACTTCTATTATGTGCAGCATTCACAATAGAAATATTATATCAGAAGAAACTTCTTCATTAATGTTTGCCTCTCCTTTAGAAATATGCTATTTATGGAGTTCATTGTTTAGTTTTCTTTTGTTTTCTTGTTTTGATTTTTTATATTGCCTTGGGAATAAGTAATATTATGACTTTATTGCTTAAAGTTTTGGAAAATTAAGAGTGAACTGAGGCAATCTTTTATTCCAGTGGAAATAGCTCAAAATAAAATTATCTAAAGCAGAGAAGGTGTGGGTAGAAATAATGCACTTAATAAAAACAAATTTGAAGAATTGTCAAGATTTTTCCCACCACACTTATATCCCTAGGCATAAAAAAGGTTAGAGATTGAATCTATAAATGAGAAAATAAAATATGATTTCTAGCCTTAAAAATATGTTCAAGCTAGTCATGGCAATGAAGCTTGTGAACATGGGGTTAGGGTTATTTTGCTTTGCTGCTAAAAGCAGCTAAAATGAATACTTATGCCACTGTAGCAAGATCACTGTCAGAATATAATTTGTGTTCATGGTTATACACATATATTTTTGCTTCAAAAAACATAGATTCCTTAAAAAGTTTTTGTTGAAGAAATAATTTTGATACCTATCACTACCTCCCAGAGATAGCTGTCTTGTTCAACTTGACAATCGTATTATTTCTGGGCATCTTACTTTTGATTTTGATGGGAAACCAAACATCTGTCTACCCCTTTTTGTGGTCTCAACAGAATGTTTTTATTGGAAAAATCACAAGGAGATTCATTCAAAATGGCCACATTTAGAAGAGAGACCAAGTTCTCCGTCTTACAAAGCATAATTAACATATTTAAGATCATTCTATGTGGGAGCTTGTCTCTTAGAGAAAGACTCACAACTAAAATCTATGTTTTAAAACATTTTAAACAATCCCATCAATAATGAGTGAATATTCTTTATTCCCCACATCTACCCTAGCATTTGTTGTCACGTCATGGTAATTAAAATGTCAGTTTCTTCTTCTAACAATAAATGAATTTGTTTGAGGCGGCAATGAGAACAAGAAAGGGGAGTATATACATTACCCATTCTGGGTTATTCCCTCCTTGGCAGAGGCAGATTGATGAAGTGAATTTCGACCCAACTCATTAGCAGCCTTCTGAATAGTGAGAGCTCAGTTATGGGTTAGGAATCCGGGTCTGGTTAGTGGCATTTTATCCCAGGTTGATCCAAAAGGCTTTCATCTGCCATTGAGGCCGGAGAAGGTGGGGGAGATGTAGCAGCTGTGGGGTCATCTGGCAGCATGAGGAAATTTCTGCCTTCAGGGCCAGGCAGACATTGAGGTTCTTCAGTCCAAGTGAACCATGGCAGAGGAGTAGCCTCCCAAAGCACAAGTGGAGCTGATGGGGAAGCAGCACATGTAGCCCTAGCTATGACCATGCTCTCCTCAGCAGGTTTTATGGGGCTTGACCTGGCTGTCTCTCCTCATCATCGGATGCTGTGGAGAGATCAGACATGGAACAGGTGGAGGGGATGGAGAGGTTGGCCACTTTTTAGAGCAACAGTCAGAGAGAAGATGGCAGTCAACAGCAGTGGAAAACTCTGTCAGACCTTCAAATTCTATGCTTAGTGGGGGACTTCTATAATTGTTTAGGCCACAGCCATATGACCACATGGTTTTTCCAGACAAGGTATGGTATTTGGATGCTGAGCCTTCATTCCCCCTCCTGGGGGATCATCTCTTAGGTTGAGGTGCCAGGCGAACCAAAACAGAAAAAAAAAAGTGCTTTTCTAGGGAGATGGGTAGACAAACATGACAGACAACAGAAAAGAAGGAAAGAAATGGGTCCCAATGCTTTCCTGCCAAAGGGGCCAAAACCACACAAAATTGAGCAGCCTTCTCACTGAAATACACCATCCTGGGGACACTGTCCAGATGCGAGGAGAGGGAGATGATTAGGACCTGTTCAGGTGCTAGATGTTGCTGGCTCCTAACAGCTCCCTTGGGGGAGGGGGCTGAGAAGGCACCAAACGTTGGGTAAAAGGCAAACAGCAGACTTGTTTATTCAGCAATGGAAAGACTCTTATATACCCTCCTTTCAGCATTCAGACTGCGTTCTGATCCATTGACATGGTTTGGTTGTTCCTCATTGGCTAGGCATGATCAGGACCTCTCACAGTGCCTGATGCCAAGCCCTCAGACTGACTCCAGGTTGACTCATCTTTCGGTCTTGTAGGCCTTATCTTCCTACAAGTACCCAGGTCGAGTGAAGTCCTGGGTCTCAGAGGAGAGCCTACAACCACTACTTTACTAACCAAGCATATAATCCCTAACTACATTCAGCGTTTTTCTTTATACCCAATAATGTGTGTAGTCCTCTCCCTGAAGAAAACTTCTTTTTATAACAAATGGAGACCATTACAGAGAACTAAAACCAATCAAAGCAGAGTTGTGGAGTCTACCCTTGACTGACACATCTATACCATAACTCTTGAACCCAAGACTCAGGGAACATTGCAGAAGATGTGGGGGTGGGACTTGTAATATCCAGGGGACAAGGGAGTTTGCGGTGAGATTGTGTCTCCTAGAATCGTCAGCAGAAATGCCCATAAAGTCTCACCACATGAGTGTTTAAACATGAGCTGAACAAGGACAGCAGCAATACACATACAAAGTAAACTAAATCGTAGTGCCCATCAGCCTTAATCCTACACACAGGGAACTATAGGTAACAAAGGAACGCTGAGAGGAGAAATAGTCTCCCCTAGGGATATACGAACTGGTTACCCAATACCAAATAGTCAGCCCTGAAAACTTACATTCAAGTGACATTATGCAGATTCAGCAGGGTTTATTTGTGTACGTAGGAAAACTTGTGAGTGTGAATGTGAGTGTGTGTGTGTGTGTGTGTGTGTGTGCATTTGTGTATTTAACAGCAACTAATGAAAAGAAGGTCCTGAATTTGAAACAGAGCAAGAAGGAAAATGTGGTACAGTTAGAAGAGAGGATGAGAAAGCTAAAAATGATGTTAACTATGATCTCAAAGACTGAAGGAAATGATTTGAAAATGAATTAAACTTGAAACTTCCAGTTCAGTCAGTGGCACACATGACAAACATAACATAACAGGATACACAACAGACCAGTTTTCGCAACTAAATTCTGTGAGTTCTGTGAACTTTACAATTGAGCATATTTTAGACTTTTTTAATATAATGGAGGTTATTGGAAATATACACAGATGATTGTAATTTATGCTATAGATTTCCCTTTGGTTTATCCAACTTGTCTACCATTGCATTTTCATTTTTCCTTCTGTCTCTATTTTTTTCCTATCTTATATGGTATTCAGTAATAAAATTTTGTAATATGTTGTAAGAAATAAAATCTTTTAGAATTTTAATCATACCTGTTTAATAATAATTGAAGGATATTATAATCATCACTATTTTTCAGATTAGAACATCTTAAAATAATTCAATATTTCAGTACATGGAGAAAGAATCTTGGTCAGAATGTTTACTGGAATCTTAGAGCAAATCATTTCATATTTACCTTCTAAGTCTTTCCTCTATCAAACTGTGATTTTTCAAAGATAGTAGAAGGTTCGAGTCTTATAAAATTGCTTTAGTCACTTTCTTGATTAGGTACCATTACTAAAGAAAATTTATAGCATACAGGCGGGTCCTGGCTTTTTGTTTATTTTTTTTTCTGCAAGACTGCTCACAGATCTCCACAATAAGGCAAAACTCACAGCTGTTCCCTCCATGTCAGGAAATCCCACATATCATAACTTCTGTCAGCTGTGGGGTAACAAGGGTGAAAATGTTTAAGAACATATATATTTCAAGTCCGTAAGTTTTTTGACTTTGAGTTTTGAAGCAGGGTACTGCTACTACTTTCATGAGTAGAACAACGACTACAAGCATGACTCACATTCAGACCCACACTGATAGACGTGGCTCACACTGTACCATTTAAGACTCTTTACTTGCCATTTCTTCATTACAACTGAGCATGTGATGTAAATCACGCTGAAGATACCAAGAAAATGATGAACATAAACTCAAATTCTTAGTAGTGCTAAGTGGGTGAGCAAATGGTGGTGATGGGCACCACAGCTAGTGCCCATACATCCTAATCGGCAGACTTATTCGAACATAAAAAGAAAAGGAATAATTCTGTAGCCAAATAAGACTCAAATATCCTTGGTTTTCCTATAACAAACATAACTTACATTCAAGGATGACTGCTAAGTAGAATATTAAAGAACAAAGCTCTGTTTGTTTAAAACTTATTTAAAATTTTCATTTATATGTACAATATTTACATGTTACCCCTCTGTTTTTCCCCTCAGTTCATTCCATGCAGTCCCTAGGCTCAAATTCCTGTCTTTTTCCCTTTAATTATTGTTGTTATACACACACACACTCATGCTCACATACTCACACATACACACACACATGCACATACACACACATACACATAAATTAATAAATATATAATTACAGGCCTCATCCCTAGGAAAGACTAATTTTCTCTTTCTTGGCACTCATCCACTACTTTTAGCTCTTCATCCAAGGATGGGGCCTTGTGAGATTTTCCCTATCCATTATGTCATTTCAATTGGTGTTTTAATCATGCAGGTTTTATTTAGTGGACAATATGTTGAGATTCCTTGGTCACCGGTTCCCTGTCATATATAGAAAACACAACCTCACAGCAGATGTTCTGATCCTGTTAGAAACTTCCTGTCCACTCTTCCAAGTTGTTCCCTAGGGCTATGTTGGAGAGATTGTGTTTTGGGGCCACAGTTAGTTGCTTTCTGCACTTTGACAAGTTGTGCCTCTCTGTAATGGTCTCTAACTGTTGCAAAAAGAAAACTCTTTCGTTTTGGGTAAGATCTACACTTAGCCTACATTAATAAAGATAATGATTTAAAACCCAGTTAAGAATTCTACAGATGTAAAAAAGCATAAGGTGCTATGCAGAGTACAATTAAGAAAAGCAGTCAAAAGTCCTGTTCAACTCTGACACCTACAAACCACAACAATGACCAAGATGAACTAGTATCCCTAAAGGGGCAATAATGGCACGTTTACCTTGGTGGTAACCAATGGCTCTCTAATTGGACTGGAGTTTGCTCAGCAGGAGAGAGTTCATACATAGTAGTGTAAACTGCAAACCTAGCCAACAATCTGTGGTTATTGAAGTCATGATTCCTAAACAAAAATCTACTACAGTGACTGTCCTAATCCAAAAGTTATTTCTTACTTCAATGATTAGTATTTACTGTGGTTTGACCAAGTTTGCACGTATCTAAACTTTGCCTTAGCAAATAGTGACTCAAAAAAGAAGTGTCGTTTGAAAATCAATCATACAAAAACATGGGTCCTGTAGGAAGATGAGAAAACCCAGACTCCTTTATGCAGTATAAAAGTCTGTGTATCAGGATTCTGGTCACCAAGAGGAGAATCCTTAACATTTCCCAGTAAGACAGGGAAGTGAAGGCACATATTGCATCTGATACATATTTTAATTACTGTCTATTATTTACATTAACCAATTCCTTTATCTGCTAATACTCCAAAACAGTCCAAAAGAATTATACTATCTTTCTTCTTTTACATATTGAGGTAACTCACTTGGGCAAGGACAGATGAATAGACCCAAATCCCACAGCTAGAAAACAAAGAAGAAATTCTGCTACCTAAATTCCTAACCGCTGGTAGGTGACTGTTTTCTCCCCTACTTATGGTTCTTGCTAGTTCTCTCTAATAATAGTGTAGTTCGCATGCTTAGGTTTAGTAGGTTACACCTCTTAACTTAACTTATTGGAAATCCCCTCAAATCTGCAGAAGGAATTATTTATGGTATCAATGCCATGGATTTAAAATCTGGACATTTTTCTAGTACATGCATTTAACAAGGTTGTCATCTTCTCAAAGGTAGTGAAAAGAGCTTGGGCATGTGTTACAATATTCTCCGCACTTAGGTAGATACAGATAATTTATGTCTCAGTAAAATTTCATGCAGGAGTCACTAGAAAATCATAATAGAAATGTTCCTCATGAGGTAATAATGAGAAAAAGCTTGAGAAACGTTATTTCCCTCCAAAGGTCCACTGACATTCTTTTCCTCATGCTGTACAGAATTATTTATCACAATGATGCACACAAATATTTTATACCATGTGAAAATTCACAAGTAAATGTCCATAGACTTGATGTGACATACAGCTATTATTTAAGTCATGGTCGAAGTGGCAAACATAAATTCAAAATGTAAAACATCCTTTTTTCATGTCTCCTTGCTACAATGTGATTATATTTCAAAGGGGAAAAAAAGGTATTTAAAAGATAAAGTATTTGAATCATGGCAGATCCTGTCACACTGGCAGGTCACATCTTCCACCCATCACCTGTGGATCCTCTCAGTCATCTTTACACCTTTAGAAAAATGCTTGAATGGCAGGGAATAAGTGCCTTGGCCTGCAGCCAGCTATTGTACTGACTTAGACCACATCACACAATTGTTTGGCTGCCACCTTCTTTAACAGAAGGTTTCTGAAGGCTGTTTGTGATTATATCCCATTAGGAGATAAGGAAAAATAGCAAGTGTCTGTTTTATATGAACTGAAACTACTTCATTCTAAGAAATAGAGTAAAACTGGGACATGTTGTATTAATCAACAAGACTCCAGTGCAAAATGTTTTAATTTTGGGGGGTTTTGCTAAGCCTTGTCTCCTTAGGCGGCATAGATCAGTTGAACCAATAGCAATGAGGTTCCCTACTTCTAATTCACATGTCTGATATGTAAATAAGCCACCAGCATGAAGTGTCTCCATTTTAATACCTGGGGGAGGAAGGAAACTTGAGTTTGGGATTGAATCCAAACCACTCAAGTATGGATGAGCAAGAGAAAGAAGGAAGGACCACATAGGGGACCAATGGTTGCGCAATTCAGACCTGTGTCTAGGCTGCCCTGAGATCCAGATGGGCTTTTGATTCTCCTGGCAGGACCTTTAGCAGGGCAGCGGAGCTACTGGCCAATAGTAATCCCCTGTCTTTGCATTCATCTTTCTCACTCTGCTGCTCTGTGGAAACACATACACAGACTGAGGTTATAGTCCTCATCGGCAGGAGGGATGAGAGACTGATCTAGTAGGGTTATTAAGTTTTTGTTCACTCCGTCTGAAGAATACATTACCTTTACTTGTTGGTAGCTACATGACACTTTTTCTATGTGTTTTTTTAGAATTTCTCTAGTTCACTGAAAGTTTATCTAAAGTAATATTTGTCTGTTTCTCCTTTGTTCTACCCATGAAGCCCAGTAACTATGGGAAGGCTAGGGCTGAAGGTCATAAGATAATCTATGTTCATTAAAGTCCCCTTCTAGACAACGTTCATTTTACACACAAACTCAGGGGGAAAATGTTTTCTAAAGTTCTTTAAGAGGTAACAGGCTCAGAGTAGACCCTGGATCCCCTAATGCCCTGGGCAGCACATTTCCCTAGTGAGTGTGTTTCTTGTTACACCATTGCAATAAAGGCCCCTCACTACCCAGAGCAATTATCCATGACCCTCTTCTCAGGGGCATTGTCCTCACGTGGTCTCTCTCCTCTTGTGACTCAACTTCTTTATTCTTAATCTATGCTGCACTGTGTTCCGTTGCCATCAGGGCCTCTGCCCTAGCCCTTCACCGCAAGCCCATGCTCTTCCTTGTTCCTATATATACCTTCCTTTCATCATCACCTTCTGCCATCCTTCCAAATTACCCCCCTAAAGGATATCATTAATCAGAGGTTGCCAAGTCAATTTCTTTCATCCCTGTTTTCTCCACTATGCCCTCTTTACTCACATTCATCAGAGGATACATCCTCTTCTTCCTGCCTGAGATAAGCATTGGTGGTATAGATGAAGACATGATTACCATTGTTTTGAAGCCTTGTTTTGAAATTCTTTGACCAATCAGCATATCTTTCACTCTATAGGCCGATTTTCCTCAAGCCTTTCCATATTTCCCTTCTGTTGTTGTCATTAGGTTTTGTTCTTGACTTTGTCAACACAAATCTGTATACTTGTCTTTAACCATACACCTCTTCTGTTAATCTGAATTTCCAAATGTCTACTCTACACACCTCTTACCAATTCTTCTGGCAATTCTTCACATCCCACTGCCCCCAAATGAAATCATGATCTTGCTAACTTTTCCTGCTCTGTGACTCCTTCTCTAATGTTCCCTATCTATTATAAGGCTATACTAAAAATGTATGTGCACTAGTCCACACATGTGGTATATATCTTTAATTTACCTTCTTTCTTTATTCAATATATATATGCATATTGAATGTATAGCTTAATTAACTTATATATAAATTAACTTTACTTATATTTAAATTATATGTTTAATTATATGTAATTGAATTAACAACCTATCAATTAAATATATATTTATATGCGCACATAGTTTTAATCCTGGAGGGGACTTTCCCTAACTATCTTACATATGTACCCCTGCCACTACAGTGTCCTTCTTTTGGTCCAGTTACTCAAACCTTTCACTGATGTGAGTACCCTGAACATCTTACGTTCATTTTTCTAATCAGCTTTCACCAATCTTGACAAAGCAAAGAGGGAGTGATGGCTCCTAAAACCTTATTTTTACATTGACTTTTCTGATACATAGCAAGTTCTTTGAGGGTAGCTATGCTTGGCTTTGCTGGCTAATCCTTACATTCACCATGACTAGTTCAGTGCTTTACAGACATAAAGAGAGGGTTAAGTTTAATTGAAATGAATAGATCCACTTTGAACATATTTACATTCAAACATTTTATTCTGATTAGTTTTTACATAAGCATTGCAGATTATTAGTTGTTAAATATAATAATACAATTTACAGAATATCAGCAGACTTCACTCATATTCCACCCACCATACTTGTAGCCCCATATATGCTTTCTTTCTCTCCTCTCACCTCCCTCCCTCCCTTTCTCTCTCTCTCTCTCTCTCTCTCTCTCTCTCTCTCTCTCTCTCTCTCACACACACACACACACACACCTCAGTGTAAAACTTTAATATAAAATCAGTTTTCCTCTTGAATGTCAATTTTTCTTTATATATCTTTGTTTTTACACAGACAAACTTGGGAAATAGAAAGTCATGATTGCTAATCAAATAGGCACATGATCTAGCTAGGTAACACTCCTCACAACAGACAGACACATTTTTATAACAACTACTTTGCAATTAGGGGTGTCTGGGATACATTTCCTATTGATTTTGGAAAATAAGTGAAAGGCTATTATTAGAGATTACAATATATCTAAAAATTAATATTTCTTTTTGAAATGAGTATAGTTGTGGGAGTGAAATTGCATCCTCTTTGCTATTTTGGATAAAGGAGTTGTAAGCATTTTTTTATGATCTTCAATTTGTGTGTGCTATTTATAATACTTGTGAAAGTTGATGGCTATAGTTAGAAAAAACTGACATCTTGTATGTTTGTGTTGATGGTTCTGGACAAGGAAGAAACAAACATTTTCATGCACGAGAATTGATTATAGCCATATGATCTTTGTGTCATTTTGTGATTAACAGCAGACAGAGAATTCTCTGCCCACCTAATAAAGAAGCTATACCATTCGAACAGAACAAAGACCTTGGGCATCTACTGCTCACAGCATCAGGTACAAATCACAGACACGTCCTTCCCAGGTTTTGGTGTCTGTGTGTAAAAGCTGCGAGGCTACAATGTCATACAGGCACTGCCTTGACACATTGTTGACAGGAACTGCCAAGCACCTCGGCCTCATCTCTCATACAATAAAGCAATGGAGTTGGAAATGATCTCCAACATGACACTGGTTACACTTTTTCTTTTCAGCTGGAGCACAGATATCCTTCCATTTGTGCCATCTTAGCTAGCTCAAAGACGCCTTTTCAACATTTCTTTAGTTCTAGGAAATGCAAATAAAAGAGGAAAATGAGCAGCTGTGAAACCATTGTAAACATGTGTCATCCATCCCATTCTAGACTCATGCTTTTGCTGAAGGTTTGGGATATCTGTCTTTTCTTTTTCTAACATCTTGGTACATAAAACCCAAGGGTGGACTTGTTCAAGAAGACAATCATTATTAATACAAGCAATACATGGTTTTGGTGCTCATGGTAAAGAATAGAGTTCTAATAAATGTTTACTCTGTGGCTTATTTATGAATTTGTGGACCATTCCATGTGAACATGGGTTTGCCTAATTTGTCCACACCATATTGGGAAAGCGAGTCTTCCCACAATCAAAATTTCACCATGTTCTTCCTAAATCAAGGTTGCTATTATTTAGTAGAATTCTCCTTCCAAATATAAATGATACCTTGCACACCTTGGACATATCCCTGCAAAGTATCACATATCAGGGAGTCTTCAGGATATTGTAACTCAATGCTGTTTCTAAGGGTACTGTATAACATGCTCTCTCTGCACCATTTGATTCCAAGTGCCATTAGATAACTTCATTTTAAAATATATTGTTTCTTTTCTTTCTTTCTTTCTTTTCTTTCTTTCTTTCTTTTTTTTGTTTTTTTTTTTTTTTTTGTTTTTTTGTTTTTGTTTTTCGAGACTTGGTTTCTCTGTGGCTTTGGAGCCTGTCCTGGAACAAGCTCTCTTAGACCAGGCTGGCCTGAAACTCACAGAGATCCGCCTGCCTCTGCCTCCTGAGTGCCGGGATTAAAGGTGTGTGCCTCCACCGCCCGGCTCTAAATATATTTAAAAATAGCTAGCAGAATAATATGCAATTATTAGTGTATATTATTGTATCTTCTAATAAACAATCACCTTGAAGAATATCTGTAATGACTTTCCTGCTCGTGTCTTTTCGAGAAGGGATTATATCATGTAAACTTCTAATTAGAATCTTTTCTGAAATCAACTATTGACTATTTCAGATTAGCTAAAGGCAATGAACAAGGACTCAGCCTCATGATGCATTGTGAGTAGATAGAAATAGCAACAGATGTTCTAGTTCGCCTAGGACTTGAAATAGACTGAAGAGAGAGAAGTTTCTGCCTCCTGTACATCTTACAAATGAAAGGAAGTTGTGAGATAAGCCGGGCACACATACAAACTGTGCACAAATACTCACATTAGAATCTGAGCAGCAGAGCAATGTGACGGTGTTTGACAGAGCTGAGCCATCTGAACTGGCATCCCTATATTTTGTGTTCTTCTCACTATTAGAAATTGGTGGGTTTGAAGAGTTAATTTAGGCAGGAAATTGCATTTTTGAAACCAGGTTCATGACAACATGGAAATTATTTTACCATTCATTCTCCTTCTCCCATTTTGGCAGTCAGTCACAGGCCCTGTGCCTGGTAGCTTGTACATCACTTGAGATATAAAATCTGTATTTCTGTTAATTTGATTGTTTCCTTTTTCTGTTGAAATTCTTTCCCCTGATTTCTAGCTGATATGTCCTAACTCCCTTATTTTAGGAAAAAAAATATTTTACCAAAATTGATAACTTTTCATATACATAAATCTTAAAATATTGCTTTAATCTCTACCTTGTGTTTGTTACACAAATATATGGATGGGCCAGCCTTGAAGCCACCCACATCCTGGTATACACTGAGCAGAAATCAAGCTTCCCGTATGAAACAGAATCAATTCCACATCCTCTGTGCCACACATTGAAATTCTTGCCTTTTTTTAGCTAGTCTGTATGTCAGCTCTTTCTTTTTTATTTATTTATTTTTTTGTGAACTTGCGGCCTCAGATGTTAGTTAAGTTTTACTATTCTTCAAAAGCATTGATTTGAAAAACATGCGAATGGAAAATGAACATGCTAAACTAATTAGGATATGCAAATGCAGTTCAGAGGGACTGCTTTTTAAGTGAATCATACTTATTTGAATATACAAATAAAAGAAAATTTGTTTCAGTAACAATCTGGAAGTTAGTTCATGTGGAACAAATAAGGGCTTAAATTATAAGGATTAACTTTTCAGGATCTACTTTACAGTTCACCTTTTTAATGGGACGGAATGAGGAGTTGAGGCAGAGCCCATGTTAGCATGGCCACCGAGTACTTATTGTGGTCTTGTCCTCATTTGGAGGGAACTCGGTGGACACTGAGGAAAAAGTCTCATGGGGGTTTTACTGATTTCTTTCAAGGTAGTTCAAAGACAGGCAGGTGGAAACCTCAAACAATGAACAACAGACAAAAAAATCACTGTTCTTTTAAAAATTATTACAAAGCAAGGGATAGAGATTTGGAATGTTGGTTTCCAGAGTCTAATTTTTGATGCAAAATCAGAGAATTAGATCAAAGTAATACATGAAAGAATAAATGTTGAGTATACTTTAGATTGAAACTACATCCCCATAGGCCGATGCTATAGCTAATATTTAGGAATCATTTCATATAGATAAGAGAGAGACTAGGGTTCATCAAGTTATGGTTAAGTAGTGAAATAAGCTATATGCCTAAAGATATGATTCTAGAGCACTTACCACTCAGTCAGCAAATGACTTGATTGAGTGGTGAGTGACCTGGAATTTTTGTAGGATTCTATTGTTATGTAGTTCCACATTTAATTAAAAGTATACTTTCATGGTTCTTAGGAAACAGTTCTATGACCTATATTAGATGAACAGCTCTTAACAACTTCGATAGTATTTATTTTTCATTCAAGCAATCAATACCTGTGAAGCTATGAGTATGTGTCAGTCATGTATAAGCTAGTGCATAACAACACAAACACGGCACGCTTATTCCGGGAGACCAGAATGCAGAAGCTTCATTCTCTAGGAGAAATCCTATGTTGAGTTAAGATTATCTAACATGATATCTGAGTGAGTTGATATGTTGAGGAGTTTTCTACCTGGAAGGGTGGGGTGAGAGAAAGCCGGAAACAATATGGTCAGACACAGTATACATATTCTCTCTTACTCTCTATCCTACGCATGTGCTCGTGCCTATGTGCATGCACACCCCCCTCCCCCGCACACACTGGTACCTACTTAAATGCCAGTGGAATGAAGGAAATGGAAAATAGCTCACTTTCAATAGGAACTAGCTTACTTGTGCTTCCCCACAGCTTTCAGGGCCAGTCTTTGAGTCTATCTGAGAAATAGAAGTGAAGGGAAACAGATTGTAGGAGGGACTAGGTAAGCTCCCATCACAGCGATCCTGTTCTCAGGTCCAGGTGAAGAGAAGCAAATGTAGGCAATATCCTTTCACTTACTGTCTTTTACTTTGAAATATTCATGATTCTACTTGGCTTGTGGGAACAAGAGGGCAGGATTCATGTCATGGGGAAATTCACAAAAAGACTTCTGAGAAGAATTCCAACAGACCCATCATCAAACCAAATCATGTGGCAGGAACATTAGAAGAACATAAAGTGGGAAGGTGTGTATGTATTATGGGATACATAGACACACTGCAAGGAACTCTAAGTGAAAACACTTGCAAAGAAGGAGGGACTTCAAGCCCTGGTGTTTGTTACAGGACTTAAAAATTCCATTGAATATAGGCAAACTTGCTGACCTGAAGTTTAACTCTGGTTGTTGAATGTGAAATTTTCATAAATGAAATTTATTATTCTTCTGTGGAAATGAAGGAAGAATGAAAGGGGAGGATGATTGGCATGATGGACCATAGGACTTTCTCAGTCTTTGGGAGAACACCCACAATGTCAACTTAACCCAGTGTTGAGCAAGAGGTCATCTAGCTCTGCTGAATATTATTAGGAGGGCAAATGTGCCATCTCCGTACAGCAGAGGCATGAATTCCAGTTTATGCCTAGGTTTTCAAATAGAAGTCTATACACCAAAGCCATGAACAGTTGAGGATGTTACTCGATCAGATTCCATTGAAGCCCCTATGTGTGTGTGTGTGAGTGGATGGGATTTACCTTAGATTAATTATAGACCTACCTATATTTATATGGCTGTTCCATTTGGAGTTCTACTTCAGGAGTCTGATGTTTAAAGTCTTTCCTAAGTGGGATCAACCCCAATCTTGCCTTATAGCAGTCACATGTGATGCAAAAGGAGAATTGAGACATAAAAGAAACAACAAAAAGCAAAATCTATCCCCTCTAAAATGTCATGAGGGCATCCTGAAAATGACTATCTAAGCATTTTTACACAACTCCCAGGGGCAGCATTATGTATGAATGGCTACCTAACCCAGAACTTTTCACAAAGCAAAAGCAGCTCTCTTTCTCTGTAGACATCACTAACGGCTTCCTCTTGGCAAGTGAGGTGCTACTGGTTGGTCAGAACCCTAGGATCTGAGCCCAAACAGTTAGTTATCTGCTTTCTGTATTAGTTACTCTGATGTTGCTGTAACAAAACAGCGTGACCAAGACAGCTTATAAAAGAAAATGTTTAATTGGGCTTTTGACTGCAGAGGGTTAAAGTCCATGATTGCAGGGTGGCAGGAACATCTGAGAGCTCACATCTTCATCCACAAGGAAGAAGCAAAGAAACGCACACCGGTAATGGCTAGAGTCTTTGAAAACCTCAAAGCCTGCTCCTATTGACAACTCCTTCAAGTTCACATCATCGTAATCCTTCCCAAAGAGTTCCACCAAAGGTCGCCTATGTAAATCATTTTCATTCACACCATACTACTGCCCTATCCCAAGAACATGGGAAGGGAGAATACAGAATGCAAAATATTCTGCAGGCTTTTAAAAGCATCTTCACATGCTCGTTCAGTCCCAGGCCAGCTGACCTTGGTGAGCATGTGATCAAACCAGACTTTCTGAATGTGGCTGACAATGAGGGCTGACTGAGAAGTCAATAATAATGACACCGGGTTTTGATTCTATTGCATGTACTGGCTTTTTAGGAGCCTAGTCTGTTTGGATGCTCACCTTCCTAGACCTGGATGGAGTGGGGAGGGCCTTGGACTGCCCACAGGGCAGGGCACCCTGACTTCTCTTAGGACTGGAGAGCAAGGGGGAGTCAGGGAAGAGGAAAATGGGAGGATGGGAGGAGGTGGAAATTTTTAATAAATAAATAAATAAAAGCATCTTCATGCATGGGGTGTATGTGTGTGTGTGTGCATTCACAAGAGCACATGTATGTCCCTGTGCTTGTCACTGCATGTATATGGAGATCAAAGAACAACCAAAGTCCTTACATGTTCACTTAGTGTATTATCCACTTAACCATCTTCTCAGTTCCTAGAAAATTTGAAGCTTAAACATGATATCAAAGACTAGAGAATATTAAAGTAAGCACAAAGCAGAAATAGGCATATCCAAGTGAAAAGAGCATGGGGAAGAGGTATTTCCAGGAAATGATAGGAAAAGAGGATGCAGGGGTCAGCTTTTAACTACCCCGCAAAGCCATGGCAGTATAGGCAGGCTACAGTATAGACAAGCAGAGCAAACGTAGGAAAGTGGAGGTAATTTTACCATGTAAAGCTTGGGTTTCAGGAAGGGATCATCCTGTATGTGAACTCTTTCAATAGTATTCATAAGGAAAGCTCAATACTGAACTGAAACATGCAAATAAAGTTAAGTCAAATTTAAGACTAGAGACGTAAATTTAGGAATTACATGTGGATGCTAGAGGACATGAAAGAACAGCGCTCAGTGCCAAGAGAAACAAACCACACGATGCTTTATTGTCATCACTAGGTTGTAGAGTAGATTTTAATCAGTTTTATGTGTATAGATTTTTAAAAAGAATCCCAAACACTCTATGTCAAGATTAGCACACACATGAATGCACATGTGTACACACACACACACAGAGACACGCACATCCTTCTGTAAACTGGGAATTAGGTGGTGATGAATATATAATACTTAATAACAGGGATGAGGAAACAGGCATATCCTCAATATTAAACTTTACCTACAAAATTAGGTGCTACCTGAACACATATTGCCCCTGCTGATATTAATGCATATTCTATGATCAAAAAGGAACAGCACTCAGCCTTCACTGCGTTCCAGACCAACAGATGAGCTCAAGATGTATTCCCGTGTGGTAAACTGGGGATTTTCAGAGCATCATAAAAGCTTTTTATTGTACACTCCAATGCTGTCATCCACAGTTAGCTAACAAATATGATAGGTTTTTAATATAATCCACTCCATCCTTGCCAGTGCTCCTTGTACATTACGTCATCTTTCTGTGGGCCAAGAGTTTGTTTTCCCCAGCTGGCCTTCACGAAGCTGCTGACAGCCCTTCTGACTGAGAAACTGTAGAACAGCAATCTTCCAATTCACTTAGCACTAACGACAAAGAGCAAGCTGTTGATACGCTGATGCGAGAGCACTCTATCAGCCGTTACATAGTGTCTGTGTTCTCAGCATGTTCCGGGCGTGATAAGTCAGAGCACATGGTTTCTGACATCTTCTGCATTTCACCGCTGCGTAGAGAGCTTCCTGGAGTTGAAATCGGGGTGACAGGATGCAAAAAAGCCAAGTGTGACATCATCAGCAACTGGTAGCAGTCACTGTGTCATAAATAATACTTTGCAGACGCGCAAGAGAATTTTTAAGCTGTGCAAAGTTCACCAGAATTCCTGTGAAGGAAATTTAAAATCAATGGTATTATTAATCTCCACACACTGATTTTACCCGAATAGTGTCAATGAACCTTAAGTCCAGTTTCATAATGATAGGGGCAGGCTCGACATTGGTAAGTGAAAGGGCTAACCTACATTTTGAACAAATTGAAAACTATTGTTTTTTGTTTGTTTGTTTTTGTTTGTCTGCTTCAGTGGTCTTCCAATTCAAAGCACCGTCGCATATCAGCAACAATAGGTCCCACAAAGCCATGGGTGGCATCGTGCTGGAAGTGGCTGTGCTGTGGGTGGAATGGCTCCTGATTATGATTATGCGTGGGTATTAATAAGGACAGCAGCTGCAGCAATCTGTTCAATTTTATGCAAATTAGCCCTGGCCCTCTGGCTTCTGGCTAGTGGCCAAGGCAGCCTTCGGCTGGGTAAAGTTTGGGTTTATACTTTATTCTACTGCGGCGAAGGTTTATTTAATTATCTGTATTTATTTAAAGCAGAACGGTACAAAGCCATTCTGCATCTTGGCCAACTTTGTGATGGCTGAATTGTGTGGGATTTCCCACCCACCCGCAAGCTCGTTCGAATCACTGAATACATGAATCACTGAATATGTCCCTGCAGAATAAGAGGCATCGGTGTTTTTCGGTGATTTCTTTGGTAATAAATGCCTCAAGGTAAGTTCTCCCTCTGACATTAAAAGCCTATGAAATGAAACCAAGTAATGCAAGATCACAGATACAGCAAAATTTCAGTATTACTTTCTAGGTCAGGCTGTCTGGAAATAGAGAATGAGATTAATATAATATTTTTAAAAATCTATTTTGAAGCATGTATACTTAATTGTTAGGAATATATGATCACAAATAAGTCCTATTTGTCCATTCTTATGTTTTCCTATCTAGACTTAGAATTATTTTGATTGAATATAACTGATATGTTAAATAGTAAATGGGAACTTTTCTGTGTGGATAAATTATTCCCTTTACAGATTTTCTTCATGGTAAATTTAATTTGCATAGTAAATTTATTTCCTACTAAGAAATATATAGAGTAACTTGAGCTTAGCTCATACATCTAAATCTCAATTATGAAAATTGATGAGGTTCTAGCAAAATTTGAAAATATTACTGTCTATATACAAGTTATTAATTTTACATATAATGGAGAAACACAAGACATGATTTAGAACCTGACTCTGAGTTTTATACATACATATATTATTTCCATCATATTTGTAGTGATGCTTGGCTTACACAGATTCACGGTGCTCATATATACCATTAATGATTTCATCTGATACTTGGGAGATTAGAATAATATCTAACTGTATCAACTAAATTATATACAATCATATTTAAACTCATAAAAAATGCAGAGATAGCACCCACCATTTTCATGCCCTTGTAGTAAGAGTCCAGCATTTGATCATTGCTTCTTTCTGTTAATCTGGGCTCTTAGGAGCCTTCTTTTATTTTAAGCACAGGTTCATCTGACAGCCAGCACTTGTTCTGGTTTTGAACCAAATGCTGGCAGCGTTCCCAGAATATGAACCAGTTGTTTCTCTTACACACACTCTCTCATTGTCCTTCACCACCCCAACTGCTTTCAAAGTAATGTGCCGTAACCAAACTTGCACTTGCTTTAATGAGAATGACAGTCCTTGAATCAAAAAAATACTCCTCCTGCAGCCGCTGATTATCTCCGGGGTAGATGAGGACAGTCGTATGCAGTGAAGTGATGAGAAAGAACAAGGGTATAAAAGGAATCTCTTCCAAACTGGAGCATCACAATGACATAAAGGAACCTGCCTTCAGTTATCCGTTTCCTCATTTCAGCTGTTAGAAGCCGGATCTCCTAATTGCCCTAATTATTCTCTCCAGTAGCAATAGTAAACCTACTCTAGTTTTACATAACCTGCTGTTAGTGTTGGACTCTGACTCTATTTTTCTAAGACCATCACTTGTTCTTTGTCTTCTCATCCTTCGTATTGCTAAGATGTGTCCTAGGTGAAGCAGAGATTGTGAAACAGACAGACAGTCCAGCTTAATGGAGCATATCCAGTATTTCTGTAGTTCTAAAAGGATGACAAGCATTTGGAGAATGATGTAATCACAGGATTCTGTGAAATGTGGATTTAAAAAGTCGTCACCACAATTTTAAGTAAGAAACATTTAAGGATCCTTACTTTCCATAATGTGGAGGAGTCAATACCTAGTTTAGCATTCGAACCATGTTAATTTTAAAACATATACATTCTTAAGATAAAAACTATAGTGAGTTCTAAAACAGTTAATATACTAAAAATGGATATGAAGTTACTAGGATAGAAAGATTATAGTAATTTATAAAGTAATATGTTGTATTGATTTATCTCAGAAACACACAACTAAGTAAAGCACACACACACATGCACCAGGGTTACAAGTTTATAGTATACAACACAGGCAGGAAACAACTTCATCTTCTCTTGCTGATTTATTTGCCTCTGGGCTGGAAGGGACAGGTGGAAAGGTTTGAGTAAAGGCCCCAATAGCAGTATTTCATTTCTTTCCTGTAATGGCCTGCCTTCCTAGGATCCACTAGCTTTGTTGTGAACGTTAAACATTTCAAAACTCTTTGTATGCTCTGCCATGACATTTCTACTGATACTTCATAAATGGCAAATGGGGAAGTAGGAAATTTATATCATCTTCTGGTTACAGGGAATGAAGAAATCGTTGTCCAATAGTGAGTTTCAATGACTTGGTTCCTTCGAAACATTTTCTAAAAGACGAAAAAGCAGTTTCCAATTACATTTCTCATTGGCAATGGAGGCAAATCAGAGTTGGATTTCTCCTAGCACCTATCCTCATACCAGATAGGAAAGTGAATGTTAACCCTGAAATTCTTAAAATTGCTAAACATCTATTTGGATGGCTCAATAGCATCCTCCTTCAATGTCTATTCCATTAAGATGGAACTAAAATGTTACCACTTGATTAATTGTTCTCACATTTTTATTTCTTCTTTCCTTGACTCTTTAAGCCAGAAAGATAGACTTTATAGTGTGTCTTCATCACTAGAAGGAAAATCTCCTGCTCTAGTAAGTATTAGAGCTCAAAGGTTGCTAATACTGATAGTAGAACCATAGTCCTCATGTAAACAGGTGCTGTCCTCAATACAAAGAAGAATGACTATTGTCTTAGTTTGTTTAGTGATGGTGTAATACAGTGTTATAAGTTTATAATGAACAAAATGCATTGGTTCACATTTGTTGGGGCCAGGAAGACCAAGAGTAGTGTCTCTGGCTATACCATCCCACAGTAGACAGGCAAAGAGAATAAAATATTAAAAGTATATGAAGAAATAGCAGACCCATCTTTCTATGAGAAACTCACCCCCAAGGCAGTGAACTTATTACTAGCCAGAAGTGATAATTACTCCTAGGACAGAGGTCTCGCAGCTAATCATCTCTTACAGGTTCCACATGCCTACACTGTGCAATAAAGATTAAACTTCCAACTCATGTTTTTGGGGAGAGCTTTTCAAACCATTCCAGTAAATGGTTGGTATTCCTAAAAGCAAATGCTTAGGAATTATAGTAAAACTTCATCAGCTTTGTTATATTGATCTATAACATACACTACCTTACATGTCCATATCCATACATATGTATGCATATGTGCATGCTTATAATATATTAGCATATTAGAAAACATGCAACATAAAATTATTTCCTTTTAATATATATACAAATTTTATATTTTACTGCATATGAAAATGCCATTGATGAGTCTGTTTGATAAGATTTTGACTTATTTTTTTCTTTATACTTTTTTTATACATTGTGAAATTTCTAAAGTTAGCTTATATTATTTAATGGGATAATTGATTGGGTAATGAAACGTATTATATTATTATTATTATTATTATTATTAGCACCTAAGTCCAGGATTTTATTGAATTTGAGTAGCAATTCCCATAATATTTAAAATATTTCTAGTAAATGCAGCCACAGGACCATTTTAAAACCTAGTTTACAAGTTCTAAGGGCAGGAATGTTTAAGTCCTTAATCAAAATGGATCTGTTGACCAAGCTATAGAATTTTGCACTTTCTACTGTATTCTCATGCAATTTTTTTTTATCTCTGGGTATTCTCTGTCTGCAGGAAGTATTTGAAAGTCAGATGGACTTGGCCTTAACAGTTTACTGTTAAATGGTGTCTACCAAACTACCAACATCGGAAATACAGGTGGAGTTCTGATTATGTTCAGCTTCTCAGGTCTAAAAGTCACAATACAATTTGTCATCTTTGCTATCTACCTACACACACACACACACATACACACACAATTGGATCAAGACTTCTAAGTACTTCAGTCTTGAAATAAAATAGCCTTCCTGTAAGTTTCCTATTCCACTTATGAATTCGAACTAATGGCTTGAATTTTCTAAATGAATTTAAAAATGGACACAAACATATTCTGTATATAATTTGTACACTGAACAGAAGTCTTTTTAAATAGAGATCTCAAAGTTTGAAACCAAATCTAACAGTGCATGTTTAAACTTGAGCTGGCTCTCTATATTTGTTCTTTGCTTTTTAATAGTACGGGAGCAAATTCTAAATTGGCTTAAGTGTTCAGTCTCATGAAAGGCCTCTGAGGTCAAGCTGAGAGAGATGTTTATGGATACTCAATAACACTACTGAGTTATGTTGGAAACAACAAACATTTTTATTCTTTGACATCAGAATACATCAAAAGAATATTTTTCTACCCTGTAGACATCAAGAAGAATATTATACTAGCCATGCTGATGAAAATTCCAGATTTCAAAACATAACATTATTTTCAGCGATTATTGAAAACTCATTTAGTGAGAAGATGTGTAGAACACCTTGCATATTTCCAAGGAAGTCATCACTATGAGATATCTCAAGAGGCAGCAGCAAAAAAAACCTTCATTGTTTATGGGACATCAAAGCTTGTTCTTAAACGCCGTGTGTCAGTGCTTATCTAGAATTTTATGCATGGCATTGGGTGGAAGGACTTTTTGTCTGACTCCAATATTTGTACAACTTTTGTGGAAAAGGTATTTTTGCTTCTCAGTATGCAGTATTGAAAATAAGTCTATCATGACTGGGTGGCCACTGTGGAGATAGTTTCAAGCATATAAAATATAAAAAGCATGCATGAAATATGCCGGTATATTAAATTAACATCTTGCAAAAACCCTGCTCCAAAATCCAGATACTTCGATTGCTTTTGACAGACCGTAGGCGGTCAAGTTTTAAGTTTAAAGAAGGGGCTTTCTGTTTCTGTTTTCAAGTTAAAAATAATGAAAGGAAAACACACTGAAATTCCCACATTATTAAATAAAACATTTAAGTGGCCAAGGGCCAATCATTGTCACGCCATGAACAAATGCCTTACGGTAATATGTTCCATAACTGTTTGCTAAAAACTACCAATTTTAACACATTTGCACATGATTAGACTCCATAAAAAGTTGCTTATTGAAGCCAGTGTCATAACACACTGCTACTCATGCCCAAGGGGAGGGAAGCTTCAATGTAAACCTGAACAGAAAGGTGGTGTGAAATAAGTTCCGCGTTGTAAAAACAGATCCTAAGTAGATTTGCCAAATGGCTGACTCTGCTTTCGTGGTCAGAAGTTCATAACATCCCCGTTCCAGGGCTGGGGTATGCTACATAATGGCAATGAGAAACTTATCCAAGCAATTAAAAGATGCAAACATGGGTGCTTAAATAAAACGTTTAAATCTGTTTCGAGTCTCAAGATCTCTGTATTTGGAAAACTAATTCTTTATAGAGACTTTGGGTTTGAAAAGATGAACTCTTCTAAAAACTAAAACAAACAACTAATTTCACTTGCTGTACAGAGGGTTGGTAAGCTAAGAGACAAAGAAGCAAATGCTTTTAGTTTTAATGTGATCAGAATTATGACATTATTAGAAAAAAACAACAGAAAATGTAAAGCAAACTTTTACTGTGTCAAAATAGTTTCTTGGAGGAAATTTGACTTACTTTTCAATGAGTTGCTTGCTATTTGTACCTAAGCTCAGGTATCTATTTTTAAAAATTTTTGTTTGGTAGCAAATCTGACAAAGCAATAATAATAGTCTTAAATTATGTCATAGTATCCAAAATTTCTGTGTATACATTTATACATTTGGTAAGAAATTCTGATCTCTCCCTCACTAAGAATCTAATGTGACATATAAAATCCAGCATGGCCTACTTTTTAAAATCTCAAACAACTCAGAACACAGAAGCGTATACAGTTTTTGAAAATGTATATTATGGAGATGATAGATGTACATGAGAATATTAAGAAAGTAGCATTAAAATATAACTAAATAATCAAAGATCGTCTGATGATTCCTTTCCCATTCTCCATTCTCTTCTGTGTGGGTTACTGTCCAATAATAATGTATCTATCATACACATAACTCCAAAATGTAAAAAAAGCTTTGTAAGTCAATTACATGAACTGTTTCATTTAGCCCTGTCTGTAAAATATTACTTCAAACTGCGGTCACTATGTGACGAATGCTTCAAGGAGAGATTGAGGAAAGAGGACCATATTGAGACCTTCTCCATATTGAGACATTGTTTATTTTATTCCGGCATATGGCACCATTTAGTGTCTCTATATTACTTTTCAACGAAAGTGGGAAAAGTGGATAATCTTTCTCTCTTCCTGATGAATGCATCTGGGTGTTTTATATATGATACAGCACACTAAGTTTGCCGCCTATATCTAACATGCTAATTTTGTAATTATGGATGAGCATTTAAAGTCCTAATAGCCAGAACCTGGAAACAACCTAAATGTCCCTTGGCTGAAAAATGGGTAGGGAAAGTGTGGTACATTTACACAATGGAGTACGACACAGCAGAAAAAAATAATGACATCTTGAAATTTGCAGGCAAATGGATGGATCAACTCACATTGAGTGAGGTAACCCAGACACAGAAAGACAATTATCAAATGTTCTCACCCATAAGTGGTTTCTAAACATAAAGCAAAAAAAACCAGCTTACAAACCACAATCCCAGAGAATCTAGACGACATTGAGGATCCTAAGACAGACATACGTGAGTCAAAGATAAATGGGAAGTAGTAAAAGACAAGAAAGATCTCCTGAGTAAATTCTGAGGATGGGGCCCATGGGAGAGGGTTGAAGGGAAGGGGAAAAAAAGAGGGGAGCACAGAAAAATGTATAGCTC
Source organism: Microtus oregoni (assembly GCF_018167655.1). Taxonomy (NCBI): domain Eukaryota; kingdom Metazoa; phylum Chordata; class Mammalia; order Rodentia; family Cricetidae; genus Microtus; species Microtus oregoni. Next base: position 75,763,424 of record NW_024543059.1, read on the forward strand.
AATAAAATCAATTTAAAAATTCCTTTTCAGCATCTATAGAAACTATTAAATAATATTTTCTCAATTCTATTCATGTTTCTGACAGAACTGATTAATTTTTGAATGGTGTATTTCATAAAAAAGTTAAACTTGATCAGAATTATCTTGCTCTATTCTTTACCAGTATTTATCTATTGTAAACAGTAGAGGTTTAATATCATTAAATCATTTCAAATGTCGTTTTTATATTCACATAATCTCTTCTTTTCCCCTAATTCTTCAATAAGTCTGCTTTCATTCTCTCTCTCTCTTTCTCTCTCTCTCTCTGTCTCTGTCTCTGTGTGTGTGTTTGTGTATGTGTGTGTGTGCAATTTCATATATTATGAAATCTAGAATCTTCAAGTGACAGAATATGTGATACTTATATTTCTCTACCCAGCTTATTTCAGTTAATATCAAGATTTCAAGTTGCATCCACTTTTTTAAGAAAGGCACAATTTTATTCTTAATTCTTTATAATGTATAATATATTACATATAAACTAGTAATACTATTGCATATTGTATATAATATGTTAATATTATATAATGTATTATATAATCATATTACAATATATAATTGATATATTATATGCATTAAATGTTATATATTAATATATAATATAATCTACATGTTCCTATTCATTCATCTGCTGATAGTCTCCTAAGCTAGTTCCATAATCTGGTTATTAAATACTTCTTCAATGAACGTGAATGAAGGACTATGTCTTCAATGGATTCACTTGAAGAGATTCAGGAATGTACCCAGAAACATTATGGGGGATCATATGTTTTTTTCTACTTTTATTAGGTTGAGGAAACTCCAGACTGATTTCTATCTATATCAGCTGGGTGAATTTATATTTCTACAGGTTATGCTTCATTGTCCAAGAATGTGTAATTTTTGTTTGCAAAAACAATAGTCCTCCAAAACTCTTTCTACCATTGCTGGAAGTTGGACCTCTGATTTCTAGCCCTGCTCCTGTGGGTCATCAAACAGCAAAAGCTGTCATTGTCTGAGACAGTATTTAACTTCAGGCCCCTTGCACCAGAGTAGCTTACATGGATCTACTTTATATATTTACAGCTTCTGTTAACATTTAACTCGGAGAAAGCCAATCACTATTTGGAAGTTCCATTTCCAGTCTAAGTAGTAATTCCAGTTTTGCAAACAAAAGGACATGTAAAAACTCAATTCTTAATGTTTGAGTCTCCTTGGAACACACAATTATCAAATTCAACTATTACAATGTATCACGCAACTTAGGAAGTGGGAGAAAATTACTTTAAATTGTGGAAGGATAAGGTTTTTTTTTAAGTTGGCAATTAGATCAAATTCATAATGTCTGTACACCAAAGCATTAAAAGTCTACTATTTTTTTTTTATTTTCTGGAATGATGTTGTTTAAACTTTAAGCCTTTCTCATCGATGAAAACCTGAAAGCTAAACGCTGCTGTTGAGTGACCCTACCACAATTCCCATCTGCCATTATGATACGGAATTCTAACTTGAAGCCTTTTTCATGCGCTTCACAAAGGTTTAAAAAATGATAACCAAGACAGATGTGAGCATCATCTGTTGTTACTAATTATGATGTTTCAATACTTTCTGACCACTTTCATAAAATAACATAAATTGAGTAGTGTATAAGGAACTTGAATTTATGTTGTCCAGATATGGAAAATGAGAAATTCAAGACTACAGTGGCAGTAAAGTGCCCAGGAAGAGAACATTCTCACAAATGGTGTCTCCTGGCTGATCCTCAAATCTTGGGAGGAATGAATGAATGGACAGCCTAGAGCAGTAGTTCCCAACCTTCCTAAGGCTGGAAACCTTTAATACAGTTCATCATGCTGTGGTGACCCCCAACCATAAAACTATATTGTTGCTACTTCATTGCTGTAATTTTGCTACTATTATTAATTTAATTTTGATATCTAATATTTAGGATATCTGATATGCAACCCTCAAAGGTATCACAACCCACAAATTGAGAACTACTGTTAGATAATAGTTCATAATAGCACATCTCCGTGCCTGAGGGTTCTATTTCCTTTCCTGATAGCCCGACCCACTCCCCCAAGTCTGAATGTTCCATATCATCCTATGGTGATATGTTTCAATATGAATTTGGAGGTGACACAAGTATCTACACCATAGCTACAGTTCACAGATCAATATCATCTATATATAGGGATACAGCTCCCCCCACATACTAGAAAACAAAAAGAAATTAAGCAGAATAGGGATTGAGTGAGAGGGTAACAGAAGTGGAAAGACTAAATTTAGTATATATGTATATGAATTGTAAAAGGATAAATAAATAAAAAGAGAGAATGATGAAATAATAAATGCATCACCTAATTCATTTGCTTTTGGACACTGAACATATCATAGTTTGTGGAGCCATTTCACGCTACCAAAAGTCAGCATAATTAAACCCTTAACACTGTAGTAATCCAAACTTTTTCCTAAATAGTACAGAAAATTTGAATCTTTGTTTTAATTCCTCCCTCTATTTTCCTCAGCAGAGGCCAACAAATACTAAACTTGTTGTATTAGTTATTCATTCTCTTTTTCTACAGTTCCAACATTAAAACAGTTGGTACAATATATACATATTGAGCCCCTGTGTCTTAAAACATTTCTTTCCTTTTTTTTTTAATTTCACTAGATATTATAATAAAGCAAAACTTCTCTGTAGTTGCATTTCATTTGTATTTCATTAAATAAAACTACCTGAGAATCAGAAAAGTAAAACAGCCACACTGGCCAGCCTTACAGACCAGGCAGCAATGACACACACATTAAATCCCAGTTACCACACTAGCTTTCCATAGAAACGAGGCAGTAGTGGTGCACGCCCTTAATCCCAGAACTAGAGAGAACTCTAAAACGGGAGGAGACAGCTCTCAGATTCAGTCTCGTTATGAAATTCCTGGGGTAGATCACCATTTTCAGACTGAGGTCGAGGTAAGAGCCAGTGACTGCTTTGCTTTTCTGGTCTTTAGGTTGAACCACAATATCTGTCTCCGAGTTTTTATTAATAGGTTGAACCACAATATCTGTCTCCGAGTTTTTATTAATCAATCATGCTTCACTTCTAATTTTATCTTCACTGAATAAGTAATCAGCTAAATTTCCTTCTCCAAGAACAATGGTTTTTGGCATGCTCAGAGCTTCAAATCTAGAAGGTACATGTTTAAGAGTAAGTTTTCTATGTATTATGAGGTTGGTTCATACATTAACTAATCACTTAGGGCTTTTTTAGGTGATTGTCAATACATTTTATTCATTTTCATGTCTTCCTGTGTCATTTAATTTTTTTTATTGATTTTTATTGAGGTTTACATATTTCTCTGACTCCCCTCCCTGCCTTTCCCCTACTGGCAACCCTCTCCCAAGTTCCCCATGCTCTCAATTTACTCAGGAGATCTTGTCTTTTTCTATTACCCATGTAGATTAGATCTATGTCTGTCTCTCTTAGGGTCCTCATTGTTGCCTAGGTTCTCTGGGATTGTGTTTAAAAACCATTTTATTCATTTTTAAATATATGGTGCAGTTATTTTTTCCTTCACCTCTATGGGAATCATTTGTAGATGGGATCTTCACTCTGGCTTATACAGAGTAAAAAGTGTCATGTTTCAATCATTGCTTATCTTTTCATTCTTGTCATTGTCCTCTTGATCCTCAGCTTTCTGGTATAATTTTAGCCATGATGGGGTGCAATTTTTCAGGGTTTGCCTCTATAAGTATTCTTAACTATACATATGAAATCTTCTTTAGGGCCAGGTAGATGACTCAGTGGAAAAGACTATTTACAGCTCTTGCAGAAGACTCATGTTTGATTCCCAGAAGCCATGTTGCACTTAAAGGCACCTATAATTTCATCTCCAGTCAATCTGATGCCCTCTTCTGACCTCCATAGGCTCTTGCACATGTGTGGTGTGCATAAGTTCATGGAAGCAAACACAAATACACATACATTTTAAAAAGAAATAAATATTCCCTTGAAGGGGATTTGAGAATGAGGAAGGAAATAAATGTAGTCTTATACAAAAGTGGATGAGAGAGGCAAATAAACCAGAACAAAACTATTGAGGAATGCCATGTTGGTCCCTATTGATCTTGTATCAATTTAAATAACCTAATAAAAAGAAACAGTTCTCTAAATTAATGTCATAATTGTGCAGCCTGCTTATTTTTTCTTGTAAACATTTTAAGATTGTAAATTTGTTTTAATTTTGGTCTTCTTTTGGTCTAGATTTTACTTTTGAAGCATTTACTTGAAAATCTATCTTGCTCCTTCTTGATACCCACCTGTCCCAGCATTCCCAGAATTGTCACCTTCATTGTGATGTGGTATCTCAGCTGGGTGCGCGAAATCTGCTTGCTGACCAGTGTGTCCTTTTTACTTAATTCCTCAAAAGGAAATCAGAAAGTAAGTGGCCAGTGGAACTGCTCCTCAATGAAATAAGTACATTGTTTTTACATTTTCTCAGTAAATAATTCCCACGAGTGAAGATTTCGGTGTTGCCTTTAAAAAAATATTCCTGGAGAGCTTTCACTATTAGTCTTGGAGCTAGGATAAGCAGCTTGGTTTTAAAATAATTCCAAGTAGTATTGTTTTCTTTTGTGCTACTAAGATATTTTCCAGTTCCAGACCAGGCTCTGTGTAGTTCTCCAGAAGCCTAGCAGGGGTGAACTCCTAACAGTTATGTTGTGTAGTGGACATACATGTGTTTTACTTGTCTCCTTGGTGTGGTTTTTAAAGATCTCAGTGTCAGAACTGAGAAATTGATACCACATGTGTAGGAAATTTGGTCTCAAAATGATTTTCTGGAGAACATGTGTATATTGTCAGAACTAGACCCATTCTTTACTGATTTCAAGTCAAATTTTACAAAGATTTTAGATTATGTTGGAGAATGCAGATATATGTGCTGAAACTATGACATATGTTCATATATAGAAACAGCAGCACAAATGATCAGGGTTTGCCAGTGTAAAAAAAAAATAGAGCAAGTTCGGCCTCTGCTAAGGGTGAATGACTCTACCCTCCATCCCCCGCCAAGCTTCAGTGGTTACAGATATCTAAAGTGATCCCTCCATCCTTATTGTCCATCCATATCTTTCCTCTCTACCTTTTGCAAATCCAAGCCTTCAGGAATCTCTTTCTCTGCCTTGAGGAGGCTTCATTCTCTGTGTTTGGCCTTAGCCTTGAGATGTATGTCTCTTAGTGTCACAACAACAGTGATGGCCTTCACATTGGCCTAGGACCTCAAGAACACAACCTAAGAATGTTTATATAGTCTAAGTCAAATTTCATTGACACTAAATAAGTGGGAAACTTTAAAAGAGAATGACACGTTTTTAACTAACTAAAATAATGCTATACACAAAGTCGGTTCTGTGTTTTAATACTTAGCCGTTTGAGTGCATGCAGAAGAGGCAAAGCTTAAGAAATAATTCTAGCATGCAGAAACAAATTCAAGACACACATGGTGGGAGATTGGCAGTGGGAATATGTCTTCCTCAATCAACCAAGTGCTTCAGTGGGTTATACAAAGGGCTCTCTCTTACCCAATGCATGTTAGTGACTGACAACTATTTTATCATCAAACACAGACTCCATCTAAAGTCCCTTCCGAGTAATAGCCTTCTCTGGTATATACTGGAGCAGAATGAGAAGCGGGAGGAAATTGATAAAAGTGTCACAATTCAAGTATTATTTATTCATAATATATGCCAGCAATATTTTTCTATTTTATATCACATATATAAAACCTGAAATTAATTTCTAATAATTAGCCAAATCAGTTGTGAGGATAGATTGAAACAATAAAAAGCACAATATGCTTTCAAATGTAACTGCAGAACTGTACAAAAATAAAATTACTTTGTCCTGGAAGCTTTCCTCAAAGATTTTCCTTCCTGTCAGATTTACAGAACCTCCTTAGAGTGTCTCAAGTTGACAAAACCAGAGGAAATTTGGGGTAATCTAACTCTATCTTGCACATTTTCTGTATAATGCCTTTTATTATTCAGTTGGGAGCATGTAAAGGGGACTCAGACTTCCCCCCACTAAAGGAACTTGACCCAGAACCAATATCGAAGCCAGAAGCAATTAATGTTCTAAGTCTGCGAAATAAAGCAAATGAATATAGGCTAACTCAGAGCAGCGGCACTTGCGGCAAGGCAGAGAGCAGATCTGCCTTGCAAGTGCATTATGTCAAATACAATATAAATCAAGGTTGGAGACTTGCGATCTTTTCCTTCCTGATATCTTAATAGTTTTAACTATTCATATACTTTTAAATTCTGATGACAATTTTAAAACAAGTGAATTACAAGGAAAACATGGTTGCAAATGAAGATTTACTTACTTTGGTTTCTCCAGCCTAAACTAGTTCTCTAGCTTCTTCTCATAATTTAATAAAACTACCTAACACATACCCTGTTCCAAATCTGCTCTTAATTGTTTTCCACTCCTGGCTTTTCCTCAGTCCTTTATTCAGTGAGCAGTACCAGTTGGTGAATGTCATGTGACCAAGGCTGAATGCTGAGTATCTTTGCCAACTTCCTCTCAAATCTGTTCTCATTTTTAGACTTTCACCGTTGCTGTATTCTACCCACCTTCTATCGCGTTTCACCTTGAACCCTAAAAGGACTCAGAAGCTTCCTTGATTTACTCCTTTCTTTTCTTACTCCAAGGTAGCCTGTGATTAGTTAATAATCACATATTGTGATACTTTCTAGTTTTTAAAAAAAAAACTGTCATGGCTCGCCAGGACCTTCATAGCAATTAGATATCCTCCCACTGGACTTTCTGATCAAGACCCTTTGTTTCTTTACTCTGACTGTAGGCTCTACCCTCATTTATTCAATGTACTTTAGTCCTGTCCTAAAAATAACAAAGCTTCTCTCCATACATGAAGCATAAACATGCATCCTAAATGCTTAGGCTCTCTTTGCCTGCCATATGATTTGTGTTCAAGTCATCACTAAACATTTAACAGCCAACATTAAGGTCAGGAAGAACAGTGAAGTACTTTTACTATAACAGACATGAGAAAATGAATTTTTTAAAAAAGGTTTTACTATGTGGCTGTACCTTCTTATAGTAAATTTTAGTGCATTGTATTCAGATGTCAATTCTGTTTCTTCATGAACTCTAATAAAGACTTCCTAAGACAACTTCTACAAAAATGTTTGCAATTTTTATTAATCTATATACCATTTGTTATATTGCATTTTCTCAGTTTGTATGTAAGCAACCCAAAAAATATGAATATATTACCTGAGAAAACCTATTATCTGAGAAAACCTATTGAGTTCCTACTACATGAGAGAAATTGTACTAATTTACTGGGGAATGCTGAAAAGAAAAATATTCAAGTCTTTAGTAACTAATGGAGCAATTGTAGTTAGTGCTAAGTATAATAACCATAAAAACAAATATGTTATTATAAAGTCAAACTAAGTGTTGGTGAAAGTCATACCACATGAAAAGAGTTCCATAGAGAAACTTGGAGTAGTGTAGGGAAGTTGCCAAAGGCCTTACCTGGAAAGCAATGCCTAGGTTAAGATAACAATGAATAGAAATTAAGTAAAGGGCAGAGAATTCATAGAAAACACTAGGAATTAGAGAGTTTTCTCAGAATAGAAATAACTAGCAAAAAAGTTCTGAAGCCAAAGAGCTTGAGACATTCAGGAACAAGAATGAAAACCAAGATTTCATGACCTTCAAAAGCAATAGGGGATTTGGTTAAAAATGGTATTGGAGAAACAGGCAGGAATTGGGTCACCCAGAGCCTTCAAAATTATATGGTGAAGTGCAACATAAAGATTCTTAAGAGGGATATATAAAGAAAGGAACATATTACTGAAGGTATTTATCAGCTGTAGGAGCTCCCTGGTAGAGTTTTTGTGGTCACTTATATATACTATCATATCATCTGCAAATAAGGAAAGTTTGACTTCTTCGCTTCCAATTTGAATCCAGTTCATCTCCTTTTATTGTCTTATTGCTATAGCCAGAACTTCAAAAACTATGTTGAATAGATATGGAGAGAGTAGATAGCCTTGTCTTGTTCCTGATTTTAGTGCAATTGCTTTGAGTTTCTTTCCATTTAATTTGATGTTGGCTCTCAGCTTGATGTGCCAGGATACAAGAGCAACTCCAAAAAACAGTAGCAATTCTATATACAAATGATAAAGAAGCTGAGAAAGAAATCAGAGAAACATTACCTTTCACAATAGCCACAAATAACATAAAGTATCTTGGGGGTAACACTAACCAAAGAAGTGAAAGACCTATTCGACAAGAACTGTTAGCCTTTGAATAAAGAAATTGAAGAAGATACCAGAAAATGGAAAGATCTGCCATGATTTTTGAATAGGTGGGAACAACATAATAAAAATGGCAATCCTGCTAAAAGTAATTTATATATTCAATGCAATCCCCATCAAAATCCCAACACAATTCTTCACAGCCCTTGACAGAACAATAATCAACTTCAAATGGAAACACAAAAAACTCAAGATAGCCAAAACAGTCCTGTACAATAAAAGAACTTCTGGAAGCATCACCATCTGTGACATCAAACTCTATTACAGAACTCCAATAATAAAAAAACAGCTTTATATTGGCATCAAAACAGAGAGGTTGACCAGTGGAATCATATTGAAGACTTGGATAGTAATCCACACACCTATGAACACTTGAGTTTTTACAAGGAAACTAAAATTATACAGTGGAAAAAAAGACAGTATCTGAATAAATGGTGCTGGCATAACTGGATATCAATATGCGGAAGAATGAAAATAGATTCAAATCTATCGCCATGCACAAAACTCAAGTCCAAATGGATTAAAGACCTCAGTATAAATAAGTCCACACTGAACTTGAGAGAAGAGAAAGTGGGAAGTAGCCTTCAATGCATGGGCACAGGAGACCACTTCCTAAATATAACCCCAGTAGCACAGATACTGGGAGAAACAATAAATAAGTGGGACCTCCTGAAACTGAAAATCTTAGGACACAGTCAATAAGACAAAAAGGCAGACTACTGAGTGGGAAAAGATCTCCACCAGTCCCACATCAGACAAATGACTGATCTTCAAAATATATAAAAAACTCAAGAAATTAGACATCAAAGTACTAAATAATCCAATTTAAAAATGGGGTACAGAGCTAAACAAAGAATTCTCAACAAAAGAATCTCAAATTGCCAGAAGAAACTTAAGGAAATATTCAACATCATTAGCCATCAGGGAACTACAAATCAAACAATTCTGATACCATCTTACACCTGTCAGAATTGCTAAGAGGAAAAAAAAAAAACAATGATAGCTTATGCTGGAGAGGGGTGGAACACCCATCTGTTGCTGGTGGGAACGCAAACTTGTACAACCACTTTGGAAATCAGTATGGAGGTTTCTTTGAAATTTGGGAATCAACCTACTTCAGGATCTAGCAATACCACTCTTGGGCATATACCCTAAATATGCTCAGTCATAGTGCAAAGATATTGGTTCAACTATGTTCATAACAACATTATTTGTAATAGCCGGAACCTGGAAACATCCTAGATACCCCTCAACTGAAGAATGGATAAAGAAAATGTGGCCACTTATACATTAGAGTACTACTCAGTAGAAAAAAAAAAGACATCTTGAAATTTGCATGCTAATGGATTTAACCAGAAAACACCATCCCGAGGTAACCCAGACCCAAAAAGATGAATATGAAAAAGATGAATATGGTATGGACTCACTCATAAGTGGATCATAGCTGCTAACAAAGGATAGCTAGGCTATAGTTCATGACCCTATAGAAGCTAAATAACAAGGTGAAACCTAAGAAAAACATATATGGATCCACCTGGAAAGTAGAAATAGATCGTCTGGGAATGGGAGGGGAAGAGGAGGGGAGAAAGTGAGAGAAGCGGAGAACTTGAGGGAGCAGGATGGTCGAGATGGAGGAAGGATAGAGATGAGAGCCAGAAAAGAGCTATCTTGATTGAGGGAGCCATTATAAGGCTAGCAAAAAAACCAACACTAGAGAAATTCCCAGGAATCCACAAGGATGACCCCAGTTAAGGTCCTAAGCAATAGCGGAGAGGGTATCCGAACTGGCCTTGCTGTGTAGTCAGACTGATGTATATATATTTTTTTCTTTTTTTATTGATTTTTATTGAGCTCTACATTTTTCTCTGATTCCCTCCCTGCTTCTCCCCTCCCCTTCAACCCTCTCTCAAAGTTGGCATGGTGCAAATTTACTCAGGAGATCTTAAATATCACCATAGAACCTTCATCCAGCAGCTGATGGAAACAGAGACAGAGACCCGCAGCAGAGCACTGGACCTAGCTCCCAAATTCCAGCTGAAGAGTGGGAGGAATGAGAATATGAGAAAAGAGGCTACCTGAGCTAATGGGAGCTCACCAACTCTAGCCAGACTAGGAAGGAATAAGCATAGAACCAAACTGGTCTCTCTGAATGTGATTGACAGTTGCATGGCTGGGGCATATTGAGGGGCAGTGGCACCAGGATTTAGCCCTACTGCTTGTACAGGCTTTTGGGGAACCTATTCTCTTTGGAGGGATACCTTGCTCAGTGTAGATGTAGTTGGAGGGGGGGGGGTCCTTGGATCTTCATTATAGCAATGTGCCTTACCCTCTCTGAGGAGTGGAGAGGGGGCAAGTGGAAAGGATGGGAGGAGGGAAGGAAATGGGAACATGGGTTGGTATGTATAATAAAAAAAGACAGTTTTCTTTCTTAAAAAATTAAAAATAAAATAAAAAGAAAGGAACATAAAGCTATAATCTGAATCAACTACTTAAATGACATTATGGAGACTATTTTTACGAGGTTTCAGTAAGCCCTGGATGAAGTGGAGACTATTTATATCAAGGTGACAAAAGAAGGAATTGGGAGAGATGAGTCAATAGCTAAAGGAGACATTCAAGGGAAAAATCAGCACCCTTTTGGGATAATCTTTGAGTATAAAGCAAACCATGATAAAACTATTGAAGATGAAATTTGTGCTCCATGCTTTTGAATGGAATTGATATGGGTGCCACTCAATCACTGGAAATACTGAAAAATGATTGTTTGGAAGAGATGTCTACAAATTCTATGAACATATTAATTTGGTATTACATGGAATAAATTACAAGGAAAGATTTTTGTTCTAGAATTCATTGGTGAACAATATGTACATTCTGCATATCCTCTTTTATCATTTTGTCCTTCTTTACCAATTAACAATGTATATAAAGATGGGAAAGCACAAATAAAAATATGTATACCCACTAAGCAATTTATTCTAAAATATGTATTACATAAATGCATTTTAGAAAAGTTTGAGTATTAAGTAGTATAGCTTTTTAAAATACAGTAATTTGATTCTGCTTGTTTATTCTACACAGCACACATTGCAAAGTGAGTCTTTTTGCCAGTTCTAGTATAATATAGCTGTCAAGTGAGTAGCAAGTGCAACCTGTTGTCAGTATGTTGTGTTTCACCTAGAAATAATTTAAGAAGAGTAAATTTGCTGCCAGACCACATTTAATGCATTCCTAATGTGCAGTGAGGCTGTGCATTTCCATCCTTAGAACGTTCCATTGTGTAGGATCACAAAGGGCTTCTCAAGCATAGAAAAATATTAAAATTGCACATGTAGAAGAAAACTATAAGATACACAGGAATTGATTGGTATAAAAACTCTTGATATAGGAAACCATGCATGTTCTGCAACCAGTGTACTTAAATGCTATACTGTAGACGAGGACTGATCATTGACTTCAATTTTGATAAAGCAAGCTGACTTTGAGAAATAATCTGCATTAATCAATAGTGGCAACTAAAGTGATACTTGATACAAATATTTGTGCATACATGTATTTTAAATTACAGTGCATATTTGGTATAGGAAGATATATTCAGGGATTCTCATAACAGCAAGGGAAGGGCAATAACTTGGCAACAAATTAAATTATGATTGATAACATTTTTTAATCATTAATTATGATGATATGAAATTAACAATAATTTTTGATCTACATGCAAGTTCTTGTTTATTGATTTGAAGAAAAGTATGTAGAACAGGAAAAAGCATGTATATAACCCCACTTGCTTTTGCTAAACAAACTATGTAAAATGTCTAAATATTTTATAAACCTTAAATGTGTTCAATGATAGCAAATTTTCTAAATGTTTGGCACTTAATAATAAGCTAATGTGAACAAAGATATTTCTTCTGACTCAGCATACTTTTGTTAAATGCACTATGCTAATGCTCTTTCTCAAACCTGAACTGAGTTTTAAACAGGTCCCATGGCTCTTAAGGCAGGAAGGGGAGCAGAGAAAAATGTAGAGCTCAATAAAAAAAAAACCAATTTTTTAAAAAATAAAAAAAACAAGTATACACACACACAATCACCCTTAGGCAAATTTGAGAAGTTCTAGCGAATAGGCCTTTTCTACTCGTTAGTAAAAGGAATGAAACCAGACAGAGCCAATAAGCAGCAAACATCAGGTTCTAATGGAGATGTGGGGTGATAAATACCATCAGTTGTGGCATACAGTACAGACGTTACCTCCATGATACATATGTGCGGGGGGGAGGGGAATATAAAAAACATGAGGAAACATTCTAAATTTCCAACTCTCTCTGAACCGAAAGTTGTACTAACAATTAAAGGCTACTGAAAAATGTAGGTGAGTAAATTTTTTTAATGATGATGTTGATTTTCAAATAAATTCTATAAAAGTATAATAATATCAGAAATGAGGGTCAGTATATTGTAAGTTCATCAGTATTAGATGTTATATTTTAAGCAGCACTTTATCAAGTTATTAAAATTGTGGTCTGTATCATCAAAAAGTATGGTATGATAATTGGATATTAATTCACAATAACTATTTTAAAGTATGTTTTTTATATATTTCATTGAAATTTATTTTCTTTTACATCTCATTTATTTATTTGGAAATTGGGTTTATTTTTTTGTAGATGTGAATAAAGTCTTTTTCTGAACACCCTCTTATAAAGGAAGTTCAAAATTTTCCCATATTGTTTTTCTTTTTCATTGTGCTGAAACTTCAAGTTATTATAATGTTACAGTTGATCTAATTCTGTCTGATCATAAATGTGCCAATAAATAAAAGTCAACAGTATATTTTTTCATTTACATTATTTTATTTGCTTGTCTTTTTCTATGTTGGGATCGAATCCAAGGTCTCACACATAATAGTCAAGCAATCTACCACTGAATGGTAGCTAAAGCCACTAAATTCTTTTATGCTTACCATGTTAAAACTTGATTGTGTTTTAACCTAATTTTAAGTAACTGAAAACACTAGCTGTTTCGAGTTTTTATGTGCCTTCAGCAGTACTTCAAGAAAAAAAATTAATGAGTATTGGTGACTATTTAAAGTAATATATTCCATTTACTTTCTCTCTGACATTAATTCAATATGAAATCTCTTCTGCTCTGCTCCAAATACTGTGTTGGGTTGGCGACTGAAGAAAATAGGCCATCTCTCATTTCTCTTCCACCTCCTCTGACATTTCCTCTCAACTGCTCTTCAGTTCTTAGCTGATTAAGACTTTGTGAAGGTCAGACATATAGAGAGAACAACAGACAGAGGGAAGCTCTTCTGTTTTGGGATGGTCTCCACTGTGCTTGTTCCTCATGGAGCTGTCCAGGGTTTAAAGATGACTTGTGTAGAAGGACCTTGTCTTGGCCTCTTTGTAGGGACCATCATTGGTCACTCATAGGGTTATTTTTAACCCCAGAAGACACAGTTTTATTTGTATTTGTCTGTCTGTATGTCTGGAAGTATATGTCTATGTGTTTGTCTGAATGCATATATGTGTACATATGTATGTATATGTGGCTAGAGGACAAGATTGAATGTTATTTCTCTAGCACTTTCTACCTTTTCTTTGGACAAGGTCTCTTGTTGTCCTGGAACTTCACCACGTGGGCTAAACCAGCTGTCCAGTGAGCTCTTGAAAGCCACCTGTCTCTGCCTCCCATTTTGACGTTCCTAGGATTAGAACTGCATGCCATTGCTGACTTTTTATGTGGGCCTTGGGGATCAAACTGAGAACCTCCCATTTGCAAAGCAAACACTTAACTGTCTAATCTAGCTACTGAGTTCCATGTTTTTATTCTTAGTGGTCACCTGTGAGTCTTTCTGTAGTTTTGATGAGTGGATTTTAGACCCCTCGTTTTACTTCATGGTTGGTCCTGGGGCTCACAAAACATCATAAGAAAGCTCACACATTTAAGAGTGTGTATTATGTGTGTGTGTGTGTGTGTGTGTGTGTGTGTGTGTTTGTGTGTGTCTGAGTGTCAGGAGAGGAAGCCATCAATTTTCTTTCCTCACTATTATATACACAACCACCTACTTTAGTTTCTCTGGAATTACCCTGACTCTGAATGTCAGTATCTCCCAGGAGTAGAGATCAATTTCTAACCTTGTGAGGTTCTTCAAAAAGCAAGATCCATTTTCAGGACCAATGTGTAGAGGTAGAACTTTCCCTGTAACATCTGCTACTGAAGTTCTTTCTTTGGGAATCTAGACTGGAAATTAGTCTTTTGGTCTCTGGTGTCAAGTTTAGCGCCACCTTATTGCGAATCATAGGGATGAGAGTTCCATTCATCTTAACACCTGTTTTACAGTTTCCACATTCATGAGGATTTGGGGGGAGGCTGTATATCCCATGAGTCACTACAAAGACACAGACCCTTAGGAGGTGCTCTGTAGATACTTTAGATGTGATTAGTATGCCAGCATGACCAAAACCAGATTCACACACCATCGTCGTCTTCACAGTTAGAGCAAAGCAAGCACCACCATAATAATCTGACCCAGAAAAGTTGCCTTAAATTATTTAATAATAATAAATGATGGTCGGGAATAGAATTGGCAAAGAAGCACCAGCAACGTTGTTTGTCTGCTTCTTTTAGCACCTTTCTCCGTGTTCTGATTCTCAGTTTTTAAGGGTTAAGCTGCATCTCTCATTTCTCTGCCTAAAAAACATTCCTTTTCCTGTCAGCCTAGACTAAAGCATGCTTTAAAGCTGTTTGCCAAACAAAATACTTGGCAAAAACAGCACTGACTCAATTGTAGGAAACACTGGAGATTTTTTTTAATGTCTTAGATAATTGCAAATACACCATTTATAAAAGGTAAAAAGCATTACCAAATACTCAAAAGGTTTTCTTTCTCTCACTTATGTTTCTGGGAGGCAACAAGCATCACACAGAAAGCAACAGGATTGCATTAGTGATAATAAAACTGGCCTGCTTCTTGTAGCTCTGAGACCATTGGCTACCTTACTAAACTCGTGAGTTACAGTCTTCATTCTTCAGACAGTCCTGGAGCCTGTTTTATGGTGTTGTTTAAAAGATCAGAGATAATGCACACGTGTTGCTGAACCCTAAAGGAGCGTTATCTGCCTTATCAGCTATCAGTCTATCTGATCCTGGGTAGGGTTGCCATGCTGACTCCTTCTTTCCTAGGGACTTGAAAAAATGTTTTCAGTTAAAACACACTTTGAGTTTTCAAAATTACATTGGTCCTGCAATTCAATGAAATGGTCCATGGCTCATTAACCATCGCTGACTTTACAGGCAGGTCCACCTGGGCAGAACGTGGCTGGGCCTGGTGAAGGAAATTTGCCTTTGACGTTTGATGACTTTACGTGAAAACGGCATCTATTCTAGGGGCTGAAAATCTTAGTGGAATATGAACAATAGAACTAAATGTGAAATTGAAATTGGGATATGACTTTCATAGTCAAATAAAGCAAACCTCTTTTCTGTTGTTCTTTTCGGCAGCTTGATCAGGGGCAGAGGGGAGTGGAAAATGGTCCTATTTAAGAAAAGTAAGCAATGTATTGGCAGGTAGTGACTTTAAATTGCACATTAAACTAATCCAGGGCTATGCCTTAATAAAGGCTAGGGCTGGGAATTCTTATGGATTTTCTAACTCACTATCAGGACAACATCGAAAGGCAATAAATGGCCTATTACTTACACAAGCTGATAGCTTTCGGAAAATTAGTCACCAATGACCTTTTCCCTTTTGTCATGCTCTCTCCTTCTTGGTAACAGTACCTGATCTCACTCAAATGCAGACCAGTTCACAGTCAAATAAATACTTTTCTTTTCTAACCTAGCTTTAACTTTCAACAGCTCAAGTACCAGGAAAACACATATTTCTATACATTTACCTACTATTTCTTAGAAAAACTCATGTTTCTCTATGTTTGTTTTACCAGATACAAAAGTTATTTCTACCAACTGTTGGGTTAAGTCAAATAAAGTGCAGCTAATTTTAAGAATAAATCTCACTTCCAGCATCTCAGATAGGAAAATGGCAAGCAACTAGAATTTCTTCATTCTTTTATACATCACAGTAATAATTTGACTTTGTTTTTGGTACTCTGTTTAATTCAGGATAATATGTGTGTGGACAAGGAGTGAGTTGTGAGGGAATGAGGCAGGACAGAACAAGGCTGATCCAAGAAAGGACCAGAAAAGGAGAGACTTTGTGTGACTTAGGGGTGCCAATCCTTATATTGAATTATATTGATTAGTTTTCTAGTTAGCAGAGAGACCTCCTCCTGACCCTATTTTCAGGGTCACTAGATCATAATGCAATCTCATGAAGAGCCTGCTCTGCTTCCTCATATTGCTTTCTGAGAAAACTCTGGTTTTGAAAATCATCCATCAAAAACCTTCTCATTTTTAATTCTTTTTTTTTAATTCTACCAAATAGATAGATGCACCTATAAATGGCAAATTCTATGTGTAGCAACACATTTTGCAATTGACATAAAATAAGATATGAGGATATAACCAACCTTCTTTTCAAAAACTCTTTTAGAAATTAAATCTTGGACATAACATTCCTTTGGAATCCTTTGGAATCAGGGAAATAAAACGATAGTGCCTGGTGGATAGGTGTCTCTGCTACAAGATCCAGACAACTTATAATGAAAAAAAATATGATTTTAAAGTGGATTTATGCACACAGCAAGTATCATAATAAAATATATATATATATCGGGTTTACTCAGATACAATTTAATCTTATGTCAAGTATCAAAGAATAGGTCACAAACCTAATAATTATGGTCCTATGAATAAGTATGAGCCTAACGATGCTCTAGGATACTTCAGGATGTTGGTATAGGGACAAGAATATTGTATTCTAAAATTTTATCTGCATGAAATTTTATGGATAGACATAATTTAAACTAGATTTTCTTTTTTATGATTTTTAATTTATTTTTTATTTCATTTTATATTTCATCCACAAATCTCCCTCCCACCTCTCCTCCTCCCTCACCTCCTCTCCCCTTATCTACTCCTCCCAAAGGGTAAGTGTTTCCATGGGAAGTCAGCAAAGCCTGGCCCATTAAACTGAGGCAAGACCAAGCCTCTCACCCTCTGCATGAAGCCTGAGCATGGCGTCCCACCATAGGGAATGGGCTACAAAATGCCAGCTCATGCACCAAGCATTGATTCTGGATTTATGTCAGACCGACCAAGCCACATAACTGCCTCCCACATGCAGAGGGCCTAGTTTGGTATCATGAAGGTTCACAGCTGTAGGCCAAGAATTCATGGTTCCTGCGAGCTTGGTTCAGCTGTCTCTAGATTTCTCCTTCATGATCTTGACCTCTCTTGCTCATATATTCCCTCCTCCCTCTTTTTTGACTGGATTCCCAGAACTCGGCCTGGTGTTTGATTGTAGATCTCTGCATCTGGTTCCATCCGTTACTGGATGAAGGCTCTATGGTGACAGCTGGGATATTCACCAATCCGATTAAAAGGAAAGGCCAGTTCGGGCACCCTCTCCACAGAGATTTTTCTAGAATTTATGGGAAGCTTACAGAGAGACAGTTTTCTGTTGTGTGGACAAATCAAGTGTCATGTTCACCTTTTAGCTAGTTGGATTAAAGTTAGACTCATGCATGAATAATCAGCAGTGTCATTTGATATGCAATTGTAGATACTTGGTTGGGTCTATTGTGGCTTTGGGATCTATCTCCTTACCTGTTTATTCCATTTTCTCTCCCTGTTCTATTTGACTGAAGAGGACTTCCTTATTTCAATTTAGTTAGGACTGAATTATCTTCACTAGGATAACCTAACACCCTAGCTCTGGTCTATGTTAACAAAACATTGTTATTACCCTTCTATGTTATCCTCCAGGCACACTTACTGTTTGGTTGTAATATATCTTTCTAGTTAGGAAAATATTTTAGGCTGTCAAGTCAGCTCCTTTCTTCACAAAGTAGTCAATTCAGTGCTTCAGATTCTCTCTTCCGTCTCTTGTATTCTGCTGTTCACGCTTGCGTTTGTGGCTCCTGATTGTTTTCGCATGATTTCTGTTTCTATAATTCTTTCAGCTTGTGTTTCCTTTATTGTCTCTATTTCAGTTTTCAAGTCTTGAATAGTTTCTTTCATATGTTTGATTGCTTTTCTTGGTTTTCTTTAAGAGATTTGCTGATGTCTTCCAATTTTTTGTTTGTCTTTTCCTCCATTTCTTTGAGAGATTTTCTCATTTCCTCTTTAAGAATTTCAAACATTTTCCTGATGTTATTTTTAGGTCATTTTCTTCTCTTTCATCTATATTTGGTTGTTCAAGTGTTGCTGTTGTAGGGTCTTTAGGTTTTACTGGTGTCGTGTTGCTCTTTGTGGTGTTCCATGTGTTTTTACCTTTCCTATTCATCTTTTACTCTAAAAGGTGTGGTTGGGGCTGTCTGTGATTCTGTTGATTAATCTTCTCGAGGCCAGTGAATCCTAGGCTCAGATGGTTGTTCCTCGTGGTACAGTCAGTGCCATGGTTCTAGTTACCCCATTGGTCACTCCATGTTCCAGGAGGTTGCTCAGCGCTCACGGGCTTTGTTCAGCTCCTTTGGAGTTTGCTGTCTCAGGCATGCTCTAGCCTAGGTTGTCAGTTCAGACTTGTTTCTGTAAATGTCCCCCATCTGGGTCAGTTCACTCAGCTTGCCTCAATTTACCCCCTGAGAACTGCTATGGTATGAAATTCCTTTTGCAAATATGAGTCATTCTATAATGTAAACATCTTAACCACCCATGTGGGATGGAGATGTTGAAAGGCTAAGTTGGAGAATTTTGAATATTGGGATTTTTTAATTTTTTAAATGTTTTTGAGCATGAACTATGTAGAGCACACTATTTTATTGAAATGACAAAAGGTTAGACACTCAACAACAAAAATGACAACTGTGAAGACAAAAATTGAATCTCTTCTTTTTTAGGCCAATTTCTTCCAATGCATTAATTCAATTTCTATTGGCTAGCTTATAATATGTTAATAAAATCACAAGGTTTAAAGAATGAAAGAGTGGATGCTACCTAGGTTTTAATTGATTTTTCTTTATTCTGTCATGTACAGAACTCTGGTTGATGCATAAAATTGCATTTTTGCCCTCCATTATTGACAAAGCATCCATTGTGGTGTGATTGCTGCTAATTTTGTATGTGTCTAATTGTCTTTATTTTTTTATACTGTCAACATAATCCAGAAGGAACCAAAGCAGTCCCTGGACACTGCCTTGAGTAGATTGTACATCCTGCAGACCAAGTAAACTTGGTAGTTCTCCACTTTAGCTAAATAACATATGCTGAGAGAAACTGAAAACTGAAGTGAAGGCACAATTTGTACCAAATGCAGCATACTGATGTTCAGCAGTCACCATCTCTTCGAGTGGGAAGCATTAAAATGTAAAACCTCTTAGGTTGAGCAGTTTAGCAAACAGTTTCCAAGAAAGAGCTCAACCTTAGAGATTTTACATTTACTTGTACACCTTGAACCCTACATCTCTATAAAGTTCTGGGTTCTGCTTGGTTTTTGCTCTCCCAGTAATGTCTACCAGTCATCAAGTTCAGCTTTCCCCAGGACCCTATGGAGACCTTACTAGGGCAACTCAACTCACAGAAGGCATAGTTTTTTATATCCTGAATAAGTTTACTTTGAATTTGCGTGCATCTAAAGCATCATTACAAGGTTACTGAGAGACTGGAATGAGCCTTCTATTTAGTGTAATTAATTTATTGGCTGTTACATATGGTGTACAAATGAATGAATGAGTGAGTTCTACACATGACAATTCATTTTACCTTATGTAAATAGAATTATTGTTATTACTACTCATTCATGTATATATTTATTAAACATGCATTGATTAACTATCTGTGATGTGTGACGCCTGGCAGATTGTGTGTGGTCTCTAACTATAAGGTGAAACTTCCTGCATTCTAGCCCTCATTTTTAAATGAAGTAAGAGAGTTTTTATTTCCTTGAGCTTTTTGTTATGTATTTTAGCTTTCTAGGGATGATATGTAATGATTCTGTTTAAAAATGGCTGTTCACTTTTATAGTATTTCAGACTTGGTTAAATAAAGAGGCATTTTAGTGAAAAGATGCCAAATGGCCTAAGTATAAATGTGTTTTATTAGAAGCTCTTTTGATGATTTGCTCTCTTACCTTGAAATATCAATGTTATACACCTTTACCTTCACTTCTCCATTTTTGCAATAAACCTAATTTTAGTTTAAATTTATAACCTATTAGAAAACTCGAACTGCTTGAAATCTTAACAAAAAATAAGCAGAATAAATAGATTTAAAAAATTGAGTCAACTCATTGTAGAAAAGTGAGCTGGATAAATTTATGGAAGCATTTTAATTACACAGAACACAGCACAGTGTTTGAAAGAGTCTCCACAAGTTCACATATAAACACACACATGAGCTGGCATAATAAGTACACACACACCGAAAACAGTCCAAGTCATATCGTTTACTTTTAATTCCCAAAGACAAAAATGGAAATCAATTCTTACACATGTTTAAGGAAACTAGAGAGTATGATTTTAAGCCAATTAAACCTAATATCTATGTATTATATATATATATGTGTGTGTGTGTGTGTATACATATATATATATAAATATATAACATATATTCTATTTCCTTTGTTTTTCTGTACTTTTAGTAATTAATCCAATTTTATTTTTTTAAGTGTATGGTCTATAATGAATTGATATAAAATATACATAACTATGGAAGTGATACCAGGTTATTCTCCTTTCTATGAGAAGTACTGGTCTCATCTGTCCTGTACAACAGCCTGCAAGACATGCAGATGCTGTATCCTCATACACTTGAGGAAAACAAGATTATTAGAAGGATCATGCAATTCAATCAAATTCACAGAACAAGTAATAGATTCAAATCTGCCTTTACTTACTCCATAGTTTATTTTCTTTCCTTAATATTATATAATAACTTATTAGAGAAAGTGTTACAAACCCATCTACCCACTGTTTTAACCTATAAACCATAGAAGACTAACTTATTTAATATTATCTTGGAAAAAAACATCAAGAAGTTATGCTAATTTAAGTCTGTGGCATAACTCAGTGATCTAGCCTTGCCTATTATTTTTGAGGTCCCAAGTTTTATCCTGAGTACACAAGCAATCATGAAGAAGGACAGAAAGAGGAAGCAGATGTGAAGGAGAAAAGAAAGAAGTAAGTGGAGGACAAAGGTCTGGAGATGACCTGTATATGTTTACTTTTTTAAACTATTTAAAGACAGGCCTCAACAGCAGTCTTTGTCACTAGGAAATGTTTCACTATTTTATTAAAATTATTGTGAAAGAACAGCTGAAAAAATAAACAAAGATGTCTGGATGAATATTAGTGTCATCAAAGAAAAATTGTCTGTCTAGAGGCAACATAATACAATGTAGCTGCCAAACAAAACCATGTAGATATAAGTATCACTATTGAAAACTGCCCATGGCCACAGGAAGGCAAGATGTTTTATAAGTTTTATAAACTAGCTGAAAAAAAATGAAAGAATGGAAAATGTTCTAGATTTTTATATTAGTGATAAATAAATGGTGGAATACATTAAGAACAAAGGAAAAGCATAGTGATGAAGGCAAAAGTAAATAAAATAAACTACATACTACTAAAATAATTAAAGTAGTAACCATAATTTTTAATTATAAATTCAGTTGCACTCATAGGTGCTAAACTATAGGTATTTTTAAAAGACATTGAATAAGTAAGTCTGCGTGGAAAATCATTTATTACTTACTTTTTGGTCCTTAATTCTCTAAACATTTAACTGCACTAAATATTATTGGTGAGGGGAATCAGTTTACAAGAACATTGTCTTTGACTACCTCAAGCATTCAATAAACATGAATTCTGTTTCTGTCAAAATAATTCTCACTAAAATCCCAGATATATTTTTAACTAATCTAAAACCTTTATTATATCAATTTGAATATTTAGAAATCAAAACAAGATTACTTAAAAAGCATCAGGATAATTTTGAAGATATTTTTTTCCATTGAGGAAATAAAGCTATGCAATTAATAGAATGTACAAATTAGAAAATAATTAATAAAGGCTGAAAGGATAGCTCAGCAGTTAAGGGCATGTATTATTCTTACAGAGGACCTAAGTTTCCTCTCCTCTGCATCAAGGATGAGCAAGGCAACCTACCATATAGAATAGGTTCCAAAAAGTCAGCTCATGCCAGGGTCAGATTCTGGTCACGCTGCCAAAGCCCTACACACAAACCAACCTACACAACCGTTGCCCACATGCAGAAAGCCATTTTTTATGGTGAGTTCATAAAGATACAAGTTATACCAAACAAATGTACTATTAAGTCAGTGGCATAAATTGCTTGGATTCTCTGTCAGAAGGATCGGAAAATGATCATTAAAGACTATCAAGAAGTGAAGAAACGTGTAGGAACTTGGGAGTTATGAATAGTTCAATAAATGAAGTGTTTTCCCAGTTAAATGTCATTGCTTTGTTAAAATAATCAGAATTAGGTGTTTTAAATGTCTAGTTATTTAATTCCGTGAAGGATCAATCAACATCTGGTTATGTGATTCGTGATACCAGAATAACTACCTTTTATTCATAGGTGCAGAGCACCTGCAACAATAGGACATATTTCTACTGTGTCATCTATCGGTCTATTGCTTTGCAGTATCAGGTTCACCCTTTATGACTACACTGTGAAAAAGAAGCTGAGCCCCTTGACTGAGCCCTTTATTTTTCTTTTGCCTTCCTGTGCTAAGGTTATATTGATACAGTCTTCTGGGGAATCATCACTACAGGCTGAGCTACTGCTTTCCAGTTCTGACTTAGTCTCCTTCCTCCCTTTTTTCCTCCCTGTCTCCTTGCCTTCCTCTTTATGACTACAACACAGATGGATTCTTCGGCACCAGGATCCTTGAAGCTTCTCCATTGCCCGTCTCCTGCAAAACAAGATAGCCAACAGAATCCAGAGGCCACTCACTCCTTTGCCTTGGGCTCCTTGTGGATAGCTTTACTTACTGCTCCAGATGGTAGCTGTTCTTCTACAAGTGCATCCAGCTGGGCACCATGGTGCTGTTTGGGAACTGGGCTATGTTTTCTTCAACAGGGTCTGAGCGCTAAGACCCTTAGCGAAGAGTCTGTGTCTCTCCCTTGAGAGTCCCATTACAGCACTGGTGGTGGTATTTATTCCATCAATAACCATTTATTCTTCCATTTATCATTATAAACCAAATGGTCATTGTTCTAACTTCCTATTACAGCTAATGATTCCTTATAATAAACTTTCCCATTCTAATAACTATGAATTGTCTCTATTGGCAGCAATAGGATGCACTTTGCAATTTTCTACTACCTAAGAAGATTCAAATTGATCTTCCATTTCCTGTACTGATTCAGCTTTTCACTGGACATCTAGTAGGTGCTGTATTTATGTCAACTACTGAGGATATAGCAAACAGCTTATAAACAAGCTCCATCCTTATCTTTAACCATACTAAATTCCATGTACACTGACGGAAGACAAATGGAACATAAAACAGAATGGGCTTAGTTCTGGCAGAGGAGAAGCACATACCAAATCAGGAGAGAGGCTAGGATGCTAGGAAGTTTATTATGAGGTAGGCAGGTAGGCATCCTACTCCTGCAGAAATAGGCATGTACACTGAAAGTAAGGACAATGAAGGAAGTTTCAAAGAGGGATATGAAGAAAGCTTGTCTTAGAAAGATGTTCTGAGCTTTTCTCAGACATGGCAAGCTTTCTGAACCGGTTACGTTAGCTGCAATCTTACAAGCATTCTGAGAACTTGAACAATTTTCAGTGTTTCCTCTCACATTTTCTCCTATGACTATACAACAGAATTAAACTCTTTAATTAAGTTATCTGTGCTTCTCCTCTTTGTGCCCTGCTACTTCCGTAAACGAATGCCCTGCCTAGAATAACTTTAGAAGGAAGGGTTTGCTCTAGGTTTTTTTTATAAAACTTTATTCCACACAGAGAATTAGGTAGAATTTGGGGAGATGGCATCAAACTAATCCTCTAATTTATTTGAGTCCTTGGATGTCAAAGACTCATGCTTTCATGTATATATCAATCAGTAACTGTCTGTTTTTGCTTCATCTATTTTAATCCACAAAATTTTAATCAGTAATGACCTATTTCACAATTGTTTTTATTATAGATATCTCTGGTAGAACTCTCTGTCATACTTCATTTCAGGTCACCTTAGAGTGAGCTCACAATTCTTACCCAACCATAGCAAAGATCACTGCAAGAATAATCAGATAAAAACGATCTCTTGCTATTTGTGTCTAGGTAACCAATTTGGTCAGATATAATTATAAATAATAGACATGTCTATAAATGCCTTTTATATTGACCTAACAGTTCTCTCAGATCTGAAGTTTGAGCCGTCATTTGTAATATAAGAGATTATAAATATGAATGAATTTATCTTGAGTAGTAAATATTGTGGTAGCTACAATAGTTTGTTTCCGATAAACTTAAATTCACATACAAAATAGGTATTCAGCCGGGTGGTGGTGGCGCATGCCTTTAATCCCAGCACTCGGGAGGCAGAGGCAGGCGGATCTCTGGGAGTTCTAAGCCAGCCTGGTCTACAAGAGCGAGTTCTGGGACAGGCACCAAAACTACAGAGAAACCCTGTCTCGAAAAACCAAAAAAAAAAAAAATAGGTATTCATAGCCCTATCATATAGACTTGTGGATGTAAAATGAAGACATTGTAAAAACTGGAATCTCAAAAGAAATATCTTTTTTAATTTTAATAAAGTTTAAAGTGATCATATTCTTTTTTATCTTCCAACCCAACCCTTTGCAGATCTTTCTCATTTCGTACCCTCGCAACAGTATATTCTTTCTCTCTTTAAGAATAAACTAGCTAAGAGCATCACTGAATAAATGGGACCTCCTGAGACTGAGAAACTTCTGTAAAGCAAAGGACACTGTCACCAAGACAAAAAGGCAACCCACTGACTGGGAGAAGATCTTCACCAACCCTGCAACTGACAAAGGTCTGATCTCCAAAATATATAAAGAACTCAAGAAACTAGACCGTAAAAGGCTAATCAACCCAATTGTAAAACGGGGCACTAAGCTGAACAGAGAATTCTCAACAGAAGAAGTTCAAATGGCCAAAAGACACTTAAGATCATGCTCAACTTCCTTAGCGGTCAGGGAAATGCAAATCAAGACAACTTTAAGATACCATCTTACACCTGTCAGAATGGCTAAAATCAAAAACACCAATGATAGCCTTTGCTGGAGAGGTTGTGGAGAAAGGGGTACACTCATCCATTGCTGGTGAGAATGCAAACTTGTGCAACCACTTTGGAAATGAGTGTGGCAGTTTCTTAGGAAATTCGGGATCAACCTACCCCTGGACCCAGCCATACCACTCTTGGGAATATACCCAAGAGATACCCTATCATACAACAAAAGTAAATGCTCAACTTTGTTCATAGCAGCATTGTTTGTAATAGTCAGAACCTGGAAACAACCTAGATGCCCTTCGATGGAAGAATGGATGAAGAAAGTATGGAATATATACATATTAGAGTACTACTCAGCAGTAAAAAACAAGGACTTCTTGAATTTTGCATACAAATGGACGGAAATAGAAAACACTATCCTGAGTGAGATAAGCCAGACCCAAAAAGAGGAACATGGGATGTACTCACTCATATTTGGTTTCTAGCCATAAATAAAGGACATTGAGCCTATAATTCGTGATCCTAGAGAAGCTAAATAAGAAGGTGAACCCAAAGAAAAACATATAGGCATCCTTCTGAATATTAACCTTCATCAGGCGATGAAAGGAGACAGAGACACACATTGGAGCACCGAACAGAAATCTCAAGGTCCAAATCAGGAGCAGAAGGAGAGAGAGCACGAGCAAGGAACTCAAGACCACGAGGGGTGCACCCACACACTGAGACAATGGGGATGTTCTATCGGGAACTCACCAAGGCCAGCTGGCCTGGGTCTGAAAAAGCCTGGGATAAAACCGTACTTGCTGAACATAGTGGACAATGAGGACTACTGAGAACTCAAGAACAATGGCAATGGGTTTTTGATCTTACTGCACGTACTGGCTTTGTGGGAGCCTAGGCAGTTTGGATGCTCACCTTACTAGACCTGGATGGAGGTGGGTGGTCCTTGGACTTCCCACAGGGCAGGGAACCCTGATTGCTCTTCGGGCTGACGAGGGAGGGGGACTTGACTGGGGGAGGGGGAGGGAAATGGAAGGCTGTGCCGGGGAGGAGGCCGAAATCTCAAATAAATAAATAAAATACTAAAAAAAAAAATAGAATAAACTAGCTGAGCAGTGGTGGCACAGGCCTTTTTATCCCAGCACTTGGGAGGCAGAGGTGGGCGAATCTCTGTGAGTTCAAGGCCAGCCTGGTTTACAAGAGCTAGTCCCAGGAAAGGCTCCAAAGCTACTGAGAAACCATGTCTGGAAAACAAAACCCCCCAAAAAAGAATAATCTAACAATAATTTGGAGACTATTTTGTGTTGGCCAGCTGCTTCTGAGCTTAGGACTTGCTTGGAGGTGGTTCATGTACCCAGTGGCATTCCATTGAAGACAACTGATTTTCTCTCTCCCAGAAGCAACCATTTGCAAATGGCTTCTGGATTAGCAGTTGAACTTTGTGCTCACAGGACCCGAGTTCAATTCCCAGCACACTCATGGTGACATAACCATCTGTTCTTGAGGAACCAGTGTCCTCTGGATTCTGCTGGTACCAGGCATACATATGTTGGAAATACATACATGCAGAAAAGCAACCATACTCATAAGATGAACAATTTTTAAAAGACTCCTGGTTTCTGGTCTTTATATTTTAATTTCCATTAAAAATTACAAAATCTCCTGAGTAAATTGGGAACTTGGGAACCTTGGGGGATGGGTAAAGAGGGGAGAAGAGAGGCAGGCAGGGAGGGGAGCAGAGAAAATGTAGAGCTCAATTAAAATCAATAAAAAATTATTGTGGAGAAACAGCCAACAATGAAAATAAAATTAGACCTAATGTAGGAGGAGAAGAGTTTCCCACAAGAATAGGGTCATGTTTTACTGTCTACAGAAACCACAAAACCTGTCTCTTCTGTGTCCAGAATATATTCATATAATCTCTCTCTCTCTCTCTCTCTCTCTCTCTCTCTCTCTCTCTCTCTCTCTGTGTGTGTGTGTGTGTGTGTGTGTGTGTGTGTGCATGTTTAACTTCTGGCAAGAAGAGTCTTATGTGCTTTCTCAGGGCGACAGTTGATAGCATACATAATCTGGATTTTTTTATGAGGCAGCTGTGGTTATTTTTCTTCTTATTGTGGGCTGTATCCCAAGCAATTGCCATTCTTTCAACAAGTTTCCTAATAGTTATTTCTAAAGACACAGAAAATATTAATTTTTAAGCTTTCTTTTGCTCCACATTGCCCTCGGCACAGAAAGCAATGGGAAACACACTTTCCAAAGCATCTAAGTGTGTGCGCAAGCTGGAAACCCTTAATCCTGATCCACTAAAGAAAAATGGAGATGATTTAGTGGGCCACAGATCAACACCTAAGAAACACACCACATGACTGCAAGATCGAGGATGACATCCTAAAATACGGGGGAGGTAAATGGGCAGTTTTCAGAAAGGAGTCCTGGGGCAACAGTACGAAATGATCAAAGGCAAGCATGCCTAATGGCTTTAAAGCTCCTGGTAAATTAATGAGAATGGTAGTCTAGCTTCCCTCATAAATAGCTAAGTCAACTACTGAGACTTGTACTGGGTTCCCCACACAGACAGAAAACAAAGTTCAAGCTTCAATGCAAATGAACACAATTCTAAGTGTTCAAAGTGGATTTACAATGTACCTGTCTTCTTAGTGTGTTTATTTTTCTTCTCAACTACATACAATGCTATGCATTTTGCTGTATCTATTCTTTTGATATTCTTTATTCCGTCACATACTATTCAGCTTCATGTGGAGTCCTGAATAGTGCACACTGACTTTTCTTTTAATATGTGTACAAGCTATGCTGTGTTCTAAAGAGAGGAATCATTGTCAATGCCTCCAAAGTTCTGGTTCTACCTCTCTTATTTTGGATACTTTTCTAATAGAATAAAATTTTAGAAGTATTAATCCATTAGAGAACAATGATGAACAAAAATATCTGTGAAAAAATGATACTAATCTCTGAATTCCTGTTTAATTTACACCTTAGATATTATTATTATTTTATTATTTTACTTTAATTAGTGTTTTGCCTGCTTATATGTGGTGTGTGTGGGGGGAGTATATCACATGCATGCCTGGTGTCTGTTAAGATCAGAAAAGGGTTTCAGATCTCCTGAGACAAGAATTAGAGCTGTCAGCTGCTATGTGGGTGCTGGGAGTCAAACTCAGGTCCTTTGGGAAAGAAATAAAGGCTCTTAACCACTGGGCCAACTCTCCAGCACGAACATCATCACCATGTTATCCAATCTTGTGGGAACACATTGGACTTTTCTACCAGAAATTATTCTAATTAAATAAATTAAGATTAGTAATTTCTTGCCTATGATTCCAGGCTTTTTTTCTCTTTTCAAAAATTAAAATGTTTGTTGAAGACATATTTTTTCCTATGGAGTAAGTTAATTTTTAAAGAAAAGTTAAATTAATGACTTTTTTAGACAGGTAAAGGCTCCAAAAATTACAGTGCACTGCCTCTTCATTTTCTTTTGTAACATAATTCATTCAATTTGCATTTTTCTTCATCTCAATTCATGTCAATGATTGTTCTATTTAAGTTATCGTATTGATGGTCAGTAGGTTGTAATAGTTACATTGGAATATCAAACTCATATAAATTTTATGATTATGATTTCTTGATTCTGTAATGCATTTGGTAGTTAGTTAGGTTACTTAAAAATAAAGAAAGCTGAGTACTGAGTATAGAAGCAGATACATTGCAAATACATCCTGGTATTAATTCTCTCCTACTCTTAAGGAAGACAAACATTCACAGGCATACTTAATTATAGTTAGAGCCACTTAATTTATTCAAATTGATCAATGTAGTGAAGAAAGTCCACAGAGTCCTTCTATGTGATAAAGTTGAATTTCTAAATTAAATTTGATAAATTGTGACTGCCTGAGAGTTCTTCAGGAGTCATGTAGACTTCTGCTTGACAGGTGGCGATGCGCCTGCTGCGCATTTCCTTATTAGCACACAATGGTTATTGGGATGAACACGGACAATTGCTTAACCTGATTACGAGTGGAAAACCCTGGTGAAAACTGTGGTATTGAAAGGCCGGGACTTGGTAGATGAGTCCAAGGCATCGCCACCTTCTCGACACGTGATGCACGCGTGAAGTGACAGAGATCGTTAGAGCACATACACGACCTTCGCAGGTTCAAATCACACAACACAGTGAAGAGGAAGTAGACACAAAGCTCACCCCTCACCAAGCAGCTACTTACAATTGATTGCTGCTGGAAAAGGGAAAACAAGTTTTCTCCAAAGGACTGTCACTTGCTCTATCAACTGCACTCCGTGCCAGGCCCCGCCCGTGCTCAGGGGTAGCTGCAGAGCACAAAACCAACTGCAGGGATTTTTGTGTGCTTATTTTTTCAGCATTTTTTTTTTTGCCATATTGGGTTATTTTGTTGTTGTTTGTTTTCATTTTTGTTTGAGCTTTTTGTTTTGATATTTTAGGGATGGAAAGAGAAAGAAGATAAAGTTGGGTGAGTAGAGGCAGGAGGACCTGGAAAGAAGTTGAAGATGGGACAAAAGTATGATCCAAATATATTTTATTTAAAAAATTAAAATTAAATATGAAAGAAAATGTTCACTTAACTAAAACATTTTTAAATGTATTAACTAATTTAATAATATAAATGTCAATCCTTTGGTTATTTATCTCACAACAGAAATTATGGTTAAGAAAGACTAAACTGAGGTGTAATGGAATAATAGGATTAGGATCACGTGCAAAAAAAACCTTCTGAGATAATGCATCTATGCATTAAAACCCGTCCTTCAGTGCCAATCACACTCATTGTGGCATTCAATTTCATACCCATTGGTGTGAATGAGCATCGGTTCATTAAACAGAGGAAGCATCTGCAACTTTGGAAGGGGTTTTGCAAACAGTTTTTTTTTTCTAACTATAAAAGACGTATAAGTCGTCTTTTGTCAATCTGCACTGTGATATTCTCCAAAATAAGCCACTTCAAACCAACAGTAGCTATTCATTTCAATGAACTGCAGAAAGGTTTGCAAATTAAATTCTTACTTCTGAAGTCACAATTCCAGAAAAGAGAAGCTTTCATTGTATTAATTGCTGTGAGTTTGAAAGGCCAGGTAGAAGGCAGGAGGGGTTCCTAAAAAGAGGGCACATTTTCCTTACCACACAGTTACTCAGGGGACAGCCTCATAGAATGGTTCAATACTATCATGGAGGATGTACTACTTGGAAATGGTCTTTCAAATAAACTGCAATGGTACTGTCACCTTAAATTAAAGCCTTTTTTTTCTCCCCTGTTATATGCCTTCATGATTCCGACTTGAACATATGTGAAGTTATTTGAATTAAAAGTATGACCTAATACCTGAATACAAGATCTGATGCTACCAAGTACAGCGTGTTAATCCCTTTTGTGATATTCACTCCCTTAGTGGCCTAAGGCAAAAGTCTTTGTCTAGGTTTCAAAGACATATAAAAGTGCGTGGAAATGTGGAAATTGCATGCGCCCTCCCAAGCTCTCTACCTCAATCAAAGGAAGAAACTTGCTTGAGATTCAGTCCACATTTTAAAAAAAAAACTTAGAAGTGGTTTCTGTAGGCAAATAAAATGCTTGAAGCCTTCTTCTCACCTCAGTATGTGTGAAATCCTTCCAAGCCCCTCTAGGCAAGTTGAGGAATGATTCTCAAGGAGACACTGACCCCTGGAGGCAAAGAGGTCTGCCTTTTGGACAGACCTTGCCTTATTTAATATCAGAGACACTAATTGATAGACTGCGAAGAAGGAATGAGATCTGTGGCAAATCCCAATGTAGACCTAATCGGCTACCCTATCCTTTCTTCTACATCTTCTCAAATATCTGTAGAAGACATGTCAAGATCACAAATGGTGGGAGATACATTTGGGGGAAACCAAGCCGAGATTGTAACATTTGCCGTTACTGTCTCACCTTGAAGAAAAAATGGGTTTTACTCAACACAAGAAAAGATTATGGAAAGGTTACAAAAAATAATTAACCATCTATAATTGTCTCTTTTACAAAGATGAAATAAATCGTATGAAGTCCCAAAATAGCAGACTACAAGAAAGTTGATTGAAGATTCTTCAGAAATATTGTGGATGAAACCAAAGTTTTGAAACATTCAAACTGAGATGAGAGTCGAAGAAAGAATCATGTGACTAGCCTCAATTACAGTTCTGCTATGCCACATTCCTGATCCCCGTACCTTCATCTTTGGTGACTTGATGCATTTGCTCATAAAGAATGTATAAACATCATTGACTTCATATGGCAAAGAAAGAAAAGAGAGGGAGAGGGGCTGCTTGCTCTGTATCCTAGTTTCCTGTGGCTGCGATAAACAGTGTGAACAAAAAGCAACTTTGGGAAGCAAGGAGTTTATTGACTTACATGCTCATTGTGAGACAATTCAGAGCCTAAGCTCAAGGCTGGTACCTGAGGCAGGTACTGAAGCAGAGGCCAAGGAAGAAGCTGCTTACTGAACTCTCCATGGTTTGTTTGGGCTGTTTTCTTATTAAACCCAGGACTTCTTGCCCAGGGGCAGCAATGTCCACAGTGGGCAGGATTCTCCCATATCAATCATCAATCAAGAAAATGACCCACGGAGATGCTCATAGGACAATCTGATGGAGACAAATCTTTAACTGAAATTTCCTCTTCTCAGATAAGTCTAGATTTGTGTCAAGTTGACAAAAAACTAACATCCCATGTGGCTGACAACTTCAGGCCAAAATGTAAAGTCTGCTTGAGAAACCCTGAAGTTCTCCAAGATTCCTCTCTTCCTGTGATGACACGAAGTAAAATAATTTAAGACACTGCGTGGTTCTAACTGACATTGTTCCTGGTAAAAGATGGCTGAAACATTTGATGGGTTACTTATCTTCACAGCAATGACTGATTCAAGTAAGAGAGAATTTGATTATGAGAACACATGAAGTTGCTATAATTCTGAGAACTAAATTCTACCAAAGAAAGGGAAGACAGAATTTTTTCAACAATTCAGCCATGGGATTTTAATCTGATTAATGGTATCAACAATAAGTTCTGTCATGTGGAGCATGCATTAAATCTAAAGCAGAAAAAGATTGGTTGCTACCATAATACTCATACCACTATTGTACCAATGAACATATCTAGCCCTGGGAGTGGTTATTGTAGGTTGCAGGGTTCACAGCTGAGTAAGAGTGTAGTTGACTTGTTTCTTTTGGTTTGCATACATAGAGGCGTCCAGCACTATAAATGCTAGTCAATAGGGAAGAAACTTCAAGAATCCTGTATCCATGCTATAGGTAAGTAATATCTGTCCCCAGTTCCCATCCTTATGACTTGCTTTATAGGTTTCATTATTTTGATTAAGGGAATTAAGAATAAAGGCTGTCTTCTCTGAGATTTTATTTTATGAGCATCCAAATTCTATTTTAAAGCATATATTTCAAAGCTTGAGAACATTTTAATTATAAATTTACTGTAAGAATTAATGCTTAACCAAAATGACTAATTCAAATGCACAATCTGGAACTTTTGCTGTACATTTATGTCTTTTGATTCCCTTTTTTAGGGTTAGTTTCTTAATAATTTGAAGTTTAATTTTCTCCTGACTTATTGTTGATAAGCTTGTGTTTATTGCAGTTTACCTACTGGACTTAAGTGTTTACTTGTATCTAAAGTGATGGCCTCAACAACAGAAGGGCGATGGGTATTCTTTCTTTGAGTTCTCCTTCTGTCTAGCAGTAACTACTGGTTCCTTCTTCATCTTTCCCACCTACACTTTCTCTCTTCGTCCATTCCTCTTCCGTTCCCCCATTCTTTATTCAAGTACTTCTGGTTATAATTAAACAGCCAAGAACCTTACATTAACCAAGGACATTGAGGTAATTGGCATTTACTCACAGTCTGATATTGTCTGAAACCACATGAACAAAATCCAAAACTCCCCCAAAACATTAATCTAGGGTTTTCTAGAGATGTTCCACACTAAAAACGAGTTCCACTCTTTTTACATTGTGCAGGAATCAAACTGACACACAGGAGCATCATTAACGCTTTGTTAGTTTGATAGTATTCTATTTATCTGAATAGCTTTTAGGATATCATACCAGTGGATCATTAACTGCGGTATTTCAAATTTATGCACAGTTTAAATATCTATTTCTTTATACTATTAACTTTTATTTTGAATAATCACATTTATATATTTCAGGTACTGCTAATTATTTATATTAACATGTAAATAGAACTTACAATTACAATAAGAGGTAAAACAGAATGAAAGGGAAACTGTGTAGTTATCACCTAATTTAACAGGATCATAGCAAGTGTTTTTAAATGAACTCCTACCTTTTATAAAACTGGTTTAAAGAAAAATTAGATATTATTTTGATTTTTCATTAAAGTCCTAAAGAAAAGCATGCAATCTTTTTTACTCTCAGCATTCTTGAAAATTCCCTCAAGGAAGGCACGTCAAAGCCATAATGACACAAACTATTGATGATGTCCAAATGGTCACATTTTTATAATTTTATCACTACAAAAATCAGATTTTCCATTAATTCAATGGTTATGAGTATATGTCTGAGTAAAGCAAGCAGTTGTGTATCTTTTTAGAGATTTGGTACTGTAGCTGCATCCTGAGCGAATCATTTGGACAAATGCTGAGAGACATGATCCAGCAAATTATAATCAATAGGAGTTTATTTAATAAATCAGTTGGTCCAGAGAGTAGAGCCCTGTGCGGAGCAGCGTCAAGAATTCTGTGTGACCTCCCTTCATGCCGTGACTTGCTTTGCGAATTGGAAAAATCAGTTAACCTCTCGGTACTTCAGTTCATCCATCTATGAACTGAGGAGGGTAACATTTGCCACCATGCTCTCCAGTCATCTGGAGGTTAATGGGCTTTGGAGTTTATCAAGTGCTTTTTCTACAGGCATGGGGAGACTCTGCAGGAGGACTTAGTGCCATGCAACTGGGAAAATATTTTCTTACAGCTCCAATAACATAATCTTTTTTTTTTAAATAAAAGACCTTACAGACATTACAAATTACATGATAAAATACCCCCAGTAGCGTCTTCCTGTGCTTGCCGTGTTATCAGAGGAATATGAACACTTCTGAGCCCCAGCTCCGTACTGGGCACACATCCCTCAGGCTAGTTACATCTGGGGCATCTGTGCCCATAGCTCCCGCACGTTCGACAGCTCTTCCAACCTCAGCTCCAAGTATTTTTATTCTAGTACTTCATCAAGTTGTGCGGTTTTATGAACTGATTACTAATTTGAAAATAAATAAGTCTTTTCATGCAATTAATTTGTCTGCTACTTAATGGCACATTGAATAAAAAATGTTAAGATCTTGAGTGAAAACTACAGAAGTAAGATTTTGCACCAGCAGAAAATCTGCCCTGCCCTTCTGTGTCTGCTACAGCAATTGTGTCAGAGCTCTGATCAAGCTAAAAAGGGAAACCACAATAGCTTGCTTTTGTCAGGATTTTGGAATCTGGTATAATCCTAAAATACCATATTTACTGCTTTAATTAATTGTATGCGTTATATATTACTTCAGACTTGACAGAGAAAAAATATCACATGATACTCTGGTACTAAGGGATCTAGATTAGAGCTTTAGATCTGCCAATGTGTTCACTCATTGAATCAACTCATCTTGAATTATAGTTCATTGTTTCACCTTTGCATCAAATGTTTGGTGCACTATATTACAATAATATGTATTTATAAAAGCATGTTTTTCATATTCATTTTATTTTATTTCTGACAAATAATAAAGAAAAAGTGAAATGAAAAAAATTAAAACCATACGGATTTTGCCCTATGAATTTCTCTTTCAACAGAGAAAATGACTATTCAAAAAGTGCTTTCTTTTCCTCCCCTCCCCCCAATAATTGAAATCAGGGAAACTATATGTTATATCTCTAATCTAATCAGTAGATGCAGATGAAGTCAGTATCGCCTGAAAGATTTCCAAAAAAACAAAACCCAGAAGAACTCTGAAGATTTTGCACACTTCCTATCCACACTTTGTTCCTGGTGGAAGATACACCTTTTAGTTTCCCAAAATACAAACGTCAGGCAAAGGTGATACAGTTAGCTTTCTAGATTATCCCCGTCCAGCCCTCGCAAACTTCTATGTTCTCCATCAGGGAACTGCCTGTCTAACAGCCACAGATCCACATCTGTGTAGAAGCTTGACCTGAACCGCCTTGCAAGTGAAGGCTGTGGAGAGGACAGCATGAGAAGGGTGTCTCTTGCAGCTCTATCAAGCCCCAGGCATACAGTTCAACATTTATGAAGGTTTTCTTACTTATTCTGAATTTAGATATGTGAGTGTTTTGCCTCCATGTATGTCTGTGCACCACTTGTATCCAGTGTTCTCAGGGGTCAGAGAAGGTGTTAGAAGCTCTTGAACTGGATTACAAAAGGTTGTGGGTGTCCCTGTAGGTTCTGAATCCCTGTCTTATGACAGAGCACTGAGTGTTCTTTAACCACTCAACCACCTCTCCAGGACTTACTATATATTTTTGAAGATAATATTCCTACTTGTCGAAGTAAAACATCATCAAGCCTGCATTATTCCTGGGTATCCCAAACATCTATATTTTTTTGTTTTATTTTGAGATAGAGTCTGGCTATACCTCTACATTTTTAGAAATAAAACATTCTGACCTCACAAGTACAAAAGTCCTAATATTCTTTAGTTATAAATGTCATTACAATCATTTCAGTCAAAAAAAACAAGAAACATTATCATTCTATGCACAATTTATAAAGTTTCTTCAGCCATTAGGATGTGTTATAGATTAATCTGAAAAATTAACAAAGAAGATAAATGTTATTTATCCTACTTCAATATTTCTAAAGAAGAGTCAAACGAACGAATTTGGGAAGTTACTAGCAAATCTGATACCTCTTCATAAATTAATTGTGTCTGCCTTAAATGATATAAAACCTGTAATTCATACAACAGATCTCATTCAAAAGCTATAAATGATTAATAAAATACTGGAGACAATAAAACATTATGTTGTAAATTAATTGGAATATACTTTTTAGAAGCCAAGCACACACACACACACACATGACCAGTGTTGTCTTACCTCTGTTGGTAGAGCTGCCCGAATTTGAGCTCAACTGTAGTATTTGCCAAATGACCCAGTGATCTTTGTGAAGTGAGCCATTTCAAACTGAGGTACACTGATTTCTATGACAATTCTGGTTTCAGTAAAATAGTCCAACATGTGGCTGGCAAAATGCTCAGGATACCCTCGAGAATTAGCTGCTCAAGCAATGACTGCTGGATCAATTTTCTAATTTGGCCACATTCCTGACTCAAACTTTTCACACTTCTGAGTGAGTCAGTAACGTTACTGGGAACACTGTGTAGCATCATGAGCACTGTAGGAAAAAAAATCAGATTTCTTCAAGTCCTCTTCCCCATCCTCTGATTGGCAGAAAGTGTGGCTGCCATACTTTGATGGCAGTCTGGGCAGAACAGTTGTCACAGCCTGATCCTAAGTGCCCAAAGCAGAGTCCTTTCCGACTTCAGAATGACAGTTTCATGAGGCTGTAGTCTTCAAATATGGTACTAAAGTCATGGGCTTGTTTCATCTTTCTATGTAAAACTTGGTTACATGTGTGGAATCCTTGCGACATTATCTTGACTTTATCTGCATACTTTTGGTCTCCGTAGAATAAAAATGCTTGTGTTGGAAAATTCCTGCACAGTGATTTCAGAGGGCCATGACTGCAAAAAAAGAAAGAACGATTTCCTCCATCTTGCTGCTTGACTTAGCAAAATAAACTCATTTTAGTTTTAAAAGTGCAAGCAAGAATTGAGTTGCATGGAGCCCTTATTTTTACTTTAAATGATTTAATCTTTTGCCTTTACATAACCTTTTAATATTATCCTTTAATAAAGTGAGTAGGCTACTTTGGGTATTGAAAAGAGCATTTGAAAGTATCATTTTCCAACCCAATATATATATATATATATATATAT
The DNA here is from genome assembly GCF_018167655.1 of Microtus oregoni. Classification (NCBI taxonomy): domain Eukaryota; kingdom Metazoa; phylum Chordata; class Mammalia; order Rodentia; family Cricetidae; genus Microtus; species Microtus oregoni. The sequence goes on from NW_024543059.1 coordinate 75,801,110, forward strand.
ATATATATATATATATATATATATGTATGTATGTATTGCATGCTAAGTACAAGACAGAAAGTTTTATTTGGAAAATAATCTTATCAGGCTACATTCTTCTATTCTAGACAACTCTATAGAAACGAGAGATATACAGACAGCAAGGGAGAGATGGAAAGGGTGAGAGAAAATAAATATAAAGAAATTGAGAGATTGAAAAACACATGTCTGCAAAAGTGAATTCCATACTTTTTCTAGCATTTAATTATGTATGCATGATTTGTGAAGTCTCTCCGGATTCGTAATGATCTCAACACAATAATCCATATGACATAAATGAGAATATTAAGTAGTACTATCCTTATGAAATTTCCTTCTAGAACTGAAGAAGTATTAACCAAACACATTCCCTTCACCAATGGTATTCACTGTACATTTTCAGGGTTCTGATTCGCTTTAATTTGCATATTTAGTATTAGAAATGAAAGTGTTTGGGGATGGATTGATTCATTACAATGACATTGATTTGAGTCCTTGGTAGTCAGATAGGCCCTGTTAAACACAAGCTCAAAGTTTTTATCACTATCTTGGCTTAAGCAAGTCTGAATGAGATGGCTCAGCTTCTTTGTCTCAATTTTTACACTCTTCACACGTTATTGAGCTCGTTCATTCAGATTTGTCACCAGATTTGGGTGGAAATATATTCCTTTGTCTTATTGATGAAGCAGCTAACAACAAAATGTTTCCATATTGATGTCAAAATGTAGAAGCATACATAATTCTACACTTTCCATAACACTGAGAATATTATGAACACTACTGAAACAGAGCCCATATCAGATTCTTTAGGACAACTTGGGCCACTTTTCACCCCAACATCAGAAGAAACAACTATCTAGATACTCAGAGGGTCTTCTGTCATTTCATCCTGTGTTTTTATATCTTAAGAGAAAGACAAAAATTAAGATGATATATATATATATATATATATATATATATATATATATATATATATATATTCCAATAATTACTGGAACTACAAGTTTGCTATACACAAAACTGTTTTTAGACTGCCTTAATAGAGGACAGACTTAGTAACTGAAACAGAAATGCATTGCCTCCTAGCCCTTTAGCTAAAAGTCTTGGATGAGGTGTGCTTGGTGCTGTTTCCTTTTTGGGGCTGTAAGTACCTGGTATCTTTTCTACCTGTGCCCAAAGTTCCCCTCTTCCCAAGGATACAGTTATATCAGTTTAGTTATTATCTCCTTGAACAAATCTGATCATTTACAAAGTCATTCTCCAAAAACCACAATATTTGTAGAATAATAATACATAGTGGTGCCACATTTTTGTTGGCTTTATGTCCGGGAATAATCATGACTTTATATGGGGCATTGACAAACATAGGTCATTTTATTTCATTTCTTTCGCAGTTAGTAATATTAACTCTCAGCTCACACATCATACTTTACACAGTGGTGTGTATAAGTGTCCCTGAGGGACTAAGAAAAGAATAAATTTGCCTTACTGAAGACAAAGCCAGCACTACAGGTGGCTCAATATTAGCAAAGGTGTCCAGGCTCAGGTCCAGTTCTAGTCACAGAATTGACTCTGGTCACAAAGGATCGAGAAGAATGGAGATTTGAGTATGAGTGAAGAAGAGATATTATGTTCAGCAGTATAGTTAGCTATAGATAGTTAGAGAATATAACCTGTACACCCAATGACATATACACAACCTGGCCTGATAATAGGTGAGAGGATGCTACTGCTTTCCAATGCTGGCTGCCTCCACATCAATATGATCCAGGTATGCCCATGTTGTATCATCCTTCATCCTGGTATTTTTGGTGAGCTTATCATCCTGCTTTCACAAATGTAGTTTAGATGCACCTGTGTGTCCATGTGATCCTGGTTTATCTTGATAAATTTATAGCTGGGAAAATATGATTTGTATGAATCAGCTTTTGTAAGTCTTCCTCATAGCTGATGCTGGGCGGGAGGTGCTTGATCATGCACACAAACAGGTGCAGGGTGTTCCACCTTCAATCGTCCGTAGGAAATGTGTTCCACCTTCAATCGTCCGTAGGAAATGGAGCCAACTGCTGCACCACTCAGAGCAAGGAGCAGAGGAAGCCCCTTGTCTGCAGTATTTCATTACTGTTATTGTTTATCTCACCATAGACACTTATGAGCATTCTTAATAATTGACATGAAGTCCAAAGTTTGAAAGAGATAGTTTAAAACAATTTTGATGCTTCCTCAATCTGACCCATTTTAATAATTATAGGCTACAAGGATATTTGTTTCTCTATTGTCCATGGAAGAGGCATATGAAGAATAACCGAAGGCTAGAGAAATATCCCTCCATACGAACAGCCCATTGGCTATTTGGTGACAAATAAACAGGCCATAACTCCACTGAATAACAGGTCCTTTTTGCAGCCACTCTGATGGTCACGTCCACTCATTCCTCCACTATCGACAGAATCCGCTCTATCTGCAGGCAATTCAATTTGTCATTAAGACAACTGAAAACATTGGATTGACTCCTTTCTGATCTGTGTCATATAAACACAATTATTGTTAAAGTGTTCTCCAGTCCACCATCTGACTATGAGAAAAATAAAACCTGATTCCTTTTTGTCAAATTTGACTAACAGGGAAAACAATGAAGCAGGCGCCACAATCAATTTGCTTAATACAGCCCATTTTTTGAATGAGCAGATTTTGGGATGAAACCCAAAAGACACAAAATTCTTGAGATACTCAAACTATCTGGAGCTAAACTGATTTAGGATTGATGGCACAGTGTCTGAAAAATGCGTTTAGTCTCTTAAAATGAAAAAAAAAAAGGCAGCATTGGCCGGGCATAAAACAGCATTAGGAAAATATGAAAGTTATGAAGAAAGCATATGTCAAGAAATTCCAATGACTCATGTGTGTTCTCTAATTTCACTCAAGCATTGTAATGGGCATGAAACCCTTGTGCTCCCGTGTTTACCTATGTTCAGTTAAAGTATGTCTCTGAGAGAAGAGCAATGATGGCCTGGGTACTTACCTCCTTTCCTGATTTTCTAAGTGCCTCACGAATATCATCCCATTACTCTTCAAAACTATCCAGGCAAGAAATCATACAACTCATCTCAAAAATGATCCTTGACAGTGAGTGCAAATTTATATCCTCCAATAAGTGTGTATACTATATGTGCACTTAAAAGTCCTCCCTTCAGTTTTTATGTTGGAGACAGAGTGAGCGAGAGAGCGATTAAGAAACCACCTAAACAGGATGGGATGGAAGAAAGCGTAAATCAAGAAGTTGTTCGCGGGCCACTCCCCAAGATGTTTGTTTTTTAAATTAACATTAAACCCTCAAATAACAATAGCTTGGTGTGGATTTTCTGGGAAGCAAACACGAAGCTCTAAATATTTAACTGTATTAAGGGCTCCCTTTCTATTTACATAATGATATATAGTGTTTATCTTCGGAGCCCTGTAAAAATATCAGTAACCATCCATAATAGGGCTCTAATGGAAGGAACATGGCTTTAGAATTGCAACTCTATGTTAATACCATTTTGGTCAGGGTCTTGTAATGGCTGTTAGGATTTTGACCCCAATAGGTCAGAGAGAGAAGATGTGAAAATCCTTAATAAAATGTTGTTCGGAGCTACAGGTGGGAAATAAAGAAGCTCTTGTGACCTATAATCTTATCCCCTGCTAAAGTCACCAGTGAGCCCTGTGGGCTTCAGCAGCTGGAATTAGACAGGACACTGGTGGCGTTCCAGCCGCAGCTCTAACAGTTCGACATAATCACCCACAGTGAAGAACAAATGAAGGGCACGGAGTCCGCCACGCTGCTCTTTCTGGGTCTAATCAGCCTGCTCAAGAAACATGAGAAACTCTGCACTAGCCACATTTTATTCCTATTAATAAACAATGTACACATTGTTTTTGCTGGGTTTTGCTGATCTGTTCATAAACAAACATCAGTCTCTCCCCTGGGCTTTATTATATAACAAGTGTATCTAAAAGAAAACTTTCCCTTTAAAGGTCCAACCTTCAGCCAGATCAAATTATAGTGACATTGTCTTAAAATTGACTCCGAGTATCAGCTCAGCCCCTATACCACATGGTTCCATACATTGGCTCTGTGTATGTCTAGCAAAGAGACACAGGCAAATTTTGACAAGATTAAGGATCTTGGTGTTACTGAGCTCATTGAGTAGCTGCCTCTGTGAGTTCCTCCTATGGTGTAATAAGCTTTGACTTTCCTCTGACCTCAAGGCCATTGAGTGTGGTTCAAAACTTCCCTATTTCTGGCATATGCATTAAACTGCCATGTTTAACTAGCTTGTTTCTTTTGTTTAGAGAAGGTAGAGTTTAACTTGTATTTTCCTCAATCTGAAAGAGAAGAATACTGTGGTAGGAGATCATTACTATGTATTTTATACAAACACACACACACATTAATTTTTAATGTCTTTCTTCTTTTGTTAGGGAAAACTTTTATCAATATACAAAATAGTAGTATTGATAAGATGAAGTATTTCTTTTAAGAGTAGTTAGACAATGACTCTTTTCATCTCTCACCACTGATGAAAAGCCTCTCTCCAATTAATATAGCACACAAAAGTTAATATTTCAAAAACTGATCAATCCCACATGGACATTTTAAGAAGTATGTGCAGTCCATCATCTCAAAACACGACAAGCTAAAAATCAGTCCCTTGCATTTCAAGTAACACAGCCATGTTCATATAATCTATTTCCCCTAAAAGTTTATCATCTTGTGGAAAAATGAGTTTCGTGTTATTAGTTGAAGACCAACTCATAGATATAATTTGTGGTCAGGCATCTGAATAATGCTAAGGTCCGGATTCAGTAGATGCTCGAGGTTTATCATACCCTTCCCATTTCTTCACATATAGAACAACTTGATTAAGATTAATTTGTTGAGTAAGTAGTTTACTTGACAAATTATGTTAAATATTTGTTTTCTGAAATCCCAAGAATTTGTTGAGCGTGATTGTACTGCACGTTAGCAAAAGAAATACGCAGTGACTAAGGAAGTCCTATCATTAATTTGTCAGAAAAAAAAAACAAGTTGTCATATCTGAAATGAATGTCATCGAAGCTCCATTTCATACAGCAAAGGGGCACTGTTGCTAATAGACTTCAGAGCTTGAAATAAATAAATCTGTGGAATCCTGTTGCTTCTCTTGGGGTGTGACATTTGACAGTCTTTTATAGCACAGAACGAAACAAGTTTGTGAGCTGGAATTCAATTGTGGTGTATTGATTCCTTGCATCAGTCATTATTCCCAGCTGATTGACAGGTGAAAATTGGTTACGTTAAGTATTTCATATGTTATATTGGCTGACATTTGCTTGCCTGCTCCTGTGTCAATATTGTTGTAAAGATCTCCAGCTTTATGAGATAGCAATAGACACTGACTGTGGCTTTTGTGTGATGTTCCAGTGTTTTTCCTGACATAATTTAAGACATATTAAAAACCAGCAGCATCTTCCCTCTTGAGAAGCTTAATGCCAATATTATTGTCTTCCAGGGGAAGATCATGTATGCTCATAATCGGGTGCTAATTTCCACCCGTGTGCTCATGTTTAGGCATTAGGCACTATAACTGTAAAATTGAGCCTTCTTGATTGATTCATGTCAAGCCTCATCTCAGCTCCTGCAGGGGAAGTCATCCTGCTGACCCTTTTTACACTAAAAGAAGAGATTTGTGCTCCTTTCTTTCACCTGGAACCATCAAATTGACTGAATAATCTGTAATACATTAGTGCTGACATTTGTTAGGGGGGAATTAAACAAGACACAGTGATCATTCTCCAGAATAAAAATTGTGTTTGATTTCCAGCAGGGTTCTATTAAAGGGATGACAGAATCTGCTCTTCCAAGGTGGAAATCTATGAACGTTGTCTGCATTAATGAATTGAGTTAACACTTTCAGTACTTATAGGACCTGGTTCTGTAAGTCTGAGTTTTAAAGTACAGGGACCCTTCTGTATGGTCAACAGAGGTTTGTAGCCATGGTTAGATTGTTAGTGGAGAAAGACCCCTTTGTCTTTTATGTTATCCTTTGTTAGGATAGTGAGAGGTGGAGCCATAATGCTCCCTGGGATATATAAAACCAGTGTAAAATACTATTGCCTACTTTGAGACTCATCCAGAACTATGAAGAGATCGGTAAGCTAAATATCAAAGTACTGAATCTTGAATATTGCTTTTTATTGTGCCCTCTAACTTGCAATACCTTTGAAATTAGACCAAGAGATGTCTTACAACTTATTCTTTTTACTTTAAACAACGTACTAATAATGATAACTGAATTTGACTTGGTTTCATATTCCTCAGGCTTCCTTCACAACACCTGCTCATCAACTCTGGCTACCAACACGGAGCTGAATCATATCACACCCGTGTGGACATTAGAGAAACCACAGAATTTTACACCTAACTTGTTTGTGTAGGACCAGTTTTCAAGATGAATTTTTCATAAGTGATTTGTGTGATTATGTTTTCCACTATGTGTTCCCACTTCTCAGAAGTACCACTTAGAAACAGACCTTTTCCACTTTTGACTGCATTTGTTGAAGCAGTTGTCAAGTTTATTAATTGGGGTCATTTCAAAGTACTAACACACTTCTCTTCCAGATACTTCAGACTGTGTAGAACAGGTTTTGGTAAGAAAATTGAGCAGGTTTTAAAAGAAGTAATGCAGAAAAAAAAAACCAAAAATTTCCACCTCTTCTATTGTAACTTGCAAAATAGATGATCAATGAGCAAGATGGACGAAAGCTATCAATATCTACATAAACTCACATCTTCACTTGATGGAGGATGTTTGTTTTGCTTCATTTAATTTGACATGTTTGGGGAGAGGAGCAGAGAACAATGTAGAGCTCAATAAAAATCAATTTAAAAAAGAAAAAATTGACATGTTCATTGGTTCAACATCTAACAATGCATATTTTGTCTCTCAAAACTTTATTAAATAAGCACAAATCCTAAAGTTTTTGCCAAATAACTTTTAAGAAATTAAATACATATACTAATTGAAGCTATTGAATCCACAGTCCCTTGTGAGAGAGATAAATCAATCTCTCAGAAAAATAGGCTAAATGACAAGGGGAAAACTGTACAAAACTTCCCTTTGAGACACACAGACTGGAAACAAAAAGTACAGAAAACAAACACCAGGAAAATGGACATTGAAGAAGCTATCCTTCTAAAAATTCAATGAATTTTTAGTAAGAAACTCTAAAGAGAGACAAATGTGGTCATTGTATAATGATGTAATGGTAAATTCAAGAAGAGACTAGAAAAATTATAAATCCATACGCACTCAATATTGAAGCGTCTAAATCCAAAAGGCAAATGTTAATAGGTCTGAAAGGAGAGATGGGCTGTAATGTAATATGAGAGGACTTCAACATCCTTTTCTCAACAATGATAAGATCACTCGAAGTCAGCAAAGAGCCGTCATATTTAAGCTCTAGACCAAATGGACCCAACAGATACTTACAGACATTCCTGGCAACAGCTGCAAATATGTGTTCTTTTTAAGTACACATGGAATTCTCCAGGACAGATCATATGTTAGGCCAGGAAGCAAGTCTCAGCTCATTGAAGACAATGCAAATATCTAGCATGTCTTCTGCCACAGTGGGATGAAACTAAAAATCAGTAAAAGGAAGAAACTCAGAAACATTACAAATACAAAGGAACAAATGTCAGTCAGTGAAAATGCTAAAATGGTCATGACAAAACTTGAGACAAATGAAAATACAACCCACAAAAGCAATGAAATGGAGCAAAGCCAGCTCTAATCAGGATGTTTACGATAAGTAATGCCTACATCAAAGAAGAAGTCTCAAGTAAAAATTTAACATGGGCCAGGATAGAGATCTGAGTAGTTAACAGCACTGGCTATGCTTTCAGAGGACATTGACATGGCAGCTGACAATCATCTGTTAACTCCAGTCTTGGGGAACCAATGCCTTCTTCTGACACCATACACACAAGCATGTGTGGTTCACAGACCCATGTACAAGCAAAGGACATACACATAAAACACAAAATAGTACCATTGCACCTCCAGAAACTGGAAAGATATAACTAATTCTTAACTGAAGTTCAAAAATCAGTAGAACTTTGAGAAAACACAAGAATAAAGTTAATGGGCAGGAAAAGAAAAGATTAATAAAATGAGGAAGGAGTGGATCCTCTGGAAAGACAAACAGAATCAACACATTTTAAATCATGCTACAATGGGGGAGAGATCCAAATCAGAGACGAACAAGAATATGGTACAATTGTTGTGACAGAAACACTTGTAATTTGAACATTTATGTGTCAACAAATTGACAGACACAGAAAAACTAAATCTGTGCCTGGACATATGTAACTTGCCAAGACTGAATTACTGAATTACAATTTTCTTACTAGCAAAAGGATTGAGCTGGTAATTAAGTCTCTTACCAAGTAGATCCCCATGGCATTCCTAGTCAATATGAAATGTTTAAACAACAATTATTTTCCTCTAATTGTTCCAGATAATTGAATTAGAGGTAATTCTTCCAAACTCATCCTATAAGGTCAAGTTAAAGTATCAAAACTGACAGCAATGCAGCACAAAACTATTGCTTAATATCTTGGATGAACATAGAACATTTTCAACAAAATACTAATACACTAAGTCTAAAAGCATGTTGAAAAGACTGCTCTGACCAAGTAGTATTCATCTCCAGCATGCAAGGATAGTTCAAGCATGGACAAATGAATAATATATTCAGACAATGAAGAACAAAAACTATAAACATTTCAAAAAAAAGCAGTAAAGAACACTTGACAGAATTCAATGTCTCTTCATGATAAAGCTTTCATAAAAGTCTTTTGTACATGAATTGAAAGTCATTATTACTTGAATGTTGTTGATATCCAAAGAAATCTATCAATTTGGATAGGATAATTGCTATCCAAATGCTTAGGTCCTGTTTACAGAAGAGAAGAAATCAGTCATAAAGTTTGAACGGAACTGGGCATCTGATAAAAATAGTCAGTAGATATAAATAAACATTTCTTAAAAGACTATATATAAATACCCAATGGATACATGAAAAGACTTGACAGTGTTAGTAATTAGGAAAAGGGAAATCAAAAGCAAAATGGGCCAACACTACAGCTAGCATATTATTGTCAGAAGACAGTAACCACTGCTGGCACGAGAACGGAGAAAGGGGGCTCTTACACGTTGTTCCAGGGAATGGAAATCAATGGATATTTCTGAGGTCACCATTAAAGTTCCTTTTACAATTTTTTCAGCCTTCCTTAATGATTTGTTGTATTCATGAAGAAGATGGAAAGCAGGAATATTATTTTCTCACACCACAAAAATATAGTTACATGAGGAAACACACACATTGATTGATAGCTTCCCACAAACTGGATATACTTTGTGTGATAAGCAGTAAGACCACACAATGTTGTCTACAAATTTTAAACAGAAAAATAAAAGAGTGAAATGTTTATGTAATACACATGATCTTCCTAGTTTGAACTCTACTACTGTACTATTGTGAATAAAATGCACACACATTCATATTATAGTAGAAGGTTTTCCTCTAACAGAGGAAAATTGTAATGCATAAGAGAAACATATATGTGTGTATATAATTTATGGGAACAGAGCTAAATATTTGACAGTTTAGCTAATGCCTCTCCATGAACCTATTTGTTGGCAAAATATTTGCTCTGGGTAGAGGACACCCCACCTCCACATCCCAAGTCTTCATAAATATTCATTTTGGGAGTATAAGGAAGCTCTTTGGTTACCAAGTATCCATGATCTGAAAAGTAGGAGAAAAACTTTGAAAGGCTTCAAAGAACACACACAGCTTCACTAAAATAAACTAGATGGAGATCAAGCTAATCTATTGCAAATTCCCATGGAATGCTACAGAACAATGATGAATAGGATGTGTGATATTTTTTTTTATTGAGAAAAGGAAAAAAAAAACAAGTTTCCACCTCCTCTCAGCCTCCCATTTCCCTCCCCCTCTTCCCACCCTTCTCCCCCTCAACCCACCCTTCTCCCCCTCGCCCTACTCCTCTCCCCCTCCCTCTCCAGTCCAAAGAGCAGTCAGGGTTCCCTGCCCTGTGGGAAGTCCAAGGTCCTCCCCACTAGGAAGGTGAACATCCAGACTGGCTAGGCTCCCACAAAGCCAGCACATTAAGTAGGATCAAAACCCCGTGCCATTGTCCTTGGCTTCCCATCAGCCCTCATTGTTCGCCATGTTCAGAGAGTCCGGTTTTATCCCATGCTTTTTCAGTCACAGTCCAGCTGGCCTTGGTGAGCTCCCAATAGATCAGCTCCACTGTCTCAGTGGGTGGGTGCACCCCTCGTGGTCCCGACTTCTTTGCTCATGTTCTCCCTCCTTCTGCTCCTCATTGGGACCTTGGGAGCTCAGTCCAGTGCTCCAGTGTGGGTCTCTGTCTCTATCTCCATCCATCACCAGATGAAGGTTCTATGCTCAGTGGTAAAAAGCATTGGCTGCCCTTCCACAGGTCAGAAGTTCGATGTGTGATAATTTTACCTCCAAGTTCTCACCTGGCAAAAAGGTTTGGAGCAGATGAACTAATTTCTGATATTACTTCTAAAATTCAATTATATAGGAAACAGAAGGGAATGAGTGAAATTGAAAATACTTTTCAGTTTAAAGATCCATTGCTTATTTTTTAAAATAGTATCAAATAAAGCATGGATGACATTCATTACTGCTATGAGTTGAAAAGTAGAGTTAATCAGACAAGTGGCCCTTGTGTCATGTGTTTGTGTGTCCAGGGGGAGAACAGAAGAGTTGTCTACATCTCACAGCATGATAAACCCAATAAAAGAAGCATGTATAAACTGAATTACTTTTTAGAGGTGAGAGTAATCATTTGTGTAGGCTATTGGGCAGGGTCCGATGCAGAGGTGGCATTTGAGTTAGATAGGCATTTATGTGTGGGCTGCTCAGAGCAAGTGAGAATGAATGAAGTCCTCAAGGAATCACTGTCCTTTGTTTCCCTTCTGACAACATACTTCAGTTGAGGTTCTGTTTCCCAGATAACTCTAGCTTGTGTCAAGTTGACCATCAAACAAAACAAGTAAAAATAACATCAGTAAAAGGAAAGGCAACGGGCATACACAATTCGTTATTTCTTAAGAATTTATCACAATATTCTGTTTTTTTTTTGTTTCAAAGCTCTTGTAAGTGCCAAGGCAAATAAAAGTATAGTTAATAAAGTGCTTAAATGATGTCTATTGATTTTATTTTTTACTTTTGGGTTCAATAGAAATGAAAGAGAATTTTCTATTTATACACTAAGAATAGATTTTCAGACCCATGGAATCTCTCACGAAAGCAATGCACCTTCTTAATCAGCTTTTAGTGTTGTAATTGAATATATTATGAGGTTACTGAGAGAAGACTTGAATGGTGGCAGCAATATGAGTTTTTAAACTCCTTGAATTCTCATGTAAAAACAGCCAGATCTACTAGCAGCAAAGCCAACAAGCCTATGACATCCAATGTAGGTGACAAGTATATCCTCCCTACTTAAATAAAATGCAGCTTAAGAAGAGATGGATCACATGCCTTTTAAGGGCTGCATGCTAGTATGTCTATGTAGGAGAAGGTAGAGTAAAGGAAGAGAGTGATTGCTGGTGGAAAAGACATCACAACCTCAACCAGTTAGCAAGGAAAACAGTGAGTCCCAAGGAGACATGGGAGAAAACCCAAATAAACTCCACTGGGCAAGTGTCTACTGTTGTAGCAGTTTGCCTCCAGGGACTCTTAAAACTGAGCCATGATACCTGCTCAAAGGAGAAGACACCAATATTTAAGATACTGTGCCAGGGCAGAATAAAACTTGAACAGAAAAGGTAAAGGGAAGAAGAATCTAGAGCAAGGAGTTGAGATAGATGGCAGATGTAGGGCACATCTGAGATTAAGTGGCCCAAGTCCTCGCAATCTGAATATGAAAAATGTAGTAACAACAAGGACAAACTGGAGGGTTTTGAAGTCAAATTCTATAAGAAGAAATTGCATAAAGTACAAATCATGAAAAATATTCCAATTATCCAAGACTATTTGACAATTACATATACAGAAAAACTGAAGATAACATATATTTTGATTGTACTCTCTAAAGAAATTGAGCCTGAATAGTGATAAAAACCTACCACCCACTCATCACTCATTCACTGTCTCCCTATCCACTCTTCTCCTACCCTGGTCCTGCCAGCTAGTTCTCTTAGTGACTGAAGTTACTATAAGGTTGCTAGGAAAGAAAAAGCATCAATGGCCTTGCCAGCTTTGAATACTGTGAACTGCAATATCAAACTGCCAGGTAAACTTTGGTCATTTGTGCAATAGTGGCATACCTGCTGTGGGGTAACCAACACTACGCACTTGAATTTGAGACCACAGGAATAAATATAAACTTTGTACTTTAAGCACACACAAAAGCCCTTTATGGTAGAAGTCATAGGTTATAGGAAAGAATTTGCTAAATTGGCAAAGTACCCATATGCCTAGTACTTGAAGAAACCTCTTTCCAGGGAACTGTGAATGCACAGACAAACAGATGCACAGGGTGCTGAGGGAAAATGACAGATGAATTTGCAACCATAAATAAGGCATTTACACTGTGCTCCCCCATATTTCAAGAAAAACTGAGGGAAGAATGTGAAAACCTAAAATATAGGTAGAAGACCTGGAGAAGGCCAACCACTGAGGAATATATAGCCATTATAGTAATAGACTTTCAAGAACTATGGATAACTGAACAGAGTTTGAACAAAAATGAGCTCGTACAGTCAGCTGCAGATGGAGGAGTGACTCATGGAGTCCTACCTCCAACTTTTGTAGAATTTCCAACAGAGAGATTGTGGGAAATTACTTTCAATTTTGGACCCAGCACGACCAACCCAGGATGTAATGGACAGTCCTGATCTAATGGTCATACAGATGTCACTTGTTAAACTAATTGAGTCACAAAGTCAAATTAAATGCAATGAATTTGAAAAGTGGACTGATAGTAGGGGTCAGGAGACGGATAAGTGTGGGTAATAATGTAATCAGAAAGCATTATATGTGTATGAAACTTTCAAGGAACTTGATATAAAGAAATGCTCCCCCCATAGAAACAACAACAACAACAAATGATCTGACACACTCTTTCCAAGAGACAAAAACATCCCTTAGGTTACTTTGTGTTAGGTAAGAAACTATCTAAAATGTACCAGCTCAAAACTATCACTGATTTTGTTCATAACTATGGTTTTTATGTAAGGGAAAGAAACCCTCTTTGACCAGTTTATCTTCAATTCATATACATGAGGCAGAGGAACTAAGGCTGAAGAATTCTGACACCATGCATACGCGCACACATGTGCACATATATGTGCACACATTCACAATATATATTGATGTTCTATAATTTTCCAGGTTCTCTCCAAGTCATCTGAATTGTTTGTGGTGTAGTGATCTTAAATCATGCACACACATGAGCATATACATGCACAGGCACACATGCGCGCACACACACTATAGATATATAGATAGATTAAGGGATAGATAGATAGATAGATAGATAGATAGATAGATAGATAGATAGGCAGAGATACCTGACCCTACTCAATTTTCACTCCCAAACCTATATCACTTAAAATCAACCCCTAATAGATACCCCTAACCCTGAGAACAAACTTTGTTGTGAGAGGGGATGTCATCTTATAGAATTATTTCCAGCTTCACGGGTACAATATTATTTCTATGGGATCCTATAAAAACTAAAATGATGATTAAGTTTCAAGATTTCTGTCTGGTAAAATTTCAGATCATCTCTGAGTAGACAGTTGGGTTTTTCTGAAGTTCTTATTTGAACTGGGAGTATTTTGGGTGCCAAGCGGTTGCAGTATTAAATAGTTCCACACTAAGAAAAGTTTACTTATTAGGGGGTAAACTCACAGGAAGAGTAGTGATCAACGGTCTTTCACTTGCTCTGGAAACTAGAACTGAATCCAATAGCCAAGGGGCCTGTGCACACTTTTACATACTAATTTATAGTACATGAGATCACACCCAAAGTGGCCCAGTATCTCAAAGGCTATTGACTGAAGGAGTTCCCACAACACCAGTACATTTACATAATGGAGTACTACTCAGTGATTAAAAAAAATAAAAGATGACATCTTGATATTTGCAGGCAAATGGTTGGAACTAGAAAAAAACAAACAACAACAAAAAAAAAATCCCGAGTGAGATAATTCAGACCCAGAAAGGCAAACACCATATGTATGCACTCATAAGTGGATATTAGATGTAAAGCAAAAGATAACAAGCTTACAGTCTATGACCCCAGAGAAGCTAGGCAGCAAGAAGAATCTTGACACAGACGTAGAAAATACTGGGAAGATCAAACAATGACATCTTGATAATGAACTAAGTGTTGACTTGGAAGTCATGCATCTTTGGGATCTCCTCCTCCTCTTTCTCCTTCCTCTCCCATTGTCACTGCAAACTATGGGATAATTACTATACAGTTATTTAAATAAATACATTCAAGAAAATTAATTGCACATGTCTCAAAATTACTACTAAGTCAGGGATAGCATCATTATTGCTCAATGTTTATAAAGGAATTGATTGCCTACATTCCTGTTCATAAATATTGATCTAAATGAGTTTATTAAAACTCAGCAATTAAGCTTGAAATAGAACTTTCAAAATAACAAAACATCATTACACTGTTAAAATTCTAAATTTTGATATGAGTATATTACCCCAATAAAGAAAAAAAGGTGATAACTACCCCCATTTTGGGGGCAGATCACTTTTAGTTCTCTATGGTTTAATTTTCCTTTTAAAACGCATTATTTTTGTTATTCAGTGCAGATTGACAGTGAGTAGCTGTATATTTTTAAAAACTGTGCTTGAGGTTGTTGGTTCTATCTCCAGTACCACAAAAGATTAACTAATAAAGTTTATATTATTAGCGCCAGGTGGTAGTGTCATATGTCTTTAATCCCAGCACTTGGGAGTCAGAAACAGGTGGATCTTTACAAGCTGTGAGTTCAATGCCAGCAAGTTCCACGACAGGCCCCAAAGTTACACAGAGAAACTTCGTCTCAAGAAATCAAAAAACAAAAAAAAATTATATTGCAAAACTATGGGTAATCTTTAAAAGAAACAATATTTTTGCTGAACTAAGAATATCTTGACATTTCAAAGAAATTCTCACAAAAAGAAATTTGAGAATGTTACCCTGCTCCAAATGGAAGATATAAATTGAACTATAAAAGTAAAAACTATAATTTTATTAGAACAATATTCAAGTTATTTTATCTCAAGACCTAGCTAAAATCATAATCTATTTGGAAAACATGTTTTCTCCATGATGTTAAATTCTATCAATAGGCCTTTTTTTTTTTTGCAGAATTCTGTTACCTTATTCATTTTCTTTGTTTTTCTTTATTTGTCGAATTGTTTGTCATCTACAGTATATACAGTAGTATGCCAAGTTTCACACAATTGATAAATTTGATATACTCTTGTATATACTATAGTACCAAGTGCTAAATTACAACTAAAGTAAAGTTTCAAAGGTATTGCATAGTTGTTTATTTCACTGTGCATTGAAACTTTATCGTCTACTTATTTTTGAACCATTTACTCAAATTTCCTTTTGCTATAACAAATTACAATCATTGAAAACATATAGTGAATATGTTTAGAAACATGGCACCAGGTTGAAATTTATTTACCTAATATCCCTCAAAGGGGGGAAACATTAATACTAAAATAAAGTCCTTTGCAAACTTTTAAAAAGAAATGATCCCTAAATGCCAGCATTGGTCCACAAAATAGTGTGCCAAATGATTACCAATTGTTTCCTGCAATTGCTAAACATGGATGGAGGTGGGCGGTCCTTGGACTTCCCACAGGTCAGGGAACCCTGATGGCTCTTTGAGCAGATGAGGGAGAGGGACTTGATCGGGGGAGGGGGAGGGAAATGGGAGGCGGTGGCGGGGAGGAGGCAGAAATCCTTAATAAATAAATAAATTTAAAAATAAATAAATAAATAAATAAATAGGTAACACACAGGGTGCTATGGATTCCTATAAAGTGTTGACTGGGTCCAACTCACCCCATTTGTAGATATGATGTAGAAAGCTGTCCGAGATTGAACAGCAGTACTTCAATTTGGCTTCCTCTCTGAGGAGAACTCACACAGTACAGCACTCATTAAATCAACTGGAGATGGTCTCGATGAAGACAACTTTTATTTCCATTCGTCTTAGCCAGTGTTTCTATCTTCATCAGCAGAGACGCTCACACAGAAGAGAACATGACATTTTCAGAATGCATACACCGGAAAGGACATGAAATATGCAGCAGGCAAATATCCTGGGGCAAACACAGTGAAAACAGAATTCAGGAATGTTAACGCGCTCTCTTGTTGGTAAGTCCCTCAGACACACCCAGTTGTCCCGGCAGTTAATTAAATAAAACAGTGGACGCCCTTGACCTTCCATGGCTCTTTTTTCAGTGGTGGCTCATCTCACGAAAACCTGAAAGGTTTCATAATTTCATAATTTCAAGTTGAAGAGTTCATTGTAAGTCAATAGTGTGATGCAGTTGCCAAAACAACCCGAATTTCACCTTAAATGAAGTTAACAGAGCCAGAAAACTAAAGATCAAGATGAAGCGATTTCCTTTATGTCTTGTGCTGGCCAGACCATGTATGGAGTGTAGGCCTGAGGTAGAACATTGATGAGGTGTAGTGGAAAGGCCCAAATGATTTTTCAACTGGAAGTAATTAAAGAAAATTCAATAGCTTTAGAGAAGAAAAGAATACAGGAAAACAAGACAGTTGTTTCAAATATACGAAAATAATTTGTAGACAAGGAATTAGTATTGATTTGAATAACTCCAAGAGCATGACAAGACTCAACAGATTGAAGTTTTAGAAAAGTCAACTACATGGTTTTTGAAAATTAGTCTCCTTAATCCTCATGGCCTCTAGCTTCACACCTGAAATGTGGGCTTTAGAGGAGATGGTCTCCATAGAGGCGAACCTATGAATCCTAATTTCCTAAACCAGCACAATTTCTAACGGCTTTTAAAATATTTATTCCTATACCATAGTTAACTGTAGTTCTTGTGCCTTATCAAAGATGCTTCTCTTTACAGCAGACAGAGACTTTTCAAAAAAAAAATAGAACTAGTCAAACTGAAGAGGACAACTGCCCATGTTTGCTCAACCTGAACTGATATATTGGCAGTATAACTCTTGCACTTATAGCTCAGGAAGAAGGGTCAAAAAGATTGTTAGAGCCAGAAAAAACAGGAAATATGCTGTGAAATTGTGTCTTCTAGACATGACAGGGATGCTACATCCATAACTCAACAGTATGGGAGCCTAAATAAGACTGGGACCAGGACAACACCAATAGACCACCAACATGAACGCAGGAGGATATGGTGGGGTCCCATTACTAGACAAAGGACTGCAGCAACTAAGGAATGGCAGGAAAGGAAAATGTAGTCTTTCCAGGATTAAGCTGCCTAATTAATTATTAAATAAAAAGTGGTCCTTCCTGAAATCATATACCTACAAGTAACACTAAAGTGATTCAGCAGGTTGTATTTCTATACGTATGGAAATGTGTGTATAGCAGTAAACAAAGAAAACAAGGCTATATATTTGAATAAGAGAGTATGTAGCTTGAATAAAAATAATTCCCATGAGCTTATAAATTTGAATCCCTGGTCTCCAGGGAGTGGCACTATTTGAAAGAATTAGCGGGTATAGCTTTATTGGAAGAAGTATGTCATTGGGGATGGGTTTTGAGATTTCAGAAGCCCAAGCCAGGCCCAGCCTGTCCATCTGTCTGTCTGTCTGTATGTCTGTCTGTCTATCTGTCTGTATTTGTCTGTCTGTTTCTGTTTCTACCTCTCCTCTCTCTCCATCTTTACCCTCCTCTCTTCCTCCCTCGATCTCCCCCCCCTCTCTCCTTATCTCCCTCCCCACTCTGTCTATGTGTTTGTGTCTGTGTCTGTATATCTGTCTGTCTTCTTGCTGCCTTTGGATCCAAATGTATACTTCTCAGCTAGCATGACTCTCTCTGTGCCACCATGCTCCTTGGCATGAGCACAACAGAGTAAAACTCTGAAACTGTTAGCAAATCCCAGTTGAATCCTTTCTTTTATAAGAGTTGCCATGGTCCTGGAGTCTCTTCACAGTAATAGAGCACTGACTAAGCTATTAGGCATGAAGTAAATAATAAACCAATCTATAATCCATAGAACTAGAGAGGATAGGTGTAGATTAAAGGACTAGAGGGAGAAACAGAGCTTATTATAAAAGAGAGATAGAACAGTTACTTATGGATGGATACAGGAGTAGCAAGATCAAGTAAGCAGAATCAAGTAAGGGTAAAGGGAGAGGGTTTATAGGAGGGAATAAGGGGAGATAAAAAAATTAATGGCTGTTTAAGGATAGTATGGAAACCTAACACATTAGAAATTTCTGAAAATATATACACAATTGTTACCAAGTGAAACTTCCAGTACCAGGATTAGGTTACAACTAATTGAGTTGTTGGCTAACGGGGCCTCATGAATCCCCCCTGAACAGCACAGATTGTTGCTAAGTCTATAGCAAACTGACAGTAAGGCCCCATTGCTGAAGACAACTCCTACACAACAGGGAGATGTCAAGATGGTGCCTACATCTCAATGTGTCTGAGACTCGAAGGTACTCTACACTATCGAAAAGTCAGTGTAAGCGCCAAGCCAGCCACAAATCCTTTATCTACAGTGATGCTCTACCTGCAAGACAAGCTAGTGCAATGGTGGGACAAAGCTTGTTGGAGTAAATACTGAATTTGACTTACGGTCCACTCCACAAGACTGAACCCATACTAGGCACTGCTTAAATTACCAAGAACCTAAGTCTAGATATTCCAGGGATTTAGGGTAAAATCAAATGATACCAGTTTAGAAAGGAAAAAAAAGTGTAGTAATAAAATAACTCCTAATGATATTGAGCTATACTCATAGACCACTGCTTGTTCAACCAACATCAGGGAGCTTCCTCATGCAAAAGATGGGAATGCATAAAGAAACCCACAGACAGACATGATGCAAAGAGTGAGAGACCTTGGAACTGTCAATCCTAAATAGGACGTCACCATTAAATCACTTCTTTCAGATCTCAAGGGACCCCACAGAAGAAGAGGTGGAAAGAGTGGTGGAGCCAGAGGGGATGGAGAACATCAAGAGAACAAGGTCCTCTAAATTAACATGAGCAAAGCTCATACGAACTCAGAGACCGAAACAGCATGTACAGGGCTGATATGGGTCCCCACAAAGTCCTCTGTATTTATATTGTGGCTTCCAATTTAGTGTTTTTCCTCCTGAGTATGTAGATGAATGGGTCTCTGATTCCTGTAATTTCTCCTGAGTTCTTTTCCTTCTGTTTGATTGTCTTGCCCAGCTCCTTTTGTTATATATATTTTTAATGCTTTAATGAATGAAAGAAAACCTAGCCACTAGTTTAAAAGACAACTGAGCTGTCATTAATACCTGCTGAGAAAAGAAAGTCAGCTTTCTCCAGCAGAGTGACACTGGCTAAACCAACCATTCCAGAGCACCCCCCATATTCAGGAATACTTTGCAAATGTAGAATGGATTTCACAGGTTTTTTTTTTTTTTTTTTTTTTTTTTTTTTTTTTTTTTTTGGTTTTTCGAGACAGGGTTTCTCTGTGGCTTTGGAGCCTGTCCTGGAACTAGCTCTGTAGACCAGGCTGGTCTCGAACTCACAGAGATCCACCTGCCTCTGCCTCCCGAGTGCTGGGATTAAAGGCATGCGCCACCACCGCCCGGCTTCACAGGTTTTTTTTTTGTGTGTGTGTGTATGCTTTTATTTTGTTATAGTTTGGTGGGGGTTTTGTTTTGCTTTGTTCTTGGATGTTGTTTTATTTTATTTTCTTTATCTTGGGTGATTTTGTTATTGTATTGGATTTTTATTTATTTTTTGAGAAAGAACTTAAAGTTGGGTGGATATGAGGGATGAGAGGATCTGGAAGGATGTGGAGAAGGGGTAGAATATGATTAAAATATATTTAAATTAAAAAATTGGTCTAAGTAATAAATATGCTATAACACTTATTTCATCCTGTACAGAGTAAAACTGAAGATAATTTAACTCAAATAAGCAATGCAAGAAAATAATTGAGGGTGTAATATTTTCAATAGTTAAACGGGTGAATAAACACAACAAATCCTCATTCCATCACTTTTAACATGTTAAAGTCTTCTAAAACAGTCAAAAACTCAAAAATACACTAAATCTTAATTTATCTCCTTAAGAAGAGAGTTCCAGGACTAATTTCACAATGTTTTAAACTTGTTTTTATAAAATTTGCATATGTTAGAAGGAGCATGGTGAAGCAACACTTGATGCAGTGAATAATTAATAAGCCAATCCTTCTGTTAGTTTATGATGTGTAGACCAAGGATAAATTATAAATATAATTTTGATGATTAAGAAAACATTATTCAGAGGTATCAGCTCTGCATGGTCACATATTGTGAAATGGATATTTGAAATCCAGACTCTAAAACTGCTCACATGGTATGCCTGTCAGTCAGTGATCCCTTTCATGAGCCTTGCTTAGTTTTTTTATTGACTGCAATTTCCAGGGTGTCACAAACTTATAACAACAGAAACTGGTCCAACTACTGATGAATTTCAAATCTTTTGTTAAAATTCAATAACTCAAAATTAAAATGTACCCTTTCACCTCCAAATGGCATTCGGCAAAGCAGAAATTGTCTTGGGAATTTACAGTTAGCATGCACTTGTACCTGCTTTGGGATGGTCTCGAAGGCCAGTGTGGATTCTTTCTTCACTTTGGCATTCAGTTCAAAATACTTTCTTTCCTTGCAAGATCTAGCTTGCACAATGATTTCCTTCACGCAGACAACTTGGAAAATTTCTCTTGTTGTTGATACTGCTAAGTGAGTCATAACATAAAGGCATGCTCTTCCCCCCAGAATGTAATTAGCAGCTTCAACTTCCTCAGACTCACTATATCAGACATGGCAAAGAAATATAACAGATGCTCTTTAAGATTAAAACCTCGACAGTGAGTTCACGTAGTCCACTACCAGCCAGGCTTTCTTAGGCTCTCAGAGTGGAGGAAAGTCCCGTAGAGGTAATAGGTGTACATTCACCTGAGTGAATAAATCCATCAATTTAGGAAGATTAACCACCCAGAACCTGACTCAGTCTGCAATGCCCCGTGGGTGAAATCATAAAATAGACTTTTCTACATAATTGTACTCATCTTTTGTGAAACATTAACATGTAAATCATAAATATTTCCCCCCTCTATTTCAATTGTCATCCATGTTTCATATTAGGGCTTGAAATGAACATCATCTCTAATAAATTAATCCACATCATGATATATTCTCCATCAGCTCACAAAAACATCATGAACTGTTTGACGCTTCATCCTAACTCCAGAGAGAAGCCTAGGAAATGGATCCAACTGCAGGGTGCCGGTCACACTTTGTTCTTGCAAGAAGAGAAATATGCTTTTTTTTGTTGTTTTTGTTTTTACATTTTCTAAGTTATCTTCGGAGCAAAATTGCCTGCAGGTACAAATGGGTTTAGCTGCCCACGTCCATCTTGTGGTGTCACCTGCTAAGGTGAAGAGTCTGGAATCGCTCAGACACATTATGGATGGGTGGCCTTTTGTTTACGGCAGACAAAGCCCAAATCCTCAGGATTACTGGCAGATATCATATAACACACAAGATGGAGTTACTATTTTTCTCCTCTAAGACATATCGTGCCTCCCTTGGGCAGAGAAAAGAACACATAGCCAATCATAAGAAGACAGAACCCATTAAAGATTTATGCAAGCCTGAATTACTGAGCTTTAAACTATTTTCTTTTCTCCCCCTCCCCCTTTTTTCTTTAATAGAGAGCTGTTTCTTCCTGAGCAGCAGGCCGACATAGATAGTCTCACTAATAATCCTTGGCTTAAGCATGGGGCTCCTAAATGACTTGGATGAAGCACGAATACTGGGCTGTTTGATTCCCGTCCTCTTTGTTTCTGTTTTGAAGGCTCTGTCACCAAATGTCCCACTAAACGGGCGTTTATGTGGACTTGAGGTCTCGGTGTTTAAGTTGCCTTTTAAGCATAGTCAATGAAACAGCTTTGAAGCTGTTGAACTGTGCAAATGTTATATTAACATTTTCTCCCACAATTAAAGACATTTCCATGGTCTTGTTGAAATAGCGTTTGCAGAGGGAGGAAGGACACCAGAAGGGAAGGTACACACCGAACTGAAAAGGCAACCGTGTGCTCTATTTATTTAGTTTCTGAAATAAATCATCCCGACTTTCATTTACACTTCCCGAGGATGGTGGTTAAGAATAGACAAACAAAGGGAACTGTGAGGAATCACTTCCTTTCGCTGCTTCACATTAGACCTCTCCATTCCCACATTTCATTGGTTTGCTTAAGGAGACTTGGAAGACGCATCGGGTTCTCTAAATTTGCTAACTAATAACAAGGCCTCGGGAAGCTCATTCTAAAGACCTTAGACTCATAGGTGATGATTCAAAAATTATAAAACTACAAAGAGTTGTCCAGTTATAAGAAGAAAAGCAAATAAAGTAAATTAGACATTAATCCAAAGTCTTCCCAACTATCCATGTCTCTATCTAACAGAAATCATAACGTGTTCCCAAATTGAAAAGCGACTGGAATCGTTGCAGTAACTACATGTGTCGTTGCATGCATTCTGATGAATAGGTGAGGAAAGGAGCTATAATAACTTTAACTCTGAGGAAATATTTTATTAGTCTAATTTGGTACCTCTCTGCACACAGGGACATTGGTTACTGATTCATATCATCAGTAAAAAATTTCACATTGACATTACCGAATTTATTTTCTCTGAAGCTGAGTGATTATTATCTTAACATTAGTTATATTCCTTTTTTCTTTTTTTTATTGATTTTTATTGAACTCTACATTTTTTTCTGCTCCCCTCCCTGCCTCTCCCATCCCCCCTTCAACCCTCTCCATAAGGTCCCCATGCTCCCAATAGGGTTTTTGCTTTTTACTGGCTTCTATTCAATGACAGACATGTTTTTATCATACCTAAGTCATATAAAGGTGATGGAGGAAGGTCATTGGTTAAATAAAAAGAAACTGCTTGGCCCTCATTGGTTAGAAGATAGGTGGGAGGAGTAAACAGAACAGAACGCTGGGAGGAAGAGGAAGTGAGCTCGGACTCCACAGCTCTCCTCTCGGGAGCAGATGCCTCAGAGAGACGCCATGCTCCGCTCTCCCGGGGAGACGTGATTCAGCTCCAACCCAGGACGGACCTAGAATCTTCCCGGTAAGACCGGTGCTCACAGACTATTAGAGATGGGTTGATCGGGATATCAGAATTAGCCAGTAAGGGCTAGAGCTAAAGGGCCAAGCAGTGTTTAAATGAATACAGTTTGTGTGTTGTTATTTCAGGGCATAAGCTAGCCGAGCAGGCAGCCGGGGTGCTGGGAACGCAGCCCCGCCGCTCCTATTACTACATAAAGAACATACTCGTGATATAGACATTGCCCAGCAACTATGACTTCTCATCTGCTCTGTTGGTTGCTTTCTCTCCAACAATGCAGATATGTAGAGTGTTCGTAAGGACTGATTCTAAACACTTTGATATTGAACACACATTTATGAGGTTAGTAGCAGTAATCTTATATAAGTCTCTCAGTACACACTGTTAAATTTGGTTGCTAAGTTTAATAACGTAAGTTGCTATATAAATCGCTTCAATAGTAGTTTAGTTACCTAATTTCTTTCTGTTCTTAAAATTATGTTCTGGAAATTCTCAGTTACTTGACAGTCTCATGAACTCTTTAGCATAGATTTTATACCAATTTCCATTGAAAATGTTATTTTCTCTAGTATTTCTAATATGTTTTTTGCTTAACAATCCAAATGCTAGCTTCTATCATGGTACCATGTCTTTTCTGTGATGACATACAAAAATGTAAATGTGTCTGTGTACATGTATGTGCAGGTCTATATGCACAAGTGTGTGTGTGTGTGTGTGTGTGTGTGTGTGTGTGTGTGTGTACACATAAACGTTGATAGCAGGATATGTTTCTCTGTTATCCTCTCCATTAGTTTTTGAGACAAGGTTTCCTACTAAACCTAGCTTACCAATTTGGCTAGACTTGCTGGTCAGCAAATCTCAGAAAAGCTCCTTTTCCTGCTTCTGCAATGCTGGAACGACATGTGCCCACTGATGTATCCAGTTTCTAATGTGGGTGCTGGTAATCTGAACTCAGTTCTTCACACTTGTGTATAAGCCCTTTACAACTGAGTATGTCCTCGGTCTAAGAATAAAATCTCAATAAAAACTCAGTTCTCAGACTCTCTAAGAAATAGCATCATAGTTTCAGGACAAAAAGACAAAGACTATTATTAGAATAAATTTAACTATTTATAATGAATAAACCCATTAAATGAAATTTTCACAAGGTGTTAAGAGTAGAATTACATATGATAATGTTTTAAATTACATGCATACGTGTGTTACATATGTTAAATTTTACACATGTAAAATATTCCCTGTGATATTCATCACACAAACTAAAATCATAATTAATTTTTAAATAAAATATTATCATAAATTATATTAATTAATTCTCATAAAAGTTTGTTACACATGATACAAATTGCCCCAATAAAAACAGAATTAGGAGGTTGAGTTTATTTTAATCCAATAAATTGCAAATTTGGATATTCTCAAATTTTTTTCTTCTTAACAACTTTCCATAGACAATGTATCTGCTTAAAAAATAATTCTATTTGAAAATGTATTTTATCATTACAAAAATCAGGAAATTGGACTGGGAGATGTTAGCAAGCTCCAGAATTCCTTATTCATTTGTAAAAGTGGTTCTAGGAGCTCAAATTAATTTTTTTGATTATAATATAGTATTTAATATTAACTGAAATGACTTTTAAATATTTGAACTTCCAGAAAAAGTGAATTTTACAAACAAAAAGAAAATTCACAATACAAATGATTCAGAAGTGGGAAATGGAGTCTGAGGGAAGATGACCAATGTTATGAACATCAAGGATAGGAATTAGAAAAAATTTCCATGTTTTATAAGCTTACAGATTAGTTCTGTGTGACCAAAAGCATAGACTTTGTTGTTATTGTTGTTGCTGGAGAGATATCTCAGTGGGTAAAGCACCTGCCTTGCAACAAAGGAATCCTGAGTTCAATCCCAGCACTCACATAAAAAGCCAGATGCAATTACAGCTATGTAGTGATACAGAGACAGAAAGCTCTCCAGAGCTTGTTCTTCAGCCAACCTAGTCTAACTGGAGAGTCCCAGGTCTCAGTGAAAGACCCTGCCTCAAAATTAAAAGCAGATATTACCTAAAAATGACTCTGGAAGCTGACCTCCAAAGGTAAGCATACTCACATTCATACAAAAAGGCATAAACAGTTTAAAGCACACACACACACACACACACACCCACACACACACAGAGAGAGAGAGAGAGAGAGAGAGAGAGAGAGAGAACATAAATTTCTATGAATCTCAACTATTTTGAGAATGTCGTTATTCTGAAATAATAATAAATAGGCTGTAAGTAGAAAATATTGGTAAGAAGACAAAGAAATTTTTAATTTATTCAGTTTAAAAGTGAATAAATATAGAAACCTCATGTTTCTTTTCAGAAACTTGTAGAAATTCCTAACTCAATAATATTCTTTTTCTGTCACTTTCAAGACATACAAATAAAGGAGCTCTATATTAACAAAACACCATCCACTGACACACGAAAACAGAAGGGAAAATAACAACAACAACAAAATTATGTTTGACTCAGATTAACAATAGAAGATGCAGAAAGTGGTTGGATTCTGAATACAATTTGAAGTGTGGGTGTCCTGGCTGTTGTTCTATTGCTATGAAGAGACATTTGAACAAGGCACCTTACAAAAGAACACATTTAATTAAAGGCTTGCTTATAGTTTTGAAGGGTTAGGCCATTATCATGGTAAGAGCATAATGACAGGTAGTCAGACATGGTGAAAGAGCAGTAGCTAAGAGCTTACATCTTATACTCAAGTAGGAGGCAGAGAGAAAGAGAGCTAACTGGGAATGGTGCAGGCTTTTGAAACATCACAGCTCACCCCAAGTGACTTACATTCTTCAACAAGGCCACACCTCCTAATCCTTGCTGAACAGTCCACCAAGTGGGAACCAAACACTCAAATACATGATCCATTATCATTCAAACTACCATACTGGGTTATGGGGACTTCTTCACAAGCTGATCCTGTAATATTGGGGGCAACAAGGAGAATCGAAATAACTTCACGTACCTGTTTTTAACTGAATCCAAAAGAACAGAATCAAAATACAAAACATGGGGAAGGAAAAATATATGTAACTCACCAAGAACAGTATAGAGAGAGATGAGCAATAAGGTCAAAGAATAATTACTGGGTTATAGGACACTTATTTGTTCCTTGTAACCATGAATTGCTGGTTTTCTCAAGCAGGTAGCAATATTATAACTATAGAATGGTTTCTTGTTATTTATACACTTGTTTGAAATTACTGCATAACAAAAAGATGACATCTCATGCAACCTGCATTACGTTACATTTTACTAAATTAACCTGTATGTACAGGAATGAAGGTTGAACAAGAGATATGAATTTGCTCTTTTTCAATTATATGTGTTTTCTCTGTGTCTTTCACAGTGTTAGCTTCTAATGCATATTAGTTGCTTCTCTATTACTGTGATAAAACACTGTGACAAAGGCAACTTAGCATGTCAGAGACCAGCTTCAACAAGGATACCATTTACCAGGGTAGGTGCATGGGGATTAGGAAAGCACATAAAGAGAATGAAGATGCAGGTGAAAATAACAAACAGAAGCATAGAGTTCCAATGAATACTGAAAACCATCCACATTTGATTAACTTCCATTTGATTAATTACTCCAACCCTAAAAGATAAGAGTAAGCTTTAAAAAATTGCATTAACATGATACAAGGAAATGAAGAGAACTACATTCTTAATTAAACATTCTGTTGCCAGAACAAGACAAGTAGTGCTCACACCCTAGACCAAAACATTCTGTAGAGAAACCACTCCCTGGGTGGAATCCATAGTTTTCTCTCTAAGGGAGTAGGAACACAGTTGGATCCTTAGATTTTTGTTTGAAGTAGAAACAGATTTATTTCTTAATACCTGAAATACCAGGTCTGGAAATTAGCTATACCTGTTGGCAATGACCTTGAGAGAGCAGAACTCTCTGCTCTAAATCAAGGTGGGACCTTTGTTTGAAGTAGAAACGTACAATAACCTTGAAGAAACAGAAATAAGTTCCAACTGTGTGACCTTTAGCCAAGATAAAATGGTAGGTGTGGGCCCTCTCATTATATATAGAATAAAGAGTTTATTTGTAAGTTCATGGTTCTACAAGAGAGACCATGATGGTGGAGCAGAGGTGGCAGGCAGCTGAAATAAAATGATAACCCACATCTAGAAACACAAACATAAATTAGAGATGGCTAACGAATTTTCACCAGCCTTTTGAAACCCCAAAGCCCAACCCCCAATGACTCTTGCTTATAAGAATACTCAAAATATTTTTTCTGTCTATTTTTAAATATATAATACATTACTGTTAATTATAGTCCCTAATTGTGAAAGGTAACATGTACTTTTTTGACCTATCTGAGTAGAACTTGTAACCATTGACTAACCAGATCCCGTCCCTTTCCATGACACCCTCCTCAGCCTCTGGGAACAGCTATTGCACCCACGACTTTTGAGGGTGGGGTACAGTGTGACAGTAGTATCTCTTTTAAATCATGTGTAATAACCAAATGGGGTAATTAGCATTTTCAAAATGATGAGGTTGGATAGTTCTGAGTTTTATATAACATGGACCTTATATATCAACCAAATTACCATCAAAGTAGATGGATTAGTGATGTGGGAGTGATTTCTTATTAATAAAGAAACTGCCTAGACCCATTTGATAGGCCAACCCTTAGGTAGGCGGACAAAACAGAACAGATTGCTGGGAGAAAGAAGCTGAATCAGGAGTCGCCATGATTCTCCCACTCCAGGCAGACGCAGGTTAAGATTATTCCTGGTAAACCAGCTCGTGGGCTACACAGATTAATAGAAATGGGTTAGATCAATATGTAAGAGCTAGCCAATAAGAAACTGAAACTCGAAAAAAAAAAAAGAAAGAAAGAAACTGAAACTAATGGGTCAAGCAGTGTTTAAAAGAATACAGTTTCCGTGTAATTATTTCAGGTAAAGCTAGCCATGCGCGGGCTGCCGGGTGCCGGGGACATGCAGCCCGCCACTCTTTTTTCAACAGAGTGGCGCCCGACATGATGGACTAAATCCACTTAAAAACCTGAGAAGGTTTTAAAATAAGGGAAAGAGAATTTCACACAGATTTTGCTGCTTGTTGGTGGCATGCTGTAGAGAGATTTCCTGATTCAGCAACAGCAGCAGAAAAAAAGCTGCGTCATTTTAAAGTGTGGCTTCCTAGGACTGTGCCACCAGTGCAAACTCTGGCTTTAAAGCATTTCAATGGCTTTTATGGGACTGGATGTTTGTGTTCCCACTTGGGATAGGAAGGAGAGTGCTCTGAGACTGTGCCAATGGCTCAGCGCTCCCTGCCTGCACCTGGGCAGAAGGCAGAATCAGGCTTAGGCAGGCTGAAGAGCATGGCGGATTCCTGCTGCCATACAGAGAAGTGTTTTCAGACTCCGCAGTGCTCTGCGTGTCAGATTTTGCTATAACTTGGATGAAAAGAGTTTCTATGCTGCACGCTCAGTCTCAGAATTAAACTGCTGACTGCAGCACCAATGTGGACTTGCTGTGTGCCTGGAACTGTGCTCAGCTAGGTGAGGCAGGAGCAACTGCTCCTTGCTGAACTGTGCTGGTCCACAGGAACTACAGTAATTACTGTAATAACAGCGCAGTTAAGGTTTCAACTGGGCAGGACACAGACAGTACCGTATTACCTATACATGGTGCAACTTAAGTTTTTAAGAACTGCTTAACATTTTAAGAAATGCTCCTGGATAGTAAAAAAGTGTTACAGATTCACAATAAAACAGATTCAGACATAAAAGACCACACTGTTGGATGAATGTACGTAGGCTTGAGAGAGAGAAGAAAAAGAAAATATAGAGAATAAAATTAATGGTTTAAAAAAAAGGTAAAGTCTGTAAAGAGACAGAGTACAGATAGTTAAGAGATTAAAATAAATAAATAAATATAAACCACGTAAAAATGGAAAATTCACAGAGAGTCTGGATTATGTACATTGTGTTTTCTTTAAAATTTTTAACTGTGAAGGAGCTAAGTACAGAGAGACGTTTCATTACATGGGCTGCCAAGCTAAACCAGAATGGATATAAGGGTATTACGATTTCAAAATTTGGGTCTACGGATATGCTTTGGAGAGAGTCTTTTTTTGTTTTCACAGAGGACCAGACCCTGTGGATTGATTCTATCCCGATATGGTATGATAGACCACGACCTCCCGAAAAGTTGCTGTGAACACCCCTCAAAAAATTACTTCATTCAACTGCCAACTGAGATGAACCTGACACACAGGTTACACCCTAAACGATCTGATTAACAGCGCCCCCATTCAGCAGGAAGCAGTTTGGAGAGAAAAAACTGTGCCCATTTTCCCAAATATTGTTTATAAATGTTCTTTTACATTTAAAGGGGGATATGATATACGTATGAATAATTTGCATTGATATGATATAGATATGAATAATTTACATTGGTATGGATTTTAAGGTCAATTTTGTTATATATATATATGTATTTCTGATATTGATTAAGGTATTGTGATTGTGTAGTTCATTTAAAATGTAATGTATAATAGGAAATATAGGTTGTTAATGGATAATCATCAATAATAGTAAAGCTTGTAGTCATGTTAGTTAGATTTTCTAAATATATAGAGATATATTTCAATTAGATGGGCATTCTTCATATCTTTCAAAGGCTGCAGAATATGGCATTTAAAATATTTTAATAACTTAGAGTTTTTCATGACAATGAGACACTCTGCTCCTGGAAGCACCAATCTACTTCGAGAGGAAGATGGGTATCGAAGAGGATCCTTTGGAGTTTGATAGCCATTTGGGCAAGAAACTGCTCTTGCTTGGACTGTTGCATAAACTGGACAAAAAGAACCCACAGAGAGAGGACTGCTGAACTTGCCTAAAGGTGAGATGATCTTTCGGGGTTCCTGATTCATGAAAGAGTCTGCAAGACATTCTGCAGGACACAGCAGATAGTGACTGAACTGCCTTTGAAATTTTCTGCTTCATGGAAATGTCTGCTGGAAACTATGGGCCTGTAGGCCGAAGATGGATGCCGCAACTGTACAAAAGAACTTTGGGTGACTGTACAGGCAGCGAGATGTCTCTGTCATTTCTAGAGTTTTCTTATTTCTTGTTTACTTAGGTAATATTATATCCTTCTGGAGTCTTTGATGGAGTTGAAGAATGGATAGATAATCATAGTTTTCCTTAGTTATGATAAAGGATAAAAGAGATATAAATATTGTAACTGTAATTCTTGCGTCATATGTAATTTTACTATGTTAAAGTTAAAGCCTTTTTTGTCTAAACAGAAAAAGGGGAAATGATGTGGGAGTGATTGCTTATTAATAAAGAAACTGCCTACACCCATTTGATAGGCCAACCCTTAGGTAGGCGGACAAAACAGAACAGAATGCTGGGAAAAAGAAGCTGAATCGGGAGTCGCCATGATCCTCCCACTCCAGGCAGACACAGGTTAAGATCATTCCTGGTAAGCCAGCTCTTGGGCTACACAGATTAATAGAAATGGGTTAGATCAATATGTAAGAGCTAGCCAATAAGAAACTGAAACTAATGGGTCAGGCAGTGTTTAAAAGAATACAGTTTCCGTGTAATTATTTCGGGTAAAGCTAGCCATGCAGGTGGCCGGGTGCCGGGGACGCAGCCCGCCACTCTTATTTCAACAGATTAGAACTGAAAAGGGCATTATCATATTCTCTGGTGAGAATTCAGATTTCAGAGAAATGATTAAACTTCTGAAAACATTTTAAGCATTTAAGAAAGAAGTATCCAAGAACTTCCAAATCACCCAGTATATACTCAGATACTGGAGTTATGTCATTGGTAGATCATATATCTCCTTATCAGTCAAATTCTGAGCTAGCCTTGGTGTACATCTTTGTATCTGCCTAAAGACGTTTGGTAATTCTCAATTTCTCTGGTAGGCTACACTCTCCTCGCCAGTTCAAGAAAGGGTTACTTTACAGCCTCCCCTTAAACTGAAAGAAATGTTAATTTATGTATGAAATACTCAGATTGCTAAATCAATGTCACAAATTCACTTATGGTTCTTAGCAAAGCAGAACTCCAGTCAGTCTTGTACTTATCAGAACAAGAAGTGGGTCATAGAACGGTATAGCTCCCATCAGAGACCATAGTATTTGGTGAGAATATTTGTGAAGATACCCTATCCTAACAACATCATGCATTCTAATTTCTTTCTATGTATGTATGTATACATATGCAAATATACCCACACATATGTGCATACAAGCAGGGGAATTAAATCCCTATATGCAGTAGCAGAAAGCATTCAGAAACACATTTTTGTGTTCCTCATAAGCTGTCTGCCTCACCATATCAAATACAAGCAAAATTAAAATTTCATTAGTACTTTTTTTTTAATTTTTTTTTATTGCGAAAAGAAGAAAAAAAAAACATAAACAAAAAACAAGTTTCCACCTCCTCCCAGCCTCCCATTCCCCTTCCCCTCCTCCCACCCTTCTCCCCCTCCTCCCACCCTTCTCCCCCTCCCCCCACTCCTTCCCCCCCCCCTCCAGTCCACAGAGCAGTCCGGGTTCCCTGCCCTGTGGTAAGTCCTAGGTCCTCCCCCCTCCGTCCATATCTAGGAAGGTGAACATCCAAACTGGCTAGGCTCCCACAAAGCCAGCACATTAAGTAGGATCAAAACCCCCTGCCATTGTCCTTGGTGTCTCATCAGCCCTCATTGTTCGCCATGTTCAGAGAGTCCGGTTTTATCCCATGCTTTTTCGGTCACAGTCCAGCTGGCCTTGGTGAGCTCCCCGTAGATCAGCTCCACTGTCTCAGTGGGTGGATGCACGCCTCGTGGTCCCGAATTCTTTGCTCATGTTCTCCCTCCTTCTGCTCCTCCTTGGGACCTTGGGAGCTCAGTCCAGTGCTCCTGTGTGGGTCTCTGTCTCTATCTCTATCCATCACCAGATGAAGATTCTATGATGATATGCAAGATATTCGTCAGTATTGCTCTAGGATAGGGTCATTTCAGGTTCCCAATCCTCAGCTGCCCAAGGAACTAACTGGGAACCTCATCTTGGGCACTAGGGAGCCCCTCTAGGGTCAAGTCTCTTGCCCACCCTAAACTGGCTCCCTTAACTAAGAATTGTGGTTCCGTGCTCCCCTATCCACCTTTCCTTTATCCCAATTCTCCTGTTTCCCAGGTCCCCCCTCCTTCCCTTCTACCTTTTCTCTCCCCATCTCCCTTTACCCCCATCCCACCCCATCCCCAAGATCCCATTTTCTCCCCGGAAATTTGGTCTACTTCCCTTAGCCAAGAGGACAACTATACGTTTTTCCTTGGGTTCACCTTCTTACTTAGCTTCTTTAGGTTCACCTCTTGTAGACTCCGTGGTCCTTATTTATGGCTAGAAACCAATTATGAGTGAGTACATCCCATGTTCCTCTTTTTGGGTCTGGGACACCTCACTCAGGATAGTGTTTTCTATTTCCATCCATTTGCATGCAAAATTCGAGAAGTCATTGTTTTTTACCGCAGCGTAGTACTCTAGTGTGTATATATTCCATACTTTCTTCATCCATTCTTCCATTGAAGGGCATCTAGGTTGTTTCCAGGTTCTGGCTATTACAAATAATACTGCTATGAACATAGTTGAACAAATGCTTTTGTCATTTGATAAAGCATCTCTTGGGTATCTTAATTTCAGTTTGGGTGTTGATTTGAAATAATGTGTACTACATTGTGTGCTCAGACATTTATGTGCAGAGTGTGGATGTGTTCAATAATAAGCTGAACATGTAGCACTGCTGGTGAATAATTAAAAGTGCATTTTTGCACAGGATTGAGTTTACTAATTCTGTTTTCTTTTCATTTATGTAATTTTTTTCTTTAGAGAAACAGAACTTCTCTTGATCTAAAGAACAACCTCTTTTCTCATGGATCACCCTGTCACCAGCCCTCCTACTGCCCCCCTTTAGACTCCAGTTTCAGTTGAGAACTGGACTCTTTCTACATTATTCTCGCCCTCCTTAAGGCTCTGCTTTCCAGTGAGATTATCCGTCCTCTGTCTAAGATTTGACTCATTATTCAAGCTGAAATTTTGATACTATCTCAAGCTTAATTCCTCTAGATCGGGATAAGCAAACAAAATGAAAACCTCCTCTCTGAATTTCTCTAAAACATTCTATGCACAGGCGTTTCATTTGCAAAGTTACAGCTGTGTTTCCTCACTTGAACGATTCTAAGAAGTAACAATTCCAGCTTTAGAAATGTGCACAATGTTTCACTGAAACTTCAGCAAGTAGGGGGAGGCTTCTAGTTAGCAGACACATTTTTTTTTTTCCACAGTAAGTGCTCTCTTACCAGCTGTTCGGGTGGATCATACCACTCTTCCTGCCAAAAACAACATCTTCCGCCAGTGCCCTGCCCCTCCTCAGCTGTGGCACTCCAAAACAATGTTTGCTCCTCGTTAAAACACTGTGATGCCAACTGAGAGTCAGGCCACCCCACAGGCAGCTCAAACCAAACCAGAGAGAAGGGACACAAAATCTGATCCCGGTGACTACCACCGCAGAGGGCCTGTGGCCTAGCCTCCACATTCCACACAAGCTGTGAGTTAAGAGGAAACTCTGCTCAGGGCCCTGAGAGGTGGTCCTGACGATAATTGAGCTCTGTGGCCAGGAGGGCACAGGTTGCTGTTATGAGGTCCTCGAAAAATAAATAAAGCACAAAATTAAGCGGCTGAATCTCATAGAGACCAAGCAGCTGATGTGGTACTTGTACCACCTAAGCCAATAAAGTGGATCTCTGGCTCTGACCTATCTCCAAGGAATAAAAAGATTTTTACGACCAGATATGGCTCTTAACATAGATATTGGTAAATGACATTGGGTTATTGGCCTTGCCAGTAGTCTCCTGTGATGTGGAAAGGCCTGGTATAAGAAGTAAAAGAAACCCAGATTGCTTGAGGAGAAAGGATGACTTGGTCTTATCATGGCCCCAGGCAAGTTCACAGCCATGTGGGATTGATTCTGTACCTTCTCCACTCGCAGCAGAGGGACCTGGTTGTAGCCGAGAGAGCTTTCTTGCTTAATGCTCTGAGCTCACCGGGGTTACATTATCAGTAATTTCAATACACATCCAATTATAGAACACCTGTGTATGGGAATGAGCAAGACTAACGAGTACTTGGGGGTATTGAAGGGAAGAAGGGGGGTGTGATGTAAACTATGTCAATGAAAAATAAAAATACACTACTGTGTAAAAGGTCCATTCCTTTAGTCCAGTTCTTTGGTTTTTAGCACCACTCAGAAACTGACAAGAGTTCGGGAGAGCTTATTTAGGCTAAGGCTCAGTTTAAACACAACTAAATTGTTCTTCACTGAAAAATATAAGAAACCATATTTACCTTTCTAACAAATAACTGATTGTGTGAAAAGTGTAAGCAATTGTAAAGACATCCCATAAAGTTAAATGGTGAGGCCATATGAAATAGAGCAGGGAAGTTATGGTAAGAGATTATGAGTTGCACTGGAGAGAGCTTAGGAAGTCAAGAATACAATAAAAGTATCAGGAGTCGTTTGCTTGACGGTGTTGTACTGAAGAGCCGTGGTGCGTCTCACTATATGCAGTAGGATCTGGAATCGTACCATGTTTCTCGGTGGTAACACCACTCAACCAGTGTTCAGACTGTGAAGGGTTAACTCCTGTTTATTGGCTCAATCAATAGGCTGTGTACATAACAGATGAAAGAAAAGTGTTGGTAAGAATAGAAAGAGGAAAACATTACCATCAGGCCATTCTAGCCACTAGCGCATCCACGGCATGTTCTTATGATAACCTCGGTCATGAAGTAGCCAGCTGTATTGAATATAGGGAAAGACTGTAAGTTACTCACGTAGAAAGCAAGAAAACCTGTCAGTGATTTTATATACGTGTTTGTGTGTGCATGCATATATCCTAAAATAAACTAAAGCCGAACAGCATTATCGTTCATGATAAACATGTTGATTTGGTTTGAAACAATTTTTTACCCATTTAGTACTGAGTAAAGTCATTTACGTTTCTTCACAAATGACTAAAATTGTTGACATAATTTAAAAACTACATTCTAATATTTTCGTTCACAGGCAGACTGATTGCAATAATAAATTAACCATTGTGGAGCTTATTGTTTTTTATAGTGAGCAAAATAAAAAGTATGTTAATTTAGTCTATATTAAAGTGTTATTTCTGTGGTGTGTGAGGTAAAATAGTTTTATTTGAGTTGAAATAAATTATCTTACTAATTATCAAGACCTGAAGAATTTTTAAAACTCAACAAGAAATAAAATGGATTCATTGCCTTAACAAATCAAAAAATACGAGCACAGATTACATTGCATGGGAGAATGTAGGAAGGGTGACTCTGAATATTCTCAGCTTGCCAGATCTACGTCTCTTCTATCATCAGCTGCACACACAAACACCTTACAAATCATATTAGGATAACAGTCTGAATGCCAGATAGAGTTTAAAATTATGTATCTTACTTTAGTCTGATCTCATATGTTCTAAGTATTCATACAGACATTCATTCTGCATGTATGTAGACATGTGATGTGTGAGAAAGCTCACTGCTTTATTACCAATCTAAGACTAATGAACACTGGAGAAATGTTTGAAAGGAAGCAATGTATTTCTAGCTGTGTGTGTGCACATATGCTTGTGTGTATGCTTGTGGTTTGTACATATATATGGTGTCACTATCCTGAGTAAGACAAGATAAGCATAAGACTTAATAAGCATGGAGAAAGGCCTTTGTAAGATAATCCAATGAATGGAAAAATCATACCTTGCATCTCAGTTGTCACGAATAATGGAAATTAGGTTTTTATTAACCACCTAAATTCATAATCATATACCTGCCACCTAAATTCATAACCACATCACTACATTCATGCTAGCACATGTTTGGAAACATAAAGGAGAAAGATACCCGATGAGTTTAAACATCCCCACTACCTGCCAGTCACCAGTGATGGGCAGAATGTTTTCGTCAGTCATTATGGGTCGGATCTCCATGATTAAAACAGCAGGGCTCCTCAAGGGTATAAACTCCTGGTTCTCCACCTGCACACTTCCCCATGGACCTCATCACCCCTGACTCTAAACAATTCTGCAAAAGCAAGTTGATTTTAAATGAGACACAGAACTTAGCAATAAATGAACATGGAAGCCAGTTATGTTGATCAGCAGATAAAGCTAACATGGTATTTTATTTTTAAAAATTCAAGAAAAAAAATGCTTGCTTTGTTGTCTTATATAATAATCTATTATTAACTGACTGGAAAATGTTTTTAAGGCTAGAAAGAACTAGAATTATGTTCTTGGAAAATCAGTTGTCCTCACTGGAACAATAGCTGCATCCCAGTAGCCTGCAAAGTCCAATTTGACTTTTCAATGTTTTGGAGTCAATAAAATCCCAAAGGATTTGGGGTCAATTACACACCCAGTTGTTTAAATCCCGATTCATTTTAAGGAAAATCTAATTTGTGTGATCTGATTTATTTATACTTAGCTTATTACATAATATTTCAAAAATATTTCATGTTGAAGAAATCACCGTTATAAAAATGTTGAAATCTATGCTTTTCCAAAAGAGAAAGTTAAGGTAAAGCAAGTCACTGCCTTCAAGTTTTCAATAAGAACCGAGAGCTCAGGCTCTTTCGAGCTTCTACAAGAAACGAGTTTTTCAGAAACAGTCTGTCTTTCCCCGTCACGGCCAGATCTGGGAGGAACTTGTTCTCTCTACATACCCAGTCCTATTGAGAGGTCACCATGATTACAAACAGCACCCAGCAGTTGTTCTCACACAAGACAGCCCTCCTTGGTTAGGTCACTGCGAGAGCAATGGTTTGCAATGAGCAGCTCAGACATCTGTCTCTTTTCCGAATAATAGTAACTTCTGATACAAAGGGGACAGAATGTAGTCTTTCTGTTAATTTTCAAAAAAAAAAAAAAACATGTCAGAAAGAGTAGAACTTTCTCTCTCAAAACCAATCTGGAAATGAGTATCAGTCAATATTTTTATTCAAGTCTCTGATAGGATCTTATTTGTTCTTCTCAACGGAATGTGATATTGTAACCTATGTGAACCTTGTCTATACTGTGAATTGTAAAACTTAAACTTCAGTGTCTTTTACAGAAAACATAGAATAGCATTTGGTTGATAATTTAATTTAATTATCATTTAGGTTTTCTGGATTGTATATTGTTGAAAATGTAGAAAATCTTACATCATTTAATGCTTGTCTAATAGCACAAATGAGAAATAAGAAATATAAAATTAAAAACAGAATAAAAAGCTTTTAATTTATAATAAATCCTGTCTAAATGAAATATTTCATAAGGCTTGTTATTTCTTCACGCATATAAGGTAATGTTCATTTAATTTTATAGTAGTTAAGAGTTAACAGTTATTCCAGGAAAAGGATAATGGAAACATTTGAACAACATGGGTTTGAACTACATTTTAGCCACTTAATTGCAATGTAATCCAGGGCAACTTACTTAAGCTCTTTATACCTCTGATTCCAAATGTATAAAAATAAAGATGGTACTTATATCCAAGCATTGCTGTGGGAACTAAGTGAGTATAATTTATATACATATATACATACATATACAGACAGTCATATAAATACATATATGATAATTAGGGCAACATCATGTGTTTATGGATCTGTTCATAATATTTAATAAAAATGTTAAATATTTATTCACACACATTTATAACACATATAATACTTAAGACATTATATATATGTGCATGTGTCAGTTCATAATGTTTTTTAAAAGTGTCAGTTATAATTATTTACACACATATAAGTCTATAAAATACATATATAGTGCCTAGGACACCACATATGTGTCTGTGTGTATGTATCAGTTCATAATATTTAACAGAAAACATCAGTTGTATTTGTTTTGACACTTGACAATTGTTCTTTGCCTGTACATCCCCTCTGGTGATTGATGACAATGTCCTCCATAGGTTTTTATATTTGAACAACTAGCTCCCAGTTGGTACTGCTGTTGAATAAAGTTTAGAAGGTATGAGAAAAAGTCTACCTCCAATGGCATGCTTTTTTCCAAAAAAAGGGAGGAAGTGTGCCACTAGAGATAGACTTCCAGAGTTTAAAGACTCACACAATTTCTAACTGCTCTCTCTGCTTCACAGTGGAGCTTCAAAATGTGAGCTCTCATTGACCTGGTCCTGTCTCCCTGCCTATCACTTCATGACCAGTGGCAATGAAGGGACTCTTACCCTCTAGAACCATAAGCCAAAATAACTTCTCCTTCCATATGACAAACACCATATTAGTCACAGTGTTGTTTAACAGAAATGGAAAGTAACTAATACATCTCCGAATTCCATGGAAATATGGAAAGGCTTCTTTAAGCTTAGAAAAAAGCATGTTTACTTGATGTGCCTTAGTAATTAGGATTTTACGATCTAAAACACAAAATAGCAATAACAAGATTAAAAACAGGCTAGTTTTACGATGCTGACTTCCCAATCTAACTCAGGAGTTTCTCTACCACTTTCACCTTTGTATTCTAGACCTTTGCTTTACCTGAGCACCCACCTGGCTCACACCCTCCTCATTATCTTGCTACCATCCAAGTATCCTGGCCACATCTTGTAGGGCCCAGCCATGACAAGCTAAGTAGAGGCCTGAGCTTCAGATTACCCTAAGAGAATACCTGGTTCCAGGGAAGACCATAAACGGATACCACCCAGGCACCACCCAGGAATGGACCATCCAAGGGGATAGTACCTAACATTCCAAAGGAAATTTCTAACATTCCAACCATTATAGATAGAATCACCTGATGTCTCTAAATTCAGCATACACCTATCTCCTTTCACACAGACACCGTAGACATATGTCAGCCAATCAGGGGTCCTGATCCTTAGAAATCCATCAGCCCAACCTCTGCTTTGATAAAAAAAAAAATGTCCAAATTTGTACTTGAAAAAGACTTTTTGCTTTTACATCTGGGACATGGTCTCCTTGTTGGTTTTTGGGGGATTCTGTGATCTGGGCCCAACAATCTCTCTGGCTTGCAGTACTAGAATTCTCCATTTAGGACAGTGTCATCATTGTACTGTCATTGTTGTCGGTTTTCCCTAGTATTGCTTCCAAAGCCCTTCGGCTAGTTCTGATCTCCATATTCTCCTTCCTATAAATCCATCCAGTCTGTCTTTGGCCCTCAAACAGAGAGAGGTTTTCTGAGAGTGGAACACATTCTGATCATTCTGAAGTTTTCTGCTTGTTCCATATTTCTTCTCTAGGAGTATTCCCCCCTTTTATTATGTTTCCATGATAAATACTGGAGGGGCTTAAATGAGAATGACCCCCCATAGTCTCATATATTTGAGTGTATGCTAACCATTTGGTGGAACTGTTTAATAAGGATCAGGAGGTGTAACTTTATTGGAAGAGGTGCGTCACTGGGGGTGGGTTTGGAAGTTTCAAAAGCCCTTACCAGAATCCCCCCATGCCTGTGGGTAGAATATAAAGCTCTCAGCTCCATGCCTACCTATTTCCCTCTACAACAGTATGCAAACCTCCAATTAAATGCTTTCTTTTATAAGAGGTCCCTGATCATGGTGTCTTTTCACAGCACAGCTCTAAGCTACTGCTCCAGAATGCCTGTCTGCTTCTCACCACAATAAGTCATGAACTGGTCCCCTAAAACTACAAGCAAGCCCTGTTAAATACTTTCTGTTATAAAAGTTCCCTTGGTCATGGTGTCTCTTCACAGCAATAGAACAGTAGCTAAGACAAATACCAAGTTCTACCTATATAAATTGAAGTTGGCTATCTGACTGCATTGAATTCTGCTATCTAGGAATTAATAAATTACTATAACCTGCAATATGAGTACTAAAGATTCCACATAACACTTCATCTCAGATACATCATTGAAATTCCTGAACTAGACCATATCCTTCTTGATGCCTGAAATAACTCCCTTGTCATGCAAGCAATCTCTAGATACCCAGACATGCACCAGAATAATTTCCTATAAAATTAATTGATTAGTAACTAAAACTGTGTACATTGTAGAAATAACTTTAGAATCCTAGCTTTTAATTTTCATAGCTGTGAACAAAATTTAGAAGCATACTTCTCATAATCCTTTCTCTGGGCCTTAATAAATTACTGTTACACCCTAGCCTGCTTTTTGCTTTTGCTTTTATATACTAGTTTATTTTCTGTATACCCTAAGCCTGAACATGCTAACCTGTGTGTGATGGTTAGAATTGGTTGTACTTGATAGACTCTGGACACACCTAAAAAGAATGTCTCTAGATGGGTCAATGAAGACATTTCCTAGAAAAGGGAGAGGCTCTCCAAGAGTGGGAAGCATTTCTGGTGATGATAGCAAGATGAAGAAAAGGACCTGAGAGAAGAGTAGAGCTGTGTTCACCAACACTCCCTTATTTCTTGTTTATGAGCGCATCTACTCTGTTGCCACCAATGTTGCTGCCATGCCTCAGGAGTCAGTAGCCTGGACTATTCAGTGAGGACTGAAGAACAGCAACTCTGCAGGAATTTTTCATAACTTCTCCACTAGATTAAGACAGCTAAGGTGTCTGACACCGTGGACTTAGCAAATAGTGGGTATCCCATATCCAGTAACCCGACAGCCACACCTGGACAGCCCAGACTATACTGTGTAAGTTTAGCGAAACTGCTTTGTAATATATATTTATTCTATTGGGTCTCCTTCTCTAGTAAACCCCAATTAACGACACAGTGATTATTCATTAGTTCCAATATAATCTAAACAAACAGAAAAACACTCTTCCTTCCCCCTTATCCTCATAGTCCACACTAGTGAAAATAGAATCATTAAGCACTAATTTTTCTATTACTTGGGGTTATTATGAAGTCAAGAGGAGTTCAAATTATTATCAAAGAGAGAATCCAAATAGAAAATTAATGTCTTGCTACATACATGGTCAAATTATCTGCCCTCTCAGTGATCTACAAAATGTGAGGAAGTTTCCATGGCATCATTATCTTAGTGTTTGTGGATATTATGTTTGTTGATATAAAGATGGAAATCCTTTTTAATTTTTTTGTTTATATATGTTTTACCTGTGTGTTTGTCTAGGCACCATATGCACAATGCTCATGGAGGCCAGAAGAGAGTATCAGTTCCCCTAGGAATGAAGTTGTAGATGCCTATGTACTACCCGGTCAAGTCTGAGAATCAAACCCAGGTCCTCTGGATGGGGAGTGGAGGGATCCCTTAATGAATGTGTAAGATGTAGATGGTTTTTTAGAGAATGTCTGTCACTAACATATTCACTGCCATGTCAAGAACCTCAATACCACATACTCATGCAAGAGCAAAACCTTCCCTGCATTGAAGCTCAGAGGGATAGCAAAACTTTCCTCTGGTTCCAGTACCAGTGTTTATAAAAGCTATCGGGCACAGCTTCCTTCTCTAGGATGACTAAAGTCCGTGATTCTCCCCCATGGAGACCTCCCACCTAGATTAGCTAAACCTTACTCCTTATTCAGCTGAATACCATAAACCCATTAACAGCTGTATAAAATAAACTTGGCTCCTCAATTCAGATTAATAAAATAAATATGCTTTGAGTTTCAGCTGTAGCTCCATCAGATTAAACATATCCAATCACTTTTTCTATACATGGGCCTGTGGGTCTGTCCCTTCTTCATTTCATTGCTGTCCCTGAAGATGTGCAGAGCATAGCAACTGGAGGAGCAGTAACTGCTCGAAACCACTAAGCCCCCTGTCCCCAGTCTATCAAAATACTTCCTAAAATTCAAAATGAACTAACTTATAATTGACATTAGCTTGTGGTTTAAACATAATATTGAAATTATTGATAGTCAAAGGCTGCCTGGACCTGGCCATCTCTTCCACTTCTCAACCCATATACCATGGCCATGTAAGAAGTCCTTTTTGTCATCTTTCAATCTGGACTCCTTCCTGCCCAGGTGCTCAGCGCTATTTCCTGCTTCTCGAATATCATTTACCCTCAACAGTACTTATCCTAAGTCATATTTGTTTCTCAGATCAATCCTCACCATACCCTTCTCTGATCAGCTTTTTAATTTCTAGAGACTAAGAACTAAACTGCAATGCCATATTATATAAAATATTTATTGCTCTGTTAATATTTCAAACAGGCTTCCAATTTGTCTTATTAACAGTATAAATATATAACATTTGGAGGCCATATATCAATTTCTTTTAATTTAAGGAAATTAGTTCTGTCACTGATGCTGAATA
Organism: Microtus oregoni; assembly: GCF_018167655.1. Lineage (NCBI taxonomy): Eukaryota > Metazoa > Chordata > Mammalia > Rodentia > Cricetidae > Microtus > Microtus oregoni. The sequence goes on from NW_024543059.1 coordinate 75,843,928, forward strand.
ACATCTTTGGGAATGAAAACAATTGATTTTTTTTACATATTTTAATGGATTCCTATAGATATCTTAATATATTTATGAAATATATTAAAGAGTTATGATCCTCTAAATAGACCTGTTAGTCGCGAAGAATTAGAAGAGGTTATCAAAAACCTCCCTACCAAAAAAAGCCCAGGACCAGATGGTTTCAATGCAGAATTCTACCAGAACTTCCAAGAAGACCTAATACCTATACTTCTTAATGTATTTCACAATATAGAAACAGAAGAGGCATTGCCAAATTCCTTTTATGAAGCTACAGTTACTCTGATACCAAAACCACACAAAGACTCAACCAAGAAAGAGAATTATAGGCCAATCTCACTCATGAACATCGACGCAAAAATCCTCAACAATATACTGGCAAACTGAATCCAAGAACACATTAGAAAAATTATCCATTATGATCAAGTAGGCTTCATCCAAGAGATGCAGGGCTGGTTCAACATACGAAAATCTATCAATGTAATCCATCATATAAATAAACTGAAAGAAAAAACCATATGATCATTTCATTAGATGCTGAAAAAGCATTTGAGAAAATTCAACATCCCTTTATGATAAGAGTATTGGAGAGATTAGGGATACAAGGGTCATACCTAAATATAATAAAAGCTATATACAGCAAGCCGACAGCTAACATCAAATTAAACGGAGAGAAACTCAAAGCCATCCCACTAAACTCAGGAACACGACAAGGCTGTCCACTCTCGCCATACCTCTTCAATATAGTGCTTGAAGTTCTAGCAATAGCAATAAGACAACATAAGGGGATCAAGGGGATTCGAATTGGAAAGGAAGAAGTGAAACTTTCATTATTTGCAGATGATATGATAGTGTACATAAGCGACCCCCAAAACTCCACCAAAGAACTTTTACAGCTGATAAACACCTTTAGTAACGTGGCAGGAAACAAGATCAACTCCAAAAAATCAGTCGCCCTCTTATACACAAAGGATATGGAAGCAGAGAGGAAAATCAGAGAAGCTTCACCTTTCACGATAGCCACAAACAGCATAAAATATCTTGGGGTAACTCTAACCAAGGAAGTGAAAGATCTAATTGACAAGAACTATAAGGCATTGAAGAAAGAAATTGAGGAGGATACCAGAAAATGGAAGGACCTCCCTTACTCTTGGATTGGGAGGATCAACATAGTAAAAATGGCAATTCTACCAAAGGCAATTTATAGATTCAATGCAATCCCCATTAAGGTCCCATCAAAATTCTTCACAGATCTTGAGAGGACAATAATCAACTTTATATGGAAAAACAAAAAACCCAGGATACCCAAAACAATCCTATACAATAAAGGATCTTCTGGAGGCATTACCATCCCTGACTTCAAACTCTATTACAGAGCTACAGTGATGAAAACAGTGTGGTACTGGCATAAAAACAGAGAAGTCGACCAATGGAATTGTATAGAAGACCCGAATTTTAACCCACAAACCAATGATCACCTCATTTTCAATAAAGAAGCTGAAAGTATACAATGGAAGAAAGAAAGCATCTTCAACAAATGGTGCTGGCATAACTGGATGTCAACCTGTAGAAGAATGAAAATAGACCCATATCTATCACCGTGCACAAAACTCAAGTCCAAATGGATTAAAGACCTCAATATCAGTCAGAACACATTGAATCTGATAGAAGAGAAAGTGAGAAGTACCCTACAACAGATGGGCACAGGAGATGACTTCCTATGTATAACCCCAGCAGCACAGACATTCAGGGCAACATTGAATAAATGGGACCTACTAAAACTAAGAAGCTTCTGTAAAGCAAAGGACACTGTCACTAAAACAAAAAGGCAACCTACTGACTGGGAGAAGATCTTCACCAACCCCGCAACAGACAAAGGTCTGATCTCCAAAATATATAGAGAACTCAGGAAACTAGACTTTAAAATGCTAATTAACCCAATTAAAAATGGGGCACTGAACTGAACAGAGAATTCTCAGCAGAGGAAGTTCAAATGGCCAAAAGACACTTAAGGTCATGCTCAACCTCCTTAGCAATCAGGGAAATGCAAATCAAAACAACTTTGAGATATCATCTTTCACCTGTCAGAATGGCTAAAATAAAAAACTCCAATGATAGCCTTTGCTGGAGAGGCTGTGGAGGAAGGGGTACCCTCATCCATTGCTGGTGGGAATGCAATCTTGTGCAACCACTTTGGAAATCGGTGTTTTGGTTTCTCAGGAAATTCAGGATCAACCTACCCCTGGACCCAGCAATACCACTCCTGGGAATATACCCAAGAGATGCCCTATCATATGACAAGAGCATTTGTTCAACTATGTTCATAGCAGTATTATTTGTAATAGCCAGAACCTGGAAACAACCTAGATGCCCTTCAATGGAAGAATGGATGAAGAAAGTGTGGAATATCTACACATTAGAGTACTATGCTGCGGTAAAAAAACAATGACTTCTCGAATTTTGCATGCAAATGGATGGAAATAGAAAACACTATCCTGAGTGAGGTAACCCCGACCCAAAAAGATTAACATGGGATGTACTCACTCATAATTGGTTTCTAGCCATAAACAAGGGTCACGGAATCTACAATTACTGAACCTAAAGAAGCTGAGTAAGAAGTTGAACCCAAGGAAAAACATATAGTTATCCTCTTGGCTATGGGAAGTAGACAAAATTGCCGTGGAGAAAATTGGGATCTAGGGGGTGGGATGGGATGGGGGTATGGGGAGATGGGGAGAGAAAAGGGAGAAGGGGAGGATGGGGGGAACTTGGGGAGAAAGGATGATTGGGATAAAGGAAGGTTGGATAGGAGAGCACGGAAGCACAATTCTTAGTTAAGGGAGCCACCTTAGGGTTGGCAAGAGACTTGAACCTAGAGTGGCTCCCAGGAGCCCAAGGCTATGTCCCCAGTTAGTTCCTTGGGCAGCTGTGGATAGGGAACCTGAAATGACCCTTTCCTATAGCAATACTGACGAATATCTTGCTTATCACCATAGAACCTTCATCTGGAGATGGATGGAGATAGAGACAGAGACCCACACTGGAGCACTGGACTGAGCTCCCAAGGTTCCAATGAGGAGCAGAAGGAGGGAGAACATGAGCAAAGATGTCGGGACCACGAGGGGTGCACCCACCCACTGAGACAGTGGGACTGATCTATTGGGAGCTCACCAAGGCCAGCTGGACTGTGACTGAAAAAGCATGGGATAAAACCGGACTCTCTGAACATGGCGAACAATGAGGCCTGATGGGAAGCCAGGGACAATGGCACGGGGTTTTGATCCTACGTAATGTGATGGCTTTGTGGGAGCCTAGCCAATTTGGATGTTCACCTTCCTAGATATGGACGGAGGGGGGAGGACCTTGGACTTCCCACAGGGCAGGGAACCCTGACTGCTCTTTGGACTGGAGAGGGAGAGGGAGAGGAGTAGCGGGAGGGGGAGAAGGGTGGGAGGAGGGGGAGGGAAATGGGAGGCTGGGAAAAGGTGGAAACTTGTTTTTTTTTCCTTTTCTCAAAAAAAAATAAATTATTATTATAAAGAAAAAAAGAAAAAAAGAGTTATGATGCAAGATGTTACTAATTACTATACTATTTTGTGTCTAATTAAGTATTAATGTAACAAGGCAGAGGGGAGGAAGGAAGGATTAGATGAAGAGGCAGCAGAAAACTGGGGGGGGAAAGCAAGACTTAACGAGTATTCAACATGTTTCAATAACTCTAGTAAACTTACAGATTTAATAATTAAGTCCTCCTGTGTAGACAGAAGTTTCTGTCCCACCTGGTCCCGCATCCATTCCATTTCAAACACACAAAGGCTTATATTACATGTAAAAATAAAAATTATAATATATAATTATAAATTATAATTATCCTAGTAGCTCAGGCTTATTATTAGTTAGCTCTTACATCTTAAATTATCCCCTAATACTTATTTATGTTTAGCCACATGGCTTCGTGCCTTTTCTCTGTTTGACATTCTCACCTTGCTTCCTCTGGTGACTGACTCTCTGCCTTTCCTCTTCCTAGAATTCTCCTAGTTTGGTTGCCTCACCTATACTTCCTGCCTGGCTACTCACCAACCATCATTTTATTTTACTAATATGAGTGACAAATCTTTACAGTGCACAAGAGAATTATCCCACAGCACATCTGACTCATCACACAGACATTCTTAACAGTTCAGCCTCAGAAGAGAAAACTAAAGCTATCCGGAGCTAAACAATGTGCTCCAGATCAGACAGAACAAAAAATCAGCAACAATATAGCCACAGTAGACCTGCTCCCCACCAGGAATCTCATTGGCTGACACACCGTGTTTCTTAGCATCACACTCACTCAGAGGCATCAATACAATAGTCAGCAAATTATACTCCTCCCATCCAGAAACAACAGTTGTCCTTTGGGTTTGCCTAAGGCTCATTTAGAAGTTGAGGAACAGTAGGATTAATCACCATGACAGGAATGGTCAGGCTTCCCTCTGCCAAATCGACATGGATGGATCTGGGGTCTTGTTTTCATATAGTTCTGTCAATACTTTGGTGTTCCTTTTGCCTTGCTGTTTAATATCCGAACTCCAAAAAGAATGGTGTGGTGCCTCAGAACCTTTCAGATGTCCCCCTATGAATGAAGCAACCAGAACTCTTTCTCATAATCAGCCCTTAGAGCTTGGATCTTTCCAAATTCCTAGTCTTCTGAGACAGAATAATCTTATTTCATTCTAATTGCATAAGCAACTGATTTTATTAAATGCATAACTTTTTGCTCTATTAAAGAAATGAGATTTGAGTCAAATTCACTAATTCATGCATTTTCCTAACAAATAGTGTCAAGCAATGTCCATCAATGTCGCATTTGAGAGTATACATACTAAAGCATGTATCCCAGAGAGTGGTGCTAATATTGTCAAACATCTTTTCCAACTTGGGATGCAGTTATTCTTTGACAACAATTTTTTTCATCACATAGATATTTTTATAGCTTTCTTTCGGGTCTTAAAATAGTACCTGAGAAGTGCTGAGACTGAAAACTCTTGTGAATGTTTATGTGTCTTCATACTTATTTTTAAGGGAATACTTTATTTTTCATCCATTCCAACTATAATCTATATTTCTGTGAATATAAGTATAGGATGGGCTTTCAGGTTAAAAAAATGTCACTCAGCCACTGAAAATTAAATATGTATTCTCAAAGCACAATGTTTATCACTTTAAAGAGGAAAATCTGAAATGAAGGGTTGAGTCAAGATGAAATCATGTAAAAATTTACTATAGGAAAATTTGAGTGCTAATAGCACAAGCTAGAGGAAAATTCATTATCTATATACACATACATACACACATATATACCCTGCGGGCCTGTTCCCCTGAAAAGAAGTAGCAAGTGCCAACAGCTGATGATATGGCACTCACACACTTTCCCAGTTCTATATATACACTCATTCTCCTGCCTCCAGTTGCTCAGCTTAAGACAGGAACTGCTTCGAACAGCACTCGGACTGATATTAATTGTCATGCCCAGGGAAAGAAGCAATTTATCAGATAACTGGGTCCCAAGCCATACAGGGCCTGAGAGATTAAAATGATCACCTTGAATTGCACTCAGAAACTAAAAGGCAATCAGCACAGACAGCAGAGCACAGGTGGAACCTGCTCCATGGAGCCAATCTAGTTAAGCAAGTGGACCACACCATTTTCAGGGTCTAAAGCTTCCGAGTGGTCTCTGAAGTGTTGTTCCACACCAAGCTTGGAGGGTGAATTGAATACAAATTTTTCACGCATTTGAGGATTTCTCCTAGAAGAAATGACTTTTAAAGAGAAAACAAATGAAAAATCCTATGAAATTGACTCCAGAGAATTTATTAAAAACCAAAGGGCACCAGTAAAATGAAACATGCCACTAAGTTATGCGTAAGGGAGTTTGAAAACCTTCGGCACAGCAGTGAGTTGTGATATTCACACTCCTGTCTTAGACTGGAAAGTCGCTGGGGGCATTTTCTACTCCCACCCTGAGATTATAGTCACTTTTTTAACGTAGGATATACTATTTACTATGGCGATTGAAGTCAGAGCTAAACAAACTCATCTTTTAATGGAAGCGCGTGGAAAGGTTTCCACAGGGGCAGAGGGTCCTTCTAATATCTTGGGGTCAGTGTAAGAATCACACTGGACAAACACAAAACAGAATGGTTCATGGTTGAAGTATCAGGTTCGACGTCCTGAGACTCCTTTGGACATTTGGCTTGAACCCCCTTGTGGTTAGCACAGTCTATCTTCAGTACATAATCTCAATTTGTGCGATGAACTGTGTATCCCTTTAGGGTCTGCAGCTAACATCTCTCTGCCCGGTGTTGATGGCACAATGCAATCCCTAGATACCGGTGTCTGTCATTAACAACAGCACTTTGCAAGGGTGCTGATGTAGATGATCACATAGGAGACAGAGTACCAAAACACAAATTTCTAACTTTTGAGAATAAAAATGGGAAATGTAATTTTGAATATTGAAAACTATCAACACATCTTCACTTGTCTGTGATTCCTTCCTCTGTACTACTTAATATTAAAAGGCATATGTCATTTCTATAATCATTTCTGTTCAAGCCTTAAAAGAATGAAATAGTGTTTTAACCCACAATCAATGAAAGCAATAACAATCTACCATTAGTTTATAGTCCCCAAATGACAGGAAAAGATATGAAAGGAAATGGCTAACAGGGAAACAAGCTGGCTACTGTACTCCATTTTCTCTTCCAAGGAAAAGACCTGAAGTCACTGGTTACACTTTGGGAAGATAGTCACTGTCAACCCTAGATGAGGAACCTGTCAAATTTTCATCCCATGTGACAATCCCCAAGCTGCTCTGACCTCACAAAGAGTCATTGTTTGGAACCACCATCTCAATAGCACATTTATCTCGTTCTACATTGGAACTGAATTTCGCCAACTTGATGAATTAGATCTAAAACTTAAATTCTTCAAGTAGAGTTTAGATTAAAAATAAGCAATATAATATGTGTTCTTTTTCTTCCACTTCTCTATCAGGCTGGACTTTGGTGTTTTACCAGCTTCAGAACCGTGTACTCATTCCTTAACTTGTATTTATATAGGAGATCTGTCTATTTGTCTAGAAGACTTGAGCTATTTTATAATGCTTTCTTGACAAATGCTTGAACTTTCCAAGGGGGAAAAAACACAATTTCAGATAGGTCTTGTCTTATTGACTGAGAGCTAGCAAACAGAAATAAAAATATTGAGGGCCCTGTACACTTGAATAATCTTTAGGAAGAAAAAGAACTTATCTAGAGTGGAAAACTGTTAAGAGCCAGGCTTGCATAAAATACGCAGACTCATCTTAGTTCTACTTTTTCTTCCTCTCTTACATATTGCTATGTGGATTAAAATACTAAATCCAAAAACTACCAGGCTTTGATACTCCCATTCTCAGCTCGAGGATCCTTATTAAAGCTGTGGTGAAGGTGACAGGCTCTACTGTCACGTGACTTCTGAGAACTCCTGGGTCATGTGTTTTTAATAATTACTTTGCAGATGTTCAAGAAGAGCAAAACTTAGTCACCACTCCTTCATTTTCTAATGTCAAGAATCTGACATCTTTATTAATACTCTATCTCCCTACACTGCTTAGTCTTCCACTGGAGTTCACATATCATGTGGGATAAAAGGAGCCAGAGAGTGCAGAGAAAAGATGTGAAATGCCATCTTCTGGACAGGACGTGGTGAGTGCATTCATGAGCTCAGAGCAGCTGTGGGCTCCTGCACAAGGTCGAGCCAGCCAACATTCCAGCAAAGAAAGAGGTGCTCTCCAGGTTCCATCCCTGCTTGAGCATCTCCTGACCATGGATAGCTGCTGAGGAGTATCATTCACTTCGGAGGGTGTGATCACTGGTTGGGTTCTCATGCTCCAATGGATGGCCCATCCCTGTGTCTACATGGATGACACCCACAGAACTTAGTGGGTTAGCAGGAAAGATGAACGTGGGAAAGGGAATATAGGAAGTATATGGAGAGAGTTAAGAGGAGAACTGAGGGGGGATATTTATTTGTATGTCTATAAAATCCTGAACAATGAAGAAAAATTGTTTTTAAAATTCTGCTCAACATAAAATCACTTAACTATCTCCAAGATTATAAAGTATAATTTTGAGATAGAAGCTGGTTTAGCAAGTGGGAGGTTGGGTTCCATCACCAGTACTGGAATAATGATTAAGAACAACGGCCTGTTTTTAGAAGCACAGGCCCTGTTTGGGTAACATTTCCACTGATAGACTCTTTTCTTTATCTAAGTCTGGATAAAAAATAAGAATCATGAGAATTACCTATCTTTCCCATTATAAAATATTGTTCCTGGTCTTTTTCTTTTTTTTACATAATTTCCAGTCAGAAAATATAAACCTTACTCAGAAAGGTTATTTTTCTAGCATTTTATCAAGTGGTAGAGTGGGAAAAAATAATTTTATAATTAAACAAATTTAGACATTATACTTCTCCGTGACACCATTTTGGAAAATCTATATTTTCTTTTTGTCCCTTACTAAGTTGTGTTTGGTTTGTCAATTTATGCTTTATTTCATGTGTTAAAATAATTTTATAATGAACCAAATAAAATAAGGTATTAGTTTAAGTAAATATTGTAAAAGAGATAAGATCTAACCTCTGCACAGAGAACATTACAACACCGAGCCCATGTTTACAACATACATGTTTCCTGCAGAGTATTCTACGGACAGAAAGTAATTTCCCAAATTCATTAAAATACAGTCACAGTTAAAACAATGCACACAAAGCAAAAGAATCACAGAATTATTCACAAGTTCTCCATATTTGTCAAAGTCATACTAAGTAGACTCTTGTAATAGAAATAGGTTCTCTTAAACTTTATTACTTGGAAGATGCAACAGATTGAATAGAAGTGAGGAAGAGGTAAGAGATACATTTCTATTTATTCTTCTCTCAGACAATAAATCCTGTACACAGCCTCCCCTACCTACATTTCTCCCAGTCTCCTCAAATATCTCCTCTACACCCCAAATCCTCTGCTCCTCTGTTTCCCTTCAGAAAAGAGCAGGCCTCCCAAGGATATCAACCTAACACACATAACACTTTAAGATAAGACTAGGCACAATCCCTCACATCAAGACTGGGCGAGGCAACCTAGTAGGAGGAAAAGCATCCTAAGAGCAGGTCAAAGAATCAGAAACAGTCCCCTTAAAAAAAGTCAAGAAAATAAACAGTTGAAGGACACTAGAAAAACTGTTCAAGACTTGAAAATAAAAAAGAAGCAATAAAAGAAAACGCAAACTGTGGGAATTCTGGAAATGAAGAAGTGTAAGTGTACAGGAACTACAGACACAAGCATCACTAACAGAATACAAGAGATGGAAGAGGATTTTAAGATTTTTAAATAAAATCCTCAGCATCACTAGCTGTAAAAAATGCAAATCAAAATCACAGTGAAATTCCATCTCCCAATAAGACTGTCCATTATCAGAAAGTCAAAGGAGTAACAATGCTGGCAAAGAATGGAGAGGAGGGGTTCTTGTATATGGTTGTGATAATATACACAAAAATGGCCATCATTAAAAACCATGAAAAGATTCCTCAAAAGGCTAAGACCAGATTGCTTGCTTAGCACAGCTGTGCTGCTTCTAGGTGACTTCCCAAAGGACATGACACCAACCTCTCAAAACAGAGGTTTGTATACACATATCCAGTGCTGTGCTGTTTACAATAGTGCAAATTAATATGGTCCAAGTGTACCACAGCAGAATGTAGTGACGGTGGCTCACAGAAACCTGTCACACTGATTATAAGCAGAGAGTGACTGGAAGAGAGATGCCACCCTTAAAGATAAGGAGGTAGGGAGCTAATTACCATGGTCTGATATTGCACGAAATGTATGAGCCCTGATATATCACACAACATGCCCTATACACAATAATTTAAACAAACAAACAAACAAGGAGACTGTTTTTTTTTTAAAAAAAAAATATCAGCATCTGTGCTTCCTGGAGTTTCTGGTCCCTGTTCCTTTCTAGAGAAATACCTTGTCTCTGGGTATTTGTGTCAGAGTGTGGGTCAAAACAGACTCAAGAATTTCAAAGAGGAAATATTTCAGATATTTGCACCTTTTTTTTCAAACATTCAAAATATCATATTCTTTTCATAAATGTATGGTGAAACAAACAATGAATCTTTATTGAAGATTACATAAATATCAGGAGATAGTTTAATATAGAAAATAAACCCTTATAGTAATAAGGAATGTATTCTTTAACAAGCATATGTTGGTGAGGGCCTATTAGACGGTTCAGCAGTTAAAGGAGTCTGCTGCTAAGCCTAAAGACCTGGGCTCAAGTTCTGGAACACTAGAAGAGTGGTTCTCAACCTGTGGTTCGGTTGACCTCCCTGTGGGCGGTCGACTGACTTTCACAAGGGTTGTATATCAGATGCTTACATTATGATTCACAACAGCAACAAAACTATAGTTATGAATTTACAACAAAATAATTTTATGGTTGAGGGTCACCCCAACGTGAGGAACTTTCTAAAAGGATCACAGCATTAGGAAGTTTGAGAACCACTGCACTAAAAGGAGCTGACTTGAAAGTTGTCCTCTGACCTCCACACAGATGTCATGACATCTGTGCCTGCATGTACACACACACACACACACACACACACACACACACACATTTTCCTTTGATTTTTTTTTACCTTTATCAGAAAATAAAGAAAACTAAAATAATGTGTTAAAGGTGACCAGCTACTTTCTGTAAGCAACAACAACAAAATGTATCTGGAGGGAAAGTCAGCATGTCTGTAAAAGCAAACAGATGTTTGTGATTAATTCCTAGCTAACATCGCCCAGCTGGCTATGGATGATTTTTACGGAGGGAGAACATTATAGAATGCTGTGAGTTTGTATAAATCACGAGCACAGCAGTCATGAGCCTGGGGCAGAAGACCTACGCATCTCCTTTTAGGCAGTCTTCAAATCACACCACATAACAGGAGCACAGCCATTCCTCCGCAGCACAGTATCTGTTTCCAGTTTCCTCCTACATTTTGACGGGTGTCGTTAAGTGTCAGTCTGCATCCTGTTTCCCAGCGTTGTGACATACTGGACACACCTTCCACCAGGTGACTTTCATTAGTACACTTCATATTAGTGACACAAGCTTGTGAAAACATTATTTTTGCATTACTTCTTTTCTTTGGAAACACATTGTTGGTAGCTATTGAGATACATCAAAGTTTAAATATCAACTTTAACTATAAAGTTATTTGAACTAAATAATCTAAATAAAATTTTACCTCCTTATCTCCTTTTAAACTACAAATAGGGATATTTGGGTGAACTATGTAAGTGCAATAAAGAATCTGGATGCTTTCCTTGATGTTTTATCACAAGTATTTTTATCAAGACTTCATACTATTTGATTCCAAAAGTTATATACAACTAAACAAGTCAAATAAAGTATGGATTTTTAGCATATTGGTTATTAATTGTAATAGATTTGTGACAGTAATGCATTGAGGAACTGTGTAGAAAATATGTAGAAAATATCATATCAAATCTTATATAGATCAAAAGTAACTCTAAAATTAATAGTTTACCCTAAAGTTACTGAGCCATTCTTAAAGCCATGTGCTCAATTTTTCCAAAGCACCTCATGGACACTAGACTTTTTGCATGGCTTTTGATTATTTACTACTAGAGATTTAACATGTATTAATGACATCAAAACATGAATATTTAAGAGATTAATTAATAACTGGGAACCTTTCTCTTATTCAGCTATGATTCTTCACAGATCTGGAGAGGACAATAATCAACTTTATATGGAAAAACAAAAAACCCAGGATAGCCAAAACAATCCTATTCAATAAAGGATCTTCTGGAGGCATTACCATCCCTGACTTCAAACTCTATTACAGAGCTACAGTAATGAAAACAGTGTGGAACTGGCATAAAAACAGAGAAGTCGACCAATGGAATCATATAGAAGACCCGGATTTTAACCCACAAACCTATGAACACCTCATTTTTGATAAAGGAGCTAAAAGTATACAATGGAAGAAAGAAAGCATCTTCAACAAATGGTGCTGGCACAACTGGATGTCAACCTGTAGAATGAAAATAAACCCATATCTATCACCATGCACAAAACTCAAGTCCAAATGGATTAAAGACCTCAATATCAGCCCGAACACACTGAAAATGATAGAAGAGAAAGTGGGAAATACCCTACAGGAGATGGGCACAGGCGATCACTTCCTATGTATAACCCCAGCAACACAGACATTAAGGGCAACATTGAATAAATGGGACCTACTAAAACTGAGAAGCTTCTGTAAAGCAAAGGACACTGTCACTAAGACACAAAGGCAACCTACTGACTGGGAGAAGATCTTCATCAACCCCGCAACAGACAAAGGTCTGATCTCCAAAATATAGAGAGAACTCAAGAAACTAGACTTTAAAATGCTAATTAACCCAATTAAAAAATGGGGCACTGAACTGAACAGAGAATTCTCAACAGAAGAAGTTCAAATGGCCAAAAGACACTTAAGGTCATGCTCAACTTCCTTAGAAATCAGGGAAATGCAAATCAAAACAACTTTGAGATATCATCTTACACCTGTCAGAATGGCTAAAGTCAAAAACACCAAGGATAACCTTTGCTGGAGAGGCTGTGGAGGAAGGGGTACCCTCATCCATTGCTGGTGGGAATGCAATCTTGTGCAACCACTGTGGAAGTCAGTGTTTCGGTTTCTCAGGAAATTCAGGATCAACCTACCCCTGGACCCAGCAATACTACTCTTGGGAATATACCCAAGAGAGGCCCTATCATATGACAAAAGCATTTGTTCAACTATGTTCATAGCAGTATTATTTGTAATAGCCAGAACCTGGAAACAACCTAGATGCCCTTCAATGGAAGAATGGATGAAGAAAGTAAGGAATTGCTTTCAAATTCTTTTCCTCAGTTTATTATGGAGATGCTCATAAAACATACAACTCAAATAATGTTTATTAAGTAATCCACCCATTAGACTTTCATATTTGATCTCATATGCTCTGCCCATTCCAGCCATCTAGTAAGCCCTATAACATTTCTGCGCATTTCAATCAAACTCTAGATTCCTTGGAATTTATGATATATTCTTCACCATGTCTAGTCAGAGCTTACTATCTATATAATATCTACATTAAAATTAGATTCAGACCATGCTAAGATCCATGGCACAGACTGATGCCAGAGACCATGTGGATGTCCATAGTCTGAACTGTCACCAGAAACCATGTGAAAGTCCATGATCCTTGCTCCAGGTGATTGTAATGCGCAAGGAAGCTACTTTTGCAATGCTATCAATGACTGAGAAAAAGGGACACAGAAACCTTCTGTGACAACCCCTACCCTTCCCCCACAAAAAAAGTAATAGCCTAGACAGGACACCATCTAAGAAAACTCTTAAAAATTGTGCTAAAAATGCTGAAGTGTAGCTATCCACAACTGAGAACTTCTGGCAGGGAGACAGGTAGGGAAGGAATCAGTTTTCTTTAAGGGGCTGGATATTGGGAGTTTGACCATGCTCCACTGAGGATATGGGCTACACAAGTTGGCCTTGCTTTCCTCCTCCTCTATTTCTTTCCTTCCTCATCTTTTCATCTCCTTCTTCCCTTTCTTCTTCTTCTTTTTTCTTCCCTTCCTTCTCCTTTTACTTCTCCTTTTGGTTGGGGGCTCACAAGGATGGGGTGAAGCTGAGAGAACTTAGAAATGTAATCGGGTTGCAGGTTGTGAAACTTCCAAATATTCAATAAAAATACTATGTTAAAAAAGTATATTCAAAAATCATAATTAGGCGTACTTGAGGAAAGTATACAAATGGGTCACCAAAATCCCTCTCAACTCAAAAATCCCCCTCAAGTGCCCTTGTCCCAGAACATCTCTTGCACAGCTCCCCACATTGCCTCACCTCTATTTCACCACATCTCTGACGTGACTACCATTCTGAACATCCTACCATTACTTTCTTCTGCTTGTTCTGGATCTCTCCTGCCACCAAATGTATTTTTATTTTACTATATCATTCAATTTACCTTGCTAATTTTGTAGGAAAGGATTATATGACTTGGTAGATGGTGGCTTGATTTATGCATAATTAAGGCTTCTTAAACATTTTAGTGATATTGACTTTCTATTAAATCATGTTGTGCTTTGATACTATACCACACCCAATTTTGCTAGTATGTATGACCAATATTGGTTCTATGGTCAACACGGCTGAATAGACGACACAGATTGAAAAGATATATTATATAAATGAGGTTATCTATAATCATAAATGAGATCTTGATTGTTTATCACGTTTCTCTGAGTTCCCATGACTTTGCTGATTTCTTTTACACTTATACTTTTCACTGTTAAAGGATATTTTAAGTTTTGCCAAGCTCTTTAGTCTACTATTTTACAAAAGTTGTCTTAGTTTGCTTTCTATTTCTATGATAAAGACGACAAGCGAAAACAACCTGGGGAGGAAAGGGCTTATTAGGTTTATATATACTGTCACAGGCCATGAAGAGAGGGAAACCAAGACAGGAACTTAATGCAGGAACATGAAGTCAGAAACTGAAGCAGAGGCTATGGAAAAACACTGCTTACTTGTTTCTTCCTCATGACTTGCTCATCCTGCTTTCAATCCAGGACCAGCTGCCCAGGGATGATACACGTATCCATCCCCTTTTCCCGTGGGCTGGGCTCTTCCACACCAATCACTATCAAGAAAATGCTGCCACAGATGTGCTTATGGGCCAATCGGATAGAGCCATTTTGTCAATTGAGGTTTCTCTACCCAAATAACACCAGCTTGATTACTCTTGACAAAAAATAACTCAAAATAGCCTTAGGAGGTCCCTGAAACTGACCAGACTTACTAGAGTCTTCCATTAAGTCTAGAGTGTGCAATTAAGCTGAGAGTCCCTCTAAGACAAACAGAGCTGAGCTTCAAAGAAGATTACCTGTAGCATGAATTCTAATTGATCTTAATAATAAAAACCTGGAGTTAGATAGAGACGTTAATGCTGAAAGATCAGGCAATGCTGAAAACAGAGTAGCCAGCCACTACTTCTTAACTCTACTGAATCCTTAGACCAAAGGGGCAATCCTGTCCGTACAAATCCTCAGACTGAATGAACTTCTGTCTCCTCCATATGCTCAGCTATATGATTCCTGTCTCCACCTCCCAAGTGCTGGGATCAAAGGTGTGAGCTCTGTTTCTCTTTTAGACTGATTCAGAATCACGTAGCCCAGCGTGGCCTTGAGCTCACAGTCAGCTGTCTGTCTCCCAAGTGCTGGGATTAAAGGTGTGTGCCACCACGGCCTGGCCTCTATGGCTAACTACTGTGACTAGCTCCGCACCCTGATCTTCAGGCAAGCTTTATTTGCTACAGCACAAACACAATATTACCACGATTGTCAAGGGAGCCAAGCTGAAAAGAAGACTGAGACAAAACTAGCTGCCTAAAAGAAGCAGAAAGCAGACCAAGTTGTCCTGAAGAGGTTTAGACCAACTGAGGCACCTGGAAAGGAAACTCCCCAACCTGTTCAACAACCTGTAGTCTGTGCAGTTTCATTCAGGTTCCGAGAAACATGAGCTGTCGCCTATGCAGGGTCCTTTGTGACACAGCTTTCTTTGAGTCATTTCTGTTCCTGTAAGTAACTCCTTACCTGTTTTACTGTATCTAAACCCAATAAAACCCATTGGTTCACCAAGCTAGATTTGGAGGTATCTGTAGTTTTAACCTATTGTAGGTTCCCAATCTGGGGAGACTAGACATGCATATTTTTAATCTCCCCTGCAAAGGTTTTTGACACACAACAAGCATATGTAAACAGTGTCACACATACACAAAGAGACTTAAGAACAACAACAAAAATATCACACTAAAGGAAACAATACGCAGAGTAAAAAGAATGGGAAGAAGTCTTCCAACCTTAAATCAAACAGAGATTCGTTCCTATCTAGACTATAGGGAGAAATTGAAAAAAAAAATGTCAAGCACAAAAACTAAATCATTCAAATCAAACATGGACCAATGAACTGAGTGGAGAATTCTCAAAGAAAGAAATACAAATGGCCAAGAAATATTTGAAATGGTGTTCAGCACCCTTTCCTGCCAGAGAAATGCACATGAGAGCCACTCCGAGATTTCCTCTCACCCTAACTTAGTGGCTTTTTTCAAGAAAATGAAGGCTGATGAGGACGTGTTGAGGGAACCTTAAACATCACTGTCAGTAATGCAAACTGGCATAGCCACTGTGGAAGTCAGTGTGAGGGTGCAAAAACTAAAATTAGAACTACCATGTGACCCAGCAAAACCACCCATAGGCATGTTCAAAGGACTCCAGTTCAGCATACCACAGATACACAGTGTGTATTCATATTTATTAACAATATCCAAGAGCCGGGCGATGGTGGCGCACGCCTTTAATCCCAGCACTCGGGAGGCAGAGGTAGGCGGATCTCTGTGAGTTCGAGACCAGCCTGGTCTACAGAGCTAGTTCCAGGACAGGCTCCAAAGCCACAGAGAAACCCTGTCTCGAAAAACCAAAAAAAAAAAAAAAAAAAAAAAAAAAAATATCCAAAATAGCTGAGAAATGAAACTGATCTTGACATCTATCAATAGATAAATAAATAAAGAGAATGTGGTACATACACGCAGTGGGTATCTTCCAGCTGTAAAGAAAATAAAATCATGATGTCTTCAGGAAAATGCAATCAACTGGAGGTAACTATGTTCTACAAAATAAGTCAGACTCAGATAATACATTTTCCTGTTACTCTCAGATTCTAGATATAAATCAGAGGAGTGTGTGTGTGTGTGTGTGTGTGTGTGTGCCTAAAAAATCTCAAGGTAAAATGTGTCTCTTTGTATGATGAAAACTTTCACAAACTTTTATTTTTTAGCTGCCAGATCTGAGCATGTAATAGGCTGTCTCTCCTTGTCATTCTACCAGTTGTTGACTTACGTATTTTAAGACTGTATTATTAGGTGTCTAAAGTTAATAATAGTTGCGACTTTATTATAGCCTGTTTTTACCTAGATATTTTCAAATATCATATTATTTGTCTTCCTTGTGATATTAACTTCAAATGTTTGTCTTATTGAAACAACTATAAATTCAAGAAAAACAGTGTCATCAAGTACATTTACTGAGGTTTCTAGATCCCTTCTCTGATCACCTATTGCTACATAACCAATCACCTCAAGAAATGTTCTTGAAACAGACTACATAATTGTTTCATTTCCCAGCATGTCTGCTGGATGTCTGCATAGATGAAAATTCCAAAAGAATTTCAACAGTGGCTACTCAAGCAACTGGTCTCCTGTTAAGAAATCAGCTGAAGTGTTGACTAAGGGTGTCCTCATTCTTGATTCCATTCTCTTCACATGAAATTTTGGGTTCTCTTAGGTATAGTAACTTGACTCTTATAGGAACCTTTCCATAGGAGATAAGTGAAGGCTTTACCATCTCTCAATGTATCAGGCCCACCCAAGGTCCCAGATCAACACCATCAGTGTTCAAAGTTAGTCTCCAGATCAGGCAAGACTGAAGAGAAAGGAAAACCAGCTTTGTGTGATGGGTAGTGTGACTTTCGCATACAGAAGGAAGAATAGTGAGGAACCCCCACTAGGGACTATAAAATATATTTTTCCATTGACAACTATACAAGGTTTTGTCTTGTCTGGAGAACCTTCATAATCCAAACTACTTGTAGCTATTTATGGCTTGTGTAATTTCCAAAATAAATTTAAAGATATTAATTTATGTCTTGAGCACACCCAACATATACAGGCTGATAGGAGGGATGGCAGGGCTTTTTTCCAAAACTTTTTGTTCATAACACACACATCCCTCTCTCTTTCTTGCTTTCATTCCTAATCTAGTTTATTAGTTATTATTTTGGAAGTTTCCTTTAAGTATCTAAGGGCTTTAACTCTGTTTATAATTAAGAGTGAGCAGAGTCCAAGGGGATTCCTATATAAAAATGACATAGTGGCATTATGGTTGCTTACACTCATTTATAAGTTAGTAAGAGACCTGATGGAGGGGACTTCCCACAGGGCAGGGGGGTACCCTGATTTCTCTTAGGACTAGAGAGGGAGGGGGAGGGGGAGGGGGAGGAAAATGGGAGAAGGTGGAAATTTTTAATAAATAAATAAAGGATATGATAATTATTTGCAATATATTACTTTAAATTATCTTGAAGTATTTCTAGGAATTGAGTAGGTATATAGAAAGAGAGGAGAGCCAAGGGGTGAAATTATAGAACAAGAACACATATGCATGTATGAAAATGTTACTATAAATTCCATTAATCAAAGCAATGTGTTAATAATCATAACTAAAATTTTTATTGGCTTTATTCCCATATAGGTATATCAAGTAGATTTATAGGGTCATGAATCTATGTAAAATTTGAAAAAAATAACCAAGAATTTAATTATTTGGGAATCCTCTTTCATGCATATTCCTCCAAGCTGTAATGCAGCAATTTATAGTCCCTTAATTCTGGAACCCTGTTTACACTCAGGGGACTGTGAAATCAGCTATGACCTCTCTAATTTGACAGAAAATTTTACATGACTTCTTAATCGCATATGTCTCAAGATTTTGCATTCTTCAACATCTTGAAAAAATGATCTTCAACAATAATTTTTATTCAAAGCAAACCACACATGTAATCTAAATTTGCTGGAATAAAATTATGGCTTAAAAAATTAAAAATAAATAAATAAATAAAAGTTAGTAAGAAAAATAAATGTTCTTTTCAAGAATCTCTGTAGGAGAGAGTTGAAGTTATTATATGTTGATGAGCCCTGCAATGGGCTCCTGGCATCCATTTGCCCAGACTTGTCACAGAGGTGTTCCACTGCCCTGGATGGCTGACAGACTACATTGAGGCTCCTGATTCACCCTCTCCCTTCCAAACATCAGCTGGGATTTTGAATGAACTGGCCTGATTCTGAGCTCAGAAAACAGGAGGATTTTGAAGACCAGTTCACTCAAGAAACAGATAAGACTGAATTAAGATATATCTTACTACTGATGTACAAATTGATCTAGTTTATTAAATATTCATTTCATTTTAAATGCTTTAATTTTCTCAAATTATAAAAATGCACTCTTTTAGCATACTCTTCATATAAAAAAACACATTTACTTGACATAATTCAGGACAAATTTTATAGTCCAAATGATTATTTATACATTTCAAGATTTATTATTTAAAACATTTAGGATCAATGAAAGCTAATTTTCACATGTTTTATTACATCTGAACAAAATCATTTTTCCAACTCATATCCAATATTAACAGCTATGGCTTGCCTGTGAGTTGAGGAAGTCTCCCAGAAACTGTGTGTTAAGATTTTCCACTGGGAAATATTAAGAAACTGAAAACACAATATAACTGATATTTGATGTGTGTCTTATAGGAGGCAAATAAAATTAGATAATTTCATGATACTTTCAGCAAGAATGCCTTCAATACACAGGACCTCTAAATTTTGGATCTCCAGAACTTTAAGGAACAATAACCCCTTTTTATTTATAAAGTTACCTACCTTCTGGTAGTTTGTTTCAGTACTTAAAAAAAATACTGCTGTACTAACTTGATCCTAAATCATAGGTATCATGCAGATGAATCATAGGTATCACACAGAATGAATCATAAGTATCATGCAGACTAAATCTTTCATCCAGTCCACTGGGCTAGAATGTATGTTTCTACTGAAGTAACATACTTTATGTCTATCTTACAGATGAGATAACTCATAGTCATATATACTTAATTTCTGGCAAGACCAAAATAGTGACTTTGTGTCTACCTCCTCCAGAAGAAATGGATGATTTTTTTTATTTAGAATATTTGAGAACTTGATAGGAGTGGTATATTACATTGTTTCCACTCTTTTATCCCTGTTGTCTTGGCCCTCTGCTTTTTCTTGAATTCATTGCCTCTTCTTTTAAAATGAGTATTCTTACATATATTTGCACACGTGGGTATGTAAATATAATATTGGACCTTATTTACTGCTGCAGGTATATATATGTATATACATATATATGGGTGTGTGTGTGACTAAGGATTGTCAACATACAAGGAAAATTGTCTCTGGAGAAGACTTTTTCTTACAATCTTTCCACCCCCTTTTCTTTAATGTTCCCTGTGCCTTAGATGTATGGTTACAGTGTAGATGGATCAACCAGAGTTGGACACGGGATAGTCAGTTGCTTTCTGCATTTTGACCGTTGTAGCTTTCTGTAATGGGCTTGTCTTCTGCCAGAAGAAGCTCCTTTGACAAGGGGTAAGAACTACAATTACATGTGAGTGAGATGGTATGTATTTAGGGTTTGCATTATCACAAATAGAGGAATATTGTAGCTTTATAATGAATAGAGCCAAAGGAAAGCATCTGTAAATTAGACACAAGAAAGAGAGTGCCTTGGTCTATTCAAGCTGCTTCTAAGTGACAAAAAGAAATCCCTTACTGTTCTGAAGGCTGGAAAGTACAGATGACACAGCAGGCTGGTGTCTACTAAAGGCTATTTTTTTCCCACCCACAACACCCCCGTCCTTTATGCTCATATACTGGGAGCAGTGACCAGCTCTCTGGGTGTCTTTAGGGGCCACTAATCCTGTTCATCGATGACTCACCAATGAAACCATCAGTGGCGGCCAGGCTTGGATATGAATTTTGAGGAAACATAAGAATTCAGACAGGGTTATTAAGAGTCCCATTGTACCAAAGTCAGAAAGTCCTGGTTGCCTACAGTGACTGTGGACTTTGGATGTCCTCATCAGTTAAAACTCTTCCAGGAAATTCCCTCCTTCTACTTATTTCACCCCGTTCCCAGAAACTTGCTTCATCCGCGGTTGGCTACCACTCTCTTCCTTGTCAGGGTAGAACCCACTCAAGGCCTAGTCAGTATGTGACATTCAGTTGCTTATTGCACAGGTATGAGTCCGTATCAGTTGTTCTGAAAGTGACATACTGAGGTTAATTTCGTCTTTCATTTACAGTTCGCCTATTCCAATGGATATCACAGCACAGGGTAAGAATGGTATCCAGGTATGACTCCCAAGAGCACCGCCAACGACTGACATGGCATTATTTCAGATGAATATAGGCAAGACGGTTTGCAAGCTTCCATCTTGGAAAGAAAAATCTTATTTTGTTTTCATTTTCTAAGGGGAATATTGCTTTTGTTACATTTAGTAGAAAAAAAAATACACGGTACTTATGCTTAAACTCCACTTTTAGACGAACTAAATCCACGCTCATGAGAGAGGTTTTGTAAAACATGTATTTAAACTAGCAGGTGCTGCTTCTTCCACAGTAATGCCAGCATCCCAATTCTTTCAGGATAGAGAGAAAACCAGGACTGACTTTTCCTTTCTCCGTGTGGCAAATGTTCCCAGTCAAGCTGTTTTAAAGTAGAAGTAGCTCTTAAATCTAGGCATCTTTTGTGCAGTAAGGTCTACAGAGCTAGTTCCAGGACAGGCTACAAAGCCACAGAGAAACCCTGTCTCGAAAAACCAAAAAAAAAAAAAAAAAAAAAGAAAAAAAAAAGAAAAAAAAAGAAATACTGTTTTGTCACAGTGACACAAGAAACAACGTTTTAAAATGGTGTCTTTTTACTTTATCTTCACTAGAATTATTGATGCTTTTAACTCTAAAGTTTTAATCGATGCTTCATTTTCCATCAATTACTTTCTTTTAAAAAAATCTCAGCACTTGATAGTGAATAGCCCAAGCCTTACATCCGGACACTCATTTTGTTTTTCTCTAAACTATCAGTCTTGTAAAGAAATTGGCACTCTGGATGTGACCGCTGGTGAGGTAGAGAATTCCCCCTTACTGTTCTAAGAACAGTGTAGCCCATCTGCAAAAACAAACACTGTGCTGTAATTTATCAATTGCCCAACAAAAACTTAGTGTTAAAGTTTGTTTCTAAAACGATAGTGAAAAGGAGAAATACAAAGGGAGGATAATCATCTAGGTAAAAGGACGGGAAAGACTCAAAGTATATTTCTATGGAATAAGTACCTTTGTGTGTATGGTTTCTGATGTTAAAAATGACAAGCATTTGGAATGCAGAAATCTTAATGTCATAAATCTTTTCAGCTAGACAGATAAAGAGCAAGACAAACACTACTAATAGATATGTTGAAATAAATATTTATTCTCCATATTTTTTTTCCAAAAATCCATACAGGTAGGATATACTTTGAGCTGATTGTGGGAAATTTTAAAGCATGGGGCTCTGCTTTTCTTTGCTTTCATCTCATTAAGGCATCAATTCCAGTATGAAATACCAAGCACTGCATTATATCTCACGAATGTCCCAGATCTTGCATCAGGTGCCTTTAATAGAAAGAAAAATAAGTGTTTGCTGATCAGGTAGAGAAGAAGAAAATAATATAAATTATATATTTTCTCATCAACTATGGGCAGTCAGTATTTTATGAATGGTTTCCATACCAAGTTCTGAATAATTAAGGATGCTTATGTTTATGAATGATCCTCCCACCCTGTATTTACAGACTATTCTCTTAACCTTTAGTTAGGAATATTCAAGCCAAAATTCCTGTCTCGAGTTATAGTATTGTTTGGGTCACCAGGTTAAAACAAATTTCATTTTGTAGACATCAGAGACTAATATTGGTGCTCCCTTTCTCTATTAACTACTCCTGTATCAAAAAGATCAAGATACACATGCATAGTTTGTAATCAAATGAATGAAACTAAAATAAATGTTGTTAATAATACTAAAAATAAAATGGAGTTATTTATTATAATTAAATTTTCCTATGTTAGCTTTCTGTATTGGTATGAATGTCCTGTATCATTTGAGTTTCCTATCTTGAATAAAAAAGATTAATTGTATCATGGTAACTTGAATTTTCTCATTAATCTGAGAACATACCACTTATGCATTACTTTTTTAATTTTGTAAAGTTAGATACAAATATATCACACTACTGAGGAAATTTCTTAGGATTTGAGGGGCTATTAGGAGTAATTTGCTTTAAAAAAAAAAGAGTCTGTGAAAGTGACTTGATACAAGAATGTGGAGTGATGTGGAAAACCTGTCTTGATACGTTGGAAAATCCAGATATGCCATATACCACATGCCAAAACATCTCCACCCATGGGATGTTGACAACTGTGGATCAAGTTTTTGAAAACAGCTGAAAACCAGCCAGAGCATATATTGAATCCTTAGAACTGGGTCATGCAGCATCTTGAACTTAATTCTTCCCCGATTCTTCTGATCTTGAGTCTTACAATGACATCGTAGTGTGTTATAAATAGACTACTCACCAAAGCAAATGATTTCAAACTGAAGTGAGTTTACCTGATGCTCTTCCCTCTACTCTTGTAATGACTGTAGTTGCTTCAGGTTTTCATTTGCAAACACTGAGAGACTGAAGTCACAATATGCATTATTCAACAGCTGTTTAGTATTATGGTTTTACAGCACGATGATAATTTAATAGCCCTGTTCAAATGTCCAAGTCCAGTGGACTCTTTCACTATAATGTTGCAGTCACAGTCTATGTAAAAATATGTCTTGATGGCTTAGTGGGAATGGAACTTGCTTCCAATCCTGAGGACTTGAGTTCAATGCCCAGAACACACATAATGGAAGTAGAGAACTTTCTGTCACAATTTTTCCTCTGACTTATACTCATTTCCCATAGTGTGTAGCATGTGCACGTGTGTGTGCACATGCCAAAAGGCCCCAACTGAGCAGTAAGCCATTCTTAGGCCATGTAACTATTGTATTAATTTAGAACAATCCAAATGCTAGATATCACTGCCCAAAGATGTCCGAATTGATTAATTTTTAAAATGAGATTGGAATTTAAAAAATATTGAGCTCATACATTTTGTTGAGTGATCTTAATCAATTCTGAGACTCGTGTCAACATTTAACACATACTTAAAATGTTAAAAATATTTCATCTGTCTTAATGTGAGACTTTAAGAAGAGAAAAATGTTTAGGATCCAGATAATTACGTCTTAACTTCAAATTTTTTCTTCATCAGATTGAGAATAAAAAACAAATTTAAAAGAATGTGATAAATAACTTCTAACATCCTGTCCAGTCACTTTCATAATGCATTGAAACATATAAAATTACTCTTTTGAGAGAATTTCAGAATAAAATGTACCATCAAGGGTGAAGTAAAACAAAAATGCCAGCTCCCAGATACTCTGTTGCTCTTTCCCAAATTTAGTAATACATGAGGAAAGAGGCATATTTTCATGAAATACTAAAAATAAAAATATGAAAACAATATCTACTTCATGCACTTTCTTTCAAGATTCAAATTCTGCTATATTTCCTACCCCAAACACATCTCATCCAAAGCTGTGTGAGCCAGAGACTAATGAGATTCTGTGCTGAAAACCTTGAAATGTTAAAGAAGGGAGTAACCTTGTAGAAGATTCCCCTACAGGTATTAAAAATAGTATTATTATTACTATTACTATTATATTATTATTATTATTAATATTAATATTAATATTATTTGGTGTTACGAGTCAGGGTTTCTCTGTGTAACAGCCCTAGCTATTCTGGAACTAGACTAAGATACAATGGTGGCATTGGTGTCTTTCTACTGATCTCTCATTCAGAGATTCTTTATAGACCCTTCAAATGTTTCCTTAGACATCAGAATAGCTTTCAATGTATTTCAATTGTATAGTCAAATTCATTTATTAATGTTACAACTAGATTTTTTCAGACAAGCCTATTTTATTCATATATAGCCATAAAAATTTGATATAGCAAATATGGGCCTCACATAGTATAAATTCAGTATTCAGAAAATGGTATAGGTGATATTTTAATGTTAATTTGATAGATATTGCTAAGCAAAAACAATTTTTCAAATTTCAGTTCTTTATCCAACTCTGAGGGTTTTTGTTTTTATAATCTCCCTAATAAAGTTTCATGTTTCTAGTTTATAAACTAAAACATAAATTGTTATGAGCAAGAAAATGCTCAATACAAATTTGATTCTGAATTTTAAAACATCCTCAAGAAAAATCTGAACAAAAATATTTCTTTGCACTTTTCTTACAGCTAAATGTTTACAGGTATTCTCATTATTGAGACCACTATATAAAATATATGAGACCATAATTTTTTAATTTCAATTTCATTTTGTAAACTAACTAAGCTGGACACCTTTGTCTAGTATTTGCACATATGTTCTAAAATGACATAATAGTTACATTCCTAAGAGTTCACTGGGAACCCTTCTGCTCGATTGGGGGGGGGGGTTACAATGACTCTCCCAGTCTTTGAAGTGTTCACATCAGTTATAAACCAAAACTTTCTACTGCACCATTCTTTTCTCTCTCTCTCTCTCTCTCTCTCTCTCTCTCTCTCTCTCTCTTTTTACAAGACAGGATTTTTTTTTTTGTGCAACAGCCCTGGCTGTCCTGGAACTCATTCTGTAGAACAGGCTGGCCTTAAGCTCACAGACATCCATCTGCCTCTGCCTCCCTAGTGCTGAGATAAAAGGCATGCACAACCATCGCCTGGCATACTATGCCATTGTTAATATCTGTCCCTTCTTTCTTTCATATGCAAAAATGTTATGTACTTAACTGTCCTTTCTTTTTCTCTTATGCACTTTCTTCTCTTATGTGGAATATCAGTTGTTTTTCTGTGACAGTCACCAAAATAATGTAGAGTTTTGTGCATATATTTCAAAAGAGTATCCTAGAGGACAGCGTGATATACATGCATCATTCCTTGAGTTAGTAGACTTGGATTCAGTCTAGCAGTTGTGATGTTAAGAGAGACAGGACGGCCAAAACACATGGACAAAATAAAAAAAGACCTTAGTAACTGTGCTATCTTGAATCACAGTTCAAGTAGAGTCTTAGTGACGTGTGTCTGTGGTTGCCAAGGAGCACCCAAGTATAAACAAAGACAGCCTGAGCCTTCAATCCATTCCAAGGATTATAGGACTTATTAGTACATTAATAAAGAAGAGACATATTAGGCATGTATGAACACATTGAAATTGATTAAAGTGTCTCCCATCATTTCATCAGGCCAAAAAATTTAGGAAAGAAATAACTTCACAGAAAAGGTGCTGTGAGCCCTTAGATGCAGTGTTGAGTTATAAAGACCTGGTTTTATGTCTGTTTCAGTGAATTGAATCAAATAATAAAGCTACCTCTGTAATTCTTGTTCAGTAAAATATACCTAAAACCTGCCAGTGTAGAAATCAGCTTACACGATGCTATAAGTTAAAAGTACAATACTCAAATGACTTTTAACTACAGAATATAAAAACACTCAACATAAAAATTAGGATAAATCTAAGGAAAACTGTTTATCTACAGTACACCAGATTAATCTCATTAATTGTTGCTTATTCTTTTTAACAAACACTCAATGCTCCATGACCGTATAATATATGTAAGTAAATCATATGCCCATAAAGAAATTTAATAACAAATTAGAGAACTGTAAATGTGAATTAATTTCATTCTCAGTTAAAGAACCAATAAATAAATTATCTAAGAATCATGTCATCAAAATATTGGTGTAATAGAAAATGATAAATTATAATTGAAATAGCTACTTACATTCTGACCAAAAATGTAAATCATTTTTTATGTGAAAAATGAGACTAGGGTTTACTAGGGTTTAGAATAGACAGCTCATTCTTTCTGGGATACAAAAATTTCTTTCCAGTTAGAATAATTATCCATTAAATTTAAAAATTATAGAAATTTTGAACTTGAATTTTATGAGTTTCCAGAGAATATACATTTTTAAAAACAATAGGTTAGTACTTTATTTACTACATATAGAGGGACATGAAGCTTGAAGTTGTGAAGAAAAAATGGTGGAAAAACAGGGAAAGATTTGAGGATACAGAATGGGATAGATTTTATCAAAATACATTGTATATGTATATATACAATAAGATATAGTCATATATTAAACATAAAACAAAATTAAATAATTTAATATAAATTTCTATTTTAATCATTCATTTGCTCTATCAAAATACATAACAAAATACGTTGGTAGTGAGTTTCTTTTTCTCATGTAAGTATGATTTTGGCACATGGTTTGCTTTAACAAGAATTTGTATTATCAGTTTATTATCTCAAAACACATGCCAAATCTCATTTGAAAATATAATTGCCATCATTATGTGCTCATAAATACTGGTACAGTTTAGAATGTTATCTAAGTATTGTTGAGTGATGATTACTCATTATAAGCAGCAGTATCATTAGCTGTTCAGGTGTTTAGTCTAAACTAGTGATCAGAAACCTGGTATCATTTCCAATTTACCACTGATTAATCATTTCAGCCGAAAAAAAAAAGATGAGTGGAAATACACAGCCTACTTATAGCCCATCACACTAACGTCAATATTTTTATCATGAGCAAATTTAGTATAATTAAGAAATATATGTTAATAGATAGTCATCTATAATCATCAAGCTTATCGTCATATTAGTTAGGTTTTCTGGATATATTTCAGTTTTAGAGATAATCTTCAAACCTTTCAAAGACCTACAGAATATGACATGTAGAATGTTTTAAGAACTTAGAACTTTTCCTGACAATGAGACACATCTGTTTCTAACAGCATCAATATACCTTAAGAGGATAATGGGCATCAAAGAGGTTCCTTATGGAGTTTGCTAACCATTTGGGCAAGAAATTGTTCTTGCCTGGAACGCTTAATATTATGCTATATGAACTGGACATGCAGGACCCACAAAAAAATGACAGGTAAACTTGCCTAAAGGTGAGACAGTTTTTCAGGGTTCCTAATTCATGAAAGAGTCTGCTAGACATTCTGCAGGACACATAAGAAAGTGACTGACAAACTGAAAATATAAGCGGAACTGTCTTTGAGATGTCCTGCTTCATGGGAAAGTCTGCCAGATACTATGGGCCTGTAGGCTAAAGATGGATGCTTCAGTGATGCAGAAGAACTTTGGGTGACTGTCCAGGCAGTGAGATGTCTCTGTAAATTCTAGAGTTTTGGAAGTTGCTTATAATGCACTTCCTGTTTATTTAGGTAATATTATATCCTTCTGGAGTCTTTGATGGAGTTGAAAAATAGTTATAGTTATAGTTTTCCTTAGTTATTATAAAAGATAAAGGAGATATAAATATTGTAACTGTAATTCTTGCTAGATAACTGCTTTGTATATGTAATTTTGCTATATTAAATTTAAAAGCTTTCTTTTCATTGAGACAGAAAAGGAGAAATGGTGTGAGAAGTCCTTCTGTATATGTGTTGCTTTTATTGGTTAACTAATAAAGCTGTTTTGGCCAGTGGCTTAGCAGAATAGAGCAAGGCAGGAATTCTAAGCAGATATAGGAGGGAAAAATGCAGAGTCAAGGAGAAGCTATGTTGTTGTCAGAGAAGAAAGGCATGCCGTAACCTTGCTGGTAAACCATGAGCCTCGTGGTAAAATATAAAATAATAGAAATGGGATAACTTAAGATGTAAGAGGTAGCTAAAAGTATGCTTAAGCTATTGCCCAAATAGTGTTGCAAGTAATATAGTCTCTGTGTGATTATTGGTTGGCCGGGAATGAACAAGCAGTCTTCACCTACAGATGACATCAGGGTTGGTCCCAATTTATCTAGGAACCAATGCCTAGTTACCCAGTGCCTAGCTAATCAGTGCATACAAGTAAATAAAACTTCTGTAGGCTTAGAAGATTCTTATTGCTCATCTTCAGACATTTGTGGGGCAAGACTCATCAGATTCTACACTTTTCCTGGTGTAATAGAAACTGGGGTTACAGTGGAGTTGTATAGAGCTTTATTGGAGAAAGGCACAGATAGCTACACCCTCCTCAGGTGGAGATGGATGTGGTGGAGGCAAGGTTGTGGCTCATTATTTATAGTGGGGGCACAGGAGTCTATGTGGTCTGTGATTATCTTGGTAAATAATACAGTGGACTGATCAAGGGTTGTATACCTGTGCTTTTGAGATAGCTCCTGTGTGGTACAATGGTGACATGGGAGGTAAGGTGGCTGATAAGGAGATGAGAAGGCGGAATGGACATTCCAGAGTTCCAGGTCATATTCCATGCAGCGCCAGGTTTCATGGTAGGTAGGGTGACAGATTGGCCGATAGGCCAATTATGTTTGTAGTCTTTACCCACAGTTTCTAGTGTATGGTCTTGCTTTCTGATGTCAGATAATAAACAAAACAGTCATAATCCCACCTTGGAAGAAATGAATAGCTTTACGGGCATTCCAAACAAATGAGGGCATTTGGTTTGATATTTAATCAAAATAGAATATTCTAGGAGACAATTGGTTATATACCCAATATGGCACATCATCAGGCTTTCCCACTGTTATCATTATCACATATACCACATAATTTAAAGTTATGTATTTCATTTTTATTTGTTGTTCTTGGAATAACAACAGAGAGACTAGGTGACGGCTGACGTGACAGCCTCTGTGTTTCTTTCATAAAAAAACCATTTCCAGCCACACGCATAATATACGCGTCTTGAATATTACTCTTGTTACAGCACCACACGCTGGGGACCTTTCCATGTGTTACAGCTACATCTTCCTGGATTTCTCCCAAGACTCATCTGTTTTGTATTGGATCCTAGTATGGTTTTCACGAAGACTGTATCTTCATGAAAAGAGTTGCCATGCCATTTTCTCAAATACTCTTTTTTTTTTTTTAAGAATTTTTCAACACTCGCTGAATTTATATTGGCGAAGATCCATGCCCAAAGCCTCAGTAAACAGTAACATTGGGGGCAGGAACAATGCTTAGTGAGAAAAGTCCTTGACAACAAGGCTGATCACCTGAGCCTAACCCATAGAACCCACATGGTGCAAGGAGAGAATTGTCTTCTTAGGATTGTCCTCTGAACTACACACTTATGCCTGAAAGACACACACACACATCATAATAATAAAAAACTTTCTGAATAAAGGTAGAAAATGATCCCATGTAAACTTTATGCAGTGCTATCAGCTTACTACTTAGAACTGCTCATAAAAAGGAGTGGACAGGAATGTGTACCTAGGGTCTTAAGGGACCATGTTTGCTTTAAGAGCAAATGCCCGAAATTAAAAACTGAACTATCACATTTATGGGTCCACAGACTACTAAAATAAATGATATTTAAGGAGTTATTAATAGGGGATGGCAGCAGTTTCCCTGCCCCTTCCCCCAAAAGGGAAAACTAAATAAAAAACTTGTTTGCCTGATTTCAAATTGCAACGAGGTGGGGGGAGATGGAAGGAGGGAGATTCAGGGAGGGAGATGTAGGGAGGTCGATAGAGGAGGGAGATGTAGGGGAGTAGATGGAGGGGGCAGATGGAGAGGGAAGATGGAGCGAGGGAGATGGAGGGAGATAGAAAGAAGAAGATACAGTGAGGGAGATGGAGAGAGGGCAGTGGATGGGGGAGGTGGAGAGGGGAAGATGGAGGGAAAAGATGGAGGGGGAAGATGGAAAGAGGGAGCTGGAGGCAGGGAAATGGGGGGAGGAAGATGCAGGGAGGGAGATGGAGGTGGGGAGATGGAGGGAGGGAAGGTGCGAAAGAGAAACCTAGGTACTAGGGTGGAGTGGTCGATATTTGAAAGCCCACACATGAAGTAACTTGTTGATTTAAAAATAAGCAAGGCAATGACTAGCAGATTGGACCCTTCACGACAGAACAATGAATGGATGAGCTGAGGGCATTAAAGTCTGAAAGAAAGCTGGCCCCATTACTGGTAATTATAGTTAATCAGCAACAATTGTCTTGACAGAGATACCGATCAGCCACGGGCACTAACCTAATAAGACTAATGAGGCTAATGGAGGGTGAAGAAAGCTGGGCTGAGCCGAGCAAGGCGCTGCAGACCCTGAGCAGAGTGCACTTTCAGCCTCTGCTCACTCACTACCTGTTGTGTTTAGCCGGGAAGGCACGAAGCAAACTATTTCAAATTAAGGGACCCTTTTTGTGACTCTCAGCAGAGACAGGGAGAAATGGTTAATGCTTAGCACTGTGGGTCCTAGGTATTTGCATGGTCTGCACCGCATTAGCCGGGTGATACTGCCTTTTCATGCTCAAATGTGGTATGAGATCCAGCTGAAGTGGCTGCCCCTGTGAGCTGCTTAGCTATGCACACTCGCAAGTCATCCAGGGTTCGGTTTGCATGTCAGCAAGATCCCACGAGATTCCTCTGCGTGTTAAAGTTTGCAAAATCAAGGGATGCCATGGACTCACATGTTACATTTCCTGTTGTTTATCTTTGTAGGTACAGCTTCTTAGATAGGGACAAGATGCAGTAATCAGTACCCAGTAAGAAATAAAACTGCATGTTTATTATATATATGTTACAGGTGTACAGGTGTGCATGCAGGGACTTGTGTGTGTAAAGAAGTCAGAGGTGGATGTCCAGTATCTTGCTTTATTGCTTTAATATATTTTTTCATATATTATATATCTGCTTATATAAGTGGTAAGAACAACTTATTGGCTATATCCATTGACTAACAAGCACTGGGGATCCACCTCCACCTGTGTCTGAGCCCCCAGTGCTAAGGTTACTGATTTATTCCACCATACCCAGGTCTTACAAGGGTACTGGGGACTTAATTCATTCTCACGTTTGCATGGTAGGTATTTTACTGACTCAGACAGCTCATCAGCTGTAAGAGATGCATGTTGACTGAAAACAATGATCCATTTTCACTAGCACATCTTTAACGCAAGCTCTCATGAGTGCTCACAAAAGAAGAGGAGAAAGGTTTCCTCTAGGATGTGTGGGCTGGATCAGGTCTAAGTAGTCAGTGCCTACAGCCCAGATCCATCCATTAAAACCCATATTTATGTTTGCGTTTCTATGGTTCTCCCAAGAAGCCAACACACTGCAAGGTACAGAATTTCATTTTTACCAAAAAGTACCACACCATTTTCCTCTTTCGTGTCTGTGGAGAAAACACCTGCATTTGAGAGAAGAAATTTTCCAATCAGTGGAAGTTTTAATTAAAAACTAATAGTTATATTCAGGGAAAGCTAAGATGTGGTGTAATGTTTTTACCTTCACAGAATGAATCCAACACTGATTGTGGAACAATATACATTTCAGATTTGGCATTGTAGATCTTGAGTATCAGTATTGTAAACTTAAATTAATTATGATGAGTTGATAATTATAAACAAAATGAAGAAAGTGAGGTCACTTATCTATAACTGCAATGTTGTTGTTACTTAATATCATTATGAAGAGCATATTATCATCCTTCTTTCCCCATACAGAAGCCCAGAGGTAAATACTTAATCTAGTACAAGAAGAAAAAAAGCCAATCTGCAGATTACTATCTATTGACAGGAAAACTAGGTCTCTGCTCGCCATGTATAACTTGCTTGCTTGTATTGCTTTAGGAGGATTTCTGTACTCTGTACACCTTTGTAATGTGATCATTGATTGATAAAACTGAAAGGAGACTAGGAGACTCTTACAAGTACAGTTCCATTATCTTGATCATCTATACCATTTTTCCTCCTGTAGCCAAAGACTTCAATTATCATTATCTAGTGCTTCTTGTTCTTAACTCATGTTATTTCTCATTAACTTATTAAATCAACTTTTGTTGTTGCTTAATGACTTTACAGTTTTGATAATTTATGATTTACCATTTTCTATACCTCCACCTTTTCTCAATATTTTGATTAATTAACTCTGAGGTTAATAATCATCATACTAATATTGCTTGCTTAGTTTCACATACTCTTCTCCATATTTATTTCCACAGGCTCTTGTACATTTGCCAAATGCTCATTACCTACTAGTAATCACACAAAATGCTCCAGCTTTCCGTTGGTTCAGTAGAGTGGATGAGTGTGATAGAGTCAGTAGCAGTTGGGGTATTGGGGATGAATGTGATCAGATTCAATGCACCAAATTCTCAAAAGAAATGAAAACAGGCAAATGGATGGATCTAAATGGCATCATATTGAGTGAGATAACTCAGACCCAGAAAGACAAATATCATATGTACTCACTCATAAGTGGCTTTTAAACATAAAGCAAAGAAAAAACAGCCTAAAATTCACAACCCCCAAAAAGCTAGACAACAAAGAGGACCCAAAGTAAGACATACATGGATCTAATCTACATGGGAAGTAGAAAAAGACAAGATCTCCTGAGTAAATTGGGAGCGTGGGATCATAGAGGGGGTTGAAGGTGAGGAGGGAGGAAGGGAGCGAGAGGAGAAAAATATGTAGATCAATTAAAAATAATTAAAAGTGGGAAAAAGAAGTGATAATAAATTAGAAAGAAAAGACAAAAGAATGCTTGGGGAGCAAATCTTATGGCACTGCATTATCCCCAATGCCAGAGCCAGGCTGGTGTCTCCCTTTGCTTTCTGATTATTTCTTGCTATGTAGCATCACGATGAAGTACAGTGGTCATAACAATATGTTTTTTCTTTTAGGCTCACAGCTTTGAAAACCTGTGATGTGGTCTGTGTTTAGAGGAAGTGTGTCTTGTCTCCACAGCTAGTCAGTATTTGAACTGAGAAAGTCTGAATAACCAACCAGAGAAGAGCAAAGAGTGTGGGGGGGGGGGGGGATCTCCGGGGCATCTTCACTCTCAGCTCCTGCTTTAAACTGTGTTCAGGTGAGATGTGAATTAGGGGCCTGAGTGTAACTGGTGTGTGAGGCCTCAGCTTTTGAAGAGTTTCTTGTGTTATGGGAACCTAGAGACTTTAAAACTATGATAGCCAAAAATAGACCTCAAGGTCAAAAGTAAAAAATAAAAATGTCTCTGCATCCTAGAATTTGGAGTCATATAATGAGATTCCAATCAGGAAATTTATAATTTTTAGTTTTCCTTCACACTCTACTTATGTAACTTCCATTTTTAATTTTCTCTGTCATTAATTTCTAACGTTTCTATGAGATGTGTGTGCATGTTTTATTTGATTTTCCAGTTATTGCATTTTCTCCTCCAATTGCTATTTTGTCCTACTTTAGACATTC
This sequence comes from Microtus oregoni, assembly GCF_018167655.1. Taxonomy (NCBI): domain Eukaryota; kingdom Metazoa; phylum Chordata; class Mammalia; order Rodentia; family Cricetidae; genus Microtus; species Microtus oregoni. The sequence continues at coordinate 75,878,065 of NW_024543059.1, forward strand.
TAAATGTTATATAATAGCTCTTCCAGTGGCCTGAAAGAAAGATTCATGCATTAAAATCGAATTTCTAATATGGTATGGGTATCTCAGAAGTGATTGACTAGCAAAATTGATGGGTTTTTGAGAGAGACCCTAGAGAGCCAGGTAGCTCCTTCCATGTGAGGAAATGGTTAGAAGGCACTGCTGTTGTCTTCTTGACAACTAGAGAAGCGTTCTGCCAAATCTATGCAGGTCAAAGTCACAATTCCTACAGAACCTGTGGAGTCTTGCAGAGATGTGTGAACAGATAGAGAGCACTTTCTTGCTTAGTCACATGCTCGGCATTATGCAGAAAGATGGAAAATGCCTTGTATTTCCATGTATTATACTAGACCGGCATGCTCCCTTTCATACATGCATGCTCATACACAAAACCTGATAACACTGACATTTTGCAACATTTATTTTTTTTTAAAGATTGCTCATGTTCTCCGAGGTAGGTTGCTATTGAATTTATAAAGTATCCCTCAAATAATTAACCACAAAAAAGTCCAAGCTGTTAGAAAAAAAGCTGTAGAAATGTATCACTCATTGGTAAAGTGTAAAGCTTCATCTTAATTTTTATTGGTAATTCAAACTTAAAATTATCTGTTCCTTTTCTTAATCACCCTTTCCCCAACTTCCTTTTTCGATAAATACTTTTCTTCCCTTTCCTCATGGCACTGACAGTGAGAACAATATTTCAGTGGGAGAGATTTAGTACATGCCAGTTCTTGTAAATTATTAAATTGGCATTCCATTTCTTCTTTTGCTTGATGAAAATGTACTCATCTTTGACCAAAGGTCAAATAGAATGAATCTCTGTGGCTCTCAAAGCAGCAACTTAATGAGCTTATTTAAACATTACCACATTTCATCGTGGTTATATGTTTACTAGTTAACTCACTCAGGGCAGAAACATGCCTTATTGATAGTTTCAAGAGGCACATACCACATATCTAATAAATTTCTGATGATTTTACAATTACACATTTATATTATTTTTCAAAATTTAACAGATCATTTGTTCATAATACTAAGCTCAGACCACTTCCTCCCAAGTATTGATAACATATTTCTTACATGTATAAACTACCAGAATGCCACCTTTATTCAAAGGCAAGCTTTGCCCATCCACCATCTGTGTCTGCCACCTTCTAAGTAATTACCATTTGTGAAATTACATACCCATTAACATATGAAGTGTGTAACAAAATAGAAACTTTTATGGCAAAAATTTTTCCACTAAAGGATAAAAGGACTCGGAAAAGAAAAAATTTTAAAAAATATAATTTGCCATTTTTATTGCTGTGTTGTAAAATTTATTTGAAGAATGGAAATAGTTCTGACTTAAGGAGACATGGTCTCCAGCCTGATTCCATCTCACTATGAGTTGGGCAGATGGCTCATTCTCACCATCTATAAAATTATCATCCTTAATTTCACCAAGAATTTGTGATGACTGCTCAGCTTCTTAAGCTGTCTATACCGTTCCTAGTAGAAACTGAAAGAATGAGAGAGAGAATCCAAAAGCTAGTGAGATACATATAATTCATGGAGAACGATGACAAGAAGCTGACAGGCATGTCTATCAGTGATGAGAATGGAAACAATGAAGATTAGAGATGCTTAGAAACCACAAAAACATGTGTGATGCACCTCACGGGCTACAGGTACCCATAGTTTGGTGCAACCTCTATAATGTCACTGGATTGAGGTTGACTATGGATGAAAAATGAGAAATCAGCAAGGGAACAACATAAACATATTTCGATTTTATGTAATTTCTGCAATTGATAAGATACAGAAAAACCAATTAAGCACATCTACACCTGGCTACTCACATTTGTCCTTAGGAATGCTTTGCTCTGCTAAGCATCTCTATAACTCTGCTCTGACTTCTCATGTGAGTCTTAGTTACCACTTCAATTTTGTTATTCTTTGAGGTGCCAACACCCACTTTGTTCTAAGTGTTTACACACTACCATATCCATTCTGTTAGTGGGTCTTAAGGTTGGGGTTACACCTTCTGCATACTCAAAATCACACTGTGTTCTCAATATCACTATAATCTAATACATGCTTAGCATACATTGAAATGAATACTTGAAATTAACATAAATAAATATAAAAACTGATAGTCACCGTGACAGCCATCTATATTCTTGAAGATTTATGACACACAAAGACGTTGGTTTTCTTAATCCCAATTCTGTCACTTAGATATTATTATTCGCATTTTTCAATGAGAGAATAGAGATAAAGAGAAATGGAGGAACAAACACAAAGAGGGGGTACTGGTGAATGGTGGACCCTTCAACTAAACCAGAAGGCACGATGGACATTTGGAAACTCACGAGAGAGGACATACCGAGTATAGAAGGACTTGGAAAACAGGTATCCAAAGCTGATGAGAAACAGTGGTATGGCCAGGAGCCTGCTATCAGACCTGCAGTTTCTATGTGCCAGTATCCTTCTGCTGGAAACAGACAGTAGTTGCTACTGCCACCCCAACCTAGTTGATGTCTCTCTCCCATTTAACTTTCTCTACACATGTGATATCTTGTCAGCTATTCATTAACTCTCTCTCAAGGGGGGAAGGAAAAAGAAAGAGAAGAGAGAAAGACAGAGGGAAGAATTATAGAAGAAAAAAAGAAATACTTGACAGGTTGCTAGGGAAGAAGGATTAAAGATTCTACTTGGGGCAGTGAGACGGCTTGGTTGATAAAGTGCATTCCTCATAAGTGAAATCATGGGAACCCTAGTTTGAACATCCAGAACTCACATAAAAAGTAAAGCATGGAAGTACATGCCTATAATCCTAGCACTGGGAGGAGAGACTTGGACATCCTTGGAGCTTGCTGGTCAGAGCATTGAACCAGTGGGCTCTGGGTCCACTGAGAGTCCCTGTCTCACAATACAAGGTAGCCAGTGATAGAACATTGACCTCTCATCTCCACATGCATATACACATATGAATGTGTGCATTTGCACACAGAAATGCACATGAAACATGAACACCCTGGAACATGTACATATGTACACACTGAACACATACAAAATAAGTTAGTTTTAAAATTGGAACCTTCTTCATCTCCAGACACCCTAACTTATGTTCTCCCTCCTCTCCATTGTTCCCTTTGAAGATCTTTCTCATGAGAACCAGAGTCTGTACAGAGCCCTGTAAAACTTGAAGTGGTTCCTGGGTCTGTTTATTACATTTCTGGACAGTCCCCATGTATATAGAAAGACTCGTGTTTCTTTCTGCCAATTTATTCACTTATTTCCAAAGACTTTATTTACACATAGAATCCATAACCATATATATAGGAGTGATATATATATATATATATATATATATATATATATATATATCACTCCTACCTATGTATCCTACCCACCATCTTCAAGGGGCACTGCATCCTGGTGTAGAATTGGCTTCAATTTCTGTTCCTTAGCATCTTGGGCTAAAGAGAGGCCATTTCAGAAGGAGACTGAGCTACAGCCAAGCTGGTATGATGATCTTCTCCCTTAGGGTCTAACAGGGTATGCAAGAACAATTCCGTTACTTCTAAAGCTTCTTTTTGTCTTGACTTTCCCCTTGGGACCCTCTACAGTGCGGACAAATCCTCCCTCCCCCGATGTCAGCTCAGTGAGAACACGGATAAAGCAGCCTTTATCTGGCAAGCAGAGAACTTCTCCCACATCTGCCTGGCAATAATCCAACACAAATCCAAGCCTCCAAGTTGTCCAGACTATATTAAATGGCCTTTGGGGAACCGCATTGAAAGCTTTGGGATTTTATTTGTTTTCCCTTTTGTGTCATAGAACTAAACTGTAATGCTGACTTCCTCAAAGCAGCAAGCAGTCAGGTGACCCTGTCAGCAGCCATTACTTAAGGCTCCAGAGCATCTCATCGTAGGGTTGGGAGACCATAGCTCTGAACAATAAAACTCGAGGTCATTACAGGTTGAATCCTTCAAGCCTCAAATTAAATGTCAGTTACTTAGAGAAACTGTCCTGGCCTTTGACGGCACAAGGTCTCCAGCAAAGCCTTAGACTTTACTTCGACAGTAGTTGCTGAGTTTTGTTATTTCTAAAACTGTGTTAATTCTCTCACACAGATTCTGAACTAATAAAGTATATACTGTTATCTTTTTTAATACTTCAGGGTATACACTCACAACAATATGCTCGCCTTTTTTAGTACTCTGTTTTTCTTTGCTAGCTGCACATGTCATCAAGTAGCAAAGAATTCAAGATGATGGAACCTGGGATATTTGTACCCTCAAAAATGGAGTATGAACATGCAAGGTTATGCATTAGATCTACTACTATCCAATGTTACTTACCAATCATGCTTTTCCTCAATTAGAATCATTCTAATGACCACTCCACAAAGTCTTCTGTGTCCTGTTTGCAGATTCCAAACTGCCCAAGAATGTAGAGCTAGACTTCCCAAATACGTATCGAGTGAATAACTGGGAAACAGGGATGAGATTATTCTTGAACACCACATGTCATCGATGCACAGTGGTGTGTTTATGTGCTCATCCTGTTACTCTCGATGCCTTTTCATTTTAACAAAAAATTAGAACGGGAAAAGCGAGTAGAATAAGTAAAAAAAAATGGAGATTGACTTAACTAGCTGCAACTAAATTCTTTTTTTATATTATTATCTAAACTGCTTTATTATTGATAGCTTCAATTCCCAAAATGGATAGCTGCGACACTGAGCACAGCCTTTGTGAAAAATAGTTCATTAAATTAATTATTGATAAGAGTTTAGACTGTTTTGTGAGACTGAAGAAAACATAGTGAACTTTATTCCATATTTTGAAGCTGTATATCTGTGTTGGGCAAACATAAAGATAGAATTAATAAGATACAACTGATATAAGAATGTATACTTCTTTAAGCAGCAAACAAAGGAAATTATGAAGTCTTTGGCCACACTTGCCATTCAATCACTGTCATTTCAGCTGTGGCAGTGTGTACAGAAGAACAATGCATTTTATTTTTATTTGTATTTATGATATGTATTTTTAGCAATGTTTTTTGCATACTGATTGGTTACTGGGTTATTTTATTTTTTATTGAAAAAAAATTTCTGCCTCCTCCCAGCCTCCCATTTCCCTCCCCCTCCTCCAACTCCTCTCCCACTCCTCTTCCCCTCCCTCCCCAGTCTGAAGAGCAGTTAGGGTTCCCTGCCCTGTGGAAAGTCCAAAGTCCTCCCCCCCTCCATCCTGGTCTAGGAAGGTGAACATCCAAACTGGCTAGGCTCCCACAAAGCCAGAACATGAAGTAGGATCAAAACCCCGTGCCATTGTCCTTGGCTTCTCATCAGCCCTCATTGTCCGCCATATTCAGAGAGTCCAGTTTTATCCCCTGCTTTTTCAGTCACAGTCCAGCTGGCGTTGGTGAGCTCCCAATAAATCAGCCCCACTGTCTCTGTGGGTGGGTGCACCCCTTGTGGTCCTGAATTCTTTGCTCATGTTCTCCTTCCTTCTGCTCCTCATTGGTACTTTGGGAGCTCAGTCCGGTGCTCCAGTGTGGGTCTCTGTCTCTATCTCCATCCTTCTCCAGATGAAGGTTCTATGGTGATATGCAAGATATTCATCAGAATTGCTATAGGATAGGGTCATTTCAGGTTCCCTATCCTCAGCTGCCCCAGGAACTAACTGGGGACATTGCCCTGGGCACCTGGGAGCCACTCTAGGTCCAACCCTAAGGTGGCTCCCTTAATTAAAATATGTGCTTCCCTGCTCCCCTATCCAACCTTCCTTTATCCCAATCATCCCGTTTTCCCAAGTTCCCCCCATCCTCCGCTTCTCACTTTTCTCTCCCCATCTCCCCTTACCCCCCTCCCACCCCACCCCCAAGATTCCAATTTTTTGCCTGGCAATCTTGTCTACTTCCCATAACCAGGAGGATAGCTATATGGTTTTCTTTGGGTTCTCCTTCTTATTTAGCTTCTTTAGGATATCAAATTATAGACTCAATGACCTTTACTTATGGCTAGAAACCAATTATGAGTGAGTACATCCCATGTTCATCTTTTTGGGTCTGGGTTACCTCACTCAGGATAGTGTTTTCTATTTCCATCCATTTGGATGCAAAATTCGAGAAGTCATTGTTTTTTTTACCGCAGCATAGTACACTAATGTGTATATATTCCATACTTTCTTCATCCATTCTTCCATTGAAGGGCATCTAGGTTGTTTCCAGGTTCCGGCTATTACAAATAATACTGCTATGAACATAGTTGAACAAATGCCCTTGTCATATGATCGGGCATCTCTTGGGTATATTCCCAAGAGTGGCATTGCTGGGTCCAGGGGTAGGTTGATCCCGAATTTCCTGAGAAACCGCCACACTGCTTTCCAAATTTGTTGCACAAGTTTGCATTCCCACCAGCAATGGATGAGGGTACCCCTTCCTCCACCACTTCTCCAGCACAGGCTATCATTGGTGTTTTTAATTTTAGCCATTCTGACAGGTGTAAGATGGTATCTCAAAGTTGAATAAATGGGACCTACTGAAACTGAGAAGCTTCTGTAAAGCAAAGGACACTGTCACTAAGACAAAAAGGCAACCCACTGATTGGGAGAAGATCTTTACCAACCCCGCAACAGACAAAGGTCTGATCTCCAAAATATATGAAGAACTCAGGAAACTAGACTTTAAAATGCTAATTAACCCAATTAAAAATGGGGCACTGATCTGAACAGAGAATTCTCAACAGAAGAAGTTCAAATGGCCAAAAGACACTTAAGGTCATGCTCAACCTCCTTAGCGATCAGGGAAATGCAAATCAAAGCAACTAAATTCTTTAGACTAGTCTTCTTCTCTGAAACAGGTAGTTTAGTTTACTTAGTTTATTGCATAATTTCAAAAATACTTATTATACAAGACCCAAAAAGTATTCAGCTTGGTATGCAATTTCTGTAATTCTCTTTCTACTCGTGTCTCTCTGTGTGTATGTGCATGTGTGTGTGTGTGTATGTGTGGTTTGTGTGTGTGTGTGTGTGTGTGTGTGTGTATGTGTGTGTAGGGGGGTATCCAAAAGTGAAAGACCAAGAGAGTGGCAGAGTGAGAGAGAGAAGGCTCCAGTGGTTAGGATTTTCCTGTACCACTACAAAGAGTAAAATTAGAGTGAGTCACAGTACAAAAATCTCGCATGATTTACTGAGTTCCTTGTTCCTCTTTCATCCTTTCCTTTGGATGAGACTTTCACAGAACATACCATGTAAAAAAAGACTTGAATCCATATCAAAGTATGCTTTGGTGTGCAGAACCAGAACTGACAGTTTAATTCAATTTTGGAGCCTGTGTGTATTTTCATAGACATTTAATTCCATATAAGAAGATTTAGGTATTAAGGTATCACTATTAAGGTAGCAGATAATTTGACATTTTTTTCACAGGTCATAAAATATTTTTAATACAGTGACTCCAAAACTATGCCATGTAATTTTAGAAGAACTTACCTAATATGACACAGTCACCTTCACTGAGCCCCTTTTGTAGTTTGGTTTTGCTGTATTTCACAGCCTAAGAGGTCTATTTTCTTTTGAGAACCAAGAACCAATCATTGTGAAACTGCTTTGAAAAGGATTCACTTTAGAATCTGTTCATTGCCTATGCCGTCAACTGGCATGAATTCAAGATGGTGGTACCTAGGATTTTTATGCCTGTGAAAACAGATTATAACATGAAAGATTATATATTATACCTGCTTATCATCCAATATCACTTATCTATCATGTTTATCCTCAACTAGCATGACAATTCCACAAAGTCTTTTGGGTTGTACTCACTGATTCTAAGATACCAATATGGATACCAAGTGGGTCTCTATGATAATTTTGGAGTCCTCAAATACACTGCCCAATGCACATGGTACCAAGTGACAGCAGATTCAAAATGGCAGTGTGTGAGACATTTGTGAAGATAACAATATATTGTAAAAGTAAACTCTCCTCACTATAGTTTTTGAATTCAGAATGGAGATTGTGGTTTCAGTAGTCACGTTAGATTATCTACAGCCTTGAACATCGAGGCCCTCTAGACCTATTATAATGGCTATATTAGAACTGTCCTTGTATTTTGCTTAAAATTGTGTCACTAAAATAAGAGATTTTATTTTGTCCATGTCCACTTCAAAAGGTTAAGTACAATGTACAAATGAAATGGAAAGGGACCCCATCTTTGCAACTGGTGGTTGAATTGAGAATGCTCTCCCAAGTATATTTCGTAGCATGTCTTTGTAAGATTCTGTTTCTAGGTTGCAAGTAATCCAGGACCCCTGAGCTCCAGAATATCAGATGAGCGTTAGACTAAATTCCCCAATGCGCTACCCTATATCTAGTTCTTATAAGTAAATTAAACAGCAATGCAATCATACAGACCATTTTAGTCAAATTAATAATATAACACGAACATTCAGCTCATTATTGCGGCACAAATGGTCAAGGGCTACACTGAGAAATCCACACGCCCATTCAGTGGAGTTATTATCACCACTGTACTATTTAACAGATTCATGGGTGTGGTGAGAAGAATTAATGGGAAATGCAGTCGTTTTCAATAACTGAATTCTGCTGCTTGCCCACAAGACACACTAAACCTCCATGCTGGCAACACCAATACCCCACATGTGATGCAGGTCTGACAGACTGAAATAAATACATGAAACTGTGAGCCAATTTATCCTCTCCATATTATTTTGAAAAGAATTTGTTCAGTTGGAAACTTCATTCTAAAAGTTTCATGCTCTTCTATTTGAATAATGATTGCTAAATAAGGTTGTATTCTGCCGCTATTACTCAATGCATGGGGCTGATTTTGTAGGGACCTCCTTCTGCCATGGTAAGTAATACCGTAATATTTTAATAACACCTGAGTTCATTAGGAAGTCCCAGTAGTGTTCTGTGTAAAAAATTTAGCTACATTTTTATATGCTTTGATGATTATATTTAGAAGATTGGGGGGGGTGAGAATAAAATCTAGCTCATATATTCTCTTTTTTCTTTTTTAAGGTGTCATGGCTTCAGAAGTTTGCACATCTCAGGAGGGGAATGCAATCTTTTACTCTTTCTAAATTTTCAAAGCAACGTTCAAAAACAGCATGTTATGAATAAGTCAACAATTATAAACAGACCATAAAGGAATCATAGATTCACTTAGCCACCTTTCTCTTCTCTTTCCTTCTCAGCAAGGGATCTATCTCTCTTTTAAAATATGGTTTATATGAAAAAAAATGATAAAAATTCTTCAATCCTTATGCAGAGTTAGGTATATATTCACCTTTTTCCTGGCTCAAAATAAAAGCAGTTATACTCCAATAAGTTAAATAAAAATGAAAACAGCAGGTAGCACACAGTAAGTATCATGAATGTTAGGAGTTCCATTTAGCTTCTGCCTACATGTTTAAAAATAAGTATTTCAATTAAATTCATCAAACTCCTCTCAGAAATGATCACTTTGTATGGAAATAATGTACGTTTTTCAGTCATTGAATTTATGCCAGAAGAATGTGTAATACAAACAAATTGAATCAAAGTCCTATGAATTGGTTTTTGAAACACCTGTTAGTTCTCTCACTAATCACATATTCTTAGTAATAACATATTTCTGGAAGGTATAATTAACTATATAGAAAGTACAGAGTGTTTTGATAGATATGTTCACTGCAAATTGATAATCAAATGGTTAACATATTTGTAACCTACCGAAGTTACCACAGTTAAATATTTTCTTTTTACATTTCTTCTTCATTTTGGAGTGAGAACACTTAAGATAGACTCCTTATAAAATTTCAAATATAAATTGCAGTATTCAGTAAATTGCATTGGAAATAACATTTTATTTATGTTTGTGTGTGTCTGTGTTCAGGATACATGTAAACATAAGGGCTGATGCTCAAAGAGACCAGAGACGTAAGATGCTCCTGTAGCTGGGGTTACAGATGAGTGTGCACCATCTAACAGTGAGTGCTGGAAAGCAAACTCATATCCTGTGCGAGAGCAGTATATGATCTTAGTCACTGAGCCATCTCGAGCTCCAGTAGTAACATTTGAGGGTTGATATGCCAGTATAAACCTCTTGGTCTTTTGTCTTTTGTGTGTACACATGAAGACAATTAGCCACGATCATGAATTATGGAATCAGAATTATAAAATTCAGTAGGAAGTAAGAGATTATGTAGACCAAATGGCCTCTAGATAGACTTTATTCCTATAAACAAAAGTAAGTCTAATTCCTTTCCATGAAATGTTATAAAACTTAAGATTAAAACATCATACAACTCATTGGATAGTAGCTTCATTAATTTTTGTGGAATTTTACAGACCTTCACTTATTTAATCTTTCAAATCGCTGTGGCAGATAAGCTTCCTACTCCTGCTTCCTCCAGCTTCATGCACTCTGTGCCAGTGTCATCTAGCTGAGTCACAGAGTTTTAAAACTACACTTACTGATGATGAATCTCTAAATTCTCCTGGAGTTCTTTGATTCTCTGGATTTAAATTATGATGTCAGGTAACATTTACAGAAATAAAGATCCCTTTAGTAATAACTGCCACTTGCCGAGAATAAACAGGAAAAAAATGTACTGTTCTCAGAAATGTTTCCTGCATACTATGACTACCTCAGAAGATGGGTTGTGCTGGGTTTTCTCGCACAGAGTGTTCTAGGACAAGCCTGTGTGCACACTGAATTATGTATTTTTGTCTTGGGTTATTTTGTTCTAAATTAATATCTTCTTTCAGCAACGTGACATCTTACTACCGCGAGCCATGTATTTCTGTTGCCAGCCATCACGGTGTCTATCTTTAGTGAAGCACATTGCAGAAGAGCAGGAGATGGAATCTGCCAGAACAAGCCTAAGTCTTCATAGCCATCTGGAAATTAATTACTACGCACAGAGATGAGACTGGTCCTTTGCCGGAACCGTTCCAGAGGGGCAGTCCTTTTGCAATATTGCTTCTAGGGAACTCTTCTGACTCATGGCAGGATTGCATCTGAACCTTCTGCCACCCAAAAACCTGGAGACATGAAGATAAAACTGATAGCCCTCGCGTTGACGCCACTCCAACTACTTCTAACATGAACCTCTCTGTTCTCACCTTTAACCCTAGGAGGTTCTCTCTATTTTCCTCCATCTCTCCCTACCAGGAGTCAGTCACCACTGTGCTAGCCAGGGCAGAGGCAGAGGCGACGCTCCTTTTGATGAGGAATTACTGCCATCTTGTGGCTGTCATAATGGAAGGCATCTATCCCCAAAACACAAGGGAAGAAAAGAAAGAAAATATAAACAAACAACTGGTTTGCTTTAAGCTTCCTTCGTCCTTCATTCTTTAACTCCACATCACTATGAAACATCATAACCCATATTATTTTAGTGACAGTATGTGTGTTGGTACCATGACATTCAAAAAGACGAACTCTATCCTATGCTTCATTAAAATGAAACTGTAAACATAAAATATAGAGTGCGAGTCTAAAATAGAACTTGGAGTCTACAAAAGATAGACAATTAAACAAATTAGTGCAGGCACTAACCAAATTTCAACTGTCCATCCCCCACTGCAGCAATATATTTTCCTCGCCTTTTAATAGTAAGAATTTGCAGAGGATCATTAAGTCATTAGGTTTCGATAATTCTAACTCTGAGGTGACATGTTTGCCACTCATCTCAACAACCCATGTCACCACCGGAAATTGGCCAAGACCCACTAATAACCGGAACCAGATTGAGAGCAAGCGCTTCTCTAGAATCTGTGTGGCACATGCTGTCTTCAATATTCTTTCCCTGGACTTGTGACAGATTTGCAAATTCTGCACTTTTTCCAATTCAGATGGTCCATGTAGCAAGTAAAACAATGGTGACGATATCCAATGAACACATGTAGGAACAGTTTTCTCTGATCTATAAAGCAAAAACATTATTCTGCTTCTCTGTCAAGATGTGTGAGATGCCATTTGAAGCCTAAGTTTGCTTTTTGACCAGAAGTTTCAAGGAATAATCTGTGTGTTTTTGATTGAGAAGAACCGCATTCTAAAAACTGAAGATTCAAACAACCAGAGATCCCAGAAGAACATTTTTCTCCTTATACGATGTCTTGGTCTGAAATTTAAAAAAGAAGTCTTAAATGCTAAGCAGAGAACACTCCACCTGGTGGTAGAAGAAGAGGGGGAGCAGCTTTCTGCAAGGGACCCTCAGGAGGAAAAGAGGGAGGGAGGGACTCAGCAGAACACTCAAGGCGAGAGCTAGAAACCGAGATACTCCACTGTAGCTGGCAAGCATCTTTAAAGCAAAATCCAGACAGAATCTGTCTCTCCATAAATCTTTCCACCCCTTTCCATTACTAGTTAGGTATTGTTGGCTCTAAGCCATCTGATTTTACTATGATTTATTAACTGCTATGCATTATATATGAGATTCGGGTTTGCTGGAGAGTTACCCGTATGGTCATTGTTGCATACAAATCAGCTACTGTTAGAGACGTTTTATGCTGCTGGCACTTCTGTGAGGTGGTGGTATAATGTGTAACTGGAAAAGAAAGCCCTTCCTGTTATATTTTCCCATAAATGTAACTAGCACACGCAGTGCAGGCTAAGAACAAGTCCTTTGTTCTAATGTAAAAAAGGAGAAAAAGTACCCAGAACAATGGATGGGGAGAAATCAAAACCTGTTGTCTCAATCAAGGCATTGGTATTCTCCAAATCATAGCTACAACACTGAGCCTTTTCCTCTGGTGAGACCAACCGAAACATGAGAAAGAGTTCTGTCTGACATGAGCAAGCCCACTTATTCTTGGTAGGAAAATGCTGACAACCTGGTAGCTTAGGGATCTAAGCAGATCAGTCTCTGAAACAGCAAAACAGTATTCCAACCTCTGGATTTTTGCATTTAGACATTTGATTAACTAAGCAATTCAACTCTAATCTCTCGTCCAGTTCTTAGTGCAATGACCCCCCTCCCCCAGCCTCCTCCTTAGACCCTTTCAGGCATATTTGCCCTAAGCCAGTGGTTCTCAGCCTTTCTAATGCTGCAACATTTTAATATAGTTCCTCATGTTATGGTGACCCCCACCACCACAAATGTATTGCTACTTCATAACTGCAATTTTGCTACTGTTATGAGTTGTAATGTAAATATTTTTGGAGGTAGAGGTTTTCCAAGGGGGTCAGGTCCCATAGGTTGAAAACCACTGTCCTAAGATGACATTAAAAATAAAAAAGAATAAAAAATAAAAACAAAGCTAAACAGCATAATAAAATCCAAATGTGACCAACAGAAAGCTGATACTGACTTACGTGCCCCACAGAAAGGAAAACACACGTCTGATAATGTTATCTTTTTAAAGAGGGGGAGGCTATACTTTGCTTCCTCTGAGAAACCACCTTAATCCAGTCATGTGCCCTGCAGTCAGCGACAGTGTAGCATCTTACTAGGTATTAGCTAACAACATTCTCTACATAAAAAGTGAGTCAAATATTTTGTATCCTGAGTTTTAATTAAAACCATCCCAAGTATACTAAAACCATACCTACTGAGATGTTTGTAAAATGATTTTTAGAATCTAACATATGGGTGTACAGACCTATAAATAATTACATAAATATCTTTTTAGAGACTTTTGTGTTTGAGTCATCCATGAAAGCATTTTCTAAAGTTTTGAGACATTGGATTTGAACTAATAGAGTAGCGATCATCACAGGTCTATTTAATCACTTTGGAAAGTTTTCATCTGCCCTGGGTACTAAGACCATTTACTGGGCATCCTTTATACTCTACTGATGACTTCTAGGCATAACAGAGAAGGAGAGATTGGTTTCTACAGACATCTTCAGTATGGAGTGAGTTCTGCCCCTAAGACACCCACCAGCGAGAAGCAGAAACGTTGAAGAAGACATTCACAAAGATCTGAGAAAGAAAGCTGTCTTCTGCACACGGACCTTGAAAGTGATGAATAATGGGTCAGGCTAAACAAGATACCTGCATTCTATGGTGTCATCAATGCACCGACAGTCCCACGGCTTTTCTGGATTCCAAGACAATTGCTTGAGAAAGGCATAAATACAGGTGAGCAATCTTGTATAACAATCCACTCTCAGTCTCCCACTAAGAGGAATTATTGTTTGCCTTCTCCCAAAGCATATCGCTCAGAGAAATGTAGAAAATTCTTTCTCTGAGAAGGAACACTCATCACCCAAGGGACCATCAGACCATTGTCATCATGTTCTGACTTCCTTTATGAAAACCAAAAGAAAGTGAAAAAAAATGAATCTGAAAGCAATGCCTTGCCTGTTTCTAAAAGATCTTCAGGCTGACTAATTAACAGATCTCAGGAACCAAGCTAAGCAATTGCTCCCATGTGGTCCAAATGTGTTTTACTATCTGGTCTAAGCATCAGTACATGATCCCCGTTATCAGAGTGACAAAATGTTTTAAAGTGAACTGCGCCATCAGAGAGTAAAGTGCACACACACACACACACACGATGCCTAATCCAGTTTCTTTCTCCAAGTGACCCTGTTCAGACTGATAAGCATCACTGAGCCTTGGCAATCTAGACCCTCAGGTCTGTGAACAAACTCTAATTAAGGTAAGTGGTACCTCTTTTGAGGACATCTGCTACCAAAAGTTTCAAGTACCCACAACAAAGTATAATATTTCAGTTTCCAGAAACATAATTAATACAGAGAGTTTTTTCCAAAAGTGTAATTAGAAATTGAGACATTGTTTTTAGAACCTTCCAATAACAAAGCTTCCAGTCCAGCTCCCTCTGTGTTCCTTTCATTTCTTTGGTTCTTTAAATGCTTTAAGTCTACAGGTTTAATAATTAAAATGCCCCCTAGACAGTTCGGTAGCACAACATTATTATAGAACTGAGCTTGACAAGAAATCCCAGAGTTATTTCCTCTTTGGTGAGGAAGTGATTCAAACTTCTGCCCATTCTCTTCCTTTAAAATGGCATCTCCACAAATCAGAAGGAAGTGAAGCATTTTCCAGTCATTTTGTCTGGTATGCACAACTCTATGCGTAAGTGCTTTGGTGCAGATATGGGGGCTGGGGGCTGGGAGCAGGAGCCCTTTCTGTCATTGACTAGGGGCCTACCATTGAATCTTCAGAAAGCTCATCTGCAAACTAACAGAAGGCCCAAGGGTTGGCACAGCTCCGCTACTCTGATAAGACCATGCTTATGCCTGTCTTTGCCCTGAATAAATGTAAGAAGAATACACACATGACCAGTGTGACTACGTCATCTTCAGAAATTATTTTCATTTGTTTTACACTGTGCTTGCTAGGATTCCAAATGAAATCATTTGACGAGTTGCCTTACAACAACTAATGGACATTTTTCATGTTTACAGACACAATAAAGCCATTGACTCTAATCTACTTTGTCTTATCATTAAGATACTCATACATATTTACTAGTTTGTAGTCCAATACTTTTAAAGGAATCTGAATCCACATACATTTTCCCACTTTCTGATAACAAAATTTGTAGAAGACCATATATAAATACCTATATGGGTAAAAGTAAATTTGGGTTTGTGTTAAATAGTTGGAGCACACTTTACTCAGCCATGACGAACTCAGGCAAAGGCTGTGCATTTACCTGGTTCAGCCCACATTCACACACGAGCTTCAACTGAATACAGGACTTGAATGGTACCAAGAAGGTTAGGCATTTTTGACTTGTTGGGGCGAAGATGAGACTCATCAAGTCTGTACATTTTTATGGCTGCATTTGACCTTTCTTGCCTTATAAAAATGATGAGCTTTAACTTACACGGATAGATTCTCTTGAGCTGTGCTTCAGCGGTGGAAAGACGGAGTCTCCTGGCCCTGCATAGATCATAACTCAATTTAATGCAGCTCATATATGTTCTGCCATGTGACAATGCTGCTTCTTCATATTCAAAACAGTTGCCAGGCTAGAGCTTTGTCACATTTTGCATTATTTACAGTCACTCTGAATCACCAGAAAGAAAGAAGCAGGAAAAAAAAACACAGAGAAAGAAATCCAGGCCAGGCAGGAGGTAGAGACAGTTTTAATGTAATTATATTGGCATCTGATATGATGGTGCTTTGGACCATATTGACATGGGTGAAGCTTCTAGGTAGCAACTGTTCAATACCATCCGTTGGACTTCTCTGATAGACCACTTAACTATCTCAGCTTTTCCAGTGATCATCTCATTTATCTAGGATTATTGCACTGAATTTACTGTTTGGTTTTCTTCCAGAACTGAAATGTCAAGTCCAGTGTCATGTATGCAGTAGCTTTGTGCTGGGAGAGCTTCACAGATCCCCCAAAAGCTGCTAGCAGTTGATCTTTGGATAGAGCTAGAAATAAATAAATCCTCTTTAGCAGATCAATATTCATCCCATTTAATGCTTGATGTGAAACTTGTGGATTTGTGGTGGTAATGCTGATGTACAGCTAATCGTTGAAAATGGGCATCAGGGCTTTTATAGCATGGCGGCATATTGTCAGGCAGGGAGGGAAGACGTGGCGGGCAGAGCCTTGAAGAGAATATGGTAAGCGTGTAGAAACTAGCTGTTCATTTGGACATATGAGCTGTTTCATTGTGCATACTAGAGACTAATAATGTGGGCAACATAAGGGTCTGCTCCACGAGAGGAATACCCGTGACCTTCTTTTGCTTTGCTACCGTGTGGGGCTACAGACATAATTGAAGTATCTTAATTGGAGACTCTAGTATAAAATAAACTGTTATTGAGGGTTTTCTGTTTTTTTATACTACAGCAATCTGTTCTAAAAATGAAGTGTCTCAAAGAACTCAGTGCAGCTCTATATCCTGAACAATTAGCTTGAACCCACAAGAAAAAAATATGCTACTAGAGAAGAGAGATTTAGAATAGGGAAGGTCAGTGGTGAGGGAGTCTTTTCCAGTCAACGGTGAGAGCCATGAATCAGACTTAGCTCAGACAGCAAGGGTTAAGCTTATGCCTTCAGATTGAACAATTTTATTTTTTGCGGCAGATGTGAGGTAATTCACTGTCAGGGTGTTGGGAAAGCTAGTTGAGGCTGAACATTCTTTGTATGCAATAGTTGTCGGCCCAACCGCATAAGCTGTAAGGCAGGCAGACTTCTGTGGTCATCAATGCTAAACATATTCTCAGGCAGATCTCTTGATTATTAGTTTCATACAGTGTGAGCAAAATGTGCACATGATCTCTGTGTGAAAACTTGGGCTTCCCAGAGTCCTTCCAGAGCTAGGCTGCCCTAGACTAAATTTTAGTGAGCATCGAAATGTATTCGTTAAGGCATGAGAGGTATGCCTTTCGGTAGGGGTTGAAACTAGAGAACTGGTGTTGATTTGTTTTCCCTGGATAAGCCATATTCTTTCTGAAATAATAGCTTTTCACTTAAGTTCACCGGGAAATGAAACATTATAATCTTTGCACAGTGGGAGACACCATTAGGCTTAAAGGCAAGCAGCAACATCTGCTGGCTCCAGAAATCCAGTGGGCTGCTCACAAGTGTCGGTTTCCCTTCTGCAACTTCTAAACTTTGCCACTGATAAATGATATTTTCCCCCAGTTAGGGATTTCAAGCAGTCACTGGTTCTTCGGTTGGCCAAGGCAGGCAGGATGAGAGGGCGGGTCATGGTCACAGGGTAATGTTTGTCAGGTGAGGAGTAAATCAGTAAACAGACTAGGAAAGGTATGTTGATGCTTGAGGCCACGAAGTTGGGAAAGAATAATGTGTAAGGCTGAGGATGACACTTGGGGAAATGTGTGGGTGTGCCCGTGAAAGCCTGTGCCTGTGAGTTCATGCACACACAGGCAGAAATACATTTGGTCAACCGGGAAGTGAAAAGAGGTGCGTGTGTGTGTGTGTGTGTGTGTGTGGTATATTAATATGTAAACTTTCAGACACGCTGTGTCTGTTATGTACACATATGCACAAACAAGGCAGTGTAATCTAAAGCTTGAAAAGCAAACGTATTTAAAAGGTTATTCCTTAAAACTGCAAACTTTAGTTACACAAATTTATTAGTCATGATTAAATCCCAAAGATTAGTCACAAAAATATGAGTTTCTCTTTCTTCTACCTTTAAATTCTAAAATTGGTATCCAGGAGAATAAAGAATGCTTATTCTTCAGAGGGAACCTTGGCTAGAGAATGCAGCTGCTTGACTTATTCTGGGCATACTTACTGATTACCTGCAGGGGCCCAGAAGTTGGGAACTTTGTGTGTTTTTCTAGTCCAGAATATAAATATTTTCCAAGTTCTGGTCATTTAATTTTAAGAAACAAAAATGTATAACTTTGAAGTTCCACGTAATAACTGATATTTGGGGTCACTAGAAAACCAACTTTTAAAATGCACTTTTTCTATGCCCACTTTAATCACCGTCTCTTGCCTGAATTCCAAAACTCTCTAAGAAAAGGTGGGGCAAATGGGCTCGTAGTCCTTCAGGTAGCAAGCAGCTCTTCTTTCTGCAGAGAAAAAAGGTGGAAAAGAAATACAAAGCAGATTTCACCATGTTGACCTCTTAATGAGTGCTGGCTAAACAGAAACTAAAAAACACACATGCATGTGACTAGACATTTATAATTTTCCTTTCATTCATTTCTTCCACAAACATTTATTGAGCAAGGTTTTCATGGTAGGCTAAGGTATGGTGTTTTATCCCCAGGGTATCACAATGCATATTAGGTATTCTATGAAGACACTCATCCAGGTGTGTAGATAAAGAGAGATGCGGTGGTGAGTATACCAGAGGAGTCCCACGGCTTCAGAGATCCTCGGTAGGCTATGCCAGTTCCCACAGACCAAAATCCACTAGTGAGCATCAAAATGATGTTCTTCTCTATCAAACAAAAACATCCAGGCGGAATAATTTCAGGTACCATTTCCTAAAGTAGAAAAATAATGCTTAATTTTCTACTAGGTATCAGTAATTTGAAACTAGCTACATGAGAGTGTAGTAGAAAAAGTTAAAGGAAACTTTGTAAACTTTAAAGTCTTCTGAGAGGCATTACCCTAGAGAAAGAAAACAGAAAATCCCAGATCACAGAGCTGGAGAGATGGCTCAGCAGTTAAAAGCACTTGCTGTTGTTGCAGAAGTCATGAGTTCTGTTCCAGAACACACATTAGGGAACTCACAACCACCCTATAAATTTATCTAGCTCCAGGAGAACTAATGCTCTCTAGAGGCACTTGTACTTATGTGTACAAACACACAGACACAGACAGACAGGTACACAAACACATATATAAAGAAATGCTTGATATTTTTAAAAAATGATTTTAAATGCATGCATATAGCATGCATTTCTTTTCTTTCAAATATGTGTGTCTATTACAGGACCAAAAGTCATGTGCACTAGGAAGATAACTCAGGAAGTCTGAGCACAGGAAGGCTAAGCCTCAAACCTAGTATGATGCCATGAACAATCTTTGGTGACCATGTGTCCTCTGAAGGATTTGAACTTACAGAATGATCAGATTGTATCATCCTTAAGCAGTTTCTGCTTCTCTTTTCTGAAACTTCTAATCACACTTATGGTGTCATCAGGTTGCTCCAGGTGATAACCAAGCCCCTTAGCAGTTAGACAATGAATAGCTGTTTAGGTTTTCTACTGTGAAGTGACTTCCGTGGGGGGTGGGGGGGGGGGGTGAAAATGTCCACAAAAGAGGCTGGGGAACGTGAGTCGTGGCAGATGACAGCCTATCAGTTCATTCCCTTTGTGCAAATATTCTGTGATCGTTTAACTAAAATCTGCCTGAAAAAAAAATGTTTAAATGTGGGGGTTTACCGCTTTACCTCTCTTCCACTAATCCCTGTTAAAATATTGTAAATAGCACAGAGCTTAGAGTTACGAAACAGAGACCTAACAAGACTTAACTGAAAATCTTTTGTAAGAGATTCAAGTAAAACCTTACAACCGATAGCTAAACCAATCTACTTTGATCCATGAAAATTATCTATAGTCTTTATCCCTCTTATCTTTAAAAAATGAAGAACAATCATTCATATTTAAAGCAGATAATTTTATAGGAGTTTTTCTCCAAAAAGTAAAAATAAAAAATAAAAACAGCCTCCTAAGATTGTCGGTAATTCTGAAAGAGGGCAAGTTTGATTTGTTCTGCTTTCCCAGACCTGCAGAGTTTCCTCATTGCTACAATAGATGGGAACTACTGGACACATTCCTTGGGAGAAAGTCCTGTGTCCCTCTCAGAAAGACAAAGAGAAGGTGGGCTATGAAGTCAGTTAATGTGGTAGACACAGGGAGACACTTGGTGTCCAAAGCATCGACAAGAAATTTAGACATTCCTAAAAATAAACTAAAATAAAATCAATGCCAAGAATCTTTCTTAATTATTAGATTTTTGTCTTTGCTCTCTCTTCAGAGAGCACATTATTAGAGGAAGTCCAGCCTGGATAACTCAGCCCGATCTGCAGACATTAGTCATAGTAAGGAGGCTGCTGGATGAACTGGAATCCATTTCTATTTTGTTTTAATTGCAGTTGTTCTAAAGAAACACTTCACATACGTAAGCATGCTAACTCACCCTTTTCATAAAGCATCCTCCCCCCAAGTCATTCAAAACTAATTGGAATGGTGTTGATAATTGTGCCTTTACGCCAGTACATTATTGAAATCTAAGAAAAGTCTTATTTTGAGTGAAAGATGATGGACAGGGAGACAGCTTATTTGGTCAAATGGCTGCTGTGCTAGCACTAGACCCTGTGGTCAGAGCCCTAGAACCCAATTAAAGGCTAAGAGTAATCCTAAACTGGGTGGGGCGTGTTGGCGAGGGGTGGATCCTGATGCTTTTGACCAGACAGTCCAGCAAAGCCATTCTGAGAGACAGACAGACAGACAGACAGACAGCCTCTATCTCAGTATATAAGGTAGAGAGTACAGAGTGCTACAGAAAGATACCCAACCTCTGACCTCCATGTGTCCCTACACAGAGCATACTTCACACAAACACACAGACACAGATACACACACACACACACACACACACACACACACTGTGATTTGTAGCATAATATTAAATAAACTCTCTCATTTTGTTTGGACTCTATGCTTCCTCTTTTGCTTTTAGAGAAAAAACTTGGTGAGAACAGGAACTTGAAATTTAGTTTTACCATGATAAAGATATTAAACAGAAAGTTGTAAACTAAGTTTTCTTTTATGACTAATCATATAAAAGTGTCTTAATAAAGACCATTGTTTTGTATGCTCTTTTGAAAGAAATGTTAGCTAATATTAAAATGTATTTCAAGCTGGAGGAATAAAATCCATCCTTTGCCATGTCCAAATATCACGACCCAATGAAGTCCAAAAGAACCTAAGCAAAATTTCACCTCTAGAAAAGAGGCACTATTACCAGGCCCCAAATGAGAACAAACAGAGGGCAAACTTATTCCCTCACTTAAAACATTAACTTCTGAAATGGCCTCCCCATTTCCTTTCAGACGATGGAAATGTTCTTTATGAAGCAATAGACTACTTATGAAAAACATTTCAATGATAAGAAAATTGTCTTAACCGTTTTCTATTCTTCCCCTAAATGTGGGTCCCAGAATTTTACGAATAGAGCAGAATTGATGGCTTAAGGAATATATACATTAAATATGAAAACTTCATGCAACCAGACAAATTGGTTGGTATATTTGTATGTGTTGATGTGTGTATGTCTGTGTGTGCATATGTGTGTTCATGTGTGTGTGTTGCTGAGGGTTGCAACTAAGACCTTACAGTTGCTGGTGTGTGCTTCAGCACAGAGCTTCTATGTCCAGCCTTCTGGACCACATCTGGACTCTAGAACACATTAGTCCAAACTCTATAAGTGAAATGTAATGAAAAGAAGAAAGTTGTGTTTCTCCCATAGAACTACATGACTCATGAGTTTGAAGTTGAGCAACAGATCTGAAGATATATCTATTTCTTATGCTGTAAACTCTACTGCTCAATTCTGTCTTGTTACTGTGATGTAGCCAGCATGTACCATTACTACTGCTCAGGCACAAACAATTGTAAAACTCACTTACAAATTACTAGAAGCAGATTTGTTATCTTTGTGTTTTAAAGCTTGAAGATTTTATTTATCGATATTCACTTTGAAAGGCCAATAGGGTTCCCCATTCTAACAATTTCCACAGTTTTGTTTGAAACCGTGACGTGTGTTTGGCTTGAAGGTACAAAGGCCAAAGCAATTTCAGTTACTAATGTGGGGCTTTAAGGTAAATCCAGGTAAGAGCGAATTATAACACTGATTTGAAATTAAAATGAAGGTTAATTCGTTAATTAGCTAACCACTTTGTTGCAAACATTGGACACTGTTGAGTCTGCAGTGAGATGCACAGGCAGTGGAAGAAGGCTTTGCTGCCAAGCCCCCCACCCCCAGATAACATGAAAGGAACTTAAGAAAAAAATAATAATTATTGTGTAATTACCTCAAAATATACCTTCTTTACATGTGTCTAAACACAAGCTATCTCCCTTTATTCCTCTAGGTTAAAAAAAAAAACCTAAAAGTTTGTCAAATACTAGTCTCTGGATTCATTTAAAATAAAAATATAATAAAAAAAAACACTATGAATGAAAGCTAGGAGAAGTCAGATAAGGACTGCATCCCCACTACAACACACTACCTTTCTCCCTGAGCAGGTACACACACACACACACACACACACACACACACACACACATACACAGGTGTGCATGTGTCTTGACGTTTTAATTGATCCCAGTTGCTTGCAATTTCCATTTCTACATATTCCCTTCTCTTGATGTGCAGCATGAAGCTATCGTTTCCCTTGCCCTTATAGGCCCACCCTATCTTCTTAGAAAAAAAAAAAAGCATTCTTCAGGATATATCTACAGAACCAGTTACCAAAGTTCCATTCAGTTTGCATGTTAACTTTTCAGATTTGGATGCTGCAGTCGGGGTGACCTGTAACTGCTTTATGCTATAGTCTTGGGACTATGATTGCACAGTTTTGAGATTTGGGGTGCACTCACTGACATATTTGTCCTCGGGTCTAACAGGACAGCAGAGGGAGCCCCTGCATGAGTTAAGAGGAACAGCAGGCTGAACAAAGACTTCAGGGTGCAGACCCGTGCATGGTGCCCTCTACTGGAGCTGCTGGTACATTTGGATTTCAATATGAAATTGTAAGCACTGAATCCCAAACTTGCTCTCAGCAACCTTGGTAAGTTTAATAATTATGACACACGTAGTTGTACCTCCAAAATAAGACTTATCTTACTTTCAGTTAAAAGTAAATATCTGTGTTACTTGTAAACACGAATTTTGTGCTTAATAAGTCAAATAAATTATCATGGAAATCTCACTAAAAATTTGTATTAGCGTATTCTCCATCACCATAAACATATTTTATTACAAAATCCAAACATACAATACATAATACACATCCTTCATATGCCAGTGGTGTAAGTATTTCACTTTCGTGTAAAATAGTCTTACAGTGTAAGAGCAAAATCCACTTTAAAAGGTTTGGGGTCAGGATTTATATTAATTGTATGGCACATTTAATGTGTCTAATTTCCTGATGATGGTGCAATGTCAAAGCCAGTTTACTGAATTCCATTTCCATTCCTGCTAGCTTCTCAACTCTTTTACAAGCTCATGTGTAGGAAGAGACCTTTTGCTTCTGAATGTTTGGTGATGCAGTTAATTTTATTGTAAATATGCAAATACAAATTGTAAGAAATTTGTAACTGTACTTCACCAGAAGCCAGCAAACTATGACTTTGTGACCGATGTGTGACAATGAAGGAGTTCCCTTATGCCTACCATTTTTCTGTGAATTCTAACCTTGGATTTAAATAAAATGAAGAAAAATCATTATAGCACATTGAATGATAGATATCATAGGTGAGAAAAATATTTGCTTCCCTAATATTTTATTATGGCTTAACCACTACTGGAACGATAAATACATAGGAAATGTGAATGTGTTATGACAAAGAGTGTATCTGTTTTATTTTCATTTTTTACTAAATACATTTTTCTTTTCAGTGCAATTTTAGTTTATTTTTTTACTGCTCTCAAACTTATACCTTTAATACTAAAATTGTAGATATGTATGTATGTTGACTCTGCATGTAGCATTGGTTGACAAAAAAATACATTTTGTTTTGTTCTCAGACAAGGCTACTGATAAAGTAGCCTAGGCTGCCCTTGAACTTGTGAGCTTCCCACCTCAGGTATAATTACAGGTATGAGCCTCCATGCTTGGCTCAAAAAAGAAAAAGGTGTAAACCTCAAGAAAGAGAAGCATCCTCGACCTAATGAGCATGCGCAGTTCTTCCTCCTGCTCAGTGACCTTCTACCGTGGATATTTTTCAATTTCTGTGCCAGGAAAATTATATGAACTTCCATTGCTCTGCTTTGTTTGACCTGAAAAACCAGGAGAAAATTGTAACCACCTCTGGCTGGTTACAGAAGCTGAATCTTCAAGGTCTGTTTAAATGCCTGCTGAAACACCAGGCTGATCCAAACAAAAGAGGTTTACATTATGTGAACTTGGTAAATGTTAGTTATGGGTTATGTGCTTTTAAATGTAATGTAAATCTCTGCATGCGTCAATGAGATGAATACTATTTTATTATTGTCTTACAGGTAAAAAAATTAGATTTATAAAAATAAAAACAATTTAAGTAACAGAGCTAATGTGGGATGCCATGGCTCTTGATCATAGCTGGTCTTAGTTTTATGTTGCCTTCTCTTTCTAAGCTACAGCTTCCCATCAAAGTATGGAGGGGAGAGTGAGCAGAGGCTGCAAAATACCCGTTGTCCCTCTATATCACCCCTGTGAGTGCTTATCTGCGTGCTATCTTGAGAACTAATGCTATGGCCCATTACATGCATCCCATTCAATAGAAACTACCTACATGTTTCTTCTTCAGGGACAGAAAAATATGGAGAGGCAGGTAAATATCAGTCTGAGTACATGTGACTGTTTTTATAAATGTATGTTTTTAAAAAATCCACATATTTATATCTTCGATTTTTAGGGTTCTTATTATGGTAAAAATGATAGAACAGAAGTTTAACAACTTCACAGTTCTCATTCCTATCAACTCTGCCTAACTGTTAAAGTGCCCCTTAACACAGGATAATATATATATATATATATATATATATATATATATATATATATCAACACAGGATATAGCAACAATAACTAGAAAGTTAATGAGAATTTTATATACGAGGAGTTAGGATTCGGTAACTATAGCTAAGTAACTTAGCTAGGGAAAATTAATTTTGAGTGAGCAAGAAAAACGCTGGGTTATTCTGACACAATAGCGTTCTTTCTAAGCTTTCATATCAAAACACTGTTGCTGCTGAATGCTCTGAAGGTTTTTAGAAAAACGTCCATTAAATGTTAAGAAATACTACATTTGGTTTTATAAGCATGGCCGTGCTTTGAATGCAAAACGTCTTTTCTATGCTCCTATTTGAATTTGAGTCCCCAGTATGTAGGATGATGTTTAAGGCTGTAAGGTCTTAAGAAGAGGAAGCCTGGCTGGCAGAAGCAGATCACTATTCCAAGGTCTTTGAAGGTTCGCCCAGTCCCTGGTTCTCACCTGTGCTTTCTGCTTCCTTTACGGGGACACTTCAGCCGCAGCCATAGCACACTCCTGATCCCTTGATGAGGTGAGTCATTCCTAGCACCAAGCCTTCTCCAGAGTGATGGAGAGACATTTCCTTGAAGTCAAACTCCATCTCACTTTCATTTTTTTCTGCCATGTGTTTTCGCCACAGAGGTGCAAAAGAAATTAATGCGTGGTTTTTTAGAAAGGTTCCATCCGCTATCATTCACAATGAAACTGATAAGAGTATAGAGAATATGGCCCTGTTACTATGTATAGCAGATTTAACAAGATAATGTAAAACAACAGCATCATCTCCATCTTCATAATTTCTGAAGGGTGAATAGAAAGCCAAAGACCAACATTCATTCAAAGTTCAGTTCATAACCTAATGCGATCACTACTCCCTGCATAACTAAGCAATCTCACTTATATTAACGTCTTCATTATCCCCTCAAACTCCTAAAGGTTATTAGTCTGTGCTCTCCAGATAAGAAAACTGAAGGACAACTTTTTAAAAGCCTTTCCTAAGGGTCACCAAACCCCAGACTCCAGAGCTGCCGCACCATGCATGTGGATTCCCCGTCACGCTCACTGTTAAGAAATGCCTAGCTTTAAGTTTGCATCTCAAAGGTTCTTCTGGGCTTTTAAAACGCAGTAAAGAAGATTTAGGCAAAGCCTGAGCTATGCGCTGATGTTCCGCATATATTAGAGGTATCCAAAAGGCAGCTCTTCTGAGATGACTGAGGTTGTAAGTCAAACGGTTTTCTACCTGACAACATCAATGACTCCATCTGGAATCTGAACACAGGGCTGTGCTTTCCCTCTCCCTCTGTCATCATTTGTCACAGAGAATGTTCTAATTTTTTTTTTCTTTATTGCAACTTAGGCCCAGGGCAATGTGGAAAATTCCATGGGTTAGTAGGAAGACGCCATCTCATTAAGTGAAAGTTGACTGCATTCATGTCAACTTCTCCCAAACCTTTTGCTTTCTTTGGGGTAATATTTTTTGCTTTGGGGCCTTTCTTCATGCTATAGCATGTGAAAGTGCCTCTCTCTAGATGTTTTTTTCTATAGAGTTCCTATTCAGACTCTTGCCCACCTCCTTTGTGTCCCAGCTTGAATGCTCTCTGTCCACTTATCTAGCTCTGTGAACCTTAAGAAAGAATTTGATTTCTCCTCACAACAGATTTGTTATCTAAGTAGTGTCGATATATAACACACCCCGGAAGATTGTCACAATGACCATAGTATGTGTACCAGATTCTTGGAGTAGATGTAGCGTTTATTTACCAAGTGCTCCATCAATAAATACTAAACCTGTGTATTGAAATTGGAAAAATCAAGGCTGGAAGTCTAAGATAGCTCTGTGACTACTAACCGTTCTCAGAAAGATTTCAGAGGTGGAAACTTGTTTCCCTCCATTGTTCCATCAAAGACACTGAAACTTGAAGCAATTACCTGCGAGCTAAATGTGCCTTACATTTTAAATGTCCCCAATGGGTTTATAATTCTTCTTCATTTTTTTAGATTTATTTATTTATTTAATGTTACATGAGCATTTTGATTACATATATGCACATGTACCACATGCATGCCTGATACCTTCAAATGTCAAAAGAGAGTGTCATGTCCCCTACAACTGGAGATATGGATGTTTCTGAACCACCATGTGGGTGCTAGGAGTCGAACTTGGATCTTCTGGAAACACAACAAGTTTTTTAAACCATTAAGCCATCTCTGCAGCCCTGGACTCATTTTTTAAAAACATTTTTACCATGTGGGTAGTGATCTCTTGTAGGGCAGGAGAGATTTATAAGGTAGGACATAGCTGGGACAGGATGTTAAAGGTTCCAGCCTGGCTCCTTCTTTCAACAGGTCTTAATTCACTGTGATATGACGAGTCTCCTCCACATGCTCCTTCTGCCTCTGAGGACTCCACTGTGCATTTTCCATTACAATGGACTGGGATCCTCAAAATCAATAATGCCAAAATAAAATTTTCCTCCTATAATTGTTTTTTTAATCAGTTACTTTGTAAAGGAAAGTAGTTAAGACTGCAAGATACTTTGCTTTGGACTCTATGAGAACTTACCCTATCAGTTTCTCCATACTGTTGCTGATAAATATGTCCTGAGATTTCCTTCTTCTAATGAGAAATAAATGCCATATATTATGACTTGTCTATATTTTGAAGATGCTGGTATCCATCATTCTTTTAAAGATATTGTTCTTTTCTTCAGAAAAGAAAAGTAGATTTGAACCATCAAATGTAAATCCTAACTTTATGACTATCATCTACTTGTAGAAGGGAAAGTTCAAAAGACTTGACCTTGGCAATTTGAAGAGGCACAACAAACATCGCTACCCTGCTAGAGTAAGAGGGGGTATTAATGTGTTACTACCTGAATTTTCCTGATAGCATAGCACAGTCTTTTCCTTTCTGGTGCTTCTATCAGTTCCCTAAGGGACTGAAATAGCCGAGTGCCACTGTAGAGAGCACCATTTGTGAAGCTGGATGAGTCAGTGCAAACCCTGAATCCACAAATTCCTGTCTAGCCATGTATCTTTGGGGAAATCATTTCACTTCCTTGAACCACGAAGTCCTCCTTACCAGTCCATACCTCATATGGAAATTAAATCTGAACAAGGGTCTGAGAGACTTCACACAAGCCTGCCGGGGGCGGCGGGGTGGGGGTGGAGGTCAGTAACTGTTAGATTTGGAGTTGGTTTAAGCATTCAAGAGCAAATTGAAATAGGAGTTCTTTAAACATCCTAAACCCTAGAGTCTCTAACGCTAGGAATCACTGAACCCAGACACAGAGTTTTCGTTTTCAATTTGCTCTGTATCCCTACTCTACAGTTTAAGTTCTCTGCCCTGTATATGAAGGACACAAGCATCCAGCTGTGGTCTTTGAGCCACAAACACTCTCAGTACTTTCTGCTAAGAAAGCTCCCAAATATCGACCTCATTGCCTCTTTAAATCTGTCCCTGCTGGCATCTTGTTGCCAGTGACTATCTGTTCCATCACTGAAGTGAATCTTGACAAGGAGACCAAAAGTACCAAGCAGCTTTTTATGCTAAAATCACATCTTTGAACATAATAAAATCTGCCAAATGACTTTTGGATGACGAGAAATGTCTATAATGGTTTGACACACTCTTTCAGATTAATCCATGTGGTAGGCCAGGGAAGGAGGAGGAAAGGAACACTTCAGGAGTGGATGTGACCCTTAAAAATCTTCTTGTCATGTTGAAAACACACAATAGCCAATAAATTCAAATCCTTCTCCTCAGTGCAATCAGACATCGGGACACATTGGAAACACAATGGTTTGATTGAATGAAATCCGGGCATTTCTGTCCACTTGTTTTCTCTAGAACTTGACTTTTTTTTCCCATTTATACTTGGAAAGAAAAAAATGGAAAGGAAAGAATCTGCTATGCAGGAGAAGAGTTGTGTGTTAGTCGTCAGTTTCTTATAGATTGTTTTCTGATCATCTCTAGTGCCTGATTAATTAATTATTGCTTTCATTATAAAATATCACCCTGGAGGAGGAAGAGTCTTCCTTAATTCTACTGATGACAAGATTCACTTTAAGGTAACTGTCTATCCACTATTCTTCAGTTCTGTTCTAAATAGTATTACTTCTCAGTTTTATCAGTTTTAAACTCCCAGGCTTCCCAACTCTCATAAATATTACGGGAAAAATAAAGAGAAAAGAAAGAAGGGAGGAGGAAGACAGAAGGGAAGAAAGAGAGTCAACACTGCAGAATAACAGATGATGAATTTTATTGCATTGTTTCAGGATTGTTAATCTTAAAGTATTTCTTTATATTTACATTTCAAGTTTTGAAACTTAATTTATTCATATCAAGGGTCAGAGGCAAAGGTGTCACTCTCATTCCTTCATGTCTTATGCCTACTGTTTCGTTTTTGTTCTCTGGGGTCTAAACACAGAAACAAGCACTCACAAAGTGGATCCAGGTAGTGATTTCCCTGTAGTCTTTATTTAAATGGCGGGCGTTGTCACAGCACACTCATAAAGCAGGTTTCCATCCTGGGAAGTAGTGGTTAGTAAAAGTAGTCTTTGCTCAAGGACAGCTTCTCGTGAAATAATTAATCTCAAGCTCTTTCTAGAAACTGAAACCATTTTATACACTCAAGGCAGCGTGTTAAGAAACTATCTCCCCGCAAACAACACACCAATTAGGTTGGCGAAGATCTTCAGTTTCCTGGTTTTCATTTGAGTATACTGAAGTTGCAGTTAAAACTCAGCTCTTCTGGAAAATATCATAGGATTTTTAAAAAATATAGCACCAAAGAACAAGAGAAGATTTGTGTCTCGAGAGAAAGATCTACAGACTGAATGTAGCAGAGAAAACCATTTACTCACTTTGTAAAGATGAAAAGGTAGAAAGGCCCTAATGGGTAATAAAACATCCATTGGTGGGGGGCTCAAGAGACTGTCTTGTCAGACCCCGTAGTTGGGAAAGTACCTACAATCTCGAAGAAAATTCTAAGTATTTTCCAAGGAAAGTCTATAAATATATCTTGGAATGACACTAGCTTTTACTATTACTATTTTTTATCTTCAGTGAGAACACCCTTTACTTAAGAGAAATCCATTCAAAATAAAAAAGATTATTATGTTTTACAGACTTTGTTCTTTTTACTTACAACCTTATAATCTATCATAAAAACTGATATAGCTATAATGTACTAAAGTAGTTAAATAAGATGACCTTGGCATGTGGGGAAATGAGGATATCTGGGTAACTTAAGCACTACATATTGCTCTCACTGAGTTATGCTCATAAGTAGCAAAGGAGTCATTACACATAAACAACATTTTGCATTATGAGACTGAACTAATTTACAAATATTTAAATGCTAAAGAGAATGGCTTGCCAGTCTTGAGGGAGAAAAAAAACAAGAAGAGTAAAATATAAGTGTTGAAGAAATGCTATTGTTAAGAACATGAGGAAGAAAACAGATTTTAATTAAAAAAAATAAACAAACAAAAAACTCCTCAAAAATCTATGTCTAATTTATCATAAAATTCAAGTCATACTACCCTGAAAAAATTTGTCTTTGCCATGCTTGTTCAAATACTCTCCTTAGTCTACCTAGGAAAAGTACAAGGGAGTGGTCTCGCAGCCCAGACAGCCCTTTGCTTAACTGAAGGTTGATGTCAAATGTGAAGGTGTATGGCACACTGAAAAGAAAGTGGAACATAATGCTATACTGAAGAGAGGTCTTTTGGCACTCACAAAGCTGTAGCTGAGACAGGAACGCTAGCTCACCTATGTGTTTGCCATGGTGAAATGACGGGACTTTGGGGAACTTAACATTAGATAAATCAGATATCTATGGCTTAAGTGCTTTAACAATAGCCCAATGAGTAAACACCATGTCCATCTGGGTATCATAAAAATATATGTATTCAAATACATAACTAGCATGACAATGCTTTGTTCATATTCAGAGTTATAATCAGAATATTACAACTCTCGTCCGTCAATGTCAGAAGTGAGGGGACATGTATGAACAGGGTGAGTGAGGACACAGGAGGTGGAGGTTGTCGAGGCTGAACATAACATACAAAATTTATTTTATTGAACATACAGCCAAGTAGATACTTTCTATTTTTGCAGTATATTTATTTAGTTAAGCAAGAGCAGGAAACAGCGGTAATTAAAATGATACATTTGCATATAAAAAGTACACGGATACAAGTACTGTAGAAAAGAAGGGAGATTCTCCCCAAATACATTTCCCAAGCATTCCTGTCTGCTGGCTTCATTCACATTTCGGAAACACGGTTAGTGAAGAATGCAGTGAATCTGTGGGAGCCAAACAAGGACACACACACACACACACACACACACACACACACACACACACACATATGCAAAATGAATAAGCATTAAGTCAAGAAACTACGTTAATAGAAGACAGCACTTCACATCTCAGCCCCAGAATTGCCAAATGTGAATGCATGGGAAATTCTCCATACCAAGGATTATGCGTCACCATCAAGGTTTCCACAGTAAGTGGTCCTCCATTGCGGCTACACATAAGCATCCCAGCATCAAAAGATCCCCAGTTAATTGATTGGGGCTCGGAACTAAGCAGTGACATTTACAAGACTCCGGGCACTGTCAAGTTGAGAGTCACAAATGTGAAAATGTTTGTGGGAATACATTCTGTGACAATGACAATCAGTCCCACAGGCTGTGGTTTAGCCCTTTGTAAAAGGTGTTTGTAATTGACAGCTTCAAAATCCATTCATTCAATGCTAGCTCACCAACAGCCTCGCTTTCTTCCTTCCTAATCTGTTCTGCTTTACTTTAATATGTTAGCCCTCCTGTAATGTGCTGTCCTCTGGGTTCCTGCCCCTCCCCATCCGCATGCCTGCCTTACAGCAAGGACTGTGAGCACTCCCCCCCTCTCCTTGCTGTCAGGAATCACTCACCGATGAGAGCAGATTCAGTGGTCATGCAGTTGACGATAATTGGATTTGATGTCACCAATCATCTAAATGCATAGAGGCCAGTAAAAGCTGCTTCATTCTTGGATACATCAAAGGCCAGAAATAGCAATTATCACAGTGCAAATTTCATTCTGTCGTATGTAGGGCAAGCAGTCCTTCCGTGTCTCAAAGCATATACTCTATTGCATGGGTGATTTGCTTCCATTCTGATTGAAAATTAGATAGGTATGTAGATATTAGACAGATAATAGGTAAATGATTGATAGATGATAGACAGAAAGAAAGACAGACAGACAGACAGAAAGATAGAAAGAAAGAAAGAAAGAAAGAAAGAAAGAGATAGATGAGCAAGTAAAAGTACAGATAGGTGAATAGATGATAGATGATAGGTAGGTAGGTAAGTAGATAGATAGATAGATAGATAGATAGATAGATAGATAGATAGATAGATGATAGATAGATAGATAGATAGACAGACAGATAGATTCCCATATCTGACTTGCACAAAACACACACACACACACACACACACACACACATTTACATATCTTATCCCTTTTGAATGCTCTGTGAAAGAGGAAACTGAGAGAAACAGACGTGGAATCCTGTTAGTAAATAACTCTACAAGTGCTTACTTTTTACTTCATAAGTGCATCTTTATATATAAATGAAGCTTA
This sequence comes from Microtus oregoni, assembly GCF_018167655.1. Taxonomy (NCBI): domain Eukaryota; kingdom Metazoa; phylum Chordata; class Mammalia; order Rodentia; family Cricetidae; genus Microtus; species Microtus oregoni. Next base: position 75,910,891 of record NW_024543059.1, read on the forward strand.
GAGACAAACAATTTTGCTTAAATCCAAATAAAGTGATTTATTTAAAAGTGCTTCTTTCCAGAAAATCCACAAAATGGAGTCAAGTGGTCTTCTCTCCACGCCTGCCATTAATTCTTGTTATCGGTATCAGCAAGTGGGTAGTGTTTATTCTGCTCCCCTTCTGTCCCTGCTGTGTAGGAAAGAAATCTGGTTTCTATCAAGCTCTCCCTGACTTTTTTGAAAAATACAATAGGAAAAAAAGGTCTAAGCTGAGATAGCGTCTTTAAATGAGATCATCTCTCTGCAGGGTCATTAATTATCGTATTGGAATGAAACAAACCCCCAAGTCTGAGGTATTCAAATTTTATAGTTACCTGTTATAGAACTTCTTCAAGAGTGTTTGGACCAGCTGACATATTTCAGAACAGACTCTGTGTGTCTTAGGTTACTTGACACTGGCCCCTGAGCCAACAGAGAGAGTTCATAATGGCTCTTGCTATGGTTTGAATGTGGCATGCCATCCTTAATGGTTATATACGGTAAAGGTTGCTCACTGGGTGAAGGAGCTATAGAGAGGTAATGAGTTCACTTCTGAAAGTGTTAACTTTGTCAAACGATTACCCTTATTCTTTTGATGGTATTATAACTTAATGGTCTATGAAGATGTCCTAAGTAGTTGAAAGACATAATTACTATGGTTGTTCTTTTGAAATGTTATCATCTACCTATCTATATACCCATTTGTTTATCTATCTAACCTACCTATCTACCTTATTTTCTTCCCATTTTTGGCTGGCTGCTATGAGGTATGTGGATTTATCCCATAAAGTGATTTCCAACACAGGACCATGAGGTATGTGGATTTACCCCATAAAGTGATTTCACAACAGGACCAAAGCAATGAGACCAAAAGTCCATGGACTTAATACCTCTGAAAACATGAGATCAAATAAACTTTTTTTCATTTGCACTGATTTTGCTCAGATATTTTCTCAGTGGCAGGAAGATAACATATCCACTTCTTTCCTCCACTAAAATGTCTCCTCAAACGTATTCATAACATGGCATGACACACTTTCCATCCTTATCTCTGAGTTCAATTAGCATGTAAAGACATTCTATTTATCTATATAACAGAGAAAAGCTCTGAAGAGTAAGCTATTATTATCAATCAAATGGGAAGTTGCTTTGAAATGAGTTGATTTTCTAAAAAAAAAAAACAGAAGGAGAAAAATCTAAATTAATACTCAGAGACATGGGAAAGAACAGCAGATGTCTCAAATACACAAATTAGATCATTTACTCTCAAGCACTGATAATGAAAAGAATTTCCTTGGAGCACTGGTGGCTTTTGACTGACATACACAGACTACACCCAACAGAAGCTCAGAAAAACCTGATCCAGATGTGTGAAAGCAAAGACATACAGTGCTCTAAGACTGAAGAACTAAGGAAGCAGACAGATCCAAGAGGCAGGCAGATCCAAGATTACACAAAGTGCTGTCTATTGAAGACTGGTGGAACAAAGTGTACCTTGGGAGGCAACCAGCCAAACATATGGCCATATTCCAAAGCAGGAGGTGAAGCTTATATACTGACCTAGACAAAAGGAGATGATGAACAATCAGAGTGTACCTGGGCTTCCTCTGAAATCCTTAACATTTACACCATCAGTAAAGAACAGTCTGGGCTCTTTTTTTTGGAGGAACTTTGGTGGGGTGTGGGGTTGCTGTGAAAAGATGAAGCTCAATACCACCTTACCGCCTACTGACTGTCAGAAATGCATTGAAGGGGATGAGTACCAATGTGTACTTTTTATGAGAAACTCAGTGCTGGTGAGCGGAAGGGTTATGTGCTGTGGGATAATGCTATTGTACATTGTAAAGATTTGTCACTCATATTAGTTTAATAAAATGATGATTTGCCAGTAATTCGGCAGAAATTATAAGTGGGGCTATCAGACTAAGAATTCTGGAAAAAGGAAAGGCTGAGATGCAGTCACCAGCCAGACACAGAGAAAGCAAGATGAGAATGCCTCATTGATAAAAGGTATCAAGTCATGTGGCTAAACATAGACAAGAATTATGTGTTAATTTAAGTTGTAAGAGATAGTTAATAATAAGCCTGAGCTAATAGGTCAAATAGTTTATAATTAATATAAGCTTCTGTGTATTTCTTTGGGACTGAATGGTTGCAGGACCAGGTGTGATAGAAACTTCTGTCTACAGTTGTATGGCCAACATCAGTAGTGGGAGCAAAAAACCAAGGTTTTCTCCTGATGCAAGGCATGTTTACCTGTGGCAGAGTGTACCTGGTATTGAATAAGGGGTGTTCTTGTTATAGACCAAGAAGAAGTGAAGTGAGGATATGTAAGTTTGTTGAGGAATCCATTGTGAATGCTAAGTTGAGGGTCCTCAACTTGGTCATTGTAAAAAGTGTAGACAAGGATATTCCTTGACTCACATATACTATTGTGCTTTTGGATGTCAGGCCAAAAAGAGATAATAGGTTCTGAAAGCTTTTCAGTTTCTCTAAGGAAGACGTTGTCTACCAACATGTTGGTAGAAAGTCCTTAAACAAAGAAAGTAAGACCAGGACCAAATTACCCAAGATCCTGCATCTTCTTACTCCATGTGTCCTGCAAAACAAACAACAACATAATGCTCTGAAGAAACACACTAAGAAAAGTTAAGAGAGGTCTTCAGGATATACTGAACTTTTGGTCAAGAAAAATAAAGAAGGCCAAAGAAATATACCAAGAACAGATTGCCAAGAGACACAGGCTCTCCTTACTGAGAGCTTCTGTTTCTTAATCTGAGTCCATCCAAAATAAGTTTTAGGAGTACCAAATAAATGATCAGATCTTTTTATTTTTTATTTTGATTTTTATCAAGCTCTACATTTTTCTTTGCTCCCCTCCCTGCCTCTCCCCTCCCCTTCAACCCTCTCCCAAGGTCCCCATGCTCCCAATTTACTCAGGAAATCATGTTTTTTTTTCTACTACCCAAGTAGATTAGATATGTGTATGTCTCTCTTAGGGTCCTCATTGTTGTCTAGGTTCTCTGGAATTGTGATTTGTAGGCTGGTTTTCTTTTCTTTAAGTTTGAAAACCACTTATGAGTGAGTACATGTGATAACTGTCTTTCTGGGTCTTGGTTACCTCACTCAAAATGATGTTTTCTAGCTGCATCCATTTGCCTGAAAAATTCAAGGTGTCATTATTTTTTCAGCTGTTAAATGATCAGATCTTAACAAAAGAAAACAAAGTAGTCTGGGAAGGAGCATCCTTTGAAATATGCTCTCTAGTTTGATGACTATTGACTCAATAGGATTTAGGATAAATACTAGGATCGACAGGCAAGCAAAGGGAGGCTATAGCCAAGATGGTTGTAGTTCCATCAAGATGGATCTTGAAAAACACTGAGAAATGATTTTTATTCTGATCATATCCTGGCTTAGAAGTTTTCTGTTTTTTTATTTCAATTTATTTCTCTTGTGATTTCTAATAATAAATAATAAACACCATATATGGCCCCATCCTTTTCCTTCTGCCATACCACTAACCTTCACTGTATGGTAATGAACTCAGTAACTGAAGGGTTTCATCCATGACTTTTGCTATATTGTGGGAGTTAGCTTTAAGGGGAATAGAATAAGCCCTAGTCTGCTAAATTCCCATTTTCATACCTCAGAACCTGTGATGGTATTTGTCAAATGAAGTCCTACTATGTCGTCTCTTGCTGGCCTCTGCCCTGGAACTCCACGTCCAAATACTGTGGTACCAGCCCTTCACCATACCTTTCCTGTTTATACTTCCTGCTCCATCACCAAAGATGGCAACTGTTGCTCACAATAGAGCAGGCCATGAAATATGGAGTATAAAGACTTCTTACTGTCCAGATGGTGTGTGGCCAGAACATAAACACTCAATAATATAGAAATGTTCTTAAGAAATTAAGAAGGTGATGTTCTTTTGGATAAATAATTTAGGTATCAGTTTTAAATCACAAGAAAATGTGAAGAAACTTTTAGCACAAATTCTAATTGGTTTTAATTAAAAAAAAAACAAACAAACCTGGAGCCATATATCAGGGTAAATGCTGAAAGATCAGAGAATTAAAAAAGTTAGCCATAAGAGAGACTTTTGACCTCTACTGAATCATCAGACCAAAGGAGAAAGACCCTGTCTCCACAAATCCTCAGACTGAAATCAATGAGCCCCTGTTTCTTCCTGCCTTATATTCCTCTCTCTGCCCAGGCACATCCCTTCCTGTCTCTACTTCCCTACTGCTAGGATTAAGGGTGTGTGACTCCCAAGTGCTGGGATTAAAAGTGTGAGCCACCACCTCCTGTCTCTGTTTCTCTGAAATTAATTTCATATAGCCTAGGGTGGCCTTGAACTCACAGAGATCTGTGTGCCTCTGTCTCCCAAGTGCTGGGACTAAAAATGTATGCCACCACTGCCTGGCCTCAATGGCTAACTAGTGGCTAGCTTTACACTCTGATCTTCAGGCAAGCTTTATTTGTTAGATCACAAACAAAATATTACCACAGAGAATGGTAAAAGACAGAAAATGTGGAATTCTGATATTGTATGTATAAATGGAATTCTAAAATGGAGATGAGAAGACAGGAGTGAGTGGGTGAACCGGGATGATCTTTAGGAGAGAAAACTCTGTGCGAAATTAACCTATGATTAAATCTAAATGGCAAAAGGCATAGGCACTCCAAAAATTAACTGCAAGAAAAAGTCTCTAAGTTGGTGAGAATTTTACAACTTATAAAAGTGTTTGAAAGGACAGTCAAGATCCTGGGAGCATAAATTTGATTGCAGACACACTGCATTTTAAGAAAAGGCAAGATATTACAATTAAGAAATTCAGCAGGAGCCCAGTGATTCTGAGTGACATGAATAAGAAATCAGGACTCAACCAGAAAAACGAGGAGGCAACATGCAAGGGTGATTCATGAAGCCATGGGCTGGTGAGCAGTCCTTAAGATGATTGCTGGGGGACTCTTCAGGGTATCAGAGAAGAAAGGAATCTAGGATGCAGAGGAATATAAGGATGTAGAATTAACTGATAATGGCAGGACCATGGGCAGAGCCCCTGGAAGATGACTGCAGTCTGGATTTTGATTCTGGGTCCAACAATTCTAATAACCTTCTTGGACATGGTTTCAAACCAAGTTCTTTATTTGTTTACTTGGTTACATTTTTTTTAGGTCAATTTCACTTTGTAGCCCAGGAACTAAGACTCCATCTGTGCTGTGTGGAGGTTGCAGACTTGTGCTACCATGTATGCATAATCGAGCCATTTTATACCAAATTATATATGTATGGCCAAAGAAGTACATTCCAAACACAAGATCAGGCTGGAAGCAGATTGGTCGAAGAATACTTAACTTTCAAATGTGTGATTCTGGCTTTGATTTCCAGCATTCATGTAGAAGGCTGCAACTTCCAATGCTTTCTATATCTGTGTCTACCACCATCATTCCCATTATGAAGATGCATTATGGATAATTGGAAAAATATTCAGGCTTTGGGAAATGACTTTTCATCTTTCAAAGGGTAATATAAGCTAGACTGCATATTTGGGAGGAGGAATAGACATTTAAAATCAGTTATTCAAGCAGCAATGAAGGGACATAGGACAGACTAATGATGTGGGATTTCCCCTCTGTGTGCTGTGATTACCATTAATGAATAAAGAAACTGCTTTGGGCCTAACTGCTAAGGGCAGAACTTAGCTAGGTGGGAAAAACTAATGTGAATGCTGTGAAGAAGAAGGCAGAGTTAGATTAAAGCCATGTAGCCCCGCTGGAGATAGACGTTGGAACTTTACCAGGTAAGCCACAGCCACATGGTGATGCACAGATTAATAGAAATGAGTTAAATTGAATGCTGGGAGAAAGAAGAGCAGAGTGAGGAGAAGCCATAGAGCCTCCATCACAGACAGACATGCTGAAACTTTGCTGGTAGACCACAACTCATGGTGATGCACAGACTAATGGAGATGGGTTAAATTAATGTGTGAGAGTTAGTCAATAAGAAACTAAAGCTAATGGGCCAGGCATTATTTTGGAGTCTGGGTGGCCAGGAAATAAACAAGCAGCCTCCCATTACAGACTAACACATCCCTAGAGGAAACGGGTGCAAATTAAGATCTTACTTTCTGGTGTGTGTGTGTGTGTGTGTGTGTGTGTGTGCCTGCATGAGTTTATGTGCACTACATGGGTGTAAATACCTGTAGAAGCCAGTGAATGAAACACTATGGAAGTGGAGTTAGTGGTAGTTGTGAGCCCCCTGAGTTCTGAGAACTGGGTCCTTGTGAGGACAGTAAGAACTCTTTAGGACTAAACCACTCTCCAGCTACTAAAGGCACATACCAAGATAAGTGATTATATTCATTCCAAGCAAGGAATGTGTATCATCAAGGAAAAGACTAGCTAAAGCATTCTAGCCTGAATGTTAGATGGCACAAACATGCATACTATATTTTGTGAAAGTTTAATCCAGGGTAATAAAAATAAATACATGAAGTGGTTTGGCACCCACAAGGGTGAGCCTGAGTCATTTGGAAACTGTCCGTGCATGAAGCACATTCCCAGAGTTCTGTAAACAAGTGCTAACCCGGATAACATATGGTCAGATGCTCTCTATTGTTTGTTTTCACACAAGCACAAAAGTTATTGTCAAAGATTCATCATTTGGGTCTGCTTAAGGGGAAAATGGTGAAAACATGTTTTTTTAAGTGTTTAACTTGTGCTTTCTAATCAGGGAAAATGGCCTTGTTTTCTACCATGGTCCAGAACCTGTTCCTGCAGGGCAAGTCACATGCTTGTCTTCTCAGAGGCCTCAACTCCAGTGGCCTATCCTCAGTGTAGGCATCTCCCTTCGCCCTCGAAAATAATTCATGGAAGAAACCTGTAGTTTTTTTTTTCTCAAAATAGCATTTTTAATAGAGACATTAAATCCCATGGACACTTACGTTTCCTTGCTGTCAGAACACACAATGTTTTTTAATCTTGGTGTTACAGCGGCAGTGTGTCCTTATCTCATGGGTGGCACAGACCCTCTGCTTACCAAATAAAACGCTAGTCGCACTTCTCTCTAGCTTACAAAAGAACAAAAGTATCCCTTCAATCACCTTATAAACACATGTTTTATGATCGAGAAAATAATGTATGTCAATTGACACAGACATAGTGGTCATTTTTCTCCTTAATTTACCTGATATGATCTGGAAGCCATTCTCAATCTGTGAAGTGACTGGATAAAGCTACCTGCCTCTGGTTTGAATAGGACCTGCAGTTCTTAAAAAAAAATGAAAATGTTCATATCTATACTAGTTTCCTCCTGAAAGGAAAGTCTGCTTGGTATGCCTCTAAAAACACAGGACAAATATCTTAGTGTCTTTATTAGAGAGAAAATCCCACGTAAGAAGTGAGTGAAGATGTATTTATGACAAGAAGTTGCACGCATCATCTCAGAGTTACAAAGAGCAGTTAGCAAATGCTATTTAAGAAAAGTGCACTACAGTTTCTGAGGTGCTACCAATGCTTAAATCCAAATGGAGTTTTCACTCTAATCCAAGAGATGAAAATACCCTATGTTTAAAAGCTTTTAATGTAGTGGCATCTTCCCAGTTGGTTTTCTGAAATTTTGAGCTGAGCTTTGTCCTCTATTTTCTTCCTGCAAACATGTGAAAGCCTTCCTAATCTCTCCCAAGGCATACCATTCTCCAGGAGGTGTACTTTCTGTGCTTAAATAAGCATTCCTTTTTGCTATCTGGAGATGGGCTTTAGGCATGAATGACCTTCTCTATTGGCAGACAAAGCTCAACATCTCACTCAAAGGAAAGTTACACAGCAATCAGGAACGAACTGAATGAAAACTGTTTGTTGTGCATACTCTCTTCTTGACAAGAGCACATGAAATCTTGATTGGGAATGAAGAAAATTCTTATTTCTGAAATCTCACTTTCTTGGGACTTGGCAAAGAAGTGCTTGAACTTTTCTATATTATGCTCAACTGTCTTCTTATGAAGTTGTATATTTTGGAAATTCTAAGTGTGTATTTTTGTGATGGCAAGAAAAATTTTTTACCACTTAAGTGTAGAATTCAATTTAACCACAATTTACATAAATAAAGGAAGCAAGTCCATCACATAGTATACAGAGTACACACTTGTAAATTAGATTCTGTAAGTATGGTTGTCTCTGCAAGAGGCAAGAACCTAGTTATATGGATACACCATAGTAGTGTCTGACTCCAATGAAGTTTGACTTTCTGATAAGATAAATGAGAAAACTGCCCTTTGGACTGACTGAGTAGGCTTTATATGTGTTGGTAAAAGTTTCTCTTTGTTTCTCTACATGCTATCCCATTTTTGTCATTTTACTAGTCTGTCTTTTTACCCCTTCAAGTCCTATCATCAGCCATATATTTCAGTGTTTGAATTTCCACATTCTGGACCTGTGTGTCTACTGCTATTCAATTACACAAATCTCACATCCCTAAAGCACTTTTTATCATTAATTGGTTGATGTAAAGAAGCTGAGTGACCTGAGGCCAGAATAGTAAAGTAGATTAAAGCAATTGACACTGATTAAGGACTTAAATCAAGTCACATGCTTGGTTTTGTATTCCAGTGTCATAGCTTGTTTCTCAGGGTCTAGAATGTGATGCCTAGGCCCTGTTCATGGGGATAATTTAGAGATGAAGTACATGGAATTATATAGAGTACTTGGCTCTATGCTTGGCAGTGCTCAATAAATACTCTAAATGCAGCGAACAATACCAAGCTGTTATGAAGAGTGAGACCAGCCTAGCTATAAGCACTGCTAATACTGCCAGGTGAGTGTCCTACCTCCTCACATCCTGAAGCTCTCCCTAGGAAAATTCTGAGTCAGCCCTCCAATGAGTTCTTCTTCAATTTAACAACACAAAACTACTGAGAATTTACTATAGACTCTGTGCTGGATTCTAGAAAATAAATAATGAAAAGAAAAAAAAAAGAGTCACTTTTATTAAATAGCACAAAGGGGTTAAGCTCAGTGTTTGAACCCCTGGGAGAAGGCTTGAACTTCAGTTTTTCTAATTTTGACTCATGTTCTTTGAGAAGAAAAACTAGCTTTAGGGACATAGAGAGATTATTAAATATGATGGGGGATAAATAAGAGGAATGAACTCCCATTTGACAAAATTAGATTATACAAAATAGAAAGGGAAGAAACTCTAAAGTGCCCGGCTCTACATGAGGCTTCTGTATCACACACCTCCTAGAAGGTCTGAGATCTATGCAGAATAAGGGACAGAGAAGGTTTAAGAGTCAGGGCTACTCGATGGTTTCATTTAAACAGTATTTTCACTCACAACAGGCGTGATGAACATATGAACTCACAGTGACTGTGACAGCATGGGCAAGGCCTGTGCAACCTCAGGCCAGGCAAAATTATAACAAGAGAAAGGAAGAGGGCATGAAGATCTGCCCATACCTGGGGAGACATTAGCAATTGACTGCTGCTAAGATAGGGAAAGTTGGTTTTCTTTAACAGTGTGACTCTTTGTATATAAGGCACACTCCAGGCAAGCCCAAGGCGCAAAAGTAGTCAGTCAACAAGCCAAACAAACTGGACTTGGGCGTGGCTTAAAATTGGATAGGGAGGGTGGTAGGAAATTATCTAAGAGAAATTGGGGGAGTGGGGTGAATATAATTAAAACTTATTTTAAGACATTCATGCAATATTTTTATTTCAAGATCTGAGTTACCTCACTCAATATACTGCTTTCTAGCTCCATCAATCTCCATCAATTTATCTGAAAATTTCATGATTTCTTTTCCTTTATCATTGAATGTAACACCCGATTTTGTGTTACACCCTCGGTACAGTTAGCACGTCACTGTACCGAACGCGAGTCAGGCAAGGGCCTGGAGATTGAACAGAACACACAGAGAGACCAGGGTCATTCGAAAGGAGATCAGCTGAATGCCCTGCAGCTAACCACCAGGCGGGGCAGGGATAGCACAGAAACACACAGGAAGCTTAGTTGATCATAAACTGTCCCCGCGAATGCACCCCAGGAATAAGGGAGACCAGGGCCCTACAATTGAATAGTATTTTTCATTGTATCTATATACATTTGCATTATCCATTAATCAGGGGTTTTTTTTTATTCATTCTACATACCAACTACAGTTTCCCCCTCCCTCCCCTCTTCCCAACCCTCACCCCCCAACCCAATCCCCATCTACTCCTAAGAAAGGGAAAGACTTCCCATGGGGAATCAACAAAGCCTAGTACATCAAGTTGAGACAGGACCAAGCTTCTCCCCACTGCATCAAAGTTGAGCAAAGTATCTCACCACAGAGAATAAGCTCCAAAAACCCAGCTCCTGCACCAGGTCCAGATCCTGATCCCACTGCCAGGGGCCCCTCAAACCAATAAAGCTACACAAGTGGTGCCCATATGCAGAGGTCCATGCAGGCCCCACGCTGTGGGTCTAGAGTCCTTGAGCTCCAAAGAGTTCTGAGCAGCTGTGGGTTTTCCCATTTTGATCTTGACCCTTTTTGCTCATATTATCTCTCCTCCCCCTGTTTGACTGGACTCCTGGAGCACAGCAGAGTGCTTATCTGTGGATCTCTACAGCTGCTTTCATCAGTTACTGAATAAAAGTTCTTCTCTAGGTGCAGGTAGGTCCCCAACTCCAGCCTCCGTTCAACAGTTTAGCATTTAGGTGGTGTTTATTTCGTAACTATTGTAAACAGAGTGGCAATGAACATTGTTGACAGGTAACTATCAGGCATGTTCAAGAGACTTCAAAAGCAATACGTTATTGCTGTTGCCCTTGGTTGCCTCCTAGGAGCTGAAGGTATCCAATGGCTGAAAATACTGTGCTCTTCAGAATTTAGCAGAATTGTACCCCAGAAAGTGCTATGCAAGCTGCCAAGGGAGGAAAGCATTCAACAGCCCACCCAGTTGTGATACTTATAGCTACAACAACAATCACCACAGCAAGATAGCCTTAAAAGGGCAATAGTGGCACAGCCTGGTGGTTAACCAGCAGCTCTCGATTTGGACATAAGGCCTACTGAACAGGAGGGAAGACGTGCTTGGTACTGAAACCTAGACAACAACCTGTGAGTAAGGAGGTCATATATCTCAGAGGAAAAACTACCACACCCTTTCCCTGAACCAGCATAATCCCTAAATACTTTCTAAATACTTATCCTTATACCCCCAGATAAGTGTAGCTCATCAAAGAAACTTCCAAAACCCACAACAATGCAACAGGCAGGGAACAAAGGACTGCGGTGGGGAACACCCCGATGGTGGGGAACACCCTGATCAATACATCTACAACTAACTCTCACACCTCAGGCTTAGGAAACATCTTGGAAGACGGGGCAGGAAGATCATAAGAGCCAAAGGACCAGAGTCTGCTGCAAGACTGAGTCTTCAAACATAATAGGAAATCTACACTCATACAATCTCAACGCTATGGCTGTTTTAAAAAAGTCTTGAACAGTGACAGCACTCGCTGGCATGCCAATGTGGACAGGGGCAATTGTATGGAGTTCCACCTCTGGATGAAGAGCTACAGGCAATTGAAACTGCTAAGAGGGGGAGAATTGCTCTTGCCCAGAGATGAATATCAAATCCAAAGTGGTCAGCCCTAAAAACATACATATAAACCCTAAAACACACACACAAAGCCTAAATCCATACATACAAGCAACATAAAAGAGATCCATTAGCTTTTATGCATTTACATTTCTTTTTTATAAATTTATTATGCATATATATGTAACAATAGTAACTACATGGTAAGGGGCCCTGAGTTTCAAAGAAAGAATGAGAGGGGATAAAAGTGTTGGCGGGAAGTGGTGAAAATTGTTTAATTATATTTTAACTAAGTATTTAAAAAGAAAACAGTGAAAAAGAAAAAAAATTATCAATTAAAAATGGGAGTATGAATGGAAATAGGCCAAAAAGATGTAAAATTCCCTTACATTGCCATTTTTGGGAAAAGTTGGCAGGCAAGTGGGTAGTGATTGTAAGGTCAAGAAAAGACAGGCCTTAAAGATGTTCAGGTCTTGCTGCCTTTACATTTTTAGAAACACATGCTGTCACTCCAAGGAGAGGAGACAGACCAGAGTTAGTGACAGATGAGTAGCTGACAGGTCATCAACCAATGGAGTTCAAGGTAGCACCCTGATTACGTATCCATAATTTGTCTCATACAAATGCATATTCTATAAGGTAAAATGGAGTAGATACATTTCTCCTACCTGAAAACATTCGAACAGTCAAATCAAATGAATAAAGAAAAGGATAAGATTTTCTTATGGGAGGAGAATGTCTATTCATAGAAAGATAAAACTTTGGAAATTCTTCTTCTCATAAAGGACAGAGGAGGAAAGGAACCACTGCAGGGCACAGGGTCTTTAGACAGAGAAATCAAGAGACAAGACCAAGCAAAGAAGCACCTCCCAGAACGCTGGAAAGAGGATTGCAAGGACGCACACAGTCTCCCGTGCCAAAAAGACAGATTTGGTCAGGATGACTGCCAGGACGAGGCCACTGATCTGACTGTCTGAAAGACCAAAAGTTAAAGACCAGTGAGGGGGGTGGTTGGCACGTGCGGGAATATCAGTCCTTCCTGAGGGGGTGGGCAGTGAAAAGGAATACTGGAGTCCCATGAGGACTTGGTGAGGACAGACATCTCTATATATAGGAGGAAGGAAGCTAAAGGAACAAGGATGTGTTTTAAAATGTCCTGGTTTAAAACTATAGAACAAGATCTGAAAGAATGAAATGGGCCTTCACAGGGCAGGAGGTAGGGAGGGAATAGGGAAAAGAGCATGAGAAACCTTCATCTGACATCATCAAAGGAGAACTGGGTAAAGTTCGAGGTGCCTGGGAGTTCCCCTGAGGAGAAGACTCATGGTTTTTAAACTGCCTTGGGACTGGGGTAGGAGAGAGTGGATTAAACAAGTTTGCTTATTTCATAGCAAAGAATGAGATATGGTCATATTAAAAGCAGGAAAGTAAGTTAGGGCAGAGGTTAGAAGGGATAAAAAGATTGATAAAGAGTTATCACTTGGGAGACAGAACTCAGTTACCTAGAGATAAACTGGCCATCTGAGCAATCCTGAAGGTCTGTTTCAAATGCAGGCAGTCCACATCACAGAGATTAACTTTTGGAGCACGCCAGCGGCATTCAAGGCTTGGCATTGTTTTAGTTGAAAGAACAAGCAGACAAAAGAACCCCAAATGATGTTAGCACAGCACTTAGAATAGCTGAGCTAAGAATTTGTATTTACTATACACGTCAAGGAATCCCAAAGAGGGAAGAATGTACGTGTTAACCCCTTAGATCCTTGGAAGGTGGGGTGCCCACCTACCTCCTCGCTCAAAGCATACCTCCCATCCACTCTCCCTCCTTTGGTGCATTTTCTTTGCAAACACATCTGTATTTAACCCATCCTTTTCTGTACATGGGGGCAATTTGTTTCCACTTCTGTAATTCACATTCTGGCTGGCTCTGGTGCAGCCTTAGAACATTCTGGCTCATCTTCCCAACATCATCTTCATTCATGATTTACGAAGTCAGCAGGAGATGAAACAAAATCCTGGTAGATGTTCTGTTGTTTTAAAAGTCCAATTTGAAGGGTTCAGTAATCCTTTAAATCTGCAATCACTAAAAGAAAGCCATTGTCACCAAGTCACAGGGAGTTTAGAAACCACAGAAGGCAGAGTTCCCCCAAGCGTGATTATCATTAAACATAACGATGAAACCCGCAATGGTATGACAAGGCCACTTACACATGAGCGCCATTTCATTTGATATTACTGAAGGCTTTCCTCTCTTGTTTAGAATTGAGGTTCTGGAAAAACTAATCATGTTCATAAAGTTATCAGTGGTAGAAGAGCAACTCTCCAGTGTGGTAAAATGGGAATACTCACCAGCGCTCATAAACAAGGAGACATGGGAACGAAAGCTTGCCTGCTCGCCTACAAATTGGTTCATTTAAATACTTGTTTTATTGCAAACATAAAATGCGCATTTGGACTCCGTGTTTGGTATTAGTGTTATAAATATGTCATGTTGCTTTTCTAATTTTTATATTTCACCCTGACCCTCAGAAATTTTACTTAGAACAACTAATGATGGCAATTTAGAATAAGCGCTCTTGGAATGTATAATGTTTCCCATAATGATCTTTCTTGAAAAGTTACATATGTGTAACATAATTTCTAGGAATTGTGCCTGTTCATAGCTCTTGATGGTTCCTCTCCCTTATGAGACTATTTTGTAACCTCAATTCTATCAGTAAAGCTCAGGTTTTCTTCTGGTTTTCTTTTTTGTTTATTTGCTTGCTTATTTTATTTTTGCTCTTGTTGTTTTAATTTTAAAATATTTGGAAACCATATATTTTGATTTTCACCAACTAAGCTTCCAGGGAGAGATGTATTCGATTTGCTAGAATGCAGCCTGACCTTTAATAACAAACAATATTTCCATCATATTTTGTCATCTGGTTACTAACAGCATTTTTATTTTCATAGACTCAATGAAAACTGAGGGAGGCACAGAAAGGTTAATTAATCCACCCTTAGATATCCAGTCCCATCTCCCTAAACTCTCTGTCCCCTTAAAGATATATTTTTGCCCCTTAAAATGTACCTGCAACTGTGGGAAACTTGAATGGTCTAGGCATAGAAGGTCTGTGGGAACAGACATCTCTGGAGCAGACACCATCTCTAGCACATGGGTGTCTTTCCCCTGACTTCGGCTCTGTGCTAATGTAAGTTTGTAGGGGTGAACCTAAGGCTGTAGAACTGCCGACAGCCACAGACAAGAATGTGAGACAGAAAGATTCCTCCAGACAGGCGTTCCCGAACAGACTGATAGCACTTAAGGGTTTAAGTGACATCTCTTCTGTAAAATCCCCAGAACAAAAACCTGAAAAAGCCTTGGGATCTCGTGGCATCAGGTGTGAACTGCCAGGCATTCATCCCTGGAATTAGACCACATCGTCCTGTAAGCCACTGTTGACAAATCATACAGAACAGGACTGCTCTTCCCTTTGCCTGGAAAGTGATTAGGAAAATCAAAACAGCCAGCTTCCAAAACCTTCCCATGGGATACTCAGCGGAAAATGTGGCTTTCCTTTATTTCAGTTATTTTAAACTTCATTTCAATTAAAATGTAATACTTCACAATAACTTTGGGCATACAGCTTTAGTTGAAATATGAAGACGTGGGCTACTAGAGAAAATTAATGATATTCACATGCATTCTTAAGAACACAGGATCATTTTTGTAATTAGTCACTATATTGATTGTGTGTGTGAAAGAGAGAGACAGAGAAAGAGACACAGAGAGAGAGACAGAGAGATGGGGTGGGGAGCGGAATATGTATGTTCATATGTGGAAGCCAGAGGAGGTCATTTAGTGCCCTGCTCTATCGCTCCCTTCCCTTGGACCTGGAGCTGGACTGGCGTCAGCAAGCCCTATGGATCCTCATATCTCCACCAATCACAGCAATAGGGTTGCGGGTATGCTCATGGCTGTTCCTGATTTTGTAAGGGTGCTGGAGATTTGAATGCAAATCCTCATGACTTAGCAACAAATTCTCTTACCTTCTGAATTATCTCCCCAGCTCTGTACGGACTTTCAAAGAATGAAGATGAGACTATGGATTCTGTTGTAAAATATTTATGACCAACAACAACCAGGAGGCCTGAGCTCCCATCTCTCCTCTTGAATACTTTCCAGACCTTGACCTTCAAGAGCTAGATGATTTTAGTTCCTGTGTTGTACATCCAGAGATAAGATTCCTGAATATTAATGCAAACCCAACTGTGGAGAGAGGAACTGCCTTAGCACTCAAGACAACTGGGAGGTGGCCAGACTTTTGACTAAATCTCCTCTGGCCATATGGGAATTTTATGAAAAATTGATCCAGCCTTGTCCCTTATTCAAGTGACTCAGGGGATTTCTGGACTTCTAAACAACCCTCTTTGAGCACACTGCAGAGATACACATGCAAAATAGAAACATGTGCGTTGAATTTTTGTAGGATATAGAAAACAAACAGTGAGTGCCTTATAAAATGAATTTCTAATTTCACCACAGTAAAACATTCAGTCATGTAGTGCACTAAGGAAGCCAGTAGGCGCTTGCCATTTTCATGGTGGCTCTCTATATGTGTTATCCATATCCTCTTTCTTAACTGCAATAGGGATTGAACACTCACCTGTTTAGTGATTGGCTGGTTGGATTTCTCTATATCGGCTCGTGTCTGGGGGTGGTCTCATGCCCAGAAAGGTCAGTTACTAACACTCCTTTAGGCCAATTGACCTGACTGACACTTGTCAGTAGCCTTGATGAAATGTAACTTCACCGAAGGACAGTGTTAAAGCAAATAGAAGAACAAAATCTGTTAGTGTTGAAAGATGAGGAGGTATATCTCAGTGGTAGATCCCTGCCTCCCAAATAAAAATAAGTAGGTTTGGATGTAAAGAATGGTGGGATACGTTAATGTAGGGTCTAGTACTGCTCTGTTCAATATGGTAGCTCTGCAGTTTCCATGTGTGGGTACTCACATTACTAAACAACATCAAATATTCAGGTGATTACTTACAATAACTGTATTTCAGTTACTCAGTGGTCACTTGTGGTGAGGTACTGCTGCCCTGAAGAGTACAGACGTCAAAGGTTCCCATCCCTATAGTAAGCTTCTTTGGCCAACATTAATCCAACATTAATGTATGCTGGATAGCAGGAGCTGATTAAAACCAAAGAGAAGAAAAATAGAAAAGATAATAAAGACAGTTGGGTTAGTTAAGAGTCAGCAAAGTGTGTTTTCAAAGAAACTAAATGTGTTTTTCAGATTTCTACATATGTAACTTTGGGAGATGTCTTAATACACACATGTCAGAAAGATCATTCTACTGATTCTCCAGTATGATTAAAGTGTATTCTACAACCATGAAACATGGATTCGAGAAACTGAAAAGGTGATTCAGAGGATACAGGAGCATTTGTACAAGTCTGGAGACCTGAGCTTGATCTCTGGGAACCATGTATAAGTGGAAGGAGAGAAGCAATTCCACAAGGTCACCCTATAAATTCTACTTTATGGTGTACATCTCCCCCCCACACACACACATGTATATACATCACACACAAACACACACATATTCACATACACAGAAACACATACACAAAAGCACACGCACACAGATTTAAAAAAATTAAAAAACGTTAGATTCAGTTAAACTTTTCTCGATTGTTATCTACTTCTTTAGTAGCATCAGTTAAATTATATGAAACCCATTGAGCTTACAAAATTTGCATATTCATTTCAAATCTCAAACTCTGAAAACCAAAGCCCATTTTCCTGCTTTGTCAATGGGATTCACACGGACAGCACCAAAGGCTTCTTCACATTAAACAGCCACCTCACATTTAAAGGAAATAAGTGTTATTTTGCAGTAACCAAACTAGATATTTGCCCAGGGCTTGAACCCTGTTCTTTCTACTTAAAATCTGGAAGTCTTGATCCCATATAGAAAACAGAATATCAGAGTCCTTTCACTTTGGTGAGCTTGACCTTGATATGAGGTTCTTTCCACAATAAATGGAGCTGAATCTATTGAGCTGTGGTGGGTATTTCCAAAAAAGCAAGAGGGATTTCTTAGTACGAAGGAAGACTAGAATCTTTCTTCAAATGAGCAGCCAAGAAGAGTTATGATAATAAAGACAGACTATTGTGAAGAGAGAAACAGGCAGAGACCCAGAAATTCTCAGGGTAGTGAGAGAACAGCTGAGAAAAAGATGGGCAATTCAGCAGAAAGAATTTAGCCAGACTGAACACAGCTCCAGTCACAGAACAGAGGTAGAGAATGCAGAAGGTCAGCTAGGCCAACCTGGTGAAAAGACATTTGCAACCCTAATTTCTGGACAAACCACAGCCTGTAGAAGACTGAGATCTAGCTGGGAGTTGGGGAAAGGGGGTTCTTTGGTACTTGAGAAATGGAAAAGAATCCCTTTTCATTACTCTGTAAAATCCAGAGAGTGGTAGGTGGATGCCATTGTGAGAGGTACTATTTCAAACTGAGATACGCTGAACACAAACAATTACAAGCCAGGAGCCCGAATTTCGCCAGTCATAGCTCTAGGTCAGAGACTGCCCAGGGAAGGAGTAGTGGAGAATAAGAAGGACAGAAGCTAACAACTCATGCTTTTTCAGACCCAGTCCAGCTGGCTTTGGTGAGTTCCCGATAGAACATCCCCATTGTCTCAGTGTGTGGGTGCACCCCTGGCGGTCCTGAGTTCTTTGCTCTGAAAAAGCATGGGATAAAACCTGACTCGCTAAACAAAGCAGACAATGAGGACTGCTGAAAAGTCAAGAACAATGGCACTGGGTTTTGATCCTACTGCACTTACTGGCTTTGTGGGAGCCTAGGCTGTTTGGATGTTCACCTTACTAGACCTAAAAGGAGGTGGGAGGTCCTTGGACTCCCCACAGGGCAGGGAACCCTGACTGCTCTTTGGGCTGATGAGAGAGGGGGAGTTGATTGGGGGAAGGGGAGGGAAATGGGAGGCGGTGGTGGGGAGGATACAGAAATCTTAAATAAATAAATAAATAAATAAATAAATAAATAAATAAGAAGCTAACAACTCAAAAGGTACAGGCAGCAGGTGAATCTGCTTAAGCAGCAATGCAAAAGAAAGAGCAACCCCAGCCTGAGTAACTAGGATCTGGCCTCACCTGCTGAGACTAATGCTGAAAACTCGGTCCAAAGGTCAGAGGGTAGATTGACCTTGTAAGTCACCTGTTTACCACCCACTGCATGAGTCTAAAAACAAAATCTATGAAGTGCCCATACTGTGTCTAACACCCAGCTACTTCCCTCCAGCAAGGTGTTCGGTGATTAGAGGGGACAGACTTTGGAAAGTATGAAGACAAAATCTCCAGCTGTGTAGATTTCAATGTTGTGGTTGCTTTCCATACTCCCAGGGAACCTGGATATATAATCCAGAGAGTTGCAGGAAGGTAAAAGAGCATACGTAGCTCAGATACTACAAAGCTAAGTGTAACCAACACAATCTACAGTGACCAAAAGGAAGTAAAGTTAACCCAGGCAGACGCCACACCATTGTACAATACAGACTCAACAACAGCATCATCGATAAAAAAACAGTACACAACTTCATTCCCCATCCCAACCATGCATATAATTATGCATCTCCAAAATCAATAAAAATTGGCAAAGAAATAATGGTGTTTCAAGACAAGCATAAACTAAAGCATTTCACGACATCCAATACATCAGTGGAGAGGATAGTGGAAGGAATACTATTCAGAGAAGAAGAAAAAGACTTCCAAGAGGACAGGAAACAATCCTAAGAATTAATAAATGAAATTACATGAAAGAAAAAGACTTCTGCACAGCTGAGGCAGAGAGACAAACCTAGAATGTATAAAGAATGATAACAATTAAATAAAAAAGCACATTAGCCTAATGGACTAATGAATTGAATAGACAGTTCTCAAAAGAAAACATACAAACAGGGCCAGCAAATGTGAGAAAAACAATTCAACATCCTTAACCATCCTTGAAATGAAATTTAAAATCTATTTGAGATTCCTTGTCACCCAAGTCAGAGTGAGTAAAGCAGAAAAGACAGTGGACAAAAAGTTGTTGCAAGGGAAAGAGGGACACTTATACCCTGCTGCTGAAAATATAAACTGGTAAGACCACTATAATGGTCACTGTGACTCTTGCTCCAAAACCTAAACAAATAGAACTACCACATCTCTACTACTCTGGGATATACACCTGGAGAACTCTAAGTCAACACCACATGCACACACGCGCACAATTTGAACACCCAGGTATTTTGTTATATTCTTTATAATAGTTAGAAAAAGGAAATAGCTTAAATGTCCATCAACAGATGTTACATATATAATATTACAAAGGAATTTTATTCAGCTCTAAAAGAAAATGACATCATGACATTTGCAGGAAATGGATAGAACCAAAGATGGATGGATGGAATCAAAGATGATTCTATTCTGTGAAACAATCCAGCCTCAGAAACAAAATTACCACATGGTTTTTCTCGTACACAAAATTCAAATTTAAATCAATCTTTGTCCAGTTTGTTGCATGTGGGTGAGAGAGAGAGACAGAGACACAGAGAGAGAGAGTAGGAAAAAGGGGATTGTGAGAGTGAAGGATGTTATCCTCGGGATTGGGGAAATGGCTAAAGAAAGGAGAGTGGTGCACACACAGTATGAAGGAACAAGAGGATGGATATTTGACAGGAATGAGGGATTTCCACCAGAGAGGCAAGAGGAAAAGGAAAGCAAAACAAGACAAGACCAAGAGGAGAAGGTAAAATAATAAGGGATGGCATGAACACTGAAATATTACCCAGCAGCAATTGTTGGGTGCTGTAAACAGAGATGGCAGAAGTAAGCAGCATTGCACCTTCCAGAGCAACCACCAAAGAGGGATGACTTGGGAATCTTGAGCAAGTCTTATAATTTTTGTGGGGGGTCTCCGTTTCCTTATCCGTAAAATCAAAATGCTGATTCTATAAGATTTAAATTAACTAACAAAAACAAATTATGGAGAGTAGTGTCTAACACAACAACAGTCCCTTGGTTAAGGGTTCCGGTTATTGCTGTAATTATGATCATGTTGACTAGAATGATAGAGTATTAAAATGATGTATTGCCCCAGGTGTCTACAAATGATGAAAAGCCCAGTATCCATGCCTCTTTAAAACGTGTTTCACATTACATGCTGAGCTGTCGTTTTGAGTGGACTCAACCAACAGAATCTACTACCTGTTACACCACTCCACTTTAATTTCTAAATTTTTAAAAAGCTTGGCCAGTTCTCTTGTGCTTTTGAGTGCTAGTCAATCCACAGAAACACAAGAAAGAATTAGAAATTTAAAAAAAAAAAAAAAAAAAAAAAAAAAAGAAATATTCTTTCTAATTGTTGAACATTATCCAACAATTAGTAAACAAAATACCTCCTAAAAATATGATGGCTTCAGTGACTTAAAATCAGAGATAAATTTAATACCTAGCCAATGTCACATATAGTCAATGCTTATATTTTCTAAATGTAGATTATATACTGTGTTTCAGCGACTTGATCTGACTTACCATTCATGTGAACTTTGATATCTTGCTTCTGAGAGCCGATCTTTCTTTTTATCAAGGAAGCCTTCTTCAGTTCTATTTCTGTTCTTCTTCAACTCTAGCACTATGGTTTATTTAGGATTTAGTATAATTTTTCCTCCATTCACTTTACTCTTTCTTCTTCTTCTTTTTTTTTTATTTGTTCTTTGTTTTTCCAAGACAAGGTTTCTCTGTGTACTCCTGGCCGTCCTGGAGTTCACTCTGCAAATTAGGAAGGCTTGAACTCAAAGGTTTATCTGCTTCTGCCTCCCAAGTGCTTAGATTAAAGGTGTGCACCACCACTACCCAGCTCCCTTTTCTAAAATAGAAATGAGCTTGCTTTCCATTCCTATACAATACTTGGTATACTGCATTATTCCATATTTGGCTGCCTCCCACAGACAAAATGATATATCTAAACTCTGGAAGCAGCTAGCTAAAAAATTAATCTCATCTCACTAATCTAGACCAACAATGGCAACCTGGAAGGCTTTTGAGACTTAGACAATAGTCTGTACACTTGGCATTTTAACCTCTAGGCAATTGACATGAATAGGTAAATTATATTCAAAGTTTGAGGAAGTGGAGGCAGTAGACTCACGAGTTCAAAGGTAGATTGGACTACATAGAGAAATTGAAGCCTGCCTGTACTACCTGAGACTCTGTGATGAGCCCACAAAAAAGATGTGTGTGCGTGTGTGTGTGTGTGTGTGTGTGTAATCGTACTATATATATAGTAAAGGTACAGCTGACAGCTCTATTATACTATCCTCAGAAAGTATATGTTAACACTCCACTTGGACTAACCCATTTTTGCAGACCTATAGGGACATGTGTCCTTTGGATAAGTCACTGTCAATTCCTTCGAAATCTTGTGAAATGATAGCATTTCTCCCTTCTATAGGATCCCAGCAGTGTATAAACCTGACTTTTCCTGTAAGACAACTGGATACATCCCCCCCACCCAGCCACCATGAAGTCATGGTGTGAAAGGATTTAGTCAAGTCCTTGATCTTATAGCCAAAATCTACAGAAAAGTAGTCCCCCACAAACTTTCTTTATTGACAGTAGTCACTGATAAGAAAGGAGCCTCACACAGGAGGCAATGCGTCTGCTCTGAGAGCAGACTCAGGAAGGTGTAATTTACTGACCCTTTGCTCTAACCTAACAAATTACTAATATTCTGTATTTACCCTTCACCGTGATTTTAACTAACATGAGATCATAGACCAGATAACTAGCTGTTAATAAAAGAAAAAGGCCCGAGTTCCTAAAACTTGTTTCAAAGAGAAAATTTCTCAGCTGGGCACCCTGCTGGAGTCAAAAGCAGGGTCCCCAAAAGAGATTCCTTTTAACTCAATGAGGTAGACAGCCATGCTCCCTCCAAGACATAAGCTGCCCTTATGTTTTGCCTTTTTTGCCCTTTATGCTTATCCCATATCTCTTTTGTCTTATGCCCCTATGCTGCTGCTGCTGCTGCTGCTGCTTCTTCTTCTTCTTCTTCTTCTTCTTCTTCTTCTTCTTCTTCTTCTTCTTCCTCCTCCTCCTCCTCCTCCTCCTCCTCCTCCTTTTTCTTCTTTTTCTTCTTGCTGCATCATCCCAAGAAATAAAAAAAAAATGCAAGAAAACCATGCTCAAGTCAGTCAGTTTGTTCTCTCCCTCAGATCGTGTTCCCAAGCCAGTTTTCACTTGTCGTAGAAGTCCTGTTCTGAGCCCCGAGAGAGAGCTGAGCCTGGTATTCAGCAGCTCCCAAAAAGCCTCTGCCTCAACAACAGTAACCAAAGCTTGAAATTACTAGACTATTACGTATATGACTTAAATGCTTAAAGGAATCTAAGAGAATCTTGTGATCCCATATATATAAAACAAAGATCCAGTTATACCCACTGCCTAGCCCAGAATGTCCCAGGTCAGATATCCTCTTTCTTAGACTGTGCTAGATAAACCACCCTTAAGTTGAAATTTCATTCATTCAAAAACACTTCCCAAGCACGTACAATGTGAGAGCTATTAGGAGTAAAGTCTAGAGGAAGTTACATTCTAAGGAAGGCTAAGAGCTTGCAGTTAAACTTTCTACGATAAATTCACAAACCAAGTTACATTCATAAGGATGTGGATATAAAAATATCATAAATACTTCACTTCAAATTGTGAAACTGCCATTCCATTAGAAATCAGCAAATAAGCTGAGATTAAGAACTATAAATAGCCAGACATAAAATGCTAAGCCATACATGCCAGTGTGTGAGTTCTAAAATATTAAGTCCTTGTACAAGTGCAGAAGTCATGACAATCCTTTATTGTATAAGTGACTGAATTTCCCAGCAAATCTAGTGTGTATTGGGTTCGCTGATTCATTGTAAATGAACATTTATTTCTTTACAACTTCCCCAAGTACCTAAGCAAGAAAGGAGAGTTTTATTTGGTATAATGTAATGTGTTGTCCTCATCCCCCATCTCTCGAACCTCCCCAACCCCTTCATCAGTACCCAACAGGAGACACACAGCATTTGCATTTACTAGTATAATAGAATGTCCAAGGGGTGCTTCATATGAGAGGATAAAATATGTAAATTTCACTGTGTTAGCAGATGCATTACCCTCCCAACTGCCTACTCTCCTGAAGTAAAATAAAGCATTTAACGTTCAGAAATGCAGTTTCAGTGACCCGAAAATGTCCATAAATGCATTTACTCCTACTTATCTAAGACTCTGCTCAGTTCATTGGGATCAATGTTTAGATTATTTCCTGAGAGGAGATGAAACCTCATCAATGCCTGCAGAATGTCAAGGGGTCATCTGAGTTTGAATCCAGGGCTGGAGCCTGGATGGAATGCATTTACTTTTAACAGGCTGCAGTTTCAGCCTGGGAAAAATTAGTATGTCAAGAGATAGCCATGTAAGGAGGGGTCATTGTAAAGTTACTCTACCATTAGGCCCATTGGAGAGAAAGAGCCAACACTTTAGCTTGGGAGCATTAATGAAGAAGCCGGTGGCATCCAGGCAAGCAGTGAACAGACCACCTGCGACAGTAAAGGTGCTAACCGGATAGGGGAGCAGGGACTGCAGGGCTGTAAGGCTCCTTGCTCTCTGTCTGAGCTTCCTGAAGATTCTTCACTGGAATTGCTTGCTGCCTTTCCTTAACACGTCCAGAACACGTAGACTATATATAGTAGCATATTTTTATTAGCACCTAGAATTTTCTATTTTATTTTTTTCTTTTATTATTTTTATTGCACTATACATTTTCTCTGCTCCCTTTTCTTCCTCGCCCCTCCCTTCTAAGCTCTCCCATGACCCCCATGCTCCCAATTTACTCAGGAGATTTTGTCTTTCTCTCCTTTCTATTGAGATGCTTGTACGTCTCTCTTAAGGTTCTCTTTGTTGCCCAGGTTTCTCTGGGGTTGTGAATTGTAAGCTAGCGTCTAAACGCCACTTATGAGTGAGTACATATCATATTTGTGTAGTAGAATTTCAAATGTATTTTAATAAATAAAGATTGTCTGAAGATCTGAGAGTAAGAGAGTCTTACTGGTCAGCCTTACAGATTATAGTAACACTCCTTTCTTTCTTTTTTTTTAAATTAATTTATTTATTTATTAAGGATTTCTGCCTCCTCCCCGCAACCGCTTCCCATTTCCCTCCCCCGATCAAGTCCCCCTCCCTCATCTGCTCGAAGAGTAATCAGGGTTCCCTGACCTGTGGGAAGCCCAAGGACTGCCCACCTCTATCCAGGTCTCATAAGGTGAGCATCCAAACTGCCTAGGCTCCCACAAAGCCAGTACGTGCAGTAGGATCAAAAACCCTCTGCGATTTTCAGTGAGATAAGCCAGACCCAAAAAGAGGAACATGGGATGTACTCACTGATATTTGGTTTCTAGCCATAAATAAAGGACATTGAGCTTATAATTCATGTTCATAGAGAAGCTAAATAAGAAGGTGAATCCAAAGACAAACACATAGGCATCCTCATGAATATTAACCTTCATCAGGCGATGAAAGTAACACTCCTTTCATCTCATTAGCCATAATGACACACACCTTTAACTCAGTAGCCATAATGACACACACATTTAATCCAAGTAGCCACACTAGTTGCCATAGAAACTGGGCGATGCATGCCTTTAATGACGGTGGTGCACACCGTTAATCCCAGCCCTAGAGAGGATTATAAAATAGGAGGGAAAAACTCTCAGACTCGCAATCTCCTTCTGAGATTACAGGAGGCAGGATCGCCATTTTGGACAGAGGTCAAGGTAAGAGCCAGTGGCTGGCTGTTTTGCTCTCTGAATCTTCAGGTTGAACTCCAATTTCTGACCCTGGGCTTTTATTTATCATGCATCATATTTGTCTTTCTGGGTCTGGGTTATCTCACTCAATATGATTTCTTCTTGATCCATTCATTTACCTGCAATTTCAAGATGTCATTTTTTTCACCACATTTTCTTTACCCATTCCTTGGTTGAGGGGCATCTAGGTTGTTTCCAGGTTCTGGCTATTATGGATAAAGCTGCTATGAACATAGCCGAGCACATGTTCTTGTGGTACTATTGAGCATTCTTTGGATATATACCCCAAAGTAGTATTGCTGGGTCTTGAGATAGATCACCATACTGATTTCCAAAGGGACTATTCAAGTTTGCCTTCCGACTAGCAATGGAGGGGTGTTCCCCTTACCCCACATCCTCTCCAGCACAAGTTGTCATCAGTGTTTTTGATCTTAGCCATTCTGACAGGTGTAATATGGTAACTCAGAGTCATTCCCATGGTGACTAAGGATGTTGAACAATTCTTTAAGTGTATTTCAGCCATTTTAGATTCTTCTGTTGAGAATTCTCTGTTTAGCTCTGTACCCCATTTTTAAAATTGGATTATTTGTTCTTTTGATGTCAAGGTTCTTGAGGTTTTTGTATATTTTGGAGTTTAGCCTTCTGTCCAACATGGGGTTGGTGAAGATTTTTTTCATTCTGTAGGCCACTATTTTGTCTTGTTGACTATGTCCTTTGCTTTACAGAAGCTTCTCAGTTTCAGGAGGGCCCATTTTTAAATTGTCACTCTCAATATCTGTGCTACTGGCCTTATATTTATGAAGTGGTCTCCAGTGACAATGTGTTCAAGAATACTTCTCACTTTCTGTTCTATGAGGTTCAGTGTGCTTGGGTATAAGGGAACTATTAGAGGCATCACCATCCCTGACTTCAAACTCTACTACAAAGCTACAGTACTAAAAGCAGCCTGGTATTAGCATAAAAACAGACAGGTGGACCAATGGAATCTAATTGAAGACCCAAATATCAATCCGTACACCTAAGAACACCTGATTTTTGACAAGCTAAAAATATAAAATGGAAAAAAGAAATCATATTCAACAAATGGTGCTAGCATAACTGGACATCTATATTTAGAAGATGCAAATAGACCCATATCTATCACAATACACAAAACTCAAGTCCAAATGGATTGCATTTTCTGTTTTATTCAAGTCTGAGGTACATCTTGGATGCCATTATTTGTGCCTCAATTACATTCCCTACTTTTCAGCACAATTGTAGGATACAGAGTTCTTTACTGAAGGTTTTTAAGACATGTTTCATCTTTTAAAAAGAAAGAAAGGAAGAAATCACCTACTCTAAAATCATATTGCTGATCTTGTCAAAAGAAGTCAATGCAGGACTCTATAATGCAGTAATGAGGTCAAAAAATCAGATGTTTGCTAGCTATTTCTCATGAGATAAGCATTTAATATCTGTTTCCTCATCTATTAAAAAAGTACCATAACCAACAGTTAGGAGGCAGAGGCAGGCAGATCTGCGTTTGAGATCAGCCTGGTGTACAGAGCGAGTTCTAGGACAGCCAGGAATACACAGAGAAACACTGCCTCAAAACACAAAAACAAAATAAAACAAACAAACAAAAAAGATATCTTAAGTGTTAATTTAGAAAGTCATTAGTAGTTTTAGTGAGTGTGAAAGTTTCCAAATACCCAAAGGTCAGCCCATGGTTATTAAAAAACGGTATCAAAAGACAAGACATTCCAGTATGATTGAGCTGAAGAAATTCCGAAGCAGCCAAAATACTTTCCCAAGAGAGAGTGTGCAGGCTGGAAGGCTCTGTCTAAAGACTGCAACAACACCAGTCTTTAGCATGTCATCTTTGTGAGGTACACTAGGTCCAGGAGCCACAGACCAGCTTGATGGAACAACTCAAAGGAAACAAGACCGGGTTGTTCACAGAACAGGATGAGAATAAACGCTTCAATACCTGCAGCTCTCTGGTCCTCTCAGAAGGCTCCCGCAGTCTTAGGTGGACCATGCCCCACCTTACAGGACAGTCTGCCCCTGAATTGCAGCACTACAATATAAGATAAGCTTTCGGTGAGTGTTCCTGGATCCTTGCAGCCAAACAAGGCTCAAAGTGAAACTTGAAAATCATGAGAAATCAACAGATAAGCAGCAACGCCATTTCTGGGTTGGCCAGAGATTAGGTGTCTGCAAAGTTATGACTGTAGTTTAGCAGGCTTTCAAAGGGAAAAATGTAATGCGAATTCTTCCTGTTAAAGTTCATTCTTCATTACTTCTGTGGAAAGAGAACAGTTCTAAGCAGGTGAATTATACCCGAGAAAGACTGGCCTATGCAATATCTAGCAAAAGGATTAGCCAAGACTTCTGTCCAGCTCTGCCCTTCTTTTCTCAAGGTTCATGAAGCCCTGCTGCAAACCTGACTCTAATCCCAGTATATTTCTTCTCCTGGATCCTTTGCTGAAATGTCCAGTCCCTTTCAGATTCACTCAGTTTGTCCAAGACTTTTGTGTTGTTTTGTTGTGACAGGCTCTGTCGGTTGCCCTGGCTGTCCTGGTGCTTGCAATTGTAGTAATATGGGGCGGCAGGGCTGCGTCCCCCACACCCGGCCACCCACATGGCTAGCTTATGCTCCGAAATAACAACACACAAACTGTATTCTTTTAATCACTGCTTGGCCCATTCTCTTCTAGGCTAATTCTCACGTATTAATTTAGCCCATTCCTAATCATCTGTGTGTAGCACCCCAAGGTGAGCTTACCGGGGAGCTTCTAGCCTAGTCCATCCTGGGTGGGAGCTTCATGCCGGGAGCAGGGCATGGCGTCTCTCTCAGGCGTCTGCTCCCTAGAGGAGAGCTGTCAAGTCTCTGAGCTCACTTCCTCTTCCTCCCAGCATTTTGTTCTGTTTACTCCTCCCACCTATCCTCTAACCAATAAAATGGGCCAGGGCAGTGCCTTTATTAGCCAATGACCTTCCTCCATCATTTCCCCTTTTTCGGGTTAAACAAAAAAAAAAGGCTTTAACATAGCAAAATTACATATTACAAAACAGTTATCAAGTAAAAGTTACAATAATCTTTATCATAACTAAGGAAAACTATAACTAACTATTCTTAACTCCATCAAAGACACCAGAAAGATATAATATTACCTAAGTAAACAAGAAAAAAAGCAACTTTTAAAACTCTAGAAATGACCTAGACATCTCGCTGCCTGGACAGTCACCCAAAGTTCCTCTGTACTGTTGGGGCATCCATCTTCAGCCTTCAGGCCCATGGTATCCAGCAGACATTTCCATAAAGCAGGAAAATTCAAAGTCAGTTCAGTCACTATCTGTTGTGTCCTGCAGAATGTCTTGCAGACTCTTTCATGAATCAGGAACCCCGAAAGATCATCTCGCCTTAGGCAAGTTCAGTAGTCCTCTCTCTGCGGGTTCTCTGTGTCCAGTTTATGCAATAGTCCAGGCAAGAGCAGTTTTTTGCCCAAATGGCTATCAAACTCCATAAGGATCCTCTTCGATGCCCATCTTCCTCTTGAAGTACATTGGTGCTGCCAGGAGCAGAGTGTCTCATTGTCATGAAAAGTCCTCAGTTATTAAAACATTCAATGTCCTATTCTGTAATCTTTGAAAGACATGAAGAATGTCTATCTAAAATATATCTCTATATATCTAGAAAATCTAACTAACATGAGTACAAGCTTTACTATTATTGATGATTATCCATTAACAACCTATATTTCTTAATTATACAGTACATATTTAAATGAACTACACAATCACAATACCTTAATCAAAATCAGAAACACTTATACATATAACAAAATTGACCTTAAATCTCTATCAATAAAGCAAAATCTATACTAATGCAAATTATTCATATCTATATCATATCCCCCTTTAAATGTAAAAGGACGTTTATAAACCATATTTCGGAACATGGGCACAGTTTTTTTCTCTCCAAACTGCTTCCTGCTGAATGGGGGCGTCGTTAATTAGGTCTTTCATAGTATAACCTGTGTGCTAGTTTTATCTCAGTTGGCAGTTGAGCGAAGCAATTTTCTGAAGGCCTTCACACCAACCCTTCAGGAGGGCGTGGTCCATCATACCAAATCGGAATAGAAGAAATGAACAGCGTCTCATCCTCTGTGAAAACAAAATAAGAAACTCCTTTCCAAAGCATCATGTCCTTAGATCCAAATTTCAAAGTCAAGGCATTTTCAAAATATCTATGTTGGATTAGTTCAGCAGCATTTATAAATAAATATCTTTTAGCAGTTGTTGCTCCTTCCTCAGCATTCAAACAATTTAAAGAGAGCATAATAGCATACAGTATCAAAATTCTCTGTGTATTTTCCATCTTTGTACAGCTTTGTTTTAACCTCTATTTCGTTTATTTTTACTTTTAACTCTTTGCTTTTTGAGACAGGTTCTCTGTATCTTTGACCTGAAGTAACTCTGTAGACCAGGCTGTCTTTGAACTCTCAGAGATCCGCCTGTCTCTGCCTCCCAGGCATTGGGATTAAAGGTGTACACTACTACACCTTGAACTCACAGAGATCTGTTTGCCTCTGCCTTCTAGGCACTGGGATTAAAGGCGTGTGCTACCACACACAACAACTCTCTTCCTTTTTTTATGTTTTTTACTTTAAGAACTTCAACTTTTAGTCTGCATATATTTTTAACACACTGTAAACCATTTAAAAATTTTCTTTGTCTTTGAATCTCTCTTTACTGTATATCTCTCTTTTTCTGACCACATGAGTCTTTAATTTACCAAGCAATCTCAGTAGGATTAAAGGCGTGGCTTTGCCAGCTAGATCCAGTCCATTCCTTAGCTTTCCAGCCTCATGGCGGATATACAGGCTGTAGCCATGTTTATTGCAACAACTGTATGGCATTTCAAGGTCCCTGCCAGCAAGTGAGCCACAACAGACAACACTCAAGTCCTCTCTTGGTAGCCGGCCCTCCTGCCTCAAATAGTCAGAGTTTGCCCTGGCAGGATGGCCCAGAAAGCTGGCATTTTTAAATGGCGCAGCTTTTTTCCTGCTACGGCTGAAAACCGAAAAGCATGCATTCAGCTTTAACAGTTTAAGTGTTTTGTGGCAGGACCTCTTAATGAGCTGCAGGCTTTTGCAGCTAAAGCTGAGTCAGGAAGCCTCTCTTAGATGAGGTGCCCGCTTGCCTCTAGCAAGCAGAGCAGACCCGAGAACACAGCGAGTCTAGTTGCCATCAAACAAATCGTAGCACTTTACTCCAAATGCTCTATTCAAAAGCTCTGTCTCCTGCAGGAGCCAGACAGAGATCACAATGGCGGCACAGCCCCAGGAAGTCGCGCTTTAAAATGACACAGCCTTTTTTCTGCTACTGTTGCTGAATCAGGAAATCTCTCTACAGCACGCCACCAACAAACAGCAAAAATCTGTGTTAAACTCTCTTTCCCTTATTTTTAAGCCTTCTCAGGTTTTTTAAGTGGGTTTTGGCTGTCCACACGTCTGGGCGCCAACTGTAGTAATATGGGGCGGCAGGGCTGCGTCCCCCACACCCGGCCGCCCACATGGCTAGCTTATGCTCCGAAATAACAACACACAAACTGTATTCTTTTAATCACTGCTTGGCCCATTCTCTTCTAGGCTAATTCTCACATATTAATTTAGCCCATTCCTAATCATCTGTGTGTAGCACCCCAAGGTGAGCTTACCGGGGAGCTTCTAGCCTAGTCCATCCTGGGTGGGAGCTTCATGCCGGGAGCAGGGCATGGCGTCTCTCTCAGGTGTCTGCTCCCTAGAGGAGAGCTGTCAAGTCTCTGAGCTCACTTCCTCTTCCTCCCAGCATTTTGTTCTGTTTACTCCTCCCACCTATCCTCTAACCAATAAAATGGGCCAGGGCAGTGCCTTTATTAGCCAATGACCTTCCTCCATCATGCAATGTAGGCCAGGATGACCTCAAACTCACAAAGATCATCTGCCTTTGCCTCCAGGGAGCTGGGATTAAAGGTATGTGCCACCACACCACACCCAGCTCATCAAAGACCTTTTCGAATGCTGCCCTTCTCTCCAGAATCACTTCTGAGATGTAGTCAAAACCCCTTTCAAGATCTCTTTAACTGGAAAATGGAATTTTCATCAAACTCCACTAAAATATAACTGCTGTGATATAATAGCTATGGTGTTATGTGTATCACAGAGGACAGTTAAAGTATACCAGTGTATTGTTCCTAAGAGATTCAAACCCCTCCATGTCTCGAGAAGCTAGACACATAGAGACAACCACAAATAATAAAGGAAGGTGTTGAGGAGATAAGGGCATCCTTTGCAGAGAAATTAAAAACAAAATTCTAAGGACAAATTTGAGGGAAAGTTAGTAGGATGTCACTAAAGTTGAAAAGGAAGAATTTAATGAACAGAACAGTCCTAAGAAATGCATAGATTTCCACATACATGGTTCCTATGAGAGGACCAGATGCTAGAAACCAGTTTCACTCAGGGACCTAGAGAGAAGTCATGTAGAAAGATGGGCTTGAATCAAACTGTGAAGAAAATTTCATATGAGGTCAGGTTGGTTTTTTTTAAAACACACACACACACACACACACACACACACACACACACGGTTTGATAAAAATGCCACCTTTAATCTCAGCACCTGGAGACAGAGGCAGGCACATCTCTGTGCCAGTCAAGGCCACCATTGTATACACAGTGAGTTCAAAGACAGCCAGAGTTACATAGTGAGACCCTGTCTCAGAAAAAAACAAAAAGCAACATACAACCTTCAACAATACTTTTATGATGGTATCTTGGAGTCAATCAATACTAGCTACAGTCTTTTATTAATAAGATTATTAACAACAAATAGAGATCAAACTGTTAAGTTGAAAATGAACATACTAAGTCAATGACAGTCAGTAAAGTTGCAAATGCTACAAAACAAAAACAAAAAATGTAACTTTTTTGTTTGTTTTAAGAGCCATTTTTAAAAACAATGTCACACGGCTGGTCTTTGAGCTGAACAACCAACAGCACTGTGTTAAGCAACACGGGACTAAAAAGATGGCTCAGTGGGTAATGTGCTTGCCACACAAGCATGAGGGCCTGAATTCGGATCTCCAGCACCCACTTAAAAACCAGGAACAGTATAACTGCAGCCCTAGTGCTGAGGAGAGAGGGGAGAACAATCCTGAGGCAGTTGGCCAGCCATTTCATAAAGGTCAGCAAACTATGAAGTCACTGTTTCAGGATTAGGATGTACAGAGCCTGGGTAAGATACACCATGCTCATGTTAACACACAAACACACTCACACACACACACACACACACACTCTCTCACACACAAACAAACACACATGAGATAGGGGGAGGAAGAGGGAAAGAGAGAGACTATTAAATGATAAAGAATGCTTTTGTAATGTTTGAATTGTGACTGGCTCCATGACGTTTGTGTGTGTGTGTTTGTGTGTGTTTGTGTACCTATGTGTATATATATATATATATATGCATATGTATATCTATATATTTATATAGTAGAACTGGTTTTGAGGGAAATTCAAAGCTCATATAAAGCAATTCGTACATTTAGGGCAATGTATAGGAAGATGTCACAAATAACGAAACTTCTGCTCTTCCATATCCTATTTCCCATATTGCCTCATGATGTTTCCAAATTATATAAAAGAAAGTGAACAGAAAAATGGGCCCTTATTCCACAGCCCAGCTAAAACTCAAAGTGCAGCCTCCCAGACCTTGAGAGAAGACTTGTCCTCCATGCAATGTCCCAGGAAATGCATTAGCTTTGCATTAACTATCACAAGAATAAACAGGAAAATTCACCCGAGAAGTGCTGCCAGGGGCCTAACGTCAACCCACAGAAAGAGCTCTAGGCAAGCTTTGCTCCTAATAAATGTCCTGATATTGAATCTAAGGGACTCTAAATTTAGTTTGCAAGATTGCCAACACATGTTACAATGCTTTCTGGGGCCCAGCACCACTACAAAACCATTCTGAAGAGAGCCAACAGTAGTGGGTTAGACAAGAACTTTAAATCTGGATTTAATTTTTCATAAATGAAATAAATGTGTCTTTTTAAGGCTTTCCGTGTGCTATTGACAAAAAAAGAAACACTGCAGATTTACAAAACAAGAAAGCTAAAAGTCTTTGCCACCAAGGAGCGAAGAAATGTTTGATGCTAATTCATTACAAAGTCATGCCAGAACATTCCAGATGATGATTAGAATTTATACTGAAACGAGCAGTTAGCAAATGCAGTAATCCAGACACATTTTGGATCCTTAGATTTTTTGGTTTCTCTCAGTGTTTTATTATCAAAGTGTATTCTATTTAACAGTAAAATAGTAAAGGTAATTAATTTATTATTCACACCTTGCCTGATAAGAAAGGTGAATGCAATTTCAGTTAATCTATTTATTTATTTAGGCTTTCTTTCTTTGTCCTTTGTTTTGTTATTCTTATTGTTTTGAAACAAGTTCTTACCCTATATAGCTCATGCTGACCTGGAACTTTCTATGTAATGAAGGCAGCCTCACACTTGTGACAATCCTCCTGTCTCACTCTCTGGAGTGCTAGGAATACAAGCGTGAATCACCATGCCTGGCTTTGCGGAGTATAGCTATGGGAGACTGGCATATATGGCGGAGAGATGTGTACTGTTTCACGTAAGGATCCACGTGCACATGGAGGATAGAGCTTGACAACCGGGGCTTCTCCAGTCAGTCTGTGCCTTGCTTTCTGAGACAGGGGCTCACATTGAACCTGGAGTTCACACAATTCGGCTAGACCTGCTACCCGGCGAAGCGCTAAGAGTGGCTTATCTTTATCTCCCATCCAGCACTGGGGTGACAGTGCCTGTTGCTGCACCCCACTCTTACATATGTCCCGTGGATCTGAATGCAGGTCTTTATGTTCACAGCGCGTCCACTTTGCCAACAGAGTCCTCTCCTCGGCAACTATGAGTCTAATTTTTTAAGAAAATTTTTAAAAGAGAAGAAAGGGGCCAAAATAGGAACCATGATAAATATCATTAAACTTCTATCTCCTCAGAAGCATGGATACTGTTTTGCCCAGTTGTATTCAAAGTATAGCGTAAACTTCATTTCCACCCCAAATGCCAAGGCATATAAAAAGAGACAGCCACTCCTGTGTGGACTTGTCTATCTAATAATGACTAGGGGTATGACGTATCACCGCACTGCACATGACCCCTTATACGCAGGACCATTTGTGGACCAGTTCTGTAAGACTCCTCGGGAAAAGGAAGAGTAGAATATTTTCCCAGTGGAGGAAACGAATTGGCAAAATCTCCATCTCAGAAATTAAAACTGGTGTCATAGGCCTCGGGCCAACGTCTTTTTCTAACAACTGCCAATAGCAGTATTTGCTATTAGCTTCATCAATATGGTGTTGTGATGTGCTTCTAGGGGAAAAAAATCAGCGAGGTTACTCATTTGCCGATGCAAAATCAATACAAAATATGAAGTGTGCTGTGTCTCTCGGGGGAGAGAATTATTGTGCACAGTGATTCCCATATCTTTTCAAATAGCTGTGTCTCTGAGTTGGACCATGTGCATGCGTGTGCCTGTGTGAAGTAAAAAAATGTTCTTTCTGAAATGTCCACGGAACAGAAGAAGAAGAAGAAACCCAACGTATAAACAGTTTATGTCTAACGTGAAGGATCCCAGCTGCTGCTCCAAACAGAAGTGGCACAGGACCGCAGCATCACGGGCATCACCCTAACCGAGCCTGACAGAGCAAGGATCCCGAATCAGACGTAATCTTATTATTTGGCTGTAGTTTGGACAGTTTCTCGGCATGACTTTAAAAACAGAATTTAAAAGATTACTTTCTCCCAAAGCCTTTCCCCCTCCCTTGGTGCTTCTGTTTCTCATTTGCAGAGCCCCTCTCCCAGGCCGCTCTCTCCTGGCACCCCCTTCTCCACTCACCTCTCATCCTGCCGCCTGGCTTCTTGGCCAGTGGTTTGCAGAAATGCAGGTAACACACTCCCCCTAAGATTGCCTCTTTGCTGATCATGGCGCTCAAGGCAAATCGCCTCAACATAAGGCTAACCCTGGAAAGCCAGGCTGGAAACCGGCTTCTACACATGTAAAGTCATTGTTGTTGGGGAAAATGTGGGTGTGGGGCCAAATGTGTTTCTTAAATGAATTTACCAAAAGCCATTATCAAGGAGCTCGATCTTTGGAAACATTTCTACAAAACATGGTGATAGTGAGAACCAGATGCCTCCTCTCTGCTGCAACACATTTGGGAGGTGGGTCCCGTGTCCGCCCGCGGGAACTAGAGCAAGTTTCTAGGCTTTATCGCCGAAATATTGCAGTTGGCAGTATGGCGCATGCCTCCCTTAATCGGTGCCTTTTATTGCTATTAATAGAGGAGAGCTATAAATTCCGCCTTGACACGGTTTTGGTGGTGTGAACCCCAGATCTTCTCTAATCCCCAGATTAGATACTGAAGTGAGGCTTCAATTGAGCGCTATTATCACGTCCTATGGCTTGGCCCCGGTTCATGCTGCAACATTTATTGACAATGCCTGCCACCCTGTTGCTAAGTTGTTAGCACTCAGCCTTATCTTCGGCCCCCTGAGTCTGACTAGCCAGGTTGTCAGAGGCCCCTCACTGCTAATCATACCACCAGAGGCAACTGGCTTGTTTTGACCCCCTGACTTTAGCATGAAGCCCTCTCCCCCAGCAATAATCATCTATCTATTGACTCGGTTTATTTTTAGAGGGAGAAGGCCAAACCCCTTTGATTTGGGTGCAGGAGGTCGGGGTGGGCTTCTTTGCTCTTTTCAAATTCTTCTCTCTGTGTGTACACAAGGACTTTCTAAAAGTTACAGGGTGGGGTACAGAAGAGTACTTGTTGCTATTCAAATTCTTCGCCCTTGAAAGATTGCCTATGCCGACCTTCCTGGAAAAAAATGAATTAAGCAGTTGAATTAATCAACTAGACCTCAGGCCTTGTTTCAGGAGATAATGAAGATCACAAAAATATCCAATGACGTCTTAAGAGAATCTCAATAGTTAGTAGAAGTTGCCAGGCTTTCTGGATTACTGTAGTTTTACAATACACAACTGCAGGGCCACAGGGCACTGTGCACTGTTGGATCTAATCTACATTACCATTTAGGTGCCTAAGATTTCTATCACTACTGCTCTCCCAAACTTCTATGCTTCTTCAGAAGCACTGCTGCATTTTCTTCTCAATTGGTATTTACATTTCTTCCTTCCCTCTTTCAGTTTTTTCTTAACAGTTGCCTCCTCTACAGTAACGTGTTTAATTTAAAAAAAATTTAAAAGGCCCAAGATAAAAATTACACACAAAAAATCATAAAACATTTCATCTTTTATCTACCCATCAGCATTTCCTATCAAGTGTCACATAGCTCATGGCAGTAGAGTTTGGCCCCTGTTATTGAACACAAGGAAGCAATTATCAAAGATGATTTCGGTGGAGCACACAGTGAGATAATTGACTGGGGTATGCAGTCTTTTACATTTTCTTCGTTTCCCTTTCTTCTTCCATCTATCCTCTCCTCTCCTCCTTCCTCCAAGTCTTAGAAGCAAGATTGTTTTCTGTGACTCAAAATGATGTAGAGTCTTCCTAGGTTTTTGATATTTAAGTGTACATATGAACAAAAGGAAAATGTCATAAAGATAATGAGAAAAGAAGCCAGAAATCAGATTTGTGTAAACAATGCCTACTGGGAGATAGCTAACAAACTTGGCTCTTAAGATTTTACAGAACCATTTCAGAGTGAGGATTTAATCAGTTCCAGGATTTCGCTGCCAAAAGGTTAACAAAAACATGCTTCTCAGAAACCCAACTATCTACAGTACTGAGATCAAAAAATGCCTTTTACCTCATTAAATAGACACTCTGAAATGGAACGATCAGAACTTTTTAAAAAAAAAGTTCTCTAAACTAAATAAAACAATCAGTATAAAAGAATAATCCGTGAGTATAAGAGCTATGGGCAGTTAAATAAAACCAAGCCTCTGGGAGACAGTCAAATCCCTGATTTTGCAGCCACATCAGTAACATGCAGAGCAGTGAAGTTCAACATTAATTGAGGATGTTTCAAAAAATCGAACAAGTCACTACTGTTCAGCTCTGTGGTTAATGCAATCACAACATGGGCTTCCATGGATAAGTCAACAGAGTACCAACATATCCTAAAAATATGTCTAAATACATTAGAGCTAAATTCATCAATTTTGGACCTAAAACTACTTTTACTACTTTTAAAGTATGGCATGTAATGAATAATAATTCTCTAATGTAGACCTCTGTGTGTTTCTTTAGGACTGAATGGCTGTGTGACTGTGTGGAACAGAACTGTCAACAAATGGTGCCAACATGGGTAACTATATTCACATAAAACCTGAGAGAGCTTGGAAGTAATTATAGACAAAAAAGAATAGAGTTAAGCATGGCTTTTTGGTAGCAGCATTTTCTCAGGTGGGCTTTTTTTCCTAGATGCAAGTGATTCTCATTTAAGAGAGGCTTCCTGACTCAGTTTTAATTGCAAAAACCTTGCAGCTCTTTTAAGAGGCTCCACCACAAAACACTTATGAGTTTATGAGTAGCTGAAAGCATGCTTCTTGGTGGTGGCAGGGACCTTGAAACTCCATAGAGTTTTGGCAATAAGCATGGCTCCTGCCAGTACCTCTGTCATGAAGCTAGACTCTCAGAAAGCTAAGGAATGGAGTGGATACTATTGAAGGAGGTCATTTGTTGGTTCCTGGCTGCCCAGCCCCAAAATAATGACACAGAAACTATATTATTTAAATCACTGCTTGGCCCATTATCTCTAGCTTCTTATTGGCTAACTCTTACATCTTAATTTAACCCATTTCCATTAATCTGTGCATCACCACAAAGACATGGCCTACCAGCAAAGTTTCAGTATATCTGTCTCTGGTGGCAGTTCCATGGCTTCTCCTAAACTCTGCCTTCCTTTTCCAAGCATTCAGTTTAATTCTTCCTGTCTAGCTAAGTTCTGCCCTGCTATAGGTCCAAAGAAGTTTCTTTAATTATTGATGGTAATCACGGCATATGGAGGGGAATCCCACATCAGAATACAGCCATCAAAAGCATGGCTTTAATCTTCACCATATCACTTAGCAAATTAAAGACTCATGTGGTCAGAAAAAGAGAGGTATACAGAAAAATCAGATTCAGATGAAAAAAACCTCTAAATGGTTTATCATGTGTATAAAAATATATGTAGTCTTTGGAGAGAAAAGAAAAAGGATAAAGTCTTTAAAAAAAAAACTAAAGAGAGCTGTTGAGTGTAGTGTCACACATCTTTAATTTCAGAACTGAGAAGTCAGAGGCAGGTGGATCTCTATGAGTTCAAGGATAGCCTAGTTGACAGAGTGAGTTCCAGAACAGCCAAAGATACACAAATAAACCCTGTCTCAAGAAACAAATAATTAAAAATAAAAGTAAAAGAAATAGCATTTAAAATAAAGCCACATAAAGATAAAAAAATATACAGAGAATCTGGAAAGTGTATATTATTGTGTTGTTTTTGAATGGTTTGACAGCTGAGGAAGGAACAACAGCTGCTAAAAGACATTTGATTATAAATGCTGCTGGAGTAATCCAACACATATATCTTGAAAATGCCTTGACTTCAAATTTTAAGTCAAAATATATGTTACTTTGAAGAAGAGGTTTTGTTTTTGTTTCCACAGGACATGAGAAGCTGTGTATTCATTCTGGGTTAAGAAAAATCAGGTTTGATCAAGGAAGGTTGCCTGAAAAATCTCCAATAGGAGCAGATGGCCCAGATGATCCAATATTTCAGAGGACCTCTGCTGGAGTTTCCTCTGCATTCTTCTTCAAGAACAGCCTCAAGGCTGTTGGCTGAGACGATCAAGCCTTACAGAATACTCTAGTCAGGATTTGACCATAATCCTAAATTTTCTTTAGGTCCCCATAAGAGTATCAATAGCCCCAATCAGCAGGAAGTAGGCTAGAAAATTACACCCACATTCCCAAAAATGGAGTATGGATATTTGTTTTTGTTTAGAGTGTTGGTTACAAGTTGTTATGGATAATGCTCCAGAAAAAAAAAAAAACTAAACAATGGAGATTAGATTGAGATTTCTTATTTCAAATAGGGGAAAAAAAAGGTAAGTACTGTATGACAATGGTCTTGTACCCTGTAAAGATTTGTCACTTGTATTGGCTAGGAACAAGACAGGGGGTATAGGTGGGTCAACCAGAATAGGAGAATTCTGGGAAGAGGAAAGGCTCAGTCTGCATTCATCATCCAGACGCAGAGGAGCAAGATGAGAATGCCTCACAGATAAAGGTTCCAAGCCATGTGACTTACACAGACTAAAATTATGGGTTAATGTAAGATGGGAGAGTTAGTTAATATGAAGCCCTAGCTAGTAGACCAACCAGTTAATAATTAATGTAGTCCTCTGTGTGTTTCGTTGGCACTGAACAGCTGAGAGACCAGAGGGACAGAAACCTCTGCTAACAGAATGGGCCCCTTTATAATTCTCTCACTTCAGCAAGTTTATCTTGGATGAACAGCTCAGCCTCAGTTGAACATCTTTTTCTTTATAGCCATGCACGTGTTGCCAGAGCCTGCTTGTGAAGTTACCACATACATGCTACTCTCAGGGATTATAATATGTTTTCTAGTTTATTGATTTAGATGCATTCTCAATACTTATGACACAGTCTTATTTATCAGTGAATCAGGTCAATTCATATTACATAAAGGATGACCACCTTAAGGTTTTCTCCCATGGACACTGTACTCATAAAATTTCAGATTTCATTAGATGTCTTCTTGTCCATTACAGAGAAATGCAAGAAGGCATGCCTGTTCACACCACATGGGAAATGATGCCACTATTGGAATTGCTCTCAAGGATCTTCTATCCTCAGATAGCACAGCTTCAGTTGCATATATCATAAGCCCAGCCAAAACAAAAACTGCCTCTCTTAGAATCCCCTTTAATTCTGTCCTGCTTGTATTTGGTGCCAAGTATTGCATTAAATTTTCTTTTGGAGATAAGAAAAATTCTCTAGTTACCTCAGGTCAGGTACCAACTACAGACCAAAGAAATTATTCTACCAAAGTCCAGCTTGGTGAACCACTGTGTTTAATTGGCCTTAAATGACAAGAATGTGGGCAACCTAAGTGTAATTACACTGCTAAGAAAAGCCATCCCGTGTCCCAACAATCATTTGCTGCTTGAATGTTTTGGGGGAGTGGAAGGGCCTAATGAGCTCCTCCACTCTCCATGGGCCAAATTTGGCGGATCTACTGTGGATAATCACAGATGCTAAGAGTTCGAGGGAGCAATGGCCATTTCACTCCCAGAGAACAGTATTCCAAAGTAGCTGCTTTGCATGGCTTGAGGCAAACATGAAACAGGTGACTGAAAGGGGCATACACGTGATTATAAAGGTTTACCAGTGCACTATACTCCTTCTGAGATGTCCCTACATCACTATAGAAAATTATAGAGATGCCATTCTAGGAATTGCCACAGTTTAATACCAATAGCATGGCTTCATTTCCCATGAATCACGGCATTTTAAACATTTGAATATGGACCGTATATCAAACTTATAGTTTGTCGTTATGCTAAGGTGTTAACACATGTCTAATAAGTGGAAGCAAATGTAATTATGTTGAAGGGTATTAGGAAGCAGAGGAAACAGCAACCTAAAACACTCAGCTTAGAAGTTGGCAATCAATATGAAGAAGTTATTATTTCAAGATGTACCAGTGACTCCCAAAACTCCATCTTGGCAGTTTGAAAAGACGGGGAAAGAAATGAAAGAAAAACATTTGTATTAACAGGGTACTGAACTACAGGGCAACTAGGAAAGTTTTAATCAAAATTTTGGTGATTCTGCCTGGGGAGATCCAATCATTGGAACTGAAAAGCCTTAGTTACTCTACATTTTTCAGGAGCCCCTCAGTCTGTTTTGAACCATCGTCCCACATGACAATGTGATGTTCATCAGCCAGTTGTAGCTATAGGCTAAATCAAACCTTCCAATAACGGGAGAGGTTGCCTAAACTATAACTCCCTGCATAATAAGACAGAACATCCTCAGGAACTGTGAAATGCTCGCCTCATCCTGCCTTTTCAAAACTACATCGAGAACCAAAGACCTCAAGATATCAAAGCAAAATGAACTGGGAAAACTGCCTTTGACAGAGAAGACAAGGCCACTACCCCAACCTGCACAAATGAGCTTCCTTTTCTGAGAAGTATTTTAGGACCAAAAGTTTGCTTCCTGTGTCTTTAGTCATTTAAAATGATATAAAATTCTGAGGTTTCAGACAATTTTCTTCCTCCATCTCCTTCC
Organism: Microtus oregoni; assembly: GCF_018167655.1. NCBI lineage: Eukaryota > Metazoa > Chordata > Mammalia > Rodentia > Cricetidae > Microtus > Microtus oregoni. Next base: position 75,952,772 of record NW_024543059.1, read on the forward strand.
TCTTATTCCTTTCTGTTATATATAGGAAAAAAATCTATAGTCAGAAAGAGAGCTCTGGGGGAGCAAAGCAAAATAAAGAGAAATCTACAATTATTTTTTTTTCAGCATCCAAATTACATTCTGTTTTACTTTCTCTGGAGCTTATGTGAATCCATACTTTCCCAGGAGGTTCATGCAATTTCGCTTATTCATTTTTTAAAATGAGCGTGAGGGCTGGGAAGATGGCTCAGCAGTGTAGAGCACTTGCCGCTCTTCCAGAAGACCCAGGTTCAGTTCCCAGGAGCCAAGTAAGGTGGTTCACAAGCACCTGCAACTCCAGCTCCAGGAGATCAGATGTCCTCTTCTGCCTCCATAGGCACTGAGCGCACACACACACACACACACACACACACACACACACACACACAAAGCAACACTTCAAAATAAGTTTAAGAAGATTCCTAAAAGTTACATCTTAATGTATCATAGATGTGTTCTTCAGTTCCATGCGGAAATCAGGTATGCACACTCAGGCAAGTGTGGCAACTGTGAAAAGGCATGCCTCGGATCACCTGTGGTGTGTGGCACGGTTGACAGGCAGCTTTCACTGCTGCATCCATCTGTGTAACCACCACTTTATTCCCAGGGGCCACGATTTCTCAGCCTCTTTCTGGACATGAAATCACCTCTGTGCTCCAGAAATCCTAGATTCTTTAATGAGCATCTTTGGTTCAGCATCCCTGGATGGTATGTCCAGTCTGAGAAGCTTCCCACTCAAATATCATCTCTTTGTTCTCTCCCAACCCAGGCATCAGACCTACAGTCCCACCTTGGACAGGCAGTAGGAAAGATGAGGGTAACAGTCTGAAAACCTGCTTCCTTAACCATAAAAGGCCAGTGACAAAGTTTCTATAGACTATTTCCAACTGAAAGGAAGTCCTACAACCATAAGATACTAAAGTACTATAGTTGACCAGATTAATCATTTCCCTCTTTCAATCTGTATCTTCTTTGTATATTTTTGAAACTATAGACAAATGCATAAGTCTTCTGCCTATGATTAAATGTTAAATAAGTCTATTTTAATATTTAATATAAATGAGTTACAATGTGTAAATTTTGTGCATGTTATCAAAATTTTATAAAATATTTGGGATATCATAGAACCATCACATTTTTTTTTATGAAGAGGAGGCACAGAAAGGTGAAATAACTTCCTCAAGACCACATAGCCGGGATGTTACCGAGTGAGAGTAGAAATCCAGGCTCTCTGCTTTTCAGACCTGGAGTCTTATCAGGCCAGGCTGTCTTTTCCTGCACTTTAGGAACTGAAGAGATCTAGATGTTCCTCTGCTGATGCTCAGGCTGTCTTTTCCTGCACTTTAGGAACTGAAGAGATCTAGATGTTCCTCTGCTGATGCTCAGGCTGTCTTTTCCTGCACTTTATGAACTGAAGAGATCTAGATGTTCCTCTGCTGATGCCCAGGCTGTCTTTTCCTGCACTTTATGAACTGAAGAGATCTAGATGTTCCTCTGCTGATGCCCAGGCTGTCTTTTCCTGCACTTTATGAACTGAAGAGATCTAGATGTTCCTCTGCTGATGCCCAGGCTGTCTTTTCCTGCACTTTATGAACTGAAGAGATCTAGATGTTCCTCTGCTGATGCCCAGGCTGTCTTTTCCTGCACTTTATGAACTGAAGAGATCTAGATGTTCCTCTGCTGATGCCCAGGCTGTCTTTTCCTGCACTTTAGGAACTGAAGAGATCTAGATGTTCCTCTGCTGATGCTCAGGCTGTCTTTTCCTGCACTTTAGGAACTGAAGAGATCTAGATGTTCCTCTGCTGATGCTCAGGCTGTCTTTTCCTGCACTTTATGGACTGAAGAGATCTAGATGTTCCTCTGCTGATGCTCAGGTTGTCTTTTCCTGCACTTTAGGAACTGAAGAGATCTAGATGTTCCTCTGCTGATGCCCAGGCTGTCTTTTCCTGCACTTTAGGAACTGGAGAGATCTAGATGTTCCTCTGCTGATGCTCAGAAGTGAACGGTGCTTCATGTTGTGTTTAAAACCCAACAAGCCGCCTTCGCATACTTCTCTTTGTAGTGATATTTCATTTGTATTTTATTAAACACAGCTTGCCTGAAGTTCAGAGAGTGAAACAGCCACACTGGTCAGCCTTACAAACCAGGCAGTGGTGACACACACCAGTTTGCCATAGAAACCAGGCCTTAGTGGCACATGTCTTTAATCCCAGCACTAGAGAACCATATAAGATGGGAGGAGACAGCTCTCAGACAAAGTCTCATTTTGAGATTCCTAGAGACAGGCTCACCATTTCAGACTGAGGTAGAGGTAAGAGTCAGTGACTGGCTGTTTTGCTCTTCTGACCTTCAGCTTGAGTCTCAATTTCTGTTTCTGGGATTTTATTAATCTTGTAACATCTCCTGCTGTGTGTCTTACTACTGTGCTTTGGGAACTTTCATTGTAGAGAAAAGAAATTGAATTGTTTCATTTTCCACACTTAACTCCCTCATCTGCATTGCTGTGATATGGTATACTTTGTTCTCTAGCTTCCCTCAAAAAATATGATAATTACTTTCCAAATATGTATGTATTCTGTCATTCAATAAGTATTGTAGGAAAAAAGACATTCTTAAAATAAAGCTAGGCAATGTTTTTATACTCAATGCAGTTGATTATCTAGTGTCAAAGGCCATATAAATGCTTTTGAAAAGTATTTTAAAAGCCATAAGAACTTATGCTTGAGATATGATGCAATACTAAAAGCAACACAAGATAAAGTCTTCAGGTCTAAATCTTAAAAGTTATCAGTAGGAAGGTTTTGTTGTACATATTGTATGTTTGAAATTTATCTGTGTAGAAAGGTTGTTTAGTAATTCAATTACTGGCACAAATGAATAGCTGTAAAATTTTTTGTTGGACAACAATTTTGCTTATTTTTCATAGGGTGTTTAATATTTGGATAACCACCAACCATTAATGGTACTCACTAGAAAAGACATGATTGCCCATCAAGTTCTAAAGATTGCACACTGCACTGTGGAAACAAAACACAGCAACATCCCTGTTACAGGAGTGAGACACAGAACTCAGTGAGCCTTATGCTCCTAGAGAGCTTCTTGGAGAAGCAGCAACACAAGAGAAAAAGGCTACAAAAACTGTGGTCTAAGTCACTCTGACACAGACTTAACAGGACACTTTAAATCCATGTGGTGAGAGCTGAGGAAGTGGCTCCGTGGATTAAGCACTTGCCATGCAAGAACGGGGGCATGGATAGGAGCCCTGGAGCCCACATAAAGCTAGATGCAGTAGTACGGGTCTATCATTCCAGCATTCCTGTGACAAGATGGGAAGCAGAAATATGAGAAACCCTAGACATTCACAAGCCAGCTGGCCTAGTGTATGGAACAGGGAACAAGAAACGCAGATCAAACCAGGTGGAAGTTGATTACCAATACCTGGAGCTGTCCTCTGACTTCTACGTGTTTGACATGGTATGTGTGCTTGCAAGCCTCACACACACACACACACACACACACACACAAACGCACACACTCTATTTCATTTGATTTTCACCTTAATAACATTTTCACATAGTAAGTCTATGTATTTCCCCTCTGCTTAACCAGTCCATGTCTTGAAATAGTTCATCAACATCTATGGGACCAAGCACTATCGGTCTTTCTTCTCTTCATTTATTATTGTGTGTAAGTGTGTGCGTATACAATATATCACAATATATTTCACAGGTAGTCAAGAGGCTGTACCATTTTTCAAATTATGTATTCGTTCTACAATTACAAATCGATTTTAAAGACGGTCAAACTGTCTCTGTGTTTTCGATGCTTGCACCAGAACAGCACAGGGCTGAGATGGGAACACTGATAAAAGTGAGCTGCATGCCCTGTCGGGTTAGTACTTTTCAGTGTTGGTCCCAGTTGGCTTCCCATGACATTGCATAACAGGATTCTCCAGGGAGATTTACAGCTTTGGAATACAAAGGTGGGCTGCTTAAGCTCAGCTCCTGCCTGCTGGTTTCCATCAGTGGCTATCAAGCATATTTATTATCAATACAGAAAGTGTGCCAAACAGCTGTACTTGGTCTCCTGGAGACATTTTGAACAATTTTTATAGACCTATTAGTACAAATAATAACTATTAACATGAACTGATAAAATGGAAACAGATCTCTCTCTCTCTCTCTCTCTCCCTCTTTTTTTTTTTTTTTTTTTTGCTTTCTCCACCAAGAACACCATCTCCCATAGAAATGGATTACTGCCCCATTTTAAGTTCAATTTCTTAAAGGAAGAGCTCAACCTCAGCTCTAGTCTTGGCTTCTCCACCAGCAAAGAGGAGTGCTAATGAGTGAGTGCTAATCCAGAGGTGTTCCTTTGGCTGGCGAGATCATATCTCCTCAAAGTGTTCTCCTCCTAAACCGAGTGGGATAACTTTACCCATGATTACATAAATCTATTCCTTTTAAATATGACAGTGAAGCCAGATGAGGATTGCCACCTAATTGTCAGTGCCAATCATAATTTTTAAATATGAACTTTATAGAAGTCATAGAAAATGCATATATGAATAATGTACCTACAGTACATGTATTAGTCATTTGTCGGGTGCTATAACAAAATTCCTGACAAAGACAGCTTATAGAAGGGGAGGATGACTTTGGTTCACTCTTGGTGAGCCCAGTCCCCCAGGAATTTAAGATGGTGGGAGCTTGAGGCCATTAGTCACTGTGTGTCCATGGTCAGGAAGCAGAGAGAGATGCTTTCACATTCAGCCTGCTTTTGCCTTTTTATTCAGTCTTGGATCCTAGTCTAGAAATTGTGATGCTCATGTTCAGGGTATATCTTCCCTCTACAACTAACCTCATCTAGACAACCCATCACTGGCAGGTCCAGAGACTTGTCTCCTGGATGATTCTACATCCTGTTGAGATGAATTTTCATGGTACATACATAAGATAGCATAAGTGTTATCTCACTCGCTCAACCATCATGTAAATCAAATACTATGGCATTTATTTTCCAAGGGACACAGCCAAAGTCACTCCCCCTACCCTGCGTACAACAGCTAGGTAGCGATGAAGCCAGACTCCAAATCAGGCTCTCACATTATAGATGCTTTCACTGCGTCATATTCTAATATTCTGTCCAAGATCAAAACTTTAAACAAAAGACCTAATGGATCCATATGAAGATATTTTCCCTTTTTAAAAACAATTTGAGGGGATCATGGTATTCTTAATGTGCATTGTTCAAACAAAAGTGTTCTTAAACTTCCAAAAGATCAGTTGAAATAGAACTTAAGGTACTAGAGGTTTTTAAATATAATTACAAATGCTGTGTGAAATGATAGCTCCATTGTTTTAAACACAAGGTGAATTTGTTCCTTGAACCAAAAAGAAATGGCAACAATCTTGATTTATTGGGCAAAGATGACTCACACTGTTAGGGATAGCTAAATATGACACAGGCCAGGGCCACGGTTACCAAAAGTAATAACATAGGTGAAGATGAACTTTCTCCAGTTTAACAATACAGTGTCAAGCAAGCTTACATTTATTTTCAGTTCTGCCAGCAAGGTCCAGGGTTTCTGTTTCTATTTCCCAGCACTAGGATTGCAGGTGTTTGCCACTGTGCTCTACTTTAATGCGGGGCCAGGGGAGCACACTCGGGTCCCTATGTGCACACAGCAAGCACGATACCCTCTGAGCTATCAGCCCATCTCCAGCTCCATCTCTGGGAAGATAACAAAGCATCAGTCCTGTGTCACTAAGTAGATTAATAGAGTCTTGACTTTGTAAATAGAAAAATAAAACTCAAAGACTCTAAAATCTCATAAAAATATTCCCCTCAGCAATGAATGAAATGAGAAAGGGGTGGGAGTAGATAAAATTTCTGCTGAGCTAAATCCACTGCTACTTCTCTGTGTGGCAAACTCTTGAGGTTCTTCACGGGCATTAGACTAGCCACTGTAAGGTAGGATTTCATTTATAGTCACATCACAGAATAAGATTACTTTCGTTGACTGTGAGATTAGGGCCTTTCCCACTAATGTGTATTTTATAGCTACTGTTGGGTGTAAGCAATCATAGCTTAAAACTGGAAGCAAACACACAGAAACCATCCAGTTGATTCAGACAAGAGGCTCTTAGGCAAGTCACTCTTCATTTGCCCAAGTCAAGATAAGCAGTGTTAACATTCTCATTATTCATCAATAAAACAAGAAGGATGAAAAGAATGGGAGGATACTGCATGTGATAAATGCCAAATAAAATGTTTGGGAAAAGTGATCGTAGGAGTCGGGTGAGGATTCAAAGCGGCAAATCCCTGGGTCAGTCAGTTAAAAGGCTGCGTCCATTCGTCAGGGAATTCTATAGTGTTTGGTGAGTGTGTTAATTATAGACCTAAGGGAATCCTGACATAGCTAATATAAACACCCAACCCTTATCGTATATCACCACCAACTATTATAAACTAACCCCAGAGAAACCATGTTTTCTTCCCAGCATTAAAAAATGTGTGAAATTTGGGGTCATAGTACCAGCCTTCTCAGGGGGAATTTTCAAGGTAATAGTACTCGTGTCAAGTAAGACTTTCGATAAATACTGAGGTGAAGAGGTTGATCAAGAAAATACGTTTTATTCCTATTTTTCATAGTTCAGAAGGTGAGTGCTCACTTCAATAGACCAAGAAGGCAAAGTCTCCTATGAATATAGTGCTGTTCTTTTGGAATTTAGCTGTTAAACACAGCGTTATTGAAGCTCAAGGAACACGTGACTGCCTTTGGACATGTATGCCACTACAACATGCAACACATTGAACTCCATGTATGCTAAAGGGACAAAGTGACCTTTTAAACACTTCATGTTTACCAACAGAAATACATACTACATGTAGGCACTTACCAACATTTTTTCTTACCCACTGCGAGCTAATCCAAACTCAGTAGAGTTAAGAAGAGAAATGAAGAAAAACAAATGACCTTGGGGCTCTGCTTTGGCATACTTGATAAACTGCACAGAATGAAGTCACTGACATTGGGAAACCTGCTTAGAATCATAACATGCCACTGACTTCTGCATGTATTAGCAATCAACAAACAACCCGAGTACGTAATGCAATGTGGAATGCATTCAGCTCCTAAGGAGGCAAAACGGAACTGAATACATAAATTAGACCATAAATTAAATATCTGAAAATTATTAAGGTTATATTTAACAAAGGTTAAATTTAGACTTGGAAATGGCCTCAATAATAAGTCTGAATCTATACTTCCATTTAACAACGACATTGAAGTATTTCAAGCTCAGAGTGAAAGCTTTTGTTTTTAAAAATAAAAACTCCACAGAGTTATGCTGCTTTGTTGAAAAGCTGAAGAAACCGTGGAATCTTTTCCTTGCATCAAACCCTACTAGGACCCCAAGAGTTATGCAGTTTTGATGGGTCAGCAGTTAGGAGCTCTGACTGCTCTTCCAGAGGAGCCGTGTTCAATTTCCAGTGACAACATGGAGTTCATAATTATCTGTAACTCCAGTTCCAGGGGATCTGACTAGTGTCCGCACACGCCTATACACACAGGCAAGACACCAATGCACATAAAATAAATAAATAAATATTTTTTTAAATAAAAAGAAACGTATTTTAAAGTAAGGTATTTGTAGTGAATTTTATTGAGAAATCTGTCTCTTTTGTATTTTTAAAATTTAAATTAAAATTTCAAATGGTGCATAAAAGTTTAAAAGTTATATATACTAAGGTTCCATGTGATGTTGTGATATATGTGTGTGTGTAGTAATTATTAAATAAAACTAAATATAACTAGGTCATCAAATGTTTGTCCTTTCTTTGTGCTGAAAACATTCAAAATCTTTTGATTTGAAATGGGCAGTACATAGTGTTATGGAAAGCCACCCTACGGGCACAGCCCTTTATCTGACTAAGACTTGAACTATTGATCAGTCTTTCCCGTCTTCCCTTTTCCTCTTTCATCTCCACACTGATGATACCAGCATTTTCTTCTCAACTTCTATGAGATCTATATCCCACAGATGAATAGACGTGCATTAATCTCACGCTTCTGGACCTGGCTCATTTCATGTCAGGGACCATCTTCAGGTTTAACCTTGATGTCAGAAATATCAGGGGTGTCTTTGACTTACTGACTTCACTTCTTCATATATGCATAGACACAAGAGAGAGGAGTGAGAAACAGACAAGCTGACACACACGGGGTGGGGAAGAGACAGGTAGATAGACAGACAGACAAACCAACACACACACACACAGAGAGAGAGAGAGAGAGAGAGAGAGAGAGAGAGAGAGAGAGAGAAACGCAAGCACATACACACAGGAGGGGCTCTGCTGTGTCTTATAGCCATTCTATTTGCAGTCCTTTTGAGGAAGCTCCATGTAGTCTCATTTACAGTCTTACTAATTGTCACAACTTTCCCCTGCTTCCTAAATCCTCAACAGCACTCGTCTAATTCAAGCAAGCAAGGATGTAGAGGAGAGGCACATCTGTGTGTGGCTTATATGTATATTATGTACAAGTGTGAGGACAAATAAAGGAAGCTATGTGCTGTCCTGGCCTATACTCTCCTTATTCCTATGAGACAAGAGCTAAACTGAGCTCGAGATACTCCCTTGTGTCCTCCACAGTGGTGGGATGTTCGGTGCCCATATCTGTTCCTGGATTTTATGTGTATGCAGGAGATCCAAGCCTAAGTCCTCAAGCTAATGTAGAAAGTACCCATTCCCCCTGGGCTAGCTCTCCAGAAACAAAAGGATACTTTTTTTTTAATCAAGTTAAGGGGAAATTACCTGAGGAATATTTAGCTTAGATTAACTGAAATATATAGTGTGGATTTTCAGAAATGCCTGTGCATAGTTTAGTTATTATTAGTTATAAGAATGTCTCATAAGTCCTCCTATTAAAATTTATAGAGCCAGATGCAGTATCATGATATAAATGTGTCTTTCAAGACTAAACATGAAAAGTATGTGCATATTAGAAAAGGCAGAAAAAGAAGAAATGGGGGAGGAAGATGAGAAAAAGAGAGCAAGGTGAAAAGGGGAAGAAGGAAAGAAAGAGATGGAGGGAGGGAGGAAGGAAGATAAGAAGGAAGGAAAAAAGAAGGAAGGAAGGAAGGAAGGAAGGAAGGAAGGAAGGAAGCCTCCTATTAGAATCTGAGTTTTCCAATCACCATGTGAAGTTCCAGGTGAAAGACTTGCCTCTCACCGATGCCAAACAAAAACCTTCATTCTCTCAGTCAGGACAAATACACTCAAAACTACAAGTCCTAAACGGTAAGTTCTTCCAACAGTTTCTTTCTGAGAGCGACGTGAGATGTTACAGGAACCCTGTTTGGAGAACGCCAGCTGAGAAGTGCTGCTTCAGCTGGAATTTTTCTGAGTGAAATCACCCGAGCTCTGCATGCCAATATATGGGCTCACGTCTGAACATATCTGAATCATTGCGGCCTGATGAAAACCTAAGGGCTTCAGACGGAGTATGGATCTGGACTCTGCAAGCCGCTGTGCTGACATTGAAGGGTAAGGGCACGCGTCATGTAGCCTTCAACTGCGCAGTCTGCAGAGTTCCAGGGTTTGGCTACGCATCTACTAAATCAGGAATTCTGATTTCAAACTAAGCATTCTTAAGCGACAGATTTATTCACGAAGGTCTGATTAAGAAGTAGTAAGATGGGCCTTTTTCATTATAGTCCACTCTCTCTAGTTAACTACATCTTGTAATCCTTTGCCAGTGTCTGCGAGTGAGTCATCCCAACTGTCCCCACCATGGACTTTTCTAAAGCCCTCATATCTAACCAGGATCCCATATTCAGTGTTCTCTCCTGGTCTGGCCACTCCTGCTTGCATGTGCCCCATCCTATAGGCTCTGACCAGTATGAACTCCACCAGCCCCAACCTCCAGACTTTTGTGCTAGACTCAAACTCTTAGTCTGTCACCTAACCAGCTGAGTACAATTAATCTTTCTCCCCAAACTCTATACTTAGACCAGAGTGTGCACCCTGCAGGTCAGACCAGCACCCTGTGCCTAAGCAACTTCATTCCACCTAAGCCACACCCAACCTTTAGGTCCAGGCAGATCCACACACCCTGCCACTTTATACATATCAGACCTAGAACTAACCAAAAGTCCACTGCCCAGCTCTCATCGCCAAAATGCAAACAATGTGGAAGTCCAAGGCAATGTGCTGCCCACGAAATATAGAAATGTTTGCGCGTGAGCGTCTCTTAGATGAACCCCATGACACAGAATTTAAAAGAGCAATCATATGAACTCACCAAAGAACTCAAAGAGTGTAAAGAAGATACAAAGAAACAGCTCAGTTAACTTAAAGAAAGGAAATGCCTAAGGGATGTCCAAAAAATGATTAGGATCCAAACAAGATGGTCAGATGAAGGAAGAGCATCCTTCTGTTATTGAGAAAGCAAATCACAACAACCAAAATAAACATGCCAATAACAATGATTCATTATGAGGGAGATAAGAACTTTTGGTAAGTAATGAATAAATTCAGTGCTTTGACATTACTAAAGGAAGAATAAATACATGTAAGCTTTATAAATGTTAAGTATTCAATGGATCACGGAACTATACACCAAGTTCTAGAATAAATCTTAGAAATACATTGAGAAAGGCTTTTTCTTCTGCTGACTTAATAAAAAATATTAATATGAGCAAAGTAACTCAAATCTTCATTCATACCCAGGCTTCCGAATTAGAAATCATCCAAGTTAGATTCAATTCTCTGTTCAGTAAGTCCCAGGAGAGATGATGTTAAGGTGTAATGAGCCCACCTCTATCATGGAATCTTGGAAAAATTAAACACACATACTTTAGCACGTCATAATGTATAAGCTTCGTAATATAAAAATGCTATTTGCCTTAGCAAGCAAATGACTTTCTTTTTAAAACAGCGGTTGCACAGGACATGAAACTACACATATATTCAAATGTGACTAAATAATAGGTTTAAACCACACAAATTGATGTACGCATATAGCAGAACTGCTCAAAAATAAAAAGAAAAGTCAAATGTGGCCCTGGATTACTATTGGGATTATTCAGGCCATCCCATAATCACATGAAACTAACTCTGACCACTCAAAGCTAATTAATTTTTCCTGATACAAAACGGGTCTGAAGTTTGGCTACCAAGAACAGATTTATTTCAAGTTACTCTGTTACTTTTCCCTATAAAAGTATTAGAGGGCTGTTTGAGAAAATTATAAAATAGTAAAAGATAAGTTGCAACTCTATGTAGACATGTGCCAGTGATTTCCACTGACACAGCAAAAAAGCCCAAGTTCCTTGTGAAACATAAGTAAAACTTGTGTCATGATCTCACCGTACAAAGCACCAGCACCACAGACTCTCATCTCAGTTAGCCAGCACCCCTCTCTGGCATCTGTACTGCCATTTCCCATGTCTCACCCACTATGTGTCTTATTATAGCCCACTGCTACCCCTTTATCCCAGTCTCTTCATCTGCTTTCTATCACCAACATAGTTTCGTTTCTGTGTTCTGTGCCACGTGTTATGAAATTTTCACTTTATATGGATTTCCTAAAGGGGAGACGATTTGATCCCTTCCAGTAATATAATAATAGTGTAGTTTAATATTATACCTGTTGATACATCAGGTAGCGATTGTTTTTTATCTTATATATCCATGTGGACTCATAACTTGAAAGAAAATGTTTTGAGTTATAGTGTGGGAGAGACATAGTTTATCGTAAAATCCAATTCATATTGGCCAGACCTTACTGCTCACATAGGAGAGCCCTGCTGGAAAGGTCACCCACATGGTACCTGTGCCCTACAAGGTCCTCACAGGATTTCCAGCAGCACCTGCATGAAAGAATTCCAAGGGGAATCCCTCATACGCGCTGCTGTCCTCTGGCGTGTGCAGCAACACAGATGCCGTGGTTCCTTCATTTTGGGACGGCCTCGTATATATGGCAAAGACAGTAGCAAATTGGAAGAATGAAGACAGAAGGATAAAGACGGCATCTGTATCACTCTCACAGCCCATTGGCTAGTGCATTGAGCATTTTTGTGCTCACATCCATCCAGAAGGGAAGTCGTTTTCTGTGTTCCTTTAAGCCAGCGGTTCTCAATCTTCCTGAAGCTGCAACGTTTTAATACGGTTCCTCATGTTGTAGTGACCTCAACCACAAAATTATTTTTGTTGCTACTTCATGACTGTAATTTTTCTGATATTAATTGTAATGTGAACATCTGATATGCAGGATATCCAATATGTGCCTCTCAAGGGGGTCAAGACCTACAGGTTGAGGACCACTTAGAGTTTAGGCTGTGCATCGATGCCAGGTGCATCGATGACAGAAGTAAGAGAAAGAAAAGAAGCAAAAATAAAGTTATAAAAACAACAAAGTAAGCCAGGCAGTGGTGGCACGTGCCTTTAAACCCAACACTTGGGAGGAAGAGGCAGGTGGATCTCTGTGAGTTCAAGGCCAGCCTAGTCTACAGAGTGAGCTTCAGGACAAGTTCCAAAGCTTCACAGAGAAATCCAGTCTCAGGGGAAAAAAAAAAGAATAGGGAGGCACACTCATCTTGTTATGTTTAGACTATGCAGTGCTCCTAAGGATTATTGAAAAATAAACTTCTATATGAGATGAGATAGAATATACAGTTCAAAGGGAAAAAGACGGTCTTAATTTTTTTTTTTTTGCATAGCGACAAAGGTTATTCTATTTTTTAAAGATTTAAAAAAAAATACACGAAGCACCCATGGAGCATGATCTAAGTGCTCTGACTGCAAATAATTCTCACTGGAGCAATGAAGCAGTGTCTCTGTCTGTCTGTCTTCTCGGCCATAGGCTCAAATATTTGCATCTTCCTCACTGTCTAAGAAGACAGCCCTGTACTGAGGCAGCAGAACAAAGATGACATAAAATAACAAGTGGACAGAAACATTCGAACTCAAATATTGAATATAAAATAGTCTGCAGGTTCAAATGCAACAGGAGAAAAAGAGAAGAGAATATGAATAATGAAGTCTTCTTTTCCTTTTATCTCTGATTCTGTTTTCAGGGCTCTGAGCTGGAGCTGGAGAGAAATCTCTGCAAGGCTTCCACCAGCGGTGCCCCATGCACACCTGTGAAACACCCTCTCTGGATGGTGGCACTTGTGGGGTACGTTCATTGTGAACAATTGGAATAATCCAGGGAAAGACGAAATTCTTATCTAAACTCAATGAATTTAACCCCACCTCATCGGGTAATTTGGAGTAGATTGAGCTAGTTCCAAACCACAGCATTTCAGCTTTCACATGATCTTGTCTGGCAATGATTTAAATTTGATAACAAGCCAAAATTCCAACTTTTTTTTTAACCTCTGTCCTAAAATTGATGTAGAGGACTATGAATTTATCATACACTGAAATCATTTTTATATTGCTGTCTTATTATTTTATAGATGGATCATATTTTCAAGAAAAAGAAAAACTGATTTCATGTCCATATTTTCCATTTATAGAACCCATAACAAATACTTAACTTTCTGATGGCTAGATTTTGACTCTTTTTTTTTTTTTTTTTTTTTGGTTAGTAGAAAGAAATGTGACTCTATCTGTGGCTCAGAAGGGCCCCTTGCATGGCATAGCCCAGTTTTGAAAAGAGACAGATGGAAAGAGTTTATTCTTAGTGTGAAAAGCTATAATTTATTCCTTGGTAAACAAATAAATTAAAGACCATTCGCATTTGGGTTTGACCAGAAACAAATGTGGAAGGCCTTTCCTGGGATATGACGATAGCTTTAGGATCCTTTTAAGTAAACGAAGCTTGAGCCTACCATTGACAATGGCATTTGGTGAATAATAAACAGGGGAAGGTCTTGATCCCCACTCTTAGGCTGTGACCATCTCAGTGTACAAGATCCATGTACCGTACTCCAGTAGAATAGTTAGTATTACCTTTGCATTTAAAGAAGAGAATAAGCAGAAACATTTCACCCTGAAGGTCATCATATTGCATGAAAAAAAAAATATGTAGGAACTGATGAGTACATGCCTACTGAACTTTTTTATGAGCAACCCTGTTTCTCCAATTCCTTTGTTTCTGGTTCACATAAGTTGGTTTAAATAGCCCCAACATCTTGGTCATTTCAGAATAAATACCCATCTATGTTTTCAGTGTGAAGCCCAGAGTGGCACAGTAGTGCATGACTGTAACGCCAGAGAATTAGGAGGTGGAACAAAAGGATAACTTGAAACCAGCTAGGCGACATGGTGCCATCCCATGACAAATGCATAAAGGATAAATAAATAGGTAGATAAATGAATAAATGAGTAAATAAACAAACATTATCAGATCTCAAAATCAGCATCAATATTTAGGTATAATTTGACTGTTGAAGAATACTAAGGTGGCTTTGGGGGAGCCTAGGCAGTTTGGATGCTCACCTTACTAGACCTGGATAGAGGTGGGCGGTCCTTGGGCTTCCCACAGGTCAGGGAACCCTGATTGCTCTTCGAGCTGATGAGGGAGGGGGACTTGATTGGGGGAAGGGGCGGGAAATGGGAGGCGGTGGTGGGGAGGAGGCAGAAATCCTTAAATGAATGAATAAATAAATAAATAAATAAATAAATTTTTTAAAAAAGAATACTAAGGCTATTAACCCTTTCCTGTATTTTTCCTTTTAGAATCTGCATTAGTTGCCATGGTATTTGTAAAGAACTAACAATCACTATTATCATTATCATCATTATCTAAAGAGAAATGATGTCATTAGATGACCTTTTATTATATAATCTGCCTAAAATTGGAATGCTATCTGGCTGAGCTCCTTCCTCAGCATCTATATTCTATACAGGATACAGTCAGCACTCAATAAATATTTGCTGGTGAGTTCTTCTGTGGGTTAGTGGAGTTGGATCAAATACATTATTCAAACATCCAGAGAGTTAGCGGGACATCGGTGGAGAAACTGGTTTTGAAGGACAGTGGAAAACTAACAGTAGAAAATTATCCACAATACTTGTGGCTGGACTCTTATGTCTTCTAGAGTGAACCTGTGGCCTTTTTCACAATGAGTTTGGAATATAAACCAGGAAAATCCAATGTTTATAGAAACTCCACCAGAAATCAATACACCTACACTGCTGGAGTACAGCGGAATATGAGAACTGAACCTCTCAGATTGGGCAGTTACAAGTCATTGCCCTTGTTCTGTTACTCAAGAGAAGTTCAGTTGATATTTGTACCATGAATTCTCCTGTCGTGTGACTATGTTACTCCAACAAAGGATGGACACCCTGAGCTCTGCAGATGGTTCAGTGAGTGACAAAATTAGCCATCAATCATAACGAGCTCAGCTCAATCTTAGGAGCCAGGTAGTAGAAGGAGTGAACTGATTCTGCAAGCTTCCCTTTGACCTCCATACAAGTACTATGCCATGTACACACACTTGTGTATGCATACACACATTAATTAATTAAATAATATTTTTAAAAGGAACTTATAGTTTTATTTAAACTATTGGAAACATATTGCATTCTAGTATGGATGTGTGTCTGTCTGTCTTTCTGTGCCTGTATGTATCTCCACTCTCACGTTAAACACCAGTTACTATAATGTTCACCTCTGTTTCTCATAAATAAAAACATTAGCCTTAAATAAAATGCAAAAATAAAAATTATGCCTTCCTCCAAGAAACATGTAAAAATGATAGAAAATCCTTAACCATAATAACAAAAAATTAAATGTCTTCAACTAACACAAAAGGAGATTTAAAAATTATACCAGCAAATGAAATGAAAGAGAGAAATATTTTGTATGTAAATGAATAAATTTCATAATTATCAAGATAGTAGATGGATAAATACATAAAGAGATAAGTATTCCAAGATACAATTAAGTAAATAGGATCAAGTGAATTGGCATACTATATACATATAGAGACTAAACTTTCTGTAAACAAGCCAGAATGTACGCCAACATTTCAGATGTTACATGTACAAGGCTAAAAGACAAACTGTAGAATCCAGAGTCCAAATGCTCTCTAATATGAATGAAGAAAATAGAACATGAACTCATCTTTGCTCTTAAGGTAAAGAAATATTACATCAAGAAGAAAACAAAAGTGGGAAAGAAACAGCTAAATTACTAAGGTTATTTCAGAAAAAAAAAACCTTAGTAGGGAAAGTTCTGCTTCCGTAGGTTTGTCCATGTCTGGCTTCTTTCACTTAGGAATATATAAATCCCACGGGATTATATAAATTCATTCCTGTCCATAGTCCATTGTATTTGGAAGGCCGAAGTGGAATCTTCTTAATCCACAAAGTTGCATTCATGAAATAGGCGATACCAACAAAGAGAAAGAAAAAAGGTAGAACCAGAAAAACAACAACAATCTAGGAAGTACTGAAAAAGGTGAAAATAATAATCCATTATGTTAGCAATTTCAAGGTTCAGAAAGTGAATTAAACCTATTCAAGTAGAATCATCTTTTGGATTGTCTTCAATACTAATACATTATCAAAGGCAGGTATGCAACACAAAACAAACATTAGCACCAAGTGATAATGAATAAGCCCGAACAAATACTGATCAAAATAACCTCCGACTGAGATGAACAAAAGACAAAAATATGAACAACAACATATTTACATATTTTCATATTTTACATAGTAAAAGTGCAATACTTCAAGACTAAATGTAGATGAAATATTTCCTCAAACTCGTTAGCGAGAAACTACAAAATAACAGAGAAAACATGGCAAGCCCCTAAAATTTCTCCCTGAAAGCATATAGGCTATACAAAGGGAGTGTGTGTTTTAGCAGCACAATTTAGAGCTTTCAATCTAATGGTTATACCAGCAAATACCAGACTCACAAGTTGTCATATAGTAACCAATTACAGAAACGTAAACCAATCCCAGATGTCAATATCAAAGGCACAGCGATAACGACAGAGACTTGCACTACCTCTGATTGAAAGGCACCAGGAGTGGGTAACAGCGAAGCGATGCATCTTTCCCAAGTTGCATGTATCATTGTCACTGTAGCACTGGAAATTAATTGGTGAGATAAAAAGACCCAAGATGACCAAAGAGAAATGAGATTTAAAAAACAAAAAAAAAGAAAGGATAATGAAATTGGCTTAACAGAGTTGTGAAAAACATCATGAATGAAGTGGCCATCTCCTAAGAAATAACTACAAACTACGAGGTCAATGATTGAGAACACGGCAATCCTGCCATGGAGTTGTGAGCATCACAAGCTGTGTTTTCAAACTTCTTTGTACTCTGGGAAAGAACAAACTAATTTAAGAGGATTGGAATGAAGCCAACAAACGATGCAATGTGACAGCCAGGATGGGTCAAATTGCCGAGTACTTCCCCACTCAATCACTTCCTCACCTTTGGAAATGGACAACTGTATGACACTGGACTCCTTGGATCTTAGCTATCAGAACTGCTCCAAAGAAAACATATGACTCAGTGGTTAGTTACCAACCCTGAGTTCATCTATCAAGAAAAAGATGTCAACCTAATTTATCTTCTTTTACCATGGATCCTTCTCACATTCCGACTTTTCCAAAGAAAACAGAAAAACCTACTCTCTGTTAGATTAAAAAAAGGTAAGTAAATAATGAAATGTGGAAAGAATGGTCAATAAGTAAGCTGTGGTTTCTCTATGAGCCTAGAGTCTGGTGAAAATTTCAAAGACACTGGCTCGGATCCAACCATCCACAGTCCTCGTGTGCATTTAAACCCATTCTTCTAACTTCAAAACTTCTTCCATGTCTGTCCGTTTCTTGTAGGAAGCTCTTACAAGTACCAGGATGTTAGCTGTGCCTAAAATCACAATGATTTACAATACAAGGTTTTAATTCTGCAGTAACTGAAAGAATACTGTTGTCACCTTTATGCTTCTTTTTCCTTTGTCCCCCATAAAAACATGTACCGGTATTTAGACTAAACACTTTAAAGTTTCTCTTTCCAGTAGCATATTTTCCACCACCTCCAGAAAGCTTCTCCTTTACTCAATAAAATCAATGTCCTAGCCTTCTTGGTATTCCACACCTGTCTTTCAGGAGACCTTAAGAAGGAAAACGTGTTTTCTTCATCTACATCAGTGGTTCTCAGTCTTCCTAATACTGAGATCCTTTATTACAGTCCCTCTTGTTGTGGTGACCCCCAATGAAATAAAATTATTTTGTTGCTATTTTATAACTGAGATTTTTGCTACTATTATGAATTGTAAATATCGGATATGTAGGATATCTGATATGTAACCCCTGCGGAAAGGGGTCACGACCCACAGGATGAGAACCACTGATTTGTATACTCTTCCTAGCATTTGGAGTTGTCGATCCTGTCCTGAACTCTTCTACACCATTGCCCCTTGCTGATAAAGTATGAGAACTAAACAAAGAAACCTATATGCTCCTTAAACCATCCTAGACTCTCAACTGAAAAAAAAAAATGTATCACCAAGATGTGACCACTGAACTGTTTGTTACATAACATGCTTATAAAAGGAAAACAATATAGATTTCACTCGATCAGTTGATGGAGCCAAAGAAATGCCTGGGCGTCCTTTGGGATTATTCTCTTCAACAAAGTCTGTCATGCTCGATAAGTTCCAAATGACAGTGTGGGAACATGTGAAATTGAAATTAGGCTGCTGAAGAAACATGAGAGGAGACAGGAAAATCAGAACATGCTATGCACAGCCCCCAGCTAACTCGCACAGTATTATTTTCTCTGTCAGCCACCTAATACAGTTCCTTCTCAAACCACCTACTCTTTAATTGCATTTTACTAAGTTAGTAACCAGTGAATAAATCTAATAAATTATTTGAAGATTTAATATGTATAATGGAATGCTTTTCATACATCAAATATATCATAATGATACCTCATGACTCAAAATAACTCAAATAATACATATCAGTTTTTCACAGCATATAAATACGGTGCTGATGCTTCTAAATGTACTTCATGCAATCATTTTATAAGGAGGATAGCTTTAGCTAGAAATGATTGTTGCTTTTTATTAGCCTTAGATTGTTACATGAATCTATTCTCAAGTAGATTCCATAATTCTTGTAACCGTGGAAACATTCGCTTGAACCTGACTAAAGCATGTGTTTATGCTATGATGCCATGTTCATATTCAATTCATCTTTTTAAGTCTTTAAAAGTGGACTTCTCCGCAGCTGGAGAATTCCCAAGTATTCAGCTCAACGCAGTCACTCTTGGCAGTAGCTCTGCCCACATGCAGACATATCTGCATGCTTCTCTGAAGGCTACTTGCCTCCCAGGACCCTTGAGAAGGCAGAGAATCATGGCTGCTATTCCTACATAAAAAACTCATGTGAAAGAAATGTTGGAAAGCTTCTATCGTCTGAAAGGCCTCTACATTCCAGAAAACTCAATTTATTATCATTTTAGCTCCCTCAGCCCAGCCTGTGATCTGCTACCACAATGTCAGATACAACAAACACCTGTGTCTGTGTGACATCTCAGGCTGGGGTCAGTTATTCTTTCCAATTAGTGAAAAAAATCCAATAGTACAGTGATTCTTATTTGCATCCTTTCCAGAAGAATAATGTAAAGCTCAGACAGAACAGCATAATCGTGGATTGAGAGCTCTATATCAAAATTTTAATTCTCAGCTCAGTGTTACTTTCATTATATCATTGAGTATTTGTACTAACAAACAGTGGCAAATAGCCTATATATAAAATTATAAATTAAAATACTCTTCTACATAACCAAGATTGAATGATTCAAAGTAAGAGATATTTGAACAGGTCTGGAGAGATGTCTCAGTGGTTAGCAATACTGACTGCTCTTCCAGAGGACCCAGGTTTAGGTTCCCAGCACCCACATGGCAGCTCACAACTGTCTGCAATTCCAGTTCCAGGGAACCTGACACCCATGGCAAAACACCAATGCACATAAAATAAATAAATTTGAGAAAAAAGAGACATGTTTGAGCAATAGATTTGGAGTCCTCACACTCATGCTCATGCAAAATATTATATTTTACAACCTAATTTTCCTATATGCTAGGATTTGCACAGCTTTATTTAGCATCTTGTTGGATTCAACATAACACTAGTGTTGCTTTATGTAACATCTCCTCCAACCTCTCCAATAACTCAATGAAATAGGACATTATCCCTGTTTTATGAGAGAGTAACTTGGTCTGGAAAGATTGAGAGACCAGCTCCTTCCTAGGCCAACAGTTTCATTGTTTTTTGCATAGAATAAAGTTTTCTAGCATTGCTCAGACTAACAACTAGACATATTTATTCTAAGAGATTTGACCCACATTGTGGAAAATCATAAGAAAACAAATGGTTATCAGCAAAAGAAATGATTCTAAAAAATTGCAAACATAAAATTCACTTCATCAACGTCCTTGATTAACTTTCTTCAAACCAAATAGTTCTGGGTCATGTCCAATATTTGCCTCTAATGCCAAAGATACAAGCAGAAAGAGAGAGGATACATCTTACTTGTGTGTCACCAGGACCATGTTTAATTAAGGTCAATGAATAACCAATAAATTATTGGAAGAAAACCAACAAAATTCAGTATGTTCAATTAATAATGACAAATCTTTAGTTAGAGAAATTAAGCAACATAACCTAAATAGTCAATGTAGTTATCCCAGCTGCCTAAAAAGGTGTATTCCTCTCCATTATTCTTAACCTCAATATTTTCAACTTTTTTGTAATAGAAAATGTTTCTTTGGTGTTTCCAGTAATTTTTAAATATATTTACTCTATGACCGGTAGTCATTAAAATATCCCCCAATTTTTGTACTCTCCTGAGAGCACACTAAAGCCTCAAGTAGAAGTTAAATTTTCTGCTATTATATGTTCTGAAAGATAAAAATGAATGATTACCTGTTGAGGTGGAGAAGGAAGGAGCCCATGACCGGAACTTCCATAAACCACTTTTATCCCTGAGTTGTGTAAATCCTCAAAAGCCCTTCCATTCATAATCACTGAGTGACTTTTCAACTTCAAATACCACCAGCATAGCCAGGGTGCCGGTCTAGACCTAATCATTTTCCCTCTAAGAACAGCTCTGTAGAATAAATGGGAAAGGGAAAGAAATGTGATCCGCAATTGATCCCATTTGGATTTAAATTAAGATACACTATGTGTTAAGAGTCAATCTCAGAGCTTAAAGGACAAATGCCTCTGTGGTTTGCTTCTCTGCACTTCCCTCCTAATGCATCACTGACAGCAGGGCCACCATCTAAAACAGTGGTGACAGTGCTGATTCACCTAAGGCAGCACTAAGTTTTGAACAACTGCTCCAATATGGAACCAGACATTCAGAGAGTGACAGTCACAAACTATCGCACCGTTTCCTCAATCTTTAAACCCAATTTGTGAGGCTACACAGAGAAAATCGCCCACATTCAGTTCTTTGACGGGCCTGAGTAAGGGTCACAATGACAATGATCTTCAGGGTCAGGAAGTGCTGGAGCAAGGGCAGCTTTGGAAGCAGGTAACATTCAGCGTCCTAGATCGGTCGACACAGCTGAGCAACACACGTGAAAACGCTGTAGATCTGCACCCACCCCTGAACAGTTTTCCGAAAACTGGAAGCTGTCTTTGGTGAGCATACACATGTGATTTTGCTGAAAGCGTGGGTAACATTAATCAAATAAGCCCCCTCATCAGTTTTCCCCATAATCGAAAGCCTAGAAAACGTCTTGAAGAACCATAACACTACTGCTGACATGTGGTCGCTGGATGTTTTATGGACTGCCGCTAGCAGCCGTAAGTGAACACGAAATACATTTTTTTAAGTTTTTCATGGTTGTATCTCCCGAGTTAGAAGCTGAAAGAGAATGATATAGAGCCGGGAAAGGGGTATTGACTCTATATGTAATTAGGTGCAGAGAAACAGTAGACTAGCAGAGGCATTTCATGTGACAATAAACCACAACACGCTAAGTTAATCTGCCTAATTCAGAACCAAGACCTCTAGCATATAGAAGAGTAGCAATTGAAATGACTAAAAACATAATTTATGAAAAAGTGTTAAGATAAAAATCCTAATTACTGAGTTATCCCATACAGGTAGTTTAAGAGGTGAATATGCTTACTACAATACATGTCAAAAATGAAACCTTTTAGTCACATCTGTGATTTATGTTGTCTTGAAAATTACATTTCAGTGAATCCACTGCTAATAGATAGATAGATAGATAGATAGATAGATAGATAGATAGATAGATAGATAGATACTAGGAAATCTCTTGTAACAGCTTGAAAAAAATGGAGAAAATAGGTCAGCGCGGCTGGTAGAGAGATAGGCAGGCAGCCATTGGTCACTGCATTTGGCTAAGCCTCCTCCTCTCACTCGCAATGCTAAGCTGCTTTTTCACCATCCTTCCCCTCTGAGCCTGGGGAGCCCATCGTGCACAGCAGGAGCTTAGTGATTCCACATGTTCTCAGGGGTTTGTTTCCCTTTTTGAATAGAAATCTAGATAGAGAGGCTGGCAAGCCAGCAGGCACACCCTTTCCACAGTACTGGCAAGCAATTTAGCAAAGGTTACCAAGTGAAACTTGAATTTTCTTGCTTTTGGTAAAATGAGAAGACCAAAGAGAGAGAGAGAGAGAGAGAGAGAGAGAGAGAGAGAGAGAGAAGGGGGGGGAGAAAAAGAAAGGAAAAAGTAAAAGTTTTGAAAATCAAAGATATTCTTTTTTAAAACAAATTGATGTCTTGATTTTTAAAATACACTTTACATAAGCAAAGCATGTCAATACAAGAGGTCAGTTACTTGATTTACTAATTTATCTTGATAAAATAAAAAGTTCAAAACCAGCTTCCTGATTCTTCAGGGTTTTCTTTTTTATTTTTATTTATTTATTTATTTGCTGTGTTTCAAAAAGCCAGAAGTCTTGAAGTAATGGGGTTTACATTTCACATGGAAATAAGTATGTTTCCTTTGGAAAAGGTGCATTTAATTCAGATTATCTTAGTAATGGTAGCTTTCTCCGTCCATGTCTCTGTATGTGTGTGTGTGTGTGTGGTGGCTTGGCAGCCAGCTAATGCGTTTCCCGGATGTGACTGGGTGCGGAGGACTCTGACCTAAGGAATAATCCCACGGCCAGTTTATTAATAAGATTGCATTATTGGGCAGATAAGAGCAAGAGGTTATGGGGGGAGGGTCTTTGAAAAGCTATCTTGTCAATTGCCCCCCCCCCCCCCCCCCCCCCCCCCCCCCCCCCCCGCCTCCCCTGCTTCTTGCCCTCCGGGATTAAGCCTCCTCTGTCACATGTTCTCACCACCATAGTCGGCCTCTGTTAGGGACCAGAGTGATGGATGCAGTTGACTCTGAAGGGAGACTTCTGAAAGCCTGAGCTCAAGCATTTTCCCAGTTTACGTTGCTGCGCTCACCTGCTTAGCACAATTGTGATCAGTTGCTGCTCTCACTTGTTTATCACAACTGCAATCAGCTGACTAACATGCTGATTATCTATGGTTTCCCAGCCCTGAACCACACGGAAAAAAATGTTTATTAGCATAATTATATAATATAGTTATTCTTAATATGAAAATGTGATTCTTAACCGTGACTGCATTGTATATTTAACATAAAGGTTTTGGACAATTTATCTTAAAACAAAAAGACCTGGTTTTAGTATTTTAGGAACATTGTAATAAGAAATCTATTCTTGAGGCTGGACAGATAACTTAGTGGTTAAGACTGTTTGTTATTCTTCTAAAGGGCCAGAATTCATTGCAGCCCCAGGGATCTGATGCTGTTGGCTTCTATGGGCAGCTTCACATATCCACATTCCATGTGCACAAATACACACACATACACACGCACACACACACACACACACACACACATTTACTTACTTAAAATTAAATTATTTTAAAACATAAATCTGTTCTTAAGAATAAACCATTTCTGGTACACTTCAAAATTTAGTAAAGAAAATATCTTTTATTCAAATTAGATTATAGTATACACACAGGTAAAGAAAGATATAGATTTCTAACAGGACAGATACCAACTTAAAGTCTCAAACACATTTTCTACAGGCCTTTCATCCTTAATCATAATCAAATATCTGACATTCCCTAAAGCCAAAGTTTAATTTTAAATAAGTTATATGTGCTAAATGCCCAGAGCTGTACGAACTATATCTCTCAGCTGAATGTAAGAGCCACTTTTGAAAGATTAAGAGGATTGTAGTGTAGTTGTGTAAAGACTAACACAGAGTGGCTCCCTGCTATTATTATTATTATTATTATCTATTTTCAAGTATACAATTGAACAGAATAATCAAATCACTAGCCACACTCAGGCATTTGAATGTTTGGGTCTAAGACAATTTTGAATAGAAATATGCATCATTTGACGATTTTGTCAAAGGAAAAGCAAGACAGCACTGCATCGTCAGTATCTAAGAGGGGAAGAAGGATGCCATGTGAAGCAAGGGCAGGATTATAGTACTCTATCAAGTACAGTGTGCAACATTAGCTTTCATAGTTGAGACCAGCCTCCCACGGACTGGGGACCACATCTTCACATCCCACATCCAATAACACAATGCATGGAAGTGGTACAAAAACAATTATAGCAGCCCTATTTCTGTATGGGGATAACTTTTTAATAATGTGAATCAATATAATATTGTTCATATAATCAATATAGTTTTGTTCATTAGTAGACAAATGCATCTCTAATGACCGAGGACGATGAGTATATTTTCCTGACAAGAATACATAAAGGATGAAACAGAAAAGTCCTAATCTAAATTACTCTAGATTGGTGCTAAGGTCTCAGAAATAGTGATAATTTTAAGAGTTTTGAAATCAGCCATGACAATGAGTCTGAAAGGGAATGCTTGACTTTCTAACAATCTGATTGTGTTCTCTATTCACAGAAGAAGAAAGTAGGGCTTTTTGAGGAGCTAGCTTATCCCACCTCCAGGATGGAGAAGCAGCTGATGTATCTATTCCAACATTAGGGAGGGTTCAGTAATTATTGAAAGCATATCCACAACCCAGGAGACAAAGGATGAGAAGAGGAACATTGTTCACCTTCCAAGGGGACTGAGGAGGCTGAGAGGGCAAGTTATTTTGAAACTAGTTAAATGAAAGAAAATAACGAAAGCTTTGGTCATCTTCTCAAGAAAATTTTAAAATAAAAATATACCAGGCAGATAGAGAGAAAATAGAGAACAAGAGACATTGTACATTTGAAGTTTAAAAAGTATTTTATATTTTCTAATTACAGCATAAATTCTTCTCATATTCTTGGTACAAAATCACTCAACCAAACGTATAATAGCATTACTTTTCCAAAGGAATTTAGAGCTCTATGCTTCGACTGGTTGATTTTATAAAGATAAATGGCTCTACCATCTAATTTCAAACCTCTTAGAATCTATAGCTCAGATCGATCCTTTATAAGGATGGTTAAACTGAAGAACTTTTAATAAAATTGTTTTTCTTTTCAGTGGTTAATCCAGAAGACCTAAAAAAAATCCCTCAGAGTTGATAACGTTTCTTTCTTTGTCTTACCAGCAGAAATGAAGCCAAATAAAACACCCTATCCTAAAGTCCCCCTCAAGGCGATAAATGAGTTCAGTGGTGTCTTCCTCTAGCTCCCTATGATGCCTGAAGTCCCTTTGGCCATTCGTTACCTAAAGGGAACTGTATGTAGCTCCTCTTCTTAGTGTTTATGTGCTGTGTTCTTGTGTCTTTAAACCTGTGAGAGTAACAGTAAAAAGAAGACTTATTTCTTACGAAAAAGAAAGAGGAAGGAGGGAACAAAAGAAGGAGGAAGATAGGAAGGAAGGGAAGAAGTGAGGGAGGGAGAGAACATTAGGATGAGATTAGTCACACCCCGGGATGTTTCCCAACAACGTTAGCACAGGATGCTGGCTCTGAGTTTTGGGGGTTATAAAAGAGCTATGTTAGCCAGAGCACCCCAGAATTAGTAACATGAGTTTAAAACAAAGACAGCATGTTAAAAAGAAAAAGAGGATAAAAAAGGAAAGAAAAGTGGAGAGGTGCGAGAGAGAAGGTGTGGAAGCTATGGCTCTCATGTTCTCATTTTTCTACACACCACAGAGGAAACTAGCCTGAGGCT
Source organism: Microtus oregoni (assembly GCF_018167655.1). Lineage (NCBI taxonomy): Eukaryota > Metazoa > Chordata > Mammalia > Rodentia > Cricetidae > Microtus > Microtus oregoni. The sequence goes on from NW_024543059.1 coordinate 75,978,930, forward strand.
TCCAAGTAGGTAACTGACCACAGTCTTAATCCTTTTATTTTGCTCTTGCCGGTGATTTAACCCAGTTGACACTCCATTTTCTATGTGTGCAAAAACAATAGTAATAACAATAAACTTCATCAAGTGAAACAATAAATACAAAGTTGCAAGTGTGATAAATGCACACAACAGACTGTTACATAGTCGCCATAACACATCATTTGGAGAACATTTGGAGAATTTAAAAGGTCATAATTCCACAAAAATTTTGAGTATCACACCCTGGGTAAGCATGTAATGTATTTATATATTACTCCACTGAATTTTTACCAAGCCCCTGAAGTGTGTGTTAATACACGCAGACTCTTAAGAATATAACTCAAAAGAACTTTGCCATGTGCCCAAAGGCAGATATGTAATAAGTGCCCGAGATTAAGTGGTAACCTGACTCTTAGTGACTGAACAGTCATGCCCTGACGTCTTCACTATGGGCCCCATCTGAGTCAAAGGAGGAAGAGCAAGAAATAGAAGACACACAGCGCTGCTGAGAAACGATAATAGTGCAGAAATGTTTCGCTCCTTAGTAACTGAAAAATGTTTAAGTCAAGTTGCTTTCACTTTGTTAAGCCAATAATTTCTGCGTAGATGCAGCGAGTTGAGCTCTACCAACTGCACGTGCTCCTTATTAGGTCCACATTAGGGTGGAGAGTGGAGGTCCTTATCCTGCCTGCTTCACGTAGACTATTTCAAGTGCTCTAAAACTGACATACGCTGAAAGCGTTGGTACAAATGCAATTCAATCCTCTTACGGTCAACCTGAATTCAGAATATGAGTTGTACAGTTTCTCTAGAACTCTGAGCACCTTAGGGCCTTGTAATGCTGCCACTCTGTCTCCATACCAAAATGCCCAGTTAGTTGTTTGCCTGGAGCCAATTCCTGCTCCTTCTCCTCCCCACTCTCATTTCCCCTCCCCTCCCCTCTCCCTTACCTTCCGTCTCCTCTTCCCCTTCCCCTCAGCTCTATTTTTTCTCTCACTCCACCATCCTGCCTCAAGGTCTCTGCACCAGGGTCTCACATTGCTGGGTTCTCTGGCAGAAAGAGTGGGGGCAGAGCAGGACCTGCTGGACTCTCCCTGGGGCTGAGCAGGATGGTGAATGTCAACAGACCCAGCCCGCCCCCCTGGCTACCCGGGAGAAACACACCCACTGAGTCAGGAGTCTGTAGAAGCAGGATCTCATTTAATGGTGTCAGGCAGGAACTTATGTAGGGTTGTGACAGGGAGTGGAGAATCTTGGGATAGGTCCAGGCGGAGCAAGGAACAAGGGCCAATAATATTCTGCCACATTGGCGGTGGCTGGGCAGAGGCGGGCCTAGGTTGGGTAGCCAGAGACAGGTCTCCAAACTCCAGCTAGGCTCAGGAAGTTACACTGGGCCTCACACAGGGGCCTCATGAGGTCCCTCAACACATATGTTAGGCAGGAGGAAAGGAAAGCCATGAGTGTATGTTACCCATGCAGAGAAGGCAAGGTGAGTCGTCAGCGGGGCAGTGGGGAGTAGGGGGAGGAGAATAGGCCTGAGAGACAGATGGGAGGTGACTGGGACAAGTGCCATCTGCCCATGTCTCTCTCCTAGATTTATAAAGATGATACACTCTCAGTCTTGATCTGGTTCATTTGCTCTGCCAGTTACAAAATTAGAAGGCAGGAAAAACCTCAGAAGCCACAGGTAACATTGGAGAAATCTCCCACTGTACCAACTGTGGAAACAAGGTATGTATTGGGGGTGAGAAAATACACACATACACATGCAGCAGACACACAGACAGAAAGACTGTTGAACAGAGAGAAAACTAGAAAACAAAAAATTCCAATCTCTTCTTGAGGGCTCTTTTGTTTTCAAAGCCTCCAAAGAATCATCTTCTCCTAAGCTAGAGGTGGTCAGTCTGAAGAAAGAGAGGATGGTTTATTAGCCCATCAGTCCAATCATAGCTAAAAGAGTTACCCCACAAAGAAACATTAATTCAGTGGGGAGGCACGCGCCAAGGTAAGTGTGTGAGTTACACTTACCAAATCTTCATATCTGTTGGTGTGACTCCTTGACATAGTATCCTGCACCAGAATGGAACACAGGCTTCTCTGTATCATTGGGTAGTATTCGTGTGATCCTGCCTATTAGCAATCTATAACTTGAACTTGCTATCATTATCCAGTATAATGATGCTACTGATAATGTAATTCAAAAAATAATCAAGGTAGTGCATTAAAAAAAATTTTAAATGTGCTAGAAAAATTTTTGTTTCTCCTGAGAAAACCAATTATTCTTACAAACTATGTAGTTTTTCTCCTTTAATATTTTAAACATGTGATTCAAACCTACTGAAACCCTTTCTTTGGGAGACTTCATAGTTTAAAAATCCCTGCTTCTAAGAGAAGTTTCAACTTGGGTCCACAGAGATCTTGTAGGTGGCACCATATTTTGACAATACAATCACACAATGCCTCGAAATTTTCTAAATCGAATTTTCGAAATACATTCTCCAAGCTCACGCGTTTATTTTGACTAGCATTTACTCTGTCACGCAATGTGTAAACTGTGAACTTAGCTGGTGTGCTATTTTGACAGTCCCCATACTGTCATATAACACTCTCTCCCACCAGATATCTCAGAAACCATTGAAACGCTGGATCCATTTTATTCTCATCTTAACAAAGGCATGTGTGTGAGTGTCTTGACAGTTCACAAGATAACACAGACCTGTGAAGTACAAACAATGTTCACAGCCAGGCCATACCATCCTGGAGATTCTGCTTTGTTAAAAATTTTAGTTTTACCCTGACAAAATCAGTGACACTTTGAAACGTGTGCAGAAACCTCACAGTGAGTTGAGGATGAACGGCCTTTGAGCAGGCTCCTGCTGATGGCTCGGCCCTTCTACCCACTCCCCAGGGTGTGAGAAGGTTTGACTTGCTGAGGGCCAGTGTCAGATCAGTTACTCAGTATGACTGACATCCATTTCTTCCCAGAAGTGTAAAGCAACTTTGGTGCAATTTGCAAATTTGCTTCCTGTCTGAACACACAGCATCTTAAACAATCCTTGGGAACGAATTTCCCCTTTGGAGACCCTGGTTCCCTTGGGGTGCCCAAGTGACAAAGAAGTTGTGATTGGGTGAGCCTATCACACAAACTGGCACTGGAGATTTTGATAGTTATTTTCTAAGTAGACTCTACAGCTATGGCCTAGAAAATTAAGAAATATTCACACAAATTTTGTTTCCATTAAGTAGTTTTAAAAATAGGTGCTTCATAGTTTTAAGAATAGGTGCTTTATACTAAATACATTTTTATTGTATTTGGAATGGCAATGTTTATTTTTTTTTTATAAAAGAATATAGTAAGAAGTCTTGAGGAAAAGACTCTGTAGGCAGATATGTGGTCTTAAACATGTAGCTCAGCTTTGATAGTTCATGATTTCTGAAATTCTTTTCAAAGATGTTAATTGCATAGAGATCTGTATGGTTACCAACAGGGTATTTTGTGGGATAAAAAGTATATTTTACAAAGCTCAACCAGGCAGAGTCACTTTGTCCTTTGTAGGCTCTCAGGCCTGTGGGTTTCTACAGGGCACCTGGGAACGCCCACCCAGAGGGAGTTCACACCAGGGGTTCCTTCTCCTGAGCCACGCCCACCTGACACCCAGCATCAAGTCATTCACTAGCTATGGAGTACAACACCTTCACAGGTATAATCATTTCTATGCATTTCCCTTTAAATAGCTAATTAGCATACTCTAACATGAGGACACAAATGAGAAGAAACTGTGTATTCCTTTTCTCAAATACCAACTTCTGAAGTCTTTCTTCCGTAGAAATTTCTCAGCTATTTTGGGCTTCGACCATACATGAATTTTATCTGAACTATGAATAATGTTCTTTGGTTGCTATCATTTTGTTAGTTAAGTTTGTTTGGAGTTTGTGTTTCCTTGAGTAACATTTGACTCTGTATCCCAGGCTGGTCTGAACTTCACCGTGTTCCCAAGCTAGCCTGAACTGATGATTTTCCACCTTCAGTCCCCTGAATCTGAGGATCAGAGTTATATACTATCACACTGGGAGTTGTGTTCTGTTTGGGGTCTTTTGTTTTATGTCTGCTTTGTTATCTTACAGTGCTGAGGATTTGAACCTAGAGCCTCACCCATGCCGGTCAAGTGTTCTTCGACTAAGCTACAAGCCCATACCTCCCCAAACTATTTTTTCCCCCTTACCCTTTCCAATCTGGAATGTTCCCACTAGTAATAAAGTGCTTGCAGCTTATGAGTATGCCTGGTAGTGTTCCGCATTCTACCGATTTCGAAACCTCCCAGAAGACATTAGTCCCGTCAGGCTGACAAGGTTCACAAAGGTCTGTCACCATCAAAAATATAAAGTCAGTCTAAGTCAATAGAAACACAAACCAAACTATTTTTAATCTCTCCTAATGATAGCCCATGGCTCTCACTATTTCTGCAACTTTCTGTCTAGCTAATGGTTCGTGCATATTACTCTCACCTTTTTGGGCTGTCGTTTAAAATAAAGTACTTCCTCTTAAGAGTAATATTTAAGTCCTCCATCTAAGAACTAATGGACCAATAAATTTATAAACTCCACCATTACAGGGAATTGGATGACTTTAATGCAATGCTGTCCAGTTGATCTAGGCACAACCCAATCCAACAGTGTTAGTGACATAGTAACCGAGCAATCACACAACCCCACACCCTGAAGACAAATGGCTCTTTGTATCCTCTGATCCCAGTGGATTTCGGTCACATATCTTATCATGGAATGCGTGAGGACATGGAGGCAAAAAATAGCATGACCAGCAGTCGACTTAGAATGCCGCTCTCCTCCCCACCCCCATTGATGCTGAAGAAGCCTCTCTTCTTTCCCGGGAGCCCTGTTGGTGTTTTTCCCCACAGCACTGATGTCACCCTCTGCATAACTATGACTTCTGTGTTTGTGTTCATTCATATTTATTTATTCACATTAACCTCAGGGGGCAGAGGCCTTGTCATATCTTTTGCTGCTCTCCCTCTGCTGACACTCACCTATTATTCACAGTATAATTTATTAACAGTTTAATACTGGTGGATAATCCACTGTCCTGCTCCTGAATATAGCCTAGAAAGGTTTGTGAGATTAAGCATTTTCCGTTTATTTTCCTTCTAAAACTATATCCTTTTTTTGAATTCAGTTGCTGTCCTGTTTATTGCAAATCAGATCTCTCCCTTCTCTCTCTCTCTCTCACACACACACACATACACAATGATGAATTTCTTTAACTCTCCTTTCTCCTTGCTCATGGAAGTCAGCTCTGAATTATTCTCGGCCACGCACAGTTACAAATGCACCGAGAGAGGGCAGACAGTCACACCTCCACCTTACCGTGTTTCCCCACAGCACTCCAGCAGTCACGGCTCTGCTGATGCGTGTCCTAAGTTCACCTCATACCTCACCCCCACCATATAAAAACAACTTTAAGAATCAAAATATCTTTCTTATGTCTGGAGACTTTGCTGAACAAGGTGAAGTCTTAAAAAAAAAAAACTTCATTTTTATTCTAGTTCTGTCAGGAACTCATTAATATCTTTCAAGTTGACTTCTGGGCAAATAAAAAAAAAGGATGATTTTTAATAACGAACTGACTTGATATTTGAAAATCCCTTGTACATATGGAGTCACAAACCCTGACTTATCCAAAATGGATCTTTTTAAAACTTCACGTCAGGTAGGAAAATAAGTGGTAAGCGGATGTGGTTGTAATATTGCCTCGGTCTGAATCTCAAATTCTCTGATTACTACACATGGGCCTTAAGCAAGTTAGCTTATTTCCCTGGTTGTTTCGGTTTTTTAAACATAAAGTCGTAATGCAGCTGTAACTCACAAAAAAATGTCATGAAAAGTCAATGACTCAATTGGGAAGCTAGGGGATAACCCAAGCAATCAAGCAAAAACAGAAAAAGCTGGAGGCATCACCTTCCCTGATTTCAAAACACATTTCAATGCTACCATAATTCTGAGCAGTGCCATCCTGGGCTGCAGAGGAAAATGATGGCAAAGAGCACAGAGCAGTTGTCACAGAAATAACCAAGTCTTAGTCTGGGCAAGGATTTTTGTCACTAGGATTTTAAATGCAGAAGCAAAAAATAAATAAATAAATAACAATAACAAACATTTCATCAAATAAGCAAGCAAAAAAATATCTGCCCAGCAAAAGAAAGTTAACAGAATAAAAAACAGAAATGCAGGATAAGACACAACATTTGCAAAAAGTGCATCTCAAAGAGACTGAAGTATAGAATACATAAGAAACTCAAATGACTCCAGAGCAAGACAACAATCCATCCCATTTACTTACAGGCAACTGAACTGGAGACAGTCCTCCAATGATAGTACATAAATAGCCATCTGACTATCCCCAACATCTCCAGTCACCATAAAAAACACAACACAGTGAGATGTCACTTCTCCCCAAGTCAGAATGGCTCTCATCAAATATGAGGGACAGCAAGTGTTGACACGGATGTAGAAGCACCCATTAGTATAGCCATTCTGGGAAATAATAGAAAGGTGAGTTAAATGATTGACAGCAATATTACCAGCAGTTCTGCTTTGGTCAGTGCATCTGTAGGAACTGCAACTAGTATGTAATTTACATATCTGTATTTCATATTCATACATCATAACTCACAAGATTACATTGCCATCCATGATAAATAGAGAAAAGGTGGCATTTGCATACAATGGAATGCATTAAAAATATAATTCCTTCCATCAAAATTTGGATTGCAGTATGGGCCATTATGCTAAGCAAGCTAAGTCAGACACACAAATACTCTAAGATCTCGTAAACATGAGGTTCCTAAAGAGTGGATCTTATAGGACAGAGCCCAGAAAGTCAGCTACCAGAAGCTGAAAAGAGGTCAGTAAAGAAGAGCACTAAGCAAATGGTACAAGATGTCAATCACACTCAACGATTATTTTACTGATCTACCCTACTGCATGGTAACTATAACTAATCACAATGCATTGCATATTTCATAACTGCTAAAGAATAGAATCTTAGCCAGGCAATGGTGGCGCACGCCTTTAATCCCAGCACTTGGGAGGCAGAGGCAGGCGGATCTCTGTGAGTTCGAGACCAGCCTGGTCTACAGAGCTAGTTCCAGGACAGGTTCCAAAGCCACAGAGAAACCCTGTCTCAAAAAACCAAAAAAAAAAAAAAAAAAGAATAGAATCTTAGCATTCTCACCACAAGAAATAAGTGGGGGCCAGAGAGGTGTTAAAGAAGATTGCTGTGAGTTCCAACTTAGCTTCAGCTCTGTTACAGATCAGCTTGGACTAGAGAGAGAACCTGTCCCAAAAATAACAGGCATAAAATTTAATAATAATAATAATTTCATGATGGGCTGGGCTGATAGTTCAGGGTTGGAGAGCTCGTGATGTTCTTGCAGAGGACAGGGATTCCCAGAACCCACATCAAGTGGCTTAAAACAGCCTGTAATTCCAGTTCCAGGAATCCAGCTCCCTCTTATGCTCTCTTCAGACACTCCATGCGTTTGGTGCACATAGACAGGCAGGCACACACACACACACACACACACACACACACACACACACATAAAAACAAATAAAATAACCTGGTGAGGAAACTGATCTGTTAATTATTTTGATTTAATGTCTCTATAATGTACATATAAATGAAAACATCACATTGTGGTCTATAAACATACACGATTATTATCTGCCAATTATTTTTAAAGTGTTGAAACCAGTACATTTGCACCAAATGCCTTAGATGCTGTTTCCGTCATCTTCTTCCTTACCAAGTGTGCTTTGGTTTATTAGTGTGCTAAGTCTTGGTCTCTAGGGTGGCACAGTTGGAGACAGTTGCTGTTGGAAATTTGGGTAAGTAGGGCCTGGGAAGAGGTTCCTTGGGCATTGGAGGTGTGTCCTTGAAAGATTTTTAGGGTATCAGTCTCCCCCAAGATCCCTGTTTAGTAATATAATGTCTTATGCACACATTTCACGTATGGTGTTACCATATATGACCTTTGCCAGGGCCAAGCCAATATAGCTAGCCCCATCCTGAACTTTGAATCTAAACCTCAGATGGGTTGCTCTGGTTTTGAAAGTATACTTAATACATAATATATAGAAGGTTTTTTTATTCTTATACCATGTGTGTGTATTTATCTCAATGTATTTTCAAATTTAATTCCAAAGCTGTATATTTCCTTTTCCTGTGTTATCATCATCTATCCATTTTATTCATTTTTATCTTCCCCTGATATACTCAGATCTGCCTCTTCAATGTGACATTAATTCTAATATGTATTTTTTTAAATCATTAAGCAGAACAGGACATGCCTAGTAATATATTTGTGTATGCATTTCTGTAAAATGGAGATTAAAAGCATAACTTTCTTATTACATTGAAAGCTCCTCAGTTATAGCTTTCTTAAAATATAAGTGATAAATTTACTCAAATCTAAGAATTACTCCTGTATCAATCGTCTCAAAAGTTCTACTGTGTTCAGTATCTTCAAATGCGTTGCTCTGTGGAAGGGTGAGTTACGGTGTCAGGGCTTTGACACTGTCTTGATCTTTACATTTAAGATGGAGTGTCTCAGAACACAAAGGTATCCCATAAAACCAAGGCCAGACTGTCAACACCGCATTCCCATCCTCTCCTCAGCAAACACGACTTTCACCCCGTGAAATTATTACCCTTAGATTCCATAAGGACAAGCGGGACACAAGAGAACAGAAACATATTTAAAATAACTCAAAAGCAGGGGAAAAAATACATCAGTGTTTATTTTGTCCATCTGGTTCGAAGAACTTCCTGATAATTACAATGAAGCTAGGAACAAAGAATGTGAGTCCCTGCAATTCAAACTAAATCATTACTGCAGCGATTCAGATAGTCATTTGTCCTTCTAGAGGTTCGAATCCAAAGACAAAAGGACTTAACAGGGAACGCGAAACTTAACTTAATATTATGATAACTGACCTGCGTGGCCATCAGCACAGTTCACTGAGCAGAAAGCAGAACTGGCATTTTCCTAATCTAAATTCCGATGCTGACACATAAGCCTGATATATTGATGATGGAAAAGTCTCTGCCTTTCTGGCTATCACTTGGAATTCTCATTCTTGAGAGCAAAACATCTGATAAATCCCCACCTTACCTTGCTTTGGCTTGCTGGTAATTTCATTTCTCAGAGAGCTAAGGAGGCGAGAATGGAGAAATGGTATTTTGAACCTAATTTTACTAAATCCACCTGAGTCAAAGGTGATGTTCAAACTATTTAATAAGCAGTATTGAGTGGGTACCCACCGTCAGGTCTCTGTGGCTCTCTGTGGCCCAGCAGTTAGTCCTTTAGCTATTGGAATGGAGGAGGGGTGGGACATGGGAAAGGCAAATGGCCTGAGCATCCAGTGAATTATGCAGGGGACACCAGAGGGCTTCAAGAAAAACAGGATTTATCAAGCAGCACCCCAGTGATTGAACAGCATTATAATATCTTTGTATATCTGCCCTGTACCAACTCTTTGTAAAGTCCCCAGTCCTTACTGTGTATGTTACCTATAAACTGTAAAGTTCCCCAATACTCCACACACACCCCTACTCTTATTACTTCCATCTCCTGTACTGGTCCCTTGTAACCCACAGACACTTTTTTTATTTACCTAACCCAAACCACAGATCATATGGTTTCCACCTCTCTAAAAGGCATCCTGACTCTTCCTTCTAGTCTCCACGGCATCATTATTAATCCATTTAATCCTCTTCCTGCAGACTGAATTTGAACTTGATACAAAATCAAAATCTCCAGAATCTTTCTGATGTCTTCAATATGAAACTTAATAAGCTTATTGTGAGCATTAGGAGGTAAGTCTTCAACTAATCCAACATGTTGGAAAGTTTTGAATGTGTGTGTGTGTGTGTGTGTGTGTGTAAACGTGTGTGAGTACACATGTATGTGCTAGCTCAGAGACCAGAAGAGGGCATTGGATTCCCTCCCTCAGAACTGGAGTGGCTTTCCCTTGTGAGATGCTGGGCTTGTTAGTGAATGCCAGGACCCTAAATGCCAGCCTTCCCGAGCATGAAGCAAGAGTCCTTCTTTGACTGCTGAGCCAGCTCTCCAGCTTCTGTCCCAATGTACTTTTGCAAACTGTTTTCTTGCTTTGTGTCTCTTTATTCAGGCTACATTAGAACCCAAACGCACAATCTGCCTCTCTGAATATAAACCACACTTTCACCCTTCTGTGTGAAACACTTTATAGAACACTTTAAATGCAATCCTCACCTTGGCCTAAAGGCATGAATCTCTTTATGGCAATTTCCATATGGTGATGTTAAAACCAGCATCTTTGTACAGTTTATCTCATCTCCCTAGTAAACACACTTTGGGTAGTATCCAAATGAGATTTTATTTTTATACTGATAGTACTTGGAAAGAATATGCATACCGCTGCCTCCTAATAGTCACCTGATAATGGAGAAATGAATATCACCTGACAGGAAAACAAAGGGAACCGACAGAACACTTGCAGACAGGTTCTCATCTGAGAATTTATCTACCAAGAGAAAGGCATGTTTATTTGGGTTGCTGAAAGAGGACATTCTTACGTTTAGTGAAAGAGGGATCAAAGTGGGAATTCTAAAACTGGAAATGATGCAGGGAGGTGAGAGTCCCTAGAAAAATAACCCTGGCCATGAAAGGCAACTTAAGCTCAGGCGAGGAGGAGAACTAAAGAAACTGGTCGGCATTGTGTACTGTGAGTGGGAGGGAGGAAGTGCTCAGACCTGGCTTCCTGAGTACCAGAGCAGAAAAGATGAAAGTCGAGCCGAGCTGAGATCTCATTGATGTCCATAGCAACAGTAACAACACCATAGAACACATTGTCCAGCATACAGGGGAGTGTCAGGGCTTTATTGTTTGCACGGGCGATCAGTTAGGCATTGTGTAGTACATTTCAACTAGGAGAAGGAAAATACCCATGAGCAAGAAGGGCCAGGCCCAGTCTGGGAGAAGGTACCAAAACAATGCTGATGATTTCAGCCGTGACAGTAGAAAAGGTAGGCCTGATAATGCCAGGACTTTCACATTCAAAACAGACAAGGAATCAAAAGCTGCTTTAACCAGGCTGGGCCCACACCTAGGAAAACCACATTCCAAAGGACTGGAGTCTGTTGAATCTGCTGTGAAGCTAGTGCAGTAACTGTAGAGCCATTAAAGGAAGAGACAAGTGTGAAGGGTGAAAAATTATGCCCCATTAGAAACAGCAGTGGGCAATGGCTTAAAAACTAGCCTTTCGTTGTATACTTTCAATACTTTATAGAAGTGAAGCAAGTTCAGAACATCAATGAAATCACATCACTTTTATTGATGTTGAGATCTTCTGTCTGTTTTTTGCCTGCATATCATTTTTTGACACAATTGTGCAACTCTTCTTGAGGCTTTGGATTCCTCTCTAATTAACATATGCTATAACATTAATTAGTTGAAGTTAAGCTAATGTAAAAAAAAGATTGTTTTTTGCACTTAACTATATTTCAAGTTCAAAAACAAAAGCTACAAGCAGATAATATGGCAAACACAGAGAGAGGAGTTCTTTGTTTTCTTTAAAGCTAAGGTCATATAGAAAATAAAACATTCATTTACAAATGAGTGATTTTTCCTCTTCCCATAAACTTTGTGGTAAAATAATTAATCGGCTAATTAAAAGTTAACATTGCCAGACATGCAAGCAAAGGCCTTCTATACATCTCATACATTTTCTGAAGGAAAATGTTCCAATTATAAACTAACTTTTTTTGTGCGAACGAGAACACGAAGCTAAATATTCCTTTACTATCAGCAGTTGTGTGCTTTGATTAAACTCTTGTTGGAGATTAATAGTGTGTTATTTTCACTAGCCTAAATGTCTTTCTTATTAACTCCACTTCTATACATTATTCTTTCCTAAAAATTAGGCAAATGCACAAGGACCTGCAAGGACATGTGGAATAATTGGAAAATTCTTTTCAACAGTAAGGACTGCGAGCATCTTTTCCCATGCTGTCACTTTCTGCATAAATGTAAAGCCATCCCCTTACACATCCTCCCACCTCACTGCTTCTTGTATTCAGTACTAGGGACCAATCCCAGGGCCCCTTCCTGCCCGCTAGCCATGATCTCTGCCAGTAAGCCACACGTCCACTTGGACTTAAGAAAAAGCACAGTGAGCAGAAACTGTGTGGAATCTAGGGGCACTAAAGCAGCCGGAAGTGCAGCATCTTCACGAATCAAGAGGATGTGGTCCTTGTCACTGGTGTCTGTGTGCTCTACACCAGGGGTGCATGCACGGCACTCAGTGTTGGTGCCATCGGAGTTATGGCCATATTTCTGATCATAGCTTTAGGTGGCTTAACCTTCGGCCTCACCAGCCTTCCCTAATTCTATGTAATATATAAACCTTCTAAACTATTCCTTTTATCTGTAAACTGTTCAAACTGCATTTCGTTATATGAAACCGAGGACCCTGGACAACACAGTCTTGTAGTGGAAAGACAAGCAATTCACCATACAGTAAGTCTTCTTCGGAGTCATCAGACTTTGCGAATACCGAGTCCAAGTCTCATTATCTACCCTGGGGCGATTCACAGTGATGGTTGTGGACTTTTGATGTTTCAAGTTTCCTACTTTGATTGGTTTTCTGCTCTACAAAATTTAATCTATAAACTGGTTGTGCAAAAAAAAAAACCCACAAAGCTCATTTTCACTAATTTCAAAGAGAGTATACATGCTGACCCTTTGATGGGATAAAAATATTAGCAAGAGGATGGACTTGATAACTGGTAAAGGCAGGCATCCTCTATCCATGCTGGCATTCACAGCCTCTTCAACTCTTGTGTTCCTAGCAAACACCTCTAAACTTCTTGCTCCCAACTGTATCATCGATTTGGTCCCTAAAACACCAGCATGCCTGTCAAGTCTTCCTGAAAGTTGTCTGTGAAGGAAACACACCATTACTCCTGAGGCAGGGGAATTATTAGGGCCGTTTAGGATTTGGGGCCCTTACATACTACGAGCAGATGGGAGGGAATGAACCAGGAAACACATGTCGACATCACCCCCTTGACTTTTCTGATAGAAACCATCTCTCTGGACTGCCATCTTGGAAATGAGAGAAATTGCACATGGGTACGTTTGCTTTACAGGACTCCCTACTTCCTGCCTCACTGTTAGTGTTTTCTTCTATATTCAGACATTGCAATTTTCATGTATCTGTTCATTAAGTCATTTTTTTCAACGAGTGCATGTTAGTGCTCATCTCTACTGCACTGGCATTTTCCTAAGATCTGAAGACGCAGTAACAAAAGCAGTCAATAAAGGTTCCTCACTCCCATGCAGCTTGCATGCAATGATTGCTAATGTTATATGCCCAAAAGGTTATGTACTTGATGAGATTATATAGATGTATAATTAACATCAAAGACTATTTAACCTATGTGAATTCAGAGGAAAGACTTTAAGTAAGATTTCAATTACTGGACTATTTGAACCATACCAAAGAGATGAGTTTAAGGGCCTCCATATAGACTTTTAGAAAGATATCAACTCTAGTGGGAGGTGTAAACTAACGTAGTGGATATTAACACATGTTTGGGGGGGAACGCCTTAGGTCTTGTTTTACTATTTCACGGGATATGAGTCTATCAGGAAATGGGTGCCCAAACACAGTGTGCAATTTAGAGTTCCCTAATGGAAGAGTCATAAATGGCACTGCATGCAAAATGAACTCTAAACTCTGCCTATAATGTGAAATATCACAACAGTGGTGCATATTCTTAAAGAAATGCCCCTACTCAAACACTGTTTCCCTTGATCAATAGATCAAGGAACTGAAAATTTTCTACCAGTAGAACACACACCTTCATGAAATTGTGATGTTTTAAGAATTTGTTCTAACGAAGAAAAATTCTGCCTTTTATGTACAATGCTAAGGTGTCAAACTAGAATAAGGAGAGCAAAATTATAGAGGCCTATCAGGGCAATCCTGGGTGGAACTGAACAGGAATAAAAAGCTCTTCAGAGAACCAAACTGCTTCCCCAAAACAGTGAGCTCGACGAAGCTGTGAGGACAACGGATCAGCCGTGAATGCGTTAGAATTCCAACCGCACACTAGTTCTGCAGGGATGTAGACATCTTTGTGGATGACAGGGATGAAAAGAGGAGACTTTGTCTTCCGTATATGTTAACAGCATTGTGTGTTTGCATCTCTTGTCACTTCAGACTTGCACAAAGCAACTTCTCAAACACCAGTTTCCTTAATCTATTTCATCTGCGGTCATCAGCAGTGACTAGCAATCTCTTCCTTGGAGTCCTGATTATGTCTTAAGAACCAACCACAGGTAACCTCTAGCTGTATCTAGGAAAAATGAGGGATGCCAAATCTCATTTGCATCCAGGGATATTGGGCTTCCAGCCTGTGTTCTTTAAGCTCCTGGTGTGGGAACTGAACAGTAACAATTTGTAAATCTTTAAAAGAAAGGTGAAAATCAGTGAAGTGGCCGTCCTGAAGCCCTGATGGCTCACAGATTAGTGGCCTGCCATTAAGAAGCTCCTGGCATTGGGTCAGGGAGTTGGAGCCATAAACATTATCAGCTAACGCTGAGTTTCCTGGAGCCGTAGAAAGAAATGAGTTTGTTACTACTTCTGGTATTAATCATAGTAAGTGCTTTATCTAAGCCTGTCATGTTTAGTTTCTCGGTGCAATTTACCTCTCAGGCACACTGTTCATGGTATCAGCTGGCCTTATCTTTTAACTTATAGTCTTCAAGTGCCTAAATGTATTTCCTCCAACATTCCCACAGTTAACACGACAAAGTCAACATGTGGTATTTTAAGACAATGCCGGACCATGTTATGAAAGACAGAGCTGCTGAGGCCAGACCACTCCCAGCACCTGTTGAAAAGCTTACCAGACAGCTCCGGTTCTTGGGCGAATTGTGATTGTTAAATGTTGAGCCCAAGCATGTGCATTAATAAATGCATTTGTTTCATGTGTTACTTTTGGCGAGAAAATAGAATAGAGATCTCCTGATCCTATATCCTGGTACCCTGCTCATATTTTCTCACTCGACACTCATTAGTCAATGCATTCAGATGGCCTGTGAGGGATTGGAAGATGAAGCTCTGCTTCTCCAAATCACAGCCTAGCAGAAGAGGCACAGTCAGCCAGCAAGAAATTTAAGACAGTAACAGGGCAGAGATGGACATTTTGGCAAACGTGTCATGGGGGGGGGAAGTGTGTAGTCCTTATAAACCTAGTCCTCAGGTCACAGAGGAGGAAGAGGTATACCTGAAAGAAAGATATGCCTTGAAGCTTAGACAGCTAATAATATTCCACTCTGCACAACCCTATTTCGTTGTAGTCCTCTTATGATCTGCTAATAATCCTTTATAATTAAGCTTCCAAGATAATATTAAAATGTAATCCACATGAACACCAATCGCAGTGTCTTTCAAGGGCTGAAGTGGTTCTCGCTTCCAGCCCTGCATGACAATCACCATGCAGCTTTAATTTCACATTTTTAAATGGTTTGCCCCAAGATTTAAGGGAAGTTTATGACTTCTTTCAATCCATAAATGCAGTGGAAACAGGCCTTAGCTAAACCCACACTGTTAAAAGTTTGTCGAAGGTATAGGCATCGTGCCTTCCCATTTTTTTCTTCTCTTTCAAGCTAAAAATATCTGCAGCATCCCCACAGGAGAGAGAGGGAAGTCCTCTTTCAAGCAGAAGCCTGTGGAATGTTCACAGTAAAAAAAAAAAAAAAAAAAAGCTGATCAGGCCACACACTGCAAAATGAATGGTAGGAAGCAATTAAGCAATCTGATTATTATATGTGAAATTAAACCTTACTCCTCCATTTAAACATTTTCAGTTCTTCTCTTTTAGCATATTATCTCTCTCAAAGCTTTATAAATCTGATTTTTTGTCCAATAACTGAATGATAACTTGAACCAATAATAATTATCAGGAGAAGCACATTCAAAATATAATACTTCAAGTCATGCAGGCATATATTCCAATACAATTTGGTTATGAACATAATATATTGCGTAAATCTACTTCAGAGACTTGTTCCTGGAATATTATAAATATTGATGCTGGAGTTAATGTAGTGTTTCAAAATGCAACATCTATTTCACCTGACAAAATTCAGCCTATCGCAAAAGTCTACGTCAGTCCTCTAACCACACATAGAGACAGCGAGTGGGGACTGAAGGGGCCACCAGAGACCAGTCTTCTAACTCTGCCCCTCACGTTGCAATAATAGAACTGGGGTGACAGCTACAGTGTCCTCATTTAAAACCATGGCTTTATCACTAAAATAGAAGAAAATGGCCAATTATTGCATAATTTTGTAAAACGATTTTATTTAATTTAAAATCCACAGAAAACAAAGTGGCATTTGTGTAGACTTTTTCCAGTGCCAGCATGAAGTAGGAAAACAGGATGTTCTCAGATGCAAAATAATGCTGCTATGACTGAGTCTAGATTGGTGAAGTGCTAGGAAAAGAAGATTTCTCTTCAAGTAGCTGTTTTGGAAAGATTAAAATCGGACAGTTGAGAAAATTTAAACAATCCTGTCGAGGAGGAGCGTTTATTTATATATTTTTAAACAAAAGCAATGGACAAAATTCAAAGGGCATGACTTATGTGTATCATTTAAACCATCTAAAATAGCTCACATCGGGTCAATGGTAACAACTCCCTGGTGAGTGCTCTAAGAAATATTGAAAGAGAAACATCTATTTTTATAGATGCTTTATATAATGCAATCCTCAGCATCAAGAACATCAGCCTGGGAATAGCAAAAGGGCATTCCGCATACGTTAACTATGTTCCAGGCACTGTGACAAATGATGATGGCATTTAAAAGAAGGAAGAGGAAGAGCAGGAGGAGGAAGAGGAGGAGGAAGAAACCAAAGAGAATCCATCTTCCAAGAGCTGTTATTCTACAAGTCTTGGAGATGTGGGAGGGTGAAGAAGAAAAATGAGGAGACCAGAGAAAGAGCAAACTGCACACAGAACAGAACTCAGGTGCAGAGGTGTTTGAGATGGCACAAAGACAAGGTGAACTCTGAATTGGCTGAACGGAGGGCACGGGGACAAGCAGAGACGGTAAATAACTGCAGAATACCCCCTTTCCGCCAGTACATTTGAATAAAACATTTTAAAATATTATACCTGCAGCCCCAGATAATCAGTCCAATGCAGCATACAGTTTACAGCCCATATAAAATGAAAGACAAAGTCAACTGAAGTATGCTATGCTTGTAACAAAATTATAAGTCAAAAGTACAAACCAACAAAAAAAACAAAAACAAACAAAAAACCTACACTGAAAAGGCCAGAGGCAAGGTAAGACCTAACTGAATCTTGACTAGCATGGGATAGTCAACAATTGGTAAAAGGTGGGTGCTATGTGATGTGGTAGTGCCCAGCCTGGGACTTAAGAGTTCTGACACCTGCATTCAAATCCTATCTCTGTCGTTCCCCAGGGTTGGGAGCAAGGTAAGAGAGCTAACCTCTATAAGCCGTACTTTCCCTATAGGTATACTCAGAATAAACCTTTCCCTCCAGCACAGACCAACTTTGGAGTTGATATCCGTTCCTTGACTTCGAATTCCTCTTGTATTATGACCTGTTTATTTATGTCCTATTTGTTCACAATCAATCTTATGTACATCAGCTACAGACGTTCAGATGTATAGTGATTTTAGCAGTTTTGGGAATTTGCCAGCCATGTGCTCTCTTCTCATTGGAATAAATTTTGATAAATATTCCATTCGATTTAGTTTTAGGTGTCTATCATCTGAAAATATTTGGCTTTGTAATTTTAAACTTTGAGCTTCAAATGTTTAACCAGCTAATACAATTACCAAACATAATCGCCTAGTGGAATTTCCAAGTGGCCAGCTAATAATTAGCACTAACTGAATGATGCTTCTCTTCACAGTTTGACTCCAAAGGCTCCTAAGCTCAGCAGGCTTATGTAAACGCTTTCTGGTGCATTTGCCTGCCTGTTACTGACATATTTAAATTAATGCATTTATACTCTATTTAATTACTTTCTTTTGACTATGGGCATATTTTTATATTACACTTTCAAATTCTAGTTAATCTTTAAAAGTATTTATTAAAATTGACCCTCGTTTTCTTTGCAAATTTTCTTTGATATCGTAGATAATGGCAAGTAGTGTTCACATTGCTCTCTAGTTGGTAAGTAATGTAGCACTTAGGAGTAGGCTTCTTTTGGTGGTGTAAAATCAATCTCATTTTTCTAATTAAGAAGATTATCCTTAAGTCATTAACAAATTGAAATTTGCTTCTTCATCATCTGTATCATATTAAATCCATAGGCAACACAGAATGTATTCATATTATTGAAACATTTATTTTTAAATGGTTGCATATGAAGTTACCAAGAAAGCAGCAAGAAAATTCTAGAAGCCATTTTGTGAACATAATTGAATAAACTTACAAGAACAATAACAGTTAAAATTATAAAGGTTAAATAAGCAGAATAAATAACAACAATATGCTTAGCTCATGCATGCAAGGTTTTATTATGTATGTAATATAATATGCTTACCACATAAAGAGCTTTCACAAGTAAATAAAAGGTTTGCAATTCAACCAAGTAGTAAATAATAGAAAATAAGCAAAGAAATCAAAATAAAGTAATGGCTAATAAACTTTATTCGCTCTCAAAGTCAAGCAAGGACAAATCATATATAACAGATTCAAAACCAACAAAAATATGAAAGTCAAGCTAGTGGGAGAGAGACTGTGGGAGCTAATAATAATATGGGGACAAATCCGTAAGTGACTGCCCCCTTTTCAGAAGGCATCTTGGTGCTGTATACACAGATACCATCTACTTTACTCTTTTCACCTCGAAAAATTTATTCTGAGGAAATGATTAAAATGTGTGCAGGAAGGAAGAATCAAAGGGATGGACAGTTGAAAAGCTGTCTTGTCTATCCCAAATTTGAATTAATGTCAACATAGTTATTTACAATAGAATAATCTTGCAATATATAAGCAAGTGGTTTGGGGAATAATTTTTAAAAACAGGTTACACATTAAGTACTAAATAATCGTGTTAACAGGAAGTCAAAACATCAAACTGGTGGGGGCTAGTCAGAGATAAAGTTCCATTAACTAGCAGTTTATCCCTTCTATTCAGTTCAAGTTTACTCCACCTTGTTGTTTTTAGTCTGTGATTTCATTCATGTCTTTAAAACAATTATTACTCCTTTAATAAAAGGGTGATACGTTTGTGTACTGGATAAAGTGTCTTCCAAGTATTAGATCAATCTGCAAGAGAAGAGCCCCAAACTGCAGGACTTCACTGGCAGATTTCATTTCAAATGAAAACATCTACATCCTACTTCCAGGGTTCTGAAGTTGCCCCAATATTCATGGGCAGAAAGCAGGAAAATTTGGATAGGAATTGGTTTCCTCATCTTACTTCCTACCAGCAAGTATGGTTTCTCTGAACAGTCTTTACTCCTTGGACAAAATGTCCTATCTGGTTTATTCAGGGGGCTCTAATTATGTCAAATTTCACTAGAAACTAAAATCCACTAAAGACTTAAGTGTGATCAGTCTTGTTTACCACCGTTTAGACCAAGACTTCAAAGGTCCATGAATTAGGCCAGTGCTGTTTAGATTTGGTACCAACTACAAACATACCGTAATGTGCAGAGCTGATAAGAGATGTGATCAATAGCCAGATAACACCCCACAGCTGGCGCTGGAGAAAGGGGAGATGAGCAAAAATGACCTGATGTTCCCAGCGTTTGTTTATAGCCTATTGATCAATTGTGAAAGCAGAGTCGTGTGTTCCAAATGGCCTGACTGCTCAGGCCAAAGTTTCTTACAGCATTATTACCAAACGACAATCCAGAGTAGCTGGATGGAGGATTTTAGTGTGTGTGTGTGTGTGTGTGTGTGTGTGTGTATGTGTGTGTGTGTGTGTGTGTGCGTGTGCGTATCGGTGCCTTCGTGTGTCTGTGTGTATGTCTGCCTGTGTGTATGTCTGCATGTGTGCGTATGTCTCTGTGTGTATCTGCATGAGTATATGTCTCTGTGTGTGTTGTCTGCATGTGTGTGTATGCCTCTGTGTGTGTATGTGTCTCTGTGTAACGTGGCTGTGTTTGTGTGTGGATCTGCATGTTTATGTATGTCTGTGTCTGTGTCTCAATGTGTATCTGTGTGTATGCATTATTTCAATTTAGTCGTATTTTCAATGATATATTTTGCCACTTACCTTAGAACCATTCTGAAAATACAATCTTTGCTATCTAAGTCAAATGCAAATAAAAAGTTGTTCAATTCAAGCTCTGAAATATCTCAAGACAAAGAGTATGAGAGATTTAAAATTAATTCACTCAGTATCTCAAAGAATCTAAATCACCTTAAAATGTGTTTATTTTATGTGCCGTTTGGAGAACTTGCAAGAGTCAATTCCCGCCTTTCTACCAAGTGGTTTTTTAGGCCGTCAGGCTTGGAGAGGCAACACCTTCTCCTACTGAGACATTTTGCTAGCCTATTCAAGCTTTTTTTTTTTTTAACATGAGAGCTCAAGATATATTTCTAATGTGGAGACTAAGTATTCTTTTTTAGGTGAACCTTAAGCAACTTGATCCATTTCTTTAAAAATTTATCACTCCGTGATTCCTGATTATAGGGAATCAACACTGGGAGTTGAAATGAGGCTTCAGTATATCTGTACTGAGTATTTGCTGAACTGGACTGATCGTATTCTATGTGTGAAACTCCACCTAAGCTTACACCAACAGCACCCACAGGAACAAATGCAATACCACTGGGAGAGATGCTCCCCTTGTCGAGGGGAGGGGATTAAACGATAAAAAGTAAGGTCTAGCCAGAGAATGGTAGAATTGAGTTTGAAACAAGACAGTCCGTCTCTTCACGCCTGTGCCTTTGGAGAACCATTAAGAAAATTTTCTTGCACTTTGAATCTGTGTGTTAAGGTACACATCTTTCACCTTCTTTATTCAGTATGTTCTTAAAAGTTACAAGTGCAGTGTGGAGGTTACTTTAAGAAGTCAAGGTATTTTTTTTTAATCATTTTTAACCTGGCCTCTGGTTCCAAGGGAAAGAATCAGTTATTACCCATAACCAGTCCTCAGATTAGATTCCCCAAAGTATCTCAACACTGAGTTTACATTCACTGTGGTAATAAAGCTATATTTCAAAAGATGTTAAGTGGGACTGGATACAAACTTATGGAAGACTTTTTAAGACTTTTATGGCGGAGGTTGAATGAAATTTCATCTTGTCTCTCTGATTTTAGATTGCATTAGTTATCAAAATAAAGCATCACAAATTGGTGAGCTTTAAAACAAGCTTTATCTGCCCTGGTGTTGTTTGACAGCCAGTCGCTGGTGTCACCTGCAGCATGAAGTCAGCTGCAGTAATTAAGTTTCAGTCTCTTGGGGTTGAGAATTCTCACAGCAGTAAAACAAATACTTAATGAATTAACAGAATAAAAGAAAGGACATAGGCCAAGGAAGAAAAAAGGGGAGGAATTGAAAAGAATGCCAACAAAAAACAAAAGGAAAATGTTGGATAAGAATCCCTTTTCTAAGCATATTATTTTTACCTTTTGAGTAGGAAATAAGCCAGATGTTTATTTTTAAAACTATTTACTCAAGAAGCAAAATGCTTGTATTCGTTGCATAAAATGTAAGCTCCAATTAGAAGTACAAAAATACACCCATCTTCAAAATAATTAAGTTTGAGTAACACTTCAATTTGGTTAGGTCAGAAACCATAAAGTGATTTGTGTGTGTGTGTGTGTGTGTTTATATCTGCAAGTCCACTTACTTCACTGAAGGCACATCTGGGTGTTAGTTTTGCAAAAGAAGCATTCCTGTCTTTCATCTTTTGCTCTGTGGGTGGGAGTTGGTGGGGAGGGGGAAGGCTCGTCCTTCTTCGAGGAAAGCCTGTGATTAAATGGGCCAAAACCAAAGATGCTCATTAGAAGTCATAGTGATCCCCAGCACGCTTGGAGGAAAAGTTCAGATTCCTTACCCAGAGGCTGCCCTGAACTCCTCCTGGAGACATCAGGATAACTCACCTTCTCCACACTGGAAGAGCTGACTGAAGTTTCAGTGCATTTCCCAGGCAAATTTAGTGGACCTTGAAATGTGCCTGGGAACAGTGTCTTCATGCAAGATCTTTCCCGCTGTGGACTCTTGATGCTGCAGAAGCAGGTAGACTCAGATGTGCTGGGACGGTAGCGTGTTGTTCTCTTTGCCTAAAGGAAGAGTGCTCGTGAGGGCTTTTTTACCTTCTTAATTGAATTGCTCCGTTTTAATTCTTACTCAATTAGACGTCGTTTAGATGCCAGGCAACACTAATTTACATTTATGTGTTTGGAAATTTCATCTAGTTATTTGTTCATATCAGAATCATTTGAGACCTGTCTGTAAACAATATCCAAATTCACTGTCATGCCGCAAGATTTAGTGTGTGTGCGTGCATATACATGTGTTGGGGGAAGCAGGCGATAAAGAAAAGGTAAATTGGAAAAGTCATATCAGTAATTAACAAAGAGCGAGACCTTGTAACAACCAAATTGGTTTTCTTTTTGCCCTGCTCCTTCATCTCTTCCTTGGTTTTGACCTCAGCCTGACAATTAGGATGTGTTGGTGGGTGACTGTGTGGTTCGGGGCGGAGGGTACATATATTTTCACAGAAGACTTCGGAGGATTAAGACCTCTCAGTGTAGATGATCCATCTGCTTCTTCAGGGCCCATATTTTGGAGGCAGTGCCATGTGATTTCACATCGGAGTGTTCATAACCTGAGTTCTTAAGCTGTGTATGAAACAGATTTCAAGGGATCCAGCCCTGATTAAAACAGTTAGCCTGCTCACATCCCCCTATTTACTGTGGATTACAGGGAGGGAAGTAGGGGTTAAATCTGGAGGTCTTCCTGCTTCCCCAGAGGTTAACCTGGCAGCCAGCTTGGCACCCACAGAGAGCTGACAGGTAGCAGGATTTGTCTAAGCAGGCTGCCTGAGAGCCAACAAGGCAAACTGAAGCTCTGGATTAGTTCTGGATTATGTTGTCAGAGTGAAGGCTGATGGACAAACTGCAGAGGAATAAAACGCAATCTGTTTGGGGAGAGAGGCAGCGTGCATAGCTTCCATTTTTCAAGAAATGACAAGAAAAATCATTAATAATTTGTAAATCCGTGTCCATTAACTTCTCTCTTTGTTTCCCAAGACAGCCTTTTTAACATGAGTTTGCCACTGTCCTATATCTCTCCTGCCTGGTGACAGATGGCAATATAGATATGAAATTGGATTCATAAAATAATACCTCCGTCTCCATGAAAGACACTCTGTTCTCCTAATACCATGCTGTCCTGCACTCCACACCAAGGACGGAAGGCAACTTTGACACCGAGATAGCCAAGTACACATGTTCTCTCTCTTCCCTCTGTGATAAATTTTTAACATAATGACATCACTTAGTAAAATAACCAAAATAAAGTAAATATCATGACACTATTACTACGTGCATTATGGTGATAAAATGTGGTACACGGTATCTCCCCCAATCCCCCCTCCTTCTTTTCCTTTTTCTTCATGAAAGGACTTAAGAATTAGTCTCAGGAGCTATCTGAGGTAGCTCATAGCTATGAATATTCAATGGGCTTTACTAGAAACAAATGCGATCTCTGTATAAGAGATGTTTTGTGTTTGTAGAGCAGGAGTCAGAAACTTTCTTTATGAACTGTGAAGTATTTCAATTACTAACATGTCTAACATTCTTTAATAATTTCAGGGATTTGATTCTCTCTCCCTCAAAAGTTGAATTATGTACATTAGCACTTTCTGAAGTAAAAGCTAACAATTGTCATCAGACCATAGTTCTCTGGTTAAGGTGAAACTAGAGAATAGAATTCTTCCTGAGTATCAAAACTGCAAGCATTTGAACATCATGGGTTTGATCTGAATTATCAAACTTTATTATTATTATTTAATTGAAGTAATATTATTACTTTATGATAACTAAAGTAAACAGCACTTTGAGGATAACGAGACTAACATTCAAACACTTATCAGAAGAATACAGGTTGTTTATTTATGCTCCTCTCGATGATTTCGTAATAAATTTCCTAAGTAAATTGGCTTTCTTCTTCACAGGAAAACATTAGGTTCCAGCCCCTATGACTGGGCACTGTACCCTATATCGTAGAAAGAGAGGGTCCTATTTGGCTTGGGCATAGTTCTCTCTGGCCTGAACAGCAAATATTCCACAACTTGGCAAATAAATCAGTAGAAAGGATATAATATCCAAACTATTGAATTCATTTTAGTTTTAAAAAACAAGCAAATAAATAAAGCTCTTAGAAATCTTATTTTTCACAACTTTGCTCAGCTGGATAATGCTAATACTTGAAGCACACAGAAAGGGTGGCCAGAAAAATAAACAGATCGAAACTACTTATTTAGAATTACAGAAGACAGAAAAGTTTTGAGATTGAAGATATACAGCTGCTTTACTATAGTCAATTAATCCAGTGTGCTTACAAACCAATGTTCAAATCTGTGTTTGCTTCCAAACAAGTTCAGCATCGAATTGACCATCTTTATGCAATACATCAGTTGCACCAGTCAGCAACACCAGTCATGTCACCTGGGTGCACGTGACCCACTTGAGCATGTGGTCACCCAGCCTTTCCTTACTCACTAAAGGCAATGACCATTAAAGACATCTCTGACGTCTTGGTCTTCATTTTCCTTGTGTGGTATTAAATATGGCTTCATGGAGAAATCAGAGTTTCGTTTTTCCCTGACAAGAGCCTTGAAGCCGTGTTCACCTTCATAGAGAATCAGGGCTTCCTGCCTGTTTCCATCCTGTAGGACACAGAGGGAATCTTTGCTGCACACCTGGAACCCCTAGGCAGAAGCCACATGTCACAGCACCCTAAAGCTCAGATCATGCATTCCTGTTCTCGTCAATCGCAGAACAAGCTAGCCATGAATTTAGTTGTGAAAGTAAAGAAACTAACCTTTTTGTTTGCTTGTTTGTTTCTAAAAATATATAAGCACTAAAAAAAAAAGCATGTAATTACATTTCATTTTGAGTGGTAAAATAACAATGAAGACAACTAAATCCATGAATAACTGCTTAGATAGTCATGTTGGAATAGAAGCAAAGCTTATGGCAAACCTCAAAGGATGTTTGCAGAATAAGAGAACTTTATTTAACTGCCATCAACTTTATGTACACAGAAGAAGCGGTGGAAAAACAAACAAATGGGCTGTGGTTTAGAGTTATATTAAAAACTCCAAATATTTACAGTTTTAAATATGCTAAAAGGTTGGCAGAGGAAAAGGAGGCTTTAAAAGATATTATATGGGCGGCAATTACGGAATCTCTGAGAGAACCCCTCTGCAAGGAAGAATTCAAAGCAAGTTGTTGCCCTTTTCCATTTTCTGAAACCTAAGGGGCCACCTAAATATTTTCAGTCAAAGGCTATCCGCCTTTTCCAGGACTATGCAAATTGATATTATACAGGCTTAGATAAATCCTCAGTGCTGAACAAAGAAAAGATGGAAGGGTAGAAGGGACATTAGAGAATCCTGGAACTCTTTAAACTAGTTGACTTTATTAGTGGGATCCAACCACTATGGTACAGTATTATCCCTTCCCTTTCCTCTTTGTGGCAGACCTCAGACCTTTAAAAAGGAACAAAAACCTTTCCAGACCAGAAAGTGTCTGGCTGGAGGTGCGAATCCTGGTTTAATCACCCATCAAGCAAAATGATGCTTGAGTTGGCAACAGGCATATAAATTAAGAGTCCTTGGGAACTGTCCCATCCTCTCCAGGCGAGATGCTGTCCTGGAGGAGAAAAGAACAGGAGACCGAGAAACCTACTCCTGTTTCCGGAAGCTGGCTCTTCTGAAGCCAGCTAAAATGCCAGAGCACAAACAGAATGTTGAGAACACAGGTTAATTATTGATGCTATTGGACTGCATATGATAGTCAAGGTCAAAAGAATAAATTATCTCACCAACAGCGAGCATTAAAAGAATTTTAAAAGAACATGGAAAAAATGAAACGAAGATTCACAAATGAAAACAAGGACAAAGAGTGACCACCAAACATAAACAGAATAAGAGCAAAAACATTATACAAAGCTGAAAGAAAGGGTATTAGGTCGAGTGTAAGAATAGAAACTCACTAACACATCAAGGTCAAGTGTAGGAATAGAAACTCAGTAACACATGCAGATCCGGGAAGAAGGCAGCAGTAGAATTCCTCTTATGCTTTATGCTATTACCAGTACGAGCATTATGACCACTTACCCAATAAAATTTGCTAAACTGAGCAATATTAACAGTTCACAAGGACAAGTTCAGTCAGGAGAAACATATTTTCTGTCCTTTACTTTGGCACGCATTAGTAATCTTGTGCTTTGCACAAAACTTGAACTTTGTACCAGTACAAATTACAACTCCATGCTTCTCTACCCTTCTTTTTAATACTTTAAGCACTAATCACCTTGTGGATACAATTGCACATATTGATAGAAAGATTGCAACCTATTTTACCTGTTAATCTATACCTGACCTGTTAAAACAGCAAGCCTAGCTAAGCATCGTTTATCTAGGAAAACATCTGAAGTCTAACTTGCCATATGTGACAGCGTCAGTGGGTTTGACTAATGGGATCTCTAAGAAATAACAGTTTCTTCTGTTATTTTTTCTTTTCGTTATGCACTTCTGTACATGAAAAACAATGAAGAAAGGTTGAGAGTATTATTAGGCCCTTGCAGAGATAAAATGGCAGAGCCAAGTAGACTCCAAAAAGACATTGTTATTTATAAATAAAAATATATCTGAGAACAGGGGAAGGAAATGACTAATATTATTGAAAGAACAAAAAGCAAGAAGTGCTGTGGCCACCACTCATAGTGGGTCAGTCCCTGGCTGTGGAATTTTCAAAGCACCTTTTTAGTATGTGTTGAATTATGAATGTAAGCCATAAAATAGCATGAAATGCCATATCTACTATTAATTATAAAAGTAACCATTACTATTTTGTGCACGTTTGATGAGGAAAATCAGTCATTATAAAAACATTCATTTCCTGAGGCTATCTAGTTCAGTAAACGTGCTGTGAAGGAAACTATGCTTCTCCATCTTCATCTCCATTGCAAGCACGACACCCAGACCATTGAGAGTCTATGCGGTCCCAAGTAGATGATGTTTACTTTTGACCAAACCATATTCTCTGAGAAGCCATGATACCATTTTAAGTTAAAGCAATTAACTTAAAGTAAGTTTTAAAACTTCAACTAGGGTAAGAGGAAACATCAAAGTAACATTTCCCAGATGGCTAAGGATATGAAACATCTTTAAAAGTTACTCAACCTTTTGTTTTAAATCTTTTAAATATTTTGTTTATAGCTGGGCTGTGGTGGTGCACACCTTTAATCCCAGCACTCTGGAGAGAGAGGCAGGAGGATCTTTGTGAATTCAAGGCCAGTCTGCTCTACAGAGGTAGTTGCAGTACCTCTAGGGTTGTAGCACAGAGAAAACCTGTCTTGAAAAACAAACAAACAAATTTCTGTTTATTTCATGCTCCACCTTTTGTGTTGTTTACTTTTTGATATTTAGTTTTATGAATTCTTTGTATATTTTAGATACTAACCTGCTGTCAGATGAATAGTTGGTAAAGAATTTTCCCCATTCTGTAGGCCCCCTCCTCACTCAAATGATGGTGTTCTTTGCCATACAGAGCTTTTGAGTTTCATGTGGTCCTATTTACTAATTGTTGATCTCAGTGCCTGAGCTACAGACATCTTATTCAGAAAGCCCTTTCTGCGTGAGTTCAAGTGCATCACCTTTTCTCCTCCATCAGATCCAGAGTATCAAGTCTTCTGTTGGAATCAATAGTCCTGGGTAATTATCCAGTTTTACCAGCACCATTTGATGAAGATGCTATATTTTTTAATGTGTATTATTGGCTTATTTTCTTTTGTCAAAAATCAGATGGCTGTAGGAGTGTAGATTCATATGTGAATCAGGAAAGGAGTATTGTTATTCACCCCTAGCATGAATACAAACTTGTTTAGCTTCTCTGGAGATCAGTAAGAATGTATCTTTAAACTATAGAAATATGTCTATCACATGACCCAGCTATGCCACTCTTGGCATCTACCAGAAGAATTCTATATCTTATCCATGCTCATTACTGTTCTATTCAGAACAGTCAGAAAATGGGAGCAGCCTAGATGTCCACCCACTAATGAATGCTATTGGAAATGTGACACATTTACACAGTGGAATATTACTAGGGCTTAAGAAAAATGAAATTTGCGGGTAAATGGATGGAAGTGGACACAATCACTCTGAGTGGGGTAGCCAAGATCAGAAAGATGGATGTTTCATATTTATCTCATTTGTGGACATTAGCTTTGACTCTTCAGATATGTTTCTTTTATTTAGAATACATACAAGTTGGAACATTAATAAGGGGTCATGTGGAATAAGTCTTTCTCTGTCTTACCAGCCAGCTCCAAAATAATGACATGGAGACTTACATTAATTATGAAAGACTGGTCTTAGCTTACTTAGTGTTATTCCCAACTAACTCTTACAGCTCATATTAACTCAAGTTTTTTATTAATCTAGGTCTACCACATGGCTTTTGCTTTTATCCCATTGTGTGTGTCTAACTTGTTCTGCATCTGTCTGGCGTCTCTGCCTTTCTTCTTTCCAGAGTCCTCTGTGTACCTAGAAGCCCCGCCTAACCTCTTCTTTGCTATTGGCCATTTAGTTCTTTATTCGACCAACCACAGCAACACATCTTCACACAGTGCACAAATACCCCACAACAGTCATGGGATGGGGAGTTTTCAAAGGAGGGAAGATAGAAGGCAGTAACATAAAAAGTTAGAAGCGACAATGCAGCAGAGGCGCATGCCTTTAATCCCACCACTCAGGAAGAGGCAGGTGGATTTCTAAGAGGCTGTGAGGCCAGCCTGGTCTACAGAGTGAATTCCAGGGCAGCCAAGGCTACACAGAGAAATCCTGTCTGGAAAAAAACAAAACAACAACAACAAAAGTTAAAAGGGAAGTAATATAATGAAGAATGTTAAATTGAAGAAGGACGACTTAAAAGAAATCCCACACTAGCTCAGAACTGAGTATAATAGAGGGTTACTTATTTAGGAGTAGACTCACAGATCACAATCCTCTGCTAGAACTGCAACCAAATCCTGCAGCCGAAAAAGAGGCCGGAAGCGTGCTTTAAATCCGCATATATAGTAAAAGAGGCCATGCCTAAGTGGGCAGGTAACTTAAAGGCTACTAGCGGTGGGAATTCCTACAGCATTAAATTGAAGCTTGGGGTTTGAGGGCAGAGTAGTGGAGGTCCTACCCATCCTTGTTGAACTATGGACTCCTCTGGGATGGGGACAGACACTGTCTTCAGTTATTCACCCACTGATGAACCTACCAGAGTCCAGTGAAAGCGTTCCAAACCAATGGTCACACAGACATCCCTGGTTAAATACAACATAGGGTGTAACCCACTGAAAGATCTCAATGAATATGTGAGCATCAATAAGCAAGATATGTGTGCGTGTCTTAACTGTATGCTAACTAATTGCCAGATCCTAAGCTGATTATTGAAGGTGTCATTGTGAGAAAAGAGAATTTGGTAAGAGATATTATGAAAATCCCAAGTGATTATTTTCTATCAGTTCTCTAATGCAATAGAAGGGATCTCCAGTAGTCAAGAGATAGGGGATAGGTTCATAGTTTATACTATGAAGCCTTGAGCATTGGACTTTCAAAGCCTTTTCATAGTCAGAATTTCTGCCCCCCCCCCCCCCGCACTACATTTTGGGGCCAGCCTAGGCTGTTTGTCCACACACCAACATATATAAAGCATTTATTGACTTAGAAGCTGGTAGAATTGGACTCTTCCCACCTCCTTCCATGTAAATATTTGCTGCACATATATAAACAGGGAAAGTAAAGGTTTCCTTATGCCTGCTTTCCTTTTTCTTTCACAATTTTAATTCTCATGTTTTTTTTTTTTGTTTTTTTTTTTTGTTTTTTTTTTTTTTTTTGGTTTTTCGAGACAGGGTTTCTCTGTGGCTTTGGAACCTGTCCTGGAACTAGCTCTGTAGACCAGGCTGGTCTCGAACTCACAAAGATCCACCTGCCTCTGCCTCCCAAGTGCTGGGATTAAAGGCGTGTGCCACCATCGCCCGGCTTTCATGCATTTCTTTAAGGGTATTTATTTATTTCATGTGTGATAATAGTCTCTATACCCCACAGGTAATGGAGAGTCTATGTGCTTTACAGTTGTCATTTAAAAAAAAAAAGATCAAACCATCACATCTATCTACAGTAATCAGCAAAAATCTTTCTGAACCCCCCAAAAATTATAACAAAGTCATAGAAAACAGTTAAATATCTAGACAGTATAGTGGCACACATCCACAATCCCAGCTCAAGTGAGGCAGAGGGTGTTGTGAATAGGAGGCCAATTTGGGATAAATGGTAAGAATTTGTCTGGAAAAAAAATAAAAGTAAAAATTAGGAGATGAAAATAATTGGAATATTTTTATCTGTTTTAAATTTTACATGTAATAGAAAAATTTTCTGACACTTGTAAGCAATTACAGAATGTGTTTTTTTATTATTTAATGACAATATGGACTCATAATAAAAATGCTCTAAATGTTTCCAGACAATTTGCTTTACTAGTCAGTTAGCACATTCACTTGACAAGCAGAAACTGGACATGTGCAGCCAGCCTCTGAGTGTCTTTTCCCCTTGTAAGGTTCTGAGCAGCCTGAGCAGCTGAGACAGTGTCTTGCAGCCTTCTGCACTGTTCCCTTTCCGTGCAGGTCATGCAAATACAAGTAGCGACTCAGAAATGCCCCAACTGAAGAAAGGAGGGCGTGGGGTTAATTCTGTCTTTACTGAGTTGACAGTAGAATGCAGCCTCCATTGCAAAATGTTTCTGGTAATCTTTTAATCCCAAATTAGGTCAATATTTTATCAGGTTAATCTAGCATGAAGATTAATTGCATTAGTTACACACATAGGCGCACACACAGGTTATTTGTTCTAGAAATACTTTTAGTCAAAGAGCAAACCCTTGGTTATGATGGCAGTTTCTCTCTCTGTCCAAAAACATAACATGTGTCTTTAAAACTTCATCCTTTTCCAATGCATATTTATCATGTACAAGAGACATTGATTTTCCATTAATGTGTAGTCAAGACTGAAACAAGATAAAGGATGAGGGGCTTGTAATTACTGAAGCAATCACCATTCATAAAACTGACTGTGAAGAATTGCTTTTGATTGAAATGTTTTTAATAAACTAGCTCCTATTTTAATTTATTTCTATTTATTTTATTAAAATATGTGGTTGGTCCTATAAGAAAGTTGGTTATTTTATTTTTTTATCTTTTGTATTGCCAAGCATGTTTTAAAATACAATATTCAAAAGTATGGCCTACTATTTTAGAATGTTTCCCCCAAATACTTACCAGTTTTGAAAACTGAGTTGAGATTTCCCTCCCCACCCATTTTATTATTATTATTATTACTATAAAACTAAGGTTTGGGGGTGGAAATATATGTATTCAAACAGCAGATCTGCTAGCAGAAGGCAAGATGGACAAATGCCCTCCATTCTCTCAGGGTCTCTTACAAAAGTCTATCTGGCCACTGAAAACCCCTCTGCACCATTCAAGCAGTTTTAGAGCCCCCAGCCCAGGCACCAGACGGTGGTTTTACAGTTCCATGTCCACTCCCCATCATTCTGGCGGCTTTGCTGCCCCCACCCCACCCTCCTCTGCAAGGCAGAGCTCACACCCTGCTCCAACAGCCATCCAGTGGCCTTCTCCAAGAGTCCTGCCAATTATGAGAATTTCACAGACAGTGTTTGAGACTAGCACATGTCAGAATTTAGCTCTTGTCTTCAAATATTAGTTTTCTGGCATTTGTCATTAGTGGAAATGATAAGGAAAGGGATCGGGAAGTTTTTCATATGACTAGTCTTTTGAATTAATGGCCAGATAAAGATCAAATCTCTCCTGTGAAGAACAGATGAGCATCGGCACTCTCGGGCAGCATGGTTGAACGCATTGGGAGGTAAAGTTCAGAGTCCTGAGTGTCAGCCTCATGGTTATTGCGAGGCCATAACAAGCTGTTCTGGGAAGGCATGCCAAAGGGTTCTCTAATCTCCACTTAACCACGGCGCAGCATTCTCATGATATTAAGAAAAACCTACTTCAACTTGTTAAAAGTTACCCAAGGGCATAGTGCATCTACACTGAAAACATGTTTCAGAAAAGAGCCCTGTAAAACATAGCCAGATAAAACCAAAAGAAAGAGCGAAAACCAAAACCAGCTATAAGGGGAGATGCTGGGTGTATTTCTTTACTCTGGTCTAATAAATGTTTTATTATCTATACGTATGTGTAACATCATGTTGATGGTCTCAAATGTACACCATAAAATTTATTTATTTGTTTGTTTTATACAAAGATAATTTATCTGAGTATAGTGGCTCACACTTGTGCCATTGAGGGGCTAAGGCAGGAGGATTACTATGAGTTCCAAGCCAACCTGTATTACACAGCAAGCTCCAGGGCAGCCTGGAGTACACAAAGAGAGGGACTGATGTCGCAAATTTTTTTAAAAAAATCAAGAACAAGCAAACAAACAAACCCTTAAAAGTACATGTTGATTTATAATGTCTCTTCCCTTTCAATCTCAAAAAATTTCTACATGAATAATGAACAAATCCTCATTTCTTACCTCAGGTCCCTAACCTGAAGTAATGTTAGATAACAGTGTTAATAAAAATATTCAGCCTTCTAGTCCCCTTTCATGATGATATTAATATAACTATTATATACATACTCTTATATATTCAGTAAGTAATCGAAGTAAAATTATTGAAAGACAATTTTAATCTTTATTTAGTATTACAGACACAAAAATAAATTTTTCTTGGGTTTTAAGATTTCTGTGAGTAATACAGAGATATACACATATTTTATCATAGTAGTCTACATGTTCGTATCGTTAAAACCTTGTAAATGTCCTGCTGAGCAAGACATTTTTATCTGCCGTATTATTTTTAATCTCCTGAGCAATGTGGCTTCATCTCTCTTAAACAACTGATCCTTACCAATTACTTACATGCCTGAGGATCAAATCTGTTTGATGTTTAAGGACTATAAAATGTAGTCTTGACAATATATCTTAGGCCAAATGTAGGAATGGCCAACAAACAAAAAGCAACAGCATCCTTAACATTCAGCATCCCAACTCCTCCCAGCTCCTGTGTGCTCCGGTCCTCAGGAGTATGAAGCCAGGGCTCATAAAGACCTGGAGGAGCTGAAACCCTGGGTGCCATCAGGAGGCTTTTGGCGATTTTTTTTTTGTTCTCCTTTTTTCTTGGTTTCCTCAGCCACAAAGCAAGAATAGCAAGCTAGGGATAGCTTGGTATTTAAGGAATGAACTACGCTCAATACTCAAGAGGAATTTAATATGTTTAACTAGCTAGTGTTATTGTCATTATTATTTAGACAAGAGCTAAACATAAAAAATTCTAAATGTAAAGACTGGAGTATTGTTCTTGCTAATTTTATGTTCTCTGGACTCAGGGCATAATCATCAGAGAGGAGGGACCCCCAATTGAGAAAATGCCTTCATAAGAGCAGGCTATAGGCAAGCTTGTGGGGCATTTTCTGAATTAATGATGGATTAGGGAGAACACAGCCCAAATGGGTGGTGCCTTCCCTGGGCTGATGGTCCTGGGTCCTATAAGAAAGCAGACTGAGCAAGCGCTAATAAACAAGCTAGTAAGCATCACACACACACACACACACACACACACACAAAAAAAAAAAAAAACCTCTACATCAGCTTTCGTCTCCAGTTTCCTGTCCTATTTGAGCTCCTGTTCTGACTTTCTTCAATAACAGACTACAGTGTTGAAGTATAAACAAAATAAACCCTTTCCTGCCCAACTTACTTTTTGGCCATGATGTTTCATTGCAGTAATAGTAACCCTAATTAAGAGAAATATATACATTACACACACATACAGGAAAGAGTCATAAAGATGAGCCCTAAGGAAGAATTTAAAAGTTGCCTTGAGTGGGAAGAGGAGCAGAAAGAACTAGAAAACATACAGGAGAGGAATGCAAACACAGCACCAAGGGAGATAGATGTGGACCTGGCGAGAAGTTATGAGGAAACACTGGCATAAAGAAAACATTGTAAGCAGGAGTATCAGAAACACCAGGCTGTGGGAAACTGCCTTTCACCCCGGAGACTTTGCACTGATTTATGAACGTTCTGAATGCTCATGAAAGGAATTTGGCCTTGATTCAGCTGGGCAAGTGTCAGTCCTAGTTCAGAGGAGGACTGACTTCTCTCTCATGTCTGTGGTTTTAGACCATGAAGGGAAGGAAGAATGACCCCAGTGGGGAGCAGCAAGGGACAAACTCGGATTTGGGGACAACTCATCCATAAGTCTGTAGATCTGTGGTCGCAGCCGTGGAACTTTAGGGATGGAGGAGTGTTGGAATACCCCTGACTCACTCTGCTGAGAAGGAAACGGGCATTTGAAGGTGATGTCCAAGTGAGTTGACTAGGCTGACCCAGAACCCTAGCCCAGATGCCCTGGCCCCAGCTTACCTCCTGCTTTTGATTCATAGTCCTTCCTTATAGAGGGACTAATGGGGTAGCAGCAATATTTTAAGACAGCTCCCTGCGCTGTCTAAGTAGACTGGAGTAAAAAAGAAAAGCCTTGAGGAAAGGGCGCGGAGGGAGACTGCGGCAGCAACAGTGTCATGTGAAGTCCTCAGTGAAAGCAGAGGCAGCACATACACTAAGAAGGGATACAGTGCAGAAGGAAACCAGCCACTCTTCCTCACAGCCCAGGCTCAGTTCTTACACAAAGGGAACGGCGTTATCAGATAGTTGAGCAAAGTGCCTAAGTAACACTGTCTTTGTTCCTCCTACACCTTATGGATGAAGCCCTTGACACACGGGCCACTGCCCCTCATATCAGAGATCAGACTAATTCATTGCTGTTTCATCTAGCATCTCCATCTGATTTCTTAATGGCTGAACTTCGGCCAAATTTTACTTGATTTCCCTCTGAATGGGTGTGTTCGTTAGAAACTTAACGTTTAGAAGGTATCTTGCACCAAATAATGTGGGGTTTCTTGCTGTTGTTGTTGTTTTACTTTTTCTACTAAAAAAAGAAAAAGAAGTGGCATTTTAACAGCTGACCCAGAATCCAGGGCTAAGGCAGCAAATGTGGAGCTATAGAGTCAAGTTAATAACTATATGGAGGATAATATATAGGATGTTGACATGGCTCATGCTCAGGATGGTTTAAGGAGTGAGCTGCATTGCAGAGAAAGTTCCAGGATAAACCCTCACAGGATTCTCACCTCTGTACACACACTTTCTCCCAATTATTCAATCAACCACTAACCTAGAAACTGCTGTGAAGGTCTTTTACAGACATAATTAAGGTCTCAAATCAATTGACATTAAAAGAAAGCGATCATAGAGCTGGTCCTGTGTTAACACAGTCTGTCTTCGCTAGCTGGCTACAGAGAAGGAAGTTAAGAGATTGGGCAACATAAAAACCTCCCATGAGACTGCACCCTTATAAAAGCTGAACAGCATGATGAAGTTGAGAGGGACCTGTGGGGAGGAGATGAAGTCCTGAGCAAATGTGTATTATTGACACAAGCATAACCATGTCCAGGAACCCAGTGGCTCAGACCCATAGGAACAGCAAGACTTTCCTTGGGTCAGGCTCAGAAGGAGGGCAAAGCCTTACCCGGACTGACCTCAAATATTGATCAACATTGACCTTTCTTTATCTAAGGAGCAGTGAGTGCAGAAAATATCAATGATGGTGCCTTGTTCAAGACGTTGGCATCTTAGGCAGAAACTGTCACCAGCAGCTTCTTCCTCTGGGGGTGGCTGCAACCTGAAAATGCTCTCTGACAGAGACCTCCCACCAAAGTCAGCTAATTCTCCTCCTCCTGGTTCACCTGTCTATAATAAACTGAGTTTTTTGGATATTGTTGGTTCTTCTCGGTCATAGGGTATAACTACTCAGTCCCAGTTGATCTGGGTGTGACTGTGGCTTCTTCCTTCCCAGTTGCTCCAGTTAGGTCAATTCCCTAAGCCCTGTGGGTTGTAACACTGCAGAGCTGTGAACTGAGTGACGGCACAGGAAGTGGAAAGTGCCGAGTCAGTGTTCAGCATCGCATAGACGGTTTCTGGTGACATATCATGAAGCTGAAGAAAATAAAGGGTGTTGACACTGAAATAAGTTCCACTCACTTCAAGCCACTGCAAACATCCTCTCTTAGGTGACCACGTTTTTATTGCTTCAGTCTGGGATGGTTTTCTTTTTTCTCTTTATATTAAATACTGGCCTCTTTTTTTGTTCATCAATTTCATAAAACTTTCATTCATTCATGTGTACCCAATTATGCACGTGGAGGTCAGAGAACAACTTTTGCATAGACAGTAGCAAGCCTAAGTTGAAGTATAGTGCGTGTGTGGGAGTAGCTGGCACAGTCAGTGTGTGCTGAACTGCTAAAGCGCCATATCCACGTCCATTGTTTAATTGGTTCTGTGATTCTAAAAAGGCAAACATACTGGAAGCAGTTTTCTCTTTTTTAAGATTTATTTATTTTATACATATGAGTGTTTGCCTATCTCTCTTTCTCTCTCTGTATATATATCGCGTGCACATGAAGGACTTAGAGCCCATGGAACTGAACTTGCAAACAGTTGTGAGCCCCCATGTGGGCGTTAGGAACTGTGAGAGCAGCGGCTGAGGTTTGCCACAGAGCCATTTCGCTAGCCTTGAAATCCGTTTGGTTTTTGTTTTCTGTTGTTTTTGTTCTTTGGTTTTAATTCGTGCACAGGCTACACATTACCCAGTGAGTTGGTTTCTCTGCTATGCTCACATTCCCCCAATTTCAATGCACATCCTTCTTTGTGGCAAGTTCCCTCACACTAATTATTTTTAGCAACTTAATAAGGTTTCCTCTCAGTAATGGCAAAATGATAATCTAGAAAACGGCCAACTCTTCAAAAATCAGTGATCTGATTCATCTTTACAGAATTTAAATTAACAGACTAGGGATACTCGAGTAAACAGTCCCAGGGTACAATTCCACTTCTTTTTTAATTTTATTATAGTATATTTATTGAGGGAAAAGTAGGTTTTGAATAAACATTCACTAATGATTCACTTTCTTTTCCTTCAACAGTTTTGAAAACTTCCACACCTACTGAAAATTTGCAAGAACTGCACATAATAAACCAGAGGTCTCTCCCTGGACTGGCTGGTTCCTCACATGTGATCACATTTGTATGTGCATGTTCTCTTCTTCATTGCCTGTTGCCTGCACATACTCACATACACAATAAGCATATGCATATTTGCTGATCTCGGCACACATCATATGTTTGTACAATATCTAGGCACACTTATATATCTGTGTGGTGCTAAGGAACATGGAAATCAGTGAACTAGATAGTCAGGAGCTTATTCCTAAGGCTACTTCTTACCCACTGGCTCCAGTGGAATCACATTTTTGCCTCTAATACTTAAATACACTGACTTTCTCATGAAACTTTAACAAAGCGTATACACTATAATATTTATAAATGAAATTTTATCATCTTTGTCTCAATTATCACCAAGTTAAACATATTTTAGTTTAACCTAATGTCAATATCTAGCCTTTCTGATGCCTTTCTTCCTCCCCTGGACCCCCACTGGCAAGCGTAGTCTCCATTCCAGTCAGACACCATAGGAAACCAGAATAAGTGCATGCCAGAATATGCTTGAAACATGCAAATTGTTTCCTCTGTCCACCAGATATTGACATGCACATTTATCAAAGACCTATAGGAAGCTGCACTGACTCTCTGTACCTGAGGACCAGGGCCATCTCCGCCTCAAGGTTCCTTGGGCCCTGCTACAACAATCCTTCCCAAGTTTTTCTTGGTTTTCTCTTACTGCTCTTTTCGATACTGACCTAAATATTATGTTCTCATGTAGAGCTTCCCTGTTCACTTCCTTATCTCTACAATATCATAGATTTTGTTTACTCATCCAAATGGAGCAAAGAGTCAATGTCAGTATTGATTGCCTTGACAATGTCATTGCTAAGCTACTAGTCCTGCAAAGATGTAAATCATTACTATGAAAAATGTAAGTCTCGTGCTACTGAGATGACTCGGCAGATGAAGTGTTTGCTGTCAAGCCTAAAGACCTGACTTTATTCCCTGGTACCTTCTTGGTAGAAGGAGAGAACTAAAACAACCCCCATATTTTTTTCTATGACCTCCATACATACACCATGAGACCCAAGCACCTGCGCACACAACTATGCCTGGGAAAGACATCACACACTGAGCAGTGATTCTCTGTGCACATCACAAGCTCCCTTAAAAGCCAGTGAGGGCAATTTTTCTGATGATAGCATAAAAGTGGACAAAGTTGCCTGCTCATTATTTTTTCAGGTTACTGGTGTGTGTGTGTGTGTGTGTGTGTGTGTGTGTGTGTGTGTGTGTGTGTTTAGATATGCTTAGGTTTTTAAGACAAGGTCTTGCTGCATAGCTCACTACTCATTACCTGTTACGTAGCTCAGACTAGTCTTAAACACTATTCTCCTGCCTCAGTCTCTCAAGTGCTGGGATTTCATGCTTGGCTAACAATCATAATTACCCCTCCTCCCCCTACGAAAAAAATCCAAGAATTACATTTTTTACTTTTTGTAGCACATGTGGCTTCAGTACTTTATGTTCTCACATTTACTGTGCTAAGCAATCCACAAGTTACAAATGCTTATAATTGGCATTTTCCAGATTTTTTTTTGGTGGGGGCGATGAAGACTGAGCAGAATTAATATAACTTCTGCAGGTTCAAACGTTGAAAATGAGGTAGGGCTGTCATTTAAGGCCGCAATCTGGGTGCATAGCCTGGTTTCACAACATTCTCACATCTGTGCTTCTCAGCCATGAGAACTAGAGTTGCATGGCTATCTTCAGTTTATCAAATTCATCTTGTGATGCTTGAACTAGCAAAATAATTCTAATGCTGTTGAAAGGTCTGATAAAGACACCCACACACTAGTAAAAAAAAAAAAAAAAAAAACCTCAAGTTAAAAATCATTCAGTAAAGTCCCTGGCATGCAAACAGAAGGATCTTAGTTGAGATGCCTAGAACCCATGTCAAAGCTAGGCATGGGGGGTGCCCCTCTGTGAAACTAATAGACCAGATAGCTGGTCATTTAGTCTAGCTTGTTGCTGAAATCTAAGTTCAATGAAATGCCTGACCTCAAAAAAATTACGTAGGAAGAGCAATTAGCCAATTCACCCAATGTTAACTTCCAAACTTGGCCCCCCACATTCATGTATGCACACATGTATACACACACACACACACACACACACACACAATCACTTTATTCACTCTGTTTACTAAGCCACAGTGAGAAACAGCAAGACAAGCTGATGGTGTGTTCAGATCCGGTCTCGATAGAAGGCTCAGCTCTGGCTGGGGTGTTCTTGGATCAGTGTTGTTTTGTGCATACCAGGGATTAGACAGTCACACACAGAGACTGCCAGTCAGTGTTTGGGAAAGACCTTTCCTCCTCCCTTTCTCTCCTCTTCCAAATGGCAAGAGGTCACATCAGAGGACACAGTTTCTAAAACACGATTGCACTTCTTAAGCAGTAACATACTTAAGACAGACCTACAGTAATCCCCAGAAACATACTGCCTGGAGTGTCTTGTTGCTTAATTCGAGCTGGCGCTGAGCCACGTCGTCTCAGCCTTGAAACACTGCAAGAGCCATGGAAAGAGCCACTGCCGTAGAAGGGTTATTTCAGGAGGATAGAAGGTGATGGCACCATGCCAGTCAGCAGAAAACAAAGCCAAATGCCCCCAGCCACTGCAGCCAAAAGTCAAAACAACCAATGTTATTGCAG
The DNA here is from genome assembly GCF_018167655.1 of Microtus oregoni. Lineage (NCBI taxonomy): Eukaryota > Metazoa > Chordata > Mammalia > Rodentia > Cricetidae > Microtus > Microtus oregoni. The sequence continues at coordinate 76,019,097 of NW_024543059.1, forward strand.
TCAGAGATTAGATCCACCACCGTGCCCATACCTTGGCTTTAAGCATGATCTCTGTTGTAGTAAAAACTGTATAATCCTCATCACAAGGCAGCAGGCCACAAAAGTACCAATGAATTTGCAAATATCACCAAAAAGCAAGCTGCAAGAATCTAGAAGCTGTATGCTGATCAAGATCACATACTAGTCAGTTATAACAATAAATGTAACTTTACCCCAAAACATGTACTGAGCAATGGTAGAAGTAATTATTAGGGTGAAGTCAATACATTTTCCAACTTAATCAGCTTATTGTCTTTTCTACCGAGGAGGAGAAAAGAAGAAGAAGGTACTCCTCTATGACTGAATTGTGACATATGCTTGGAGAACTCAATAATCATGTGATGTTGTCATTGTATGGACATTATACAGAGTACATCAAAATTAGATGGAGTCTTTTCCAAATTCCCAGAAATGGACATTTTTTAAAGTAATTAACATTTGTTACGTATGTAAACATGTCAAATTGTGAGCAAATGGCAAGAAGAAAGAGGAAGTGAAGCCAGAAAATGGATCTGACACCTGATTGAGCCTTGGGTCTCTTCAAAAAGAAAAACAACTGCACAAAGTGTGAGAGGGCAGGTCAGCCCCGGGGAGAGCGGGGTGAAGAACCGGGGTGCTGTTTGACCTTTATCCCAAATACATTTTGCCAGGCAATGGCATCTCTAGTCAATAGTCCCAGTAACATCTCCAATAGGACCAACCCAAGTAATGTCTTCTCCAACGGGTCATTCCCAAGTGATGGAACCATAAAAAAGTACGACGAGGTGCTGCTCCAATGGTAGGCCCAAGTGTTTTTATCTCCCATGGTAGCGTCCAGGAAATCATCATCTCCAAAAGTAGGAGCACAAATAATGGCACCTTTAATGGTGGGGACCAAAAGAATTCTGATTATTCATTAAAATAATTTAATTTAAAAATTACTTAATTAGTCAAAAAATACTTTTTGATTAATATGCTCAACTTCCTTTTAGCAAAAGTCAAATCAGGCCAGAAAAGAACATCTCTGGCATGGATATTATAATAAAAGTACTTTGACTTCTCAAACGGAACATCAGGAAGATTCTGGAAGCTGCAAAGAAATCCAAGAGATTCCAAGGAACATAAGCCATTCCAAGACACACGTCAAGCTGTTCGTTATTTTAGAAGGATCCTGACACTTTTCAAACCGTTAAGAAATATGGTGGAGCACTTCAAAGATAGAGTCCAATGGCAAGAATGGCTTTGAAATCTCTGCTCTCTGTAAACTGCTATCTCAAAGATTTCTCTGATAAGAGCTCCAAGCATCCAGAGGCAGAACACCGTTTTATCACCCTCGGAGGATTTGGGAAAGCGGTTCTGGCAAAAAACAGTCCAAGACTTAGTTAATGCTGTATTTTCTCTCGGTGGGAAATAGAGAAGCCATGCTATGTACTTTGTGGCCAGGTGGAACAACATCTTATCTAAAATTTAGAGCATGCCGATCAATTTAGAATCAACCTCAGCCAATGGGAAGGATTCTGGTAAACTCTTATTCCTCCTCCGTGTGGGTCTTGGTTTTGGCAGGCAGCACCAGGTTGGTAGGCAACACATCAGTCAAGGTTAACTGAAGGAGCCTCCCCTCTTCTTGGCCCTGCTCATTTGAGAATGTCATCCTCGCTGGCAAGACATCGACTTCTGAATCGAAACACGCCTGGCTTTAGCTGATGCAGTTAAGTGTGCTAAACGCCTGGGGTTCTTTGAAGGGATTATCTCTTCGTGGAAAACCTTCTTGCATCAGAGGTGATAAAGTTCAGTCTGGATATGAAAAAAGTCCTGGTTGGTCCTGATCATGTGACCCTGAGAGCAGCAAGCTTACTTACAACAAATCCTTAGAAATCAAGCTCCAGAATCACCTACTGTTACGTGCAAGTGAAATGCAAGTTTCCTATGTAACAGTATAACCCTTTTCCCAAAATGACTCCCGCTTTTGTCAAGTTAACATAAAAACAAGCTAGCGTGTGTGTCGTATAAAGCATTGTCACCAGTATATAATTCTAAAGGCCAAGGTAACTCTGTATCCAGTCCTTTTCAATTCAATAAAAAATATGTTCACCGCAAATGTTCCAACCAAAACAATAATATCTTACAACAATGGTTACCTCGTACCCTACAGGCGAGACAAGGGAATGTTTTGAACCTAAAATAAGAATCCTTAAAACGTGAATATGAATGTCAAAGAGAAAGGGGCATGAACATTTGAGCAATGAAAAATAGAGGTAAGAAAAAAGAAAGACTGTGTCAGGGACGTTGGAATGGAGTCTATGAAAGTATTAATGAGGGAATCTGGCAGAAGATGGACTGCCCAGATCCAGCTAAACCCCTAAAGAATGATGTTATGTAGTTTAACTCCAAGTTCAGTCTTGACTGTTTACAGAGACGACATTCAGAAACAGAGACCTTCACGGGCACTTCTGTCCTTCTTTAAATATTGTATGTTCCTCCGTCATAAGGCACTGCGGAAACAGGACAAAGGTCTTGACAGTGTTGGAATGGCCCCGCACAAAGCATCTCTGGGTAGAGAGAAGCAGAGAGCCGGTGATGCTACGACCCTAGGTACTTCCTGGTATCTGCCCAAAAGGGCTGTTCTTGGATTTATGTGTCGAGACATCAAGTTAGCACTGATGTTTCGGGGAAATATCTCCAAAGCTTGGGTTTTACTGGATCCTATCAAGTGAGGGAGAAGAAACAGATGTATCTTCCCAACTGGGAAAAAGACAGGGTTGTAAGTCAGAGGGAAACTATGCATGATGCATATGTGTCTGATTATACTGCCGGGCCTTGCCTTTGCACATATATCTAGAATATGCAGTTTACTTCAATGTTTATGAATTGTGGACATTCTATCAGCTTGGGAAAAAATTGACTGTTCCTATAAATGTCATGGTGGAATGGAATTATAACTTGTTTGTTTAGCTAACTAGCTGTTTATCTCTATGCCTCATTCTTATGCTGACTAGGGAATCATCCCTCTGCATCACCTCTGTTCAACCCCCGAGTCAAAAAAAAAAAAAAATTAGCAGTGAGTTTTTGTTTTGTTTTGCTTTGTTTTTCTTGTTTGTTTTCTCTCTTTGGAAGATTTGACAAAAAAAATATCTTCTTTATAACTGCCTTGTATTTTGAGAGCATTTTAAAACCTACACATCACTCCTCATATTTTGGTGTCCATTCAGAGTTATGAACTTCCTGAATGGAGGTTTTACCTTTCCACTCAGGGTCAAAGGCAGTCAATGGTAGGAAACACTAATGCTCTTCCCTCATCTCTGACCCTGAGGAGTGTGGCGATCTTTATGTTTAGGATGACAGGGGGACCATATGAATCCGATTTCCTATTTACCACTGTTGTGTGTAGGGATCGCCTACTAGTGTATTCATCCTGAAACACAATCCACTAGCTCAGAGGCAGTCACTCAAGAAGCTACCATTTTTAACCCTCTAGTTATAATCCGCTAAGCCTAATTCCCCTTCTTCCCCATGAATTCCATAGACAAAATACATATGGAAAATTCTTGCCTTCCCTCCACTCTCCCAGCCGTCCTTCATTTCTTTTCTTTTCCCTTCCATCTCTTCTCCTTCTTTCTTTCCTCCCTTCCACTCTGCCTTTTTATTTATGTGAATATATCACTTTTTTTTAACAATTTAAATTCTTCTACAAACAAGCTGCTCTTGGGACCACATGGCTTGACAGGTGTATTCTGATTTGTCTCTCAATATGTAACACTCTTCTAATTATAGAAACAGTAATTTTCTAGCATCATTATGGTTAGAGTGTTTGTACATTGTCTTTCAATTGGCAGAAGTTACTGAATTACTTATATATTCCCTTACCTTGCTATATTTAGTCAACATCCAAAAAAATCAACCACTATTATTTAATTGGGTATTAATGAGAAAGAAGGTGAATACATATAGCCATAAAATTAAGCTGGTATTTCTAACCTTAGCTTTCTCAGATGTTTAGGCAATTTTGTTACAACAGTCATAGGCCCGTTATACTCTCTCTAGTCTACACTACCATTTCATAATAAAGTACGTATGGAGTTTTTCTTCCAAAATAATCATAAAGTTGTTTTTCCTTTAATAGTTTGTGAAAAAATAATCTTAGGATAGTAATTTAGTTTTCTTTCTTTTTATTTTTTTCTTCCCTTCGCTTTTGGAAGACGGACTGTCTTTGTTTTTACTGTAAACACCTCTTCCCTGAGTTTCTCCTCACACACCAACAGCATCTGAAAGGCTTCAGCCCACAAGACATAAAGGAAATGCATTTAGATCACTGTTCCTGCTTCTCCACATCCGACTCCAGCTGAAATAACAGGAAGAAAGAGATTTAAATACACATTTTAAAAAGAAGGAAGAAAGGGAGGAGGAAAAGAAGGAAGGAAGGAAGTAAAGAAGGAAGGGAGGGAGCGAGAAAGGGAGAAAGGGAGACAAGGAGTCTATTTCTATTCCAAGAACCACTTTTTTTCTCAGCTGACCAAAATTTAGAAAACCTGCTACTAATTTTAGAAAGCTGAGCTGAAACTTTTGAGAAACTTCTGTGAGGTTTTCTATCGTCCCACAGGTTTGCAGAACCAAGCCAATGGCTGGGTTGTTAAGGCAATGACACAACTCTACTTTCAGGCTCTGTTCCAGCACAGCTTTTGGTTGACTTTCAGCTCCATTCATGCCAGAGGACTCCTCCGTGAAGCTGTTACGTCTCATAATGCCTTCTGAAGGTCAACCCCGAGGCCAAGTGCCTGCTAAGCCCCTGCTGTACCACTGAGCCACACTCCCAACCTCTGTTGTCATTCTTTATGGAATTATTCTTAATGTGACAGGTGCGCCCTTAGTACAAATGCACCAAGAATAACAGCCTGCAAATAGAGACACAGAGCCCTTGTCCAACAGCTCTGAAGAATGCTGATGCAGTTGCAGCCCCTTAAAACCCAAACTCAGGGTCCTGCTGAATGAGAGCCCCATGTAGCGGTGCATGCTGGATATGGGGATACCATTAGATACCCTAATGCCCCATGGGCCAGCTACTTCCCAATCCTGGAACCATATTCCCTACCACCTCTGTGCAGAGATGGGCAGCCCCAAACACCTGGAAGTCACTGCTTCTATTTCCAAACAACAAATGAATGCACGTCTTCCAAGATCACTCTGGAAGGAAACTAAGGACTTTTGCTTTTGGTTCTGTTTCTACTTATCAGATACATTAACAACATATTTATTCTTTGAGAAGCTCATATATGCAAACAGTGTATGACTCTCTTTTCTTTTTAAAATTTCTTCTGCTCCTAGATTCCAGACCTAACTCCTTCTTGATGCTCTTGTAAGATAGAACGCCAGTCTCCCTGGTGAACATGGGGCCAGGCCTGGGGCAGCTTGTGGGTCTTCCATGGATGCTTTCCATTTGTGTATCCCCATCTGTCAGATGCCATGAACTGATATGGGTGAAACAGTGGGCTCTGCTGAGACAAGACAGACAGGATTCAAACAGTAGTTTCCTATTTTACCTACGAGCATCTCTGCCCCCGGCATTTACCAGTGAGTCAGGGGGAAGTCCTGGGTAAGCACCGTAACTTCTAGTGTGTCACACCTTCCTAAAGAAGGTGGCCCCCAAAAGAAAAGGCTAAAGGGCTGTCTCTAAGGTGAATGCTGCCATCTAGAGAGGCAGTTTGAACAAAACAAATCTATAGCTAAGGAGGGGTGTGAGAGTGTGAAGGTTCTCCAAGGAGGCGAACCATCCCTCATGGGGAACCATCAATTCAATGAAGGTGGCATTGAGGATCCCCTGGCATGGCAGGGAAGTTTATTTCATAATAATTATAGAGAATGGGACCCTCCGAGATCGTTTCAAGATTTTAATTAGGGAACAAATGATGATTTCCTTGAGGTTTTTATAAACTAACTGCTTCCCACCTGATTGTTTTACCTACCTAGGGAGTAAACGAGATACAGCTTTGCTTGTAAATTCTCTTGAAAGTTATAAGAAAGCTGAGTCATCTGTGGATGTCAGTCCTCTGACCTCCTTGGCAAAGCAATACAAAGCATCCAGCTTTCCCGAGTGACTCTAAATGAGAATGAATGGCAAGGCACAAGAGAAACACAAAGATCTGCTGAAGATCCTTCAAACTGCAAGGCAAAACCAGGCTGCCTCCCCCCAGATTACACACACAGCCATTTAAGCAACCGGGATGTGAAATGAATATCTACTTGCTGAGATGAAAATTGCCAATCTACATATCTCCCAAACAACCCCAGGGACTGGGATTATCTAAATCCCCAAATTCTTATTTAAGAGAGTTTCTAAAGCATTTCAGGTTCAAGCAGTACAAACTCAAGAACACACAGATCCCTACTTGAGCTACTCAGAACATATTTCCCCAGCAGTTATGAACTTTACTATTATATCATGATTCCAAATGATTCAGAACAATAGACGCGTATGGTATACACATTTTGCTATATGTATACATATAAGTATATTATCCTTGTATTATAAAATTCACAAAACAGTACACAAATTGAGATCTGTCATTTTAATTTCGTCCAATGGCTCATGTCTGCTTTGCAATGATAATTTTGAATGAGGCCATAAGCATTATTAACTCATGCAGAAAATTCTTATCTGCTACCCTCCAGATTTGGTTGCAAGTCGTGGGGAAGTAGCAGTGAACAAATCATACACCCCATAGTAAGTGAGTCTCAATGTAAGGATGGTTGCCCAGGGCTCCTGCTTACAGGTGGGATAGCTCATGTCACAATGTCTTGCCTCCTATATAGTGCTTTTCTAGCATGTGTGAGCCGTAGGCCCAATAACTATCACACAGACACAAATGTAGATACACACACACACACACACACTTTTACAGGTCTTTTTTTGACTGCAGCAATGGCTCAGTGGGCAAATCACTCTTGCCATGCAAGTGTGAGGACTTGTGTTAAGATCTCCAGAATCCATGGAAAGATGAACGTGTTTGTTCATCTGTAACTCCAGCCCTCCCACAGCGAGATGAGAGGTAACAGAAACCCCAGAAGTTCACAGATCAGGTAGACTGGCTTACCCAGTAGCAAACAGCACAGAGACATTTCTCAAACAAGGAGGAATGTGAACATCGATAGGCAAGTTTGTCCTCTGGCCTCTGGCATGCACACACCATGGCATAAACATTTACACACACACACAAGCATGCACCACAAAAAGATGAAAAATATCTTTCCAAGTCATGATACAGAACTCTGAGTTCTAGAAAGTGCAGAGAAGGGAGAAACCAGGATAATGAAGACAATGAGGTGCCCACATATGCGTGCTAAGTAAGTACACCCAGGTGTCTTCCTACTGCACTATTTAAGAAAGTGTACGCTCCAAATATGCATCATAGAATCAATTTCTTTACTAAAACTTATCACTCTTGGAAATCAGAAACACACACATACACATATACATGCATTTTTGGCAGTATAAACAACTAGATCAAATAGTGTCTGAGGTTACGCTTTATATTTGGATAATGTTCTTCAAGCTATTTATTTGAAAACTGTTTGAGTTTATTCTCCTTAAAACTCACTGTATTGAAGATCCATGTGTATTAAGAATTTTTAAGTGAGACATACATAGATTTAATCTACATGGGAAGTAGAAAAAGACAAGATCTCCTGAAAAAATTGGGAGCATGGGGACCTTGAGGGAGGGTTGAAGGGGAAGGGAGAGGCAGGGAGGAGAGCAGAGGAAAATGTAGAGCTCAATAAAATTTAATTAAAAAAAAGAAAAATAATAATAAATAAATTAAAAAGGATTTCTTTTTTGAAAGTAACTTTGTATTATACAAAATATAAAGATGTGAGACAAAAAGCATTAATGTCTCTATAAAACTAACCCTAGTACATAAATTATGAAATATTCCTGTCAGAGACTTTATTTATTTATTTATTTATTTTTATTTTTTTTTTTTTTTTTTTTTAGTTTTTCGAGGCAGGGTTTCTCTGTGGTTTTGGAGCCTGTCCTGGAACTAGCTCTTGTAGACCAGGCTGGTCTCGAACTCACAGAGATCCGCCTGCCTCTGCCTCCCAAGTGCTGGGATTGAAGGCGTGTGCCACCACCGCCTGGCCCTGTCAGAGACTTTAAAAACTGTTCATCCACATGAGTCTCAAAACAAATCTGTTTCTGGGGCTGGAAATGTGGCTGTTTGGAAATCTCACTGCTTGGTTCCTAGCATTGATATGGTGGCTCAGGACTTTTGCAACTGCAGTTCCATACGACCTGACCTCCCTCTTCTGTCCTCCTTCACTTCTGTACACACATGGTGCACAGACATGCATGTAGCAAAACATCCATACACAAAAATTAGAAATAGTGTTTTTTGAAATCTCTTTATATGCAGTACTTCTATACATATTGACTTAAATCCAGACTAGAAAGCCTAAATTAAATTATCCTGAGGAAAAAAAATTGAATTTCAGTTCATCTGAGAAGGACTCTGCAGTTGCTCATATATTTAAATTCACCAGGATTAATATTATATCATTCTATGATATGTACTTATTTTTAACTCAACTGAGAATGGAAGGAAATAATGAGAACTGATTGATTTTCTGAGTCTGTAAGTACATATGCAGCCTCTGTGGTTTGTGCGGGTGTCTGTCTCAATCTTCAATTCGCACTTTAAAAAGCACTAAGGGAGAACGTTGCTACAGTTTAGACACTCGTGAGTACAGAAGCAGAAATGGTGTTGGAACAGTAACTCCTGGCTCAGACCCTGGCTGTGCCATTCACAGCATGACTCTGGACACAGCCCTTTCCTTTTCTTGCCCTAGTTTCTCATCTGTAAAATGAGAATAGCAACACGCTGCCGTCATGCCGTACGTCTAAAGCAACAATGAAGAACTCACAGCTGTGACACAGAGTAAGTAGTTCGGGTTAGTGTCACTTTCCCGTTGGAAGATGGGACATTACGTATGGAAACCGTTTGCCAGCCAGAGTTACACATGTGGCAAGGCTTAGGGTCATATTCTCATTTTCTGCTAAATGCTGATGTCTAGAGGAGAGGCATTGCATCATTGGGAAGCAGGAGTTTGTAAAATGACATCAACTGCATTTGTTAGAAAGATTTAAATAGATTAATCTTATTGCTTGTACTTAGCATTATGGTAACAAACTTGTATTAGGGAAAAGAGAATTTGCAAGATGAAGATATGTGTCTTCATTCAGACAAACAAAGGCAGTCATTCATAGAGTTAAGGGATTATTTTTTTCTTTTGTAACTTTCTTTGTAATGACTTGACCACCTTACCCAGAAGCCAAATGAATGGGAAGTAACAGGAAACAGATGGGCATCTGGCTTATTCTGCTAAATGTTCATTGCTTCCATGAGAATGAAATCAGGACCAATCTCCTCAGGTGGAAGACATTTGGGTCCAATGTTGGAAAGATCTGATGCCTCTATAGACTTTATGGAATCTAGCCTAAGCCAAATTTATTTAAAGGTTTTTATATTTACTCCATCCCGACCCATGTGAGACATAGGGTAGAAGTTTCCAGGAAGGCAGCAAGGACTCGGTCACTGACAGGGTGTTTCAGGGCTCTCCAGGGCAAAGCCCGTGTAGCCTTCCCCAAGACTGGTGTGATGTGATTGATCATAGTTTGGTTGTGTTTGCTTTGGGGCTGAGTGTGGTGTTTGTTTCCTATCTGTCATGATTTTGTTCCCCTTCCAATTGATAAACTCTGCATTCTCCTAATCATATAAGCTACAAAAAATTAACCAAGTTAACTTTTATGGGCTTGCTTTCTTGAACTACAAACATCAGATGAGGGCAGCCTGACTCCCTATACCATCCAGCCCTGATTAGAATCTACAGAAAGTTTGTTCTCCAGTCATTGTTTAGAGACCAGAGGAGGAAATATCCCTCTCCTGCAGCAATGAGTGAGTTATTGCATTGCTCAGTCAGGGCTAACAATGTCCGCTTCACATTTTAACTCTGTTAAGGTGATTTTTGTAGCCATGAAAAATTTAAAAACATTTTGATCAGTTTGAGTAAGTTTGTTTTCTTTTTTGACCCCTCCCTCACCATCCTTTTCAATTTTATCGAAGTTCCTTTTAAGGAAAAAAATGTTGCTATACTCAAATTCTTTCAGGAGTCTGGATTGGTGGTTGTACAATGAGAAGAAAGCGACTACAATATCTCAACTCTAAAAATCATCTCAAATAAGATAGAAAACAAAACAAGGAAACTAACGCCAAGCTGTAACAAAGGAAGTGCTGATAGAATAAGCCAGCCTTGGGCCAAATGGTGTAGATGAACAAGCCACATGCCTGGGATATGGTGATTGCCCAAATGGCCCCATCAGGACCAACCCCAGAACATGTTAGCTTATTTATTTGTGGGCTTAGCTTAGGAAAACTTTATGCTTGCAAAGAACTATCACATTTTGGGTTTTTATTGTTTAAAAGTGATCGAGTTTCTTCCAATTGATACATTTTACCAGAAATTCAAGTTGTGTCATTGTTCTGACTTTGGTGTGTGTGTGTGTGTGTGTGTGTGTGTGTGTGTGTGTGTGTGTAAAGTGCATCATTTTGCACCCCCATGGTATATGTCATTGCTGCAAAATATTTCAAGCTTTAAAAAGCAGAAGTATATAATAGTTGAACAACGTTAATATGTATCTGCCTAGCCAAGTAGACATAAATTAATCAATTTGGGGGGATAGTTTTCAAACTGAAGGAAAACTGTCAAAATCCACCTTGATCAACAAATGTCATATATCAGAACCAGGTCCTGAGAATATCTCATCAATACACTGTAACATCAGAAACAAAATAAAAATGGCAACATGAAAGACTCGGGTTTGGGGAAAAGCTTTTTATTGAGACAATTTCCCAGAACGTTTGCCAGTTTAACTAAGTTGAAAAGCCACCTGGCTACTTCTATATCCTTCTTAAATCATTAGTACATTCCTTTGGTGAACTTCCTGTCATGAACTATAAATGAAGCCTGTCAAGATTCACTGACAGGCAAAGCACATGTGTATTTGAGTGCCTTCCATCCAAGCTTGTTAAGACAGAGCATCAAATATACCGACCATCACACGAGGCCAAGGCCAGACGCATTTGTCTACATTCTACTTCTTCTCCTTCTGCCTTCATAGAGTCTCTCTGAACACAGCAAAGAGTGAGCATGCGATATTACCCAATAACCATTTATTGGCATCCTTCCGTGCACCAAGTGTGCCAACATGAAATGCAGGCACTTAAGGTATTAAAATGTCCACATGAAATTCATACTAAAGCAAATGGAGACAGTACGCTTTTATTTTCTTCGGATATATCTGGCACTAAGTGTGCAAAAGAAAATATGTCAGGAAGAAAATCTATGAATATATAGGTTATTTTACAGGCGTCGCAAATTTTTCTAGCCATAGAAGTAAAAGAAATGTTCAGGTTGATGGTAAGACAATTCCAGGCTTTGTTTCTCACCCCCTTATCAAATGAAGCACTTAAAATTATGCAGAAAACACATGCAGAGTATTGGTCTACAGGCTGCCAGGTAGAAAAGGCCTTTACCGTTAGAGGAGCAATTACTGATGCAGCCTTCCCTGTAGAACACTATACTATACATCACTGCAGAACACTTCTGCACTAGGATGCAGCTTCCCAGGGACTCTCGCCACTGACACAGACTGACTGATGGAAACTTCTCACAGCCCTAAGACTTTAAGCCTTGATACAAGGGTTTACATCAGGCCCTTCACAGAAGAGGAACCACTTAATCCTAGAATCACGCTAGACTTCCTACCGACAAACCGGGTATTTTCCTTGTGGTCTATTAATTCCCAAAGAACAATAAAACAATACTTTTATATCTCGGTGTTCACGTTTGTTTTTCTTTTTTTCATGTATAATTGTGTATCTGTAAAGACGGGTGCTTAATATTGGTGACAGATGGAACCCCAATTTTTTCTCTGGACGGCACCTCCTTCTTGTGAAGAGCTACTGCTTGCTTAGGTCTCTGGCAATCATTTCTACCACTTCATTCTGAAGTGACACGCAGGTTTCAAAACATAAAAAGAGAAAGAGAAAAGGGAAGTGCCAAGGGACTCTGTGCCTAGCTTCCCAAACAGGGATGCAAAGGTTGCGTAATTTAAATGGAAGGTGACTAGAGCTCACATTTGCCCACATGCTTCTTATTAAATTACTGAAAGGTTTTCGTATTTCTCTGCAGTTTGAAATTCTCAAATCCAATGTATATTTTCTATGTTTTCATACTGAATGCGGAAAAAAAAAGAAGAATGAAAAAAAAAATCCCAAAAGATTGCATACCAAAGACCAGAGCCTCCTGTTCCTGGAGATTGATGTATGTTTATGAGGAAAGTCAGCATGCAGTTTTCAAAGCCTGCAGGTTCACTGTGAGTTAAAGCATGTGGCCTCCATACAAATCATTCCATCTTTTCAAAATCACTCATCAGAGCTCCCGGCTGCCCTCTTCCCTGAGCCTTGCTGTGCTGCTCTGCCCCATCAGGCCCAGGTCTATGTCTGTGGAGTCCATGAGAAGAGGGAGGGTCACCGGGCATCGCATTGTAACCCCATTCCTGCTCACCCCAAACACTGTTCTGTTTATCAATTGCTTTTTTTTGTTTTTGAGTCAAACAATTATTAAATAAGACAGGAAACTTTCCTGAAGAATCACATAATTTTTTTTGATTTGTGTGTGAAGGTGTGTAGTATGTATATAGATCCATGCATTCGTGTGTGTGTGTGTGTGTGTGTGTGTGTGTGTGTGCCAAAGCTTGTGAAAGCCAAAGTCCACATTGTCTTCTTCAGCCCTCTGCTGTTTTGTTTTTTTGAAATATGATCTCTCTCTGAGCCTGAAGCTCACAGATTCTACTAGACTGCTCTGCCAACAAGCTCCCAGTGATCCTCCTGCCTCTGCATCCCCAGCACTGGGATAACTGTCACATGCCACCACACTCAAGGCACTGGAGACTTGAACCCAAGACCTTTCACTGAGCTGTCTAACAGGAGCACCAACATTCTGTGTCATTGGATTGCAAGACTGTAGAACACGGTTTGTTTCATAACAACGCAGATATGTTTGAAAGTGTGAGTTCATTCAACACAGCAAGAATAAATTTCAAGAGCATCCTCTCTCGACAGTTGTTAGTATCCTATCGTGACCACGGAAAACGTCTGTGAAACAGCAAAGGTGTGTTCTGATTTGTCACCTGTTTCTTTGTTTGTTTGCTTGATTGCTTGTTTGTTTTGCTTGGTTTTCATTTTCCTGGGTTTTTTTTTGTTTGTTTGTTTTGGTTTGGTTTGGTTTGGTTTTACACAATTGCTCAGCATCCAATAAACTGAGAATTCCATACCAACACCAGAAAATGACTCCTGGCCTTAACTTAGGTAGAGGAATTGTTTCGTTTTGTGCCTCTGTGTAAGTTTGTTTCTTTCCTCCTCTGTGTAAGTTTGTTTCTTTCCTCCTCATGTTCCACTTGCTTTGGGATATGCCAGAGGGGCTCAGACTCGTTAGTTGCCCACCTAAAGCCTCAGATAGCAGGTGTTAGCTGGTAAGCACAGGCTGGCTTTGACTGGAGACATAGTGAGGTTTTCTGGGTCCTAAGAGCTGGGTACTGGATCCATGCCTTGGGACTGCACTGTCGGCAGATTACCAGCGACTTGAGACCCTGAGCTGCTGGGGTACCCTGGTGGTGCAGGCAGCCAAGAGGCCAGTGCCACACCAGCAAAAGCCATCCTGGACTATAGCACAAATGACACACAGCTCCTGCGTGCTAACTAGCACCTTCCAGGGGAGCTTGCATTCAGTATTATGAGATGTCACTCCAAGCGAAGAAGAGCTCACACTCAGAACAGATAGGGCAGAAATCAGAGGACTCTAATGTGAGTCAGCTGGAATGCTCTGCCTTATGCAGAGATGTCTTAATTGCCAGAATCCTCTGTTCTGTCCTCCTTGGGCTACAGTGTCTCCATAAATGATAGATAAGAGAAGGTATTCCCATGATAGGTTCTGTTAGGTTTTCTAGGACATAACAGAGAGCATATCCCACACTGTGTCTGTCCTTTTGTGACTCAGCATGTCCTACCAAAAACCACTGGAGTGCCATCTCCATTTATGATCCTGGTTAAGTTTGGAGTAGAAAGGTGAGGTCCAACGAAGTGCATTTGCCATGGGAAAGGAACTTAAAACAAAAGTATGTCACTCTAAGCAAATGGGGGGATGCGTCTTCTACCTATGCAAGAAAGGTCACCAGTTCCATTCCATTTCTGTTGATAGCACCTACCCATACAAGAGAGGTAGACTCCAAACAGCCAAGCAACGCAGGTGGCAAGGAAATCTGAAAGAATTTCAGGTGGTAATGAGCACAGCCAAAAAGAGCGAGGTACTAGCAGCTACAGTCTCCTACTCTCAAGTGGATGAGGGTCGGGCAGTTATCGCCTGGTGATGGTGGTGGTGGCCCATGCCTTTATCCCAGCACTCGGAGAGGCAGAGGCAGGCGGATACCTGTGAGTTTGAGGCCAGTCTAGGCCTAGTTCCAGGACAGCCAGAGCTGTTACACAGAGAAACTCTGTCTTGAAAAACAAAAACAAACAAACAAAAAAAAAAGGGGCGGGCAGTTATTACTGGCTGAATCTGCACTGCAAGTAGATGCCCCCATGGGTCATAGGCACAGCACATTACATCCTGAGATGCTGTGTTCTCAAAACTACAGCAGGTAAGCCTGCAATGCACGCACAGTGCGTGCACGTGCTCCCAGACAAAGCTGGATTTCATTATGTAGATGGAAATGACTAAAGATTTCAAACGGTGGGGGGGAGGCTACTCTGGAAACAGGAATATAATATTATATGTTAAAATGTACTATATCTCTATGCGTAGCTATATCTAGACGCGTGCACCTATGCGTGTAACACAAAAACAATTAGAGTCCCGTTGAGTAGTTCACTTGAGAGCTGTGTAGGATAAAGGATTTAAGAAGTATTTAAACGTGTCATCCTTAATCCCATATTTTCTTTTGTACTAATTCCTGCAAAGTATCAGAGGCCCTGCTCTTAGCTCCAGGAAGCTAAATAGTCCCCAGAGTGCAATTCTCAGGCAACGTTTTATCAAACAGTGATTCAACAGAGGCTTACTCCCTAGATGATGAGGTCACAAAACACATGTCAACCCAATCACCACCGACAACCTAGGCCTGAACTAGGAGAGCATCCCCGACAGCATGGAGCAGGATGGAGAAGTTGGAGGCTGTTGAAGCAAATTTGCAAGAGACAGAGAAAGAGTAGTGGCAAAGGAGACCTAAAACACTTGTCCCCGGCAGGATATTCTGCCAATCCAAATGGGAAGTGATGGATTCTAATAGCAAGGACCAGCTTATCCTAGACATGGCAATTAATACTGGCCAGAGAGGCATTATTGGCAGGTGGGAAGCAGTAGAACTAGTCATCTACTTACAAGTTTACTGATAGAGAACTGGGAGAGGATCAAGAGGTTTTTCCTCTGGCCATCACCTTTCCTGTGCACGAACCGTGATTGATTGCTACAGCATTGCGGTGAGCCAGACCTACCGTGTGTAGTGCTGAGCTTTCTGTCCGAAGCTTCTTGTTCTGGGACCTGTCCTCAGAGTAACTCCCTCTTTGTGTGAGTGTGTGGTGGGGGATGGGAAGGGATGTGAAAATGGCAGGAGCCGGCCTCCCTGTGTGCTCTGCAGTGTGCTTGGGTAGGCTTGGTGTGGGAAACCTTCTTTGATGTGCTCAGTAAGTCCCATGGAGGCACTGATTAGAACACTACCCCTCCCCTCAGCTAATGTAGCACCTAATTCTGTCAATCTGACTGACTGGCATGTGAGCTTGGTACCACAAACCACAGTTAAGTTAGGTTAATTGAAAATGGCACACCCAGCAGAGGTCCAAAGGCTGCACTTAACCTCTGTTCTTCTAGAAACTTCCTGAAGACTTCCTTCATCCAGTGTCGTTTACTCCGAGAGGCAGTTGGAAGCCCACTAAGAAAAGCTGTATCACCTGGGCAAGCCCCTTTACACTTCTCTGAGCCTTCATTCCCTCATGCATAAAATGATGAGAATGTCAACGATACCTAGTTCACGCTGTTGTTATGAAGATTAAGGTGTGTGTGTCTACATGTTATAGACATGTACTCACAGTACCTGGCATGTTACTCAGTAAGCTATGTAAAGATCAATTCTTTTTACTGTTGCCAAATACCAGTTCCCTTACACTACCCTCTTAATCGGAGGAAACATGAAGCAAGTACATCGCTTATCATATAAAAGCGCAAAGAAGACAGGGTTTGACCATGCCATTAAGGGGAGGGGAAATGGAACGTTGCTCTGAGATGAGTCTTTCTGTTTGAGCATTAAGAGAAAAGGGTGAAAATTCGATGTCTTTGCAAAGTCCTGTGGACAATGCTTTCCTTCATAGATGTGAAATTTTTCAGTCTCTATGGAAATTCTTGTAACAAGCAGCCTGAGCTAAGAGTCATAAAGACGTGGCCATACCAGTGAAGATGGCAAAGGTTTGGGCAAGGGTGGAGAATGAGAGGATCATGGGTAATTTCAGTCCTTGGTGTGATGCCATATAAAGGGAAGATGGCCCTGGTTGTCATTGTCTATTTTACTCCTTCATTGTAATACTACATTTCTCTGATGGGTGTGAATTAGCTGGCGACTTACAGAATCTGTTTATACTCATAGGCATCCAGTGTATATCAAAACCTTCAGAAAATAAAGCAAATGCAGAACATTTCTGGGAAAGGCATCAGAGGAAGATACCCTTCCAAGGATGCTGAAAGGGACTGAGCAGGCTGAGAAGAGGGATAACGTCAGAACCAAACAGCCTGGGTCACAGTTATTTTTCTGTTCCCATCAAACCTATCCTGTGCATTGGCCTTGGTCACTAGAGACCAAAAAGTATCATCCATTGTGTTTGTTGGGGTTCTATTTTTTTCTCCAGAGTCATTAGCATATCTGAACCATCCTTTGAGAAAGGATTGCAAACAATATTATTAAAAATGAGTGACATTTACAGATAGATGCGTGTATATGTTTAAAGGAAAGTTGTGTGGACTAGAGACTGCCTTTGTATGCTTCATTTACAAAAATAGCAATATGGCCTTGCTTTGTTAACCAACCTCCCCGATCACTTACCCAATAGAAACTGAAAGCACAGTGGCTTATTGCTAAGAAAGAATTGGCTATATGCAAAAAAATAAATTTTAGTAAATTTACAGGTTAAATATATGTTCATATGTTAGTCTCACTCACAGTAAGTGAACCTATCACTACGTGGTAGTTGTGATTTATATACTTAAATAAATACAAATTAGCAATTGGAATATACCATTCCTGTTTGAAATAAACCTGACATAAATACAAATTAGTAATTGGAATATACCATTCCTGTTTGAAATAAACCTGACATTTTCTTTTTTTTTTATGAAATAATATTTTTTATTTCATTGCCATGACTTTATTACATGGTTAGTGTTGATCAGAAACTGTACAAGGCCCTGGGAAATCTGCACAGTGATTTAATGAAGTTGCTGATTCCAACAACCTACAATGATGCATAGGAAAGTTTGGAATTTTTGCCAGCCATCATCAAAAGTCCATATCTATGTAAAAAAAAAAAACAGTTTCAATGAAACAATTCTGGGAGATAAGTTTAATATAAGATGCTGATTTGAATTAAGATATGCTGGCTTACACTTCAGTCACATCTAAACACTGCCATCTTAGTAACTAAGCATGACAGTCACATTACAGTATATGCAGGTAAGGCTTCACTCTTGGGAATTCTCCAGCTAGTGACTGGAAGTTCTAGTTTCATGTCACATTGGAGAAACTGTTTCCTTCAGTTTTGGTCCCAGAACTTTCCAGAAGGAGGAAGAGAGTTAATGGGCCAAGCAGTGTTTAAAAGAATACAGTTTGTGTGTTGTTATTTCGGGGCATAAGCTAGCCAGGCCACCAGGATCTGGGGAGGCAGGAACACAGCCCGCAGCTCCTACAACAGTAAACCTGACATTTTCTTAATGATATCTATATGTACTCAATTATAAAATTTAGTTTTAAATTGTCATTGATAATCAAATAAGCATAATAGTTAAACTTTCACCTGTCTAGAAAAAAAAATCTACTATTGTTTATACTCAGGGCACTCAGTTTTAATATTACTAATCATCACATATTCTAGAATATCAGCTTCTGGACTTCATTTTCAGAACATTATAAACATTGTTATCAAATATCTGAAATTAGGCCTATACTTCTAAGTCACTATTTTTCCACTGTTGTAAGATGGGACCCTGTGGGTGAGGGCCAGGTGGGAGAGACCTTTGAGGTGGGTCTCAGGGCAGTGGGTCCAAACTGGTGTGGATGAGAGAATACTTCATGCAGACAGAGCTTGAGTGTAGAGTTTATTTGAGATAAAGGGAATGAGAAGAAAATAGAGAATGGAAGAGAGGGAGACAGAGCAAAGGAAATAGACAGGAAAAGTCAAGCCTCCCCCTTCAGAGGAACAACTGGAGAGAAACACAAGGGAGTGGGGTGGAGCTTGTGGCTTAAAGGGACCTTTGCACCTTTGTACCTGCTTACAGAGTAGAACCCTGGGCTGGCCAGGGTACTGCCTGGGTACATCCTGCAAGATGACAAGGCAGGCCAGAATAATGTCTGAATCCTAACATCCACTGCATTTAAAAACCGTATTTGGAGTGGGCCGTGTAGGTGCACAACTTTAATTCCAGCACTTGGGAGGGAGAAGCAGGTGGATCTCTGTGAGTTCAAGGTTAGCCTGGTCTACTGAGCAGTTCCAGAACAGTTAGGGCTACACAGAGAAACCCTGTCTTGAAAAAAAAAAAAAAAAAGAAGAAGAAGAAAATAAAACAAAAAAAAATCCCAAAAACATAGTTTAGTTTATAATTGTTTTATTATAGCAAATGAATATGGGCTCCACGTGCTTGACGAGAGATGATTAATAAAAGGTGACGGAACAATTAGAAGGCAAGCTACAATTCTAATATCTGATTTTCCTTTGGTGGCATCTTATAGCTATGTCTGTCCTCTGTGATTTTAAGATAATTTTTCTTTCTCTGAAGAGGTATACAGTGAAAGAGATGAAACCGATGTCATAATAAATGGACTTTCAGGCGGCGCATAACACATTGTATTGAGGCTGCAGAACCGTCGTCTGGTGGGTTCTTCATTTTCCTGGCTGGTGTCAAAGGAGCCCATACATCCAGGTAGCCCTCAGCAACAGTGTCAGAGCCCCTGCTCTGTCACTCCCCAATGATGAATGGATTCTTTTTCCAAACAAATAAGCACTTCGGAGGGATCCCCTTGACAGGGCTGTTAATCCAGACGGCCTCCCTTATCACTGCAGAATTCAAGGGCTGAGGTCTGACAGGATCCCTGCACTGCCTGGCTCTTGGGCAGCTGGAAAGTGCACATAAGCAAGGCTCTCAGAGAGCAGCCAGGCTCGTCTGGTCTTCCTGTCCGGGCTCCCACCACTTCCAGAGCCAGTGTTCAGATAACTACAGGTTAGAACACTCAAATCCTGTACATCACGACATGCAGTAATTGTTGTGCGGATACAGTTTTCATTTTCTCTTTCGAAAAATGATTGTCGTCATACATTCTGATCCACACAAGGAAAATTGGAGAACTGGTCTCACATGACGGGGCTGGGCCTCACAGGAACGCAAGGCAAGATGAAACTCCAGCTCTGGGCTGCAGGCATGAAACATGGAGACCATCTAGCTCTTATCAGCATTGCATAAATTTCCTACTGAAACTCTCTGGCTCTTGGCTTTGCCTCCCCTGACATCCAGACTAAAGGTCAGCATTTCCTTTACATTCCAGAAGCTATTAGGATTCGGCTTCAGCTTATATTCCTGCTAAGAATTGATGAGTTGACCTTCATTCACTGCGGTTCAACAAATCTCTCCAAAGCATCTCCCAAAAATACTACGTTCAGATGATGGCTAAGAAATCAGGATTCTTTAGCCAGCCTCCAAGCTCTTTGCATTTTCACAGTATGAACATGTGTTTGTAAAATCAAAAGAAATGGCTAACAATTGACTTTGGCTCTGTGGATGATGGCTAGATTCTCCAGGCCTCATCATACCTCCTTCTGCCCTTCCTTTCCTCCAGTAGGAGAAAGCAAGAATGCACGTTTTTTACCCCAGTCACAAGCCGAAAGTCTTAGGAGTTTCAGAAAAGACATGTGACAAAGCCTGTTTGAAAAGCAGGGCAGAATGTCTTTTCAGTTTACAAATTATGAAATATTCAAAAGCACAGACTTACACCACAGAACTGGTGACTGCTAGGTACCTAGAACTGTGTTTTTCTTTCCCTTTCTTATCTCCCTGCTTTTCTCTTTCTTCCCCATTAAGAACAAAATACAAATCAAATGCAAATGAGATGCCTTAGGCTTGAGACAATAAAAAGAAAAATTACTAGGGACAAAGAAGGGAAGACCATGGGAGGTCCTTCCTAATGGGTATCAAACAAATTGTTTCCTCCTAAGAATGTGATTTACTCTTTCCTGAATGTTCAATTCTGATCTGCATGCTGACTGAATATTAAATCCTACAGCGGTGTACTTAAGCAAAGCAGACGTGCTGGCTTGTATTTTGTTTCCAATTATCTGAACACAGAGTCAAAACATTAAAGTTTATGATTTTTGCTTCTCAGAATGTAAAGTTTGCCACAGTGCTTCAGCTCAGAATTTCTGTCTCCTAAGTATTACACAAGAGGAAAAAAAAATCAAGTCTATTAGATCACTCACTCTGTGTCTGTTAAGAAAGAACAATACTATGGTGATAGAGTCCGCTGATACTCAAAATCTGTAGGTAGCTACTTGGTCCTTAAGCTGGGACTACTGGCCTTTTAAAAGATTCTATATAAATGAAACATAAAGTGGGCCTTACTAAAAGAGCTCAAGATAATCCCAAAGTGCCAAGAAAGTTCAAGCATTCTATAAATGTATGTTTGTTTATGTCAAATTGAATCAAAAGTGTAAAGTCACAGGCAGTATCAATTTATTATGACGCTCATAGATGTACATTCACATAAACCACTTCATTAACCTCCACAACTAACTTAACTTTCAAATTTATTTTTATTTAGTATGAACTTATAAAAGGGAAAATGCTTTTAGTCTTTCAACACAGATTAAACTAATAAAACATTGCTAACAGACAGAAGTGTGAGGGCAACCTCTCCTAAGCCCAGAACAGTTTATTTTGTGGAAATGTCACACTTTTGGTAAGCCATCTTCAGACTTCATGACCTGGACAAATGTTTCCTTCAAGTTATAAGGTCATACATAAATGTAGATATGACAATAGTCCATATAAAATAATATGCTAAATATCATTTTACTCTAATACAGGACTCAAATCAAAATATCTCCATTTTCATTCCACTGTCTTTAAATGTTCATGGACATGCAACAGACAGGTGAAAACACCTTATTTATATCAAAAATTGATATCATAATATAGGTAGTATAAAAAAAGAAAAAACTTACTATCTAGATAGATGTTAATCAATATACCTTGCAAAAAGGTGGATAACTGGAAAAAAAATACTAAGTGTTCGAAAGTAAGCAAAAGACTCTTAAAGGGCATCATTTAAACAAAGGACAATCACAAAGTACAGGAAAAAAGGTGAATTAGATGCTCTACACAGTCTCAGGTGTTTTGGACTCAAAGATTATTACATAGAATTCATTTCACTTGAGAATAGGAGGAAAAGAGGGAAGAGGACAAGAAGGATTGAGGAAGAAGAGAAAGAGGGAGGGAAGGAAGTAAAGAAGGAAGGAAGGAAATAAAATTTATTTCAGAATAAATAAAGCTGAAATTTAGAAGATGAAAATGAAAATAAATGTCTTTTTATAAATTAGGTAGAAAATTTCAAAATTATCCTTAAAAGAGTTCTGGGCCTTTGATTTTTATATAGTTGTAAGAGAATATTGTGTAAGCCATTTATTTTTGTTCTTAAATTGCTAGTCTTACCTGAGTTAGAGGAACTTAAGGGCTATGAAGAAATCTTATTTGTTTCTGAAAAGAATGGCTATGTCTATCCCAAGTGAGTTGACACACAGCCCCTTATCTCTGCGCAAACAAGTGATTGGATGGTTATATTGCCATCAATGATGTTTTCCTGAGAACTTAGCCAAACACAAAACACTGGGCTTGTGGCAACAGTTAGTGGGTCGTCTCCCAACCTTCTCATCGAGGTATATTCCTTTTCCAGTAATCGGGCAGATGCTCCTGGGAATTGCTCTTTATTTTTCTGCTTATTGACTCGGACATTCTGCTGAGGAGCCAGCAGCAGCATCTGTGGACGACTGATTGAAAAGGAGGCAGCTGCCCCATAGAGTGCTGTGCCCCCTGTTTTCCTCCTTTATCTCACTAAACAAATCTACGTAGCCTTTAACCACAGGCTTGCCTGTGCAATAATTAACAGTTCGCCTTTGGAGTGGGGTCTTCTTTACAAAAAACAAAACAAAAAACAAAGAAAAGAGTATCTCATAGGCATTTGATATTTTAAACATATACAACAATTTAACCATGGCATTGATTTATAAAATAGAAATTGCTTGGCAACTGTCTTTGAATTGTCAACCCGGAACCTAAAGCCTGCCGGAAAGCACTCCAATTGATTGTTCTCTACAGCGAATGTGCGAAGTTGATTCAATTGATACCAGAGTCGCTCTTAATGTTTATCACGAGACACGATCTGTATAGGTGGGTGGCATATTATCATCCTTCTGTGAAAGATCAATTAAAGGCAAAGAGATTTTGCCTTTGTAATTTCCTCCAAAATAAACATGAACTCCTGACTGAGAGACAGTAGACAGGAAAGGCTCCAAGGGCAGTGTACCCTGTGCATGAGGTGGGTACTGCCACCAGGAAACTCAGATTAGAAAAGTCTCTTTAATAATGAAGTCAAATAAACCCTAGATGAGATAATTCACTTGGCCTTCATCAGTTATACTCACATCTCATGAGGCCTTGGTAGATGACAGAATAGATGAGTCAAACAGAGATGTTTTCCAACGTCAAACAAGAATCCAACTATAAAACAGCCTGCTGCCTCAGTTAAAGAAGCTGTCTTCTCAGCTTATGAAACGAGTTTGAGGTTGAAAAATAATTTAGCAAGGGTGAGGTAATAAGCCGTAGCTTTTCTATTGAACCCGGTTCTACAATGTGATGATGCACTAGAATGCTTTTTATTCTAAATGTGTATTTTCCTAGTGAAATTTTTCACTAGGAGAGGCTGTGAAGCAATGTTTTTTGAGATGCATGTCTATCACATGATTCAGTGTGCTTTCATATTAAAATACACTTACGTTTTAAAAGCAATATGCAATTTTTAACACTGACCTTATCCCTAGATATACAGTGGGGAGTGGGGAGGTGTTAACTAATTGAATTTAAAGAACGTAGTATTTTGGATCTTCTTAGGAAAGCAATCTAAGAATAAATTATTCCTTTACCATATCTGAAACTATGCTATAAAACTGATCTCAGCTTTAAAAATATAGATCTATTTATTCATTTAGTTTTATGTGTATGGGTATTTTGCCTATACATATGCATGCGCCATGCGCATGTTGGTGCCCTCAGAAGTCAGAAGATGGTGTCGGATTCCGGGAAACTGGAGTTACGAATAGTGGTGAGGACAAAGTGGGTGGTAGGAACTGAACTTGGGTCTGCTGCAAGGACAACAAACGCTCTTAACTTCTAACCTATCTCCCCAGTCCCTGGTGTCATCTTATCAGTGTGACCCCGCTGGTATTCGTCCCAGGATCTAGAGCTAGTAAACATGAGTGGGCCCAAGGGGTCAGACACAACAAGCATTTAAGAATTCTCTTGTGTCCATTTGAACCAACCACGGCTTTGGTTTCAACGACCAAGCTTTCCCATCGCAAAGCAACCCTGACCCTTACTAAAAAAAATACAGGGCATTCAACTCCTAGGTTGTTGGATGGACTCAGACCAGGATATTGCGTAATTTCTGGGCACGGGTGAAATGAAAACAGAGGGCAGCAGGGGAACAATGAGCTGGCGCTGAGCTGTCGGCAGTTCCACCAGGGTGACTCCAGGGCCACCCCGCACACCTGTGAAGCCAGCCTCGTTATGCTGCAAAGCCAGGGGAGCTGGGTTTGCCACAGGTCCCTTCGCCATGTCCCCCACCGCTCTCCATCAAGCAGTCTTGCAGCTCCAATCTCCACCTGCATCGATTGGCTATCCATCCAGAGACCTTTTACCTGGCCTCTGTTTGTGTGGCTTCATATCTTTATGACATGGAATGGACAGCGCGGCGCCGCATAGCTGTTATCCATTAACCATTCCTGTTTTGCTAATCATCACCGACTCCATCTTTCTCTGTCCTATCTGTAATTGTCTTCCGAAAAGAGATGTGAGGTTTCCTTAGCCTGCTCTGGTTTACATGACATGATTTGTGTATCTGCCTACAAGAGTTTCTCAAATGAACCCTGTGTATTATCCCCCCCCCCACCCTTCCTTCTCAGAAGAAAGAAGGAAAAGGTCATACATCTGTAAAATGACAGCACTTATGAAAAATGAGAGTTCGGCCCACATGGCTCTCGTCAGACACAAGCTCATCTGCTCTGCTACAGACACCGCTCATTTCCTCAACATCAGGCTGAAGTTAAAAGCAGGAAGCACCTAATAAATTGCCTGCTCTCTCAAATTAACAAAGCATAAAGAATTTTCTCGGTAATCAATGAGTATTTCTTGCTCTTAAAAGAAAAATGCAAGTGTCAAGCAGCAGGGACGTCAACACGTGATCACACTTCTCCCTATAAAATGACTTTAAGATGTCAGCCCAACCTAAATTTGGAAAGACAAAAGCCTGCTCAAGAGCAGGGGTGGAAAACAGAACTTTCTTCCTTATTTTCTGTCCCGGGTACATTAAGTATTTTAAAGACAAGAGGAAATTGTATCCTGGAGTCACTGCAGTGAGCTTAGGCACATGTATTTTCAAGAATGATATATAACAATTACAGTAAGTGTGAGAATCCTCAAAGTGACTTTGTGAGAAATTGATCAGTTCTATTTTCAAATGTGGAGGGTGAGGGGGTGGCGATCTGAGTCATAAAAATACATTTTTCATAAATATATCTAATTGCTAAGAAGTATTGCTTTTGTGTGTTTTAGCCTCAAGCAGATGCCAAGAGTAGGAAACTATGAATCAAAAGGACACTTTTGTAATCTCTACTTTGGATTTAAAAAACAAATAAGTTCAATGTCATAGGGGGAGCGTGTTAAGCAATTGTGCCCCTTCCCAGCCCAGTTCAATAAAAGAAAGCTGAAATTCTTTCACCAAGAAAAGAAAAATAGTAACTGTAAAATTTTCTCCTACTTACATGCTTAAGTTTCATCTTTGCCCTTAAAACAAGCTCCTAGGAAATGGAACTGTTGGAAATTACACTGAAGTCCCTAAGTTGGAAACATTCATTAGGAAAGTCATGTTTCTTCAGGGCAGAGTCAGACTGTTCAGCTTCCAACAGCAACACAAAACATCTCTACTCCACTGGGCCACTTCATTATTCAAGTCTATCCCTCTAAGAGTGCTCTTGTCTTGTGTGTGAGTGACCCCTTCAGGTGCTATTTTGAAAAGACTACTCTACATATCTACAAGAGTCTCCTGACGAAGGCTAAGAATTTATAGAAAAACTTTTCAAACAATTTCTGTAATTTATTCATAAGTACAGGCAAATAATTCTATTTTTCTGGTAAAAACATTTTAACCGATGCATTCTGTAATCTTTTCCTCAACAGTCACCAAGAAAGTTTTTGAATGCTATCTGTAGGATGCTTTGCTGCTAATAAGGCAAAGGCAGGAGTCAGAATAGAGCGTCAGGTTCCATTTCAGACAATCTGTATGCTGACCCCACAGTTGTGGAGGAATTCATCCAACCCAATAGCTGGGTCATCCACAGAAGATATTCGTGCCATAATAACAAGAGGTATAATAATGCAAAAATACTGCTCTTTTGGATTTACTAATCACAAACTGCACAATTCATAAGCTACATTTGTTCACCAAACATAATTCTTTCATAATCTTCAGAGTGTCAGATAAAATATTTGGCATCCACAGAACACAGTGCTGAAATAGGTCTGACTCTGTGAAGAGAGAATTAACAACCACGTCTTTAAATTATGCTCAAGCAGAAAAAGAAACCAAAATGAAAACAAGGCGTCTCTCCTTTGCCCAGCTCATAGGAGTTGAATCTGTAGTAGCACAGTGTAATAGAGATTTTTCCGATGATGGATCTGTCCCACAGTTGGGGCCGGTGGTGGTGGTGGCCCCAGCCACAGGTACCAACTGAGCACTGGAAACATGATTGGTGAACTAACAAAATGTTACAGTTTGTTTCAATGTAGTCACACGTTTGATGGTGTCTGTTTCTAATAGCACATTGGAAAACTGCCAGCTGGAGAAACAATGGCATTCACAGCCTTACTGTCCCAGTAAAAAAAAATAACAGATTTCAGAGAGTTTAGGGGGAAAGTTCTGCAATTTTTCTTAATATTAGCATTTCAGTATTTTCTCTGAGCTAACAAATGCATTACAGGATTTTTCCTATGCAATAGTGTTGTACTATGAAATCTATCTGTTCAAATCAGAGTGCTCTACTGACCATCAATACAGAATTGATTTAATTCTTGTACATTTAGGCTATGCAACACTGTAGCTTTAAAGGAATGAGGATAGTGAATTCGTAATGGCATGAGAGGTGTCTGTAATCTGTGGTTAAATGAAGGCTCAAATTCATCATCATGAAGTATATCCTATGACTATTAACTGAAGTATTTATATTAACAGAATATGATATAATTTAGCATTTGCATATTTTCGGCAGATTAAATCACAAGTAATACAGAAATTTAGAATTTTAGCAATTCCAAATGTTGTCACCATTATAGAGTTTTATTAAAAATTTAAAATGGTAATCACACTGCAACACTACCTTTTCATTTGTTTCAATGAAAACTGTATCACAGGTATCTTCCCACACCAATAAAAAGATATCAGCGGAAATTGTTTCAGTGTTCCATTGCACATGTTACCATAATGTACTCAGCCTTAAATTCATGGACACCTAGTTTGCTTTCTGATTGTCTGCTATTACTATACACACTGAGATGACCAGTTCAGTCTCTACAGTATGTTATTAATGGCTTGATAACACTAGGATAAATCCTTACAAGTCAATAAAACCTTACTGATAGCAATAACTAAACTCTTTTTAAAGCAAGACTAATTGAACTACCAGTGAATTATTATTTGCTATCATTCTTACTAATACGAAAAGTATATGGCCTCTATGAGTAAACACTATTATGATGTTCTAGATATTGCGGTCAGGCATTCTTTCAGCTACCTCAATGAGTCTCCTTCATTAATCTTAAGGGAGAATTCAAACCAGTGTTTGCAATGGAAATGATTTATTTTCTGGTGATTAATTCTCTTCCTGTTTTTTCCCTTGTTTCATGAAATTTTTTAGGAAAAATAATTTTTGCTAAGAACCTGAATAAAAAACATGACAAAACACTCTGAATTCATACCATCACTGTCGTGGGTTTCTAGACATAAAAAAGAAGTCACTCTTCACAGGGTAAAACACAAGTTACTTTGCAGACAGCCAGTGCCAGAATAAATCTTAGGATCCAACACGTACACAAATCTGGAGCATAATGAAAATAGTGAATCTTAAAGGTCAAGAGTTTCCTCGAAGGCAGGAAGACCAGAATTTCTTATAATCTGTGTTAAACTCTGCGCTTCAGGCAGCTCCACGGTAGTGCAGACCCGTGATGATGCAGACCCGTGATGGCGCAGACGGATGATGGTAGTTAACAGTGTTCACACTACTTCATTCGATAGGTTCAATTGTTTTATCTCATAACCCTATTATGAGTCATAAGAAATCCCCATGTAGAAATAGCTCTTCCTCAGTAGATATCCAAAATGGAGAAGTTGTGTCGCTTCTTGGATTTTTAAACTATGTTTTTAAAAAAGTCAACCACAGAAACCCTGCAGCACAAAGATATATCGCCCCTTACAGATATCGCTCCTTAGGAAAGATGGATTCTGTCAGGATCCATCATGCATTTTCTAACATGCTCTAAACATGCTTTGTTCATTCAAGTTATATTTTCCACTTGGTCTGAATTAATCAGTTCTTTATCTGAAGCAGGGTTTGTTGTAAGGCCAATGTGGTCACACCAAATCCACTGAATGACTTACTGAGGTCAAATGCCTTCAGGTTGCTTTAGACTCATGCATAACAGTGCAGGTAGACAGGACACAGGCACGCACACATGCACACACACACACACACACACACATCTAAGTTCATGTATGGAACATTAAATAGGAAACCTCTGTTAATAATTTAATACTTTTGGGCAAAGCAACAAAATGTATCCTGCTAACATGGTTGCCTTGTCTAAACATATTTCATTTTCATTATAGTTCATAGTAAATTGAAGAACGCTAGGTGTCTGAGCCATAGGTGTCTGTCCTAGGCACAAAGTAGCAATGTTAAGTTGTTTTCTGGTAGGGATTCTCTCTTAGCTTTTTAATTTATGTATTAGCAACATGTCACATATACCTCTGTCTGTGTGTGGCGAGGGTAGGAGGGACTCTTAAGAGTCAGTTCTCTTTTTTAGGAATTTGAGGGATCAAATACAAATGATTGGGTTCATGCAGAAAGCATCTTTACCCACTGAGTCATTTTGCCTGCCCTAGCAGAGATCCCTCGGAGCCTGACTTACATGAACTAACAACCATGACTTTCTATTAGCATAATACTGTTTAC
This sequence comes from Microtus oregoni, assembly GCF_018167655.1. NCBI lineage: Eukaryota > Metazoa > Chordata > Mammalia > Rodentia > Cricetidae > Microtus > Microtus oregoni. The sequence continues at coordinate 76,048,016 of NW_024543059.1, forward strand.
CTTGTGTAGTGTTTTGAATGTGAAATGTCACCCGTGAGCTCCTGTATTTAAACACCTGACTTTCAGCAGGTGCCACTGTTTTGGAAGATAGAGACTTGTTGGAGGAAGTAAGTGCTAGAGATAGGGCTTGAGAGTTGATAGCTCAGTCCTACTTCCTGGCCACTCTCTGCTTCCTTTTCCATAAAGATAAGAGATAAAAGGTCCCAGCTGCATACTCCTGCCACCATGAAACTACCGACTGCCACGCAGTCTCTTCCATGATTGATTGTGTTCCGTCAAACTGTAAGCCAAGGCCATTCATCCCTCGAGTTGTTTCTTTTCACGTGTTTGCCCACAGCACAAAGAAAAGCAAGTAAAGTAACTAATTTCTTAGTATATATCTCGTATGTGCACATTCTAACTTTTAAATAAATTTTTCTTAGTGAATATTAATAGTACAAAATAATGGGTTTCATGGGGACATTTTCATCCTAAGTAAGCTGGTCTCCACTACCCAGATTCCAGGAATTTTCCTGGAAGGACATTCTAACTCCCAATGTAAGCACATGACTTTCATGCCCACCCAACTCAAAGAACAACTCATTCTTCAAGTGCTGGAGCTTCTGGAAAACAGGACCACTGGGTGTTTATACACAACTTCTATGTTTTGTTCTCTTTATCTAGCTTTCTATTTTGGTCAATAGAGGAACAAGCTTTTTACTTAGTTTGATCATGAAACAGTTGGGAAACACACATACAAAGGATTAATATTTAACCATCTTGCCCACAAATAATATGCAAATATTTTTGTCTCATCTCCATTACTCCACATTTCTTATTTGTATTTGTTTCATTTATACTCCCTGCTCCTCTCTCTCTCTCTCTCTCTCTCTCTCTCTCTCTCAGTGTGTGTGTGTCTCGCATGTTCTTTATCTTTCTAGGCTTGAAATAGTGATGCTCTAAAGGGCCTTTATTTGGAATATACAATGGTTGACATTAACCTGGGAGGAAAACATCTTTAATATTGAATATATGTCCTGTCTTTGGAAGGGTCTCTCTCTCTCTCTCTCTCTCTCTCTCTCTCTCTCTGCATGTGTGCATGCGTGTGTGTGTGTGTGTGTGTGTGTGTGTACAATACATGTGTGTGCATGCATTGCCACAGCATGGGTGTGGAGCCCCTCGGGTGTAGTAATTGGAGCAGCGGGGCTGCATCCCCAGCACCCCGGCCGCCTGCTTGGCTAGCTTATGCCCCGAAATAATTACACGGACACTGTATTCTTTTAAACACTGCTTGGCCCATTTCTATCTAGCCTCTTCTAGGCTAATTCTCACACCTGGACTAGCCCATTTCTAATCATCTCTGTAGCCCACAAGGTGGCTTACCAGGGAGATTCTAGCCTACGTCCTGGGTTGGAGCTTCATCACGTGTGTCTGCCCAGGAGCAGGGAGCATGGCATCTCTGCTCCAGAGAGCAGAGCTGTCAAGTCTGAGCTCACTTCCTCTTCCTCCAAGCATTCTGTTCTGTTTACTCCTCCCACCTATGTTTTAACCTATGAGGGCCAAGCAGTTTCTTTATTGCTTAACCAATGAAATCAACAGATTGATATATGACACTCCCACATCACTCAGATATTGTTTTTCACCTTCCAGCTTGTTTGAGACAGAGTGTCTGCTGTTTCTCCACTGCACAAGCCAGGCTAGCTGACCTGCAAACTTCTGGAAATTCCCCCGTCTCCTTCTCTACACCCATCCAGATATGCTGGATTTATACATGCTCATCACCTCAAATTTAATCTCTGGAGTATCTAGAGCCCTCTTGTGGCTTCTTGGGGCTCTGCACACATGTGGCACATTCATACAGACTCATACTCATGCCCACAAATAAAAAAAAAAAAGAGCAAATGGCAGTTTTCACAAGTCAGTTCTTTGTTGTTGTTGTTGTTGTTGTTGTTGTTGCCATCGTCAGGCCTTCTTCAGACACCAGCACTCTGGTATTTCAAGTTTCCAAGCCTTGTGTTTAACTCCCCTACACTTTAGAATGTTACAAAACAAAGCTGCACTTGGGAGATAGTCCAGGAGCTCTCAATGCTGTAAATTAATTTGCTCATTTCAGAGTGTAGCAAACCATCGCTCAGAGTCTGCCCTGGTCTTTGCTAAAGGAAGGGAAGGATGGGAGAAAAAAGAAGAAAGAAAGAAAGAAAGAAAGAAAGAAAGAAAGAAAGAAAAGCAGAGGGGCGGGGACCCAGGACAAAGTGTCTCCTGAGTTTCAGTAAGTGGCCTTGTCACATGAAACTTATGTCCGCTGTTAAGTGGCTGAGCCAGCTGCAGCCCATGTGCCACACAGGCTGGGCCTCTTATTTCTCCTGTCCAGTTATTGTGCCTATAAATCCAGCGGGCCACCTGTGCAATGTGCTCATCAGAAGAGCCCCTGAGGAGGCATTAACATAGCAAGGCTCATAAAACACAAATCCTTAAATGTAAAAACTGACACTTTCATCCTCTCCAGGCTACGTCTATATAGATTTCTTTTTAATGAAAAAGGAAAGGCCTATTTTTTTCACGTCCAGCAAGATGCCAGTGTACGGGGTCACACAATTAATAATCCTACTTTTAAATGTCCTATTATTGTGAGGCTGCCTAATTTTATTCTCCCATGAAATTATATGTTGTTCCATAATTAGAACACTTACCCTTGTCGATAGTACTTTAGTCATGGAAATAACTCAGGATGAGCATTTGAAGACACCAGTATCCAGCAGCAAGAATGGGATACATTGGAGAGGAGCTCAATGTGTCTTCATTGCCTTTCGAATGTCTTTACAATTACATTTCCTGAAAAATCTGCCATTTACTGGGAAAATAGCAGAGAACAATCCCTCTATCCTGCATGTCCACTCACAACAGTGTCAATTAAATATCCCATCATTCTTCGTAGTATTTTAAATGTTATTTAATGGCTATTTCAATTTAAGAGTTGAAAGTCTTTATTTATACTTGTTTTTCCTATGGTATTGTAAAGTTCTAAAAGTAGTTCTCAGTAGACCTTAGGGAGAAGTGGAGGAGATTGGCTAAGGACCCTTCAGTATGCATAATTTGCTTTCCTGGCATTTCCTGACCCACCCATTTGCTAACCAACCCCCCCCATTTGGAAACCCCCTATTCCTGAACTACAAAAACGCTTATCTAGCTTATGTCCAAGACTGATCTCTTGAATCCCATCTCTGGGATAGACAGCCTGTGTACACAAATATGAAAGCTTGCTTCAATTAATTGCTCACTTTAATTAATTTGGCAAGGATGATTTTGGTCAAAGTCTGTTGTACAAGGTCACTTGTGCACTAACATAATACCTTAATTAAGAGAAGAAATATATATATGTATATATATATGTGTATGTATGTATATATATATATATATATATATATATCACAAAATTGACCTTAAATTTGTATCAATAATCCAAGATCCTTACCAATGTAAATCTCTATCGCATATCCCCCTTTAAATGTAAACAAACATTTATAAACAATCATTTAGGGGATTTGGGAATAGTTCTTTCCAAAATGCTTCTGGCTTTTTTGGGGTGAAGTATTTGGGGATTCATGGCGACTTTTGGCGGAGGGGAATCTTGATCCATCAAACCACATTAGTCTAAAAGGATTCCTCAGGTTCTCATCCTCTGTGGAAACAAAAGCAGAACCTCTTTTGAAAGCAACAAATCCTTAGACCCAAATTTTGGAATCAAGATACCTTTATAATATGGAGGTTGGTTTAGCTTAGCAGTCCATACAATGAAATGTCTCTCTGTATTTAGCTCTTTCATAGTCAAAAAAATTTAATGAAAACACAATAGTATACATAATCCAGATTCTCTGTGTATATTCCATCTTCACATGATTTATTTTTCTTACTCTATTTTAATTTATGACCATCTGTACTCTGTCTCTTTAAAGATTTTCTTTTATTTATTTACTTTTATAAACCATTTACTTCCTTTTATAACTCTATATACTCTTTCTACTCTCTCCCAAGCATACATACATTTTTTTAAACATACCATGTCTCATTTAGAGTTCTTTTATGTCTGAATCTGTCCTATTGTGTATTTGTAATCCTTTTCTGTTCTAGAGAGCTTTTAAAATGGTAAGCAGTTTAGTTGAAGTGACTCTAGGTTCGGCTCCAACTCTCCCTGATTTTCAAAATGGCTCTGGGACCTCCAAGTAGGAGCCGTGCTCACCACTAACTCTGAGAAGGAGCATGCAGCACATAAACCCTTTTTATCTGAGTAATAGCTAAAATATCTCTGTGTATAGCATCAGGAATCCACCATGCCCTCCTGCTTGTGTATGACTAGTAGACCTGATTTTGCTGCCGGCCCATAAACCTCAATAACAATAAAGAACATTTAAGAAACAGGCAGAAGACATGATATGACAGTTTATTGGTTTTTTTTTTTAATTTGCTTTTCAAAACAGGATTTACCTATGCAGTTTTAGCTGGCCTAGAACTCCCCAAGTAGACCTGACAAGCAGTAGAGATCAGCCTGCCCCATCTTCCAAGTTCTAGGATAACAGGTGCATTCCACCACACCCAGCCTCCACTCAGACATTTCTTAAAGGAAGGTCCACCAATAGCTGAAAGACACAGGAAGAATGCTCAGCCTCAGAAAACATCAGCAAAATGCAAATGAAAACCACAGGAAGATATCATCTCGCATTTGCTAGAATGGCTGTAAACAAAAGTATAAACTTTGAAAAGTTCTGGCAGACTTTGAGAAACTATAACAATTATATATAGCTTGGGAGAATGTAAACTGTCAAAAACCAGGCAGAGAAATAGCATGGAAGTGCCAGAAATAATAAATAAAAAGTAAATAAATATAAAGCCATAATATGACCCATTACTAGTTGTGTATCTAACGAAAATGAAACCGATTTCTGAAAAAGGCATCTATATTACTATGTTTGTTTCTGCCTTAGTTCAGCATGTTAGCATGCTGCAGTAATAGAACAAAAAACCAGCTAAAAGAAATTATTATGGCTCAGTCTCAGAGATTTCTGCCCATAGTCCCTGGCCCCATTAATTCTAGGCCAGGGAGAGGCAGAGCATTATGGACATGTGAGAACGTGGCTGAAGAGAGCTATGAATATGGCAGATAGGAGAGAAGGACAGAGGAAGGAAGCACATGCCACCACGGACCTGCCACCAGCAAGCTTCTGCATGCAGCAATGACCCACTTCCTAATGTTTTCAGAATGTCCCAGAAGGACCAGTAGCCTAAGTAGTCAGCGCATGAGTTCTGATGGGTATGTGCTATTTCAAGTTCAAACAAGAAACAATCCATGTCCACCCATAGATAAGAGGATAAAAACCCTGCAAAAGAGAGATGGCAGAGAGGTAGGGGTGGGATATCTGTCTGTCTGTCTGTCTATCTGTCTGTCTGTCTGTCTATCTGAGTGTATGTGTCGTAGAATATTATTCTATTCCATTCCATAATAGAATATTATTTGGCCTTGAAAGGGGAGGAAAACTGATTACTTGGACAAAAAGAATAAACCTGAAGGACATTAATACTAAGTAAAATAGTCTGGAGGATAATAGACTGAAAACTCACACTCAGATATAGAACCTGAAAACATTGAACTGAGAGCAACAGGAGGGAAGTAGTGGCTGCCAGGAACTTAAAGGTGAAATACGGACAGATTTTGTTTAAAGGGTTCAAAGTTTCAGTTTAGCAGAATAAAGAGCTCAGGAAATGTATTATTCAATAACAGCTAACAAACCGGATTGTAAGCTTGAATTTTATTGCAAATAGATCTTAAAAATTCTTAACACACACATACAATAACTATATGAGGTGGCCACCACGTCAATGAACTGGAACAAGGTCCTCATTTCACAATATTTACATAAATCAAAGCATTATGATACATGGCTTAAATGTGTCTAGTTTTTATTTACAAATTATATTTTGATAAAGTGAGAGAAAAAAACAAAATTACATGCTTATTCTGAGCAAAAAAATTGTTTGGACCTATTGGAAAATCAAAGTGTGCACACTGAATTATACTGTGGTTATTATTTTTAGTTTAAATGTCACATTATAAAAATAAAAATACTATTGTCTATCTTTTTTCTGAAACTGAATTTAAAATCACAAAATGAAAGTGGTATATGGATGACCCCAGCTAAGACCCCTAGCAATAATGGAGAGGGTGCCTAAATTTGTCTTCCCCTGTAATCAGATTGGTGATTACCCTATCATATAGAACCTTCACCCAGTAACTTATGGAAGAAGATGAGGAGATCCACATCCAAGCACCAGGTCAAGTCACGGGAGTCCAGTCAAAGAGAAGGAGAAGGGATTATATGAACAAGGAGGAAGGGGTCAAGATCATAACCCACAGAGACAGCTGACCCGAACTTGCTGAAGCTCAAAGACTCTAGACCAAAGGCTGGGGATCCTGCATCGGACCTGGGACCAACCTAGGCCCTCTGAATGTGGGTGGCAGCATTGTAACTTGGTCTGTTTATGGGATCCTGGCAATGGGACCAGTATCTATCCCTAGTGCATGAACTGTTTTTTTGAAGCCCATTCCATATGTTGGAATGCCTTGCTCAACCTTGATGGGGAGGGGGTACTTGATCCTGCTTCAACTGAATGTGCCAGCCTTTGTTTGCTCCCCATGGATAGCCTTACCCTTTTTAGGGAGTGGATGAGGGTGGGTTGAGGGAGGTGGGGAGCAGGGGGAGGAAGGAATGGGAGGAAAGAGGAACTGTGGTTAGTATGAAAATGAATAAAAATAAAATATATAAAAAAGAAAGTGGTAGAAATCTACTACTTGCTAAAACATGGTTTTAAGTATTTATAATTCATTTTTAAAAATTTAATAAAATTGTTCTGGAGAGCAGCCTAAGGTTGCCATTCTTCACTGGCATCTGCAAGGCCTCAAGTTTAATTCCATCTCAAAGGAAGGGAAATCAGTCTTTGCTTCTGTTTCAAAAAAGTATTTTCATCAACCGAAGCATTTTGTATTTTGAGATATAGAAATAATGTCAGTGTGTGAGATAGGTAACATAACAGAAACTGTGATTTAAATTTCATTATCTGCCAAGGAAAGGATCAAAATTTTTCACATTTCCAATATTCCTTCTTTGAAATATTCAAAACCAAAAAAGAGTGTGGAAAAGTGCTGTATTTGGGAACCTGGGACTCTCAAATGGCACCTGCACAGACAGCAAATGGTGACTAGCTTCCCAAACCAACATTCTGTGTCCCTGGTTAAGTTGCTTTGTTTTACAGCACCCCTGTGTCCTCTTGCCCCAGCTGCTGTGAGTTCCCACTTACCTGTTTGGAGCCACCAAGTCCTTCCCTGATGTCACAACAGTGGAAAGAGCTGGGGATGGTAGTGCTTTTAAGGCAGTGAGGTGGGCACCATTACAGAAACCAAAGTCACAATGTGGTGGCCTCCCCATCGTTCCTGGCCTGGTTCCTTGGGTGCAACAGGAATGATAACTATGGCCTTCACATCCTGGTGCTCTTCACCTTCAGGAAGTTACATGGCAAATGCCTGGGTCTTCACCAGCCCCCAGTTCCTGCAACTTGAGTTACTTTGACAAGGTACCTTGTCAGGAATGACAAGGAAAAAAATGGTCAGAAGTGGAGCCAAAAGAACAAGGTTCAAGCCCAAGTTCTGCCACTTAGACTTGAATGGACTTGAACACATTAGCAAATTTCCTAATCTCTGACTGCCCTGCAGAAACTAACACAGGGCTTTTACCATCCACTGCCAGTATATCAGCCCTTGGAGCGTCCTGAAGCGTGGTGGTCTGCAATGCACCAGACTCAGCATCGCCTAGGTGGTTGCTGAAGTAGTGGGCCTTGACCTAGATTCAACTGCTGACCTGAAGCTACATTTTGAGAAAGACTGATCTAAAATACCCCACAAATAGATGGGAATAAAGTCCTTGGCCTCACACGGCTATTAAAGGATTAGGATGTGTGACCTTGTTGGTGGAAGTGTGTCACTGGAGATGGGCTTTGAGGTTTTTAGAAGCCCAAGCCCTGTGACTCTTTATTCCTGCTGCCTGCAAATCCAGGTATGAATTCTCAGCCACTTCTCCAGCACCATGTCTGACTGTGCGCCACCAAGATTCCCATTATGATGATAATGGACTAAATCTCTGACCTGGAAGCAAGTTGCAATTAAATGCTTTTCTTTGTAAGCCTTGCTGCATTCATGGTGTCTATTCACAGCAATAGAACAGACTAAGAGACGCAGTTCCGCTCCACTGCATCCTAGTTTGCTTTCTATTGTTGTTATGAGAACACAGTTACCAAGGCGATGTAGAGAGGAGAAGGCTGATTTGACCTACACAGCCTCCTCAGGGTCCATCACTGAGTGAAGCCAGGACGGGAAATGAAGCAGAGACCATGGAGAAGAGCTGCATATTGGCTTGCCTTCCATCACATTCTCAGCCTGGTTTCTTATACAATGGAGGACCGCGGCCCAATGTTGGCATTGCCCACAGTGGAGTAAGTACCCTCTTACCTCAATCATTAACCACAAAAAATGCTCAACAGGCTTGCCTATTTATAGGCCAACCTGAAGGGAGCATTTTCTCAACTGAGCTTTCCCCTTCCCAGACAATCCTCCCTTATGTCAACAGGCATATCAGGTAACACGGCAGTGCCATTTTCTCCACGTGTCACGCAAAGCAACACTTGGTTGTCTTGTTGATTAGATTCTGGCGAGATCAGTTACACAAAAAAGTCTATATGTTGACTTATCGCCCATGTCTTTTTAATGGCACTGAGAGTCAAGTTTGTACCTAAGATCAATTCCTTTGATTTCCTCCACCCACCCCCTTTTCACCACAAACCATTATTTTCTAAATTGAAAACTGTTAAGTCAATTTAAAACAAATCAATGCTACTGTTTTCATTCATTGAGAGTGAGTCATGTTTGTATTCCTGTTACTAATCAGTTTATCAACTCACGGCACATTTGACTCAACAATACACTCTGAAGTTCCTTTTCTTAATAATGATCTGGATTATTAAAAATGTTTCCATTAGGGTATTTCTATATAGTAAAAATAGGACAGATAGTATGGAGACCCAGGCAGCATTCTTTCTGAAACCACCTAGCATGCCTGAAATACCACATATACCTTGATTGCAATATGGATGCATCGAAGTTCCCTAAAATACATATGTCTTACATTTACTAAGACCTTTCTCAGTAAACTCTTCAATAGCACTCTCAAAGGTTTTCCAAGGACTGGAAAGATGGCTCAACAGGTTAAAGCATTTGCTGTCTGAGCCCTGGAGCCCACATAAGAGTGAAAGGAGAGGGCTAACTTCACAAAGTTGTCCTCCGATGTCCAGAAATGCTCTGTTTCATAGACCACCTTGATGATGATGATGATGATGTCAATAATAATATAATAATTTTTCACAGCTTCCCAGTTAGGGATATAGAACAGCATTCATCTACTTTTGAAAACTGTTTTGATGCTCTACTGACACTTACCACCGACAAAGTACAGGGCGTTAAATGGACTTAGAGCCAGTTCTTCCAAAGATGAAAGGGGAACAGCTATGAATCAGGGAGGATTCAGTGCTCATTTCCAAAACCCACACAGCATTCCCTTCTAGGTGATATGATTAAAGGTTTGCTGGGTAGGGGTGGCTGGGAACATGTAGTATTTAATAATTATTACGCCTTTAAATTATTGGCAGAGAGCAAATTAAATCCCCAAATCTAACAAGTATAAATTACTTTATATTGTATATAATTAATATGCATATAATTATATATAATATAAATTTTATGATACATATTAGTTATATATAAAATCACTCATATATATTTTTGAGGCATATATATGTTGAGATAGATTCTCCCCACATAGGGCAGGCTGACCTCATAGACACACAATCCTTCTGCCTCAACTACCTGAGTTCTGGCATTTCAGATGCATGCCACCATCTTTGACCAAACGTTTACTTTTTATAGCAAATGCATAAGGTTTTGTTTTATTTTGTTTTGTTTGTTTTTGTGGCATTGAGGACAGAGCCCGGAGCTTTGTGCATACTAGTTAACGCAAATACAAAAATAATTTAGAATTCCATAAAAGGGGATGGTTTATGATTCCAGCTGTATATGTTATTAACATTCCACTGCACTTATCACCAACAGGGGTCACATAAACAACTTTTAACCCTGACAAAGTCTCAAATAAACTAGATGATAATGAAAAGCAGTGTAATGTGATGTGTCAAGAAAAATACTTCTCAGGAACTAGATAAGTTTGCTCAGGATGCTGAGGAAAAGCTTGAAGACAGAGGAGCGGACACTTTGTGCAAGAAGGAGGCCCATGCTTTCCAAAGCTCTAGGTAAGGAAAGACAAGAAGTCAACATACTGTTCTTCTCTTTCTCAGATTCTGAAAAAGAAACAGCTGCGACTAAGTTCAGTCTCCTTTACAAATGGACACTGGAAGTATTCCTTTCTAGATTTAAGAACAAATGGTAAAGAGTCTAGAGAAGACTCAGTACTCACTTACTGCCCTTAATTCAGTTCCCACACTCACACAGGCTAGTGCCCAACCACCTGTAACTCCAGTTCCAAGTTCTTGGTGTCCATGGATACCTACCTGCATGTACACGGTACCCATACAAACAAGCAGACACCCGCTACGTGCCCACGTACATACACATACACACATGCACACAGGTGGAGGAAGGGAAAGACAATCAAAAAATAAAGAATTTTGAAGGAGAATATTAAAGGGTGGGCATCATGTCGAAGGAAGGTGTGTGGCAGTGAGATATGGCACAATGTCTTCTTGGAGTTTGCCTGGCATCCGTGCTGCATTGCTATGCTGTGCATTTTACTCACATGCTGAGAAAAGTGTAAGACAATACCAGCCATCTTCATACTCTACAGTGCACAAACAGTGTAGAGGCCCATTCTCCCTCCCCAAAGATGAGGTCATTCTCAACAGTAATTGTCAGGCTTTTCCTGATTCCTTTTCAAAGTATGGAAACAATCTTAATTATACAGACATTCCAAATCCCATGGAAAAAAAAGTGGGAACCCAACCTTTATATCACATTATTGCACTTCAGTCTCACAAATTTTTAAAGCTATTGATTAGTTATTTTGCATATATTTTCATTAATTGCCTTCAGCAGCCACTGAAGGGAAAAGTGAACTTACACAACATGTAAAGCACATGAAAGATACGATTACGTTCATGTAAAATTATACATAAATGAATTTCCAAAACAGAGAGTCAGAAAGCTATCTGAATTTATTGTCTTAATGAATTAACAAATAAATGTCGATAATCGGGTACCAGGCACTAAATATGTGCAGATAGGAAATGTGTAGCCAAGCCTGGTAGCCCTCACTAAGAGAACAGGATTCGGGAGAAAATAACAACGTAGCATTTAAAGTGCCACATCCAAAGCTTTTAAACTTTAGCAGACACAATAGGTAGATGGCATTCCTGTGTTGGGTTTGCTTAGGTCTAGAAATTTCTTCCTAAATCATCCTCTTGTGAATCCATCCTCATTTACAACGCCACCCTGCACACTCTACCTGTTCCTTGGGCAAGGTGCTTTTCTTGGCTGAAGCTTGGCCTTTATCAGACTTCAAAAGTGTCCACGCCAGGGAGAGTCATGTCCACTTGTCAGTGAGCAGAGTTAGGTCCGCTCTTCTGGACACATCAAGGCGAGCAGAGACATGATAAGCAGGCCACAAAGTGAGAAGGACTGCGTGAGTCCTTGATTGAAGAACACAAAAGCATTAGCAGAAATGTCTGAGGCTGTTCCTTGAATCTTAACGGCATGCACCCTGAGTGCCCAGAAGCAGGGCTCAGCTGCACCTTGCTGCTGATGAATACAAAAGGTATAAAATTAATTGCTGCTTCAGAGAAAGAAGCCAGCACTAAGACATCAGCGTCTGTAACAGGTGTGTAACAGCACACCGGACCTTACAGTGGCGTTCTTAAGACAAGTGTCCAGGCAGGACTTTAAGATGGTTGGAGGTGCCAGCTCCCTGGTACACACCTCTGCCATCTCTCAAGAGCAGGGTGTGTGAAGTTTTGCTCCTCTGCCAGAGAGAAAGCCATCAATTTAGAATGCTGACTGTGCTTTTAGCAGTGGATCAGAGCGAGGGGAGTCGCTGGTTCCCAGGTTGGTTATGTCCTTTGGTGCTGTCAGTTGTCTGTGGGAAACAAAAGAAAACAAAAAACAAAAAACAAAATCCCGACATCACAGAGGACGTGCTCCCCTGTGCCAGTGGTGTCGAATCCTGAGTTGGGACCATTTGCTAACATTGCTGTCTCCCCATACTTTAAATCTCTCTGTCCAAGAGATCCTTGGATTAGTTTCTGCAATACTCCCTGCTCCTCCTGGGATGGACAAAGTTGTGATTTCTAATATGTTGCATGCCTGCAGCAGGGTTCTTGCAATCCCAGCAGGGTTTCCAAATCGAGGGTTAAATGTTGGTGAAGGGTGATGCACGTTGACAGTGGAGCTGATCTATTGGGAGCTCACCAAGGCCAGCTGGACTGTGACTGAAAAAGCATGGGATAAAACTGGACTCTCTGAGCATGGCCAACAATGAGGGCTGATGAGAACCCAAGGACAATGGCACGGGGTTTTGAACCTACGTAATGTGCTGGCTTTGTGGGAGCCTAGCCAGTTTGGATGTTCACCTTCCTAGAAATGCACGGAGGGGGGAGGACCTAGGACTTACCACAGGGCAGGGAAATCTGACTGCTCTTTGGGCTGGAGAGGGAGGGGGAGAGGAGTGGGGGGAGGGGGAGAAGGGTGGGAGGAGGGGGAGGGAAATGGGAGGCTGGGAGGAGGAGGAAATTTGTTTTTTTTTTTCTCTTTTCTCAATAAAAAAAAAGTTAAAAAAAAAAAAAAAGAAAGAAAGAAATTCTGCATCTCTCAGCTTCCTTCAGTTCCCCAGAGACCAGAGGTGCCCCAGACTCCTCTCTTGGCCCCGGTCTCTGCCTTGAATGCTGTTTACCTGAGGAGGCAGGAGAGCAGGTTGTTTGTGAGTTTCTTTTCTCATGCTATAACCATCACATGATTTCCGAGTCACCAATCTATGTTTTGGTTTGATCATTGTGGAATGCCTCCACCCTGAGGTATAAGGAAATAAAATAGCGATCCTCAACACACAAACCCTGACTCTAAACATTGCCTGCCCTTCATGACCCTGGACGCTGCAGACACACACGTGCACACCCCGCATGGAATCCTTTCCTCTGGCCTCACCTGCTGCTTCCATCATTGCCAGGCCTCAGCTCCCAGCAGGCAGTAAATCTGTCAATGGGGCCTAGCACCAAGCAGCACCAGGTTTCTATCTAGCCTTTTAAGACACCCCCTCCCAATGGCTTCTTCCATTTAGATTGACATAAATGCTACACTCAGAGAAAGACTGATACCCAAATCTTTATTTAAATTGCTTTCCTCGCTGAAACAATTTTATCAATCAAAACAGATAAGAACAAGTTTCAAAGCATCATCTAAAGGGATCCATCCCTAAAAAATCAAGGCCACTCACTTTGTTTTGGTCTGCCTGGACAGAGTGCCTGGTGCCTGCAGAAGTGGAGATAAGTGTGGGCTACAAAGAAAAAGGTCACTGTCAGTTGGGGTTGAAGCCAGCCCTTCTGAGACCCCATCATCTACTTCAAGAAAAGCCTGCATTCATCCACTCTGGGCATGGAATGCGGGGTTCGGCTCCCCCTCGCCTATTAGTTCCAGCTCAGGACCATTATAAATGATGTATTAAAACAGAAAGAGGGCCACAGAGCAATCTGAGGGAGGAGGCAGCTAGATGCTGATCCTCAATACTGACATCTGAGCTGAGTTCATTGTCCGTTAGAGGTAAACCTTGTATTCTAAGTATTTAATTGTGTTTTTTTCTTTACAGACAGGCACACTGAAAAAAAAATGACTATAGGCTAAGGTAGAAAGAAGAAAACCTTGGGCCTGAATCTGGCTTCCAACTGGAGCTAACACTTAATAAAATTTCCTGAGCAGGAAATGTGTTGTTTGGTAAGACATCATTGTTTCCTTACCAATTATGAAACATTCAAATTAAGAATAGTTTCAGTTACTTCTCGATAGCCAACCTACCTTTGTAATTGTTTTTAAGATCTTAAAAACTATTAGGGTTTTTTTTTTCTCACTTTCTAGCTGAAGATTTTCTTTCTAAACCAAGTTCAAACGATGTGGTGGGCAGAATTTAAAGACAGCTATAAAATTTCTGAAATATACATCGAATAAAACAAAGACTTGGTTCTTTGAAAAAACAAATAAAACTTATAAATCCTTAGCAGAGTAGCTAAAAGGAAAAGAACCCTTAAATTAATAAACCTAAAGATGAAAAAGGGAGAGGTTATCATAGATTCCAATGAATTCTGGAGGTTTGTTGAAATCTTTGAAATTTACAAAAGGAGACTATAGAAGAAATGAATAAATTCCTAGACACATTGGATCTCCTGAAATAAAACCATGGGTATGTAAACAGTTTTAACAAATTTACAGTAACCAAGATTGAAGCAGTAATAAAAAGCCCCTAACAAAGAAAAGCCTGGAATTGGATAGATTCTCTATGTGAGTACATTACATAGATGGGGCTGGGCACCAGACTTACTCTAAAAGCCAATGTCATCCTGACATTACATAAGAGCACAGCAAAGAAAGAAAACCACAGACCAATTTCTCTAGCAATAGATGCAAAAATTACAATAACATTCCAGCAAAGAATATTCTGGAACACATGTAGATTATCATGCAACATTACCAAGTTGGTTTCATTTAGGGGTGCAACATATGCAAATCAGTAAGTGTAATATGGAATACAGTACCAATAAGGACAGAAATCCTATTATCTCAATTGACACAGAAAAGACCTCTGACAATGTCGTTATCCTTCAAGATAAAAATACCTGAAGAATCTAAGAACAGAAGGAAAATTCAACATCCCAAGGTCTTAGTTTGATTTTTATTGCTGGCATAGAAATCTGACCAAGTCTAACTTTAGTGGGAAAGGGTTTATTTGTCTTACATATCCCAGGTCATAGTCCATTACTGAAGGAAGTCAGGACAGGAACCTGAAGACAGGACCTGAAGCAGAAACATAGAGAAAAACTGCCTGCCAGTTTGCTATCCACAGCTTGCTCAGTTTGCTTCTTATATCCCCCAGGACCACCTGCCAGGAGTGGTAACACCCACAATAGACCGACCTCTCACAAATTAAGCATTCATCAAGAAAATGTCCCCACCCCAGATTTGCCTACAGGCCAATCTGATGGAGGCAATTTCTCAATCAAGGTTTCTACTTCCAAGATGACACAAGTTTGTGTCAATTTGACAAAAAATAAAAATGAAAACTACAGCACATCTATGTATATGATTTACCTACAAACCAATAGCCAACACTATACCAAACAGCAAAAGGCTGAGAGCTTTTTCTCTAAAATCTAGAAGAAGACAAGACTATACCTACTCTTGTTCAGTAGAGTGATGGAAGTCTTCTACCAGTAAGACAAGAGAAGTAAGTAAAAGTGATGTAAACAGGAAAAAAGGTAGAATTATTCCTACTTGCAGATGACAGGATCCTCTACTTAAAAGATACTAAAGACTTCACCAGAAAACTCTGGATTTCATAAACACATCCAGTAAAGTATCAGGATACATATACAAAATTAATATACAAAAATAGCTTTTAATATGCCAATAATCAACTTTTTGAGGAAGAAATCAAAGTATCTAAAACATATTCATAATAGCTTTACAAAAGTAAGTTGTTGACTCTCACTAAAAAGAAATAAACCAACCAAGAGGTGAATGACCTCTGCAATGGGAACCTTAAGACTCTGAGTAAAGAACATGGAGAAGCACCACCATGTGGGAAGACATCCCACACTGTGGATTGACATAGTTAGTATTTAAGGCTTTATTAGCAAAAGCAAACTACACATGCAACTCAATCCCTATCAATAGCTTTCTTCAGGGAACTAGAAAAGCAACCCTAAAATTAATGTGGAAGTCTAATTATGCTTAATAGCTAAGGCAGTCTTTAGAAGAAAGAGCTCTACTGGGGTTATTGCAATACAGGGTCTCCAATTATACTACAAGAGTGTTTTAAAATTAGACATGTAAGCCAATGTAATAGAAAAGAAGATCCAGAAGTCAGCCAATGGAGCTATAGTCACCCAACTGATGACAAAAACAGATAGACAATTCTAAAAAGAAGAAATGGAAATAGCCAAAAAAAAAAAAAACAACAACTTGAAAACGTGCCCAACATTTTCAGTAATCCAGTAGTTGCAAATGAAAACTGCTTTGATAGTCTGTCTTAACCCTGGTAAAAACAGATACCATCAAAATATCAAAAGTGACCAATTCCAACCAGGATGTTATGATGATGAACTCATTGTTCTTAGGAATGAAGACTGATGAAGCCACTGGAAATCCTTATGGTCGTGTCTCAAAAAACTAAGCACAGAACAACACTACACAGCTACACCACTGTATTCACCACATGTCAGAGTTATCTTCAGCTGTCAACTTGACACAAACCTAGAGTCACCTGGGAAAAAGGAACCTCGATTAAAGAATTCCCTCCATTATGTTCCCCCTGAATATGTCTATGGTGATTTTCTTTTATTGTTAATTGATGCAGGAAGGACAAGCGACTAAGAAGGGGGGGCTGGACTATATAAGAAATATAGTTGGACATGAACCTGAAAGGAAGCCAGGAAGCAGGGCACCTATATTACTTCTGCTTCACGCTTTTGCCTTGAGCTCCTGTCTTGAATTCTCTCAGTAATGGAACCTGTCAGTCAAATAAACCCTTTCCCCACCAGGTTGCTTTTGATCATGGTGTTTTTCTCAGTAACAACAACAATAACAAATTCAGAATAGTACATTCAAAGAACTCTAAGTCAATATACAGAGTAGAGGTACACCCATTTATCTCCCTAATAGGCTCAATTATATGTGAAAGGCTTTGTCTCCAGCTGATAGAACAATCACTGAAAAGGGATTGGGTCACAAGGACCCTGACCTCTGCTGTGGATTCAACCACTGATAGATTCCCAACGTGCTGGCTTTGTTGGGAAGTGATGTAGTCCCCTTGGAGGAAGTGGGTCACTCAGTTGTAGGAGGCCACAACTTATCCCAGGTCCTTTTCCATTTTTCTCTCTTCCTGGCAGCTGCCACGAGGTGAGAAACTGAGGTTCACCTAATGCTTGACCTCACTGTGGTCCATAGCCATGAAGCCAAATGACCATTGAATATAACCTCTGAAATCCTTCCTTTTTTATTTTATGGGGTATTTTGTCATAGCAATGAGCAATGTCACTCATTCAATCACCTTGGCAGTCAGCTACTCCAAAAAATCATGACTGAACTTACACTCTAGCAGGAGAAATAAATTCAAACTAAAAAGCCAACATAGAACAGTTAAGAACAGGATTGACTCTTTGAAACACTGAAAAGAGAGCCCAATAGTAAAACAGGCATAAAACTTAACCAACAAACAATATATATGTAACAGAAAGTTTTTATGGAAAGGGAGATTGAACAGCAGCATGTTCCCCTCCTCAACTTTATATGCTGCCCTTCCTAATTTGGTGTCTTCAAGACATCTTACACCAGTTTTTGCTAGTAAATACTCATCCGCACCCTTCAGGAAGACCATATCTGGCCCTACTGATCTAAAAACAGAAAATAGATTAGAAGAAAAAGAAAATGAAATTTTGCAAGGAATTTGCTTATGAGGTTGTTCCCTCGATACACTAGGAAACTTGTTCTGTATCAAGTAGAAGGCTCATAGTACCACTTTGGGGTTCTCAAGAGCATCTATCCAAGCGCCTCCTTCCTGATCTTTTTACTTCAATGTAGGAAATTAGTATAGCTATGGAGTCAGTTTCTTCTACAGTTCAGCTGGTCTTCTAACAAATTTCCAGGCCTAACTTTCAGCCCAGTTGACCGTCTATAATTTCTTTCGGTGCTCATCCCTAAGCTTTCTCAGTTTTTTTCACAGTGCATTCTAAATCAGTAGCTGATACCAGTCTATTGCTTTTATCCCTTGAAAGCTGCAATGCTATGTAGCAAAAGTGCTGTTATTATGGGACTAGTGGTTTTGTGGAACAGACATGTTATCTTGTTTTATCCATGTTATTCCTATTCCGACGCTTCGGACTGTACATCTAGAGTAGTTTGTTGGTTTAACTTCTGTCTGTCTGTCTGTCTCCTTTCTTTTCAAATTTTACAATGTTCAAATCTTACAGAGGGCAAAGTCTTCATTGATTGACATGCCCATTTTCCATCGAGAAGCTCCAGAACAATGTACCTGGCCCTAAGCAAGCAGGAGCCTCCTGTTTGCCAAAGAAAGCACTACAGACGGAGCTCTTGCAGCAAAGCTCTCAGGGGCTATAGGTGCAGAATAAGGGTAGCAAGTGTATAAATCATAGCTCCTGGCCGTGTAGATGAGTCTAATCATGGGTCCCCTACTTGCTGGGGAGGTGGGGGTTGCTTCCTGGCCGAAATGCGAGGCTCTTCACTCAGTCCTCAGTCTGCAAACGTGGGGTTGAGGCTGATGTGCAGGACTCACAGCCTGATGAGCAGATTCAGTTGGCCGACTATTTTCAAATGCCATCCATGAAAATAAATTTAATTAAAAAAAGAAACCAGACTTAAATTGGCAACTATTTGACTTATCTCAGATAAGTCAGAAAAGAGCTGTCTAGATATAGACAAATAGAGTATACGTGATCAGAAAATGTTAAGTTACCTATATGAAACGTGAAACCTGCAGGATGCAAAACTTCAGAACGCTGTGCCCCAATTCAAAAATTGAAGCTGAGAATGCTGTGGTCACCAACATGCAGTCAACACTTACTCTATAAAAAAAAAAAAAAACACTCAAAATCATGAAAAGGACATGAAAACTTAGAAGTAAATTCTAATAGGCTGTTCACAGAGAACAGCGTAGAATGGTTAATAGATTAGAAAGTAAACTATCAATGTCAACACAAAATAGATATACTGATTAAGACAAACAACAATGCATTGTCCAACTTGACCCTTTGTAAGGAACAATAGTCCTGGAAGAGTGTATCAGGAAAACTCTCTCCATGTACACAGTGGGAAACATAAACTGCTATAGAGACCCCAGAAAACTCTGAGTGTGCTGCTTCACCTAAAGGAAATAGACATCAGAAGGAGGATTTATATTGGAAAATAATTATCATACGTTACACATAAAAGCAGATATTAACAGCAGCCCTAATTCTGAATACTAGAAAAAAATAGTCGTTTAAATACAATGTCTAAGATGTTTCAATAACAAAATAAATAAATAAAATAAATGTTTAAATAATGTTTCAGGAGCATGTAGTGTCATGGTTAGTGTTACGGTACAAAATGGGATGGAAAAGTATCCAATGTTTAATATGTATCAACTTAAAAAACATGTAATCACATAAAAACAAAAAGGAAACAAAGCAATAAAATAAAAACATCTCTTATATTTAGGTAGTACAATCTTAAAAATTTCACTGTCTTTTAGAATGATTTGGGTATTTTCTAGATTTTATAATACAAATGCCCAAATAATGCTTTCTAAAGTATTGTTTGCACTTGACTGTATTTTGTTAACAGCTTGGCAATCTCTGTCTAATAAAAACACTCAAATTCTTGTTTTACATCTCAGAGTTCAACTCTAAAGCAGCTATTGCAAGTTGAACTATCAGAGATTGACTATGAATCTTCTTGACCCCAAGAATTACCTAGGCTAGGGAATAGATAGATATGAGCATCTGCTCTTCAAATACATGGTGCTAAATACCACACCAGATAGTCAAGTACAAGGACAGTTGAAAGCCTGTGAATTCAGCCTCAAGGCAGATGACTGGAAAACCTCCCAAAGGGAAAGAAGCCTATGGTCCCATTCATTCTTCCATTTTTCCTTACCACAATGTATTTGTGACCCAGGAAGCACAGTAAATGATGAAGGATTAAAAACAGCTAGTAAAAGTGTTGTTTCCTTTGCTCCCTATTCTAGGAACTCTGAAAATCTACTAGACCTAGCTCTGTTCCAGCTTTGCAGACATAGCCTCCCTCCTTGGCAGCTGTGAGGAATATGAGAGATGAGACACATGCTTCCCTGTTCTAGTACCTACTTAGCCTTGCTCTTCAGACTGCAATTTCCAGAGACCATAGAACAGGCGATAGCTTGAGCACACCTAAGCTTCATTTAAGAAGCCCCACATTTTCAACACGCTGTGTTCCCAGATGATACCAATTTCTGTGATATGG
This sequence comes from Microtus oregoni, assembly GCF_018167655.1. Classification (NCBI taxonomy): domain Eukaryota; kingdom Metazoa; phylum Chordata; class Mammalia; order Rodentia; family Cricetidae; genus Microtus; species Microtus oregoni. The sequence goes on from NW_024543059.1 coordinate 76,068,354, forward strand.
CTTTTCCCAAATCAAAACTTGCAGATGTCTCTGCAGTATAGGTAGCCATCTATTCAGAGACCTCTTGCCTGTGACATAAGTTTGCCTTTCAGACATATCACAGTCATTTAACCACAACACACAATCACTTTATGTGGACACCTTCACCAAATCGGTTTTATTTACCAAGTCTGAAAGCTAGGCTAGTTCCTCATGGTCTTTGCTTCAGAGCTATCTGCCACTTAATGGCAAGACAATTAAGTACACGAGTTAAGTTTGTTTCTAGTGTCACAAGGACTAAAGTGCTCAAGTAGTTTATAACATGTTCTCCTAAATCAGTACTTACCAGTGAGATGCACAGGCTGTCCTTGGTTGATACTGCAGGTATAGATGGTAATGATTCAATTGGATTTAGTCAGAGAACTGCTTGCTGGCAGAGTTTTGGTCTTTCTGTCATCTCCCTGCAGGGTACAGAGGGAGACTTCTAGTTTCCATCAGGGCATTGCATTCCTATCTTTTCTGAAAGCAGACTGCCATGCATTGCTTCAGTGAGTGGGCTCAGCTCAAGGAATGTAACTGAAAGGGAAAAACAGAACAAGACATTATTACTTGTATTAAAGTTCTTCCTGCAGTAAATAGCCCAGGAATGTCTGTCCACCATCAGTGGGTTTCTCTCATCCAGGCTCACATGGATATTTCCAGCATCCTCAAATAACCAGATCCACCAATGACCCAGCACCGACTTCACGTACGACCAATGGCTGATCTGCAACTACACAGTTCTTTCCTGGAGTTGATCAATTAACATCTTTTACACTAATGAGAGTTTTTTTTGCTTGTATGTGTTTGTTACAAAATGACTTAAAATGCCAAGCATTAAAGTATTTTCTACCAAAGTAGTTTTACGCATATTTTTTAGCTTCCACTAAGATTACCCAACTAAGAAGAATGAAAAAGAAGAATAAAAGAAAGAAGGAAAAATGCTTTAGAAAAGCTTAATAAAATGTCCAAAATGGGGTGGCTGAGATGGTTCATCAGGTGAAAGCATTTACTTCCAAGACTGCTGACCTGCTGTGGAGCCCCAAAACCCATTACCGTAGGAGACAACTCCTGCAGGTTGCCCTCTGATCCCCCAAAACACACACACACACACAGACACACACACACACACACACACACACACACACACACACACACTGAAATACAAATTGTATTGATGTAAAAAGAACCAAGTGGAAATGTGAACACCACACCACTCTGCCTTCTCTTTTCCCCGTTCTCTGTTCTCGTCTGTCCTCGGGACACTGCACAGACTGATGTACCTGCACCTGATCTTGTTTCTGTGAACATGATTTTTAAATTAGGCTGCTACAAATTTACCTTCAATGTTTATCTGTGGCCTCAACTGATCTGGAGAGGCAAATTTTTAAAATAATAGTAATTTCAAGAAAACATGCAAATAATGGAAGAGCCTAACTATCTGAGGAAGTCACAGCACTGGTAAATTATTCAATCTGTCCCCTAGCAACATGACAGCTGGCTGGACACCTGTGTGCTGTCACTGAGCAAAATCAGAAGGAAATGGAAATGGGCGGGCTAATAGTCAAAGTTTATATAAAATTATCCTCATTAAATTCAGAATAGATGGGCACTGTGAGATAATTTTGGTTTTCCTTTCTCATTTTCTCAACTCCAGAACAAGCAAGAGAGCAAGAAGGGCACAGAAGGCAGAAGTCACACCTTTTTGGTAACCTGCCCTGAAACATGGCATTCCTTCTGCTCTGCTGCTGAACTGACTGCACGGCTTGCAGCCATGCCCGAGAACAAGGATATATAAGAGTATAAAAACAGCATTCCCCTTCCCCCACTGTTTTATGCGCCATTGCTAGCAGTCCATGGAGGTCCAAAAATATTTACTGGGAAGTTCCAAGAAAACAATAATGCAGTCTCAGGGTTCACAGTGTGATCAAATATCCCACAACATCTCAGACTTCAAATATTGTGTACACAGTGCAGGATAAATGCTCAATCCTTCCCCTCACTTCATCTTAGCACATGGGCATTACATCTCTCATCATGGTAAGAAAGGGGTTTATTGTAGTATAGATTTTTTTCACACACACACAGAGAAAGAAAGAAAAACAGTTACTTGCTTTTCTTATAACATGGTATTCTTTTCTATAATTATTATTAATCTCTTACTATCCCTAAATTTTAAAACACGGCATATACAGGATGTAGTACCGCCTGCAGTTTCCAACCTCCACGGGACAACCTGTCCTGTGTCCCCACAGGTAAAGGGAGACTTCTGTGCTAGAAACTTGAGACCAGTGGCTGAGTGTCACATGATTTGTGTCAAACGTCAAATGAACCAGCTTGAAATACCTCTGACTGAATGAGTCACTTAAGACAATCTGACCACCAATAAGAATAACAAAGTTTTTAAAGTCTTTAGAACTTCTGTGTGTATATACCAATCCACGTGCGTATCTGCCACCTGCATGTGGCTACCTGTGGAGGTCAGAAGGAGGCCATCAAACCTCCTAGAGCTGGAGTTATAGGTGGTTGTGAGCCATCTGATGTGGTTACTGGGGATGCAAATGAAGCCCTCTGGAAGGGCAATAAGTGCTCTTAACCACTGAGTCGCCTCTCCAGCCCCAACAATGAACTTTCGAAGCCAATCTATAGTGCTAAAATAATAGGCAGAGAATACAGAGTGATTTTAGTCTTATCTATAAAAGAATTCATGGCAACCAAATATAAAAAAGACAACTGAATTGGAAATTTAATTTTTTCTAAGTCCCTAAACCAGTACATGATTAAAGGGAAATCTGACCTCCAAGAGCCTGGCCAGTGCACCAGTACAGAACACTCTTCCTTGTTGATAATAGTTTATAAAATTGCAAGGCATAAACATAAAACAAGAATGTTCTACTCAGCTAAGAAGGGAAACTATGAAGGACTAGAGGTCCCCAGGCTGAGGAAACAGTCCTTTAGAAACATGAAACTGTGAGGCCTCCATGGCTGGCAATGGCCTTCTAGTCAATGGAGTCAACTTAGATTCACTGAGAAATTCTTTGCTCTAATATTGGCAAGAGCTGCCAACACCATTAGCTGGAGAAACTGCAGATGAACTAGTTGGTACAGTACTGATTTACTGTACATTCCTTGAAGGTGTAAATAAGGTTTTGTGAAAGTACGACAGAAAGCCTCCCTCTTCTTGAAGAGAAACTCCTGAAGCATCCACTGTTGATTGACAGCTGTCCAGCGGATGTGGCGAAACATAACAGAGATAGAGAAGAAACTGTGGCAAATGTTAGCAGTTCCAGGATCTGGGTACAGGGCATGTGGACACATTGGGCTCTTCTTATTTAAATTTCTTTGCAGTTTTGAATTTAACAAAATAAATAGTTAGAGAAGATGAGGTCCGTATTGATAAGTTTTGTGCCAACTTGACAGAACCCAGACTCATTTAGGAAGACAGACTTCAGCTGAGAAAATGCCTGCCCCAGGTTTGCCTTTGCATCAGCCTGTGGTATGTTTCTTGATGGGAAGCTGACCTAGAGGATCCAGTGGGCTATGCAGCTCCTGGGATAGTCGTCCTGGGTGCTGTAAGAAAGTAGTTTAAGCAAGTCACCTAGATAAAGACTGTAATCAGGCTTCCCCTCAGCCTCTGCGGCGGTTCCTGCCTCCAACTTCCTGCCTTGAGCTCCTGTCCTGAATTCCCTGGATCACTGTTGGACTGGCTGTAAGCTATAAAAAGGAGTTGATGCTCTCTTCCTCGACTTGTTTTTGATATTTTATTGCAACTAGTTAAAAATATACTTTCTATTTCTTTCTATTTTTTTTAATTGAAAAAAAAAACCCATCGTACTTTGGACTCTCTGAGAGTGGGCTGCAAGTAGTTGACCTTGGGAAGTCTGAAATTCTGGAGGACAAGTTTGTTCCCGGAACACTAATGGAGGATCTGAGCTGCAACAGGGTCATGGGAAGAGACTATGCAGGCTGATTTGCACCTGTCCTTCTGTCTAACTGAAGGCTTATATGTTCTTTATACTGAACATTTTATTCCTCTGTCAGCCAATCTGACCCAGGAAATTTGAACCAAATACTACCATCGCTTGAAACACAGCTCCCTTAATTATATTAATGTGTGCTACTTGATAAAGTGTCCCTTGCTCCTCTGTCAACTGCAAATCGTTGTTTGCTAAGCTAAACCTACTTATTGAATATCATTAGGAAAAGGAAAGATGCTTTCCTTGCTGGATGCATTCTGGCTTCCTCAGCTTCTCAGTTATCTGTGATTAAGAAAGAATTTATTGTTTTCTTTAGCTTCTCTATCCTGTCCGCCTTCTCACTTTTATCCTTGCAATATTTGCTTAAGTTGAATATTTGAACTGAAGAAGAAGTTAAACATTTTGTTCCTCTATTCTCTCTCCAGTGTTCACAAGTGATTCCCAGTTAGCTCTAAGTCAATAGATAACACTCAACACTGAAACCAGACACAAAGGCTCATTAGAATCAAATATAGCCATGCTTGGTGCTTGGGAAGGTGCATTAGATACCCAAAAAAGAGACCTCCATTCATTTCTTGTCTGTGAGAACTTCAAAAACCCTAAAAGACTGAGTGCAAAGTGAAACCTGAAACTTCAGGTCAACACAGTGTGATAGGCGGTGGACCACACGGCAAAAGCTGATGTGCACAGAATGGGGATCTGAACTACTCTCCCACATCACTCTCAGTCCAGCACAGAACATAAACTGTGTCAATACGCATCAACGTCAACCTTTAGATTAAATGGTATGAAGATAAAATAAGAACCTTTTTCTGAAATTAAGAGACTAAATGTTGGTATCAGATCCCTTTTGATATTAATAGTGTGAGCTGAAGTTCATATTAATGAATGCATGCCTACATTAGCCTTTCCAGTCTCTAAATTGTCTACAAATGCCATTGTATTATTGTGGGAAAAAATTAAATCATGAAGTGCTTGATACATCCCAAACTTTAACAAATTATAATTTTCATCCAATTTATTTCTTCAACATGATCCACCAATGAAATATCTTTGTTTTTTTTAATAACTGTGAAAATTTGCCAACCACTTCTGTAATTCATTTGGCTACCTAAACTAAGTGCAAAATCAAATATTCTCAGTCGAACTGTTTTGAATCCAGAAAGATAAAGAGGTTTAATTGAGATAATCTTTTAGGTTTTCAAATTTTAATTCTATTAATTTTTGAAAGCTTATTTTTCCAAATATCATATGTATTAATGTAGAGTTAATCTAAAGTTTATACAGCATGAATATAATTAGAACACTAAAATTTATTATCCCTCACAGACATCATGAGCATACAACTGAATCGAGAAGGAAGCAAGATTACAAACTCCAGACTTCACAGTGGGAAAATAAGGTACTCTAAGAGTCTAATCAAATGATAGCTATTCCTCACTGGGAGTCCCCAGACTGCCTAAGTGGCCCTGGTCCTTGGTGTTTGCATTGTGACAATCAAAGTCTGACAACATTGGGTTCACAGCCACTCAAATCTTGTATCCAACATCTCTTAGTATAAATGACCCCATCCTATAGGCAAAGACCCTTAGAGGAAACGGCAGTCCCTTGGGTGAAATGCCTTTCCTTGTGTGATTCCATCACTGCTCTGTTGGTACCACTGTGCCCAAACAACACATGCACAACACAGACACCTAAGCTGATGTGGGTACCCATGGCTGCGTGTTGATTTCTACTGCTCATCTTTCTACTTCCCTTACTACCAATAATCTGTGAGCTTTATGATTCAAGATTGTTCTTAGAGAATGGAGCTAAAAGTAAGTTTAATTTGGAGACTCCCAGGAGATGCAAAATAAAAAGAAGTTTAAAATATGCTAATTAGTGCTGTCTGTTTGTCTTCCTGGAGAAGTCAAGATCTCTCCAACTACAGCATAAGGTCCCAAATACAGAAGACGCACGAATTTCGGGTTTAACCATCTTATCATTTTCAGAGGTTCACGCAAAAGGAAGAAAGGCGAGCTGGGCTGTGAAAGCCTGTGTGCCTCCTTCAAACACAGTGCTCTTTGCAACATTTTTTTTTGCACCTTCTAAAGACAGATACAGAGGAAGTCAAATAAAATGATTCTCTCAAATTTGAATCCAAGAACTTGCCAACTTGAATTGCTGCTTTCCATCTGAGAGCATTTAGCAATTTTCTTTTCCTATTGGCCTCAGCTAGGTATGACCTCAGCTTCCTCAAAGGGGCACGCTGCTCAGACTGGCAAGCATGGTCATGTGGCTCCCCTCAGTGGCCGTCGAGAACATAAGCACCGATCAGAACAGGTTTGGCCTCACCTCCAGCTAACAGCTGGCGTATACACAAAGATGAGATGAAAAATGGATACAGGTAGAATCTGGGGAGAATTTCATTGTGAAGAAAATATTTCAAGTAATAGAAGTGCCTAGAAGGTTTCCAAAGCCTTTTGGAGCTTTAGAGAGGTAAAGAAGCAGTAACCACAAGGGAGCCAGAAGCCAAGCCTCATCTGCAGACCAGTTCATTGGTAGCTTCAGGTGTAGAAAAGTAGGGTAATACCATAACATTCAGGAAAAGCTAATTTCAGAACATTCCAAACCTGACAAGTAATTTGCAATGGGAGTTGACATGATATAAAATGTTAATGTACAGGATATATTCCTGTTGATGGTTTCTTCCAGCATAAGTAACCCTTGAAGGTTCCCAACAGGCCCTGGGGCATTTCACAGCACCAGAATTTCTGGGCTTTAGCCCAGGTTTCAGTCATGTTTCCCCAACAATGCTTCCATTTTCTGAGACTGAGTCTTTCATGGAGGCTTCTACTTTGAAAAACAAGTTATAAGAATGGAAAATTCTTTACCCATTCAAAAAAATATTGGAAGATCTATCTGCTTCTGAATTTATATAACCTTCTGCATTTATCAATACCAGTAAGAACCCAAGACTACAGACACATAAGCATTCGTGTCCACTTGAGTAAGAGATGGGAGGGAGGCATGGCCAACCTCACTCAACCAATTATCCCTATGCAACAGGCTAACTCGTCAATTCTGATAACCCACCCAGCTCACAAATATGTCTTCCTGATAGGCATGGAGGCTTGTGCCTCTCATCCAAGCACTCAGGAGCTGAAGGCAAGAGTACTGTTGTGAGTTCAAGGTCAGCCTGGGCTATATATTAAGTTCAAATCAACCTCTACTACAGAGTGTGACCCTGTCTCCCAAACCAAAATGAAGCAGAAGAGGTCTAGGCACGACTTCTTCCTTCCTTCTGCTCTTGTTTGTGTTGTCTTCTTCCTCCACCTCTAACCTTCTGGTCTCTTCCTAGTATGGCTGCCTCTTCCAATCGACAGTCTCCCACTTCCAGATACTGTTTCTTTCTAGGGTAAGAACTTGATTCCATTAGCTGGAGAGCTGCCTCGGGGATTAAGAGCACTTGTTACTCTTGCAGATGACCTGAGTTCGATTCCCAGCTCCCACACGGTGGCTCACAACCGCCTGACACTCCTGTCCCAGGGAATCTGATGCCCTCTTCTGACCTCCACTGGCGCCAGGCATGCAGTTGGCACCAACACATATATTCACACAGACCAAACACCCACATACAAAAATAATAAAATAAGTAAATCTGGAGAGGAAAAAAAAAGGACTTGACTTCACTCTCCTCACGTACTCCCGCTAAGCTCCTAATGGGCTTTCCTTGGCCTCCCGTTGTTACGAACATATTAAGCAGAGTGTGTTAAAGGATAAGTTACTAAAGTCGGTCCACGACCATGCATAATGGAGTTGCAGAGCTTCAAGTCCCAGAGGGGCTCAACACACAGCGGAACATTCAGCTGGCAGTCGACCAAGTCTCCAACTCCCTTAGATAGTGGAATTGAGGCTTAGAGCAGGTAGGCGTCTTGCTCACTTACAATTGCCTGCCATTCGAAGCTTTTGGGGGACTGAGTGTTCACTGCTATGAGCACGGTCCCTTACAGAAAAGATTTTGAGAGCAAAGGTAAGATCTGGCGTGCGCTGAGGACCATAACTTAAAGAGGCCACCTGACAACAGTATCTTTGAATCCCTGTGTTAGAAACAATCTACTTTCTAATTACGACTATTTTGTCTTTTGCGTTCTTTCTTCTTTTCTCTTCACTTCAGTATGGATAATTAGCCCCCTTTCCAATAAATATCTCTTCCCTGGCTATTGTGTAGTAACCCAAGTATGTTCTCATTTCTAAGGGGATCCTTTTTCATCTGCCAACTGTCATTAAAAATCACATGTGTTGTTCCAGTAGGGTTTTTTTTATGTTTTGTTTGGCAAGGGGAGGCTAATTGTAGCTCTCTCCCATGGCCTTCTCACTGTTGTTAAGTTAACCATGGGTTTGCTATGCTGGGAAAGGTTTAGCTACGGCTTGGAATCCAAAATAAGGGCAATAATAAATACCAATTATTCCCAGGCCCTTTGCTCCTGCTGTGTTCCTAAAGTCAGCAGGCCTGGCTGTTGATTTCCACAGGACAGGATCCTCCTAATGCTCTAGATACAGTTGCCTTTGGGATGCTATTTTGGGTCCCGTGCTGTCCTTACCAAGAGCAGCGATTGCATGGTGGAGCTGGTGAGCAGGCCCCCTCCTCCCTGCCTTTGGAAGCATCTTCTCTTAAGCATCCGCAGCCATGAGAGGCAGCATAAATGGCATGTTCATCTGTCCCCTGGCACTTGTCTTGTCACAGCCTAACTTCAGAATTTAATTCTAGGACAAAGATGTAGAGCAGAGAGAAACCGCATGTGCTATTCAGTATCAGCAGAAACATGGAATGTCTTTCTCGTTTGTACAGTTTCTTATTAAGATGGGAGGTAGAGCGATCGACAAGCCGTATGCTGTGGATTTGTCTACCAGGACAGGAAGACCAGGTTCCCTATAAAGCACTCAGGTATTGAAGTAAACAGAAAACTGTGGCAATCTCACCAAATGAGTGAAATAGTACCATAGATCTATAGCACTCTAGAGATACTACATAGTACTATAGAAAAACACAATGGCGCAGATGCTGGTTTCAGTGACCTCTGGTGTTCTCTAGTTCATCCATCTATGGTTCCAAGAGCAAATGCTTTTCCCCTTCACTGTGTTTGACAAACACCAATAGTAAGCGTGATGTTTGGAAAGGGGCTCTGAGCATCATCATGACACATAAGCAGAGTCAAAGAGTCTGCCATCATTACCATCTCGCCCTCCTAGCAAAACCCCTCTCCCCATTTTGCCTTTAACTTTCTAGCCACTGCTCACAGAACTACACAGTAACTCCATCACAGATATCTGTCCCATACAGTGCGACCACCACTTCCCCATGATTTTAGGCAAAGGCCTTATTTTTTTTGCCTTTCCCCTGTGAAATCACAAATTATAATCAGAGGTACTGCAAGGTCATTGCTGGAAAAGTGGCTGGACATTAGAATAAATTCTGCTCTAGTTTCAAATTTAAATCCCACCATTCTCAAAGAAGATGAGTAAGAATCCGAAATAGTTAATTAGTCATATTAAAGACAGAAACAGCTAATGGCAGTTTTTCTGTTCTTTAAGTTGACTTAACATGCAGCATCTCCAGCCTCTCTGCCTGCAGAAGTGAAGAACTATAATGCAGACTGTGCTGTGCCCCGAGCGGATCCTGGCCTGGGGAGCAGGAATAGGTTAATCTAGAGAAAACTGTTGTTGACATCACACAGGTCTGATTTACAAAGTGGAACCAATCAAGCAAAATCTCTGGCTTTTGAAATCTATTTTTTTCTTAAACAACAAAACCAATTTTGTTAAAAAAAAAAATGTTTGGTCCTGTCAGGTTCTACCTACAAAATTAATAAGTAAAAGCTTAAACTACAGGACATGATGTTAGTGTTTCTCATCTCTTATCCTGCACAAAGAACCAGTTATTGAAAACAAATATTTCTAGGATGGCTCACATGTCTTATTTTCTCTTGTCTCTCCTATCCATTTTCTCCACTGAGTACATCCCAGTGTTCTCAGGGTAGGTAAGCAAGTTAAAGGCTCTTGCCAAAGGAGGCAGTGCCATACATAGCTCGTCGTTTCAGATGAATTCCAAAATTATCAGTTACTAGCCTATGGTTTTATACAATTATTTCAGTGTTACCCTGTGTTTTCACCTCATTCAACTACTATGAAGGTACACTTATACCCAAGAAAGATAAATAGATTAGAAATTACTGACCTTTAAACTAAAATGAGGGCAAGTCTTTACATGCAGTTATTTACAATTGTCTCTCAATTAGCAATGGAGTCATCGAATCAAATTTGAATTTTATGATTGACATTTGGAGGAAGTAATATAAAGGAACAAAAGGGGAGAAATTTGTGTTTTCTAGGATGAGATCTTTTAAAATAACCAACTATTTTATTATTTTGAAATAATAATTGAAGGTGAATTGACTACTCTAGGAAAAGGACATACAAGTGGAAACACTGGTTACATACAATCAAATATTAAAATGTGGAGGAAATATTAGATGCCATCTATTCGTTTACATAAGTAAAAGCAAAGTAAGTAAATTAGAGAGTAATGTGGTACCAAGCAAAATAACTGGGTTGTTTCAGAACAGCATTCTTATGAGGGATTCCTCATAGGGAACCCAGGGACCTATGAGCACAGCTCAGAGAAGCAGAACACCCATTTTGTGAGGGCACCAGAAATGCCAGATAGGAAACTGTACCAATGATGGTCCCCAGATTCTTGGCTCCCTGGAGTGTTGTTGTCGGGGACCCAAGTTCAGTTCTCAGCTCCCATGGCAGAGAGCCCACAACAGCCTTTAACTCTAGTTCCAGAGGATAATATGCCTCTGGTCTCCATGGACACACGTATATGCTTAGTTGATTGGTTGGTTGGTTGACTGGGGGAAGCAATCAAGCATTGTAATGCAGAAGTCTCTGTTATCTTGTACCTTGATGCTTATTTCATGAAGCTTCCTTCAATACACTGATAACAATAACTGAAGGTTATTGTTAGAAAAATATATACCATTTTGGCAGTTACTCTCTAGAATACAATTCAGTAAAATCTGTACCAGTACAATTTCTGAGTTGAAAAATCTTAAGTCCTTTGTAAGTCTTGTGAATCATAACAATTTATTCAGTTCTATCTTTTTTTGCCAAAGGTATGAAATCCTCAAGATATTTTAAATTAACTTGCAATTATTTTTGTAAGCTTCATATTCCACTTATGTATACCCAGTCATTTAAATTAACATTCGAAAATACGAGTGTTCTACATTCTATCCTGAAAATATATTAGTCAAACTAAGTAAAAATTATTTAAATATTTTACAATAGTTTTATTCTTATAATTAGATATGGATTTAATTAAGAATATAAATGACTTGTTCTACCTGCATCATCAACCTTACTCCTATTGACTGGGAAGAATGGAATAATGTTCTATATATTATCAGACCTTACATGCTATAAATATAGATTATGTCTTAAAGGTTCTCCACAAAAATAATCGTGTTATCTTTGAAATGTATTGACCTTTAAATTTTTCTGTATGGGGCTAAGAAGATGGCTCAGCAGTTAGGAGTCCTTAGTGTTGTTGTCGGGGACCCAAGTTCAGTTCTCAGCTCCCATGGCAGAGAGCCCACAACAGCCTTTAACTCTAGTTCCAGAGGATAATATGCCTCTGGTCTCCATGGACACACGTATATGCTTAGTTGATTGGTTGGTTGGTTGACTGGTTGGTTAGTTGACTATAGTTGGTTGGTTGGTTTTGAGAGAGAATCCTGGTGTAATAATTAGTGTGGCCTCAAACTCACATCTCTTGCTTCAGTATCTTAATTAGCTGGTATTTCAGGAATGCACCACTATATCCAGCTCGAAACATATAATTAAATTGAAGTTAATATCCTTTTCACAGAGTTATTTTGGTTGTTATTTCATTTGATCATTGTTACTATTGTCAATACTACAAATTGAGCCTAGGGCCTCAAACAATTAAGGCAAACATGACTTACTGAGTTACAACCCCAGCCCTGTGAGAGAATACTTTTCCTGTGTTTTGTTGTTCACCAAGAGCTTCCAGCTCAGTGGGAGACTCTGTCTTAAGGAAGTAAGGTACCCAAGAACCTTCTCTAACCTGCACACACACACACACACACACACACACACACAGAAACACACATACACACTTGCAGACACACGTTCGCATGCTTATATGAGCCCCACACATACATGCATACTCACAATATCTGAGAGAAACAATATGAAGAAAGAACATTTATTTGGCTCCTAATAGCAGAGGTTTGAATCCATGGTCAACTATCTACCTGCATGCTGTGTGTTTGCCTGAATTCAGAGCATCATGGTAAGGAGTCTGTTGTAGAGGGGGCAATCACCTCATTGCCAATAGGAAGTCAAGAAAAAGGGGAGAGAGTTTCAGAGGACAGGACGTCCTTCAAAAATATCCCCAGTGGTCCACTTTTTCAATCAGGCTCCCCCACTTAATGGTCCATTCAGCTACGAATTTATCAATGGATTCACCCATTGATAACGTTTAAACCTTTGTGATGGAATCAGGTATACACTGGAAGCACATGAGCCACAGCCTTGTCCTTGTGTTGCTTATGTTTTACCTAAGGAAGATAAATGGGAAAGAAACAAATGGCTTAGACCCCTCACACATCAGATGCTTGTGAAATAAAAAAAAAGCAAATCATGGAGGAATGATCAAATACTCCCAGAGAGGGAGGAACAGGACTTACTGCTCTAAATCAGATAAATTAAGACTCTTCGATAAAGTGCCATTTCGTAGAGGCATAAAGGAGCAAAGAAAGCTTCATATTATCTGGTAAAGGAAAGAGCTAGACATAAAATCGTAGTTGGAGCAAACATCCAGAGAGACAGCTTAGCAGGCTGAAGGAACAGGAAGTGGTTGTCAGTATAGAGCTCACCAGTGGGTGTTGAGCAAAAAAGTGGACATAGTCTTATTTGCATTTTGCAAGGAGAGACTTCACTATAACTTTAGTGTGAGATGGCAGTCTCACGGGCAAGACCATGACATCATGGTCTGAAGTAGCATAACAGGCCATGCGAGGGAAACCAGAATATGACGTGAGGCTTGACCTAATACAGCAGGGCAGTCAGCTGCTTAGGCCTAGAAGAAGAGTGGTCAGGAGCACACTCTCCATCTTAGGGCATGTGTAGGACATTCCCATGTTGATGTATTAAGTCGGCAGTTTCTTGAGCAGACACCGTCATCAAGAATTGACTTTCAACACAAGATGTGTGGAAATGATGACCAGTTGCAGAAGCTGTATCCTGCCATCAGCTTAGTTTAGGTAAGGAGTGGGAATGGAGAGGAGGGGTATCCCTTCACAGCCCTAGCCCAAGTCTCCTTGCTTCCCTAGATTCAGATTGTCTGGGTGAATTTCTATCCCCTATATTAACCACTGCAGCTTGGGAATCGCAATGTGCTAGTGATTTCTGAGTCTTGAGTTGTAGTATCTATCCGAAGGGTACCCAAGGATTGTGAGGGAAGGATGCCCCAGAGGAAGAAACAGACTAAATTGGTATATGAAGAGACGCTCAATAACGCTTGTTTTCATGCAAGGATGTAGAGCAGAAGAGCACTATGGGTGATTAAGACCTTTTCTCACTTCTGGGCAAGTGGTCTGTCATACCCATGTTAGCGTGTCCCCCAGATTCACTCAGATGTTCAAGCTCTGGCCCTCAGTGTAATGGGGTGCTTTGATGATGTCATGAGGTTTTCCTCCCTTCTCGTGCAGCACGAAGACAATCATCTATAAGTCAGAATGTTCTCACTGGGAACTGAATCTGCCACTACCTGGTTTTCAACCTCCAGAACTGTGAGAAATAAATTTCTTTTTTACTGGACTGAGCTCCTAAGGTCCAAATGAGGAGCAGAAGGAGGGAGAACATGAGCAAGGAAGTTAGGACCGCGAGGGGTGCGCCCACCCACTGAGATGTTGGGGCTGATCTAGTGGGAGCTCACCAAGGCTAGCTGGATGACAGAGCATGCGATCAAACCGGACTCCCTGAATGTGGCTGACAAGGAGGGCTGACTGAGAAGCCAAGGACAATGGCACTGGGTTTTGATCCTACTGTATGTAATGACTTTGTGGGAGCCTAGTCTGTTTGGATGCTCACCTTCCTAGTCCTGGATGGAGGGGGGAGGACCTTGGACTTCCCACAGGGCAGGGAATCCTGACTGCTCTTTGGACTAGAGAAGGAAGGGAAGGGGGATGGGGGAGCAGGAGGGAAATGGGAGGAGGTGGAAATTTTTAATTAAATAATAAAAAAAGAAAAAAAATTTCTGTTTTATATACCCAAGAAAACGTGAGGCATAATAGAAAGGATGAATGTACACAGAGCTGGGTTGAACCTGAAGAAGCAATTTACCTCTTAGAATCAATGCTGGAGAAGTTGGTCCATTTCTCTCTCTCTCAAAGCAGTACAGGGTTACACATGTAGGTCAGTATATTCATTCATCTGGGAATAAAGCTTTTGAGCTTTAACTGTGTATAGGTATTGTTTGCCATTAGTAGTGATAAGAAAATGAGGTAGGACTGTTTGAAACTGACTTGAGTTTTGTGTGTGTGTGTGTGTGTGTATGTGTAAAATCTGTTTCCTCAGGAATAGGGATGCTGGGTAAATGACCTTCAGCAACAATGAAGCTTGCAGGCTTTTATTCCGTGTTAGCTACCTCTACCTTAGAACGCTCCACATTAGTTTTGTCTGTAGCCCAGCTCGTTAGAGCCACATTTCCTAAAGGGAACCTACAGAAAACCAAACTTAAAACTCAAAAGAGATTTGTCTTCACTAATCTAAATTAGTGCCCTGAAACAGACAGATTAAAAACACAGAGGAAGCCATGGAGCTTCTGCAAGGACTCCACTCTCCAGTACCTCCCACCTCCTGTCCTGTCCCTGGAGGCCCCGGAAAGAGTAGTGACGCAGACCTGGAGTACATTAGCCTTCTAGTAACTTCAGAACTGTCTGAAACTCGGGGGGTGGGGAGGGGAGAACACAGAAGAGGATTACCTTGTCTTCCTTTTGTTGTTGTTGTTGTGTTTCGCGTTGTTCATTTGGGGTTTTTTTTTGAAAACCAAAGGAAGAATAGGCGACTGGACAGACAGACAGAAAATTGCCTGGAGCCAGATTATTAGCAGCTTAAGGAATAATCTTTTAAGTGTATTGCCAAACATACCACAAAGAGATCTGAAATAGCTCTCCAGCCAAAAAGCTGAGGCGGTATGGTAACCGCACACCTCAAACTGCTTTTCTGACCGCGGAGACTTTAAAATGCTACTTTCATCTCGTTAAAAGGTGCGTAAGTCTAGAAGGGTTGAAACTTGTGCTACTCAATCTGCTCTCAATTTTTTTTTCAACTGAAACTTGAATGTTTAGAATTTTTTATATATTGATGGGAAAAATATTTCTGCAATTCTCTAGAATTTCAATAAATAAAGCTATTTTGGCTAGATTTTTCTTTTGTTTGCATTTTTATTTTGAAAGATAGAAGAAAATAGAAAATGTGACATGTTGTGTTCTCTGTCTCTTTCATTCTGTTTCTGGAGCAGGTGGGAGAGGAGCAGGCAAAATTGGAACTGGAGTGGTTCTCAATTAGTATTTACATTTATTATAATAAATTCAGACAATACAAGTGTGTCCATTAGAAAATGAAGAAAGACTTCACTTTTCCCTTATGCCCTTTCCTCAGGATCATATAATTTTTTACTGTTTTCAATTTTTACATTATATAGAATTATAAAATGTCCCGCAATTAAATACGTAGTCATTCTAACTTTCCACTCTCCTTAAACTTAATCAAGAAGTTATAAAACGGCCACAACAAACAGAAAGGTTAAATATCTTTGGTTAAAAGTCAATAAACATTTGGTACCTACAGCCCAAAGTATATAAAAGCCAAGGGTTGTATAATGTTCATGAAAAATGAAATTAGCATAATGTCCAAGTAAATATAGTTGTCGTCAGAGCGTGAAGGTCACTGAGTCGGACAACTTGGAGAATAGTCCCAGAAGTAGAGCCACGTTAGCCTGGGATGTCAATGGCAGCCAGCAAAGACTCAGATCCATACACAGAGAAACATTCTCAGGGAGATTGACGGAACTATCCTTCCTGGCAATTTGTTCCAAGAGGGGCCATTGTAAATTCTAGCACACTTTTGCTGTCCTTTGCTTCCGTCATTCTGAGAAACTGTTTCCCCTTTTGTCAACTGCACCTCACTTTAAGAGATGTTTGACTGCTGGGCCTGGCCCACACAATGAGATGCATTGTTTAACACCGCAAGTTCCGAGCTGCGCGCGGTTTTGCTCTCCTCAGGCTAACGACTGGAGAGTGACGCAGATCTACAATTGCCATGTTCCTTGTGACTGGGTCATCACCCTGCAACTGCAGTGCCCGAGCTTCCCAGCGACTAAATGGTTTAGGCTGGATTTTCAGCCTCTGAGCCACCGAGTGCTAAGGACTGAAACCGTCATAGTGTGGTTGCCTGGATCAGGTGATTCACGGAGATACTAAATCTCTCGCAGCCAGTGGTGTGCTGGGAAGTGGTTCACACCCATTTCTCCAGAGCAGGGAGCAGCGTAGCTCTGGTCCTGTGTCATCTACCGGTTTCCTTTGGAGAACGTATGTCTGTCCTGGCCCATTTGAAGGTCTCCACACAAAGCCTTCAGACACAGCGTCTTCAGACATAGGAGGGGAAGTAAACACCCTCATCCTGAGATCATCCGCAAGTCGCTGCCAGCATCTCCCTTCACGGAGACCTTAAAAACACAGATGGAAGTTAGAGACACCCAAACTTGTCTCCCTCCACACACCCCAATGGTTAATGGGGACCTGGAAATACTTACCTATTGCCCATTGCATCCTTCTCCCCTCTAGTAAGCTGAGGTCAATTCCTAACTATGCTTTTGGTCTTGTGCCTCTTAATCTGGCTCAAGATATTAAATACTCTTGTCCTGTTGCCATATTGCATATCTGATATTCTTGTTACCTGTGGGGGAAATGGAAAACCTGGAAATAAAAGCACCTCCGTGAATGTTTTTCATACCAGAAAAAGCAGTAGGAGCTTATTTCCTACCACAAAGATAAAGTCAAAAGGAAAGCCAAGAAGCTGTAATTATTCCTGAAAGCACAGCTTCAACAAACAGTGCAATGATCAGCGCCTTCTATCTTGACTTCTAGATTCACAAGTTGGTCCACATGGTCAGTGCACAGCTAGGTCTCAGCGAAGAGGTAGATACATGTTTGCTGAATAACTCAGTGAAGATTCACCTCCCTCTCCACAACTCCTTACCAGGAGAAAATGCCCATCCTTATACCCGGCTATTTTAATATGTACCGACATGAAAGTCGTTAATATAAAAAGACATGACCAGGTGATTTCTCAATTTAGCAGGGAAAGAATTAGCTTGCTAAATTGTTAAAAGAAAATACATATTTCTAAAATTCCCCAAAATATTTGCTCTTTGTACTGTCGTTGTGCCTCCAAACTTTCAAGTCCAATACCCTGGCCGTTAGCCTCTAGGTGTCAACAGTCCAATAGAGCAAATGAAAAAGGATATTCAGTGGGGCCTGGAGAGATGGGGCAGCAGTTAAGAGCACTGCCCTCCCAGAAGCCCGAGATTGGATTCCCAGAACCCACACATCAGCTCACAACCATCTAATAACTCAGTCCAGGGCTTTCAGTGCCCTCTCCTGGCATCTGTGGGCATCAGGAATGCCCATGGTGCACAGACATATCTGCAGGCAAAAACCCTGTTGAAAAGTGGCCGTTAATAAATGTGCCTGGCTCAGAACTGCGCAGCAAATACCACTACTTAATTTTCTGTTCACCTAATATGTCTTCCGCAGTTTTTCTATTAATAATAGATAATACGTGTTACCTTTGATATAATCTCCACAGCCTTGCTCCAACTAGAAAACCAGGAAGCAACCAAGCTAGCATTTTCAAATGTCCTGATCAGTGAAGCTTAGGAAGTGACAACTCACTGACTTCATTTCCTTAAAAGCATGCACGGCTCCCAAGGTTCTTCCTTCTGTTTTCCAAACCCCTAAGCTCTTAATGTTTTCCATAATTCTCATAGGAAATATCCTTCTTGAAGCTATAAATTGCTGTCTGGTTGACTAAGCTATGCTCTGGTTTAGGGATCTATGCAGCAGGGATGCTCACCAGATGAACGAATGGATGGTGGAAGAGCAAACTCTTGCTGTTCCAGAATATAAATGTATGTTTATGTCTAATTGAATGGAAAATGCTCACTTAAAACACATCTCATGGCCAGCATGGACCCTGCCTATATTTATATCCAATTATGGGTCATGTTAGGGACCAGAAAATAAAACTTGGTTATTTATCCTTCCATACCAAGTTAAAGCTCCATGACTTGTGGTTATAGTTGCTATAACACAATCACCACCATCTTCCTTTTTTCTCAATGAACTTTCTCCAATCCATTTTCTGATTATTTGTTTGTTTTCATTTGTTTTTCAAGACAGGGTTTATCTATGTAGCTTTGGAGCCTATCCTGGAACTCACTCTGTAGACCAGGCTAACCTAGAACTCACAGAGATCCGCCTGCCTCTGACTCCCAAGTGCTGGGATTAAAGACGTGTGCCATCACCACCCGGCTTCTCCAATCAGTTTTAAAGGTCTTAGCCTGTTTATTATTATTATTATTATTATTATTATTATTATTATTATTATTATTACTGATGCCTTTTGAAGGCCAGGTGACTTCTTTCAGAATTAAAAGATTTCAAAATAGTACAAGCGAAGGCAACTCACCAGCTAGCTACTCTTGCCTTTTCTATTTAGCTAAATACCCAAGTGACCAGTCCAAGTTCTCCCCAGCTTCCTGCTCTATACCTACATAAGAAAGACGCAATCTTTATGAATAAGTAGTCGAATCCGGCAGTTTATAGGGAAGGAGAAAACTATAGCCCTTCTGGAGAGCAGGAGCTATGCCTGTTATTGTCCACTTCCTGTTATTTGCAGAAATTGGTCTTTTCAGTATAAGAAGTTAACTCCAGCTAAAGTTAGTTGACTTTTCCTGTGCTTAGTCATAAATTGTAGTTAATTGACTCCAGCACACAAACTTTCGGGACTCTCTTTCTGTTTTGTTTGTTTTCTTAGAAGACATTTCACTCAACATTTGCCCTATTGAAAACCAATAGCTTGAATAGAAAACAAAATGCTACCGATTGTTAATACGACTTTCCGCGTTCGGAGTGTAACACTAAGGTGAGTTAGCGTCTGCTTTAGCGAACACTTTCGCAGTACTGCTCACCGCTGAGTTTCCTCCTGATTTTTCTCTTCAGCTGCAGGTTGACTTTGGTGGCCCTGGTTCACTCCACAAACCCCGGGGCTTGTGATTCAGCCTGTCTGCCAAATCCCCATTGTGGCAGAAGCAGAGATTAAATCCGTCAACCCAACATTGCCAGTGATAGCAGGGAGGGGCAAGCTGACAGATTAATGCAAGCTTTAATCGTAAACTTCCCCCAGCACTGATAGAATGCAGCAATTTCTCTTATACGGGGTGCAGTTAATAACCATTTTTCATTCAGCGCCGAGGTACAACACCGCCATTAGGCTGTGCCCTCGCAAAAGCTGAGTCACTCCTTCCATTTGGTGTCAATTAGGCTAATTAGTGGTTAGCAGATCCGGCTGCCCGTCAGTCATTTGGAAACGGCTCTCTGCGCATGTCAGGCCCCAACTCTGAGGTCTTCTCACACCCTGACATGAATGTCCGCCACTGCTCAGGCAGAAGCTGTTTAGAAAGACAGCATTTGATTGGCCATATCACTTACCCAGCCAATGTCATCAAAAACTGGAGTTTTTGGCCACCCACTGATTCTATGGCCTCTTGGCGGCCACCAGCTGTTGCAGTACAATTTGTTGGCCACTGATACAACTCAATCCTATTATCTTTTCTTCTCACCAGCTAGGTGGTCGGGTGTGCTTCCCCCTGAGGGTGCATGTACCTGTTAAAACACTATTTCTTTTGGCTCGCGTTCTAAACCCAGGCAGAGGGGATTAGGAGCCTGGCTTTTAATTGTGCTTGCCTTTTTCTTTTGTGAATGCCAATCGTTCTGGAGTACCTTTTGTGATATGAAAATGAACACAGGATTATAGCATATTTTTGATTTCTCACCAAACGTTCGAGTCTTTCAGGCACCTTCCTTAAGCCAGTGGGCGTGCTTATCACCAAGGTAGCTCAAGCCTTGACGGGAGGCAAGCACTGAGCAGACGTGGCTTCCAATGCTAAAGAAATCACTGAGCTTCAGAATAATAATACTCAAATACACAACATAATGATTTTTTTGGCTGATAATCATTATTTCAGGCATTATAGAAGTTAACCATTTTTGAACAAGTTGCAAACAAAGACTCAATAAAAGCAAAATAAAAACACCAAAAAAAAAAAAAGAAAGAAAGAAATCACTGAGAAAGAGTTTATGGATATCACTCAAAGAACCATTTCACATTGTCCATTTAGTTATCAGATGCAAATCTCGAAAGTTTAGACAGATGATCTTCTCCATGATATTGAAATATTTCTAATACATACATATGAAGCTCATATAAGTTGTAGAAAAACACTGGTTGTTCTACAAATGGAATTACTCTTGAAAACTAGCTCTTCAAAGTATACTGTTACTTATGCCTCAGAATTTCACTTTAAGTAATCTTACTATATGACCCAATAGTTTAGGCATTTAAGAAAAGTCATCTTGTTCTAAGGCATTGTTTATATTATCAGGCTTTTTCATTCTAAGAAACTGGGTCTTCTTAGAATATACATCAGATTACTTTTTCCACCATTAATTCAAAAACATTTCAAGAAGGCAATATGGAATGCTAGGGTTTCTTAATCACATATTTAAAAATGTATTATATATATAAGCAGTGAATTCCATATCAGATTTTATGTTTAAAAAAATCCTCAAAACACATGACTGACATAAAAATATATGTGGACTAGTTTACAAGTTAAATATAAGCTGTATTTTCACTTTAACAATAATACTTTATTTGTAGTCTGTGTAATATATATAAAATATATTTACATGTCATACAGGCTAAGCCACACACAATAATTTTAAGTATACCATCGAATTTACATATATAAACAATTTTAAAATAATATTTTAAAAGCTTGGGTGTTCTCATAAAAACAAGACAGTATTTATAGCCTTTGGGAATTGTTGCCAGCAACAAAAAAAAATCTAATAAATGAAAGGATCCATTTGAATTAACACCAGCTCTGCAGATTAAATAATACAGATTAATAAATAATACAGATTAAATAATACAGTCCTTTGAGTCAACCTATGAATTTACTAACATGTTTTAAAGCATATCCCAGCAGTCTCTTCGTTTTCAGCTATATCATCAGATTTGTTTTGCTTTGACAGTTTACATATGTATCTATGCGTAGTCTGTACATTCAATCCACACAGAGTAGGTTGAAATCAGATAGCGACAACCAGATAGGCGTATCTCTCTGGTACAGCAGGTTATGGGTGGGAAACTTTCAAGGTGACTTTCACTTGCCTAATTGTCGACTACCAGTTAAGACTCAAGCTTAGCTCTTTTCCCCTAAACAGAACACGGCACGTTGAAGGAATTTTTCTTAAACAGAATTACAAAAACCTGCAGAGCTACAGAGAGTGTGTGGAACATGTTTTTAAAATATGTTATACATAGAGAGTTCATTAACTTCTTCTAAGAGTTGAGACATGGAGAAGAAAATGAAAGCTATTCTTCTCTGCTGTCTATTGAACCGATATTTCCAGCAGCAAAGCCTTAACGTTTTTCCTTGACAAGATTCCCTGCACAGGCAGGGCAGGCCCTTAAACCGCAGCTCCCAAGCAGAAACAAATTCATTTCCTTTCTCTACTTGAAAGTTAACTCTTCCGCATAACTCTTTTTCATTGATTTCTGGATCAGTCTCACACAAAGAACATCACCGCTTGCCGTCCCAGACATCCATGTGAAATTTGAATTCTGTATTATGCATAGCACTCAAACAATCCTCACAAGAGAACATGAGAAAGATCGGTGAAATGACATCAAAATCTAAGACAGTGAAGTAAAAAAAAAAAAAAAGGTAAAATTTTACAGAAGATACAGGAAATGTCAGTCCCCTAAAGCCCGATGCTAAGAAAGGGTCTACAGAGTAGGAATGGGGATTACATGGGTTATTTTACAATTTGCACCATAGTTATCCATTAGCCATTCAGTTCTTACATGGGTATGAAAAAGGATAATCTTATTGTCCAAAATGGTAACCACTGGCCATGAGGGGTTACTCACTTCAGAAGGAGCTGGTCCTTGTTGAGGCCTCCTTTAAATACAATATATACACTGAAATTCAAAGATTTATACATATATATATAGTATATACTACATATATAGTATATGTGTATATAGATTCTTAATGACTTCTTAATATTAATTAAAGTAATATTTTATACATATGCTCTTAATATATATTAGTAAGATATACTTCATGTTCTTGATGGCCTTGTAGAAATGAAACACTTGCAAATTGTTAACAATTTTAACATTTAATTATTCCAAGATATAAACTCAATTTCTTCTAATAAATAAACATATAAGTCAATTAAACATATGCCTTCACGAGAGATTGTTAAGATCATATTTCTTGAATTATGATTTGATGGAAGGGCTATTTTAGATTTGCTTACATGTGTTAGGTAGCTAATCACGTCAATCACAAAGGTGATTTGGTGAATTCTAACAGAAGTGTCAAAGAGATGATCTAACACGTGAAGGGAGTTTGCCTGTTTTCAACAATGATTGGCAAAATAAACCAAAGGCATGAAACAAAAAGATTCAAAAGCAAAGTAAATCTTAACTAGTTAAGAACACAAAAACTGGCCGGGCGATGGTGGCGCACGCCTTTAATCCCAGCACTTGGGAGGCAGAGGCAGGCGGATCTCTGTGAGTTCGAGACCAGCCTGGTCTACAAAGCTAGTTCCAGGGTAGGCTCCAAAGCCACAGAGAAACCCTGTCTCGAAAAAGCAAAAAAAAAAAAGAACACAAAAACTGGGAAAGTATACAAAAACAAATAAACTGAGCAGTTTTCCACTGGTCCAGACATTCAAACACACAAATGACTTGCGATAAATGATGTAGCTCAATATTGTATCTAAGACAATCACATGTCTTCTAGTAGGCAATATTTTGCATTCCTGCTGGTCATCTACATATATTCATCAGGAATGATTCTAAGCCAATGGCAGACTAGTAAACTGGAAGACATAGAGCAACATCCTACACTAGACTTGCATGTACGAAGGAGCTACTAAAAACCTGGAACTTCAACTGCTAAATATTTTTTTAAAGAATGCTTTAATTCCACCAGCAATCAGCCTGCCTCTTTGGTTGTTGAGCATAATCATCTGGAGTCAATGACTGCAACCTAAAATGTTTATCAACCAGCTGTTAAGGGCTGTGCAGTTATAATAAACAGAGTGAACGCATCCAGCGAATTGATCGAAATCAACTCAGTGTTAAAGAACATGGGGAAGGAACGCCAAACTGATGCAGAAAATCTCAAAGCTATGCTGGGAAGAAGCAAGCTAATACTAGCGCTCCCGTGCTTCTAGTTCACAGCAAACCTCCCTCCTGCAAACACAGCTTCCCAGAGATCTGTCACTTACTTAAGTTCTGCTCACATGGAATTCGACGAAATCCCCAGCCGACCACAAGATGGGTAAACCTGTTCTAACTGCTCCTACGATATCAGGGAGCAGAGCTTGAATTACCAATCCACCAGAGAATGCTAATGCAATTATGAGTGTTTACTTACACCATGTGTTTCTTGCGAAGCCTCCCCCGCTGTGTCAGGAGAAACCAAAGGGAGCTAATGTTTTATAGATGGTAAGACTCTGTTTGTTTTCAGTGGGGCTAAGTCTCCCAAAGCACTCAGACACACTAATTAAAGTAAACTGCAGAGGCCCATAATAAAATATATGTGTTTGGAGACTGGGAGATGAACCCTACTGGCTTATTAAAAGTCAAAAGAAAAATATACATTATTTATGACTTCAAAGGGACACATTCTATGCTCCAGTTTATTTAAAGGTTTAACTAAGCAGTGGTTATTGGTGACCATCTGAACGGTTCTTCTTTCACGGTTCATTAGTTCTGCCATAGATGTGAGAAGTCATCATTTGGGTTCAGATCAAATATTATTAATCAAATAAATTACAGCGGCTACACCAACGTTATTAAACAGAATCTTTGTGAAAATAGCCGCTAATAAATCCGTGTTACTTCGAAACAGTTGCCTGGTTGCAACAAAGCAATGTGGCTTTCAAAAATGCTTATAGATATTAAATACCAGATTCTTCAACTTTGGCCACTCTGCAAAATAGGAAATTGGAGAAATAACACCAAACAAAATGCCTTTTGGGCATCTATTTCCAAAAGATAGTTCCTTCACCTAAAAAGTCAGGACACTTTACACAGCCCAGTTTCCCTATTTTCAAGACAAGACAAGAAAGGGTAATTGTATGAGAAAGCTTTTCTAAATTGAAAATCTTTCTTTTATTAATTGTTTTAAATCAAGGCACATGATTCAATCAAGAGTGTTATTGGCATTTAGCTTAAAGAAGCTTGAACTAAGGATAATGGAGACAAGAGAACACTACTTCATTGTCGCCTTGGTACTTGGATATTTACAAAATTATTCATAATTATCATTTCTGTCAATGAAAATATTATGTTACCTAACTAAATATTAGCATGCATTCAAAGACTTAATAGAATTTTTGTAATTTGCAAATATAGCATGGTATGGTACTGAAACTAGATTTTTTTATTTTGTTAGTTCACCTTGAAATTTACCTGAATTTGTACTTTGTTCCCTCAAATAAGAAACTGGACATAAGATACTTTTTCTATGCTGTCTGAGAAGCAGACATCTAGAAGTTTCTTCACGGTGGACGATAGCAGACTGTAGATCTGACCCTGCCTGCCTCCTGATGGCTCCTGCTTCTTCTCGCTTCTTTCCCCTCCTCTCCTTCATAGTCCCATGCCTCTGGTTGGCATTTGTCCGCATAAGACGTTTTCCCACAGCCATTTATCACCACAAGCGGCGGGAAGCGCACACGAAACCCTGGAAGCACACACGGCTTTTTAAAGATTACAGGTTACATTTCTTGCAAGTGAATAGAAACTACTGAGCCAAGCACTAATGATAGGCAACTTTTTCTTAATACATTGTTTTAATGCGTCTATATTATGCCCTCATTAAATAAAAAAAACTTAAACTAAACCCAAAACAATACTTATCCAAAATTCATTTCATTTTCTTGATTTGTGTAGCTTTACCTCAGCAAGATTGAGATGCTGAATGTCCATATTACATTAACCTACTGACGGCAAAATTATAATTTCAATATTTCACAAATCATTGGCTGTAGAAAGTGTATATTATTCCCTCTTGGTTGTACGATGTGTGCATATTACAAATAAAGTATCAAGTGAATGGGGCCAAGAGCTAGTCTTCTCTTTCGCTTTCTTCTTTTACGTCGCCTTCTTGTTTGGTCTGATGGTGTTGCTACATCTGCTCTTCCTGTCATGCTAAACTTTCTAGCTACTTTTCCTTTCCTGGCCCTTGGACCGATTCAAGACTCAGGACCAGGGTGCTTTCTGCTTCTTTCCTGTTATTGATGGAGATACACTTTTAGTCTCCCTGTATCCTTTAAAAAGCATCACATAGCAAGCCCGCTCTGAATTAATAAAGAAATAAAAAAACTATCATAAAAAAGCAAACATCTTTGAAAAATCTCTGTTCCTTTGATCAGTGAAGAGCAGCCTGAGTTACACACGGTCACAAGCGTGTTGGTTCACTTTCCCTTCCTTGAACTAAATAATAATACCTAACCCAGCCCATTTAAATTCTCTCTACCAAACCTGGAGCACCCTTGTTTTAATATCAGATTTAAAGTATTGTACAAAGATGACAAAAATTCTCAATTTTCAAATTATATTTTGGTTAAAAAAGACGATAGGATGCAAACTGGCCATCAGACATCAAGGAAAGAAATTTTCCCTTGATAAAAATATACTCCTCAAAACTTTGAGACTCAAAATTAGATATTAGATGTTTATTCTGGCACTTAGCATTATCTCACTCCTTGCTTACTGGCCTCTGAAAATAATAGCAAGTGGAGGAAAGCATCCAACTATTCTTTAACCTAGCACGATCTTGGAGACCAATTTAAATTATAACCCAAATCCAAAACTTCAGGCACCTGTTCAAATCGTGTTTGCATAAAACCGAATTAGTAAGGTCAAAGTTTCACAAAAACTTAATTTTTGGAAGTTCCTGATCCATTTGCAGGGCCTGAGCTGCGGTGAATAAGACAAAGTGGGATTTCTTCTTTCATCTCCTTATCCGCGTTTGTATAATCGCATTAACATCTGTCTCATCCATAAGACAAGAACGTTCTTCAGCACAGAGGTCCTGCATGCCCAAGAAACACCCATGTTGAATGGTTGTGATCGAGCTGCATCCACGTCAGCCCTGCAGAATCTTAGGGGGAAGCAGAGTGATTCTGATTGGAGTTAGCTGTAGACACCAGTAAAATGGAGACGCCTTTAGAGTAGATCTTGAATAACAAGCTCAAAGTCCATTGGTGGGGAGAAAAGTATGTGTTTGTGTGTTTCGGGGGGAGGATTGAGAAAGTTAGGGTATCAGGCAATTACCATAGCACAAGTAAAGCCCAGGATAAGACACAAATATATCTAATTATAGCAAGTAAAATGACTCCCATGTGGAATGCGGGGCAAGAGATTTTGTAGCAAATTAGAGAAAACAAAGATAAAAGATAAGGAAACATGTAGAAAGCCTGGAAATTCAAACTACATGTGAAAGATTTTTGAACAATGAATGGTATAGACTACAGCACAAGAAAACTGGGTAAGAAAGAATAGCAAGACTCTGGGATAGGAAGATACTAGTTTAGCTCAATGGCTAAGAGTGCTGTTAGCAGCTTGTTATGCAACGCTCACGTGAAAGTGTGCCTGCCACTTCAGCTTTGGAAAGTAGAGACATCAGGGGCGGGGCAGCCAGCCAGTCTAGTCCTATCAGCAAACTACAGCTTCACTTTGTCTCCACAAATAGGGTATCAAGCAAGAGAGGAAGACACAGACGCCCTCTTCGGGCCTCTGCATATGCACACATACCCACACATACAAAATACACACAGCATCCACAAGTAGAAGAAGGAACAAAACTCAAAGTGGGAAATAAGGAGAAACTTAAAATGTATTAAACAAATGAGTTTTTCATTTCACTTCTGAAATTATTTAGTTTCGACAATATGGTTTTAAAGACGATCCTGTCTCAACCATCTCAATGACCTGCCCAAGGTTACAAAGCCAAGATTGGGTGTAGTTTGCCTCATTCCTGTCCAATTCTTCACTCCATGTGAAGTATGTGCTCTGCCTCAAGTTGGCTTTTTAAATTAAAGGGAATTAACAAAGCGGCAAACACAGAATTAGCTCTTTATTGCGATTTCACTAACTGAACAGTAACTTTATTTAATAGATCTTCCCTGCCACACAGACATCCCGCTGAAGCACTGTAATAAATGTAATAAAAGGGGAGATTAGGGCAAACATTGGTGGGAAGACATTAATTAGAGGAGGACCTCACCAATTCTCAGTTGACTAATCCTCAAACCCTGTAATTCTCATAAGGAAACTGACAATCTTGCTTTACTCCTTATCAAAGAGAGTTTCCAGCTGGGGAGAGTGGCAGGCTCAAGTAATCAGAATCTCATTAATTTTATTAAATAGACCATAAAGTCCCATAACAAATAATTAAGCCCTGTTAAACAGATATCCGATAGTCCATCTTATCCCTTCTTATTTATAGACAGAAATAAAAAGGCATTGCTTCCAACAACAATACGGGGTACTTATTATTGATGATAATAATTCCTTGGGTTTGTTTCAAAGATGTCAGAGTTTTTCAAAGCATGACTGTCACTCTACAGCTGGCCTACTAAGTATTACTCTCTACACTATGTAGATAAAGCTTTAATCTGCCTTCTATTACCCTATATGTGAGATGTTTAAACAGAATATCACCAAATTTGGCAAGTTTATGGTGGCCTGTCTTAAAGGTAGCTCAATAAATCCAAAGTAGGGACACAAGAGTCTCAAAAACAAAAAACCATCACCCAGAAAATGCTATTGGACTGAGACCAGCACCGGTTTCTATGAGCTGAAGTGTGTAGGTGTATTCTACGAAAACCACACCTGAGAAAGGCTTGGAGATTTGCTTTTGTGTTCTTTGAGCAATCCCACTCAACTCTGCCTACACAGGTGGGTATTTTGACTGCAAATACAAAACTATTGTGCTGTCATTTTCTTTCTTGGTTTTTTACTAGACTTGAGTTAAAAAAGGCAGTACAGAATTTTTCATTTTCAATTGAATATTTTTGCATATGGCCGTGTATCAACTGTCTGATGCTCTAAGCAGGATGTGGATGCCAAAGACACCATCCCTTAATTCCTGGACTCTGACCTTATATAATAACCTGCATGGTTAAAGGGATCTTTGAAAATATAATTAGGATCAATATCTTTAAAGTAAGAAGTGTGCCCTTGGGCGACTATTGTTAGAGAGTACTATAGAGTGCATGAAGAATGTGGGCTTGTTTAGGAGCAAAAACTATTTCCCAATTAACCAATAAGGATATAGGAAAGGCAGTCCTGCAGCCATAAGGACCTGAATCTGCCCAACAGCCTACAGGAAGTGGAAGGATTCCTTTCCTACGCTTCCAATGAGGAACACAGCCCCACGCATACTGAAAGATGGACCTTCGGAGACTCTGAGCAGGAGAGCCCAAGACTTCTAATTCACATGAAAATGGAGAGAGAAACGGGTGTTCTTTAAATATGGTGATAGGTTAGAGCAACATTAGTAAAAATGTATGCCTGAATATTATGGTGGATTTTGTAAATTCAGAGCATGTCATGTGTCTATGTTGGAGTAAATGTTTCCTATGGCTTATAATATCATTGTGAAGGTAAAATACAGACATGAAAGCATGTTTATTAGTAAGCATTGTGTTAACAAGCATATGTGCTAGCAATCACGTGTGTTATAAGCATGTGTGTTAGCAAGCAGTGAATCATAAGCATTCTGTTAGCAAGCATGTGTGTTAGTAATTCAATGTGATAAATAAAAAGTGCATATGGGCACCAGGAAAGCACAGCAGTGTCCACCCAGGTCATTTGGGGAAAGCTTAAAGGTATATTTTTCCTACCTGCAGGGCAATGTTTCTTCAAATACAGCAGACCTGCAAATTTTGGAAGATCTTATTCATCTTAAAATACGTCTTAAAAAATCTGTTTCACTTAAACCTGTGATGGACAGGGAGAAGCTGCTTGAACAGATTGCAAGACAGTGCCAATGCTGCGGATTCTAGGGTCACACTCTCAGAACCTCTGTACTAACAGAAAGGAAAAAGTGGGTAAAAAACATGGAAGGTTTGGTATGAAGCTCAAAATTTGCTCAAGAGTTAAAATGGTGGTTTGAAAAGATTAATGGTGGCCAAAATTACTCAGGAAAGATGTGGAGGCTGGAAGAAATCTAAAGAAAGAAGTAAAATAACAAAAGAAAGAAAACGTTGCAGTGGGGTAAATAGGAAGAATTAGCAGACTAGAAGGACAGAGAAATAGCTCAGCAGTTAAGAGCACTGTGGTCTGTAACTCCAGTTCCAGGAGATCTAACGCCCTCTTCTGGCCTCTGTGGACACTGCATGCAAGTGGTACACAGACATGTACACAGACAGGCAGAACACACACATATACAAAGAAGTAAATAAAATTTTAAATAATAAAAAATAAAAGGGAAACAAATGCTAAGGTTAGAAAAAGGCTATGAAATATGAAAAATTAATAAATGATAAGTACAGCGATGTAGCATCCTATATCATAGGTAAAGGTTTAAGATGAATTATTTTGAATTTTATTTTTCCATCTCCAAATTTTTCTTTTAGAAGTTAACATTTTATTCAAATTACCAAAATTATTAATATAAATTTGCTTCATATCACTCTTTAATTTCCTTTTGAGCTTTTTAACATCTCTCATAATAGCATTTTCATTACTTATATTTTTGAAAATTATTTTATGTGTTTGAGTGTGTTGCCTGCATGCATATGTACCATATGCATGTCTAGAACCTTCTAGAGACCAGATGGTGTAGAATACCCTAGAACTGTAGTTATGAAAGGATGGGGCAGTCACCTCTCCAGTCTGAATGAAGGATCAGAACTCAACAAGAATGGAGTTTGCAGCCCTGCAACGGAGGTACACACTTTTAATCCCGGCTCTTGGGAGACAGAGACAGACAGATCTTGGTGAGCTCAAAGCAAGACTAGTCTACAGGGCTACTTCCAGGACAGCTAGGGCTGTTATGCAGAGAAACTCTTTCTCAAAAAACTAAATTTGAAAGAAAGAGGAGGAGGAATAAGAATAAAAGGAAAGAAGAAAAGAAGAAGGAGGAGGAGGAGGAAGAGGAGGAGAAGGAGGAGGGAGCTTTGGCCTTGAACTCATAGAGATTCAGTTGCCTCTGTGTCCCAAGGACTAGGATTACCATCCCACCTGGCTATAATAATTGTTTCTGGTGCTAGGATGGAACTTGAGGCCCTGTGCATGCTAGGTGCTATATCCACAGCCCTCTGTTGTTGCCATTGACAGTTCATATTTTCACTTGCCCACTCTTCCAAGATTTTTTTTGTTTTGTTTTGTTTTTTGAGACAAGGTTTTTCTGTAGCTTTGGAGACTATCCTGGAACTAGCTCTTGTAGACCAGGCTGGTCTCGAACTCACAGAGATCTGCCTGCCTCTGCCTCTTGAGTGCTGGGATTAAAAGCATGCACCACCGCCTCCCTTAAGAAGTTTCTAATTTTAAGTCTACAAATAGTCCACAAATAATTAAAATTCTTAAAGCTCTTATTCTGTAATTGCTAGCAACATTTTCTAATCTACTACATTTCTTTTTATAATTCTCTTATCTTTTCTAAGATCATTCCCTATTCCTTTGGAATTCCCCTTAAGAGTTATTTCAGTTAATGTCTCTTATGATAAGTCAAGTTTTTCTGCTCTTTATAGCATTCTTGGTTTCAAGAGGGTATTTTCTCAGGGTATAGCATCTAGACAGACACTTATTTTCTTATCTGTCACAGGTTTTTTGCCTACTTTACGTGTCCTTATAAGGCAAAAAGTTACCTTTTTACAGTTACGATCTCCCCCAAATCTTCAAAGGTTTCCTTTGTCCTTATTATTATTACTATCATTATCATCATCATCATCATCATCATTATTATTATAGAGGCAGGGTCATAATGATATATCTACAACTGTTACTTCATACATTTCCACATGGATGTGGGGTTTTTTTAATGTATCTGTTCTTAAAATTTGCCTAGATCTCTTTTTCTTTTTCTTTTTCTTGATTTTATTGCCTTCAATTATAATGCACACAGCGGTCATCTCCCTCAACAAGTTCATTCCTGATTTCTTCCCACTCTTTCTGTCATTCAAATTACACGTAAGGTCCTTAATTTCACCGTGTGCCACATCGTGTAGGCTGCTTTCCCCATTTTCCACATCTTGTGTTTTCTTTGGACCCTTTTTGGCCCTGTCTTCTGATGCCCCAACTGCCACTACATTCATACCTCGCACTCTAATTTCAAACATCGCATTTTAAATTTCTACTATAAAAACAACAGACTGCCTAGAAATGGAGCCAACAAGAAAGGCATGCAGAGACTTGGAACACAGAAGACGCAGTGATGACCACGATTCTCTGGGCTCAGTGACGTCAGGATCTATAGCCATTCTTGCTGTGTTTCATTATACGAGTCTATAAATCTATTTTTTTAGTTCAAATTCAGCTTACAGTTGCTTGAAAGTTGATCCTGAATAATATAATCCCAAATTGACATTTACTCTATGCCCAGTTTCTCTCTGTTGGCCTTGTTATTAATTTATTTTTGCTCAATTACATTTTTGTCTCTTGACAGTTTTGATAAAGCCATGTTTGCACATGCTCAGCAGGCCCAGAAGAAATATGAAGATCTCAGAGACTTCTAGATGAAGAAAAAAGAAATATTTCTAAAAGAAAAAAAAAGTAGGCATGAGTTTGGTCCAGAAACAAGCCTTTAGGGTTGTAAAGAAAGAAAAAATGTGTTTTGAGAAAGTAGAGCATCATGGGGAATTCTCAGAAGTAGCCAAGATTTCAGGTTGGCCTAACAGATTTTCTCAAGCAGGAACAAGAGCCCATGATGCAAAGATGACTGTAATGACATCATTTTAAACATAAAATTAAATTCTGGGGAGTGGTCTTAATTTGCTACGTGCCTCTCCTACTAATCTCTGCTCCATAAAGGTGAACTAACCACTTCTCAGCCTTCGAATCTGATGTACTTTATCAGTAACAGGTGAGATGTGCTTCTGAATAGTAAGTGTTTGGGGAAAGTCATCCATGTGAAGTGGAAAAGGCGTTAGTATGGGAATGAGAAGTTGACTTAGGTCTACCAGGGAAGTGTTTATAACTCAGTCAATATCTGCTGTCCTGGGAAGAAACTCTGAAACAATCAAATGAAAAGGAGGAGGGTAAGTCACTCTGAAAATTATGTCTCTCTGCAGCGTGTAGGGCCAAGAGCACCTATGCTCATAATATGGAAATCCACTTTGTGCGATCTATAATGGAGCGTCAGAAAGTTGATCAAAGCTACATATGAACTCAAATGTCAAAACTTTATTCAAATTATTAAGAACCCACAAGCATAAGTAGGATTTATGGAGTCACATCTTTTCATTGTAGAGTTTACTATGAGCTTACTGTGTATTGAGTCAAAAGCTTCACCCACGTCCTCACTCTTATAACTCTTGAAGGCTAGAAAGACATTCTGCAGTTTAAAGAACTTTATTTTTTAACAGCTTATATTTAAAATCTATGACTTTTCCTTTGTCTCCTCCCCCACTAAAATTCATCAAGTGACAACGATTAAAACGATTTACAGGCCAGAGAGTGTGTGTATAATGATGTCCGTTGAAGGGATGCTTCTGGATTTGTCTAAGTTCCTAACTTTCTGACCTTGTTATTACATAATGGTTATGACAAAGACAAATGTGGGTATAACTAGCTAGAATACAGTTAAAAGTAATCCTGGTTTAGTGACAGTGGTCCGTCATCCCCTAGGGTCCATGACCTCACCAGCCACTAGTAAGTGGCTAGGTTTGCAGTACCAGACATGAATTTCCTCCTATTGAGTGATCCTTAAGTTCTTACGTCCAATTAAGCAGCTGTTGATTGCCCCATTGTTATCAGGACTGCTATTGAACCCTTAGGGATACCTTGCTAGGCTGGTCATTGCTAAGATTTGCAGGATTTTCAGCTGGATAGGACTTTGGATTGCTCCCCTCCCCGACCTCTGTGGGCACTCTAATGACTCCTTCAGATACTAAGGGAGCTGGTGCTCAGGGAGGAGGCTTCTAAACCAGATCCAGCTCCATTCCTCCAAGTCCTGTATTTTCAGCAATAGGGTCTTCTTACCTTTAAGTTCTGGCAATCAAGGACAACATCCATAGCCTATATTGTTTTGGGTAGCATCCTGGATTCCCCTTTTACCAATAACTGAGGGAGGTTTCCCATGTCTGGCACCAGGTGCCTGGGGAAGCATTATCATCAAGTGACATACCTTCATTTGTTTGTGTGTATACACATATACTTGTGTGTGTACACATATATTTGTGTGTGTGTACTTTTTATCTTTTTTTTATTTTTTATTTTTTAAATTTATTTATTAAGGATTTCTGCCTCGTCCCCACAACCGCTTCCCATTTCCCTCCCCCTCCCCCGATCAAGTCCCCCTCCCTCATCTGCTCGAAGAGCAATCAGGGTTCCCTGACCTGTGGGAAGCCCAAGGACTGCCCACCTCTATCCAGGTCTCGTAAGGTGAGCATTCAAACTGCCTAGGCTCCCACAAAGCCAGTACGTGCAGTAGGATCAAAAACCCACTGCAATTGTTCTTGAATTCTCAGTATTCCTCATTGTCCGCTATGTTCTGTGTATATTTTTAAGTAAACATAAAATAATGATTCACTACGGCTTTTTCAAGCATTCTTAGTATTTCTATTCCCCCCTCTCTCTTCCCTCCTCAGTTTTCAATTTTTTCCTTCACAGTATTTGCATCCTGTTATTCCTGCACTCCCTCCCACAATCCCTACTCCAAATTCTCTACTAACATCTGTAGATGCAAAGCTAGAATCTACAACCCTAAACAGATATACATCTCTGAGAAACTTTCAATGGACTCAGCTGCTTGTATATATACATGAGTGTGTGTGTGTGTGTGTGTGTTGTGTTGTGTGTGTGTGTGTTGTGTGTGCTATATTTATGCTTCCATATATTCAAAATGACCTTGGGTTTTCACTCTGGGTTCCAGAAAACATTCACGAGGGAGTGAGCAAGAAGAGCCAAACCTCTTCTCGTCAGCGTGAACACATTACTACACGCTAGCTTTTCTGTTTGTTTTTGTGAATGTTTTTGAGACAAGATTTCTCCATGTAGCCTTGGCTGACCTGGAACTCTATCTGTTGACCAGGCTGGCCATGACATCGAGATCTCCCCGCCTCTGCCTCCCCAGTGCTGGAATGAAAGGCATGAACTACCAGGCCAGGCTAACTTTTAGGATAAGATGTATGGAAAGAAATTGAGAGTTTTTGTTTTTGCATTGTTTTTCTAGATCACTTCACATAAAGTTCTTTTTTGTAAACAACTATTTATCCCAAACTGCACAATACGCTTGGTTGGTCACTTTCTGTGAGCATCTAGCTATACACGACATGCATTTGGATTTAATGTAAGCATATATCACATACAGCGTTGCAGCACTCTAGGTTGGTAAAATCCATACTGAGGTATCTAAGACATAAGTGAAAAGCCATTAGGCTCAGGCGCCTGCATTTATCCTAGCACTTTCAATCTAATGCTCCCATTCTTGCCGGAATATCAACATAGTGTTTCCTAATGAAACGATATTCCTCACTGCTTGGTATTTTCCTTGCAAATATACCCAAGGACACCACGATCACAATAAACCTGCACATTTAATCGGTTCATTTAAAAGCCCATGCTGAAAACATTCTGACTCTGTTCCTCTCGCTAGAAAAAAAAAAAAGGCTTTGAAAATGATGTGAAGAGCTGTGTCATCTCACAAGAGTGGCATTGTTCATAAATACTGCAAAAACGTACCAACAACACTGAGCCAAACACGAATGCTGCGAGTACAGTTGATGGCTTCTCCTAGGCTAAGTACATGCTATTCTGTGGCTGGGCTCTATACTGTCAATCAAACACATCACTCCAAGCTTCCGTCCAATGATGATGCAAATTCTTTGGAAAACCTTGCAGTTGATTTATTTGGATTTTACTCATCTTAAATGTTTCACAAAAGTCTAAAGCAGAAATATTTCACCCAGGTGAGGAAGTATAAAAATTAAATGCCCTACCTCTGGTTTTATTTCTTCCTACCTCCCTTCACCCCTCCTAGATAGAAGAGCCTATTTCTGAAGTAATTCGTATAACTGCGACAAATCCGCTTCAGCCTTGGTAATGCCTTTCGTTTTGACTTCAAAACATTCACTGGCTCTCGCGGATTTGTACTATTTAACACCCAGATAAAGGTAAGCTGCCTTTTTTAATAACGATGGATTACTTTTTCTCGTTACATGCTCTTATTCAATTGGATTTTTTTTTCAATTTAAGCACATCAATTCTCGAAGAAAAATGTAACGTGAGTCTGAGAATAATTGTAGTTATTAGAAGAGTAAACACCAGGACACACAAGCAACATAAACCGAAATTGTCTGATTAAATTACTGACAAAGTCTGACGTCTCCATAGGAAAGGGTTGCTGCTGTGTGCTCCATCCAACTCTCTGCTTTCCATCTTGGGAAAGTTCTGTAGCATGCACCATCGTGTAAAGAAATACATGTTGATAATATGAACAATATGAGCACATCTTAGTAGAAGTATGCAGGAGCCATGTTTGATTAAAGAGCTCCTGTGGTATTTTGTAGACAGTACCTCTTCAATGGTTCCTAGACCCACTGATGGACTAGTATGCTTACAATACTAAGCCTTGTGTATTACATTATGTATAAAGAACTGCAGGAGGAAAACTGAGGCTTTCCAGACACAAAGAAATAATATACTTCAAGGAAAAAGGCCGATTGCTCTGATTTGATTACTACACACGTATGCCCACATCAGACTATCATAGGTGAACACAGAGTATGCATTGTTAGAAATTTCTGGAAGTTCTTTTTGGCCTCTTATGTTTGGCTTGGTTTGGCTTTTGCAATACTGAAGACTGAACCTAGAGGCTGGCACACACTACACATACTCTCCACTCCTGAACTGTATTCCCCAGGCCCTAAAACTTTTTAATAAACAAGGCCTTTGTAGCTGCAAAGATGGCTCAGTGGGCAAAGTGATCACTAAGCAAGCAAGAAGACCTGAGTTCAAATCCACAGCAGCGTGTCTGATGATAAAGGGTGGAGGCAGAAAGATCCCCAGAGCACATGGCCACCTAACAAAGCTCATCACTGAACTCCAGGTTCAGGGAGGGACTCTGTCTCAAAAAAATAGAGCAGACACCAGTAGAGGAGGATAGAGGTTGCCAGATTCTGGCCAACAACACACACCTGTATCCTTCCCCCTCCACACATAGCTAAACATAGCAAGGTTTAACATACCCTGGTAACTGGGTTTCTGAGAGGATTGCCTAGTCTATTAAATTTGTTTTGGTGTGTATAGTTGATGTGAATGTAAACAGAAGTTTTACTGAGTCCCATATCCACTTGACGACACATCCACAAGTTTCAAATGTTCATTTAAAAATCATTAGATTATTTGCTTGCTTCAAACTAAAATTATTAGTTTCAACCATAATATGAAAACAATGATATGTTCCATAGTCAATGTAGCAGACATAGTGATTGTGTGGTGTGTTGTTTGAATGTATAGGCGTTCTTTGAGGTAAACACATGACCTTTTTGCCATATGGGGGCCACGAATGCTCAGAAATGAAAGTGCCTTGCCCCAAACTGCTCACCAAACTAAGTTTTAAGAAAAGTGTCTGACCCCTAGCAAACCTAAGTCGAGTTTTAAGTTCGTAAGCCAATGTGAACCACATTTCTGGTTCCAAATGCTGAGACATGAACGAAATCGTTACTCATTGGCACCCAGCACAGTATTGGCCTCAAATGGGTGTTTAGTAAAATCACACAGAATGAATCAAAGTTTAGATCCATGTGCTTACAAAACAATGAACTTTAAGCTCAGTAGACTTGTTTATGCTCCTCATAAGAGCATATACATATTTGAAATGTTGATGTCAGTTATTCAGGTCTTACTATATCTGTATTGTGTTTCTGGGAAATCAGATATAGTGAGGTCTTCCGGTGCTATCACTCAAGTTCAGATTTTATTGTTTTATTATCAGAACACATTCCTTTGCTCTGTCAGAATTAAGACCAATATTCCACAGGCACTTCCTTTTCAGAGAAGCCAGAGCTCAGTTCTAGTATTCAGTGTTTATATCATGGTCTCTATATTCTGTGTCTCCAAACATGCTCCTGCCCAGTGTATCCTGCTTCAGTGAGCCTGAAGGATGGGCAAGATGGAAAACTGTGAGGTAAGGAACAAAAGCCAAGCTCACAAGACGAGCAAGTAGAGGAGGAGGAGAGAAAGAGAATACGTGTTTGCTTTACTGCCTAGTAACGCCATTGAGAATGGTGTAATCTGGTTCTGTAGGACCATTTGTTAAAATAAGAATATTGTATTTTTCTGCTTTAAGACATTTCATAACAGCAAACCCAAAAAAGCTCCCTGTTCCATTTCCTGCCTCTTCAGTGCTGTGCAGCTAAGATGTTTTTATTGCAGCAGAACCTGAAGCTGTATACGATGTTTGCTTGAGGATTATTTTTAGTCCCTTTAAGCTGAACTTCTGTAATGAAATCTATTTAGAGACATTCCACAGTGCCCTATGGTTACTAGCTTATGCAAATGAAGTATGACCCTGGGAATAAACCTCTTGCCCCCTCATCATCTTCCCCAGCTTCAAAGGTCTCTAGGCAATCGCTTTTTTAAGTGAAAAGATTGTTAAGCTGAACTAAAATAGAAAGAGAGGGGGCACAACTTGATATCCAACACTCATATAACCCAACCATTTACTGTCTACTATTTTCCTATAAATATTTAGATACTAATCTATAAACCATCTGGAATAAATGTGTCTGTATGTATGATTACTTTTCAGCTTCTCCTTTGAGTATGAATCCTAATAACTGCGGGCCAATATCAATCAATAGTCATTTACTCTTGCTTCATTTCTCACTTCTTATCTAAAGGAAGACATGCTAAATTGGGACCGGATTGGTCTCCTAACAATAAAATCTTCTCTGCTGATTATATTCTTGCTGAAAAGATATTCCTGCCGGGCACCAGAATAACCAAAGTGATGGTGAAAATGTGTAACGCTATGAGGACATCATTAGTCAAGGGTCCAGTTTGTTACTTGAATACATTAGGAATATAAAGACATTTATAAGCAATTAGGATGAAAATTAGAGTCTAAGTTTAGGAGGATAATGAAATTGAATAATTGACTTCATCTTCAGACGTATTAACAAGAAGTATTATCAACAACTTCTTGGATTTTAATCATTAGAATAAATTCTATCATTTTAGATGGTGCTTTCCAATCAAAGAATAACACAAAAAGTATCCATCCTTGTTGTCTGTTTATGTGTTTGGGGTAAAAAGTTCTGAACTGTGAATTGGTTTCAGTTTGGTCAGGTGACTAAAATCACTTCCCTGAGGCCTCAGATTTCTTTAGGTCAAAGTGTCTTCTCATGATACAGTTAAAATAATCCAGCATGACTCTGGGATTTATAAATCAAAGGTCTGTTATGCAACCTTCCTAAGGATGGCAAACCACAGTGACTGACTTTCTAACTGAACAAATGGTCGGATGAGGTTCAAGTGGATGGAGACAAAGGCAGACCCTTCAAATACCTGTTGAAAAGATCTCTATTTGAGTCTGCTGAGGCTACAATTTTTATGAAAATAAAAAGCTAAATTAAAATATGTCCATTTAAACTGACATGCTTGTGTTCTGCTCTTGGTGATTTGTGTTGCAGGGCTTTGTGTTAGATAGCTTATGTTGGGTAGACAGTATGTGGCTGAATAAGCTTTAAAATAGGTAAGACTGCAAATCCCTTGTTTTATGGAATAAGGCCTCCAGACCACAGCTATCTGCCTGAAAAAATAAATAAATTGACTCAAGAATTGAGTAAAATGTCCTGAATGCCTGGCCAGCAACCACTGAGCAACAGTCAGGGAGCTGATAAATAACTTGGCCAAAACACAAGCCAAAGGAATTTGCTAGAACTTGGCAGGTTAGCACAAGTAATGACATAAAATAAGTTTGTTGTATTTATGAATACCCCTGAATGGAAGAGGAGGTAATTATGAAACCAGAAAAGAATGGGACTGGGAATGTATAATTCTGTAGAAAATACAATAAAGAGAATACATTCAAGCCAAAATGCACTGAAAAACTGCAATAATTAACAAAAACAAACAAACAAAAAAAAAACCAAGGAGCCATATCTGTGTAATGGAGGAGCCAGTACAAATGGAGGATGGTCCAGAATTAGAGAAAACACCCCAACCCCTGAAATAATACATGTGTTTATTGTGTTTTATCAATGGAAACCAAAGAAGAAATCTTTCTGAAAGCGTTCCTCCAAGATGGTATTTACTTATCCAGTTTGTAGACTTCAAGAGCTAAGAATATTTGAGGATAACCTGGATTCTGCATTCCAGCCCCTCAAACTAAGAAAAGAATGACAGAAATCCAAACAGAAAGAGCTACACAGTTCATGTGGGCCCTCAACAATCAGATGGTGACTGCCCATTCCTCATCCTAACACTTGCCACTTGGCATTGGTTCTCTAGAAAGCACTGCATTTGTGTGTGGCATAAGAGATGGCAACAACACAAACCCCTTCCTTGCTCTTTGCAGTGCAATGCCATCAAGCATGGGAACCCAATGCTGAAAGCCAATTCACAAAGAAGACAATGACCAGCATTTCAAAGGCACCGGCCTGAGTGCTGCAGTGACAGAGCAGTATGGGTGAGGGCTAGAATTGAGATGTCAGCTCACACATGACCTGTTAGACATGTCCCTTAGAAAACCTGAGATCCATAGAATAAGTAAAAGGTAATTGTGTGTGTGTGTGGGGGGGGGGTCTTTTAGATTGAAAGATAGACTTTGAAACATGAGGGGAATGTGGATTGGACAGTTCCGAGGAACTAACAGAGTCTAGAGAAGGATGTTAATGATAGCACATAGGGACCACACAGCTGTGGGAAGACATTTAAATTATACTTTATTTGCATTGGAGGATATTAAAGGGTTTTACACAGGTTACTAGCATCTCAATGGCAGATTAGCTAAGAAGCTAGTGGAGCTTTAACTTCGGGACCACTCGGGGCTTTCCAAACTCCCAGCAGAGCCTCCAGCAGTATACATGAGGTCATAGGTTTCTGTAATGCTATGCAGGGTAGAAACTATATCAAAAGAAAAGAAATCAGCAAACAGCCCAGATGTATCATCTTCTCCAAGAATCTCATTATGTAGTAAATGAGAGGCTTTTATAGTTCTTACAAATACAACGTAAG
This sequence comes from Microtus oregoni, assembly GCF_018167655.1. Classification (NCBI taxonomy): domain Eukaryota; kingdom Metazoa; phylum Chordata; class Mammalia; order Rodentia; family Cricetidae; genus Microtus; species Microtus oregoni. The sequence continues at coordinate 76,109,204 of NW_024543059.1, forward strand.
CCCCATGAAGTAACATGCTTTATGCTCAATAAGCACAGAATGCCGCAACTTTGGGTCTTCTTCCTTTATTTCCTCTACTTTTTGACTTTCTTGACCTGACTTTGTGTGATAGCTCTTCATCACTCCCCTGACACAAGTGCTATACCCTTCAAGTAAATGCTGCTCAATTAGACCTTGAAGAAAACAGAAAACAGAACAAGAAATATCAATGTCATTGGCAAGGACAGAAAGGCCAAATTACAGTCCTCTAGTGTGTTCATTATCTTAAACCTGAAGAAGAAAGACATCAAGCCTAGAAATCTGGAACACCAGGTTAGTCTGGACTTGGGCTGGTTAGGAACCCATGAAACATCTTCAATTATTTTTTGAGAGAAGATGGGATATTCCAGATTGTTTGAAATGAATTACCCATATCTTTTATTTGCTTATAGAATATCTTTTTACAAATATTTACTCGAAGCTCTTTATGTGCCACTTACAGAATTTGTTTACGCCTGCACTAAAGAACATCGTCCTGGATCTCCACTTCCTTGACCTAGATAAGACTCACACGCCTTGTCTTGACTTCACTCTTCCATGGACCAACAACTGCCTCACCCCATCCCTGACCCCAGGCATCCTCCCGCTCAGAGCTTGTGTCTCTCCATCCTTAAGTTTCACACCGAGACCAGACTTGCCAATGACCTATGAAGTAACCTGACATGCTGAGGAGAGACAGCACATGACTGGGTGTCCTCGACATGCTGCCTGGTCATCTGACATCACGGATATCTCCCCAAGCTCATTTCAACTTTCAACCAATTCTTCCCATGGAGACATGCTGAAACAAAATACACTATCTCAATAATTACTACGTTCAATAACCTAGAATTAAATGTATTAGCACAACTCCATAGCACAATGAGAACGAAACTCACTCTTCTTTAAAAAAAAAAAAAATGGAAGTGATGCTAGTATTTAAAAATGTAGTACACACAAAAAAAAAATCTTTTAAAAATACTTTTGTGTGTGACTTGCTGGAAAAGCTTCCATTGTGCCTCATGGTTCACAGACTTCTGCCTTATGCTTGTTCGAAAGAAGTAAAAACAAAACTAAGCTTGTTTTAAACAAGAACATTCAAAGTTCTCTTTCGATCTTAATTACTGCTCCTTTTAAAAAATCTATCCCAGGTGAAAACACAGCATTTTCCTCGCAAATAATTTTCACAATAGACAGCTTCTTATAATTAGCTAGCGTTGCTTTCTAAGCCAAAAACCTTTTAGCAAGTTTACATAAAAACTCTGAAAGGTCCCGAAAGACCTGTGACGAAGCTCACACAATGCAGCAGTATCCAAGAAGAACTATTGGCAGTAGCTTCTCACAGGCTGCCGAAGCCCATGACTCCCACTTGAGATTATAGAAGGCCATTCATTTTTGTTTTCAGGAACTTAAAGTCGACTTAAGCAAATCCCCTAACAGTAGCTAATGGCTTGTAATTATATGATGAGATAAAGCAGAAGAAAGTCATATTCACTGAAAGGTAGAATTATTACTAAAATTGTCTAATTTTATATGACACCAAAATTAAAGATGACACAGCAAAGAAAGCAAAATGCCCCACACAGTGGTTAAACAAAACCCGAGTTTTTACTTGGTTGTGCCAATAGTTACTTCCGGGAATATGTCTCAGCTGTATAAAATTTCAAGGAAAGATAAAGCAGATTTCAACAAATCTTTTTTTTTATTAATGTATGACCAAATTTTGCATTGTGAATGCAGTAGCATTCCAATGGTTAACATTTTTTCTTCAACACTGAGCAAGAACACAGTCTTACTTTGGGACATTTTCATTGCTATTCACTATTGTCTTGAACTTAGTCGTAACCAGACATTAGACTTTTAGGGGACTAAGAGAGCTGGAAGACAAGTCAACAAGAATGCCTAGTGTTGCTATACTACTTCCTTTGTGGGCCAGAATCCTATTTCCCATAAATTCATATAAATAAATGCACTAATTATGGCAGATGTTACTATCCTTCTTTGTCTTGGGTTTTATATTACAGACAGTCTCTCCTAAATGTTCCCATACAATGCTCCTGCTACATTGATGCTGGAACTCGCACATAAGTCATGAAGAGGTTGAGGCTTGGAGAGGTTAAACTCTTCACTCAATACATACAGATGGAAAAGACTAAAAACCAAAATTCAAACCCCTTATCATTGTTTTGAGGGATTTGAATTCAAATCCATCTAACTCTGGAGCTTGGCCTCCACCGCTGCCCTATGCTGCTTTCCTTAGCCCCAACTCTCCATGCGACTGTTCCTCTTTGCTAAGGTGACCATGAATTCCACACAACCTTCCTGTAGCTAAATCTTTAGTAGTTCATCCTTGCTTCTCAAAATTGTCTCATCCAAGTAAACTTGAAACAATCAGCCTGCCTTTAACTCAATACTTGTAGAACGGAATTTGTCTTCTTTTTATTGAGTCTGAAGCAGTCCCAAATGTGCTATTCTGCACTACTGTGGATGACACCACCCCTAATCAACTGCAAACTCTAGAAAATAGAGAGACAGTCTTAATTCCTTCTTCTTCCTCATTTCTCAAACCCAGTAAGCCATCCTCTTCTACTGTCTTTTCTATATTAGGTCCTGCAGACCATTCTCACCACCTTTCCTTACTGGCATAGCTTCACTCCTAGACTGCTTGAAATGTTCTCAGAAGATATTTGCCCCCTCTAAACTGCAATCACATGGGTTTTCAAAGGGGCCATCTGGGTATGGGATTATTGTGGTTCAAAACACCGAAAGAGTTCCTTAGAGCCTCCAGAACGAAGCCCAGTCCTCTCAAGACCCTCGCATGGCTTTGCTGCCCTCTGATTGCCTCTCCACTCCAACAGCCCACTGCCTACCAGAGATAACCATTTGCCTCACTGGAAGGGCTACCGTGGTCATCATCTCCACAGCTGTCCTCGGTCTTCACACCTTGGCACTGACGTCTTCCAATCTCTAAGGAAATTCATCCTTTTACTCCCATCTCTTTTTCAACTTTGGGTCTTCATCATAAAGCAGTTTTAACTTCCTTTCCTCTATTTCTTACTAAAGTTTTGCTTGGCACAGCCCCAGGCTCAGACCCCTTAAAAGATGTGCAGCCATTACCCAGAAGAGTAAGGGCTTTCTTCTTCCCTCAACATTCTGCCCATCATAATCTCCCAAGTGTTGTCTGCTTGAGTGGAGCATGTCGTGGTGGAAAGCGCTGCTTTCTTCTCTCCGTTTAGTTTAGATGTTTTTCTTGAAAGGTTTATAGCATCCAGTGCATAAGGTCTGATCACAGTTTATCTCATTCATCTTTTACTTGCAACATCAGAGGCAGACAAAGCCCATTTGATATAGGTTGATGGTGCTTATAATAACAGGGCATTTGTGTTTTGAGTAAGACAAAATGAAAGATGAAGATGGAAATACTGAAGAAAGGTGATGTATAAAGCTTACTGTAATTAAGAATTTTTGCATGTATATGAAATCTCTGGAAACTACATACATCCTATATAATACTATAAGCTTCCAGCTGTAGTTGTTGAGATGATGTCTCCCAGTGTCATCAGGATGGCCTGGAACTTGCTATGATCCTGAACCAGTCATTGGAGTTCTAGGATCATAGATATGTACTAAGACTGGCTTAGGTTTCTTTTCTTTTTTAAAGCTTTATGTCATAGCAACCTGAGTTTAGTCAAATGAAAGAGGCAGGATTCCAGAGCAGGAAGAAGGCCTAGAAACCAGTCTAGGAATTTTTCTATTCCTTATTTAGCATTGGACCATAATCGTCCTCAGATACACAGTCTGAAATACACTTTCCTCTCCAGCTATCTCTGGAAGATAAAAAGAGGGAATACCAGGACATGAAGAGCCTGGCCCTTGTGTTTCCTGTGCTGCTCTCCTTGGGGCTCTAATACATTTAGAGTAGCTCAGAGCAACACAACCAACCCAGTATAAATGTGTAGCCAACACAGGAAGAAAACAGAGGCTCCAGGAAGATTTGATGCTTTCCCAAGAGCACCAAACAAACAGAAGGTAGTACCCAAATCTATGAGATCTCTGGCCTGTGTTCTGAGTACTTTTCATGCTGTCTTTTATCGGGAAATTAGCTTAGCTCTGGAAGCCCAGAAAAATAATCCCACAGGCGGGTGGTGGTGGCACATGCCTTTAATCCCAGCACTTGGGAGGCAGAGGTAGGTGGATCTCTGTGACTTTGAGGCCAGCATGGTCTACAAGAGCTCCAGGACAGGCTCCAAAGCTACAGAGAAACCTGTCTTGAAAAACCAAAAAGAAAAAGAACGAAAGAAAAATAGTCCCACTCCTAGATAAAGTTGGTCAAACAAACAAACGAAAATCTGAGCTTGTGATACCAAAGAAGTGTTAGGATGAATTATAAAGAATAAGGGTTTGCATATGACCTTGAGAAGTGACAGTCTCTGTAGGTGTAACCTGTCTGAATCTGTTTGTTACTAAGTTTGGCAGTAGTCTCTGGAGGACAAAGACTGAAGAAATATAGGAAGATTTTACCTAGGAAATCATTAAACTAGAGTACCCCATTGGTGTGCCTAGATTCTGAAGTTTTGGATAAGGCTTCTTTTGGGTTCCATTTTTTCATTTGAAATTGAAATTAGTACTGTGTAGAGTGTAAAAATTAGAGAATAACATGAAGGAATCATCTGGAGAATTCCTTATGTATTTGTGTATAAAAACAATCTTTTAAACTCTTATTTATTTATTTATTTATTTATTTATTTATTTGAGGCAGGGTTTCTCTGTGTATCGCTGGCTTTCATGGAACTAGCTCTGTAGACCAGGATTTCCTAGAACTCAGACACGAGGACCAGTCTGAGGAGGAGACACTGGACACAGAGTGACACTGATCTGGGATGCTAGTGACCAAGACATTGCGTCCCTTCCTGGTCTGTCACCAGGATGCCTAGAAAACATGATGCTGGGAGCAACATCACTCTAAACTGACCCAATCAGCAAAGGACAGAAAATGAGCAGGAGGCAGTGTGGAGGAGGCAACTGGAGGCAAGTGAGTGAACCTTTGAGGAAGACCAGGGTGGCAAATCCCACATCCATCATATTCTAGCTCAGTATTATGATACTCAATACCCTACTGGAAAGAGAGGAAGAATGGAGAGTAAGCCCTGTCTCTTTATTCCAAGAGAAGTAAGGATTGTGCCCTTCTAATCATTAAACTGTTCATCAGTGTCTTGGCAGTGACATTATGTGGCAGAGTAGCGTCTCAAAGGCTAGTTCAGTTCCTGCACCTGTTGCTTCTACATGTGTTAGGGAAGATGCATGACATGTCTAACTTGTGGTAGGAACCAAATTTAATTCCTGATCTTAGAATTCATGGCTAAATGGAAGATACACATGTTACGTAGATCAAACTTTAAGGTTTACAATCACAAATGGCAATAAGTATTAAGAAGAAAAGATAAACGAAAATAGAAGACAAATAATTACATTAAATTTCTATATCACCTACTATAATATAAAATGGCACATTGATGTTTTTATACACTATGTATTAAAGTATATGAAAATATCCAATTTCATAGATGGTCTCTTATAAACATTTTCAAGATTTTCTTTTATCAATTGCCATAAGAAAACCCAGTTGACTATAGACTTACTTGTTTTGTGTGTAAATATATGTGTGTGGCATGTTTGTTTAGTACATGTGCACATGTTCATGCAGATACACACCCAGTGGCCAGGAAAGAACACTGGATATTCTACTCTACCACTCGCTGCTTTATTCCTTTGAATCAGGGTCTCTCACTGCAGCAGGAAGTAGGCTCGCAGCCAGCAAGCCCCATAATCCTCCTGGCTTCTCTTCTTCACTTCCCCAGGGCTGAGGTTACAGTAATACATGGCTGCACCTGGCTTTTTATAAGGGTGAAGGAGATTTGAACTCAGTGTTCACACCTGAACTGCTGTTACTCACTGAGCCGTCACCCCAGTCAAATTACCAGCATGGATTTTTTTATGAAAAGCATCTGTCTGCATAATATGTTGGTACCTAGCTTCATTTGCAGTGTGATGACTGTATCATTCCCTATTTCAATTCATCACCTGTCATACCATTACAGAATCCAAACTCTGATTTCCAGCTCCTGAAAAATTTCTGTGTTAAACATAGCTTTTATACATACAAGTAACATTACCAGCTGAGCAGGTTATACTTAGAATATTTTTTGTGTGTATGTATGTATATGCATGTATATATGTGTATACATGCATATACATATATACATTATGCATATAATAACAATTCATAAAAAAAGAGACCATGAACTTGAAAGAGTAAGGAGAGGTGTGTGGGAGGGCTTAGAAGGTAAACAGAATGAAGAAATGATGTGATTATAATCTCAAAAAATAAAAGGGAAAAATATTTTGGCTATGAGTGACTTCAAACTGAATATGGAGTCGGGGGAGCTGTGTGGGTAGTCAGCTCTGTTCAACAACATAGACACAGACTAACTATTTTGAACGTGGTTTTGAAGCCATAGGCTTCCAGCTCCTTTCCCTACCATTCTGGAAATGGATGTGTAGAGTCCAATAATCTCGACTAGGAAAATGTAAAGGATATCAACAACCTTGACTTTTTTTTCTTCAGCCCCCTATTCTTGACAGTGTGAAGAACCCTATACAAAACCATGAGATTGTATTACAATAGACTTTTGGCAATGCCATTCATTATCTTCTAAGAAAGGTCTTGAAAAGTATAACCTGACATCATCTGGTTAAGACAAAATACATGTCAAAGAAAATGTGGCCTCTCACCTTCAAATTCCTGGTCTGACTATGAGAAAGACAGTAAGATTTTATTTAATGATATTTATTTTGGAAAGAAAAAAAATTGTTTGTCTTCAGGAAGGCTGAGAGCTATGCCTGGTCTATAAAACTAGGTGAGAGGGGAATCTTTGATGATATCACACATCCTAGAGCAATTAACGAACATGCTGTCAGCACCTACCTTGTGTGAAGTCAGCCCTGGTTTAAAGAAGTTGGAAAGTAACACTTTCTGTGACAACACAATGGTGTGTTTGTAAATTCTGATCAGATCACAACTAATTAGTCCAGGGCAATTGGCCCCATTTTTATGGTCAAGTATTTGAATGAACGAGATGGTGCTACTTTTAATGTAATCAGCCCCACAAACCGTAACAAAGCAGCTCACTAGAAATACACACACACACACACACACACACACACACACACACGAGTGTTTCTCACTTGGATCACACAAAGAGTTAAAAGGCCTCAGCATATTATACATGTATTCATACATAGGGCCCAAAGGATGGCATCTCATTTTTCATCATCAAGGCATTTATACGAACTTCTATCTTCTTTTGCTTTTGTGACCTCTAGCCAGAAAGGCCAAAGTAAATAAAGGCCAAGATAGATGTCAAATCAAGCAATTACTAAACAGGGGCCTGGACTGTGACCCTCAGATTAGAAATGGTGACCTGTCACAGCAACAGGGGAAAACCTTCCTACAAGGAGTTGCCCAATTCCTGAAATGCAATTGAGATTTGCAACCTGGACTGGGGAAAAAATGGTATTTTTCATTTGCCTTTTAATCTTTTCTCGCATTCGTATCGAGGCTCTCTTCCCATTTTCTTTTTGGCTGCAGGTTGCAGACATTTAAGAGGGAAAATTAGTGCATGGAAGGCACACCTACCATGAAAAATGAGAATGAGCCAGCACCGCACAAAATGCTGCAGAATCATGTTCTTCATTATCCGGTAAAACAGTGTGAAAATTAGATAGATTGTGTAAGAATGGGGAACTCAGTCCCCAGCACTGGAGGGAAGCGGAGGGGGTTTGTCACTATTGTTGTAATTCACCACATGCAGGTACAAATTTTGAAGAATTATTTTTGACAGCAACTAAAATTTGCAAATACATCGCATAGTTCATCCTTGGGCCTGTTCTTAGAGATTTCTACAATCTTCTTTTTTCTGCTTGGTACGAGACTATTGTTCTTTTCTCTCCTTGTTCTATACAAAGTACTGAGGTTTTAGCCATATCTAATACCAAAACCCACATTTACTTTGAACAGTTGGCCTCTTTAAACCTCTCATCCTTCAAAAGACCTGGATTAGTTCATTTATTATCCAAAAGGAAAGGACAAAGGTAGAAAGGACAGAAGGAGGGAGAGAAAACGAGAAGGAGAGAGGGAAATACGTCAACTTTTTCGAGTTCTTTTTTTCCATTCAAATATGTAAATTTTGAACTGAAGGAGAACCAGTGCAAAGAATCATGAGTCACATAAATATTTTGGTAGTGGAGTCTTACAAAGCTGTGTTTAGCTGTTTTCTTGCCTGCTTGTAACAATTCATAGGGGATTCTTAGCCACTCAGTAAAATTCTCAGCCACCTTCCCTAGTAAATGTAAATGCAATTAAATGAATGGATTTTAAGGTGTAATATAATTATTTCCAATGAATTAATTTAAGTCAAAGAATTATATCTGATTTTGAAATTTGTTGATAGAAAAATCATTGAACGAAAAAAGACTAATTACCGGAGGCCAGTACAGCATCTGCTTGTGACGTGAACTCAGGCCTAGAACTCAAATGAGGGGGAAGTAGCCAGAGGAAACAGAATATAAGAAAAGAAAGTGTTTCAATGTATTAGTTGGTTGTGGTGGCATTTAATTTCAGCCCTTGGGAGATAGAGGCCAGACTGGTCTGTATAGCAAGTTCAAGGCCAGTCAGGGTTACATTTACATAGATCCTGCATAGTGAGACCCTGTGCCAAATAAATAATAAATAAATGTAAATCTTATATTGGAAAATGTTAAATATTGACCATAAAATTCACATTCTACTCAAATACAAGTCTTCACTGAAAAAAAAATTGGAAACATTCTTAGCTCCTCACTTTGGGGGCTGGGAATGAGAGACACATTTCCTAAGTAAAATTACAACCAGAAAGCTTTACCATCTATGTCAGCCATGTCCTTGAGTCCCATTGTTTTCACTGACACCTCTTTGTCTGAGACTGCTGGCCAGAGATCCTAGAGGGCAGTGGAATCGCCCACTATTGCTATGATTGATTCTTCTAGCTGCTGAAGGGTTCACATCAGCACTTGGGTTTTAAGGGGCAAATCTGGGAATCTTCAGTCCCTCTGGCTCCTCCTCTAAGCCATTCACTTTGGAGCATCACTTCTTCCCAGAGCATCCAAGCAGAGGATGTTGCTGGTGTGATCTCTTGGAAGTAGTCTGTTTGAGGGAAGGAAATCACCTCAATCTGTATTGCCTGCAGTCTTATTTACAATATCGCCAGAGCGGAGACTAAACAGAAGGGCTCAGCTAACAACCACCTTGAGCAACTAGGTCTTATGTCTTCATTGTATCTGCGGCTTCCAAACCTGTGAATGAATAAGGCTGAAGGTGTGATCTGTGATGGCTTGGTGTGTTTTTTTGTTTTCTCAAAGGTGTGTCTCGATTTTTACAAAATGTTTACTGAAAAATAATTGTCTTGAGGTGAGAACCTATCATTTAAGTAGGAGTGGGTTCCCCCTACGTTTGGCCCTGGTGGCTTCCATACATGAATCACAGAAATGGGGAAACTCCCTGTGGTCATCATTCCTCCTTCCCATATTCAGTAATGCCCATTATCTTGGGTGGGGCCCCATGGGGTCATCTCCCAAGCAGTCATTTTAGTTTAGCTTGGCCTTTGTCCCTTTCTTTTCTTTTTGTCTCTTCTTCCTCCTCTCATTCTTCTTTTGACATAGCGTATCACTTTGGTTGCTCAGCCTCATCTAGAATTTACTCCTTTGGCCCCATGATGGCCTCACACTCACAACAATCCTCCTGCATCAGTCTCCTAAATGCTGGAATTTTTAGGCATGAATCACCACACACAGCTAAGTGTTCCCTTTAAGCAAGGGTCTTTGGGCTTTGGGCAGAGTATTAAACAGCTAAAGGGTGAGAAACGCTTTCAAATTAGAAAATGACCCAAGCTCTACCAATAGCAGCTGCACCTCATTTGACATTGTTCTTCATTGGAGAACTCTAGATAACTCAGTAAGGCATGATGAGTTTCTCCGGAATTATTGCTATGTGCTGAGAAGCCAAAATTTTATTGATATTTTTGTTTCTAAATCATTATACCATTATCCTTTCTGAAAGTATGATCCTTTTATAGTAGACAAAACAGGTGTTACATATGCAAATGAGCCTACAATTTATATATAATCAATAAGTTCAATATTATCTAAACAAGCACATCTGCTAGATGACCGACAACAGCTATGTGTGTACCATACTATTTCCAAAAGTCTTTACACATGCTACAAATCAATGAGAAACTATTACCAAAATATCTGAGCGATCTATAGATTCATAGTGAGTATGTAACTAAATACACAATGGAAATATACTGCGAAAATTTTCTGAAGTAAACTCATTTGGTCCTCCAATAATTTATGGACTAAAAACATTGGTAATTATACTATTCCAAAAAAAAATAAGAACACTGGGATTCAGGATAATTATGTCTGTGGTCTTAGATTAATCATTGAAGGAGTAGGTTATGACACATATCCTCGGATTCCTACATATCACACCATATTCACCCTCTAAACTTGCAATTAAGACCCACAATTGTTTAATACATATTTGTACAGTAGAAATTAAGAATGCAACTTAATTAAGGCTTCAAAGAAGAAGTTAAGCCAAAAAGTGGAAAACAGTGCCTAGAGGAAATGGGTTACACCAGCATTTAATAAGTACTAACACCATCAGACATGGTGCAGCCAATTATATTATCTTGTTTCCCACAATACAGGATGAAATAAGAACTTCTCATTGAAAGACTGAGGTTTACTGTGCCAAGTAATTTGTCCTAGGTCGAAAAGAAAAAGACATAAGCAGAAGTTGATGTCCAGCCTTGGTCTATTTGACCCCTAGGCAGAGAGCCCTTAGCCTTTATTTTCCACTTTTTTTTTTTGTAGCAAAGGCATGTGATAGCCCAGGGCATATGTTAAAAACAGCTTGGTTAGAAACAAGTTTATATGAAAAATGAAGGAAAATTAAATTAAATGGGGAAATCAGGATCAAAGTATAGACCATTTAGGAACTCAAGAAAAGCTGATCATTGTATAAAAAGTGGAAGACTTTTTTGCAGATATTTTATAAGAAGGAAGATAATAAAAGGAAGAATTCAAGGGATATTGACTTACGATAGGAACTAGGAGGGAGCAAGAGATGACCAGTTAGGAAACTGCTGTAACGGTTCAGGTATGAAATGACGAAGGCCTAATTGAGTGTGGTCAATGTGACCATGAGTCAGGAGAAGGAACGGTAGAAAACAACTAAAAGGAAGAAACAATATAATTTCATGAGTAATCAGATGCAAGGGCTCAAGTTGAAGATGAGTCAAAGGTGACGGGGTGTTTTCAAGTCTAAGGAACGAGAAGGCTGGCGCCAGTGAGTTAAAATCAGGGAGAAGCGGGGTGGGTAGGAGGAAGTATAGATGTATTTAATCACACGAAGATCAGGATGAGAACATGCTGACCCAATTTCAGCTATCAGGAGACAGTGTGCACCCAGTTTCTGAACAGAGCATTGTACATTGATGAACGTCGCAGATATAAGTTGACTAATGAAGAGTATGAGAAGACAGAGAGGAGAGCTGAAAGTGTAGCCTAGGGGGTGTCTATAGAAAAGAAAGCATTCAAATAACAAGGAGGCATTGAAGACTCAAAGAAGACCACCAGGCACTTTCCTCCCTCTGCAGCAAATAGAATTTGGGGGAAAAGGCATGAGTAGTGCTCACCTCTACTGGAAGAAAAGCCCTCTGCAGGCAGAAACTTCAGCCTAAAACAGGGATTAATGTATTGAGGGATCAAATCTATATTTGTTAAACAAATAAATCCACCAATGTTCTGCTTGTCCCTACAGCAAGCATGGTGTCTAGAAACATCTGCTATGCTGTGTAGTGTGTGCAACAGAAGGAAACCACTATTCTATTTCCATCCCTAGGACCATCTCATTCCAAACAAGTTCGTAAATAATCAAAGATAAACATATTTTTACTACATCCTTCTGTTTCCATGGGACATCAAAAAGGAATGAGGGAAAGCAACAGTTGCTATGGCCCCAAGACAAACAGGAACTGAATATTTGTACATTGTTTAGTTGTTTTTTTTTTTTTAATGCACATAAAAGGTGTGAACTCGAGAAACTCTTTAGTCTGGATGAGTTTCCTCCCGGTGGCCCTTAGGGTGCCATATTGGGCAGTACTATGGACCTTTAGGATCAGTGGGAAGGTGCCCTTCGTGGGAAATGGGGATCCCAGTCTCCCCGTTCCTTCACTTTTGTTCCTTGACAACTGTGGTGAGCCATCTACTTTGCCATGCACCATGCCCTCCTACCTAACCGTCAGCTGCCTTGCCAGAAGCCTAAGACCAGAATCTCTATGTGAGGGAGCAATCTAAACCCTCTCTCTTTATATGTTAATTGTCTCTGGTATACCGCTATGGTAATGGAAAGTTAAGTACTATAGGAAACATGTAAAATATTACTTAGTGATGCTTAGTCAACGAGAATATACCACATAACTTCATAAATGGCTGTAGATAATAATAGTCAGGAATGAGTTGGTGACCAGGACCGGGCCTGTGGCCTGAGTGTGACTTCAGGAACAATGGCAGCCCGAGCTCAAACACAATTTTTTAAAAGGTGCTAATTTTAAACACTTATACATCAAAGTTTTACCTAGAAATCGTTTTCATGAAATTTGTTAAAACCAGTTTGAAAGAAGTTCAGACATACTTCAGATTTCAACTGAGCTTAAGTTTCATCTAATATGAACTTCACTAAAAAATAATAAATATTGAGAAGTGGAAGAGAAAGAAAGAAAACAAAGAAGGGCAAAATAAAGGAGAGAGAGGAAGGAAGGAAGGAAGGAAGGAAGGAAGGAAGGAAGGAAGGAAAAGAAATAGCTTGTTAAATAACGAACTGTTATCTATCAAGAACCACCTCGTTGTGTTTCTATTTTTCATCAACTTTGGAAATGCAGAGTTGGGTGCCAGAGAGAAGGCCGGGTGGTGCAGAGTGCCTGCCTCTCTCCCAGAGGACTACATTTGGTTCCCCACACCCACATCAATCAATGCACAAGGAGCTGTAACTCCTGCTTTAGGGACTCCAACACCTCTGACCTCCCCAGGCACCACACTCACTATGCACACACTCGCAGGCAGGCACACACCTACGGGTAGTTAAAAACAGTAGAAAGAAATCCTTAAAATAAGTAAAACTCTAGAATTAGCACTAATATCTTTACGTTCTGCTTGAAGCACCAGTAATTATTCCACGAAACATAAATCAATTCTGAATCAGAGTGCTACCAACGCAGGTGGGCAGCTCGCGCTCCAGGAAGAAACACACTTGAAGCCATGGTTCAGCTGGGATGAATCTGGCAAACACCGCACTTGCCTGTCTACTTTTAAACATACAGCACAGATTTTAAGCAGACCTATCCACTTTAAAAAGTTAAAAAGAGAGAGAGAGAGAGAGAGAGAGAGAGAGAGAGAGAGAGAGAAAATAATAATGATTACCCTTGCTTGCACAATACACAGTACTACATGGATTAGGAGTAGGTTGCAATCTGTCCAAATGCAATAGGTGAGCAAATGTCTATAAGCGTCCTAAGTAGACAGAGCCAGGCAGCCCATTCTTGATGGGATTCCATGGCTCCAAGAAAGAGGCGAGGCCTCCACCCACACAAGAATTCTCTCGCTCATGTGCCAGTTGTCTGAAATCATTTACCAGAATTTTATCCCCTGGATTGACAACTTTGATCATTATGTCTCGATCACAATAATTCTCCCTGCCCCTGGAGACAAATTGTGGCTTCTTAATTTTCCCACGTTGAGTTTCACTCATGAGCTAAATCTTTTGCACGTGACCCTTCCAGACCTAGATAAAAGATACTTCCAGATTTTAAAAAGAAGAAACTGCTGATCTAAAATCGTCTTTTTGAAGTTTATGGCTATAGCATTAAGATTAACTGAGGCAGAAAATTAATTTTATTAACCAACAAAATGAAATAGTCTACAAATATTTTTTTTCCATAATCTGTGTGATGTGGATCACTGGACCCAAATTTCAAACTAAAAGAAAACAGAAAAGTTCTCTTGAAAAGACATGTAAAAATGTCTTCCCATAGAAGCTAGATGACTCAGCAAAGGCCCTTGTTCCTCCTCCCCACGGGCAGCAGCCCTTCCTTCATGCTTCCATTGTGTGTAATAACTTGGAAGAAAGAATGGCAAAAGTCACACCAGCGCTCCGTAAACATGGAGAAAAGAAAGGAAAATTAGGAGCAGTGAGTTTATCATTATCCACATCCTACTACAGGCAATACCACTATGTCAGTATGTCAGTATATATAGTAGGTATCCCCATGTGAGACCTGCTTTGCTACTTCAAAACTGTCCCCCAAGTATACACGTTGTCAAACCTATTCCTCTGATCATTTCTCTTGTCCTCGTCTTTACCTCTTGGCAACTTAAAGAGCCCAACTTGAAAGGTTAAAAGTATTCCCAAGGACTGCATTTCTGTGGTTTATTTTAATTCTTTCAGAATGAAAAAAATTTTTTCATCTCCTTTCAACAATAAGCCATACGGGCCTGTGCTCCATTTCTATAGGGATGCGTATGCGAATTTGCATCGTGACTAATAAACATGGCCTTAATGTGAGAGAGAGTCAAATGTGAACACAGAAATTACCTTCCCATCTCTCACCAACGTTCAGAGGCCCCTGAGAGTTTCAAGGGACCTTCCCGTTCAAGGTAAAACTCTCAGTTATGGAATCTGGAATTGTTTGAATTACACAAGATCCTTGAAGACAGCAGCCGCACAGTGAAAACTGTGTTGGTTTGACAGACTCGCTCTGCTTTGAATAAGCATTCAACTGTGTTGGAGGATTTGTAGGATAGCAGAGCCTGTGTTTCCAAGTTCATAAGCATAGCTAGCAAAATCATAATGGCCTCGAAGTTGAGAGCTGCTGAACCTCAAGCATCACACACTTTCTCTGACCTTTACTTTCCTCATATTCTCACTGGGAAGATAAATCACAGTATCTTTGCTGTGGCATAAATTAAACCGGATGTGAAATAGTTAGATCCATAGCTGCTCAGCGAAGGTCCGCCTCTACCACTGTAGTAAGGCACAGTGGTTTGGAGGACTAGGAAGCAGTATGGAAGCGGCTCTTCACTCCAGACACTCAAGACAGAGATGTTCTTGACCCGTCTTGTTTCCCCTCCCTCTGGGTCACCCAAGCTGCCTTGAAAATCTGTTCCACCTGTGTTGCATTGGCATAAGCTTGGGCATGGAGCAGGGGACGAGAGACTTTGGCATCTTGTTTACATAATCAGTTCTCCCGACAGATAGCACACTAGAGTGTCAGGAACACACTGTGAACTTTGCTTCATTCAGTTTACAGAGTGTAACCCCCAGAGGAATTAGCTGAGCTGAGCTATCAAACCTTGGATGGAGTGAGTTTACTTCTGACGCTTAGGGTTGCCGAGCAGAGCTAATCCTACTTCAGTGCCCGATCCCTGCTTCTTTCCTGTTTAGATGAAATTCGCATTTCTTTCTGGTTCCTTCTCTTTCCATTCTTTCTAGTACAGTGTTTGATGTACTCACTCCTCTTATTCTAATACTGTAATCCTGGCATTTGTGAACACCTTGATGAAGAAGAAAAAAAAATGAGAGAAAGAGAGACCATTATTGACTTTAATCGTCTAAAAACAAGGCATAAAATCTATTTATAACATGAGAAGGATCTTAATGATAAAAGTCAAATAAATGAAACTGATATAATTTACCGCTGAAAGTTTATTCCCTGTTATTTTATACTATTTCCAAGCTTCTATAGAAAGTATTTTCAATTGTATGGATTGATCAAGCTCTGAAGAAGTAAAGGAAACACTAGGTCCCACTTACCCCCGCCCCAAGATCTACTTACCATCAGTAGGGTTTTCCTAGGCCGCAGCATTAACCTAATTAACTCATCTTTCATGAGCCTGGAGAAGCAGGGCCTAGCCAACCCTGTCTGCAGAAGCCCCAGTGCCCGGACATGCCTACATTTGTGGCTGAAACTCAAATGCTTCCTCCCACACAGTGAAACAGGAAAACTTTTCGTTTCCTTGAAAAGGTGAAGTATTTGCAAATTTTTATCTTCATTTTGCACATCTTTCCATGTTATAAGGACCTACATCTGTCTATTTAAAAGGTTCCTTTTTCTATCATAATCGGAAGCTTACACTATTTGAATCCCTTCTCTAAGTTTACAGCTTATCAACAACATATTATTCAAACTCATTCAGAAACATGGACTCTCTCAGTTTTGTCTAAATTCCCTAAATAGTTTTTAGGGAAAAAATAGTGATACTCTGTGATTTACGGACTGGACTTGGCATCTGCTTTGGAAAATAAGTCAACTTTGTGAGAGTGCTTATGCTTCTGTTTTCATATGGCAGAGAAAAGGGTAACGTTTGTTTATATCAAGCCTCAGTATAAAAAAGGTTTCAGTAGAGTATAGATGTGAATAGTACAGTTTAATAGACACAAACACACATTATGATCAGGGATCCAAGAATCTCGCATGCGTTATTTCATTTAATTCACATAGTAACATTACACAGGCCATCAATTTTGTCCTCAGATCAGAAACTAACACTAAGAAAGGCTAACTTGTTGAAATCCTAAATTGAGAAGCAGTTGTGATGTGTTTGAATTTTGGTGGTCTGATCCAAAATACACCCTCATGTTGGTAAGAAAGAGGAAAAATAAAAGAAGCCTACGGTTGAAGTTATACCAAGTAATGTGAACTGAAAATTACGTGTCGTGACATAAAGCAAACAAACAAAAAGACTTCAAACATTGTTCTCATTTTGGGGGAAGCAAAGGAAGGAAACAAAACAATCCGACTCACATTGCCCATAAAATTCAAAGCATGACAAGAACCCAGAAGCTGTGCACTTTCTCCAAGCTCTGAAGTCTTCTAGACACGATGAAGAAAAGGAAGGCGTGTCTAGGATATAAACAAAACAACACAGAAAACAAACTAGCTGCTCTTCCTACTGCCCATAGATAAACACAGGGCATAACACCAGAGTCAAGCTCAAAATCAGCACATGTTTTATGTTCCTGAGCAATCTCATCTGCGTGTGCATGCTCAGTTGTGCAGACTACATCAACCGCCAGGTGTTCTCTCCTTCTGCAACAGTATAATGCCTGAGATATTTTGTGGCATTTAAGAAGCAAGTGCTGATACGTACCCTGAAAGAACTGACTTCCAGCATAGAATTTAATTCTTTAGCAACGGTAAACAAGACACAAACCGTTGAACCACTCTGAGCCACAGCCTTCTCTGCTGTTAAACAGAAATAATAACAGTATTCCCCAACTTGTACCACTGTATGAATTAATCAGCATACGAAAACTCTTAGAAAAGAGTCTGATGCACTGATTCAAATGTCAGCCAAGGGTACGACCACTCCTAAACCCATGCATGAAGACTCCAAGAAAACACTTCAGAGTCTTGCAAAATTTCATGAATTGAAACTGAATTAGAAGTGAAACCTTTACATTGTTTCAAGACCCAAATTTTAAACAGGCCAGAAAACAATTCCAAAAGATACATACATACTCTGTGATCATTCCTAATTTCTCAAATTGCTTTAACTTCATTTTATTTTATTATTTGTTTGTTTGTTTGTTTTGGTAAATAATGAGTTCTTACTGCGATGGACTAGACAATTCCAAACCTTCGGCTCTATCAGCCAAGGGAAGATAATTTCTGCCCAAATTGCAGCGCTGTTGAAAGTGAAAGTGTGCTGAAATAGTTGGCGAGAATTAACTGACAAGAGAATGAGGTCTTCCAGCAAATCTGGGCTCATCTTACCTATGGATTCTCCTAAAATGCCAATGATAAAGAACTAATGGCTAGACGTTATCCCGAAAAGGCCAACTAAGCAGTACATTTTTGTAAAGTCATAGTTGCATTTAATTTCAATATATTAATTTCCAAAACAAACCAGGTTTTACCAGTTGTATTTAGATTCAAGTGCATTTCAACGCATTATGCAAAAGAAGGGAATTTATAGTAAACCCCCAATGATTATAGTGATGTTTAATCATAGCTTTATCTCACTGCATTTTGGAATATGTTTTTTTACCTTTAGGATTTATGAGATACTGTGTCCCCAGAATTTTATACAGGGCCTGGTGTGAAAGAGGCACTCAAGCTACATAGATGGATTGGTGAAAATAAAACCAATTACTTAGCTTCCACAATTCAGAATTTAAAGCTTAAGATAAGAATAACCAATTAAAAAATAATCCTAAATCTTAAATTCACAATGAGGTTGATAAAGTCTGAGGTAGTTTCAAAGTCTAATGCCATCTTTCCTTCTGGGGGTACAGGCAAGGTCAGTTGGGGTGACTAGTATTCCTACTGTGTTTTTGACAAAGAGGAGAGCTCAGTAAGGAGAAAGGAATTGATAATGCTAAGCTTGGGGAAGAACCAAAGCACCACTAAATGTGTTATGAAAAGGTAAAATGAAGCAGGAACACATTTTTTTAAGATGGTATGAACGCATTTTTTTTTTAAAGAAATGTACTTGTAAGGATTGCACCTTGGCTGGCAGATGGGTTTCCATTATTTCCAACAGTTTTTAATATATTTAATATATATTGTATAATATTAAATATTAAATAACAATAAATATATAATAATAAATAATATAATATATATATTTAATACAATATATTATTGAAAATTGATACTTTTCATTTAATATATTCTGATCATAGTTTCCCCTCCTCCATCTTTTCCTAGATCCTCCCCAAATCCCCACCTACTCAAATCCACATCTTTTCTTTTCTCTCTTTCATTAGAAAAGAAACAGGCAACTAAAACAAACAAAAAAAAACCTAAAAACCAAGCCAGAATAGGACAAAGCAAAAGAACAGAACACGTTTCAAATATTAACAGCAGTCTGTAGAAGAAGAATTGAGTACTTCCAAGTAACCAAGAGCATATCAGCTATGATATGGTAAACCATGACTCAATTTGAAAATAGCCAGAGCAGAGAATGAATGGAACGGGTCTTATCCCTGACCTGAGCTCTGGTATCTCCTGACTGTTGGACAGAGCTGCTCAAGAAAACCACAGGGTACGACACAAATCCATAGACCCTCACCGTATGTCACCACCTACCTACAGATGCAAAACACTGTGTTGGTTTCGGAGCTGTCTAAAGGAGGCTCTTTGAGCCAGCAAGTGGGGCTGGGTGTGTCCAGGTGCTCCATGCCAAGCTTGATGACCTGGGTTTGACTCCTAAAGCCCAAATGGTGGAAGGAGAAAAGCCAATCCCCACAAGTTGTCCTCCAACTTCCACACATGTTCCCCCCCCCATAACTCCCTATCCTCTATGCAAAACAAATAAATATGTATAAAAAAGAACGCTCCATAATATCATATATACACTACTGCTTAGATAACTAACAGAACTTTTTTTTTCATATCGTTCCTACTATAACTACAAAGATATGTTTCAAACCCTGAATTCCAAAGACTGAGATCATTGTTCCTGCCAGAAGATGGCTGTAGTTTTAGAGTACTCTAGACTTGAGAAAGTTAGCAGCTAACCTGAAGTTGCTAAGTCTATAAACAGTGGATAATCAGTCTGTACAAACTCACTATCCCTGAAGCACTACACCGAAATCTGTAGTGCTATGGAGGAGGCCTGTTACACAGGCCTCTGGGTGTTGGTTCTCCTCATCTCCTGTCGTGGAGACGAGGGAGCTTTACAAAAGAAGTGGACATTTATCGGTGTAGAGCTGAAAAGCTTTGAACAAATATGTATTTGAATAAATGGCCCATTAAACAGCAGAACATTAACTGCATTGCACACTGCCTTCTCCTCCGGTTCTCAATTCCTACCAGGGACCATGATGTCTATGGCTTATTCGTTTGCTCTTCCATTTCTCTCCTGTCTGCCTCTCTCAGACGAGACCCTCCTGAAGGAGCTGATTCAGAAGTTAACAAAGGAACCAGAGCTCTGTTCTAGCATTGTTGCCTTTGACCAGGACATTCTGAGAACTGCTGCCTTGGGTTCCCTACTCTTCTTGATCAGTTTCTATCTCCTGCTCTCGACAGACTCATGCCATTGTCTTTTGTTACTAACAACATGAAATCAGCATGATATACAAATGTAAGCATCTTGCAGTTTTGCAACTCATATTTTGCCAATGATGTTTTTTCCCATGTCACCTTACATCACAGGAAAATAAACCTTTATTTTTAAAACTTTCAGAAGAAGAAAATTACGAAGAATTAAAAGAAATCTCTGTATAAACATAGATCCAAAGACAAAATTTTCTATGCAAATTTCCAAATTATTCTTGCTCTAGCCAGACTAATTTTTAGCCCTGGAAATACCCAGAGAGACTCTTTAATCTGCTGGTGACAGAGCTATGAATAGCTCTTATTCATCAGTCTCACAAAAGATAATTGACCACAGAGCCCAAGACAAAAGAGATTTGGAGGAGGATGTGGCAAGGTGCTAAGGGAAGTCGCTTAACATGTTCCTGGAGCTCTTGAATGGAAGATCTTGAAGGAGGGGGGACACCTTTGAAGGTTCCACAGATAATCTCTTAAACATGCAAAGAGGTGACTAATGTACTGAAAGCTAATTTAGCAATGGATAAAGCATTTATTTCTCATAGTATGTGGGAATTATGTTAAAACTGGTGAGAATTAAACCTAAATCTAGAAAGGAGAAATCAATGGAGAAGACAGAAGAGTGCAGGCTTGGAATTGCATCTCTGGCACCATGAAAGATTTCCTTTTGCTCCTTCAGGCTGGAGAGGATTAAATGATCTCTCGTCTTCTGAATTCCACAGGCACCAAGTAGAGTTGAATTTAGATGTTTTGAATTTGAGGTGATTTCATGACAGGACTGAGGGTGAAGAAAATCTACATGGTTGAAAGTGTAAAGCCAAGGACACAACCTTACAAGTAAATCTCCATTCATCGAAAAGCAAGACAATAATGTCCATGTTCGCCTCAGAGCTCATGCAATAGTAGGCAATAAAAAAGTAAGACAATCTCTTAACAATGTCCCATTGAAAAATTAATGATACAATCCATTTGTTTTTAAGATATTTATAATTTTATTTGATCAGATTATAAATGAAATAGATAAGAGTTATTCCAAGCATGCTACTGTGGAAGAAAAGAAACCTTCTTACTATGCTATCAAAAGTCAAATTACAAATAAGAAGTCTTTCAATTGATTTTCTCTTAGGTACAAACAAAGAAAAGGATGCAAGCTCTAAATTTACATACATTTTTGGATGAGAGATTCAAAAAATGATAGCTAAAGAATAATCACCTCTTTAGTGGAGCTATTGCTTTGAAGCTAGTGTATATTCAGCCTGATAGCACAGAATCCTGATACTTTCATTGAAGGTTATGGCAAGGTCAGGAGCTCACGTCTGCAATCCCAGCACTCAGGAGGCAGAGGCAGGGGAGTCAGTTTGAGGACAGGCTGGTCTACATAATGGGTTCCAATCACCCTGAGCTATGCAACATGACTTGGTCTCAGACAAACAAATATATCTCTGACGCCTATGTATGCTATTGGTTAGTCCCTGAATGACTAGAGAACACATTCTTACAGGAAATCTATTGGCAAGAAAAAGCAAGACAATACTGTCCTCATGGGTTACGGAAGCACTAACTGCAGAGGCCCCCAGGACTCTCTAGGGTTTATGAGGAGGCTCACAGTTACAGTTAGGTCTACATTTCCAACCCTTCACCCTCCCCTTTACATTTTATCAGATGGCTGCAATTTGGACTTACAATGTTAATGCCAGATGGACACATTTCAGGTGAACGCACCTGTAAAAGGAGACTGCTCATTCGTTTCCCAGCTGCCCAAACCCAAATAATCACACAGAAACTATATTACTTCCAACACTGTTTGGCCAATGGCTCAGGCATATTTCTAGCTACCTCTTACATGTTAAAATAACCCATTTCTATTAATAATTGTATCACCACGAGGCTGTTGCCTACTAATAAAGTTCTGGCATCTTTCTCCTTTGGCAGTTACATGGCATCTCCTTGACTCTGTCTACTCTCCCAACCTGACTACATTCTGCCCTGCCATAGGCCAAAGCAGCTTTCTTGTTAACCAATGGTAATAAAACATATTCACAGTATACAGAGGGGAATCCCACATCACGCACCATTATAACCAAAGCCAGGAATTCTGAGTACATTTCTTTCTCAAGAAAATGTGGTAAGTTGATCTTCCTTAAAACTTTAGCCCAGCACAAAGAGAACTACTGCAGTTGTACTGATTCTGGAGCTATAATGGTTACAATCTTTTCTGATGATGGTGGGAAATTTACCAAACTGTAAAATCCTTGTATTTTAAAATATTGTTACATAACCTTCAACCTACTAAAAATAGAACATATCATTATACCTATGGGTCTTTTTAAAAATAATAGTTTTATTAACTTTTTGAGAATTGCATACAACCTATTTTGATCATATTTACCCCCTCCCTAACTCTTCCCATACAGACCTTTTTCAGTTACTCCTTCCACTTTTGCACCGGTGAGCATATCTTGTATGTCTTGTTGGGGGTCACAGGGTTCTCAGCTGGGTAAGACTGGTGCTTCCTTTTCTTCTCTGGTACCACACATAGGACCTCCCACCACTGTGAAAGCTAGTCAGTGAGCATGAAGCTGCAAGCTGAATACTGTCATGATTTCACCATCTTCTATGACTTAAGTATGTGGCATCTTCAACAATACTGCAAGGGTAACCAACAGCATTGACAATATCCCATACTGCTGACAGGTGGTGTGGGGGGGACCCATTAATTAACTTAATAAATAAGTAACCATTCCTGGTGTTGGGGATTTTGCCTGCTAACACGTGCTGTATAGTTGGGTATTATTTCTCCACTTGAGACTCTTTTATATGTTTGCATGTTTATTTTTTAGAAAGTTTCTACAGTAGCGGATTTTCAGGTAGCATTTTCAAAAGACCTTTAGTGTGAGTTATCCCTCCTCATATCCACCCCCTTAACCTGCATCTGCAGCTCCCTTCCCAATTTAACGTCCTTGTTGCATTATTCCCTTTTAACCCTTTATGCCACTGTATTTTGTCCCCCTTCTCTTGACAGGAGGATATCCCCCCATGGTTTCTTAGTAACTTTGTGGCATCTATGTGTATTCTAAATGAAACACATATCTGAAGACTCAAACCTAATATACACAAATGAGAGAAAACATTGGAAAATTGTCTTTCTGAGTCTGGGCTACCTCACTCAGAATGATTGCTTCTAGCTCCATCTACTTACCTGTGAATTTCATAATTCTGTTTTTTTAATAGATGGATATTATTACATTAAATGTATCATATTTTCTTTACCTATTCATTAACTGATGGACATCGAGGCTGTTTCCAATTTCTAGCTACCATGCACAGAGGAACAGTGAGAACAGATGAACAAGTGTCTCTATAGTGGAATACAGAGTCCTTTGAGTATATAATCAAGAGAGGTATAACTGGATCATGGGGTAGACCCATTCACAGATTTTGGAAGACTCTTCCACTGATTCGCATAGTAGCTGCACTAATTTTCACTCCCATCAGCAGTGAACAAGTCTTCCTGTTTCCCCACATTGGCACCTGTATCTGTTATCATCATTTCTATTTGTCCATTATGATGGGCTAAGAGGGAATCGTAAAAGCAATTCTAATTTCCCTTGATTGATAATGTTAAGCAGTTTATAAAATGTTTATCAATTGTTTGCATTTCATCTTTCAAAAACTACTTAGTTCCTGTTATAAAAGAAATATTTTTGCTTTTTCAATAAACTATAATCAAAAAAATTTTGTTTTTTCCTTAAGCATCCCAAAACTCTATCAAAATATATGCACACACACAAACATATGCATACACATATACACATGTAAACACACACATGCACAGTTAAAAAAAAATATAAGCATGGGGCTATAGAGACGGCTCAGCAGTTAAGAGCACTTGATGCTCTTGAAACACATGTCTACTTATAACTCCCTGCAATTCTAGTTCCAGGGGATCTGGAACCCCATTATAACCTCTGAGAACACCAAACATGCACGGGGTGCACACAAACACAGGACACGCTCAGATACATAAAATGAATAATCTTAAAAAAAAAAACAAATGAGGTGTAAAAGAAACACGGAAGCGAATACAGCAGAGCAATAGAGAAGCCTGGAGGCTGCCTCCACTGATCCCTGCCATCTTGGTTTGTTTTGAAACAGGAAGACTTGGGGAATTCCAGTCTAGTCCACACAAGGAAGAAGACGGGACTCCCTAGCGTTTACGTGGTACTCTTTAGAAGCTTTGTGAGAAGGGACAAGCAGCTTGCTCATAACCAGAATGGTTAACAAGATTAGTACTTACCATACCACCCTACAGCCTGGTTAACACGTCAATTAAACCACACAGTGGGATGAATGAAGAAATGCAGACGCCAAAGTCTGCTTTGCCACACTGAAGACTATCTTAACCATGACTCTGCCACTCAAAACATGGCAACCAAAACAATAAAAATCGTTTCCTTTATTCAACAGAAACACGATTATAATTGATAGCGTTTCTTTAGCAATGATCACAGATGAGCTTTACTAAAACAAAAAAATAGAAAATATATCACAAACAACTATTAATATTTTTCAAAAATAATGCTCACACTGAATTCTAAGCAAATAAGGTATCTTAAGTGTGGGTATATTCCTGACCATCCTAATCTTATAGAAATGCAAAGCTATGGTCCCAAAATCACTGCTAGATTTATAAAGCATGTGCAGTATACACATGAAAAAAAAAGGGAAAGATGGCCCCAAGAGATTTTACAACACTGTCAAAGAAATGAGTGATAGAATTCTTTTTTAAAATATTCCAAACAGAGAGGAGTGGAGGATATGGAAACCCATTCACTTTGTAAATTAAGTAGACAGCAGATTGGCTATTGAAGAATGTCTTTATCTACAACACGACGGCAATCGGAAAGATTCATTTATACATAAGAAGGGAAACCATAATAATGGAAAGGGGAGAAACCAGCAGAGTGGATAGGCAATGGCCCAGGGAGCATCTCACAATGATGTCTGTGGTCGGAAAAAATGACGTCATGTGACAGGAAAAACAAGCTTAAGAAGGGGGAAGGGAGTTCTTTACAAAATAAAACTTAAGCTATTATTTCCAGCTGTTTGACACCCCACTCCACCTCCAATCATAGTTGTTCACAGTTTCGAATTCTTTGTCATTGTTCCTAGACTTACAGTGCAAGCGTATTACAAAACAAAGTCTTGGAGAAAAGTTAAGTTTTCCAACATTGCATCTTTACCCGGCAGCACGCCTCAGACCATGTCTGAAAACTTGGCCAAGCGCTCCATCTTCAGGCGTTTCCCGGTACTACTGTGCGTGCAGTACAAGGTGTCTCTCCCGTCTGCAGTGTTTATGCAAACCTCTCTGGGCAGAAGGGAGCCCCAGAGTGGAAAGCAGGTTCTGGGATCAGCCCGGAGACAACTCTCAGGAAGGTGGGCTCGGCGAGATAGAGCTCTGTCAATCCTCCCCTAGTTTACAAACCGTTCTCTTTCCTCTCTGCCTCCCTTCCCCTCCCCTCCTCTCTATCTCAACCTCCGCCCTCCCCTCTCCTATCCTACCCTCTGTCTCTCTGTATGTCTCTATCTCTCTCTTTCTCTCGTTATTTTTTCTCATCTTCCAGTTTCGTAAATGACTCTTTAGAGTTTAAGTTCATAGATAAATTTACAAGCTTTCAAGTGGAGCAAAGCAGGAAGGGGTTGCTTCGGCAACCTTCCTCCTCCGACGCAAAGTGTCTGTTTTACTCTGCTTGCTTTTCTTACTCTTACTGAAGTCAGAGGCAGGGAGCGTGTAAAGAGAACCTGGAGAGAATTATACGGAACAAACCAATATATTCCTAAACCCTTGCTTTCTCATCTTTAGGCTTCCAGAAAGTGGTTTGGCTTCTTATCTAAGAGGAGATGCCTCCTCCAGACAGATCTGCTGTCAGATTCCCCATGTTTGAAAATTAACACACATGTTCTGAAGCCAAGCAACTCCTGGAAAGGGCATCAAAGAAGGAGAGTTTATCAAAGAGAACAGCACTGGGCGCTCTAGACAGGGCATAAATATTCACACACTTGAAAATGCAAAGCCACTGATCATAAATTTTGGCCAAGACCATAACCACTTCAAATTAAGTTACGAATCTATTGTGATGGTTTCTATGAAGACTGTTCTGTGTCATGATTATACAGGGGAAATATTCATTCAGCCTAAGATATGGGCCTGCGGTGGCTGGGCTGTGGCTGAGCGAGCTGAGCATGCCAGTCTCCACAGAGAGATGTGGCCACAGCAGCTGTTGCCTTGGCCTTGGCGGAGGTCAGAAAAAAAACAAGCAGGGTCTCAGGTTGACCAGGCTACCAAATATAATGTAACTCAACTGCAATTCTAGTAGGGGGAGGACCCTTGTTAAGAAGTTCCCCGGGCCAGTGAGGTGGCTCAGCCACGTGAGCTCAATGCCAGATTCCACACTGTGGAGGGAGTCAAGTTCTGTAAGTTCTACTCTCATCTCCACACGTGTGCCATGCATACTTACCGTCCACCACTACACATACCCTAAGGAGCTAAATAAAACATAACAAAATTTTAATGAGAAGGTTACCCATGGCTCCATGCAAACCCCTTTTTAACTCCTCCATTTTCCTGTTCTATCTTTGAATGAACAAGACATTTGGAAATTCATTTTTCTATCTACTCCAAACCATTCCATTTTTGCCTTAAATAATAGTTGTTTCCATTTAGGGCCCGAAATAAGGAAATATTTATAGTAAATTCAGCTGTTTCCCCAGAAAAAGCCCTGAGAGGCTATGCACCCCCCAGTCACTCCCTTACACTCTCCCTTCTCCATGTCTGGAAGCCACAGTGCTACAGCTCCCCCACGGGGCATAATTTTAAACCACCTCATCTTGCCTTGCCCTCGCCACACCCCAGAAAAATCTTTGAACATGTGATATCAAGACTGGATACAATCTTCCCGAAGTATTCTTCTGGGAGCTCCATGGAGTAGGCTCACACTTCCTGCCCAGCAGACACCGCTTTTCATGAACACAATTCAGCTCTCACTAGGTCCATTGTCTTTGTTGGGACAGGAAGGTGGGGCTATGGAAGGCTTATTGCTGGATGAATAAATGTATAAGACTTTGACCCATGCCTACTGTTCTCTGCCACTACCTCCATACAAAAACACTACAATTGTAATTAGGCTGTGTGTGTGTGTGTGTGTGTGTGTGTGTGTGTGTGTGTGTGTGAGAGAGAGAGAGAGAGAGAGAGAGAGAGAGAGAGAGAGAGATTGTGTGTTCAATCCCTAGCAAGAATGTCTAAATGCTCATCATTTTTTAACTGGTAGGAATGAAAAGGTGAAAGGGCTGTAAGTTCGGATATTTTCTTAATCCTAAAGAATTTAACCACACGGTTTATATTAATGAGGTCACATAAGGAACGTTCCTTGATTTAATCCATTTCTCCACATCCTCAAAAAGAACAGGGTTCGCGGAGTTTCCAAGTTGCTGGGTGGTCCTGAAAAGGTGCCATGCCTGGAGAGAATGAGGAACATGGGAGCTCCAGTCACTTACCCGTCTTTGTCCTATGAATGTTATTCATATATGACAGGTTTTAAGCAGTGACCTTTATAATTAATGTGGAATTTAAGAAGTCCGTTGTTTCCCTGAATTCTGGGAACTATTCTATTGAATGGTCCAACCCAAGGAGAAGGTCATGGGAACACCCATAAAGTCCTTCAGCTGACAGAACGGATGCTAGACCTAACTTCAAGGGTCCTCTAAAGTGAAGGGCAGACGATAGAACTGAACCTCCACCCCCAGGAGCAACTGTCTGCATATGGGCAGTGTCAGAACTGGATTCAGCTGTAGAACACCGTGTTCATTGCAGCAAAACCAGGAGGCTTTTGTGGGAGAGAGGCAGGAAACGATGGCATTTAGTCACAGACATCTTCTATTTGGAGAGTGATGATGCTGAAAACTGATTTGCTGTTCCTGTTCCACAGATGTTTAAATGACTGAGATAATTTTTAAAAAAAAATAGAGAGGGGATTTCGAAGGAAAGGATAATATAAAACAGTCTCACTTTCCTATGGCATCTTTTTTCAGTGAAAAGCTAGTAAGCTGTATTTCATTAAACTTCATTATTGATTTTTTTAACAATTAAGCAGTGAAATAATTTTCACAGATTGGTGATAAAGCAATAAATTATTATATACTTATATGCTACATGCATTATTTTAAGATTTTAATCAGTTAGGAGACTTTCAAACAAACTTTAAGTATATAAAATCCCTTAATTTGAAAATATTATTTAGTAGAAAACATTTATGACAAAGTAAAATAGCGAAGTGACCTAAACAGCTCAAATTTCTACATTGTCCTTGAAAAAGGTATCATCTTTTTGTGTAAGTGAAAATATAGTCAAAAAGCAGGATCAGAAAGACAAAACACAAAAGAAAACAGTAACTTTATCCATAACTTCGAAGGGGTGCCTGATAAGTTGAATTTTCTTACACAAAATGAGGAACAGTAATGTCGACCCAATTCTAAATAAACTGATTAAAAAATACATTGTGCTACATTCATAACCAACACTAGCATATTAAATGCAGTCAAGCTGACAGGTTCTATAAGAAGTGAATCTAATTTCCAAAATTTATTTATAAATATGAATGTGTGGGAGGGTATTTGCACAAGTGGGAAAATAACTAAGGAAGCTAGAGGCAGCAGGTCCTTCTGGAGCTGTTGTTACAGGCAGTTGTTGTAAGTGGCTGTTGGCAACCAAACTCAGACTGAAGCTAAGAGTCTGCATTATGAGACCCGCCCTACCTATCTGACCCAGAGCTGTTCCTCAATTCTGCATCTCTGCTTCAGAAACAGCACTTTCTCAAGGTGGTCACACATTACGCTTAAACCCCTTGCTAAGCTCTGTGTCTTCAGAATTGGAACTTTCTGTTTCTGCGTTCTCACGTTCCTAGCACACGTTAAAACTAGGAATTCTTCATGTTTTATTTCTATAGAATAATAGTTTTTCTATGAATAAAAATTTAATTATAGATTTAATTTAATGAAATATCAGTTTTGCTATATTCTAGTGTCATAATAGACATTCAGAATTGGAGAAATTAAATTACATAACACAGACTAAGCTTGGTGGAAATTAAGATTTCTAACTAACAAGAAAAATGGACTAGAGATTTGTCTATGTTTAAAATATGGTGAAAGGGTTTCTAAGTGGAAATACCCTGAAAAAATCTCTAATTGCTGCAGATAAGCCATTTCACACAAAACTTTTATGAGAAAAAAAAACATTTCTCTATTCAGTATAGAATTGATCAATGAGTCAATGCTATCATTTTCTTAGTTTTTCAGTTCTACTTAAGTATGTGAATACAAATGGCTTGAGTTCTATTTAAATCTAGAACACAGCATGATGATAATCTCCATATTAAAAAGATAACCCTAACTGGTCAACTTCACTTGTGAGATAGATATATATATATATATATATATATATATATATATATATATATATCTTGACCTACGTATGACTATACCTATCTTGACCTATATCTCTTTCTGAGTATTGCATATACTTCTTGTGCAGTGTAGAATTTAATGTTAGTTCTGAAATATTTCCTAGCTGGTGATTTGGGGGATGTAGGGAAAAGAATATTTTAATGACTTACAACTTGCCACCTTATTGAATCCCATTAGTCTAACAGTTTTTAGGTGACTCTTGCATAGTTTTTAGAAATAAAATATCATTTGCAACTAATTACAGTTTTGTCTCTGTAATACTTAAGTCTCCTATTTTGTTTCATTTTTCTTTGCCATGACATTTTCTAGAATTTCTACCATAATGCTGACTAAAAACAGTCACTAGTCTGTATTCATCAGAAATTCTTTCATCCAGGACTCAAAAGGTACATTCAGTGTCCTACTGTACGCAATTCCAATAAAATCTGAACAATAAAAAAGAATAACTTTGAAATAAATAAATTAAATAAATAAAAAAGAATAACTTTGAAACCTTGGCTATACTTAGTCATGGAACAGTTGCCTTATTAAAAATGTGCACTTGCTATTGTGAGTGACCATAATGCCCATGAGTGCAGTTATGTGCAGCCGCACACATGCGAAGGTCACAGGACAACTTTGAGAGTGTGCTCAGCCCATCAGGCTGATCCAGAGAACACGTCCACCCGCTGAGCCTCCCCAACAGGTCCTGCAATTGCCCTTTCAGAGCCGTTCAGAAATGTGACTCTTCAAGAGTAATTGAAGTTAACTCTAATATTCAATGTTTTCATTCTCCTGCCGTTTAAGAACAGTCAGCCAATATTTATATAAAATTCCTCTGAAGTTTCAGTTTTCTCTCAGAAAGTATATCCAGCAGGGATCATTTCTACAAGGCATTTGTTAGGAAGGACTATCGTTTTGCATTCAGAAAGCTGTTAGTCCTAAGTGTCCCTAACCTGTAAAGAGTGGTCAACCCACTTGCAGTTACCACTAGGTGGGGAGGTCAAGCCACTTGCTCAAGCTGACCCTGTCCCATTTTGGTGCAAAAAGGGGGTCCAAGGCTGCTCCCTGCTGTGTGTGGGCCCTCGTGCCTTCTCAGATGCCCACAGACATGCTGACAGCTGCACACAGACTCAGCCCGCCACTTCTCTGACTTTGGATCTCAGCCAGGAATGGAGAAGAAAAGAGTGGTGACCTCACAACCACAGCCAAGCTCGTGACAGCCTGGCCGTGCCAAAGCCTCTGTGTCATCCCGAAGGCTCTCCGCTAGGCAGTCTTTCAGATACATTTTCATCACTAATCTCTTCTGCCAGCATAGTCCCACAGCTCAACAGCTCTTGCTGTTGCTCCTCGCTCTAATCACCCTTCCTCATACTTCAGATATTGGGTTTGCTCAAGAGCCCCAAATTTATATTTCTGTCCAAAGAGGAATAGACATGCCTTGCCAGGAGTGAGGCTTATGGAGGGCCATGGACTGAGTCCATTGTCAGGAAACTGCTGAACAAAACACAAGACTGAGCTAGGACAGCAGCCATCACTATGAGCAGGAACAATCTCGGCACAGTGGCCACTCTCAGTGCTCATCTTCACCATCACGGTCCAGGAAGGGTCTGATCGGTTCAGAGGAGCACCTGGAGAGACAGCAAGTTATGACACCTTTGAATCCAGATTTCAGAAAGGAAAAAAAAAAGGAAGAACTGAATAACTGTTGAGTCCACAGCACTAGACAAAATCTGTTTACAACTGTATATGGTTATTACAGACAACTGGGATATAATCATGGTACATACCAGAACTGTAACTCACGACTGCCACAGCCTCATAGGAACTGGTGGACGTGCTTAGCAGTTGTTGGGCTCTCTGTTCTAACACAGTTTCCTGGCCTCCTTGTTCTCTCAATGTCTCCTCTCTACTTCACTTCTTCTCACGCCTTGTGAGAGTACCAAAAACTTGTCTTTCTACATAAGAGCTATAATCCAGCTCTCTGCTCCTGGAGCAGGTTGGTGTGTGAGTTTCTATTACTACTACCAGATCATCAGATGGGGTGTGTCCCCTCTTCTGCTCTTAGAAGGAAAGTGACAGCCCAGGCATGGCCCCACACACTTACAATCCCAACTTTTCAGGAGGTGGAGGCAAGAGAATTGCTGCAAGGCTAGCTTGGTCGACCTATTAAATTCCTGGACAGCAAGAGCTACAAAGAAAGACCTTGTTTCAGAAGAAGGGAGAGGAGGGGAGGAGAAGAGTGATGTGGGAGTGATTTCTTTCTGATCTGTTGCTTTCATTGGTTAATTAATAAAGAAACTGCCTAGGCCCATTTGATAGGCCAACCCTTAGGTGGGTGGAGTAAACAGAACAGAATGCTGGGAGAAAGAAAGCTGAGTCAGGCAGTCACCATGATTCTCACTCACAACACAGCCGCGGGTTAAGATCTTCCCTGGTAAGCCACCTCGTGGGCTACACAGATTATTAGAAATGGGTTAGGTCAATATGTAAGAGCTAGCCAATAAGAGGCTGGAACTAATGGGCCAGGCAGTGTTTAAAAGAATACAGTTTCCATGTAATTATTTCAGGTAAAGCTAGCCGGGTGGCGGGACGCAGCCCAGCCAGCCAATCCTATTACAACAGAAGAGGAGGAAGAGAACATGGAACAGGGAGGGGAGAAGACAAAGAGGAAAAGAAGGAAGGAAAATCTCAAGTACTGCTCACTCTGTTATGAAGTAGATCAGTCCAAGAGCTCTCTATAACTTTCTTCCTTTAGCACCCAGGACAGTGAGGGAGTTGGATGTGAAACCCTAAAGCTAAGTTCTTTGGATCTTAGGTTTTGGCCCTGTCTCTGATTTAAGTTGCATTCACTTTCCTCTAGTTCAGGTATCCCATCTTTACAAGGATTAGACTCCTTCCTTGTTGTCTGAGAGGATGAAATGTCCTACACCATCACAGCATTGCAAGTTGGTAGCATGTAGTGAATGCTGCCAGTTTTCATTCCGTCCCGATGTCCCTGCTCAGATTGCTAGAGACCAAACATCTGATTCCTTTTGTTTGGAAAAGGGGTGTTTCTCACCTACCTAGCTAAGTTGTTGAATTGTTGAGTTGTTGAATTGTTGAGAAGACATGACCAAATCCCATGTTAGACACATTTGAGAAGCTACGGAGTAAATCACAGAGGCCAAATCATTGCATAATGTCCCAGGGCCACCACTAAGCCCTGAACACACTACCAAGTCATTTCTCTAGCTAGAATGGTGAAATTTAGCTGAATTTTGACTAATCCTTTCTCAGATCTTGATGTGAGGACCAACCAAAGGCCCTATGACAGCTATTCCCGAAGTGCCTTCCTGGTTGGAGCATTGAGTGTCCTGGTTAGTGAGAATGAAGAGGGAAAGGGAAGATAAGAGGGAAGGATGATAACCTGGGCCATTTGCTCTAGGAATTCTAAGACCTCTGGGTTTACATTTCAGGGAAAGCTGTTGAGGTTTGGGCTGAACCTGGACTTGCTCTGCATGGCTGGCACTCACATCACATATAACATAATGTAAATAACCATTTACAGGAAGGGAAAACTTTCCATATTTTAGTCTCAATTCTGTAAAAACATGTAT
This sequence comes from Microtus oregoni, assembly GCF_018167655.1. Taxonomy (NCBI): domain Eukaryota; kingdom Metazoa; phylum Chordata; class Mammalia; order Rodentia; family Cricetidae; genus Microtus; species Microtus oregoni. The sequence goes on from NW_024543059.1 coordinate 76,142,541, forward strand.
TTGCACAACAAACTAAAGCAAAAGCATCTTCCCAAAAACTCCATAATGCAACACTTTTGTTTTATTTTTTTTAAAGTTTGCTTTCTGAAACTGGAGAGATGACTCAGCAGTTAAAAGCACTGGCTCTTCTTCCGGAGGTACTGAGTTCAATTCCCAGCAGCCATATGTTGGCTCACAAACATCTATAATGGGATCTGATGCCCTCCTCTGGCAGGCAGGCATACATGCAGATGGATCATGCAGATAAAGCATTCAGACACATAAAATGCATACATATTTTTTAAAAAAAAAATATTGCTTGCTTTCTAAATCACCAAATAACACATTTGGGTGGAAAGTGAGCAATGACACCCAAGGTTGTCCTCTGACTTCTATATCCATGCCACCCAAGCTCCCTTAACATACTCACCCACTCAAAAATCATACACACATACAAATACAAAATCACTATTTTAAAAAGAACGCATTTGGCTGCAAGTACCCAACTCATGCGCTCCGACAGCTACACTATGAGAGCGATGACTGTATTACCTGCATCTCTCAGATCAGAGTCTGGAGTGTTCAGATTCTCCCATCAAACATCTGCAGCAATGAATGTCTTCAGTCAGAGCTCTTTCAAAGGGTGCTCTAGCAGGGTCAAGATGGATGATGTGTTCCATACTCCCTACTGGCAGCAAAAATCAAGAAACATCGAGATCTACTATGGCCTATGAGTCACTGCCCTCCCCCTCTGTCATATTCTTTGAACATCAATTTCACTGGCCAGCAGCAGCTCACAACTCTTCCTCTCATGTCATAGGTGTCCATGGAATAAACACAGCAAGGTACAGGTGCAAAGCACTGTCTGAAGCCCAGAAGGCACGGTGCCCAGCGGCCGCCCCACGACTAGCATCTTTGTGGGTTTGCTGAATACTTCTTTTTGAGGCAATGCATTAGCCTTTTTAGCAATGTGGCTCTAATGATGACTGCTTATGAATTTCTGTGGATTACATATCTTCATTTTGAGTACTTTCATTTTATTTTTTGAGATAAGGTTTCTCTGTGTAATCAGCTTAAATGTTCTGGAACTTACTCTGTAGATCATATTGACCTCAAATTCACAGAGATCCATCCACCTCTGTCTCTAAGTTCTGCTTCTGAGTGCTGGGATTAAAGGCATGCACCACCACAGCCCAGCCATTTTGCATATTTGATTCATCTAACTCTGATTCCATGATTCTATATCTATTTACATTATCACAAGTTATTTTCCTACCTTATCTGACGCTGAAAAAAAAAATTTATCGGCTGTTTGTGCAAATACTTTCCAATTAGTGATGATTAATAAGCATTTGAGCAGGTCATAATCAAGTCTTCGGGGGGTTTTTCAAAAAGTTTCTGGATCTTTATGCAAATTAAGTATTTAAATTTTATGCAAATTAAACACAGGTTTCCTCCTTGCTACTCTGCACTTTGCTATTGTCATTATAAATTTCTTGCAGAATTTCTCAGAGTCCACGTCCATCCTCATCACTGTCTTGAATTAGATAAAGGTTGAGCAAAACTGGCTTAGAGTCCCGTTTTCTAACATATCATGATCTCCTCAGGCTCTTAGTGCGGTCTCTTTCCCTGTAAGTCCCCTGAAAGCAAGAGGAACACTGATTTTGTCCCTGCACCTTCAATGTCCTACATAGGCTGAGGGAATGAGCAAGCAAATGGATGTAAGCAAAACATACAGTCACTTGCTCCCCCCAACAAAACTTGAAAACCTTCATCATTTATTTATGCATAGGAAAAATGCCCAAGATTTCTTTGGAAATTCTTTTTTTAGTTCAAAGCAATTCTTCAACTTTGAATCAGAATCCACTTTAGTTAATAAGCAAGAAGAAAATTTTGAACAGCATTAGCGGACATTGGTAAGGGGTAAGGTCACCTCTGACCTTCTGGATGACTCCTGACCTCTTCCCACTATCTCTGTTTTCCCTAAGACCCTATCAGTCCTGGTCTCCATCTTTACAGGAAGTGTATGAAATATTTAAATTATCTTCTCTTGAAATATTTTTAAATTAATTTTCTTTTCTGAAGAAAGCTAGTCAGTTAACTATTTTCCCTATAAGTCAACAACTGAACGATGAACAGATAAAAGGCTTCTTCCTGCTGCAACACTTCCTCACAAAAGCCTCCAGCCCTACTCAATGACAGCTCGCTGGACCCACTCTTCCGCTAATTTAACCGTCAAGGAAAATCATATTTCCCTATTTGTAAGTTATCAATGGGTGAAATAAAGGAGACACAAAGCAGAAATACAGTTCCTTGTACAGTGAGAAGAGTGTGTTATCTAGTTCATTAGGGAAGCACTAGAGGAAACATACCAGCTAAGTCTCAGGGCTGTGTCAATACCTAAGCTCCCTTTTTCACCACCTCCACAACTGCAGTCAGAATGGAAGAGTTCTCCCATGTTCTCCCTGCTCACAGCACTGTCTCTCCAGAAGTGAGTTGCATTGACTTGAGGTAAGTGTTTCTATAGGAATAAAAGAAGCATGACACTCCACACAGGAACAGCCTGCACACTGGTTGCAGGGTCAACCCAGTGTCGTAGTAATTTCTTATTCACCCAGCAGCAGGGGAGTCATGGTCATTTATTACCTGCTTAATCCACAGTGGGTGAATCAGTGGTTCCTTGTTTCTCATAGTAAGACATGGTAAAATAGAATGCCACGTTAAGAAAACCCAAAATGTGCCCACATAGCCTGATTCAGGGAACTCAATTACACATTCATTTGGTACTTGTGGCAACAATGGCCTTGTAACTGCTAGCCATTGTTTTCATGTGTTTGGCAAACCTGTGAGCATAGAAACAACCATGGATGTTTACAGCATGAACCCTACGTGCCTGCATCCTTGTAGTTAAAATGCTTAGCGTTCAGACTGACTCTTTTCATTACACTTCTGCTTTTGCTTTCTTTATTTTCCGAATGCTATAATCTGTAGCAATTGTTCTTTGATGGGGCAGCTAAATGGACATACTATCAAACCTTCACGAAATCCTTCCTTGTTCTTGTTTATTTTCCAACCATGCAAAAGACAGTGTCACACTTGTCTAGAAGTGACTACTTGATAACTTGACTAGGAGGACCATGTGGTTGTTGTTTTACAGACAACAGCTCATTCTTGAGAGTGCAGCTTGGTCCTCAAAGGCTTACCTGCCACGTGTGAGCTTCTGAGTTCATTCTACAGTACCACTGCAAGAAAAAATACAGCCCTGAATCCTATCTTTATGTTCAAGTCTATTCCAGTTCTGCCACATAAAGGATGGAACACAAGCACCACAAAAAGTAATTTCACAGTGTGTATGTGTGGTGTGTGTGTGTGTGTGATGTGTTCATGTGTGGAATACATGTGTTACATACATGTATATGTGTGCACATGTGTGTGATGTGTTTATGTGTATGTCTTTGTAGTACATGAATGTGTATGATGTGTGTGATGGGGGAGTCCCCTCTGTGCTGTAATTACAGTTAATGAATAAAGAAACTATCTTGGCCTGTTGATAGAGCAGAGCTTAGGTAGGTGGGGAAGATGGAACTGAATTCTGGGAGGAATAAGGGGAGTCAGGGCTACCCTATAGAGCTGCCACCAGAGTCAGACATGCTGGACTTTGCTGGTAGGCCACAACCTTGTGGTGATGCACAGATTAATAGAAATGGGTTAAATTAAGATGTAAGAGTCATCCAATAAGAGACTAGGGCTAACAGACCAGCAGTGATTTAATTAATACAGTTTTTGTGTGGTTATGTTGGGTCTAAGCTAGCTGGGTGGCTGAGACGAACAAGCGGGCGCTTCTCTAACATGTATGCATATATGTACACGAGTATGTACAGGTATTTGGCCTATGTGTGTGTAGGTAGAGGCCAGGGGTCAATTTTGTACATGTTTTTGAATATTTCTCCACTTTGTTTTAAAGACACAGACTCCCACTGAATATGGAGCTCACAATTTCCACTGACTGGCTAATGAGACAGCAGGATCCTGCTGTCTTGGAATCTGCAGCACTGATTACATATGTGTCCACCATACCCACCCAGCTTTTCCTAGGTACTTAGAATCCAAGCTCAGATCCACATGCTTGCCCAGAGAGCACTTTACCCTCCAATCCTCTCCCAGCCCCCCACTGCCTTTTTGTGGCATCATCAGTACTGAAAAACCTTGTAATAATAATAATTTTAAACCAACTGTTGTTCTCTTTGGTTCTATGGTAATCTGAGTTTAATCTTTGCAAAAACCAAAACAAACCTAAGTACTTGATTTAAAATTGTCTCTCCAAAAGTCTTGGGTTGCCCAGAAAAAGAAGAAAATATGATAAATACAATGAATGCTGTGTCTTTTGTAATTTTCAAACAAAATAACCAAACTCACAGAAGTTCAGAATTACCTGTACTATAAGCCAAATATATTACATACTGAGTCTTAAAAAAAATCTAACCTAGCAGGGCGATGGTGGCGCACGCCTTTAATCCCAGCACTCGGGAGGCAGAGGCAGGCGGATCTCTGTGAGTTCGAGACCAGCCTGGTCTACCAAGCTAGTTCCAGGACAGGCTCCAAAGCCACAGAGAAACCCTGTCTCGAAAAACCAAAAAAAAAAAAAAAAAAAAAAAAATCTAACCTTAGCACTATGGACTAAGTTCATATCTTTCTCTAAAAAAAATAGAGTTTTTCTGATAAATCCTTTTAGTTTTTTAAATCTCCCAGATCCCCCCCCCCTCCTTTGGCTACATTTCAGTGTGTGTGTGTGTGTGTCCCTGTCCCAGAACAAACTATGAAAAAGTGGAGACTTGGGGCTGGAAGACGTTTAGGGCAGCCCATGGATACATTACAGGACAAAGCAAGTGTCTAACACTCCATACTGGATGCTATGGGAGACACTCAAGGTCACACAGCTGCCCCCAGCCCCCAGCCCCCAGGTCCCACTCCACGGCAGGTGTTTCTTCTTCCTGTCACCAGGGAAGGGTCTTCCCTCTGCTGCCGCAGACAAGATGTTGCCTCACTTAATCACAATGCAGTCCTTCCTTTAGCAAAATCTCAAAGTGACATCCAGTGGAGTGCCTGGTCTCGGTGGAGACATTTAATTAAACTGCAGTCCCTTTATACCAGCACAAATATTGTGAGGGAAAACAACTCAACTCCTCTGACATTTTTGCAAATAGGTTTTGTGGAATCCATTCTGTTTACCCTCACTGACATTTGTTTTTCAGTCAATTATCCCACATGGTTATTTTTTTCCCTCTTATAATTTATTGCTAGCAATTTATCCATAAGAATAAATACAAGTAATTCCTTTCTTTGGTACTAGCACCCGAGCTTAGGTTAATAATAGCTGAAGAAAATAAACACTCATTTTACCCCTCCCCTTTCTTGCCCTCTAGTTGTAGCTTGCTTATAAATCAGAGAACTGAACCTCAAAGACATCGAGTCATGGGGGTTTCTCGTCACGTGACCCTACAGCTTTGGGACATAACAGATTTTACTGGATAGCCATCTGCTAGACAACTAAAGTAACAGGCTTTTTTTTTTTTCTTGGCACTTCTCTGCCTTCAACTTTTTGCATGCCCTAGTTTTGGAAACGTCTTTAATATTTTACCTCCATATATTTGGGAGCTGGCAAGAGAGACAGAGAAAGACTGGTTACAGAAAACGGTGTTCATCTTGAAGCCTGGAAACCCTCATGGAAAGTAGACTTCACTGGTATTGTGCAATTGTGAGTGTCCAACCCTCCTCAGAGCCTCCCTTCTCCCCTGCAACACCAAGCCTAACCTCACCCCTGCTCTGGCCATGCCTGAACTCATGTCATGCAGCCCCGTATGGCACAACATGTCTATCTTCCAGTGACACCTGATTGCTACAGTCCCTATTCAGTCGCAATAGAGCGCTGTCTCTTTTCCACCTCTTTACACACGCTGCAGTCTTTACACCCTACCCTCTAAAACTATCAGCCCTCTGCAAATCCCATTTTCTGGGCTTTATTTGGATGCAGGCTTCCCAACTTACCTATAGAGGAAGCTAGCATTCTTAAAGGAAATCTCTCCTAGGCTATCTCTACACTAGAGCACAACGTATGATGCCAAAGCTAGGAATCAAGAATCCATCCACCGGGTTCCTTATTCCCACTTTATAACCTTCTTCCAGTCCCCTCTCTGAATCTGTCATTGATGATGTCGCCTGTAATTCTTTAATGTTCTTCCCCAAAGCCTCGGAGAGTTTCATCATTCCCTTTCCTGCATCTGACCTCTCTCTTCCATGATGGCCATCCTATACCTTGTTATAATTAACAACTACATGGAACACATTCTCTGCTCCACTCCACCAGCTCACTTACTCTGCTGTCTGTGCCCAGCAATTCTGTTGATACCAACACATTGGTCCTACCAGCTGATTTTTCAGTATTCCTCACCCCCACACCATGTCTTCATTTTGTCTTAAATGTCGCCTTCTCAACCAGGCCAAGTCTATCTAACTGATTAGGATTGCCACCTGCCCCCACCCAGTTCTCTCAAAACTACATAACACTGCTCTTTAATTTCCCCATTTCCATAGTACATGCTACCTTCTGACATAGTGATCTCATTTGCTCATCAGTTCCTGTTTTCTAGCATGCTGTTTATTATTATCTTCCTCTCCGTACGAGAAGATAAGGCCCCGACCTGTCTAATCTGTTCCCTGCTATATCTCAAGCACCTAAAACAGAATCTGTTCAGAGTAAGGAACTGACACTTTTAAGTGAATGCTTTACTCATCTTAAAATAAGAACAGAAATTTCTTCTCTGCCATTCAAGGTTGTTGGTAAGGTACACACGAGAACCGCTAAATAAATATCCTCCTCTCACATAGACTTTGTGCTCTTCCTTCCCCAGATAAGCATAGTTTAAAGAGCTACTTTACATTAGGTCTAGCAAGAAACACTTGGTTCTTTCAAGCAGTGAGATTATTGCAGATCAGAAAAGGTATTAAGAACTCAAAGGTCAGAGAAGGCCTGGGGAGGTGACTCGGTGGGTAGCGTGCTTATCACGTGTGTGTGAAGACACCAGGTGTGTCAGTACACATCTTTAAACCCAGTGTTCCAGTGGTGAGATGGGAGCCAGGGACAGGACAAGGACTGGAAGCTTCAGGGCCTGTTAGCCTGTCATATGCAGATCAAGGCAAACAATGAAGAAGGCCTACCTCAAGCAAGATGAGAGGACCTGAGGCACTGGTCACCTGGAACAGAAGCTTCTGCATACACATACATGCATATGCATCATACATGCATATACATCATACGCACATTCACACACGGTTTGGGCACACACATAAACACAGAAGCTCTCAGAATAATGTCCCCTTTTCAAGGCTTAAGCACTCTTTTTAACTGAAGTGGGAGCTTGCAGATGTGGAGGAGGCTGGGGTAAAAACACACAGAAAGAAAAGAAGCGTACACTGGGAAGTTAGATAAATCAATCAGCTTTTCATAAAAGTCTGCATATAGTAAGCCTTTAACAGGCTTTAACTGCATAAATGGCTGTGGGAGATAGCCGTACTCACCCCTTCCCCCTTGTTGGCCGTATTCATGTCTTTGTGCAGGGTCCTCCTCATGGGCCAGGGTCTGTCTGGTAAGCAATCAGCCATTGGCGCTGACTTCCAGTGGTCACTCAGACAAGAGTTGAGTGTCTGCAGGGCAGCATCTGAGCCAGCCTTCAGGAAAGATTCTGTGAGCAATCTGACTGAGCTTCTGCTAAATATGCGGCCTCCAGCATCTGCTGACTGAAGAATACTTATTGTTTTCAGCTGCTAACCTTTGGCGTGATTGGTTCGGCACCAAGAAACCCACTTCAATAAGTAAATGAGTAAAAAAGCAGTTCCCATGACAGACCTCACAGGCACCACTCAGAGTTTTAAGGAGGCATAGTGGGTAATTTTTCCTCTGAATAAATGGCCATTGTAAGAAGTGACAGTACAGGTACTTTAGACATAATTATAAGATATAAATTAAACAGTCACATTTTCCTGAATCCCTGTGAAAAAGAAAATATCCTCTGGACCAGCAAAATAAAAGACAAGTCTTACTGCTGGTTGGTTCTCCAAGTTGCCTGGATGTTGGTCTTGTAGGGTAGGAGGAGAGATCCGACAGCATGGAGGCTACACAAAAGCCAAGCCATTTCTTGTTTCCTGTAAGTTCAGAGAGCCTCTCTGTCACTGGACCCAGAAGGTACAGTGGCAGAAGACTGGGCCTGTCATGCTTCTACTTTAGAGTGGGACACTTCCTGACTAGAAGTGACTGTCACAATGGGAACCAGGCAGCTTCCTCAGACTGAGTGTGATCTGGGGCTGCAAGTAAGGCTAGTTCTCACCATCCATATCCAGACACTTAGGGCGTCTCTGGCTACATACAATCTACCAAGCTTTTAGGCTCACAAACAAAAGCCAATGATATATCATACTTGAGGATAGCACCAGAGACTAGATTCAAAGTACTCTTTGATGAATTCTGCAATCGTTTTAATATTTGAAGCTTGTAGTGTTTCTTTACCTTAAAAAAGTTAAAGATATCTAGGAAATAGAGGTAGAGGGTGTATCTCACTATACAGTGGTTCTGTTATGCCATATTCTGTTCGGGCTTGGAGAAATACAGGCCCAGAGGAATTATTCCCAAAATCCTTAAGACACTTAAGAGTAGACAACAATACAGATAATGAAGATAATACAAAATATAAATGCATTTGGTAAAATAAGCATAGCAATTTCTTCTTTTCCTTTTCTTTCTTTCTTCTTTCTTTCTTTCTTTTTTGTTTGTTTATTTTGAGACAGGGTTTCTCTGTAGCTTTGGGACCTGTCCTGGAACTAGCTCTTATAGACCAGGCTGGCCTTGAACTCACAGAGATCCACCTTCATCTGCCTCCCAAGTGCTGGGATTAAAGGTGTGCACCATCACTGCTCAGCAAGACACCACTTCTTAATCTTGGCAATGGATCTATTTTGTAAGACATAAATAGGAAGGGATAAATTGGGATGAAAGTACTCTCCCCTCCCCCACTAAACTGTTTTCACTTACCAAAAGCCGGGCTTTTCAAAGCGTCACAAAAACAAACAACAACCAGCAGCTCCAGCCAGTGCTTACACTTCCAGTCCAGCTGTTCCGGTCAGGAAATTAGGTGGGTTTTAAACATTTTTAATTTATTTTCAGAAAAGATATCTGGTCCTTTAGGATTCTATGTGATATTTGGGTTTCTACCATAAAGCAGTTGGTGTTTTCACAATGTGAATATTCCATATATTAATTTTACAATGGTTATGATTAACACAGAAGCTATGAAGCCATTTTGATGAATTCCCATGAAACATGACTTTTTGGACTTCGTCTTTCCTCTGGCTACACTCCCTCGCTCCATGAGCTCACCGCATTGCTTGGCTCTCAACGTTGTCTATACACAATGATTCTGAGTGCAGACAGCAGCTCTGGACTGCAGACTCATACATCTGCATGCCGATTTGACAGCTCCATTTAAAGGCCTAAGACACATTTCACACTTATCTCTCTCCAACCCAAACTCCTGATTCTCCCTTCTGAGTCTTCTCCTCCCATCTTTTTCCCTTTCTCAGTAAATAAGAGATTCCCTCCTCTCAGTTCCTCAAGCCAAAAATCTGGAAGTTATCTCCCTGTCTCTTTCTTTCACATCCGACATGAAGCCTGTCTGCAGAGCTGGCCAATTCTGAGTCCCGCACTGCCAGAATGACTTCACACTGTCTCCACCACAGCTGAGCTGCCCCCAAGGCAACGTCATCTCTCACCTGAATTACTCAGGAGCCCCCTAACTGGTCTCCTGCCTCTGCCCTTGCTCCCTGTAATCTCCTAGGAAGGCACACAACCGTGGGGTGATGAAGTAGAACAATTATTAAGTAAAGCTTGTCCTCCAGATGTTTGAAAATCCCCAAACGAAACTCTGCCTCAGCAAACCAAAAGTCAGTTTTACAAGGCACTGCACAACCTGCACACCATGCTTCCTGCCACTCACACCCTGTCATTCTTTTAGTTAGCCAGAGTTCTTGAGTACGAGAAACAACAGAATACTTGCACAGATATGAAAGAGGATTTATCCTGTTGTCCTATACACTCAGAAGCTACATGATCCCACAAGAGCTATATGCAGACTGGAAAATCAGGAGGAAGCTGAGAGACACAGAGTAAGAAGAACTGAAGATGTAGGCCCACCCCAAAGCTAAAGACCTGACAAACCCCTCAAGGAAAGCTCCTCCTCTGTCACCCAGAAAGTTCACATCAAAAGACCCCTCATTCCCAGTAACACCCATTCTTCCTTGTTTTGTTTTTTGCTATTGCCAGTCTTAAATCATACAGAATAAACATTTTGCTTTTTTTAATGGCCTTGACTAAAAGAGAATGACCCTGGGTATAAGACTTATTCATTTCGTTCACTATTGCAAAGCAAGCTGCCAAAATCTGCTTAGCAAACAGTTGATGTTCAAGAAATAAAAACAAAAACAAAATCGCTAAATGTATGAATGTTAAAGAACTGATGGAGTCAAGAATAATAGGAGAGAAATCTAAATGCCATGAAAAAGAAACCAAGGCCACCTAGAGCTTCGAAAATATAAATACAGTGTGCTTAGTTAAATTTGAACCTCAAGTAAAAATAATAATAAAAATACTATTTGGGGAAAAATATTACAAATAATAACCAAATATGTTAACACTTGATAAGAATTATTTGCTTTCTATCATTAAATGAGGAAAAAACTGAAAGAAAACTGTTTGAGAAAGGAAAGTTTTGTGGAACCCAGATTTCAGCCCCCAAGCACAGTCATACAACACACCTGATCTGTGTGGTCTGTGGGTAGCCCCTGAGCACATTCATGCACACACACTTGATTTGTGTGGTCTGTGGGCATCCCTGGAGCACAGTCATGTTGTTGTGGAGGCTGCCCCACTTTGGGTGCCATCCTGTTGTCATGGTGGCTGCTTATTTGTTTCCGGCCACCCAGACCCAAAATAATCACACAGAAACTATATTAATTACAACACTGTTGGATAATAGCTTGGGCTTCTTATTAATTAACCTTACATCTTAAATTAACCCAATTCCTACTATTTTATATTTTACCACGAGGCTCGTGGTTTACCAGTAATGTTCTGGGATGGGCATCTGTCTCTTTTAGCAGCTACAAGGCATCTCCTTGACTCTATCCACTTTTCTCCTCTATCTTTGCTTGAAATTCCCACCTTGCTCTATTCTGGCCTGTCATAGGCCGAAAGCAGGTTCTTTATTAACCATGGCAACAAAACACATTTATAGCATACAGAGGGGCATCCCACACCACAGTCGTGCATACACGCCTAATCTGTATTGTGTGTGAGCAGCCCCTGAGCACACGGTTGATGTGGGAAATGATGTATGCTGTAAATATGTTTTATTGCCATTGGTTAATAAAGAAACTGCTTTCAGCCAATAGCTTAACAGTGTAAAGCCAGGTTGAAAGAAATAAAGAGAGAGAGTAGGCAGAGTCAGGGAGAAGCCATGTAGCTGTTCCAGGGACAGAGGCCTCTGTTGGAGCCTGCTAAAACTTTACCAGTAGACCACGACCTCATGGTGATGCACAGGTTAATGGAGATGGGCTAGTTTAGGATATAAGAGTTAGTCAGAAATACACTTAAGCTATTGGCCAAAGGGTATTGCAAATAATACAGTTTATGTGTGATTATTCTGGGGCTGAGCAGCCGGGAACAAATGAGCAGCCTCCCCCAACACATGGTGTGTTGTCTGTGAGCAGCCCAAGAGCACAGTCATGCACACACACACACACACACACACACACACACACACACCTGTTGGTGTGTGGTCTGTGGGCATTCTGTCTCTATAATAGCAAGGCCAACTAATGAAGCAAAGGAAATCTGGCCACAGGTACATATCTCCTCTCTGTCTCTTAAAGCAAATGGCAGCCCTGGGTATAGACTATTACTATAGTGTTTACTATAGTGTTCCTCTTCTGAATGAAGGTGAAACCCAGGCAAGACTTCATCCCCAAGGACTCTGCAGCCTCAGTATCCCTGCTGATACTTCACTGCTATGCTGAAAATGGAAGCAAGCTAAGGGGAGACAGCATGAGCAGTGCAGATCTGGGACATCAGAGACCTGTCCTTTCTCCACCCGCCATAGATTAACTAGAGATCACATTAAAACAAGGTGCCCAGGAGGCTTAGAGTAGGATGGAGTGGTTGGCTTTAAAGAGGTAAAGAGTTCAAAAAAGGTCCTCCCCCAACTATAAAGATAGTATAATTAGGAGCACATAAACACACAGAGAAACAGATACAATAAGAAAAGCAAAAGTGAATAAAAGTTAGGAATAGGAACAATGTCTTAATTCATTCACTAAAAAGTGACCTGAGTGAAAACTACAGGCATGAATTCAAGCAAAGACATCGTGACATGAATTCAGGAAAAGACAGAAGTGCAGAGTTGGACTCATACCCATATGGTTGCCTTAGCTGAAATGATATAACCACAGTGTGAGGAGTAAATAGTATTATATTTTAAAAGATAGGTCTGAGTGTGTGATGCTGTTGAGAGGAAAGAAAAAGACAGAGTCCTATTTATGTAACTAGAGAACTGTGTCTAAGAAGACAACCATAGCTCTTTGGCCACAGTAACCCTTTTTTGTTAAAAGTTAGCAGACTCAGAGCTGGAGAAATGGCTTCATGATTAAGAACACTGGCTATTTTTCTGGGGTACCAAGGTTCTGACCTAAGCACCCATATGATAACTCCCAACTCCCTGTAACTCCAGTTCCAAGGAATCTAGCATCCTCTTCTGGCCTTTATAGGCTCCGGGCACATATGTGGTACACAGACAGGTATGCAGGCGAAACACCACAAGCATAAAGTCAATTTTGAAAATAAAAAAAATGCAAGTTATTAGTGTCTTATTCTTAAGGCCTGGAAAAACACAAAGTGGATAAACAGAGTAGCAAATCTAAGCTTCTCACGTGGCTAGCGTGTGGTCTCGCTTTCCCCTACTCAACAGGCAAGTGTCGTGAGAAACCCACAACGAATACAGTGGTATAGGATACGTCACCCTCTTCTCCTCCTACGTTGTGCACCAGTCCAGGAAAGAGTGACAGTGATGTTATTGCAGAGACAGCCTAGAGGCTGTCCTAAATATACACCAAAAGTAAACTGTTTTTGACCTTCAGTGAGTAGCTGTTAGGAATCAAATACTTAGTACATGCCACACTACTGATCTGTGTGGCTGTGTTGGGACTGAGGAACAAGTCTTTTATGTAATGTCTCAAGAATAAAATCTCCCCAAAGCCTAGAAGCCCATATTAATATTGACCATGCCAACAATAAAACTAACAATGCCTGTAATCAAGCCCCCGGTGGCACTAAGAATTGTGCTTTTAAAATACAGGTCGTTGCTATGATATGTGGATTTCCAGGCTTATTCTCAGAGTTGGCCAAGACAGTCATCAGCTTGTTCATTCATTTATTCTCAGCGTAGGAAGCTCGTGGGACAGGAGCCACTGGCTAATGTGATATAGCAGAAGAAGAAAAAAAGGAAAGCTGCCACATTTCAGCCAAGCAAATATTGAGGTCCTGCTTTCTGCCAAGGGCAACTCTGGGGATCAGGACAAATCATAATAACCCTAGCCCTGTAGGAGCTCACAGTATGGAAGCCATGACAAACAAAGAAATACCGAGGTATTATGGTTAAATATAATAATAGATACTACTGCTGTGTGTGATGAGCCAACAGAGTCATGAGGTATGGTTTGGAAATAGCTCTGCATGAGAAGTAGTGTTGGTCTTTCCTAAATGCCCTTGGCACTGCTACCCAGTACCATCAGCAATACTAAGAGTTTCCTTTTATCTGGGAAGAAGAGAGCCTAGTGTCTGGCCTAAGGAAATTTACAGCCACACACCAAGGGAATGAACATGATGCCCCAAATCTTTTGACACCCTTAGCCCGCTTTTCTTCTGAGCCTCATCTGCTTACCTCTAATCCCTAATTCTTGCTGGTGACACCTGTGCCAACCTTCTTACTGCTGGAGCCAGCTCTTCCTAAAATCTCTGTGCTTCTGAGCAGATCCAGGTAATACACACATTCACAATTCTAATGATACCACACGGCACATGACCAGTGATGTAGAAGAACTTTATAATGTACGTTCTGGGTTGTTTTTTTTTTTTTTAATGGATTTTTGAGTCAGGGTCTCACTAAATAACTCCGACTGTCTTAGAACTCACTATGTAGACAATTAGACTGCCCTTGAACTCACAGAGACCCGCCTGCCTCTGTCTCCCAAGTGCTGGGATTAAAGGTGTGCACCCCAAACTATATCATTAACTTAAAAAAATCATTGTGGGAATAGGAGAAATGGGTCAGAGGTGAAGAGTATTTGCTGCTCTTTCAGAGGACACATACTTAGTTCCCATACATAAGCACTTCTTAGCTCCAGGGGATCCAGTGCCCTCTTCTGGCCTTCACAGACATGCATACGACAGTGGTGTATACATAGAGATACACATACAAGCTAAATAAGTGAATCTTTTTTAAAAAATAGTTTTAGTAAAAAGGCACTTGTCATGAAAGCCTGGCAACATCGGTTTGATCCCTGCGTGAAAAGGCCAGATGTGCAGACGCAGTGACACACATCTGGATACACATCACTCTTAGGGCAAGGAGGGGACTAAAGGCAGGGGAACCAACAGAGGCAAAAGCAAGAGAGAGAGATTTTTACCTTAATCGGTCATCTGGGCTGTTGACCAACAAGAGCAGGTCTGTCCAGAACCATTACCCTTTGGGTGCTAGGGGACTAGATTCCTCGCAGCTGCATGTTTTAAAGCATAAGAACTGAGAGGCATGCTTAGAAGGAATTCCCTGTTGCATATTTTCCATAGGGCATTTGCAATCTTTGCTTCTCTCTTTTGACTTTACTATAACTGAAGAAAGTTGGAAATGAAAGCATCACACACTAAAATTACCCAGGCTCGAAGACTACTAAACATAATCAATTTACACTAACTTATACAGTTAGTAGACCTGGCATTCAAAACAGAATCTGTACAGCGTCACGTTCAATTTATGCACTTATCTGCCAATAAAATAAAAGGTGCAATAGAATTAGAACTAGATAACCTATATATATATATATATATATATATATATATATATATATATATACTCGTGCCCATTACCTACCTTCACCCTTCTATTTGCTTCTTTAGTGCTCTTTTCTTCATGTACCCACATGTACATCTGTTTACATACATATTTTTTTTTGCCTAGAGTCTACTATGAGAGAGAACCTGTGCTTGCTTGCTTGCTTTCTGATTTTGTATGGCCTCACTTAATATTGTATGTTTTAAGTCCATCCATTTCTTTGTAAATTTTTAAACTTTTTCTTTACAGCTAGGTAGTATTCCATATATATTTCATTATCCATACATCTGTTAATGGACGACAAGGTTAATTCCAAATCTTTGCTATAGCAAATAAAGAAATAATACACTGGAATTAATTGGAGATTTCTCAAAAGACTGACAATATGCTACCTTATAACCCAGGTATTTCGCTCCTAGATTTATACCCAGAGAACTCTACACGCTACTGTAGAGATATTTGCACACCTGTGTTTATTATGTCTTCTCTAATTTGGCCCCACTTCTCTGAATCTCTAGAAGCCTGTTTGTCTTTTGTGAGGGTTAAGGAGTTTGAGAGCAACTGAATATATGTACCCAACACCCCAAGAAGAGGACTTCTTGCCATTTCTCTCCTTTGTTTTCAACATTTGTGATGATTAGGGAGATGTTTCTATAAATCTCAGAAAAA
Source organism: Microtus oregoni (assembly GCF_018167655.1). Taxonomy (NCBI): domain Eukaryota; kingdom Metazoa; phylum Chordata; class Mammalia; order Rodentia; family Cricetidae; genus Microtus; species Microtus oregoni. The sequence continues at coordinate 76,158,395 of NW_024543059.1, forward strand.
TAAAATGGCAAATCAAATTGAGTTACACCCCAAACATTTATTTCTCTCTTCCCCCTGTATATACTCAAGAACCTACCTCTAAAGGGAATTTTGTCTTTTTTCCAGTTCCTATGCGTATCATCTTACTCATCAGCATGGCCATCGTCATGGCAACATGACGACAAGGATGTGGGAAAGAGGAACCTTATTCACTGTTGGTGGGAGAGAGACTGTACTAGTGAAGCCACTATGGAAATCAGATGAAGACTTCTCAAAAAGCTAAAAATAGAACTATCACATGACTCAGCTGTACAACTCTTGTGTGTGTGTGTGTGTGTGTGTGTGTGTACACAAAGGCCCATGATAGAAATACCTTCATATTCATGTTCATTAACATTTTATTCATACTATTGAGGGAATGGAATCATCATAAATGTTTATCACCTGATGAGTCAATCATGAAAATAGAGAACATAAACACTATTCAGTACTGTCCTAGTTAGGGTTACTATTGCTATGACAAAACATCATGACCAAAACCCTAGTTGGGGAGGAAAGGGTTTATTAGGCTTACACTTAAGCATTTCTGTTCATCACTGAAGGAAGTCAGGATAGGAATCTAAACAGGGTAGAATCCCAGAGGCAGAAGCTAATACAGAGGCCATGGAGGAGAGCTGCTTGCTGACTTGTTCCCCAGAACTTGTTCAGCCTGCTTTCTTATAGAACCCATACCACCAGTCTAGGGATGGCACCGCCCACCATGGGCTGGACCCTCCTCCATTGATCACTAATTGAGAAAATGCCTTACAACTAGATCTCATTGAGGCACTTCCTCAACCGAGGCTCCTTCCTTTGATGACTCTAGCTTGTGTCAAGTTGACACACAAAACCAGTCACTACAAGTACTAAAGAAAAACTAAAATCATGAAAATTTCAGGAATATAGATAAAAGTGGAAAATCTTGTGCAGGGTGAGATGATTTAAAGCCAGACAGACAAAAGTCATACGTTCTCACTCATAGGCAGATCCTAGATTCAAAGATTTTGATTTCTATGTCTAAGTTATAGTGAGTACCTAGAGAGAGGGCAGGAAACAAGAAAGAAGCCTTGAAGGGAGAGCACAGAACTGAGGGAATACAGGAAGAAGAAGAAGAAGAAGAAGAAGAAGAAGAAGAAGAAGAAGAAGAAGAAGAACAACAACAACAACAACAACAACAACAACAACAACAACAAGGATGTGATATGAAAATAGAGAGGAGAGAATACATGGGATTGAAAGGTTTAAAAAGGAGTGGGAGCAGAATAATGAAGGGGAGGATAAATCAGCCAAACTACAGATTATAAAAAAAAAGCCATAGAGTGGCCTGCCATTTTATAGGCTAACTAAAACAAAGAGCTTGAGAGGAACTGCCTCGCATATTTGGGCAACACTGCTCTCAGAAATCAGAGGTTGTTAAACCAAAATCCTTTTGCCAGGTGTGAGATACTTTTCTATGAGTCAATCACTACAAAATATCCAGAAGGCTACTGCCACTGCTCCTGCTTGCTCACTGGAATTAGAAGCCATGGCACAAACATCATTGGTGTCAGACACCATGGCTAAACTGGCAAGACAAATCAACGATGCTCTCCAGACTCAGAATGCCCTGAATGTCCACATTAAATTTGGGCTTTTGAATTTAAATCAACAGACTGCCCTATTGTAGGAGCAGGTGGACTTATGGCTAGTACAACAAATGTCTTGTTCACACTTTTATCATTCCATTTGTATGACATCTGTTAATATTGCTAATGCCTCTTATGTAGTGAAACAGCTCAATGGTTATTTGAATAGCCCTTGGAATGTTACAATTAGCACACCAGATTGTTGATACCTCTGTGCCCCATTTTAGCCAAAGGGTTGGTAGAATACCATAGCCCAAATGGGAGGCTCGGTCCAGTAGTGATTGGGGACCCTCTTGCTGGCAATATTAACGCCTGTTGCCATGGGCATTAATCTCTGAATTCTGTGTAAGATCAGACAGTCCATGAGAATGCAGCATAAGGTCACTTAGCAAGTCCTTCTGAGCCTGTTGGCCAGTAACTCAGACGTACCCCAGGTTTGGTTGAAAATACTACACAAACAATGAAGACTCCTCCGTAGATGGGCAATTTCTACAGAAGAGGGCCTGCCTAAGACAGGGAAGGGGCTCCCCAAAGACGGGTAAAGGTTTACTTTTCTTAGATGACCTAAGACAGGAGGGTTTTATAAAAAATTTAGGGGGGAGACGTTGGGACCATTTGGAGTCCTGGCCTCAAGCTGCTCTTCCCTGCTAGAGATCTTTACTTTCCTTCTGATTTGAGCTACTGAAAGCTGTGTCAAAGTTGTTCACCAGCTCTGCTTCATGAGCACGTGTTGCCTTGGCCTTGATCAGAGGAAGGTTTTCACCTGTTGGCCCACTTGACTGTTGGGTATATAAGCCTCCATGGTGCTATTGAATAAAGGGCTTTTTACCAGTGACTAGAGGTCTGTGAATCTCTCTCTGTCTGTGTGTATGTTTGTGTGTTTCAACCTCCAGTCCCTTGCCCAAAGCTCAGAAACTGCTTGGTAGCACATAGAGCACAGACAGGCATTTGTGAGCTGCATATGGGTCTGGTTTCCTGTTGCTGTCCCTGGTGGTCATCCTCCAGTCCTGGCATCTCCAATGTGCTGAGATTTCCACTGCAACTGATCTGTGCCTTTGCCAATGGCATCTACTGGTCTAGCATGATTCTAGGCCTCAGTTTCTCTCTATGGCCATCTCAATCCTGGCCTACTGTAAATGAAGCTGCACCTTAACCAGCGGCTTCTCCTAACCTCTTCTTGGGAACCCCAACCCTGCCACACGGTGCCAAGCCTCAGCTGTCCTCTTAGACTCCTTTATGCCTTCGAAACTGGCACCATGTGAAGAACTCTTACACATTGCCAAATTGAACTGGCAGCCTTGGCCACTCTGGACCACAGCTTCAACGTGCTGACCCTCAGTAAATACTTCTGTGTCAAATGGATGACTAGTGAGTAAGTACCTCAGTCAGTAAACATCTAAATCAAGTTTAAATGTTATTCCATTGTCTTTCTGTCCATAAACTTATACTCTTATACCAACACATCCTCCTAAAAATTGGCACCAACTTGGTCATGTCAATGAAGATGTTAAAAGCTTGACTGGGTTGTGCATTTTTCATAAAGGTGTCGATGTGGTCCCTGGATTTTAAGCCCAGGGCAGAATACATCTTTTAATGTTTCTTAGGCCATAAACATGGTGCTGCACACATGTAATCACAGCATTCAGGAGGCTGAAGAAGGATTGAGAGTTTGAAGTTCAATTACATGTATGCATACACTTATACAATCTCATTGACAATACTTGAAATAGTCAATAATTATAGGGGCTAGAGAGATGACTCAGTGGTTACTAGCACTGCTGCTCTTCCAGAGGTTCTGAGTTCAATTCCCAGCCATCTATAGTGGAGTCTGATACCCTCTTCTGACATAAAGTTGTAAATGCAGACACAGCAAGGGAAAAGAAAAAAGAAAAAATCTACAATACCTTGTGAAATTGATACTTTTAGTTCTACTGAAAACAGGACTACAAGGCAGCAGGGACAATAAATTTCTTTCTTTTTTTGTTTTGTTTTTTTTTTTTTTGAGACAGGGTTTCTCTGTAGCTTTAGACCCTGTCCTGGAACTAGCTCTTGTAGACTAGGCTGTCTCAAACTCATAGAGATCCTCCTCCCTCTGCCTCCCAAGTGCTGGAATTAAAGGCGCGCGCCACCACCACCCAGCAATATGTTTCATTTTAGATGGTATGAATAGCCTACTCTTGATTTAAAGGTCAAAGTTACTGTCTAGTCCAACATCTTTCACATGCAATAAAAAGGCACAAACTGCATTAGCTCCCATAAGTGACAACTTCTATGATTCAGGTCAGTTAGTTCCTTTGGCAACTACAGTTTACATCCCACTGGAGCAGGGACTTTCATCCACAAAAGGCCATGAACCCCTGCCCACTACAAAAAATCTGGTTTTCATGCGCAGGATGATCTTCCAAAGCAGTTGTCAGTTAATGAGAAGGACGCAAGTGCCCGGGAATCAATTTCCAAAGACATGGCCTTTAGCTCTCCTGCCAGCAAGAGAACCAGCAATGAAATAATTTTAAACTATAAAAAAAATATGTTAGTGAATAAAGTCATAAGAAGGAAATACATTACCCAGAATTCACTTCAATGCAAATGCTAGGAACATAAGCACAGTTTTCATTGCAAAACAAGAAAAGAAAGGAGACATTGAAAACACAGCAGAGATGGATATTCTCCATGCTGGCATTCTGTCACTTACTGAGACGTTCACATTTGAATTTTTTCTGCTTTACTTGTGCTTACCAGAAGGAAAAAAATCCAGTTGAAAAACTGATCTATACTAAAATGCCTGTTCTGTATATACCTAAAAACACATTTGTAATTTCCCAAAAATCTTAATTTATTAAGCCTTGGGAATACTTATTATTTAAATTAATTTTATTGCCATTAAGAAAGCTTCTTAGCCGGGCGGTGGTGGCGCACGCCTTTAATCCCAGCACTAGGGAGGCAGAGGCAGGCGGATCTCTGTGAGTTCGAGGCCAGCCTGGTCTACAAGAGCTAGTTCCAGGACAGGAACCAAAAGCTACGGAGAAACCCTGTCTCGAAAAATAAAAAAAAAAAAAAAAAAAGAAAGCTTCTTGAAGAGCTGGAGATGCAGTAGAAGGGTACTTAACTAATGTGTTCAAGGCCATAGCTTTGATCTCCAGCTCTATGATTAAATAAATAAATAGTAAATAAATAAAGTTCTCTCGGGGTTAGTAAATAGGTGTGATGAATGCTTAAGAAAGTAGAAATTCAATCTTTAGACACTTATATCTACATTTTTCTTTCCATAAATATGTATAGTTATTAAGTATCAATTGAAGATAAACGTTTAACTACTTGTTTCTTCTATTTTATCTAATCTTTTTGTAGCATCCTGAGTGAGGAAATCTTACCGGGACTGAGAGATGTGTTTCTAGTTCTGACCTGTGATCAATTTCCACATCTCATCGAAGATCAACACTAAGGGGTGACATGAAGTTGACAATTACTCAACATTAGCTCTTCATTCAATAACCAGTTGTTCCCTATCATTGTCAATGTCTATTTAATACGCTATCAAAAGTGTACTTTGTCATTCTTAAATGCCTACATATCTCTGAATTTATTTTATTCTATCCATTCATCTTTGCAGGTCTGAGCTGAAGGTTGTGTATCTCTTACATAGATATGCATACCACCTTTTGATGTGGGAGTGTCATTTATCAATCTGTTGATTTCATTGGTTAAACAATAAAGAAACTGCTTGGCTGGCCCTCATAGGTTAAAACATAGGTGGGAGGAGTAAACAGAACAGAATGCTGGGAGGAAGAGGAAGTGAGCTCAGACTGACAGCTCTGCTCTCTGGAGCAGAGATGCCATGCCCCGCTCCCGGGCAGACACATGCGATGAAGCTCCGACCCAGGATGGACGTAGGCTAGAATCTTCCCAGTAAGACCAGTGCTCACAGATTATTAGAGATGGGTTGATCGGGATATCAGAATTAGCCAGTAAGGGCTAGAGCTAAAGGGCCAAGCAGTGTTTAAAAGAATACAGTTTGTGTGTTGTTACTTCGGGGCATAAGATAGCCAGGTGGCTGGGGTGCTGGGGACGCAGCCCCGCCGCTCCTAATACAACAGAACGGCACCCAACGCTCCTATTACTACAACCTTTAATGAAGTGACACTGTTGAATGGCCAGGGAACATTTTTGTCTGCCACACACTTTTAAAGTGGCAGTTTGGAGTGACATCCAGGACCCTGTGTGCTGTGAAGTACATGCAAAACAGAACATCTATTTTCCCTATGCTTGAAACAAAATCTTCCTGCCAGGTCAAACTCAGGAAGTTGCCCTTAAGTCATGGTCCTTTTGTGACAAACAACATGTTTCTCAGTAAAAGGGATGTCACATTCTAAGCCCATCTCTCAGCTCTGAATGCTGCCTCATTCATGTGTAGCCTCATCTTGGAGACTATGCCTACCCTTGAAGGAGAAAGTTGTCACTTGTCTCATAGATCGTGGCCACCAGGGCTTCATTGCTCGAGAATTCTAAAACAGAATTGCCAACCAGGCAAATAACTGCTGATTTTAATGTTTACACTTTACTAAAATATGTTCGAGGCTTCGCATTTCTCTAAAAGCAACCTGCAGAGTCCTTGAAGAATTCAAAACAATAGAAAAATCTTCCAAACTACTATGATGGTTTATTTTTTTTTAAAGCCTGGGTAACATAACCCTGAAATAAGAGCTGTAGTCTAGATTTTCTTTATGCTTTAGACTAGATGTGTACAGCACAGCTTGTCAAACTTGACAACACTCTGTGCTCACCTTAAAGCTGAAAATCTATTACGTAGGACCCATGAGACTCTACGCTACTTGGTCCTGAGTGGCCTGGCATTGGGAATTTTTACCAAATACTCAGATGTTCATAGGGTGAGGCTACATTGGAAACCTCTACTCTCTGAGAATACTGACCACCACAGCAATCTGAGCATTGGGTAAATCCGTACAGCTCCCTGTTTGTGTCTGGCGTGGTCAGGAGATGTTATCTGACAAGCATTACAGTTGTCATTACATTTCTCTATGTGCTGTTCCAACACTGTATGCAATCCTCCCGCCAGTCTTGGTGTCGGCATTATTATCCCCATCTCACAGACAGAAAAACTGCAAGTCAGAAGGTATAGACTATTTACCCAAAGCCTCCAACCAAATAACAGCAGAATCATTTTTTTTATTGATTTTTATTGAGCTCTACATTTTTTCTCTGCTCCCCTCCCTGCCTCTCCCCTCCCCTTCAACCTTCTCTCAAGGTCCCCATGCTCTCAATTTACTCAGGAGATCTTGCCTTTTTCAACTTCCATGTAGATTAGATCTATGTAGAATTGTTTATTAACCCAGTCTTTTTTTTTTTTTTTTTTTTTTTTGCCAAAACACTAGCTAGCTCCGATATCACTTCTAGAAGGTGAAAATGAGTTTCCGGAGTTAAGTATTTCCTAGATGTCTTAGGGTTTCTACTGCTGTGAAGGGACACTGTGACCACAGCAACTCTGATAAAAGAAAATATTTAATTGGGTGGCTTACAGTTTCAGAGATTTAAACCATAATCTTCATGGCAGAACGTAGCAGCAAGCAAGCAGATGTGGTGTTGGAGAAGGAGCTGAGAGTGGAGAAAGAGCTACATCTTGGTCTCACAGGAAACAGGAAGTGATCTGAAACACTGGGCATGGCTTACACATATATGAGACCTCAAGCCCTGCCTCCCTAGTGACATACTTCCTCCAACAAAGCCACATCTCCTAATAGTGCCACTCCCTATAGGATGATGGGGCCCAGTTACATTCAGACTACCAGCCTAGGTGATAGCGTGACTGTAAACGTCCCATGCTGAAGTCTATCTTATGGAATCTCATCCACATTGAACTTCTTCTATTCAGAAGAATTTTAATTTCACTCCATTTTTCTCCTCAAAGAGACAGTAGCGCAAAGCGCTCAAGAAATGGAACACTGTGTCATCCTTTTTGCTCAGTGATGAACACAAGTCTGTGCTACTCATACACTATAGAAATGTTTGCCATGCTGGACGCTTGGGTGTGGGGAGGAAATACATCGTTCAGTTTGACAGCTTCCAAGTTGCATTGACAGTTGAAAAAAAAATGCCATATCAATCAACCCTTATAGGCTTTTATTTTCATGAAAAGGAGACCACAGAGTGTAGGTGAGTGGGATGCTAGGCAGAATCTGCTGAGTTTGCTTTGCTGTGAGCCACTGTTTGCAGTGTCTGTCTTCTCCCAGTGTGCCGCCCCCCTTGTCTTCTGATGCCCGTCTGTATCCTGAAAGGCCTGGGCTTCCCTTTTAAAAAGGCACATGACTTGTTTAAGGTGTGAAAAACAGAAATAACATTTTACGATCCAAACCAGAGGTAGAGAGACAGGACACCAGATCTTCACCTCTCGTCTCTGCTTCTCTTCCATTGTTAGTTTCATGCCCCCACGTGATAGACAGTTATTCACCACTTACCTGGAAAAGAGCCATTGACAAGTCCATCTTCACCCGTCCCCTGCAGCATCCTAACTGGGCCACTATGGTCCCATGGGACCATCCCAGTGCCAATCTTTATAGCACAAACACTAAGACTAAAATTATATATCTACCTCTATGACAAAATGCTAATTCTCTGTGATAACCAGTCCCACCAGAACTACAGGTCTGGATTGAGGAAGGGGAAGGAGACATGGATATTAGAGGAAGGAATTCAGTACACACACACACACACACACACACACAAATAGCAAACGTCTATTATCCTAACAGTTTGCAAACTTTCTCAGTCTTACAATGCAAATTTTTTTTTCAAAAAGTCTTAGTCAGGGCCTCATGTTGTAAATTCAAGTTCCTAGATGATGTCAGGGAGCATTCCCTGTGTAGACAGTGCTGGCTTTCTTTCTGTATCTTGCACATAATCATCTAATGTCATAGATGCTCTAAAGCTCGAGGTCCCCACAGGGCTGAAAAACAATCTCACATGCTCCTTTGAATGTGGTTGTCTCCTCGGAGCCAGCTGTGTTCCCGTCACAACACTGAAATAGAAAAGGTGTTGTGCGCCGGGATCGAGACATATTGGCAGAACTCTGATAAAAACACTTTAGAATTTCATATCACCTTTCATTCCAAAGTGTCCCAGAAGCTGTAGCCATTCAGCACCACAGAAAGATGATAGAAGTGGCCAACTCTGAGGGTGAAGGAGGTGGCAAGAGATGGAGTGGGGGTGGAGGGATACGTAAGCCAAGGTCAGTGAGACATTTCTTTGTTAAAGGCAGCACACACCAAATGTTAAAGGAAGGGAAGGATGTAAGTTAAATTGTTTTAATGTTCATAATGGAAGAAAAATAGTACCGAGGCTAATGTTCAGAATCTTTTTCATAATCTGCTTCTCAGAAGGTCCTTATGGGGGCAGGAGGAAAATTAGAAAGAGCTAATAAGGCTAAAATTATCAGGAAATCTGATCTATTAACTTCAGCTTGTGGCAGGCATGTTGGGTTTTCCCTTTAGCAGTGACATCTTAATACTTAAAAGGCAACTTTCTGAAATTTGTTGTTTGTATTTGTTAGCATGAGAAACAGCTTTTTTTTTCCCTCCAACTTTTCAGACTAAGCATTACACAGTGCAAGTGTCTGGGCTGATTTCCTTTAATGCACCTAGTGACAGCATGGTGTGTCTCTACATGTCCTCACTGGGAAAAAGTCACTACACACCAGAGCTGGATAAATGGACATTTTGCTTGCTGGTTGGTTGTTTTTGTTTTTGAGACAGGGTCTCACTGTGTAGCTCTGGCAGTCCTGAAACTCACTCTATAGATCAAGCTGACCTCAAACTCACAGATACCCTCCTGCCTCTGCTTTCCAAGCACTGGGATTAAGGTGTGTGCCACTACACCTGACTGAGAAATGGAGATTTCTAATGACATGTTTGCCTTAAAGAAAAATCCACTTTTTAACAGTGCAGCTTCTCGTTTGCTATTAAGGAGTCCAGGGGGTGGGGACTTCCATGACTGGAAAGGAATACCACTGCACTTACTCTAACTACTGAGACCCTTGCTGGCTAATACATGAAGACCCACAATCCCCACAAGATCCCTTCAAAGAGAGTGGCACACAGACACCCAACAGGCAGGACACAGCAGACTGAGAGGGAAAGGAGAGGAATTCTTCCGTCATTTCATATTTTACATTGGTTCAAATGAGCTCCTCCTGCTAATTTGCTGTGTGAAATGTTTCGGTGAGTCTCTTAGGATCATTCACAAAAACTTCAACTTACTGAGGACAAAGAAAAGAGGGGTTCTTGGGCCAGCAATGCCCTTGTTCACCCACTGACTACTGTTTCTCCAGCTTGCCTCTGAGATAAGGTGGTGAAACCTGTCCTAGTGACCACCATCATGGGAACAGACTTCTAATCCACGTTAGAGCTCCATCCAAAGAAAGTCAGGCTGCTCAGAAATCCAAGATGGTTATTTTCTTCATGGCCCACATGCCACCTTTTCATCCAGCAATCCATAACTTGGATTGCTGTTTCCATGCCTTCCGCCATCGTTTCAGGCTCCCACAAAGTCCTGGCCCAAGCCCTATTTTTATAAAACCTGAAAAGTGGCTGATGCCTTTGGTTATCTCTTAGGATTCTGTCAGTTCCACAGCCAGAGACAGTGCTGCTGGGCTCACTCCAGAGGAAGGTGGTGGTGAAGTGCGGGCTTCAGATAAGGATTTACACTCAGTGGCAAGCTCCAGAACGATTACAGATAGGAGATGGGCAGGGGGAAAGGCGCTCGCAAAAATCAGTCAATGAAATCAAACACATGACTGCAGTTTTTCTGGTTTGCTTTTCACTTGGCAATAGCACAAAATTGAAACTTCACATATCCTTTATAAACAGAAATGATTGTACCAGTCTAGAGGGAAGGGTTCCCTGTTACATAAAATCTTTTCAGACTGTCCATCATCTTTGTTGGATTTATCATTCAGCTTATTTGTAGAGCATCCATCTGCTTCCTTAAAGATTTAAAATGATATCAACCATATACATGGACACTTACTCCATCTAGGTACAGTTCTAAAAGCTATGAATTAGTGGTACTCAAGATAACACCACTGCCTCTTGTAGCTTATAACCTAAGAGTACTGAGATGGTTAAACTCCACTGCCAACTTGCTGGGATTTAGAATCTCCATAGCAACAGACCTCTGGGAGTTTCTATGAGAATGTTATGGTGGGAGTTGAACTGAGAAAAGAAGAGTCACTCTGAGAGTGGGCAGCACCATTCCATAGATGGAGGATCTCGAGACTGAATTTGAAAGAAAAAGGAAGTTGAGTACCAGCACTTCTCCTTACCGTAGCTACAATGCAATATGTTGTCCCATGCTCCTCCCACTGTGATTCCCCTGCCATGATGGACTCACCCTCAATCTGTGAGCCAAAATGAACTCTTCCTTTCTTAAGCTGCTTTGGTCGGGCATTAGGTCACAGCAGTGAGAAAGGGAATAACACAAATATGGTCCAACTTATCAGCAATAAGGCGGTTGTTCAAACATGGGCTTTTGAAACTAGGTAAGTCTTAGGAGACCCCAGGGCATGGAGGAGGCTCATGATCTCCTGCTACACAGTAGGCCGCACATGCTGCTCACCGATATTCACTTATTCACAGGAAATGCTATACTTAACACAAGAGATATCTAGTCTCCTCTAAATTCTACAGCATCTCTATGGTATCTGAGGCTACTATCATCAAAAACACTCTACGGCAGATGAGCAAACATTCCCAGAGCTCAGAAGAACAGTACTAGAGCAACTCCACTTGGTGGCATGGCCACACACTGCATTGTTTCTAATGCGTAGAGCACATTGCCCAGTCTTTAAAGGAAACAAACAAACTCCAGCTCAAACATGGCATTTGACAGAAAAAGTAGCTGCTCAAGATCTCCAAGAACAAGTTCTCAGCACAAAGCAGATTTATTTAAGCAGAGGGACAAAGAATAGGGAATGAGAGACAAACACAGAAGACAGATGAAGAGGGAGATGAGGAAGGGAACAAGGGAGAAGGGAAAGACTTCCTCTGGATAGAGTGGAGACAGATGTAGCACATAGGAAAACGGTGGTTTATAAAGGCACAAGAGGAAATCCTGTCTTAGGATGAGGTGTTTAATTTTAATTGGGTATGTTAACTAGGTGAGCCAAAGGGTCTCTGGATTGCTGGACTTCAATACTTTGATAGCTAGACCTTGGGAGTCAACCTCGGGAGAAGGGATTGTCCAAATAAGGGAATAAACCCTGGGAGCTAGCTTCAGGAATATAATCTAAAGGTTTTTAACAAGGCAGAAAATTGGAAAGAAAGGCAAGGCCCCACATGTTGAGTGGGCTAGTGTCCCTCCAGCACCAGTATTATTTACTCTTCTATTACTGTGATAAGACACTGTGACCAAGCCAATCTACAAAAGAATGCATTTAATTTGGGACTCACCATTGCAGATGGTTAGATCCATGGCAATCAGGGCAGCAGGCAGGCAGGCATGGTGTTGTAGCAGTAGCAGAGAGCTGATGCTCTAATCCATGAGCATGAGGCAGAGAGAGATAACATGGGTTTTTGAAGCCTTAAAGTCCACCCCCAAGTGACACCTCTTCCAACAAGTCCACGCATCCTAATCCTTCCCAAACAGTTCAACCAACTGGGATCAAATATTCAACATAAAAGCCTATGGGGGCCCTTCTCTTTAAACCACCACGGCACCTATTTTTAGATTAACCTAGAATGAAATTCAGAATGTGGTAGAGCCTGGGATAAAGAATTAAATTCAAGTTCCATACACTTGAGATGGAAAGGTTACCTTCAGCTTCTGATGTTACTCGGAGACACACTCTCACAGCAGATTCCCTGATCCCCTGGGTCTTGCAATCTTTCTACACTCTCTTCTGCAATGCTCCATAAACCTTATGTGTGGGAGTGTTTTGCAAATGCGTGCGTTGGAACTGGGTTCTATAACTCTTCATCTTGATTGGTTGTAGATTTCTGTTGTGGTCTCTATTGCAAGGAAAAATTTCCTTGATGAAGGGTGAAGATTACACTTACCTTTATGTAAAAAACAATTGTTTATAGATTGTTGTTAGGAATTATGTTGGTTTAGCACATTAATGGTTGTATACTCCCCTTGAATAACCATGATTTCACAGCTACACAGAAGTCTCATGAACATGGCCTCCCAACTGTGAGCTGAACAAAGAGGACACCAAAGAAAATGCCAAAGTGCGCGGTGAAAATCCCATGGGTCCTAAGCCATACACAAAAAACTAGAGGCAACTGAGTAAAGCTGGGAGCAGGAGAGGGGGCCCTCCACAGGGAAGAGCACACCTATTGGTTGTCCAGTGCCAATCAGCCCAGAAAGCATTCAAGTAACATTATACGGACTCAACAGGCTATACTTAGGAATATATATGTATATACAAATAGTGAGATAAGAGGCCATGAATTTAAATGAGAGCAGAGCAGGGTATGTGGGGGAGTTTGGGGGATGAAAGGGAAAGGAGAAACATTGTAATTAAATTCCCATCTCAAAATCAAAAAGGATTGATGAAACAATTCTATTGGTGTCTTACGATATGAACCAGGTTTTCATTTGCAAATAGGATAAAAGTAAATTACCGGTTTGCTGTTGTAACTAAACATGATTTGCTCAAAGTGTCTCACACATTGTTAGATGGTGAGCGCACAATAAATATTATTCTTTGATGGCTGAAGAACAAGGCTGAGGACACTGGAGTAGACAAATGTAGAGGTAGAGGAATATCTGATTGCACAAACAGGTCCACAGAGGGAGGGAACTACCTAGAGGACACATTGTTGGCAGTAACAGAACACAAAATAATAAGGTCATCATTACATAAGAAATCATTCAAATGTTTGAAGCAAGGGAGCAAATAATGTAAAATAATAATTAATTGTGTTTCATACCTACCAATTTTGAGACAATATTTCTAAAGTAGCTTTAGAGCATATCATTGTTCAATGGTTAGGAATCTAAACGCTACTAAAAATATTAACTACTGCTGGCAAAGTGGCAAAGTATGCACTGATCATAACCCTGTAGTATATACAGACATTTGCTTTAATCCTTAGGGAAAAAAAAAAACTCTGAATCATGTACAATTGAGGGAGAAAAGAATGAAGCTCAGAGAGGTTAAGAGCCACATACTGGAAAAATGAAGAGCTGCGGAATGCCGAAGTCAGAACACTTAATGATACGGATCTGATGAATCCGGATTGCACTCCAGGGTAACCATACTCTCACCTCTGACTCTTCGCAGACAGCTGTCCTCTCAAAATAATGCATCTTGAGTAAAGGACTGAAAATTAGGCACTAGGTTCTAGACAGCCACTTGGTGAGGGTAAATAAGTGACTGTCTGATTCAGTGAAAGCTGGTTAGGGTTGAGACTAGAATACATGTATGGAGTCTGTAGTCTCATCTTTGCACTAAGTAGTACAGTTAGAACAGGCTTCAGATTTTTTTTTCTGGCCTGATTAATAATGTATCAGCCCCTTAAACGGTGAGCTAAGCAAGCATTGGAATTTGTGGGCCTTGTATTTGTACATTAGGAAAAAATATTCCTCTTAGAAATCAATTTGCATTTTCTGTACCAAATAAGTGTCAATTGTCTACTTTTTGCATAATATTTTTCATTAAAAGGAAAAAATTACTGTGCAAAGTTGGACTATATTTAGAGTCCCCTGAAGTCTCTCTGACCCAGATTCATGTGGCCCTCTTCAGGGAAGGCTTGATGTGCAAAACGAAGGCAGAAACGTGGAACAAAATTAATAACTAAATTAAAATGACAATCAACAGGGCCAACAAGAATACAAATACTCCAGATGATTTCAGCTGGTTTTCGTCTGGCTGGCTTAGGTCGATTGTCTTCCTCAGACTAACATGCCAAGGACAGAATATATTGTCATGTGTCTGATATGTGAAAGCCGATGCTATCTATTATACTATACTGTAGATAATCCTAAATGACTTGCCGTTTAAAATAGGAAAGACTATGAGACAATTTGATTTCTTCCAGGAGATTTACAACCCAAATAGCCTTTTTCTTTGGTTCAGCACACACAATAGGAGGCTTACTATAGTTCCTAATGGTAAGAAGTACATTAAAAAAAAAAATACTCAGCTTAGGACAGTAAAATTGTCAGGAGTAGTTCAAATAGATAAATATTCAGTGTCACAAGGGAGTGTTGTATGATTGCCAAAGATTTAATTTCTGCATCTTCTGAGTTTTGTAGCATTGTGATAAACAGTCTGGACTGACTTCTGCTGAGGTCCCATCACTCCTATTGTCCTCGCCTGGGTAAGCTAGTGAAAGTCTGGAAGTGGAGCTATTATAGGCTCCACAATCCCTGTTCTGTGGATAAGAGCTCTCCCCTGCTCCCACCCCTAACTACAATAAAATATGAGCAATATTACTTTCCTACTTTCTCAAGATCTCCATGGGCCTGTCTCAGCTACCTTATGCTCTACAGAAAGTCTCACTGTGTAAGTTAAAAGCCATCATTCCTTCTAGGTCATATGTGATGTCAACAGCCAACTTAAGGAAGGGTTCATCTGTCTCTGTAACATACACATAGCTATGAGGTATGTGTGTGTATAAATTTAAAAGTACACATTGAACTATGAAGTTTGAAAAATAAAGTGCATAAACTGAATAGAGTGTAAAAGATACTGCTGAACCTTATCAACATATATGATCTCTTCTCCCGCCAAGGTTATATGCTCTCTCTCTCTCTCTCTCTCTCTCTCTCTCTTTCTGTGTGTGTGTCACTGTAACTTAACTTAAGAGCTCTGGGAAGACGAAGCAAGCAAGCTACCATTGAGCTACTTCCCAAGATATTAAAAAATAATAATTTTATTTCAAATTATGGTATAGATTAAAATGCTAATACTTACAAATAATTTTAACTTGTAAATGTATAGTACGAATAACCAATGGAGAGGGCAAGAGGAAATTTATCATACTGTATGTTGAAAATTCAAAATCTCTCCAACAGCTGTTTATCAAGCCTTGCTCTGAGCTGGACTCCTGAAGAGTGATAACTCCCTTCATCCTCTTGACAGCCGAGTCAGTAAACCCTGCAGACAGGGTAGCACTTTACAGACGGAGAAACTAAACTACAGCATAAAGGAATGAAGCAAAGTACCCAAGCCTCAAAGCTGGTGAGTGAGAATAGTAAGAACCTAGGAAACAGGCTTACAGGACCATTCGGCCACAATTTCCCATCAGCCACCTACCTCTTCAATGAAGTTAAATAACACAAAATTTTGTCATAATCATAGTTTTTTAACTAGATGTATTACCTATCGAAATTACACAAACTTTTTAATATTTGTAAGCCCTAAACTGCAGCATGCTCCAGAATGACAATTAGGATGATCAGACTTACGTAGCATCTATTTCTTTTTTCTTCCTAACAACAGCTTGGTGCCCCTTCAACCAGACATCTTTCCCCCATGTAGCCCATGTGTATGTGCACACTAAACACATCTCTTCCTCACAGGGTGAATCGGATTGGCTTGAAGCTAATCTCAATGCATCTGTCACAGTGATTGGTTTAGGAACATGGGCAAGTCAATCATCCTGCGGCCCTGCCCTGATACGAGGATTAGTACGGGAATGGACGTGTGATATGCTTCAGACACCTGGAATACAAAGAAAGGTCACAGAGAACTCCTGGGAAATAATTTTTCTCACTTTTAATTTAAGAATAAAGCCACGAGGAAAAGAGTTTTCACTTTCTCTGAAAGTCATGAAATGGAACTGTGAGGCTTAGAGTAGCGGTAGTCAGTCCGCGTAGGAAGCAAACCAGAGGGAAGCTGGACCCAATGCACGGAGGCATCGACAGCTGAACAAACAGAAAAACTGCCTGAGCCTCTGGATTAAGCCTGCCTCAAGCTGCCCCTCCTGAATGTTCAAGCACGGGCGCTAACGCTGATGGTTGCCTAAGCTAGTTTTTCTGTCTTTTTCTGTTGCTGGCAGTCCTAACCCATTATCTAAAATCAGTCTGCCTCTAGTGAGTTTACAGTGCTCCATCCTTTCCACGGACATCCACCTGTACCAAGCGCGGGGACTCTTGGTTGCCATGTCCCATTCTTTATTCGTGTTGAGAAAGGACATCAATAAACTTTCCCTGGGGAGCTGTGCCTGTCAGCCTGCATTTTCACTTCGGAAATGTTATTTATTGCCTTTTCACGCTATTTCTAGTCACAGGCAAGCCCACAGGCTTTTGCAGTTTGTGCCTGGTACCATGTTGTTACGGAATTTTGCTGGAAGAGGTTGCCACACCTCTATTAGCCAGGGTTCTGTGTTTCATACCTTAGGCCCCTATGACAAGGACTGCGGGATCGCGTGGGAAATCATTGAAGGATGAAACAAAGGCAGTCCTTGTTGAATGCTAACAGCAGGAATGTTTCACAGCGAGAGGAAGGGTAGCCCAAGGATGCTGCGGACAACCTAGCATGCAAAAGGCACTGGCTCCAATCCCCATATGCCACATACAAGAAAAAAGTATTTAACAACAGGCACACAACTGACTAGACCTATTCCAGACACACCAGGGAATATTATGTATACAGGGTTTTTGCAATGAAAATCTAGACTATTAAAATAATTTAGCTATTATACTAGGGAAAAAATACAAAACTAGTGCATAATATCTATAAATTATTTTCAATAGTCACAAACCAGGAGAACAACAGACCTTTTTATCTGAAGCAAATAAAAAAAATTAAAGCACCAGAAATACATTAATAATCATTGTGGTGGGGAAATAGATTTTTCCTATTTTGCTGCTTTAGTGGACACAGATTATTTTGAAAAGAGAATTTGAATGTTGCAGCATAGGAATGCTGTAAGTTATTTCTATCAACCTCATCTCTAAATTGGCATGTTTACTTGAAATCTACACAGACAAAGAAGTTGTCAAAAGAGCAGTTAGTATTACATTACTTAAAGATTTCAATATCTATTTTCCCAAAGGTTTCCTGAGCCAAAGGAGATGTCTGGTATCCAAAATAAGACCTCACACCCCATAAAATTTAAACACTGTCCCATGGGTGCTGAGAAACAAAAGACCACTGGTCAGGTCTTCTAGGTCACTTGGCAATATTTCAGTCTCCTCCAAAGCAATAAAGCCATGCAAGAAATTATACAACTGGGGGGGGGGGCAAAAAGAACGGAAAAAACAGAATTGCAAATCAGCCAGCCTTAGTCATACAAGAGGTAGAAAGAAACAAGGCAGGGAATTGGGAGACACCAGGTTCGGATCTGTGCATACCTTTCTGAAAGGAAACATTCAGTGTGGAGGGGAGGCAAGAAGAAAACAACCCGCAATGAGAAGGAAATATATGAAAGCCAGAAGCGAGGATGGAGAAGAACAAACAGAAAGCCAGCCTGTGGGCAGACATAAAAGGGTTAATGGGAAGGACAGAAAGAAAGCAGACAGGGAACAAAATGAGAAAGGATATTCCCAGTGGTGTCAAAGCTAGGGATGGAAACCCCAGCCCCCAGCAAGGCGCTGGGAAGGAAGGTGCATGACAAATGCGTGCCACTAAGATAAATCATCACTTTGAGATCTTCTGCAGGAGCAAATTTTCCAGAGGTTTAGATTTGGTAAACAGACCAGGCTGGATCACAGTGAGGAACTTAAAAGGGATTTGAGATGTCAAACACACAGAAGCCAAGGTTTGCCCATGATGTTGAAAATAACACCAGGCATGGTCTTTTGGTGTGGGGCTTATCTCCAATAACTGGTTCATAGAGACCGTCCTTGGGAACCCAATTCAGCACATTGGGTTTATTATTATTATGTTATTGTTATTATTATTATTTAGCTGTTAGATATAACGATAACAGTTTCTACAGTTGGGTTCATTTCTGCTCAGACTTGAAAACTATGTGTTGTATCTCTACACATGCGTAGTGTTTGCTCGTGTGTTCTCATTGGAATTTGCAAACAACTCTATGTGTGTTACACTACTACAAAGAGTGTCAGAATGAAAAAACGGCCATTTGAAAATAGTTTATATTCTGATTTTAAAAACTAGTATTTTTTAAATATAAATATTACCTGAAGGTGATTATGCTGCTTTAATAATTTTCGCACCCAGACAGACCATAAACAAAGTTGATTAAAGACCTACTTAGATCCAGGATTCTCCATTTATCAGAATCTGATGTCTTTTCTACATCTTCGGTGTGAATCCCCCCAGGTTTGAGAGGCAGAAAGCACTGCCTGCCTCAGGGGAAGGTTTGAAGAACCACATTTTTAAAAAATGACATCCGGTACCCAGCGTCCCATCTGACACATTGACAATATCCAGCAAATGTCACCAGCAGTTCTGAAGCTGCCTACGTCCTTATCCAGATTATTGCCAATGTTTTTATCAATCAATTGAAGTTTTACAAAGAAAACATCCTATCATAGTTACTCACTGTATTTCAGATATACCAGATTCCCGGACTTGAACGTACAGCACGGAGACTGTAGTTCTTGCCACTGCCATTGCCGCTTTCCCTGGCTAGCTCCCGGGCCCTCCCACTGTGATCAAAAGTCTTCTTCTTAGACGTGAGCCCTCCTTGGTCCTGAAGAACAGAGCTGGGACCAAGAAATGTACTTTTCACCTCTGCTTGTTCTTCTTTTTCTGATGCTGTGACCAAACAACTGAGAAGAGTGACACAGGAGGGAGGGCTTATTTTGACTGACAGTCTTCCAGGAGTGACTCCAACATGGGGAGGCATGCACACACAGGAGAATGAGGTGGCTAGTCAGATGCATCCATGGACAGGAAGCAGGGATTAGATGGGGAAAAGGACTTGGCTGTAAAATCTCAAGACCCTGCTCCAACTGAACAATATTCTCCAATGAAGCACCATCTCTTAATGATTTACCACCTTAGCAAAGAGCATCAGCATCACTATCTGGGGATGAGATATTCAAACACATGAGCCTGTGGGTACCATTCCACATTCAAACTACAACTCTGTCAACAATACATTTTACTACACTTATATGGTTGCCTTATTGATCTTTATTTCTCCCGATTTCACACATACAAACATGTAAACATGGACACACACGTTTTAACCTCATGAAAATAAGAAATAAATAGGTATCAGTGGCCTTCATTTATAATACAAATGTATAGCCAAAGGACTTCGTTCTTGTTAAATGTACTTTCTGATGAATAAAAGCTCCTGCACAAATAACTAGTAAGAGGATTTGAAATCTGGGTCTGGAGAGGTGTCTCAGTGGTTAGGAACACTCTTCTTTTCAGGGAACCTGGGTTTGATTTCCAGCACTGTCATCGTGGACCACACCTGTTTGTAACTCTGGTCCTAGTGGATCTGGTGCTCCTAAGGAACTCTTCTGCAGGCACATGGTACACAGACATACAGGCAGGCAAAACCCCCATACACATAAAAATAAAATTAAAAAAATTTAAAGACATTTAGAAAATCTACATGCGGTGCTAAATCATAAACTGTGTGTTAGTCAGAGGCAGCCCACAGCTAATGATTATCTTCAACTCAATTAAGAGTTGTCAAGACCTTCCTGACAAAAGGAACGTGACACTAAAGAAGTGAACTTGACAGACTTCTGTAGCTGTTTGACGTCATCAGCTGTAGAGCAATTTAAATTCTAGGACCTCAAGCAAATTTGTGTGAGCGTTGCTGAGCTCAGCTGTTTCAGATGGTCCTCACTGAGAATTCGCATCCTGGGGGAGAGAGAAAGAAAGAGATAATCAGAACTGTATTGAGAATTTTAACTAAGAGACATTTGAGGGCCTCCAATGTGTTCTGTGTATAGATCAAAGAAAATGAAACAGCCTAATATGCACATGACAGGGAACATAACGCCCATCTGCCTCCTGCTGCCAAATTCACTAACAAAGGACATTTATTCGCAAGAAGCTCTCTTGCCTCCTTTTATGTCTGAGTTAGGCTGTGATTAAATATAAATGTGCATATCATTCCTTTACAAGTGATCTGAACTTCTGAATTTGAGATGAGCTAAGCACTCCAGATTGTATCACGGCTTCATGATTAATTTAGTCTTTTGACATAATACAGTTTCTCCAAGAGCACATGCAGAACGCATCTATCAAACAGACAAGATGATTTGTATGTAACTTCTAAACTTCCACCCCACAGGATCTAATTGTTTTTCCTTTTGGCAGAAGCTTTCTGAACACCTGTTGAAGTTATTACTGTCCTGGCCTTTGGGGACTTTGGGTAGATCAGCTCCCTTGCACACCGCATTTTTCTCAACAGTCGCTGGGAACACCATAGAATTATGACTGCATGAACAGAGCCATTAAACAGGTGGCTGGGTTGGTGGCACCGTCCCATCCTCCCCAACCCAAGAACAACACGCTAGGTTTCCTTTTATCTTTCCATTCCTTTCTTCTCCTTCCCCTTCCTTCCCTTTCCCTTAAAGCAAATATCTAAAGGGTAGTCGGTACTTTACAAATTTTCTGCGCAATAAAAGGTGTATGGGACTTTCCCTCCTCAAAGCTGATGAAGATGCCTGAGAACTGATGTGACAGCGTCCCTCATTCCATAGCATAATTAGCAGGAAAAGAAAAAAGAATCAAAAGTAAACGATGTCTACTAAATCATTCAGTGGATATAGTAACCATTTCCTTTTGAAGGTCAAGAAAGTCTTAATATGTAAGTTAATATGTAAGTATACGAAGTGTGATGTGGTTTTATTTCACCAAGATAATGCTTAAGGTAGCTTTGAGGCTGTATGTGAAAGAAATCATTTTTGAGGTGGGGAGCTGGTGAGGTCAAGAAGCCTACTATTACCACTTTTCTGAACCAGAATCATCTCTAACTACATTCTAAATATAGACACTCAGACCCACACACAAGGGTAGTTCTCAATCCTCCCTTCTGTTTTCAGCAGAGACCATTACAGAAACCCACAGCTGGCCAGAATGAAAAGAACAACTAACCATGAGGTGTGTAGCCCTAATTAATGCCACACAATCATTGCATCAAAGGCTCATGAAGTAGCATGGAACTGGGGGAGGAAAGATTGTAAGATTCAGAGGCCTAGGATGTCTGCTAAGAGATAGTGCTTTCTTATATATAAAACCAAGAAGTTATGCCCAAGATTTCAACAATATGGCCACCTAAACAAGGCTAGTACAATGACAGTACTAGTTGGCACGCGCACATGGATGGAGGAAATTTTACAAGTCCCCACCCCTAGGTAGGGGGTACAAGAGCAACAGACAAATTCCAGGTTGCGGTGGTGCATGCCTTTAATCCCAACACTCAGGAGGCAAAAGCAGGTGGCTCTCTGTGAGTTTGAGGCCAACTTGGTCTACAGGAGCTAGTTTTAGGACAGGCTCCAAAGCTACAGAGAAACCCCTGTTTCAAAAAACCAAAAAAAGGCCTGGGTGGTGGTGGTGCACACCTTTAATCCCAGCACTCAGGAGGCAAAGGCAGGTGGATCTCTGTGAGTTTGAAGCCAACTTGGTTACAAAGAGCTAGTTTTAGGACAGGCTCCAAAGCTACAGAGAAACCCTGTTTAAAAAAAAAAAAAGCTACAGACAAGCAATGACAGCTGAGAGAGAGAGACTTAATCTTCTTCATGGACAAGGCCCCTGATGGGTTATGCAATCCCAAGTGATCAACACTAAACCCTTATACATACAATCAACACTAAATGGATTCAACAGAATATATGCATATATATATATATATATAACTTGTTTTATATATAAGAATATATGTGTGTATACATACACAATTCAAGAAGAAGAGATAATTTGAGAAAGAATGAAGGGAAATGGAAGGAGTCAAAACAGGGTAGAAATGATGTAAATACAGTATTCATATATGTAATTATTTGTCTTAGGTAGAGTTTCAATTGCTGTGAGGAGACACCATGACCATGGCAGCTCTTATGAAGGAAACATTTAATTGGGGTGGTTTAGTCCATTACCATCATGGCGCAACATGGTGGTATGCAGGCAGACATGGTGCTGGAGAAGGAGGCAAGTGTCCTAAATCATGCAGCCAACAGGAAATGAAGTGAGACCCTGGGCAGTGTTTTGAGCATGTATGAGACCTCAAAATCCACCTTCACAGTGACATACTTCCTCCAACAAAGCCACACCTCCTAACATAGTGCCACTCCCTTTGGGGGTCATTTTCTTTCAAACCATCACATTATTTAAAATTTTTTTTAATTGAGAACATCCTTTCTCTTGATGCAATGAGAATCCCGAGTTTGATGGTTCTCAGCAAAGCTGTTGGTTGTTCCCATCTTTCCTGCGATGCATTCTTAGTCAGAGACAAGGTTTTAAATTCTAAGACTATGGCTCCTCTTCTGTAAGACTATTCACTTGCTTTTGCTCCTATTGTGTCTCTGAGGCAGCTTTTGCACTGCGTGGTCCCTCCTTCCCAGCATCAGGGCTTTCTGAGTTCCAGGACTCCTTCCCTTGCTTTCTCTCTCCCAGAGATAGGAATGGGTTCCTGTTATCAACATCAATAGGAACCATATGACCCTTTTCCTCTTTTTTTGTTTTAACCCTGCCTTATTTTGATAGGCATTTTCCATTGATTTATTTGGAGTGAATTTTATTCCTACAAGAATCCTGAAGCAGGACATCTTAGTCTTACTCAAGTTTCTTTCTTTGTTATTAATTTTGTATTGGTCAAATCCAACTAGAGACAAGGAATTCAGATATGGACTCTGTATGG
The DNA here is from genome assembly GCF_018167655.1 of Microtus oregoni. NCBI lineage: Eukaryota > Metazoa > Chordata > Mammalia > Rodentia > Cricetidae > Microtus > Microtus oregoni. The sequence continues at coordinate 76,181,793 of NW_024543059.1, forward strand.
CTCCATCTCTCAAATACACACACGTTAGAAAAAGACAATGACTATGTCCTTTGTTAAATACAACATGGGAAAAAGATAGTATGGACACACCCAGAAAGGGATGTCAGTAAGCAGTACTTATCCTCAGCAGTCTGTACAAAAGAACCATAGAGACGTCTCCAGATGAAGACTTTATATATAAATAGTACTCATCTTAGTTGGGGCTTCTATTGCTGTGAGGAGATATCATGATCATGACAACTCTTATAAAGGAAAACATTTATTGGGGCTGGCTTATAGTTCAGAGGCTTAGTCCATTATCATCTTGGTGGAAAATATGATAGCATGCAGGCAGACATGGAGCTGGAGATGTAGCTGTGAGTTCTTTTTCTGGATCTGCAAACAACAGGAAGTGTACTATCTACCACTGGGCATAGCTTGAACATATGAGACTTCCAAGCCCACCCCCACAGTGATACACTTCCTCCAACAAGGCCATACATTCTCCAACAAGGCTACATCTCCTAATAGTGCCACTCCCTATGGACCAAGAATTCAGACACATGAATCTATGGAGGCCGTACCTATTTAGACCACCACAATACTGTTTCATTTCTCCTGTGCTTGTCTCTCTACAAAACAAATAAGGAATCCTAGTTGAGATATTCTGAAAGCTTTAAAAGATGCAATCTCTAATAAAAAAAGACTCCTAAGCAACATTCTTGCTGAGGACCAGAAGTTTATGAGGCAACCCTGTTCTGTCCTTGGATTAGTTAAACAGTTGTATTGGACTTTGTTCTCAGATTTTGAAAACATGGATCCTGTCTGACCTTTTTTTGGAGATGTGAGGACGGGTGCCTGGCCAGAATGGTAAGTGAAGAGACAGTAGGTTCTGGAACATTTTGCATGGATTATATGGGCATTGAGAAAGACTAACAACATGAAGCAAATTGAAAAATATTTTCCAATATGGCAACTGTCCTAGTCCTCGAGATACCAGGAGAAAGAGGTTCTGTGGGTAGACCATATGGTTGAAGTGGGGATATGGTGGAAGCTGCAGAAGGATGAAGATACATTGTCGAGGGCTGGAGAGATTGCCCAGCAGTTAAAAGCCCTTGTTACTCTATCATGAGGACCAAGGTTTGGGTCCAAGCAGCTCATATCAGGCAGTTCACAAACACCTATAATTCCACCTATAACAAACACTCTCCAGGGACCCAACACCTTCTGACATCTCTCTGACACTTGTACATACAGGTGCATACAAACTCACACAAAACATACATACAAGGCTCTCTCTTTTCCATCTTCCTATCGGAGAGGCAGCTTCTGCCTCTCTCCCCATTTCTCTGCTCCCCTTTTCTCTGTCTCTTTCCCCTCTACTCTCTCTCTCTCTCTCTCTCTCTCTCTCTCTCTCTCTCCCCTTCTCTTTCCCCTTCATAACCCCCTGAATAAATATTCAACCTCAATCTGAAAAAAAAATACATACAAATAATAAATAAAGATACACTTTCTTCTCTCATACTCCCCTTTCCTTATCTTAAAGAACCTAGAGTAAGACCAGGAGAAGGAAATGAAAAGACTTTGTGTCTGATCTTGCTAGGCAACTGCTGTCAGAAGTCTCTAAGCAGGAATAACGAGAAGCTTAGATTTCCATAGAAGTTGAAGAAGAAGTCCCTCTGGGCTATATTATATCATTGAATACTAAAGTCATACTGGGAACCAATGCTGAGAGTGAGTAGAAGAAGGCTTCAAAGATTCAGACAGACTTGAAATGGGAGGAACAAGAAATGGTGAAGCCAAACACAGGATTTTTTAAAATCCCTTTAAGAAACCCAGTGACCCCAGATCCTGCTCCAGTCCAGTCAGAGATTACCACCTCTCCACTCCCAAGTAACACGAGAATGACAGCTCTTCTTCCATGAGTTAAATAGCAGAGGCTTTTGAGATAGCACATCTAAGACACAAGAGTGGGATAGCATAAGGAAAGGCAGGGATGCTGTGATAGTGACCCCTCACACTGGAACTCCATCATCCTCACATGTGAGCTAAATGCCTGGAAAGATGCTTTCTAGTCTTAAAGGGAGATACTGATGGGGAGAAGCAAGAGGGCAAGTGTCAAGGGAGGAAAGACTTCCAGTCCAGGGAATACTTTTTATGGTTTGGCTGGATTTTTTATGAGCAGAAATGGATTCATGAAAATAATAAATACATGAACATCTTAAAGTGTCATGAATGTCTCAGAAAGACAAGATGCAATTAATTCCCTGAAACGAGAACGGGATGCTCCAGCAAACATAAGATTCTAACACCGAAAGAGACCTTTTGGAGGTGAAAAGATGAACACAAAAATAAAGATATCATATCATTAGACTTTGCAAAGAAGAAAAACAGACCTCTTAAAGACGCTTAAGGAGAGCTAGGAAGACGGGAAATGAGTAAAGACATTTGCTACCAAGTCTGGCAACCTGATTTCGATTCATTGGACCCACATGGTGAAGGGAAGTCATCGTATAGACTCCACACATGCGTATGACTGTGCACGTGAAAACAGGAGTAATAAGTAAATAGATATAATGAAGAAAGTGGTTTTTAAAATGCTTGAGACAGGCTAGAGAGATGGCTCAATGATTAAGAGCATGAACTGCTATTGCAGAGGAGCTGGCTCAACTCCTAACACTCACACAAAGCAGCTCACAACAGTCTATACCTTCTGTTCTAGGTGCTGGGATACCGTCTGGCCTCTGTGGGCTCCTATACGCATGCTATGCAAATAAATTCATGCATGTTTAGGCTTACACACATACACATAATCTTTTAACTTCTGTTTTAAATATTTAACGAACAAAATGTTGTCTTTAAACAGCAGAACTAAGAAACTGGGAAATATCTTCATGGTTGCAAAGAAATTATTTTCCAACCTAGAATTCTAAAACCAGCCAGGCTGACAAACAGTTTCAAGAGCAAAATAAAAATATTCGAAGTAACAGAACATATTTAATCTCCACTACCTTTTTCAAATAGCGAGTAGAGATAGTAGTTAAAAATAAAAAATATCAAATAATGATATGGCCCCCTTGTAAGACTAGCTACAATATAAGAGAAAGATGATTTCTGTTTAAAAAAAAAAAGATTCTCTCTAAAGGATGCATCCAAGAAATAAAACAATGAACGTTAAGGGGGTAGGAGGAAGGAGAGGAAGAAGAGTAAAAAACTGTGAAGGAGGGAGGAAGGATATGTTTCCGTTAAAAAGACAGTTTTAGTTAATGAAAAGTCAGCGGTAGATTAAAGAAAGTATTCAAAAATCAGCAATGTTAACTAGGAAATAATGAAATTAGAGTAAAAACATGGTTCACAGAGTCCTTTGGTTGTACCCATGAGTGCTGCTTAGCCAGGGTCCAAGAATACATCATAAAATGTGTGTGCTCTTTCTGTTGTCAAGAAAGGGTGACGCAAAGCACTGGGCCTGAACTAGATCTCTCTTTTTTTCTGCTCTATGGAGCACTGGTGTGATCTGCAGCCTTTCTGGGTAACTGTATGCCATTCTGCCTAACATACCTCTAAGACATAAAATTTATAAAGGACAATATGGGAAGTTTCCATTGCAACGTCAGAGACATTTACTTCCAAATCACCGTTTGGAAGCAATAACACACAAAGAGGATTTAGAGTCACTGTTAGCAGCCTTGCCTATCAGTATTGGGCTAATATTAGCAACCTCAATTCTTACAGTGAGGACCAACCCATTTGAACAAATCAATGTTCCTGGTAGCAGGCCCCTGGTAATTTTCTTTGTCATCATTATCTCCACATAGCTTCAAGGTAGGAATATCCTGGTATATATTGCTTCTAAAGAATTCATTTCATAGGCAAAGAATTGTAGTGAAGAAAATGGACTGCTAAACATCTCATTGGCTACATAATTGCCGGAGATAATCAGGCAAAGCTAAATCCTTCATTCCAACAAGTTGTACGAGCTGCTGCCATTTAACAAATATTCTAGCAAACCCTTTCTCCGCATGTGGTTAGCAGCTGTGGCTGTTTGAATATGCTCACAGACTTGAAGGTTTGTCACCAATAAGTGTCACTATTAGAAGATGTGGCCTTGTTGGAGGAAGTGTGTCACTGGGGGTGGAATTTGAGGTTTCCAAAGCACAGCATCTCTCTCTTTTTCTGCTGCCTGCACCTCCAGATGTAGAACTCTCACCTCCTCCCCAGCACCATGTCTGCCTGCATGCTGCCACGCTTCCTGCCACGATGCCAATGGACTACACCTCTGAACTGGAAACCAGGCCCAGTTAAAGAGCTGCTACGGTCATAGCGCCTTCACAGCAACAGAAGGTAAGCAGCAGGTCAGTTACTTCGGGTCCATGTGTTGAGAGCAAGGAGAGGTGCATGTCATCCCCGCCAAGCATTTAATTGGAAAGCCAAGGCACTCCATGCTGTTTTCCATCTAGCATTTGTGATATTAGTGTGCAAAGTGCTGTTCTCTCTCGCCACCTGGACTCTGGGTGACTCCAGCATGAAAAGCTTTCCACCGGCCCCACAACTGCTGTGGGATTCGAAGGAGCTACAAAAATTGTCCCCAGTTCACCAACTATTTGTGGCTAGCCTGATCTAACTTAGTCAAGTAATCCACTCTAACATAGGGAGGGAAGACAACTCATTGATGGGCAAGCAACCCATCAGTCTTTTGTCTATCTCTTTTTTTCCTCTCTATTTTTCCCGCTCTTTCTTTTGTAAAAATATGGTCTAAAATAGGTGCTCAAATGAAGACGGCGTGGGCATGTACATACTGATGAGCAGACACACAGAAAACTGTGCGGGAAAGGAAAGTGAGATGTACTCTGTGTGTGCCTGTCCTGGGACGGGGTAGAGATGAGGCCATCATGCTCACGGGGACAAAGAAACAAGAGTAGTTGACGACAAAGCCGCAGCTCCTTTGAGTTGGCTGTACTTGTGCATATCCTTATTCCTTTTTCCCCTAAGAGAAGTCATTATTGTCTTGGCCAGCCTGCTTACCATTTGAGCTACTTTCAATAGGTTTCTTTTTCTTATAACGAAAGCAGTGGTGGTTGAAATTATGTTTCAGAATGCAGCAAGGCATATGGTGCCTGGTGACATTACAGTCACCCTTTGCAGAGGAGAACAGGGACGAGATTAAAGAGATAATTCCTTACTGTGCAGCCCAACAGCTAAGCCAACAGTTGCCAGTGGCCAATTCAGCAATCCCACAGGGAAGCCTGATGAACACATGTGTCCTGAGGACTGTTCCTAGCCTGTGTGATGCAATGGGCCACTGCCCCACCTCTGAACAAAACAAAGGCTTCCATCTATGTACTAGAAATACCTACATAAAATATGTCATCGGTGAAAAATGTTTACATGCTGAAATCTTAACCCACGGAGACTGTACTTTAGGCCCAGCTCATCTGGTAGGTACAAGTGCTGCAGGGAAAACTGAACACCTGCGTTGAGTGTTTGATTACTTAACCAGGCCTTTTGTCTCCTCTGTCAAGTCCTTCTGTTAGAAATCCCTCGCTCTGACACAACAACAAGAGAACCAGTTTCTCCAATGAATGTCTTTTAGTTTCGTGGAGCAAGCCAGGACTCATATGTGATGTGTGTTTCGCCATCTTCTTTCAGGAGACAGTAATTACGGCAGCCCTTCACCCGGAAGAGGGTTTGCCCCGGCAACTTTCACTGATTTGTGTTAACTAGCAGCGAGATGAGACTTACATGCCTTTCCCCCACGGTGGTCTTCACGAAAAACCACAGCAGAATGATCATCTGCAAGCTGAGCTCATGCTAAGTAAAATTCGGAGCCTTATGCTCTGATGTGGAAGGTCTAATCCCATCGTCTTGATTGCTCTCCTAATTACAGGCTCCACTCATAGCCACAGGACCCCGTGATGTCAAGAACTCTGTGACTATTCACCACACCCCGTCTCCATCATCAGGCTCCTGTTTAAAGCCAAGGCAGAACTGTCCCAATCCATGCTCTTGCGAGGATTGACATTTTCACGCGAGTCAGAGTTTCAACGCCTACCTCATCCGTCTCCTTTCTCCCCACGGTACCTTTCTTTCTATATTGTGTCACCAGGAAAAAAAAATGAGCTCTCTTCTTCTCTCTCAATAAAAGAAACACTTCTAAACGCTAGCACAAATTCCTATGGAAAGACTCCAAGGAGTAACAAAGCAACCCAGACCATAAAGCCCCCAGGGATTTTCGTTTTTTTCTGCTCATTTTTTTTTTTTTTAGAGCAAGATGACTGAAAACAAAGGGTATACATCAGGCAAGTTCCCACCCATTTGGTCAGAGAGTCAGCAGAGGCAGTTGTGGGGAGAGTACAGGAGTCCTGCAGTGCAAAGAAAGATACAGGCAAGCATTTCAGGGGGAACATCCCCAGTAGCCCAAGAGGTCATCCCAGAAAACCTCAACTTGTAGACAACACTGCCGCCTTCCACCAGCACCCTTCCACCTCAGCATTTGAAGGAAGAACCCAATGTCCCTGAAAAACATGCCTCTGTCCAAGGCCCTGTTCGCAGAAAGAACCCAGGAAAGTTTGATTAGAAACAAAGGTTAGAACACAGGGCTTTGTAATTCAAAGCAGCTCCTACTCCGTTTGCTTAAAATGCTTTGCAGCTACAGTGTTTCACTGAGATCCTTTGCAGAAACCATGAAAACAAATGAGGTGTGAGCCCATCAGCCTGCAAGGCAGCATAGACCAAAGGAGGAGCCGGAGATGCCTATTGCAAACTGACCCTCTGACGTCTGTGAGATGCAGCCAGTGGCCCCCACGTCCAGACACCCCTCAGCCTCTAAAACCAAGGGGGCCCAGCTTTTCTTGGAGATGTTTCAAAGTGTGCTAAGGTGAGTATCCTCAGTAAGAGATGTGGGTGGGGGAGAGAGACCACACCCACCCTGCTGCAGTAGCAGCAGCAGCGGCAGCAGCGGCAGCAGTGGTGGTAGCAACAGTCAGCCCACTACCTCCTGAAGTACAACATAATGACGTTGACTCAGAAGGAGACTCAATTTCTGTAACTACTGACACAGGCAAGAAATCACCTGCTTGCCCACTTGTTCACATGCATACGCACGCGCGCGCGCACACACACACAGACACGATAGATAGATAGATAGATAGATAGATAGATAGATAGATAGATAGATGGATAACAAAGGCACTTTTTAATTTTCGTTTTCTCCAGCTAGCCTTGTATATCTAAACTGGCTTCTGAGTGGGGAAACAAAAAATACTGCAAACAGGAAAAAAAGGTAGAAACTTACAAATATTCTAGCATTAATAATAATAAAAAAAAAGCCTTTCTGTCTTCATTCTGATGGGCATCTACCCTCCTCCCTAGGAAGGATGCTAAGCCATGTGGGGAGTGGCATCCCCCTGAAGCCACACAGCAACAGGGATCAGCACACCCTTCTGGAGAAGACACTCCTCTCCTTACAACATGAACTCCCTTTCTTAGGAGTTTCATTGAAAAAGCTCTTCTGTGAGAACCAGCTAGCTAAACCAGCCCATATCGACTAAAAGCAAACTAACCCAGTGGGACAATTCTGAGAGATGGAGGTCCATCTAACTCACTCTGTTTCAAGGTCCTTATTGCCCAGATATCTGTTCACTTTTAAGTATATATAGTTTGCCGGGGCTGGTGGCTAACACTTGTAAACCCCTTACCCAGAAGCCGAGGCAAGAGGATTGTGAGTTTCAGACAAGTATGAACAACATAGCAAAGACTCTGTCTCAAAAATACATACAAAACTTATTTTTATAATATCTAAAATATTATATATAATAATATAGATATTATAGGTTATATATACATACATATGAGTATATCATATATAGAGAGATACATATATTGTGTATGTAGCTTAAATAACAGACTACGCAGAAATATATAATTTAACCTTGCTGGAAACACAGATTCTTAAATACACTTTACCACTTTGTATTCCCAAACAGTGTTTTCAAACACTCTATAATATACTTTTGAGTTAAGCTATTCCAAACATGATGGCTAGCTTACATATAAGGAAACTGAGGCACCAAAACAGATTCCATCTATCGCTACCCTTCACAGTTAAGAGTCTACTGTTGACAATACCAAGAGACCACAAGGCCTGTCAGTTACAGTGCGAGATTAAGCCTCCTTGTTGCCCCAGGTCTATGCTTGATCAAGGAACCAGCTTGTCATTCCCACAAAGTCGTGGAGGTGGGGAAATCTCCTAAAATGTCACAGACTTTAAAGAAAGCCTATCTGCGTTTGATTGGCTCTTTATCTCGGCCCTCCCCAGCTCAGATCAGCTGTCTGCATATTTGTATGTTTTGAGTATACTCAAGAGCATAGAACACAAAAATAAATCAGACCAGAATGATTATCAGTCTGAATGCCACTAGAACACAAAAGAAACTGCCACAGGGGACAAGCGACATTAACATTCTTTCCTATCCACCTGGCGAGAGCTGGACTCAAACTCTACCCATCGAGCCTTCTATTACTATGGCAGCACAGAAACCGCAGGGGCTCCTCGGATATAATCTGGACCTCCAAGCACTGGGGAGCCATCCCAAGGACCTTTCATCACGCGTCACCCTCCCCACAAACCCTGGGGTCTGTCAATTTCTGTTTTACTACGCTGCCTTAAATTCTTTCTCAAACAATATAAAGAATAACTTAATAGCTGGGTCAATGGAAGCAAGGAGCGTTCGCTTTGAGTTTAGAAAACTCTGACACCGAATACCTCTCGCTGACATTTATTAGGTGGGTGACGGTAAGCAAGCGACTTAGCCTCTCTCAGCTACTTAACCTCTCCGAGCCTGGATGCCTCGTCTGTTTAAAAACGAGCAGGACTGCCTCCCTCTTGACATGATTAAAAGAGAATGACCAGAAGGCACCTGGTACAGAACAAACATCCAGTCAGTTTAGCTGTTAGGATTTCTAATCAGCCTGAGTCACCAGTAAAACCATTCTGGAGCCATGTTGTTTCAGAACTAGCTCCGTCACACACAGACAAAGCATTCTATTTGGACACTTTGGAGAGAGTGGGCAGGTTCCAAATTATAATGTCCAGTATTAAATCAGAACCCGAGGGTGGACGAAAGACCAGAGGCAATGCTAGCACTCTGCGTCTCCAGGCAAAACAAGGTGCCTTTCACTGCCCCTGAAAGAAAAGATGGAGTCCAAGCTTTGAATCTGTTTCTTGGGGCTTCCTCCATGATTTAATGTAATAGTCAGGCTTTATATCCAGTTACTGTAAAGTTGTTTTTTTTTTTTTTGAGAAATAAGTATTCTGTTAGAATATGTGTTCCAAGATTCGGCCATTTGACACAATGTGACATTGCACATGCTGCCTGAAACTGCTGGACTATAAATTCTCGTGTCAGATGAGCAGTCTGAACCCAGTTTCCAGCTAAGTGCCTCCTTTCACCCTATCATGCACTTTGTGCGTGAGAGATGGCGGCGGCAGCCGATGGGGAAGACCCTGGAAGTAGGAAAGAGAGAGATAAACAGAAGAGCTATTGTCCTTCACTTGGAAATGAGTGATCAAAGACAGCCACCCGAGTTCTCAAATTCTGTGTTCTTGGCGCATAAGCATTCCATCATGGGCCTCTTTTCATCTTGCTCCCATCCCTATATCAACATAAAATTTCCCTGTACTAAACATTCGGTAATTGTCAGTGAAGAAGCAGACACATGAATGCACGCACATTAAATCCAAACCCCACAGTCCAACCGTCAAAGAATTGTCTTGGATGTTGGGTCGTGTGCCCTTGAATTCCACGGCATGGATGCACGGCAACCATGAGAGGCACCTACAGACATCTCCAGGGGCGATCTCAGGAGGACGGGACTCCGAAAACAGCAGCAGCAGTGATGGATCACCAGATGGAAAAATGCTAAAAGTTATCCTAGAAAGGAAAGTAAATGTCATTTTCTAGGCTTCCATTTCAAATTAAAAAAAAAAAAAGGTAGTGGAATAATCAGCAAAATGCCAAGAAAATTAATTCAATATGCATAGAAGATAGAATTCCAGTCGAACGGCAGACTTCAGAAGGACGTATCGTCATATGGGAGGGAGTCTACAATAAGTGTCCGAGACCTTCTGTTTTAGTTTTACACTTACTTTGGATGAAGCCACAAACTTTGCAAACCATATGACGAATACTTTCTGCTGGATATTTTTAATTTGATCTAATTGTTCTCGACAGTTCCTTATACCACGTTATGCATTATGCACACTGAAGATGGGCCGTGGGTAGGGGAAACTCTTCCGATGGGAATAGAAAACAGAAAAGGATTTCTTTTCCCCGTCTAAACCTGAAATAAACCGTCCCATGCCAAACTGTGTTGTCCTGTGCATGAAAGAGAGAAGCAAGCTAGCAGGAATCACAGTGCCCTACGCTGTTGAGGGTGAGTTCTTGCTCCCTTTAGAATAATTCAGCTGATAGCCACACCCTCGGTGCATTTTAACTTTTTTTATTTTTTTAAATTTATTTATTTATTTATTAAAGATTTCTGCCTCCTACCCTCCACCGCCTCCCATCTCCCTCCCTCTCCCTCAATCAAGTCCCCCTCCCTCATTAGCCCAAAGAGCAGTCCGGGTTCCTTGCCTTGTGGGAGGTCCAAGGACCTCCCACCTCCTTCCAGGTCTAGTAAGGTGAGCATCCAAACTGCCTAGGCTCCTACAAAGCCAGTAGGTGCAGTAGGATCAAAACCCAGTGTCTTTGTTCTTGACTTCTCAGCAGTCCTCATTGTCCACTATGTTCAGCAAGTCCGGTTTTATCCCATGCTTTTTCAGACCCAGGCCAGCTGGCCTTGATGAGTTCCCGATAGAACATCCCCATTGTCTCAGTGTGTGGGTGCACCCCTCTCGGTCCTGAATTCCTTGCTCGTGCTCTCTCTCCTTCTGCTCCTGATTTGGACCTTGGGATTTCAGTCCGGTGTTCCAATTTGGGTCTCTGTCTCCTTTCATCACCCAATGAAAGTTAATTTCCAGGAGGATGACTATATGTCTTTCTTTGGGTTCACCTTCTTATTTGGCTTCTCTAGCAAAACAGAAGCATTTTAACTTTTAAATTGTGTTAAATTGGAGGCCAGATTCTGCTTAAGTAGTGTTTCATTGAAGCTTCATTTAAGCAGACTCATAGTGAGGGTATAGTCAGCTGTGTGAATGTCTATATTGCCAGATTTTACACATTTCCCATCTCACGTTCTACTTCTAAAGGGAGTACTGGCATGTCCCCAGGGCCTTCCTTCTCTCTGAGGAGCATTCCGTATTATTAATCCAAAGCCACTGTTCATAGTTCCTGAGTATCTTCAGGAACACTGATAAAATAATCTACATGTCCACCGAGCCCCAGCAATTAGAGGTCTTAGGTCACATTAACTTCCTGCTAATTGTCACAGGAACATCAAAGACCAGCAATGCATATATAACCAGCCAACTGCTTGGAATTCTGAATACATTTGCCAGTCTGCCAAATACACTATTTTGGATCATCTAGCATATTCTGGCAAATGCTCTAGCCACATCTTGATATTGACCCCAAAAAGTTCTCCTGCTAAAATGCCCGGGATTTCAAGTCAGAAACGTGCAAAAGAAGAAATCACCAGATTTAACCACTATATAATGATTTTAAAATATTAGTATCATTAATAAAAATAATTTCAGTATAAGAGATGAGGAATCAAAACGTCAACAAAAGAGCAAAGAGAAAAAACAAGAAAATAAGAGTATCAATCCGATGGATTCATTGAAAACATGGAAGAGCAGGAGTTGGTAGATGCTTACAGAGTAAATCATGAGCCTAGAGCAGGGATAGGAAGCTATAGCTCCTTGCCTCCTTTTTGAAGTTTTGTAAACATAGCCCCTCCTATTCCTCAGCATTCTATCAGCCGTTATCTTCACCATAGCAGAGCCCCAGCACTGGAGTAGAAACTGTCAGGCACTTACAGCCTGAAAGACATGCTATATAGGCCTTAACATGTTAGACAACTTCTGTCTTTGACCTTAGGAAGCACCATGAAAACTAAGCCTCTGATTACAAACTAACTTTCCGAATGCTGTAAATGCAACATGAACTTACGTTCACATCCTCAATGATTTCACACTTTGCACCATGTTCGGGTGGCCTTGGTTTCACCATCTGGTCGAAATCTTAAAGAAACTTGTCCTTTCTATAGATTGCTCAATTCCCATATACAAATCTAGTGAAATCATGAACATTAATTTGACCTATGTAAAGCGAACGAGATTAAAAAAAACAGCCTTCTCTGGTGTCACAAGAGCGTTAAGGAGTGACGTTTCTCTGTGCAAATGCATTGCAGCCTTTTCTAAACAAATACGCTAACACTGTAAACACATTTGAGGAAGAGGGCAGACGGACTTTCCTTAGGGAAACAGTTTAAAAGGAAATAGAGAATGGGTATTGCCAAGTATTGCTGTAGCCCAGAGCTCTGAGAACCATCTGCTTTTCTGCTAATAGTGACACCCAATTTTTGTTGCCACTGCTGATGAAGCAATGTGACTGTTTAGTGCCTCTTAGATTCTGAAATCTTTCCTGCTACCAGAAAGCCCATCATCACCCAGAGCTGAACAAAGAATGCCTGCTGCGTCACTACAAGACATTGACGTGTCCGGCATTGATGAGTTGTACATTTTTTTTTTTGAGTGGGGGAAAGGAAACTCTACCGCCTTGGATATGTTATGCTGAAATAAATGAATAGTTCAATAGCATCTCTAAGAGTATATGAGAGAAAATTCCTAAATCTCAAAATCAGAGGCTTGGCTTCATGACAAGGAAGTTTGGAGTCTTCAAATTATCAATTCTTTTTGGTTGGCAAATCCAGAGCCCATTATGTGAAAGGAGTCCAGGGCAGCTGCAGACAGTGATGTTGGACATCTTTCCTCTGCCTCCTCCTAAGGGAACCGGGGCCACTTGAACACCCACGCTCACCTTTATTTTGTGTCTTACTGAAAGAATGGGCTGTTGAAGACTGGGGTACAGCTCATGTTGTAGCAATCACATCGTCCACTCCTGTTCACAACTATTTTCCACACAGAAAATTTGGTCATGGCACAGTGACCAAAAGGTGAAAGATGAAAAGTGACAGCCTGTGCTCCAAGTCCCAAAACCTCACCGACAAGTTCTTCGCATCTCAGAACTAGGAGGTCAGTGTCACCATATCAATGTGAAAAACTATGTGTAAAAGATTAGTAAACTATCTCACTGGGTTGACATTTGCAGTGACGGTGACGAGATGCTCCTGGTTTTTGGGCATCAGTTAGAGCAAGGACAACAACCATTGGCTGGCAGCCGATGGCCTCTCTTTCACCAAGCACTCCCAGCAGGGATGGCAGGACCCAGCCAATGTCACTTGATGACTCTGTGAACCTTCGATGTCATTAACTCTTGAGCCATAAGCACACGTCTCTTAATATTCTGTGTATGGAAATGCTAAAGATGCAAAGAGCATTTTGGCTACGCAAAAGCGTGGTGACTTGGGAAAGGCACTCCTGACTAAGCTGTGAGCTCCTTAGCTGGATTTTTCATGGAACGCCATCTTTACTTTTCAAAAGATAGCTGATGAACTGACGGTTCATCCTGAGATTTGGGGAGTATTTTCGAGAAAATGCACAAAGTTAACTTGGCTCTTCTGGAAAATGATTTCCAATAACCGTGGATTTATTAGTCTGAGTTAACTAAAAGAACAAACCTGGAAAACTGAACATATAAATATGAACATTGCACAAACAAAGGCTGTGTAATCCCACAGAGACAGGCAGCCTGCTGAGAGCTGTGGAATCAGTAGCTAGTTGCTCAGACCAAGCTAGAAGCCTCCAAATAACAAAGCAAATGGCCCAGCTCCAGTCCAAGGCTGAAGGCCTGGAAGTTTCTTAGAGAGCTGCTATGATAACTCATGTTCAAGGCTAAGAATCTGTATATGGCAAAGGCAAAAGCAGAAAACCCACCCTACAAAAGGAACCCAGCTGCAGGCACACACAAGCTTCCAACTTTTGTCTTCCAGCTTCCATTATTCTGGATGTTTCTTTCGGCTCAGTTCACTGACATGCCTGCCAGTGTCTCCAAAATCATCATAGACACATGCAGAAGTATACTTTCTTAGAAGTCTCTCAGGCCACTCAACTTAACAACCAATTACAGTCGTCCATGATAACAGTTAAGCATTGGGAAGGATTTCAAGTTCTTGGAAAACAAAGCCACCACTGTGGGTCAAACAACTTTCCAAAGCTGGAAGACTCCTAGAGGAGATCTAGTAATGTAGAAAATGTGAATGTTTGCAAAGTATTGCAATGGATCGATCTTCAAAGGATCTGAATGAAGATAGACGATAGATAGATAGATAGATAGATAGATAGATAGATAGATAGATCATTTAAATCATACAGTTTGACATATAATGAAATGGGTCAGAATTCTCAATGGCCAGCAGATGTTACAAAATCACCAAAGATCCATTAAGATAAAAAATAACACAACGGACTTTAGTGCAGCGGAATACAGAAGGCTCCTTAGTGTGATGCCAGTTTCCATATTACAAATTATCTACAACTTGTCTTAGTTTAGTCCGAATCACAAAGATCCCACAGCTATACAAAATGACTCTTTAAATACCCTCTTTTTCAAGAGCGTGACTGAGAGGATGAATGCTCTGCACACTTCACTCCCCCAAAACACTCAGCGGTAGACTGTGAGCACAGAGAGACCCAGCTGTCTCCTATTAAGCCAGACATTAAAGGGACTTGGGAGAACGTAAAACAATGCATTCATCTCTTTTGGAGCAATGTTTTCATTAAAAATAGGTTCTGTGTTTTAACATGTAAAATGGGCTTATTCTTGCTTTTAGTGAAGTAATAATGTCAAAATCATCATCAGATTAATTTCTTATGTGATAAATAGCAACCATTAAAACACCCACATAAGCAAACTCCTTTCAGGAAAATACTTTTTAAAAGTGCAAGAGGGTCCTGAGGTCAAAATTTCAAGAACTGCTGTCTTCGATCTCTCTCTCTCTTCCTCTCTCTCTCTCTTTCTCTGTTGCTCTCTCTCAAGTAAACTATTTGACAATTTCTAACACTCTCTGACAAACAAGAGTAAAGATTTATAAGTTCTCACATTAATACCTGATACATATTTTTTTTTTGGATTTTTCAAGACAGGGTTTCTTTGTAGCTTTTTGGTTCCTGTCCTAGAATTAGCTCTTGTAGACCAGGCTGGCCTCCAACTCACAGAGATCCGCCTGCCTCTGCCTCCCGAGTGCTGGGATTAAAGGCGTGCGCCACCACCACCCGGCCCATAATACATAATTTTAAGAAGTTTATAGTGTCATATTCATTTTTTAAAATCATATAATAATTACAGCATTGTCACAGCCAATATTCCCATGAAAAATAATATTAGAAGGTATTCTCTTGCAATCACATGTATCATGTGGTACGTATTGTACCCCACGGTTGAATCAATTTGTTATTCTCTAGTGACACACAACACGGGGCATCTTTCTATATGTGTGTTTGTCATCATTGTACCTTCTTCAGTGAGGCGTCTGCCCACACCTCTCACCCAAAGAGAAAATTTACTTGCCTTGAAAGCTGTGATCAGTAGGCCTTCTTGTCATTTAGGTTCCACGGAGAAGCATAGCACATCACCTGTCCCCACTTAGTCTTCACACACACGTTTAACTCATCTTTCCTCCTGATCACATCCTCAGCCGACTTATTGCTGCTACTTCTCCTCCCACAAGTCCTCTGCTGCCCCCTTTCTAAGAACTCACAAACAGCCAACCAAAGGCCAGCACGGTCCAGCACGTTCCTTCCCAAGGTAAAAGATGAAGCAGCTGTGTATATCGACCCAGGTTTATCTCAGTAACATTCAGATGACCATAGCTGTTACTGTTCTTCACTGTGGCCTTTCTGCCACGTAGACCAGTTTCTCACATTTAAGCGGGAAGTGTTGTAAGGTTGATCTCATGGCAGCATTGGTGGAAACCATGAGAAGGCCTCTGAATGGCACCCCATGACAACTGTGGGCTCACAAGGATACACACATTTTCACTGTTTCAAACCATATTTTAGTTAACTACCTTAGTCATGAAAATAATACGTAATTTGGTTCAACACCTGACCTTATTTTCAGGGTACAACACTGTCTCCAATACTTCAACTCTGTTTGGTTAGATTTTTTTAACATAATTTTTTTATTGGTTCTTTGGGATTTCACATCATGCACCCCAATTCTGCTCACCTCCAAGTCCCCCAGTATCATCCCTTCACTCTTACAGCTCCCCCAAGATTAAAAATCTAAACAAAACAATATAAAGCAAGAAAACAAATAAATAGTAACAACAACAACAAAACAAGCAAAAAAAAAAAGCCTCTTTGCTTCTCCATCTTTTCTGCCTCTCCAATTTTCTTCATTTGTCCTGATGTCATTGGAAGCTGTATGCCACATAGTATACCCTTTCATCCAACCAGCTTCACTAGCAAATGTTCACTTCAATGAGTCATTGCTCTTGTTCTAGGTCTCTGGTTTCCTGTACACCATCATCACTGGGTCCTCACTAAACACCTCTGGGATATCCCATGGCCACCCGACATCATGGAGATCCTGCTGGTATTGTTCCGCAGGACCAGTCCCTTCATGAGCTCCAGCAGGTCCTAGATATGGTAGATGTTAGGGTGGGCCAAGCCAAGGCCTGGCTGTGGGCCTGGGTGACAGCTGAGCTGGCTCGTCCAGGCCACTAGGACCACCCACCACAGGTGATGGGGTGGAGCCAGGTCCCCTATGCCCATACCATTATAGTCAGTTCTCCCTTGCCTGTGGGGAGGGATAGGATCCGCTCTCCTGAGTGCAGACCCCATGAGGGTTGGGACCAGCTTTCTTGCTGTAGTGTCCAGTGAGAGGCAGGGACAGCTTTCCCATAGCGAGTGAAGGGTGGGGGGGGCGCCTCAGCATGTCTCTCCTATTTCATCACATCCTCTGAGGTGACAACAGACCACAGATCCCAGTTTTAACTGGACTACAGACCCAGACATGGCCCTTGGCAGCAGCCCAGTTCCAGATGACTTCCTGACTCCAGGTGGAAGCAGTGGCTACTCAGATCAGGATGACTCTTGCCCTGGACACCAATAAGGCCACAGCTTGTGGCCCCAACATGGGGTTTCCATGTGGCCTTTGGTGACAACATGGGCAACAGACTTCAGCACAGACCCCAGCCATAGTAGGACCATGGGCCCGACATGGTCCTTAGCAGGAACCAGGTCTGGATGTCAACTCTGCCCCAGGTAGTATGGGCCTCAAACACTAACGTGGCCCCAGACCTCTGGCGTCTGCATGGCCTTCATTGGTAACAGTAGCCTCAGACATCAACACAGACCTTGGCTGCGGTAGAACCACAGACCCAGACCTGGCCCTCAGCTGCAGCTCTGGCCTGGATGTCACCATGGCACTTAGTAGCAGCACAGGCCACTGAGATCGGTATAGCCCCAGCCACAGCAGAGTTCTTTGTCACCAACATAAACTCAGGTGACTGATATGACCCTAGGCATCCACATGGCCCTTGGTGGCAACAGGAGCCACAGACACGTGAACATCAACCCAGACCTCAGCTGCTATAGGTTCACAGACCCAGACATGGCCCTCAGCAGTGGCTTAGGCCAGGACACCTGGCCTCAGGTGACTGATCAGACCTGAGCAATCACATGGCCTTCAGTTGTAACAGGAACCACAGACATCTACTGAGATGTAAGGCCATGGACCCAGACAAGGCCACAGGTGGCAGCCCAGACATAACTGGGAATCCTTGCAGCCTCTGGTGGCAACACGGTCCACAACACGGATGATGTGGATGTCCATACAGACTCTGACTGTGGTAGGACCATGGACCCAGACATGACCGTTGGCAACAGCAAAGCCCAGACATCACCATGGATCCAGGTGGCAAACAGGCCTCCCTCACCAGCCTCCTCCCCACCATCTGCATTTCTGCTGATCCATGTCTTTCCACAGCACATGAAACATCCCACTTCTTGTTCTCTCCCATTTCTCCACCACATATTTGCTCCTCATAATGGGACCCACCTGCTCAGCGAGGTCTTCCTACCTAAAGTCCACCTAAACAGAACTGCACCAGGGCAGGAATGGGGGTGAGGAGCATAGATGTCTTCTTCCTTCTTTTTGTGGATTCCTTATTGCTAGGGTGATTTCTAGCAAGGGGAGGAAAATGTATGGTTTTGAAATGATTCTTAAATAAGTGTATATTTAAGAAGAAACTAACAGAAACCTAGACTGGATATAAACCATGAAGCACTGTATTAAATGGTAGTATCCTTTCCAGTAGAGACAAATTGATAAAAATTGACCTCTCTGACATATTTACAGCCCATTCTTCCATCTAATCCTCTAGGACCCACCCCATCCCAACTTTATGTCCCCTCCTTTTTTAAATAATCCATTGAGTCTAATTTTTTCTGCCTGTGTATTCATAGCTGCAGGGCCAGCACCAGTCAGTCAAAAGCATTAACTTCTCATTACAACACAGACACAAATACAAGTTCCAAGAGAAATAAATCTGCATCCAGTTAGCTCATATTTTCATATTTACTTTATGAAAATCACATTAATAATTGGAAGTTAACAAAAATGAAGAAAAGCAATTCTCCTACATTCTCAATGGTTATAAAAGTGCAATACTTGAATTAAGAAGATTAATTCCAGTCTGAAATATTCACTACGCATACTGAAAATTCCTAGGCTGTACATCTCATTTTTAAGGGACTATCTTTTTCAATATAATGTCTTGATCAATTGAGGATGTCATACAATATATTTTATCATAGTCATACCCCATTCATCCCTCTAAATCCTCCAAGATCCACCTGCTCCCAACTTCACATCCTTTTTTTTTTCCAATAACCCATCGAGTCCAATTTGCACTGACTGTGTACTCGAGGTTGTAGGGCCATCCACTAGAGTGTGCTCAACCTACTGGGGGCCACACCCTTAAAGAAACTTGAACATCCCTTTCCTAGAAGTCATCAGTTGTCAATACTTCCTCAGTTAGAACTCTGGACTCATGAGCTACCCATACCTCCATATTAGTGTATTGACTGGCTTGATCTTCCGCAGGTCCTGTGAGGGCAACCACAAGTGTTGAGTTCATGAGTACAGTGGCATTGTCATGTCCTGAAGAGACTTTTGCTTCAGGCCTCCCTGACCTCTTTTTCTTACAGGCTACCCAAAGGACTGTTCCTTAACAGTCCTGCTGCTTAGTTTTATGTCAACTTAACATAAGCATCATTTTGTAAAAGGGAATATGAATTGAGAAAACCCTGTCACTAGATTGGCCTATAGGCAAGCCTGTGGGGCATTTTTCTTGATTGGTGAGTGATGTGGAAGGGCCCAACTCACTGTGGGAGGTATCACCTCTGGTCTGGCGATCCTGTGTGTTAGAAAAGCAGGCAGGCTGAACAAGCCATGGAGAGCATGCCAGTGAGAAGCCATGGCTTCTGCTTCAGTTCCTGCCTCCAGGTTCCCACCTAAGTTCGTGCCCTGTCTTCCCTGGATGATGGACTGTAAACTGGAAGATGAAATAAACCTTTTCCTCCCCAGGATGCTTTGCCTGTGGTACTTTATCACAGCAGTAGAAGCCCTAAGATGGTTGTTTTCCCCACCTCCTTGAACTCTACCACAACTGCCACACGTTCTCTGAACCCTGGTAAGATCTGGCCTATTTCCATTTTGAAGTTACACAAGAATTAACAAAAACCAACCTTTTCCACCTTTGCCATATGAGTAACCGACTGCCCTTAGCGAAGGTTAGCTCCCTGGACTGAGTAGTAATTGTGTCACTTCAGATAGTTTTCCAAATTCCCTCACCAGCGTACCAATGAATACCTTCATGGTTGTATCATTCCTGTGCAAATTTTCTTCTAATCCAGATGTCCTCTTGTTTAAAAGCTGACAAATCATTGCCAAGATGGGTTTAAGTCTCTTTCCTCGATTTACCACAGTTTCAACAACACACGTGTCGTTTCCCAGTTTCTATAGAGCACCCCCACAGATTCTCTGATGAAGGTATTCTAAAGCTGCAATCAAGATGTCAGCTAGGACCACAGACTCACCTCAGGTGGGACTAAAGAGAGACCCACTCCCAAGCTCACATAATAGTTGGCAGCATTTGGCCCCTGCCACATATTTTCTGATGGCCCTTGAATCTCATCTTCCTGATCCTTGCCCTCCCCCCTCCATATTGGCATCTCACATCACAGTGTCTTACTTCATCAATCCCAGAAAAATAAAACACTCTTGCCAGACATGCACTGAAATCTTCTGCAACATAATCACATATACATGATCACTTACATCTGATCACCTTAATTACAGTCTACACGACTGGAAGTAAATCACAGCACACACAAGTTAGAAGCAGTAACCAAAGGTATGAACACCAAGACTTAGACTCATGCAAGCCACAAAAGTTTGTATGCCAGCTTGCTAAAATTACCATCTC
This sequence comes from Microtus oregoni, assembly GCF_018167655.1. Classification (NCBI taxonomy): domain Eukaryota; kingdom Metazoa; phylum Chordata; class Mammalia; order Rodentia; family Cricetidae; genus Microtus; species Microtus oregoni. The sequence continues at coordinate 76,202,325 of NW_024543059.1, forward strand.
AGGATGAGGGAGCTTGGGTATCAAGTCAAGATAGTTTTCATGTTGGTTCCAGACATCTTAAGACCACATACATATTGCTACAAAGTATATGTATATTGTAACATGCTAAATTGCAATAATGAATAAGCAATGTTGGACATGAAAGGAAACTCTCTTACTGTATATATCCAATATCTGGCCTAAATCAGAAGGCTAATCTGCCTTTGTCTCTAGTTGAAATGCTGTTCAGAAGCCCAAATAAATAGCTTTAGAGATGGTGGAATTTTCTAAATGCTGTTCATGAAGACATCTGAACCTGGAAATGATGGGTGGATTTCAGGCATGTCTCAGCATCACCAACAGTGCCTATCAGAGTAAGGTTTACAGGAAAGTTCCTCCAGAACATCTCAGGGGTCACAATTTAGACAAAATTTATCCAGAAATGAAGAATTGTAATTCTCCCAAATCCATAGAGTATTCAGTTAAAAGTCGAGGGCATTCCCAAAGACTAGAACTCTTTAGAGAGAAGATTTGAGAAAATTCACAAAAAGTTTTTAAATGGAAATTTGTCACCAAAGTGTAAGAGAAGGCCTCTTGTTTGTCCGGACTGCCCAGAACCGACATAATCACACAGAAACTGTATTAATTAAATCACTGCTTGGCCCATTAGCTCTAGCTCCTTATTGGCTAACTCTCACATCTTAATTTAACCCATTTCTATTAATCTGTATATCACCATGAGGTCGTGGCCTACCAGCAAAGTTTCAGCATGTCTATCTCCAGTGGTGAAGCCATGGTGTCTTTCTTTCTGTCTTCCTTCTCCCAGCATTTAGTTCAGTTTTCCCCACCTACCTAAGTTCTGCCCTATCAACAGGCCAAGGCAGTTTCTTTATTCATTAACCAATAAAAGCAGCACATAGACAGAAGGACCTCCCACACCACCGAAGTGTCTTTATGTGGGCTCCACACATGTCCAAGCTTTCAGACAAGTATGTTCCCAGGTAAATTAATCAGGAAAGGCAAAGACTGGATTGGTTAAACTATTATTCAAAAGTGGAATCATATTTAGTGAAGTCCCAAAATGAGCTTTCTTTGACATGTCTCAAGCTGGTTCATACGAGTCCTCTATTCACTCATCTGTAGAGAGATAATCTAAAAACTAAGGTCTATGAATATGACCAGAATGAATAAATGACCCCATCAGTTGGGGCCACAGAGGATAGTTTAAGAAAGAAACATAAGGCAGTCACTATTACTTCTCCCAGGTTAGCTGTAATTAGAGAATCCTAATTGATGTCATTAGTTAAGTATATATTCATAATTAACAAAGTTACTAGAAAAAAATAAATCTGAAGTTTTACAAAAAGTGTTAAATATTTTAAATTGGCAATAACGAGTTGACCCTCATCATCAAAAAAATGAAATTGAGTAAACATACATTAATTATAGGGAAGAAAGAATATCACATTTTTGTACAAAATTGAGTTATAACTTGTATCTATTTCTGACTTTATCTCTGAACAGCATTTTGTAAATAGTATCAAATTATTGCAGGCTGTATGCTAGTTGTTCGCACATATAGAAAATAGAATCAAAGTTGGAGAACTCTTTTTACAATCTTATAGTAGAATGGGTGTGTTAGAGGGGCTATGTAGTACCCACTATATCCTAGTATTTATATTATGGCACAAATACCCTAATTACTAGGGCCTAAATGATAAGTTTGTCTTTAGCATTCAACAATTTTAGTGTAAGCAGGTAGACACAGATATAGTAACTGTGATGGTTATTCTTGCATGTCAATTTGACTATATCTGGACTGAACTGAAATCCAGAAAGGGAAGGCACACTTTTGAACTGGATCTTGATGCAGGAAGACAACCTACCTTTGATATTAACCTGGATAACACATACCTTTTATCCAGACTTTAATGCTGTATAGTACACACCTTTAATCTAAGCCTTGAGGCTGGAAGGCACACCTTTAATCGGGGTCACACCCACCATACATCAGGAGAACGAAAGGAGAGGTGTTCTTCACCTGCTTGCCCTCACCTCCATCAGTCCATCCATTCCTTCTTTGAGATCCCAGTAGACCAGCTGAAGCACCCAGAGAAGAATTAGTACCAGACTAAGTTTTGTGAGGCAAAGGTTGCTCAGAATACTGAGCCAGGTGAGGGTGTCCATGGTAAAGGACTTAGTGAGCATGTACAATGTCACACAGCTGTGAACTTTACTGTTACTCTGCATTCCCAATGACTCCCAGAAGTCAACAGAGCAGTGAAGATAAGACTGATTAAGTGGAGGAAAAATAAAAAACAGTTTTACTTGGCTAGCAAGAAATTCAGCTATTGTTCTGGGGGCAAAAGTGTGGTTTTTGTAGGGAAGTGTTATAATCATACTTAGGAATTTGAATGATGACTGTTGAGGCAATATAGTGAATAAATGAGACTGAGATAGAGAAGAGGCTTAGGAGATGGCTGAGATTTCACACAAAAGATATGAGAGTATTGTTTAAGGCAATGCTCATAAGAAATAAGAGCTTTGCGTAGCAAATATTGTAAATATCTGTAACTAACTCTCAGCAAGAAGATTACTGGATGGATGGATTATGGATGGATGGATGGATGGATGGATGGATGGATAGATGATAGTCTGAACTTAGGACAAATAACAAGATTATGGCTAAACTGAACTAGAATCTACTGCGGGCACTAAGACTCAGTCAAAAGAAAAGGAAGGATCATAGAAAAGTTAGTGTGTAAAGAGCTCTGGAAGGCATTCTAAAAGCAAGGCGTGTATTTGGAGTCACAGGGTCATGCAGTAGTCAGAGCATTTGGCATCAATGAGTGCAAATGCATGGCTTGACAAGATCGTTCGTTGTGCAAGGACAAGCAATGTCACAGATGCCAAAACTCTGCTGAAAGTGGGCTGTGGGGATCTAGTCTTTTGGACAGCTTTTCAATCAGATACATAAAGAGTCGCTATAATTGAGAAATAATGAAGAATCAAGAAGAATATATTCTGTGTCTGTGAGAGGAAGAGGGACACGTGACCCAGAAAATACGGATGAGCATCCCTATTGGCATCCATCACGGTTGGGAAAACCATGAGTGCACATTCCTATGCCATCCTGCACTGTTGAGCTGACCCTGAGGATACACACTACACCACTCCTTATGGTTGTAATAACCTTGACTCCAAAGAAAACAGATCTTGAAGGGGAAAGAAGGCTCCTGTACAGAAATAAGCAGGGATAGTCAGACTGTTTGTGTTTCTAAAATGGTCACAGGCCTTGGCTTTCCTTGAAATTCTTTCCTTCTTCCTTTTGAGTCCCATGAAGCACCACTGTCATTTATAAGACCTTTCTCTTTTCCTTTTAGTCCACAGTGAATTGATTTTTCCCGGTGAGATATAATACAGAGATACAGCTTCAATTTAGAAGGAGAAAGTTTGCCTTCTCCTACAAGGTTACCATGGATTCAAGAGAGGAGAAATGGAAATATGAGGAGGGGTGGGTGTGAAAAGTGGAACCCTACTTTACTTGTGGCAGGGTAGTTAGCTGCTGCTCCATACCCACTAACCCTCGTTCTTGAACAAGAAACCCCCTAAATTCACCCAGTATCGTTAAAGTCCATTGCCTTCCTACACTGTGTGACTTACAACTAAGTTCTGGCTGCTGAGTATTGAAAATGATGGCGGACTGACTGCAAGAGATTCTAATCACTTAGAATTAGGACACTAATTCACACACACACACACACACACACACACACACACCTTTGCATTCTTCCTCCTTCCTGCAGTCTGGAAGGTGAAGCATGAACTTTGGCAGTTTTCTAACAGACAAGGTGACTTTGAAGAGAAACACCTTTCACATCATGCTGAAATGGGGCTGTAGACAGAGCCTAGCCCTCTGCTGACCATGGCAGACACCAGAAAAATCCTGGGTCCTCTGTCTGTTTCTTTTCACACTAAAGAGAAACAAGCGCCTCTCTCTCTCTCTCTCATCTAAGGTGTTGGCTATTAATGCCTCTAAATGTAACTGTGGTCGATGCTAAAACAAAATTGGCTTGAATTATATAACTTGTTCAACCTTAATTCTCAATGTTCCTTTGGCACTTACCATAGTAAGCATTTTCTTAAACTAAAAAAAAATTTATCAATTCTTCCATTTGTTTGTTTATAGGAAAAAAGGCATTTGGTGGAGGAACAACATTCTAAAAATTATGGAAACGGACTTTGGATAACAGTCCCTTGAACTCCGTGAGTACTAAAATTTCAGATCTCTCGCTCTGCCTCTCTCTGTAGCCCAGACAGCCCTTTAACTTGAGATGTTCCTGTTCAGCCATCCTTAGTGCCAGGAATATAGGCGTGTGTCATCATACCCAGTGAAGCGTTTGTTCTTAATCTTTAAAATAAGAGATTTTAAAGAGACGGTCAAAAGATTTCTCCAGTCTCATACATCTGTTTATCAAGGGCTGTTGAAAGTATCCAAAAGCATAGTGGAGAGAGATGGCTCGGCAGTTAAGAGTACTTGCTGTTCTTACCAAGACCTGAATTTGGTGCCCAGCACCCACAGAGTGGTTGACAGCCATCCAGAGCTCCAGATCCAAGGAATCTAATGCCCTCTTCTGACCTCCATGGGCACCAGGTAAACACATGGTACACAAACATAGCTTCAGACAAAACCCTCATACACATACATCAACCATTTTTAATTGAAAACACCCAAAAGCGCAGTTACTGTTTCTCAAGCAAACAGCCTTGTGCCCGGCTCTTGAAAAATAATAAATGAATCACAGAAAAAAAAAACCAAGAAGATTTAAAGACGAGGAAACCAACGAACAGAGAGGTTAAATAAGTTGCTTTGACTCACTTGGCTTTTCCATGATTATGCATCTCAAACTCAGGACATCACACTGATTTCTGATCTTACCCACCAACCACCTTGCCAAGAACAGAGGGATGAACTGGCAGCACGGAAGTAAAATACAATTTGCCTCTGGGCGGTGGTGGTGCCTGCCTTTAATCCCAACACTCAGGAGGCAGAGGCAGGCAAATCTCTGTGAGTTCGAGACCAACCTGGTCTACAGAGTGAATTCCAGGACTGGCTCCATAGCTACTGAGAAACCCTGTCTCAAAAACCAAAAAAGAAAACAAACAAACAAAAAGGATACAATTTGTCCAGTGCAGACTCAAAGAATCTGAGTGAATATGAACACCTTACCATTGAACTATCTCTTAACAAAATTCCTTCCCAACATTCAAACACAGCATTGATGGGAATCTCCCAACACCACTAAGATTTTGGCAGGGAGTCTGAAGTGTTCGGCTGGCTACTGTGGAAAGCCCTCTCCTCGAGATGCAGGACCCGAGATGCAGGACCTGCATCCCCTAAAGAAAATTAGGTGCGTATTCATTCACATAAATCAATTTTTATTTTAACGAATAGATAAGTGGCTATATAAACTTGCTTATCTCAATCTTTCAAGCTGGGGCGCACAGTAGTCTCGCTGCTGGTGGGCATCAGATGGGCTGCGCTCTGGCACGCCTGCTGCAGAACTCCGGTCCATCAGGGGCTCCAGCCACTATTCCTTCTGGCTCCCCTCATTGTACACAGATTGTGTTTCACATTAAAATGCAAAAAAAAAATAATGCCTCTAAGCTTATTCTACATGAAATACAATATATATTTGTCAGATAAGCAGGGCCCTCGTATTAACCATAAATCAACTGTGTTTATCCGTAGCCAAGAAAGGACGAGAATGTTCTTTCCTCATTTTGAAATCCAGCCTGGTCTTCACAGCAATTATGCTGCCTTTCTTATGACTCACGGTCCCGCACCGCAGTTGTTAGTACTGGGCTCGCCTGCTCACTAGCTAGCTCGCTCGCTCCCTCAGGGCTGTGCAGCATTTGAGACGATCCTTGCACTTGGGGTAGGATTTGGGGAGTTATTGAAGTAAATCCTTTTACTCACTAGACTTTCCTCTTTTTTGTATCTCATCTTCAGTCTTTTTGTTCATATTTTACCGAAAACTTCTGAACGCTGTCGTAAGCAGGGCAAGAGCGCACTCTCCAATCCTTCTGGAAAGATACTCAAGGATGACGAAGGCTCCTCACTGACCCCGACCCTACCTTCCCCTCTGGAGTAACAGCTCCCTCTCTTATTTCTCCGACTTTACAGATACGTTGCTATGATGCACTGAAACACTTTCCGATATAGGGGTCTTCATATCCAGTCATTATGCAAACACACACATACAAATGTGAGTGAGCTGTTCCCTGCATAACCTCTACATTGGCATTGAAGGGCTACACGCAGGGGCGGGGGTATGCGGCCCCGACACCTCCAGCAGCATATATTCCCTGAAAACTAAGAAGGTGGCAGGAAGCCATCTCTGACTGACACCTTCGGGAATGTGAGGTATGGTCTTGGAATTATGACCCACTGTCCCTTGCACATTAAATATTCAAATGACAGAGTAAGGAGAAATAAGTGGACCCAGGACAAAGAGGGTCATCGGAGAGGACCCACAAGTCCCAGGTAGAGTTCAGAGTCACTGTGGACACCATTATTGCCACACAGAACATAACAATACAAGGAGGGGATTACCACTGTGTCCTTGCTACCAACACAGTCACAGGTAGAAGCTGCTTCAGCCTCCTCGGTAACTGTGCCTAGGAGGGTTAGTGCTGTGGTCTTCCACCTAAGGGCTACCTTTGCCTTGGCAGCCTGTATATATGTAAGATGGTTGAGTTTTCTGTTTTAGTTGGTTTGTTGGTTGGTGTACCATTTGTGAACCACAGAAGTCCTCAAATGGGCTCCACGGTATCCCCCCTCCCCCACCTGAGGTTTCTTGTGTGGAGCTGCCCTGACACCTAGTGGCCATATGCAGGAATCTTTGATTCCCTCATAAGTAGTCTAATTTAGAAAGTTCCAGTCCGACATTCTAAGTGAAATTTTACTACATTGCCACCCATCCTCCACGAACTGATTCCCCCATAAGTAGTCTAATTTAGAAAGTTCCAGTCCGACATTCTAAGTGAAATTTTACTACAATGCCACCCATCCTCCACGAACTGTTGGCTTGTGGGTTACTTGCAATTCCAATTCCTGTGTTATTTAGAATCATTTCTATCAGCTGTGACCCATTCTGAGCGCGTGGGAGCTCATCTCAAGAGTTTACTGTGTTTCCGTCCTCTAAGACTAGCCACTCTTAAGACAAAATACAGATGGTTAAACCACACACTAATCTCAAATGAGAGTCTGTGTGAATTAATTATAACTTTTATTGTTTTGCATAAATTATAGTGAAACTTTATTTACACATAAGTCAACTTTCTAGTCCTTTTTGCTAGTTAATTGGATTTTTACCCAGAATGAAAAAGTCAAAATTGTGAAGAAAGAAGTGTTTTAAGGAAAAAAAAAGTAGAATTATTAATAGATTGTAATGATTCTCAGTAGATTCTATGGTGACTGATTTCTGTAGCTTAAGCTTTAAAAGAGAGAGACAGACAGACAGAGTTCATAGAAACGACATAAATATAAGGAAAAATAGTATGCATCTTTGTTCCTTTAGATTTTAGTCTAAAAATGTCCAAAAATGCTGCCTGAGACAAAAATGGCTGCATTTACCAGCGTTTATCCCAACTGTGATCCTGTGAGCAGGGCCGGCTGTAAGAGGGGCCAGGAAGGACAAGGGTGGTAGAGAAACAGCCAGTTCAGATGCAATGCGGTCTCATTTAGTACTGGTTCCTGGAGCTGCAGGACCTTCTGAGACCATGTCTGAGGTCTTGCCCAATGGATGAAAGACTGAAGCAACCCATGTGTCAGTTGCCCCATCCGTCCAGCTTTGCCTCGTACGTCATAAAATTTCCCATTCATACAGCTTTCTCAGTTCAAGAGTCTTGGGCTGCAAGAATCACAGGAACAGCTCTATGTGGACAAAGGCAGGGCATTTCTGCTTATTCTCTCTGGCTGTCACTGTCCTGAAACTGTGACTGATGGGTAAGATGAGACCAAGTCGGTCAGTGGTATGCAGAAACGATGTGTATACAATGCTAATGACAAATTTGGTAACAACACACAGGTCACACCCAGCTCATTGTTAGATGTTTTCAATTTAATGAACATTATTAAGTATGTTAATTAAATTATGTGTTATCACTGTCCAGTACAAGCATGCACACAGGGTTTTTATGTTTCTGTTTTGTTTTCTTTTTTAGAGAGAGCATCTCACTCTGTGACCCTGGCTGTCCTACTCACTATGTAGACCAGGCTAGCCTTGAACTCACAGTGATCCACCTGAGCCACTGAGAAACAGTTGTCACAAGGGCAAAAGTCTGTTAATAACCCAGCCATGGTCTAACCGCAGGTGCTCAGCCTCCAGTGTCTATACTCCTCATCAATAATCTACGACTCAGTTGTAAAAGGGGAGAATGCATTTCCAATCCACCTGTGCCATGAGGACTAATCTCCAAAATATGCAAAGGACTTTCTTACCACAACAGTAAAAATTCAAAACTAAGCTAAGGAATTCAAAAACCGTTTGTCCAAAGAAGACCTGTAGAAGACCTAGAAGGCACATGAAGAAGTGTTCCACATCACTAGTAACCAGGAAAATGAAAATCAGAATCATAGTGAAGCAACACTTAACGTCCATTGGGATGGCTGTTACTTTTTAAAAAGGCAAGTGTTGAAAAGGATGTGGCGAAATTCAAACCTTCACAAGCCATCACTGGGAATGCAAAAAATGGTACAAGCACTTCAGAGGATTGTAAGCTCTCTAAGAGATTAAAAACAGAGTTACCATATGAGCCCATAAGTCTATTCCTGGGTATCTCTCCAAACACATGGAAAACAGGATCTTGAAGAGATATTAACACTCATGTATCCTTATGTCTCTGTGCACAAAAGTCAATGGGGAAAGTATCTAAGTATCTATTGACAGGTGACTGCGAAGTATGCACGCAATGGGCGACCATTTGACCTTCTAAAAGGAAAGTCTGCGACACGCAACAGTATGTTTTTATGACACACTGGGACAAATACTGCGTGAGTCCAATTATGTGAGGCATCTAAAGCAGCCAAACTCAGAGAATTGAAGAATGGAACCAGGGTGACCAGGAGCTGAGGCACAGGGGAAAAGAGGAGTTACTGATTTGTATACATAAGGTTCCAGACCAGACAAATGTGTAATTGAGGTCAGCTAGATGATGCAGTAGATAAAGCCTTATGATCTGAATCCAACCCCTGGAGCCCACATGGAAGGTGTGTGTGTGTGTGTGTGTGTGTGTGTGTGTGTGTGTGTGTGTGTTGTGTGTGTGTGTACTTGCATATACACATAAATAAATGTAAATATTAAAACTACAGCAACAACAAAACATAGCAATAAAATGATACCTAATGACATTTGGCCGTACTCATAGATTGGTGCCTTCACCCAGCCATCATCAGAGAAGCTTCCCCCTGAAGTCGATGGAGGCAAATACAGAGACCTGGTGTGGGAGGTCCTTCTGTCTATGTTTTGTTTTCATTGGTAAATAAAGGAACTGCTTTGGGCCTATAGCAGAGCTCTAGGGGAACAGAGCTAGGCAGTGAAAACCAAATGGAATGCTGGGAGAAAGAAGGGTGGAGTCAGAGAGATGCCATGCTCTGCCATCAGAGATAGAAATGCTAAAAACTTTGCTGGTAGGCCACGACCTCATGGTGATGCACAGATTAATGGAGATGGGTTAAATTAAGATGTGGGAGTTAACCAATAAGAAGCTAGAGCTAATGGGCCAAGCAGTGATTTAATTAATACAGTTTCTGTGTGATTATTTCGGGACTGAACAGCCGGGGAACAACGAAGCAGCTTGTTCCCTGCAACAGAGGCCCACAGTCAGACATTACATAGAGATGTTTCTGCATTAAACAGGATGCCTCCATCAAATCCCTCCCCCTGGGATCAGGGGACCCTGTGGAAGAGGAAGCAGAAAGTATGTAGATGGAAGACTCCAAGGAAACAAGACCCTCTAAATCAAGATGATGAACACACATATGACCTCGCAGAGACCGAGGCAGCATGCACAGGACCCGCATGGGCCAGCACCCATGCAGTTGGGGTCCTAAGCTGAAAGAAGCAGACACATGTCCATAGCCCTAACTCAGAAGTCATCTCCGATTGATAGCCATTGGCCAATGAAAATTATTTTCACCCAAGGGAGTCTCACAGGGGAAGCAAACCTTGCTTAAGCGTGGTCTGCATGGCCAGCAGCAGATGGCTGACAGAAAATAAACTCGAAGGCATCTCTGGAGGTTTCTTGTCTCATGATGTCATGTCAAGGTTCTTCCTTTTTTTAGTATCTTATTTTTTATTTTTAAATTTTATTTATATTGTTCTCTTCTCTTTTAACCGCATAGGTCCTTTATTACAGATTCTAGTTTAGTGTTCCTATAAGCTTCCTGAGCAGGCAAATGAGTGAGCCTGTGCCTTGTAGTCTCTCTCTCTCTTAAAAAAAAAAAGAAAAAAAAAGTGCCCTCTGCTCACTCTCTGGCTTTCGGCTGCTACACATATGTATTCATTATTCATAACAAAAATCATGTGTAAAATTAACATCTAAATTGAGGATATTTTCTGTTATTAAGAGCATTTATTCCAGGAAAAGGTGGTAACTACTTTAGGAAATATTCATCCTCACCTAGAAAAAGCTCATTTGCAATAAATTATTTATTAAATATTCTTTTCTTCTCACATAAAAATTAATGTAGTCTTTAAAACAAATAATATAAATATGGGTATAACTGAAAAGACCTACCTTTAAATCCAGGTCCCAATTTCAGCTGTATCCTCATGATCTATAAGAACCCTGGGTGAGAGCATCACTAATAGCAGCTCCCTACGTGAGGAAACTGAAACTAACAATGTTGATTGATTTGCTCAAAGTGGGAACTAGCAGAGCTGGGAAGACTAGAACCGGGAACTAGGTTCTGATCCTTTAAGTTGCTCTGTTCGTGTGCTTGGTTGGTTAACTGGATTAGTTGATTGGTTGCTTGGTTTATGTGGATTTTGTGTTTATCTAATCATACTTCCTCCTAAACATTACAAAGAGCAATTTCGGATTCACAATAGCTAAAAAGAATCAGCCACTTGTGCCATTTTAAGGTACAGAAGAAGGCAATTTGTGACGACTTCTACAAGAGAAAACTGATTCTATTATCCTGAAAAAAAATAGTTAATTGCGTAAGATGCTAATAAAATTGACTGAGTCTCATTAATGAAGCAACAAAAGAAGACACCAGTGTATCTGCACAGTCTTTTTAAAAAAAAGTACTTTATTACACTTCTTAATTTATTTACTTGTATCGGGCAGTTGAGTGTGTGCCAAAATGTGTAGCTAGTGGTCAGAGGACAACCTATGGGAGCTAGTTGTCCTGCGTCCTCCACATGCTTGTGTGGACATGCATACTCACACCTGTATACACATACACACAACATAAATAAATAAATGCAAAACAATCCAAAAGAAAGCTCGTGTGAATAATACGAAAGCCTTCCAACAAGCTTGCCCTTTGAGGGAATGGGGAAAGGAGGGGTATATATTAAAGTCATTGCTACGATGAAGGAATGGAGCCTGATCTTTATATATTAAAAGAATAATATGCAGACCTGGTGGCGTGTCCCTGCAATCCCAGCACTTGGGAGACTGAAGAAGAATTTCAAGTTCTAAGCCATCTTAGGCTACACACTGAGCTCAACCTAAGCCACAGCAAGATCTTATCTCAAAAAGAAAACAAAGAAAATAAAGTAGAAAAGCTGTTCTGGAAGAAATGAGGGCTATTTAGGCTGGCAGGGTAGGTGTCCTAACATACCAATGTGCCTCAAGGCTCTGCCAAGATCACTTAAAGTCATAGGAGAGCATCAGAACAAAATCGGAGGGAAAAGACCAGATTCCATGATGGAGGAACAATTCAGCGGTGCCTTGGTGAAGCTTCAAGTAATGTGATAAGACACCATGGACAAGGCAATTGACAAAAGAAAGTAAGTAATTTGGGGTCCACGGCTCCAGAGTGCTAGAGTCTGTGACTATCATGTCAGGGAGCATGGCAGCAGGCAGGCAGACATGGCTCGAGAATGGTAGCTAAAAGCTTACATTCTTATCCGCAAGGAGGAGGTGGAAACAGAGAAATAACTGAGAAAGCATGGACTCTAGGAACTTCAGAGCCCACCTACAGTGGCACACCTTCTCCAACAAGGTCAATGTCCCAATCTTTCCCAAACAGTCCCACCAAGTGGGGACCAAGAATTCAAATAGATAAGCCTATGGAGTCCAATATCATCCAAACCACCACAAGGGGCTTCTGAGAAAAGTGTATGAGGTGTTGCCAGAGCTGCTTATAACAGAGAGGAATTGGATAATTCAGAATTATGACCAATTGGCAGATTAGAAGAATTATTCTATTATTGTGGAATTTTCTATTAGTCCCTATCAACAAGCAGTTCTCCAACATATTTATTCATATATTCATGTCTGTACTTTATGTACTATCATGTACTCCAAGAAAGCATAAGTTTTGAAAGGAATATATTTCATACGTGCAGTCATGATTCCCATAATTATGCTTAATTTGCTCACAGTATATGATCCAAATTCAAAATTCAGTTCTCCTTCAAGAAATGATTCTGTCACCCAACAGGTTACAAGAAGTTCACTAGACATTACCACGGTGATTATCCTCAACAGGAAGAAGCACCGTCACACTATCTAGCCTAAGTGTGAGCCTGGAATACACAGTGGCAGTGTCTCTTCTATACTCATGTTTATCAGGTTTTATATAACCCTAAAAATCTCCAAGAAACAGCCATTAAAATCACAGATTATCTCACTAGCTAAGCATTTGCTCTGTAAGGAAAAAGAACCAGTTCAAACAAGCCTTAATTATACAGAGCCCTCAGTATAACATGTGCTAATTCTGTCTGGCATCTAGCTGTTCTTCAGATTCATTGAGATAAGTTATGTTCACATACTATCATAGAGACCAAAAAAAAAAACTGTACCTAAATCTCATAAGCAGAATCTTATCAGCATATTGTATTGTAGGAAACAAGGTAATCTTCCAAGCTGTACAAGCCTACAAGTTTTTTTATTGACTTAACCAATTTAAATACTGAAACATAATTTTAAATAGTGTTAATTAAATTTAATGAAATAATTTTAATATTAATAATTTTTAAACATTTCATTAATTTAGTCCAAGAACTTGAAGCTTTGTACTCCAAGTTCTGAAAGACCACAAATGGCAAGCTGGGCAGTGGTGGTGCACTCCTTTAATTCCAACACTTGGGAAGCCAAGGCAGGTGGATCTCTGTGAGTTCGAGGCCAGCCCGGTCTACAAGAGCTAGTTCCAGGAAACCTACAGAAAAAAAAAAAATGCCACAGATGCCACTCCAAGCTATTTTACCCAGAAAAACAGCAAAACTATCTGCCATAGTTTAAGGAAGAGGAAAAGCTTTTCACAATACAAACTGGCTAAAATAATCCATGTACACGAACCAAACCAGCCCTACAGAGAATACTGGAATCAATAATTTGGGCTGAATAAAGGAATAATTGTAACCAAGAAGCTACAGGAAGAAACAAATGAAGCTGAACTAAGAAAATAAACAGCGAAGAAAAAAAAGGCAACAAAAAGATAGCAATAGGCACATAACTCTCAATGACTTCAGTTCCCCATCAGAAGACACAGGCTAATTCAGAGGGTTAAGAAGCATGATCCATTTTTTTTTCTTTTCTTTCTTTCTTTTTTTTCTTTTTTGTCTTAAAAAAAAAAAAAGACATGCCTTACCCTGAAAGGGAAAGGATGGATAAAGTGTTCCAAGAACATGGGATCAGGAGGCAAGCAGGTGTCGCTCTCCTTATACCTGCCAAAAAAGACTTCATATCAAATTTAATCAGAAGAGATAAAGAAGGGTACTTCATTCTAATCAAGGGAACAGTTAGCCAAGAAGGCATTACAATCCTAAACATATATGCAGCGAACTCTGACACACCCAATTTCAAGAAAGTGTTTTACTGGATTTCAAGCCACAAATGACCTCAAACTCACTTTCTCCTAGGGGCAGGTCATCTGGACCAAAACTAAACAGAGAAGTGTCAGAATCAATTTACCTCATCTATCAAACAGACCTAATAGACATCTACAAAATTTTCTACCCAAACACCAATGTTCTTTCAACTTAACATCCCATGGAAGTTTCTCTACAATAGATTAAAAAAAAAAACACTCAACAAATACAGAACTGAAATAATACCATATTGTAATGAAGCTCAAAATTAGTAGCAAAGTAGAAAAACGTTCTCTATAAAGCATATTGCATCATGGATATTAAACAATACACTACTTAATGAAAAATGGGTCAAAGAAGAAATCGAGAAGGAATTTTTTGAAAATATTTATTTATTTATTTATTTATTTATTTATTTATTATGTATACAACATTCTGTCTGTGTGTATGCCTGCAGGCCAGAAGAGGGCACCAGACCTCATTCCAGATGGTTGTGAGCCACCATGTGGTTGCTGGGAATTGAACTCAGAACCTTTGGAAGAGCAGGCAATGCTCTTAACCACTGAGCCATCTCTCCAGCCCGAGAAGGAATTTTTTTTAATTACTAAAAATAAAAGCAAAAGACACAATACATGCAAATCTCCAAGGCATGTTAAAAGCAACCCTAAGAGAGAATTTTATAGCTCTAAACTGTTATTTAGAAAATCAGAAACATCACAAATAAATAGCTTAATGATGTACCTCAAGAGTTTGATAATAAAACCAGGTGGTGATGGTGCACGCCTTTAATCCCAGCATTTGGGAGGCAGAGGCATGTGGATTTCCGTGAGTTCAAGGCCAGCCTGGTCTACAAGAGCTAGTTCCAACACAGGCACCAAAGCAACAAAGAGAAGCCCTATCTCAAAAAACAAAAACAACAACAGAAAAGAGTTTGGTTATACAAGAACAAAGCCAGTCCAAATGCAATAGACAAGAGTAAATTTTAAAAATAAGGCAGAAATTAGTGAAATAGAAACAAGAATTTTGGATCTCCTGAGTAAATTAGGACCATGGGGACCTTGGAAGAGGTTGAAGGGGAGAGGGGAGAGCCAGGGAGGAGAGCAGAGAGAAATGTAGAGCTCAGTAAAAATCAATTTAAAAAGAAAAAGAAACAATAAACTTAATAGCTCTTTCTTTGAAAAAAATCAACAAAATTGACAGACTTTTAGTCAAATTAACCAAGGGAAAGAAAAAGGAGATGCAAATTAATAAAAAAAAATCAGAGAGGAGCAAAGAATACAATAGATACCACAGAACCACAGAAGTGCTAAGTATTGCAAGGGACTACTTTAAAAACCTATGCTCAATTGAACTGGAATACCTACAAGAAGTGGAAGAATTTCTAGACACATCCAAACCACCCACATTCAACTAAAAAGATTTCAACAACTTACTTAGACCCATAACAAACAAGGAGATTGAAACAATAATAAAACGCCTTTGACTAAAAACCTCCCAGGTCCAAGTGGGTGCAGAGAAGAATTCCACCAGACTTTCAAAGAAGAACAACAGCTGATATTTCTCAAGTTTCTCAAGAAAAAAAAGGAAGGAAGGAAAAAAGGAAGGGAGGGAGGAAGGGAGGGAGGGAGGAAGGAAGGGAAGGAGGGAAGAAAAGGAGGGAAAGAAGAAGAGATGAAGGAAGGAAAAGAAAAAACACAAACACTTCCAAACTCATTAGAAGAAAGTATTCTAATATCGAAGCCAAGTAAAGACGGTACAGAGAAAGAAAATGTTGCAGGCTACAGGCCAACGTTCCAGATGAACAGCAACAAATTACAGTAAAAATGGAAAGCTGAAGTGGAGAGACGGTTCAGCAGCTAAGAGCACTCGCTGCATTTACAGAAAGACCTGAGTTCAGTCCCAACACCCACATCAGGCAGCTCACAACTGCCTGTAACACCAGTTCCAGCCCTCTGCAGAACCCACACAGACATACACATAAAGACATGATTAAAGATAAAAAGTATCTCTTTTTGAAGAACTAGAAAACTATCCTTAGCCAAGAAGTCATGGAAGTACCTCAGTACACACACAGCCAAGAGGCTGTTCAGCTGGCTTTCAATGGGAACTTTTGCTTTAACTCTACGCATGAGTTTTATGTTTCTCAAAGCGCTTCCACGCACAGAAGAGACCAGCTCAGCAAACTGCATACACGTCTACGCAACCACAGCAAAAGATAACAAGCCCGCGGCGAAGCAGACTCAACATATACCCTGGGCCAGCAAAATCCTGATCTTAAATTTCCAGAGAAAAGAAACAGACTCACAGACAGTTGTTAAGGAATTCTGGGAGAATCTCTTCAGAAAGAGAGGCTAATAGGTATAATAAATGACCCAGGGCATGGATAGGAACAAATTACGTAAATAAACTTAAGAAGACATTAGACATGAACGGCGGACCCAAACAAATGTGAACCTGTAAGTCACAGATGCAGATTCCAAGGCGGCTCAGCCCGCTGGAAGCTGTTGGAGCTCACGCTTCTCTCTCCCTCGGGCAGAATTATGAGAGCCTCTTAAGCTGTCACGTTTACAAATGTAAGCAGAATAATTTTATGAAGAGATATTTTGTCTTATTAAACACGGCCCCAGAACATAGTCCAGATTTCCCTCTTAGGAAAAGTGAATGAATATTGGAGCAGAAGGTTTACATTAGGCTTTTTATTTAAATTATCATTACCGTGGGCTCTTAAATCACCTAATGATTCGTTTGCTTAGCAAACCAAAAACAGAATGTTTTAAGATAAACTTTAACTTACTACAAATCATAAAATTATTTCCATATAAAGTCTGTTTATTAAATGTGCTAAACTGTTATATGGTCCCTTAATATTTATGGAGAGACAAAGAGTTGCCTGGTTGGAATACCTCTAAAAGCAATATATACTTGATGGGAGGGGGTGGAGAAAAGCTGCCATGGTATAAAAACAGAGGATACAAAAGGAATATCTGAGATACCCAAGACGGAGAGTTAAATTACGACATCCCACAAGAGCCAAGATGATGTCACTGTCCGTGGGGCCATGCTCAAAGCAAAGAATGTAACTTTCGAGTTCATCTTTTAGACACTCGTTATTTTAGCAGATTCGAAGACAG
Organism: Microtus oregoni; assembly: GCF_018167655.1. NCBI lineage: Eukaryota > Metazoa > Chordata > Mammalia > Rodentia > Cricetidae > Microtus > Microtus oregoni. The sequence goes on from NW_024543059.1 coordinate 76,219,486, forward strand.
GACATTTGCATTTCTTCATATACCGACTGTAAGGAATGTAGTGACTAACGCTAGAATGCATGTTGCCTTTTCCCTGGTTTCTGAATGCAAACAAATTCCTTAAAAAGATATATTTACAAATTACCATGGCTTCTGGCAAAAGATCCTAAGGTTAGTACTTGTACAGCACTGAGACCTGACTGTGGATTGTACATATTTTAGCTGCAGACACTGTCACGGGCCTCCCAGGAAGGAACTACAGATGGCTTGCAACAGCTCGCAGTCGACCACTGGGAAAATTATTAGCCATGGGTGCTGTACTTCTGTCAAATAAAAACTGCCTGGAGCAAGGCTGTACTGCTGCAGTGATGAGCAATTATCAATAGCCTTCTCACAGCACTTTAGTGTGAACTAGTAAGAGAATTTGTGCAGAGGTTCTAGAAAACTCTCTTCTGGAAAGTTTACTATAACCCTCTACTATTTTTTTTTATTTTGTATGTGTGTGTGTGTCAGAGAGAGAGAGAGAGGTGTCTCTCTAGTTTGTTATTTGCTGTATACATACATAAATATTTAAATGCCTTATCTAGTGCGTGCATGTGTTTGAGTGTTCCCCTAAAACTTCACTGGAACATGGCAGAGGGTTATCAATTTCAAAGAAAATACCACTTGCAAATGTTTTATAACCAGACTGTGAATGCGCAGCTAGAGACTCTGGTTTACTCCCCATATCTCTGCAGCATTAGTTGGACGTGAAGTCATCTCCAACCTCCTTTTCCTGCCAAGCCAAATGTTCAGGAACGTACATAACACAGACATCGAGTGATGCTTGTCTTCTAACTAGAGTTACCATTTGAAGTTATGAACTTCATTACATCAAGGCACATGATATTTTCCTGACTGCCTCATGAGATTGTGATGAAAATTACGGCCTAACAGATCACTAAAGAAGTCTTTTATCTCTTTAGATGCAAAACCTAACCAACATAGGATAGAACTAAAATATCTTCCCTTTGTGTCATCCCTCTTTCAGCCTATAAAGCCAACATCACACATGACTTCCATGACTCATGGCCTGGTTGCTTCAGTTATAATGAGAAACACGGAAAAAAAAAACTGCAGATCTCCATGAGAATGGAATGGAGATTATCGAACCTCTGGTCTACGTGTTACCCTGAAGAAAACCACTCCTGGACGTGGTGGTTTTCTCATTGCTCTCACTTCTGACAAATGTGATATGCTGCATACAACAAACTCTAAGGTCAATGAGAGGATGTGAGAAAAATGATGAGTTTCATAGTTCTCAACTTGCAGATTCAAAATCATTGGGTATTTACATTCTATCCTTACCAAATATCAAAAGAATGATAATGCACAATTTGAAGATCAATTAACATCTAGGATATGTATTTATTTGCTGTCTCACTTAATCCTTGAAGCAATTATATGGTAGAGATAAAACTATCTTTTCCACAAAGGTAAATAAAGCCTAGTTGATGTATGATTTGCCTAAGACTTTGAAGGTAGTCATTGCTGGAAGTAGATTTTTGACTGAAGACTCTTTAAGACACCATGTCTGAGTTCTTCCAGGATATCAAGTGTATCTTTACACAACGGTATTCTTTTGGGCTGAAAAGCAATGCCGGCCGAAGCTGAGAATATAACTCAACACACAACTCCAGGGTACCACTGTGGATTTCCATCTTACGAGGTTCGTTGCAAGATAAGGAAGCAGCCAGGAGATCAGCAGTAAATCCTCAAGTGTCATTCATAGAAAACACCCCAGAGCCATTATTTCTGGCCTTGGCAAAAGTTGTATTGACTCTTTCTTTACTTTCCCTTCTCTGGTTTTCATTAAAAGATGGTGCACGTGTAAATCAAAATACAGGATGTCAGACTGGCTTAAAAATACAGTATGACTCAAGGGGACCAGTGTTTGTCTTATAAATGCAATACACATTGTAAAACAAATTATTTATAATTTGATGTCATATGTTAATGAAATTTTGCTATATGTTAATTGGAAGAACAAACTATTCAAAAAGCTCTTTGGTGTGTTTTTTATAAGTTAATATTAATTTTTAACACATATATTATATATTCATATATATTATGTATTTAGGCAGTACAACACAATGCCTATCAAGAACTTTAGAGAAAACTGACTAGAATTTCAATAGTCATGTTGTCATGCAACATTCTTAAACTATATTTCAGTTTCCTCATTTATAAACTAGAAGCTTATAAAAATGGTATCCACCTTAAACTTTCCTGTGACAGCTAAAATCAACTACTTGCAACAATAAGTATGGTACAAGGTAAGAGCTAACTATAATTATAGAGATCACATTGCTTTGAAATGAGTATCTATGTCATTGCCTACATGGAATCTTAATAAGCACAGACAGTAACATTATGATGACCAGGGACAATTATTATAACCATATTAATTACCTTATGGGTCGTTACTGTGTATAGTCATTTGGTCAGAATCCAAATCTGTGACGAAAGACACAAATCAGATTTTCAGATACACGGCAATAAGACATTGAGGAATGTGACATAGGACTTTGAGTCAAGATACATGAATAAACCACTGTCTAGTGAGAGAGACAGAGGAATTTTAATAAGTACACATAAAAACAGTATGGACATGAACCTGACCATGGAAGTTGAGAGTAGTTTACCTAACCCAGACACACAGGTAGGCCTTGTAAGTGTCTTAGAAAATTGTTTCTGCCCAGACACCAGAGTCTAAAGTTTCAATATGAAAAGAATCCTCCTACTGACAAAATTACCCTTGCCTCCATTTTGTTCCACTGTTAGAACACCCTTCATGCCTGGATATTTCAGCAGTGTGTTGTGGTTTGGAGGATCATTTGTAGACACTGGTAGGTTGATATTTCTTAGTTTAGATAAGCTGCGCATGCTAAGAAATGGAAGACGCTGGGACAACATGTCCCAGCTCTGTATCGGGAGAGGAGGGTAGGTCTTGTCAAATACACCAATGACACATGAACTACACCATTAAAGAAAAGAGCGATCTTGGTGAAACTGATTGTATGAAAATATCTACAAAAACAGAGTTGGAAGAGACCACACAGTGGTCTTGTGTGAAGTCTTCAGGAAAACATGCTTTTATGACTTTTATAACTTTTGATCTGGGTGGACATAGCCAAGCCTGAAGCATGTGGGGAAAAATCACTGTTCTAAAGTCACTGTTCTACTTCATGGTTCTTGTGAATTGTGCAGAATACTACAAACTGTGCCAGTGTCAAAAGAAGGCACTTGATTCACCAGTGACAGGCAAAACTGCCTCCGATATGCCTGCACTAATGCATAGGAATAATTGAGAATGAATTACAGGAGACATTTGGCTTATTGTAGTCCGATAACAGAAAGGGGTAGTGAACCCTGAGGAAAAGACTATTCTTCGCCATTAGACATTTTCATGTTCTGGCAGTTGTGTGAAGCGCCTTTTAACTGTATGAATTCCAACCATGAACCATATCTACTTTTAATAAAATAAAGTATAAGATAAAACAAAAACCAGTACATTAAAGTTGAACAAGACAAGCCAACAGAAGGAAGAAGGCCCAACAGAAGATAGAAGAATCAGAGACCAACTTGTTCACATACCCAAGAGCCCCATAAAAAAAAAAAAAAACCTAAACTGAAAGCTGTAACACAGGAATACATGCACAGAGGACACTTTACGATCATCTCATTAAAGCATCTATGTACTTTTTGGAAATAGTTTTTGAATTTTATGTTGTAAGACCCCCTGTAGAAATTAATATACCTACACACCTACATTAAATGTATAGGTAATGATCCACTCACAAATGATACCTTACAATTTTCAAAAATCTGTTTTCTTAAGCAACAATCACACATAAGGCAAAATTGCATGTTTAGAGAAAATGTTTACTTGAAAGGTAATTTTAAAGTAGAACAGAAACAGCTCCAGATTGGTAAATACAAACCCTTTGTCTATAGGCTCATATAAAATTTTCGAAGATTAAAGATATTTCTCTAAAGAGTGAAGGAGGATATGTCCATATGTGTAAAAGTTAGCAAAGCACGGGTGTCCGTCAAGCCCTGCTCTGCTGTGTTTGTACGAGTGTATGTCTGTATGTAACCCTTGTAGCCTTGGCCCAGGCACGCTTTGTCCTGATGTGGACTTTGCATAATGTTTTCTGGTCCAGTTGTTTTTCTCTTGACCCTCCATACAAAGATTACTCCCTCTTAACAAGTAATGAAAGAAAGTTTGAAAATATATTAAGTAACCATGCTGTACTCCAGAGGGGAAAAACTACTTAAATTTTGTGGGGACTGGAGATGTGACTTCATGTCAACATTTTGTTAAATATCAAGGGAATACACATTCAGTAAATCCAATTCAAAACAACTATAGATTTATTCCTTAGACACCATGAAGTACATGTTCTAACTCAATGTCTAGGGAAAGGGTGTGTTTGCTTTAAAAGAATAATCAGGGGAAGGCAACAGCACTTTGAGTTAAAGAGCTCTTTCTCACGAAAGCCAGAACCACACCAAAAGGCATGATGCCGTGGTGTACCTTTTATTTACTAGGGATCAGTTCTGTTCTGAGTCTCTGCTTCTTCTCAGGGAGCCAAGATGGAATTGTGACAGTGATTTCATGCCCCTCGTCACTCTGTTCTGAAAACGCATTGCTGGCACACAGCTCTTTGTATAGGGCTGCGACAACAGAAAGACCACCCCCGCCCAAAAAAAAAAAACATTATTTCAAGAAATTTCAGTATAAATTCTAGCCTCAAGTCATTTCCTCTTCATTGTTCAGATAGGTTCTACTGACTAAATTAAACACAGTATTACTTAATCTGAATCGTTTTGTTTTGCTTTGTTTCTTGAGACAGGGTTTCTCTATGTAGTCCTAGATTTCCTGAAACTCACTTCATAGACTAGGCTGACCTTGAACTCAGAGATTCACCTGCCTCTGCCTCCTGAGTGTTGGGATGAAAGGCATGTGCCACCATCACCCTGCTAGATCTGACTTTTAAAAGACATGGCGTGGGGGAGGGGTGACTAAAAAAATGAATCTGCACTGGATACCCTTGTTGGCATACTAGGTTCATTTCTCAGCACCCACATGGTAGCTCACAACCACCAGGAACTCCAGTCCCAGAGGATCCCACATCTTCTGGCGTCTACAGGTATCAGGCACACATGTGGTAACACAGACATACATGAAGGCAAAGCACCCATATATTTGAAATAACTAAATTATTTTTTTAAATCTAAAAAAAATGAAAGATGGTGGTGGTGGAGCTCTGATGATGGCAAAGAGGGAAATTTGAACAAATGCTAAATTAAAATCTTTTTTAAAGTGTGTCCAAGGTGAGGAAGGCGAAAGGATCTAGGAAAGTGAGAATCTAGGAAGAATGAAGGAGCAGGACCCGGGGAGGACTGAGGAGCAGGACCTGGGGAGGACTGAGGAGCACCACCTGGGGAGGATTTAGGAGAAGGACCCGGGGAGGACTGAGGAGCAGGACCAGCAGAGGACTGAGGAGCAGGACCTGGGGAGGACTGAGGAGCAGGACCTGGGGAGGACTGAGGAGTAGGACCCGGGGAGGACAGACAACCAAAGAGATGAGCCTGATTTTCATAGCTGCTCATCCCTGGGGGAGATTTGATTCATCTGCTGCAAGGCTAAGAAGCTCAAGGATTCTGCGCCATTCCTGTAGAAGTAAAACAGAAGATGGTAACATTTAGGGCACTAACTTTCTTTGAGTGAGTGATTGTATAACACACCTGGACTTAAACCTGAACACTCTAGTATTTACATCAAATAGAAAGTAATGAAATATTCTGATTAATAGAAAAAGTGGTGAGTTATTTTCAAACAGACACACTCAAAGCAAAAAAAAAGATGCATTAAAGCAGGATAAATGTTATGTTGTTGCTATGGCGTGGCTGTCTACACAAGTTCATGATGAAACTTAATCCCGTAGTGAGGTATTAGCTGGTGGGACTTTGCAGAGGTTAGGTAATGAGAGGCCTTGTACACCTGAGTCATGGATTAATGGATTAGTAGGTTAATGGGTCATCTGAAGGGCAAGTCTTTTATAAAAGCCAGTTTGGCTGTGTCTCCAGCGTGCACCTCTCTGTCACCATGTCATGCCCTGTTCCATCTTAGGACTTGGAAAAGTTCTCAGTCAGCAAAAAGGAAGCCAGAAGGACCTCCGCAGACACAGCTCCCTGAACTTGATTTCCCGGGCTCCAGAGCAAAATAAGTATCTTTTCCTCCTAAATTCCTCAGTAAATTATTTGTTATGGCAACACAAATCTTACCAAAACTATTATGCAAACATATTACCATGAACACCAGTTCATATGAAGCAAAGGGCATTGCCAGAGTTAAAATATCACATATCTTGATGCTAAAATTTCAATTTACCAAGAACAAATAATTCTAAATTTATATACTCATCAGAGCATAGTCACATCATACATAATATGTCTTTAATCCCAGCACTCAGGAGGCAGAGGCAGGTGGATCTCTGTGAGTTCTAGACCAACCGGGTCTACAGAGTAAGTTTCAGTACAGCCGAACTGTTTCACAAAGAAACCCTGTTCTCAAAAAAACCAAAAAAGAAAATAAAAGAAAGGAGGAAAGGAAAGAAGGAAGGAAGACCTACTAAAAACAACAAGAAAAGGTATTTTTAAGGAGGGTTAATGGATGCAGGGCTAATCATGAAAGAGTTCATATACTGAAATATATTTGGATTTGTTACATATAAAATACATTTGTCATCACTGCGGCAAAATACCTAACAGAAACAACCCAGGGGAGGCAGTGCCTATCCCTATCTGATAGCCTGGTCTCCGAGGGGTCAGTTTCTGTCCTTGGTTGTGTCTGCTCATGCACTTGGGCAGAGAGCGTGTCAGCAAGAGCCTGAAGTGACCTGTCTGTGTTTCTTGACAGACCAGAGACTCTATAGCAGATACAGCCTCTAAAGTCGTGGCCTGGTGATCTACTTCTTCTGCCCAGGCCCCACTTCCGCCCTAGCATCAAACCACCCAATAAAGCCATCGTCTTAGGAATCCAGGGTTTAATCTATCTACACTCAGAGCTGTTCCTCGGGAATCCTCAAGCCTTTCCTAATGCAGTCAACTTGACAATCAAATTAACCACCACAAACTTCTACTTCGCAAAAGCCTTCAGATAGAGTTTGGGATGCAGAATATATCAATGCAGAAATCTAATGCTTTTAGACAGAAATGTGGGCAAGGGGGTAAATATGTCCTTCACAGTAGAAATAAGAAGTGTCCAATATCACAAGTGATGAAGAACTGAATGAAAGCCTTGCTAACAAGGATGGCAAGAAAGGAAAGTCTAACTCCGATGCTACTCCTCACGGGTTGAATCCAAGGCTCCTGTTTTGAGTGTTTGCTTCCCAGAATGTGGTATTATTTTCAAGGCTGTCGAGTCTTTAGAGGGTGGAGCCCAGCTATGGAAAATAGGTCACTGGCAGTGGACTTTTGAATGTTTTACCTTCCCCTGGTTCCAGCCATGCTCTCTGACAATTGGCCAGCTGTCGTGTAAACAGCTCTTCATCATACTCCCACCAGAAGGGACACACTCATACCCACCTTCCCTCACAATAACAAATCAAAGCCCCTCTAATACAATGGCATAAAATACGCCTTCCCCCATTCAGATCGCCTCTGGTTGGTATTTTGATCAATGAAATGAGAAAAGCAATTGATAGGTTGCTTATATTTGAAAGTATGCAGAGCCATAGGACTTATAACACCGATAAAAAGTAAAATATGTAGGAATATTATGGAACACAATAGAACAGCTCTTAAATGTGTTCATGCATTAGCTTTCTGTTGCTATAACAGGTACCTGAAATGATTGTCCTATGAGGAGAGAAAGCATGTTTTGGCCCACAGTTACAGAGGTTTCCATTCATGGTGGATTGGTCCTAGTGTTTTTAGACCTGTGATAAAGCAATGCATTCTGGGATCATGAAACCATTTAACCTCATGAACAGGATGTGAAGGAGATAAAAGGAGACTAAATCCCATTATACCCTTCAAGCGCAAATACCTATAACTTCCCATTAGACCTCACAGCTTAAGATTTCTACCATTTCCTAACAGAAGCAAACTGGGAGCAAGCCTTTCACGTGTGTCTATGAAAAGCATTGTAGATATCAACTATAGCAACATGCACACTTTCCCCACTTATAGCTAGGTAGCCAACAATAGGAGATGCACATGTCCTTCACAGAAATGTTAAAGAATATTTGTGAAGACATTATCAATGATGTAAACAACTTGAAATATAAATTTCAATCAATCAATGGAAATTACAGATTATATTCACATAAGGGAGTTCTGTGCAACAAAAATGTTGAAAGAATTGAACTCAGCACCACAGGATGGTTCATAGAGGCAAAACCATTGATACATAGAAGCCAAGTTACAAAATATCTATTTAAGTTACACAAGTTGTTTTAATTAGGTCAAACTGCTATGGTTATAGGCATGTACTTGGGTACATTTATAATAAAAAAGATGCTTGTGGTATTAGTCAGGTATTAGTTTACTTTAAGAGAAGATGGAATGGCAGACTGGAGAGAAGTGACATCCCTTTTCTTAGTGCTTTGTATAGGTGTCCACTTAGTAATATATCATTAGGCTATGATTTTACTTTGTGTACTATTCTATGTGTGTTCTCTTTCTCAGTCTGGAAGTCCATAAGCAATTGTTTCCCACATTGGGAGTGAAATGAAACCTGTGCATATATATAGCTATTTGAGGTAATTATGCATATGAGAATAAACTAATGCTAATTTTGCAGGGTTAACTTTGAGAAATAGTCATCAACAACTGAGCCAAGCAAATAGTATAATAATATCAAAGAAAATAATAGCAAAGACACATGACATGATCAGATATTATGCCAAGTCTTTTATACATAAACATTTAATTTTAGAAGTCATATATAGAACAGACATATCTGAATGACATCCTTCTTTCAAAATATGAATCATAGGGATGCTATTTCTAAAGAAAGGCAGCATGAAAAGACGCCATGGATGATCATCACTGCTCCCAAGGGTGCAACCTTTCTGAACATCACAGGTGTCATCAAACAAAAACGCTTGTCAAGGACTTGATGCCAAGGAGTCAAGAAGAGATTAGGTACTTTAAAAGAGATCAAGTATCTATCCATCAGGTCAGGGTGGGGACAGTTAGAAACCTTTGTAAAAAAAAAAAGAGTGAAATTCACAGAATAATTTTAAAATCTTAATCTCAGTTAATCTACAAGTCTCCTACCATTTTATATATCTCTTCTCCTGCCTTAAAAAATTTCCTTAATATCTGTGTCTACAATGAATTTCTTCTTAGCTTCTAAGATCCTAACACACTGTTGGCATAAGCTTTCTTGTGCTAGCTGTTACTATGCCGTAGCCAACAAATATACCATGATTAAAATGATGGTCCAGCCCACAAAGACAACATTAAACACATCAACCTTGTAGTGCTTGAGTCTCTAGGGCTATATTTTGACTCCTTGCTATGCTGAGGTTTTAAACTCACTGAGAACTGTGTTTTGATGGTGATAGCTTAAATATACAGTCTACAATTTGGCTAAGGAAAACAGTTTCCTTAGATATGTAGATACGCTGTCTTGGTTGGCCAGTTTCATTTAAAATTGTTTGGATCTGGTGTGGACTCGCTGCAGCTGCTGAACTCCCCAGTGCCCTCCACACATAAAATAACTGCAAATGTAGGAAGTTTTCTTCCTATGACTTTGATTTAAAAATCAGTAGGCACAAGTGTCAGGTGTACAGGCAGCTTACTTACTATTTGGCTACAGCACAAATATATATATGATTCTCCATGTCCCTCCTCCAAAGCCATTAACCAGTAAGTTCTCCTTTACTCAGTTACTAATCCTATGCCTACATTGATACAAGCAACTCTAGTTAAACTTGGTGAGTCATTTTTCAAAAGAGAGAGTGAAGGGGCATGAAATAAGGGGGACACTTTGTTGGGAAGATGATAGAGTTCAGAGGGAGAGGGAAGGGAATGGCGAGGAATGGGGGTGACTGGGATCACAATATATTGCATATATGTATAAACACATCAAATAATAAATTTTAAAATGTTAAATTTTTAATTAAAAATCTTAATATGGACTTCTGGCAAGGTTATAGAAGTAAGCTGTTCTGCTAACTTTGGCTAAAAGGTAGCTGGAAAACAACTGTTTCCTTTTAATTGATTAAAAAGCTTGAAGGTTTTGTCTCAGTACCTTTTTTTCTTAGTGAGTTCATTTGTTTACATCATGGAATATTTATTTATTTGTCCTTTCCTTTTGCTTTGCTAATAGCAATGTCACCAAGATCACCACAGAAATACTAGAGTGAAATAAAAAAAAATTTATGAACATAGTTGAGAACATGTCCTGTGGTACGATTGAGCATCCTTTGGGTGCATACCCAAAAGTGGTATTGCTGGGTCTTATGGTAGGTTGTTTTGTAATTTTCTGAGAAATCACCATACTGATATCCAAAGCAGCTGTACTAGTTTGCACTCCCTCCAGCAATGCAGGAGTGTTCCCTTTACCCCACTTCCTCTCCAGCATAAGTTGTCATCAGTGTTTTTGATCTTGGCCATTCTGTCAGATGTAAGATGGAATCTCAGAGTTGTTTTGATTTGTATTTCTGATGGCTAAGGGTATTGAGCATTTCCTTAAGTGTCTTTCAGCCATTTTAGATTGCTCTGTTGAGAGTTCTCTGTTTAGGTCTGTACCCCATTTTTTTATTGGATTATTTGTTATTTTGATGATCAGTTTCTTGAGTTCTTCATCTATTTGGGAGATCAGCCCTTTGTTCAATGTGGTGTTGGTGAAGATCTTTTCCCATTCTGTAGGCTGCTGTTTTGTCTTGTTGACTGTGTCCTTTGCTTTACAGAAGCTTTTCAGTTTCAGGAGGTCCCATTTATTAGTTGTTTCTCTCAGTGTCTGTGCTGCTAGGGTTATATTTAGGAAGTAGTCTCCTGTGCCAATGTGTTCAAGAATACTTCCCACTTTATCTTCTGTGAGGTTCAGTGTGGCTGGCTTTATGTTGAGGTCTTTGATCCATTTGGACTTGAGTTTTGTGCATGGTGATAGATATGGATCTATTTTCATTCTTCTGCATGTTGATACCCAGTTATGCCAGCACCACTTGTTAAATATGCTTTTTTTCATTTTATTTATTTATTTTTTTTTTTTGCTTCTTTGTCAAAAATCAGGTGTTCATAGTGTGTGGATTGATATCCGGGTCTTTTGCATGGGGATTATGGAAGAGGGCAGAAGGGGAGGGGGAAAGAAGAGAGGAGAGTGGAGAAATATATACAGCTCAATAAAAACAATGAATTTTCAAAATTTTAAAAAAGACAAATTTTAATACTAAAGGTGCATCGAAACTCCACTTCTTTCAGTCACTTCTGTACAATATTACCAAAATCATATGATAATCAACTTAAACAAGAAAAATTCTATTCACCAATTCAGTAAGGCATTTCTGTTGGAAATGTACTACTTTGTTTGCTTTGGTTATTGTTTTTTTTTTTTTTTTATTTTTTATTTTTTATTTTAATTTATTTATTTATTAAGAATTTCTGCCTCGTCCCCACAACCGCTTCCCATTTCCCTCCCCCTCCCCCGATCAAGTCCCCCCCCCTCATCTGCTCGAAGAGCAATCAGGGTTCCCTGACCTGTGGGAAGCCCAAGGACTGCCCACCTCTATCCAGGTCTCCTAAGGTGAGCATTCAAACTGCCTAGGCTCCCACAAAGCCAGTACGTGCAGTAGGATCAAAAACCCACTGCAATTGTTCTTGAGTTCTCAGTATTCCTCATTGTCCGCTATGTTCAGCTAGTCTGGATTTATCCCATGCTTATTCAGACCTAGGCCAGCTGGCCTTGGTGAGATCCCAATAGAACATCCCCATTGTCTTAGTGTGTGGGTGCACCCCTCGTGGTCCTGAGTTCCTTGCTCGTGCTCCGTCTCCTTCTGCTCCTGATTTGGACCTTGAGATTTCTGTCCGGTGCTCCCGTGTGGGTCTCTGTCTCTGTCTCCTTTCATCGCCTGATGAAGGTTAATATTCCTGAGGATGCCTATGTGTTTGTCTTTGGATTCACCTTATTTAGCTTCTCTAGGAACATGAATTATAGGCTCAATGTCCTTTATTTATGGCTAGAAACCAAATATGAGTGAGTACATCCCATGTTCCTCTTTTTGGGTCTGGCTTACCTCACTCAGGATAGTGTTTTCTATTTCCATCCATTTGTATGCAAAATTCAAGAAGTCCTTGTTTTTTACTGCTGAGTAATACTCTAATATGTATATATTCCATACTTTCTTCATCCATTCTTCCGTTGAAGGGCATCTAGGTTGTTTCCAGGTTCGAGGCAAAGTCTTGCTATGCAGTCTGGCCTGGCCTGGAACTCACCATGCTTCTACCTCTGTCTCCCAGGTGCTGGCATGCCTCTCTTAATATGTTTTCTATGCAGTTTGCTTTTGAGATAGTATCTCACTATGTAGCCCTGACTGGCCTGGAGCTTGCTACGTAGACTAAACAGGCCACAACCTCTGGGAGGTTTGCCTTCAGAGCGCTAGGATTAAAGACATGGGCCACCATGTCTGGCTAGATTTTTTAATTACATTTTTGAGATGATTGCAGATTATGTAGCCTTAGAAAATAGCATAACAATCACACATTCACTGATCCAACTTCCCCTGGGGTCACATTTTCAAATCTGAATGAAGTCATAGGCAATTCTTGTTGGAATGCCTGGTGCAATGTTTCTCTGACCACACATCCCTCCCCTTCCTCCTTCTTTCTCAAATAAAATCACTAATCTGGTCTCCTTTGTTCTCACCCTGGCACTGAAATAACCTTGTTTAAACAGGCTCATACTATGTGTGGCCTTTGGGGATTGACTCTCTTTACAGAGCATGATCCCTACACATTTATCCAAACTGTTGTGTGTATCAATGGTTTATTCCTTTTTAATTGCAGAGTAGTCTTCCCTAGTACCACATTAATGGATGTACCACATTTATGGAGCCATTTGTTTGTTGGCAGACATCTGGGTTGCTTCCAGCTTATTATCTACTACAAATAAAGCTGCTGTAACTCCTATATAAACATAAACACGTCCTTCTGGCAAACACCCAAGAGTATAATGGCTGAGTCATGGTCTAGTTGCTTGTTTACACTTTTAAGAATCCACCACATTTCCCAAACCAGCCTTCTGCATTCCCAGCATCAAAGTATTGATCCAGTTTCCCCATAACCTTGAACTCTCATGTTTTAATACCCATGGGCTGCTAAGACCCACATATTAGGGTAATGTATTCCTGTAAGCAGTTCCATTTCCTTACAAAACGACTCATTTAATTTCAGGCAACTAGTGACAGATAATGAAGATACAGAAACTTAAATAAAAGTCCCGCCAACAAATCAGGTGACAGCTCTGTGTTCTTTCTCATCTCCCATTGTTCTCTCCGACAGTTTCCAAGAATCAAAGACTTGTTCCTCATACAGAAAAAAAGGGGGGGGGGGGCGGGGGAATCTGAAGAACTGACCCAGCAAGTAAAGGAATTTTTGCACAAATAGAAGGACCAGGTTTAAAACCACAGAACCCTCTTAAAAGCCAGGCACAGTAGCAAGTATCTGTAGTCAAGTGTTTTATGACAAGATGACTGGCAGAGGCAAGATGTCTGCCAAAGTCCGAAGTCCACAGGCCAGCGAGCCTGCCAGTACAATAGCAAAAAGACATTGTATCTTACACAAAGTGAGGACTAGCATTTAGGGCTGGTCTCTGACCTCCACATAAGTACATTGAGCAATCACACACGCCGTATGTGCAACACATACAGACATCCACACACGTGAACTTTTTAAAATCTTGTAACATGACAAAGAGTATCATTACCAACCATGTGAGTTAGTAAAGTTCACCGTGTTCATATTGTTTTTGATGTATCAAAAGAAATCAGCACAACAACTGGTTGAAATGAAGTAAAATAACTATTAGTCTGCAACAACCAATTAAACATTTCAAACTGTCTAAAAGGGAAAAGTGTCAAACTTGCCAGCTCCTAAGAATGATGATATTTAGGGTGATGGGGTTGCTGATTGCCTGGCATGATTGGTCCACATTGCACATCTGCCATTCTGTACTGCTGGCCTATCAATAACTATGAACAGTGTGTCAATCAAAACCACCTAAATGAACCACATTAAAAAGGCATCATTGCATGAACTCACTATGTTGTCTTCTCCTTTATCTTTATCATTTAAATAAATGTATGCTTTTACATTAGCTAAAAAATAAACAACCACATGTTATATTGCATCTCACACATAAACACAAAAATATCTGTGTTATTTAAAAAGATGAAAATGGTCACAGAGGAAATATTAACATGGTACTACTAAAAAAGTGACCAGAGTTAACAACCACTGGTCATTAATATCACTTAATGTCAATGGGCTCAACTCACGTATAAAAAGGCACAGGCTAAGGGATTGGATACGAAAACAGGATCCAACATTCTTCTGTTTACAAGAAACACAGCTTAACCACAAAGACAGGCACCTACTCAGAGTAAAGGGATGGGAAAAGATTTATCAAGCAAATGGACCTAAGAAACAAGCAGGTGTGGCCATACTAATTTCTAACAAAGTTGACTTCAAACTCAAATCAATCAGAAGAGATGGAGAGGGACATTTTATACTCATAACAGGAACAATTCATCAGGATGAAGTCTCAATCCTGAATATCTATGCCCCTAATATAAAAGCACCCACGTACGTAAAAGAAACACTACTAAAACTCAAGGCTGCCATCAAACCGCACACACTAATAGTAGGAGACTTCAACACTCCTCTCTCACCAATGGACAGGTCAATCAGACAGGAACCTAACAGAGAAATAAGAGAATTAATGGAGGTAATGAATCAAATGGACTTAACAGACATCTATAGAACATTCCACCCAAATAGGAAAGAATATACGTTCTTCTCTGCAGCTCATGGAACCTTCTCGAAAATTGACCAAATACTGGGTAACAAAGCAAACTTCCACAGTTACAAAAAAAATATTCGTAACCTCCTGTGTCTTATCAGATCACCATGGATTAAAGTTAGAATTCAACAACAATCCTACCCCCAGAAAGCCTACAAACTCATGGAAACCGAACAGTCAACTACTGAACCATACCTGGATCAAGGAAGAAATAAAGAAAGAAATTAAAGTCTTCCTTGAATTCAATGAAAATAAAGAAACAACATACTCGAACTTATGGGACACTATGAAAGCAGTCCTGAGAGGAAAGTTCATAGCACTAAGTGCCCACTTAAAGAAAACATAAAAAGCACACATTGGAGATTTAACAGCCCACCTGAAAGCTCTAGAAAAAAAAGAAGCAGACTCACCTAGGAGGAGTAGAAGACTGGAAATAATCAAACTGAGGGCTGAAATCAACAAAATAGAAACACAGAAAACAATCCAAAGAATCAATGAAACAAAAAGCTGGTTCCTGGAGAAAATCAACAAGATTGATAAACCCCTATCCAAACTAATCAAACAGCAGAGAGAAAATATGCAAATTAATAGGATCAGAAATGAAAAGGGGGACATAACCACAGACACAGAGGAAATTCAGAGAATCGTTAGATCTTACTACAAAAGCCTGTATGCCACAAAACTGGAAAGTGTAAAAGAAATGGACACTTTTTTAGATAAATACCATATACCAAAGTTAAACCAGGACCAGGTGAACAACCTAAATAGACCTGTTAGTCGTGAAGAATTAGAAGCTGTTATCAAAAACCTCCCTACCAAAAAAAGCCCAGGACCAGATGGTTTCAATGCGGAATTCTACCAGAACTTCCAAGAAGACCTAATACCTATACTCCTTAATGTATTTCACAATATAGAAACAGAAGAGTCATTGCCAAATTCCTTTTATGAAGCTACAGTCACTCTGATACCAAAACCGCACAAAGACTCAACCAAGAAAGAGAATTACAGGCCAATCTCACTCATGAATATCGACGCAAAAATCCTCAACAAAATACTGGTAAACCGTATCCAAGAACACATTAGGAAAATTATCCATTATGATCAAGTAGGCTTCATCCCAGAGATGCAGGGCTGGTTCAACATATGAAAATCTATCAATGTAATCCATCATATAAATAAACTGAACGAAAAAAACCATATGATCATTTCATTAGATGCTGAAAAAGCATTTGACAAAATCCAACATCCCTTTATGATAAAAGTATTGGAGAGATTAGGGATACAAGGGTCATACCTAAATATAATAAAAGCAATATACAGCAAGCCTACAGTTAACATCAAATTAAACGGAGAGAAACTCAAAGCCATCCCGCTAAACTCAGGAACACGACAAGGCTGTCCACTCTCACCATACCTCTTCAATATAGTGCTTGAAGTTCTAGCAATAGCAATAAGACAACATAATGGGATCAAGGGGATTCAAATTGGAAAGGAAGAAGTTAAACTTTCGTTATTTGCAGATGATATGATAGTGTACATAAGCGACCCCCAAAACTCCACCAAAGAACTTATACAGCTGATAAACAGCTTTAGTAATGTGGCAGGATACAAGATCAACTCCAAAAAATCAGTCGCCCTCTTATACACAAAGGATATGGAAGCAGAGAGGGAAATCAGAGAAGCTTCACCTTTCACAATAGCCACAAACAGCATAAAATATCTTGGGGTAACTCTAACCAAGGAAGTAAAAGATCTATTTGACAAGAACTTTAAGGCATTGAAGAAAGAAATTGAAGAGGATACCAGAAAATGGAAGGACCTCCCCTGCTCTTGGATTGGGAGGATCAACATAGTAAAAATGGCAATTCTACCAAAGGCAATTTATAGATTCAATGCAATCCCCATCAAGGTCCCATCAAAATTCTTCACAGATCTTGAGAGGACAATAATCAACTTTATATGGAAAAACAAAAAACCCAGGATAGCCAAAACAATCCTATACAATAAAGGATCTTCTGGAGGCATTACCATCCCTGACTTCAAACTCTATTACAGAGGTACAGTGATGAAAACAGTGTGGTACTGGCATAAAAACAGAGAAGTCGACCAATGGAATCGTATAGAAGACCCGGATTTTAACCCACAAACCTATGAACACCTCATTTTCGATAAAGGAGCTAAAAGTATACAATGGAAGAAAGAAAGCATCTTTAACAAATGGTGCTGGCACAACTGGATGTCAACCTGTAGAAGAATGAAAATAGACCCTGATCTATCACCATGCACAAAACTCAAGTCCAAATGGATTAAAGACCTCAATATCAGTCCGAACACACTGAACCTGATAGAAGAGAAAGTGGGAAGTACCCTACAACAGATGGGCACAGGAGATCGCTTCCTAGGTATAACCCCAGAAGCACAGACATTAAGGGCAACATTGAATAATAAATGGGACCTACTAAAACTGAGAAGCTTCTGTAAAGCAAAGGACACTGTCACTAAGACAAAAAGGCAACCTACTGATTGGGAGAAGATCTTCACCAACCCCGCAACAGACAAAGGTCTGATCTCCAAAATATATAGAGAAGTCAAGAAACTAGACTTTAAAATGCTAATTAACCCAATTAAAAAATGGGGCACTGAACTGAACAGAGAATTCTCAACAGAAGAATTTCAAATGGCTAAAAGACGCTTTTTTTTATTTATTTATTAAGGATTTCTGCCTCGTCCCCACAACCGCTTCCCATTTCCCTCCCCCTCCCCCGATCAAGTCCCCCCCCCCTCATCTGCTCGAAGAGCAATCAGGGTTCCCTGACCTGTGGGAAGCCCAAGGACTGCCCACCTCTATCCAGGTCTCGTAAGGTGAGCATTCAAATTGCCTAGGCTCCCACAAAGCCAGTACGTTCAGTAGGATCAAAAACCCACTGCAATTGTTCTTGAATTCTCAGTATTCCTCATTGTCCGCTATGTTCAGCTAGTCCGGATTTATCCCATGCTTTTTCAGACCTAGGCCAGCTGGCCTTGGTGAGATCCCAATAGAACATCCCCATTGTCTTAGTGTGTGGGTGCACCCCTCGTGGTCCTGAGTTCCTTGCTCGTGCTCCTTCTCCTTCTGCTCCTGATTTGGACCTTGAGATTTCTGTCCGGTGCTCCCGTGTGGATCTCTGTCTCTGTCTCCTTTCATCGCCTGATGAAGGTTAATATTCCTGAGGATGCCTATGTGTTTGTCTTTGGATTCACCTTATTTAGCTTCTCTAGGAACATGAATTATAGGCTCAATGTCCGTTATTTATGGCTAGAAACCAAATATGAGTGAGTACATCCCATGTTCCTCTTTTTGGGTCTGGCTTACCTCACTCAGGATAGTGTTTTCTATTTCCATCCATTTGTATGCAAAATTCAAGAAGTCCTTGTTTTTTACTGCTGAGTAATACTCTAATATGTATATATTCCATACTTTCTTCATCCATTCTTCCGTTGAAGGGCATCTAGGTTGTTTCCAGGTTCTGGCTATTACAAACAATGCTGCCATGAACATAGTTGAGCATATACTTTTGTTGTATGATAGGGCCTCTCTTGGGTATATTCCCAAGAGTGGTATTGCTGGATCCAGGGGTAGGTTGATCCCGAATTTCCTGAGAAACCGAAACACTGCTTTCCAGAGTGGTTGCACAAGTTTGCATTCCCACCAGCAATGGGTGAGTGTACCCCTTTCTCCACAACCTCTCCAGCAAAGGCTATCATTGGTGTTTTTTATTTTAGCCATTCTGACAGGTGTAAGGTGGTATCTTAAAGTTGTCTTGATTTGCATTTCCCTGATCGCTAAGGAAGTAGAGCATGACCTTAAGTGTCTTCACCTCCTTAGCAATCAGGGAAATGCAAATCAAAACAACTTTGAGATATCATCTTACACCTGTCAGAATGGCTAAAATCAAAAACACCAATGATAGCCTTTGCTGGAGAGGCTGTGGAGGAAGGGGTACACTTATCCATTGCTGGTGGGAATGCAATCTTGTGCAACCACTTTGGAAATCAGTGTTTCGGTTTCTCAGGAAATTCGGGATCAACCTACCCCTGGACCCAGCCATACCACTCTTGGGAATATACCCAAGAGATGCCCGATCATATGACAAAAGCATTTGTTCAACTATGTTCATAACAGTATTATTTGTAATAGCCAGATCCTGGAAACAACCTAGATGTCCTTCAATGGAAGAATGGATGAAGAAAGTGTGGAATATCTACACATTAGAGTACTACGCTGCGGTAAAAAACAATGACTTCTCGAATTTTGCATGCAAATGGATGGAAATAGAAAACACTATCCTGAGTGAGGTAACCCAGACCCAAAAAGATGAACACGGGATGTACTCACTCATAATTGGTTTCTAGCCATAAATAAGGGTCATGGAGTCTACAATTGGTGAACCTAAAGAAGCTAAATAAGAAGGTGAACCCAAGGAAAAACATATAGTTATCCTCTTGCCTATGGGAAGTAGACAAAATTGCCGGGGAGAAAAGTGGGATCTTGGGGGTGGGGTGGGTTTGGGGTAAGGGGAGATGGGGAAAGAAAAGTGAGAAGGGGAGGATGGGGGGAACTTGGGAAAACAAGATGATTGGGATAAAGGAAGGCTGGATAGGAGAGCACGGAAGCACAATTCTTAGTTAAGGGAGCCACCTTAGGGCTGTCAAGAGACTTGAACCCAGAGTGGCTCCCAGGAGCCCAAGGCGATGTCCCCAGTTCGTTCCTTGGGCAGATGAGGATAGGGAACCTGAAACGACCCTATCCTATAGCAATACTGACGAATATCTTGCATATCACCATAGAACCTTCATCTCGTGATGGATGGAGATAGGGACAGAGACCCACACTGGAGCACTGGACTGAGTTCCCAAGGTCCCAATGAGGAACAGAAGGAGGGAGAAGATGAGCAAGGAAGTTAGGACCACGAGGGGTGCACCCACCCACTGAGACAGTGGGGCTGATCTATTGGGAGCTCACCAAGGCCAGCTGGACTGTGACTGAAAAAGCATGGGATAAAACTGGACTCTCTGAGCATGGCAAACAATGAGTGCTGATGAGAACCCAAGGACAATGGCACGGGGTTTTGATCCTACTTCATGTTCTGGCTTTGTGGGAGCCTAGCCAGGTTCGATGTTCACCTTCCTAGACATAGACGGAGGGGGGAGGACCTTGGACTTTCCACAGGGCAGGGAACCCTGACTGCTCTTTGGACTGGAGAGGGAGGGGAATGGGAGGAGGGGGAAACTTTTTTTTCCTTTTCTCAATAAAAAAAAAAGTCCAAAAAAAGTAAAAATTTAAAAAAATAAATAAATAAATAAATAAATAAATAAATATGCCATCATTGGTGCACACTCAACTCACTACCTTAAGAAATCCCCTAGATTACACGCCTTTTTATCCTGTAACTCGAGGAATTAAACCTGGGTTTAGGTAGAATAAAAGCTTGCTCAAATGCCCTTTGTCCTCTTACTGGAATATGCATCTTCACTTGCAAAGCAGAGGAGCAGGAAGTGGCGACAGAACCAGAAAGACAGCTCCACACACTGAGAACAACCAGAGCTCCTGCTCTTGTGTTTTAAGTTAGCCTCTGCTTCCCATACCTTGAGAAACATCAAATCAAAAGAATGTGACTCAAGACCACAAAGAGAGAGAGAGAGAGAAACCACATAGATTTACAGGCCTGCACTTAAGTCCGTGGAGCTGCACAGCTCCAAGCAGAAGGTTTCCGTTCTTTTGAGAATGGAAATTTTCAGCTCCTTCCAGGAGCGCCATCTGTTTCCACTGGCTGGTCTTGGGTTTGAATTATTTATTGCAATAACCTCACATTTATCAGCTTAACCTTTGGATTGGTTCCCAAAAAAATTGGCAAATATTTAGAATATTTGAGTAGAACAGTAGAACGTAAAGATTAATTTTACCATTGTGTTTAAGTCATTTGGGAATCTGTGAGATAATTAAAACAACGAGAAGAAATCGCATAGTTAACTGTGTTTAATAAGTCTGATACTTACGGATATTCAACTGGTCTACAAGATGGCACTACTCATGATAATCTATGTATTTATGTAAATTTTTGTATGAATGTTTTGCCTGCATGTATGGATACTCACCACATGTGTGCAGTGCACATGAAGGTCAGAAGACAGTTACAGTGAACTACCGTGTGTTTTCCGGAAATCAAACCTAAACTCTTGATGTTCTCTTCAAGTGCTCTTAACCGTTCAGCTGTCTGTCCAAACTTCATGCTAATTCTTTTCAATAATAATAACTGGTTGAATTGTCAAACTAAAAGCGAAATTTAATTCTCCACCAGTTACCACAAGATATTTCCTTTATCAGTCTGCTAATGAGGAATGGGGGGAAAAAGAGTTCCCAGAATCAAAGCTAGGACTTTAAAAGCTGACAAACAGCTTTCTTGTGGATCTTTATGATCTGGCCAATCTCAGCGTCTTAAGAAAAAGAGAAACGACTTCTGAGCAGCAACGATAAAGATAAACCTTGAGATCTGAAGGAATTAAGTGTGGAAGCACTGTGGAGATTCTCAAGCGACAGCGACGATGTGTGAATGTGCACAATAATATTAATCTCAGTGAAAATTTTCCAAAACAGAAGAGAAAATACAGGTTTTTGCATATTTCAGAACTCCATCTATACCCTCGTGGCCCGGTAGCCAGAGGCAACAATGTTCCAATGAAGACACAAATTTAGAAAAATCTTTACAGCGTCTACTGGCCAATCAAACTGAGGGTAGGACCCATGCATTTACAGCAGAGGCCTCATCCCAGCAAACTAATTGAAAGTTAAAAACAACCAATGCCAATGGTGCATCTGCAATACCAATGTGCTGACCGGCACTGCTTGGCTGTACAGTTCTCTGCAGGGTGTTGGCTGTTTTCCCTTATGATGGCTGTGACAGGGAGCTGGTATTTGCTCTCTGTGTCTGGTATCTCTAGAGAGTACCCCTAAGTAACACATGGCCAGCATCAGAGGAGATCAAATCAAGTACAGATTCCATTATGCTTCCCATCCACACTGTGACAAAGTAAACAGAGAAAATCTTTAGTGTCATAATGGAGAAACTCTGTAGTTGATTTTCACCTTCTTGGGTTATCAGGATGCTACCTGCAGTCCAAGAACCTGACCACTCCAATTCCAGGTAGTTTTCTCAAGCTGAGGGCAGCCCTGACAAGCTGATGCCTTTAGGATAACTTTGGGTGGGTCAAGCAGGGACTCCTCCTAAATCAAGGCAGAACTCCAAATTCTTGCTTTCTCTGTTTTGCCTTGGTTTGTTGATGTTCTATTTTGGGGCCTAAAATTTTCCTCTATGTATATCGAATATGTATATACATATATTTTTACGCATTTCTGTGGGTAGGATCTTGTCCGTGCGTACACGTTCCTGAGCTGACATGAAGGCCTGAGATGAGTAAGCCATTCCCACTTCTGTTGCGTGTTCTCTTGAGACCAAGTCCCTCACTGAACCTAAAGATCACAATTTTCCCTGCGAGGTGGCTGACCAGCAAGCCCCAGTGATTTTCCTGTCTCCAGGCCCCTGTTCTAGGCACTGGGGTCATAGGCACAGGTCATGCCTCGCTTCATTACATAGGTGCTAGGGATCTGAACTCGGGGGTTCATGTTTGCATGCAGGTCTTTTCATCCTCTGACACGTGGTTTGAATATCTAGGACAAGAAAGAACTAAGAAGCCATTCTCCATTTAAAAACGTCCCTTTCATGAGTATTGATCTTTTAAACCTATTGGCCTATTCAACGCTGATCCATCAGGATTTCTCCAAAGTTCTTACTTGTGCTGTTTGTTTTATTTTATTTTTGTAAGCATTGTACAGCAAGGGTCATCTCAGCAGAGGAGCCTCAGTTGAGAAAATACCTCCTCCATCAGATTGGTCTGTAGGCAAAGCTGTAGAGCATTTTCTCAATTAACCATTGATGTGTGAGGGCCAGCCCCACTGTGGGC
Source organism: Microtus oregoni (assembly GCF_018167655.1). Taxonomy (NCBI): domain Eukaryota; kingdom Metazoa; phylum Chordata; class Mammalia; order Rodentia; family Cricetidae; genus Microtus; species Microtus oregoni. Next base: position 76,242,542 of record NW_024543059.1, read on the forward strand.
AGGCACGGGGATGGGGGGGTGGCAGGGAGAGAGGGGGCTCATGGTCCTGGGTGCTTTAAAAAAAAAAAAAAACAGGAATAAAACCCTGAGGAGCAAGCCAGTAAGCAGCGCATATCCAATGGCTTTTGCTTCAGCTTCTGCTTCAGTTCCTGCCTCCAGGTTCCTGCCCTGTTTCAGTTTCTGCCTTGGTTCACTCAAGGATGGGCAGGTGAGGGAAATTAACCCTTTCCTCCCCCAAGTTGCCTTTGCTCTTGATGTATTTTTTCACAGCAATCAAAAGTTCACTGGGACACCACTGAACTTCGTCTCCAGCCTGAAAATCTGTATTGACAAAAAAAAAAAATCCAAAATCTATATCTTTATTCCCAAATCCTGTAGTCAGTGAACAGAAAGGGGGTTGTGTCTCTAGATTCCCTCATTTCGGTGGCCAGGCAGTAACATCTCCAGCACTTTGAAGAAGGCCCCTGAGTCCTTAGTTCTTTGTTCAATCGTCTCCAGCACCCGCACCTTCATCTCGGACAGCAGGTTCCCCATGATGTATCACTGGCAGGGTACAGAGGCCCCACCTTCTATTACAAAGGCCAAGGAAGAGAGGTGACAAGTTTCCCTGCCCAGTGACGTTGAAGGCATGGCTGCATTGCCTATCCCCAAGCAAATGTTTCCACTCTGATCCGGGAAGAATCATGTTCTAGACATGATTTCCTATCTTAGGCCCTTGGGAGGCTGAGGCGGGAAGATTTTGAGATGGACGAAAGCCCGGGCTACACAGCATTATTTCCTGAGCTTATGGTCCGGCTTGCTCCCCTTATCCCTCTAGTCTAGCATTAGACTAATAGAGAAAGAGGTGACCCTAGCATTCAATGTCAGGCCTGCCCTCCAGAAAAGCATGATGAGCGATACCTACAGCATCTAAGGAGTAAGTCAACCAGAAGAAACTAGCGTGCGTGAATCGAAACCTGGTAGCCCATTAATAGGTTTGATTTTTATGTTTTTATATATCAATTAAAATAAATGCCCAAGAGAAAATACTCAGTTGGGTGAAGACATTATTATTTTAATCCACAGTCCAGAAAACAATCATAGTTATAGCACAGATCTTTCAACTGTTTTGAAAATCATACTTTAAAAATGAGAATTTACCATCTCTTTTGCTATGAATAAGTTATAGCAAACTCTAACCTTAAGAAATAGTTTCTTGCCAGTCATTGGTAGCTCATGCCTTTAATCCAGGCACTTGGGAGGCAGGGGCAGGCGGATCTCCAAGTGTAAGGCCAGAGTGAGACCAGAAGCCAGAACTCAAGGACAGCCAGGATAACTCAGAGAATTACTCTGGCTCAAGAAATAAATACATAAAATAAAATAAAATAGCCTGGTGGTGGTGGCACACGCCTTTAATTCCAGCACTTGGGAGGCAGAAGCAGGTGGATCTCTGTGAGTTCGAGGCCAGCCTGATCTACAGGAGCTAGTTCTAGGACAGGGCGCCAAAGCTACAAAGAAACCCTGACCCAAAAAACCAAACAAATAAATATAATAAAATAGTTTCTTGAGGCTGGAAAGATAGCTCAGCAATTATGAGCCCTGGCTGCTCTTACAAAGGGTCTAGCTAGGTAAGATTCCCAGCACCCTTGTGGCAGCTCACAGCCTCTGGTACCCCAGTTCAGAGGATCTATCACCATCTTCGGGAGTCTCCTCAGGCACCAGGCACATACATACATACATACACAGATCTGTGTATCGGCATAAAGCATATGCATTAAGTGCTAAAACTTTTTACACATTTACAATAAAAGACAAAGTTGTTTAACCTCTGGAAAGGAAAATAGTAACTAGAAAAATCACCAACAATGAAGACAAGGTGAGCTTTCCCAACTGTCTCTAAAACTGATTTTAGAGTTTTATAAGAAACTTAATTAAAATGTTTATCAGATCACAAAGTAGTAAACAATGTGTATCAATGTTTAAATATTTTAACCAAACCACTTTACTAGGAATTCATCACCAATTTTAGAAGAAAAAGAAAGCTATAAAGAACCATAGGAAAGGTCTTCAGAGAATGGGCAAACTCGTCTCTCATCCAAAGCCACACCATGTTCAGGTCAGGGGCACCTTCCCAGCTAGTCAGTTCCCATAGCTACCTCAGCTCTGAAACACCACTGTCACTTATGCAGAAGAACAATTAGCCTACAGATGAAGAGAATAGAAGAAGGGAAAGTGGTATTTAAATACGTTTCACCACCTGCCAATGGTGGCATACGTGAAGTAATGGGGTCCCTCTGTGTGTAGGAGCTGTCAGCCCTGTACTGGTCTTTGGGAAAGACTTTAATTCTACATTCAATATTTGTATTCAGGAAGTAATGGGAGGCAGCTGTGAATACAGCTCAGGCAGTATAATGTTTGCCTAACATGCTCAAGTCCCTGAGTTCAATTCCCAGCACCACATAATCCCGGGGCAGCTAGTACTCACTTCTAATGCTAGTACTCGGGATACAGAGGCAGGATCAGAAGTCCAAGGTAATCCGCAACTACAAGAGATAGAAACCAGCCTACTGAGTGCTTGAAATTCTGCAGAAAGAAAGTTTGAAAGAAGGAATGAACAAGTTAGTGGAAATTTGTGACATAAGATTTTATTTTTTATTAAAAGATTTATCATCAAAGTGACAGAAGCAACTGGATTCTAAACAGAAAGGTGTGGACAACGGAAGTGGAACATTCAGATAAAATGAACGTTTCCTGATGTAATATGAGAAATAACGGAATTTTCCCCTAGATGTAATTTCCAGGCCACAGACATGGGTGAAACTCTTAAATATTCTGATTTAGAATGTCTGCAATTTATCTCAAGGCAGCAGAAAAGAACTGCTGGACAGACCTCCATGTCAGAAAAGGTTAATCCGTGTCACTAGTTATCAAGGTCGTATACGGTTTCAGGTGCGCCTGACCCCGTAATTAAGAGTATTGTTTTCAACACTCCGGAATTTCTCCACTTGTCTCCAAATAAATTAATATCTCTAATCTAAAACAAAAAAAAATGGCTTCAGACTTTGTAAAGGAAAAACTCAAGGGATATAGTCAAATAAGTAATAAAATATTGTGCCTCGAAGATTGCGGGAATCATAAACATTCTTTGTAACAACCGTGAGCAGTGTTGGCAAAATGTCAGAAAGATCGCCTGACCGGGGCAAATCATTTTCCTGGTGCTCTGGCTCCTCCCGGTGGCCACTAGTGGTGGCACAGGCCATCAGGACGCCAGCTGCCTGTCAACCTAGCTGGACCACTGCACCAACAACAGGCCTTGGAGATATTTATTTCAAGGGTGAAAACCTGCTTAAGTCTCTCCCTCTCCCTCTCCCTCTCCCTCTCCCTCTCCCTCTCCCTCTCCCTCTCCCTCTCCCTCTCCCCCTCCCCCCTCCCTCTCCCCCCTCCCCCTCCCCCTCCCTCCCTCCCTTTCTCTCTCTCTCTCTCTCTCTCTCTCTCTCTCTCTCTCTCTGCCTTTTTACAACGGATGTCTGTGAAATTCTTGGGAACTGTTACTGTCTTTGCAACGTTAAGTTGGATGAAAAGAAAAAGAGTCTTTATTCTGCCTGGCTCACAGCTGTATCCTAGCCTCCAGGGGCAGCCCGGGATTGTGTTCTCAGCGCATATTTACTGAGTTAATGAATCAATGAGATTCCTCTGAAATCACATTAGAGACGTGCTCTTCACTGTTTTCACAAAGGCTACTGGGAATCTAATAAGGAAATAAACGCTCCCCAATATATACACACAATTATGCAAACGGTTTTAGCAGGCCTTGTTTTTCTTGTTTACTCTGCATCTCTGTTTTGGGCTCTGATGCTCTTGTTTAAGCAGCACATGCAAACTAGTTCAGCTTTGACAAGAACGTTCTGACCAAGCGTAGGATGGGAAACTGAGATGATCGGTTGGTGTGGTTTTGCTTGCTTTCCTGCAGCTATTGTTATTTTAGACCCTGGTCTCAGGAGACCAGAGCTGGGCTAACTGATATTGAAAACAACATCAATGAGGGGAAGACTACCCAGTCAGCTCTATGTCAAAAAGAAATCCTGAGAGGGGCCCAGAACGCACGATAAATACACCAGCTTCTGTGGGACCTGCATGTCCTCTGCCACCTTCCCTCGTCCCAGAATGTGCCTAGGGAAAGGGAGGTGGACCAGGACCAGGGGCAAGAAGGGAGGAGCATCTGCAGTCCCGCCCCCAGGCCTGCCCACACACTTCTTAATTCTTTTATTAGGTTTAATTTTCTTTCTTCCTTTTGAGACAAGATCTCACTTCGTAGCTCACACTAATCTGGAACTCACTATATAGGCCCTGGACTACATCAAATTCATAGCAATCCTCCTGCCTCAGCTTGCCAAGTGCTGAGCTATAGGCAGAAGTCACGTTCATGTACATTTTAAACCATCTCCGGGTCAGTTACAACACCTATTGTAAACGCCTGTAGATAGTTTTCATACAGGTATGATTTAGGAGAATGACAAGCTCTTAGACATCTGCTAGGTGGCACACACCTTTATTTCCAGCACTCAGGAGGCAGAGGCAGGTGATCTCTGTGAGTTCGAGGACAGCCTGGTTTGCAGAGAGAGTTCCAGGACAGTCTCCAAAGCTACAGAGAAACCCTGTCTCAAAAAACAAACAAAATATATAAATAAAATAAAAATTAAAAAATCTGCTTTATTCTAAATATGTGTACAGGATCGTCCTCACTGCCAGCTTGGCTGGATCCGGATTCACCTGGGCAACTGGCAAGACACAGCTCTGGGTGTGTCTGGGAGGTAACTTCCAGACAGAATTATCCGAGGTGGGGAAGACTCATCCAAAATGTTAGTGGCACCACTGCATGGATGAAATAAAGGGGGCGGGAGAAAGTCAGCACAAGGTCTCTCTGCCCCCTGTGTGTTACTGAGTGACAGCTCTCTGCCACGTGTTCCTGCCACTGTGGTGTTCTGCCTGAGCTCAGGGGGGCCAACTGACTGTGGTCTGCACACTCAGCACCTGTGGACAAAAACAAGAAATCTTTCCTCTCTTTTAAAAACAATGATTTGTTTTTATTTCACATATGTGTTTTGCCTGTATGTATATAGTGCACTGTGCTGTCCAGCCAGATGCCCTCAGAGGTCACAAGAGGGGAGAAATAACTTGCTTGTGCTTTGGTCTCATTCAAGTTCCAAAAACATCCCCCGCTGGGTTTCTTTGGAGGGCATGTTAATTAAACACGTGTTTTTGTCCCTGTGTGTACATACATGCATGTGGAGAGAGTTTCTCTAAAATTTCAGCACATGAGGGTGAATAGCATTTGACTGCAATAAATCTTTCTCTAAGACGTCTCCTGCATCAGTGAAGTGGAAATAGTCGTGCACTGTTGAACAATGAGAACATATTCCATGAAATGTGTTGTTAGACAATTTTTTCCTTAGGCAAATATCATAGCGTGTGCTTATGGAAACCCAAAAGGCACAGCCCGTTTCTCATCTAGCATTTCACTGTGTATGCAGTACAGTACATGCATTATAGACAGTCTATCATATCCAGGACAATACCTGCAGTGGAGTACATGCAATACAGTATATAGACACAGTAAGTACAATGTAGTACATGCAGCTTAGTATACCCAGTAACATAAAGGCGATAAAGTATAGGCAGCATAATATATGAGGTATAGCACATATAGAATGAGTATACTACATACAATATATCATATGTAATATGGTAGAGACAATGTATCAGTATAGGACATATAATATAAAAAACAGAGTATTCTAGTACAGTGTTTCATTACATTATATGCAGCATAGTGTCTGCAATAAAGTAATGCAGTATAGTGTACAATGCATGGTACATGTAGAATAGTGCATTCAGTATCATATACACAGTATAACACATGTAATATATTATAAGCAGTGAACACACAATGTAGTATAATATACTAAGTATAGTACATGATGTAAAGGCAGTATACAATGCAATATAGTACACACAATGTAATACTCTCAGTATAGTACATGCAGTATAGTGCATGTCAGATAGTACATTCAGTGTGCTGTACACAGTATAATCCATGCAGTATAGTGTAGGCAGAATAATAGTGCATTTAATATAGTATACATAGTGTAATGCATCCAGTGTAGTGTATGCAGAATAGTCCATTCAATATAGTATACACAGTATGCATATAGTATAATACATGCAGTATAGTATATGCAGTATAATGCCTCCAGTATAGGACATATAAAATATGCAATCCAGTATATCCATTACAGTATATGCAGTATAGTACACTTAGTAGATATGTGCAATATAGGATACACAGCACAATATACAGTGTATAATACATGCAGTATAATATACACAATATAGCACATGCAGCACAATACATACCATATAGTACATGCAATATAACATATACTGTATAGTAATATCATATAACATATGCAGCATAGTACATGAAATCCTTAATGTATATGGCTGTAAATTCCTTCTAAATTATTTTCCAAACAAGGAAGAAATCAAAAAAAATTCTTTATAATCAAAAAGAGAATCTTTGTAAAAAGAATATACAACAGAAGTATTCAATTTTGACATCTGAACTAGCGTGGGACTGTTTTATTGGAATCGACAACAGCCTGAGTCCTTTAATCAGGGCATAATTGCACAGCATCATTGCCATTGTGACTCATGCAGCCCATTGAAGAAGATGCTCATTTGCCACATCCCTTTCCTACTGAACTACCTGCTACCAGCCTACACCAATAATAAAGCCCCACCCACTTCTCTCACCCCACCCGTTCCTGCCTTCACTGCACTGTTTTAAAGGCTGACCCATCTCCATGCCTGACTCACGGAGACAACAAAGACCCTCTTCTCAGCTTGTCGCTTTCATGTCATCCCTGAACACTTATGCATGAAACTCTTCCAGGCTCAGTCCCTGAACAGCCCCACACCAGTGTGCAAACACAAGCCCTTTTATGTCCTATTCAAATGTTCAGCGTTTTTTTCACAAACCTTAGCAACTAGGCAGAGACTCGGAGCCTATGGGTCCTGGTAGCTGCAGCTACATCATGTATCTCAACATGCCCACCAATGACCTACGAGCGAGGGGCCCGGTTCAGTGTCGCTTCCTTGCTGTGTGTCTTTTTCCATACCATGACTGAAATCCACAGGTCACACAAACACTCTCTTTCTTGTTTCTCTTGACTGAACTCGTGCTTGACTCCGCACCAGTTTTCCAACACCACACCATGTTTGACCTCTTCCTCTGCCGTCCTTCCTTCCAAAAAACTCACCGCTAGATGGCTCTGCAGACAAGACCAACAGATGAACAGTTTGCCAGGTCAGGGCGAAATGAAAGTTGTTTAGAAAAATAGGAAAAACTGTCAGTCCAAGCACTACAGCTAGAGCCTTTTCTTCTTTTCCATATCTTCCTCTTTCTTGGTGTGCTGTTGGTTTTCTTTAATTAATTAATTTACTTATTATATCTATAATATATTTATAGTACTTGTATACAATATGTAACAAATATTATTGATTTATTCAACGCCACGCTCCATTGAGCCTAGGGATATTTGCACAGTTTGTGCAGTCTTTCGTAAGTGCTCCAGGATCTCTCTTTGTAACTTTTCACACGCAATCTATGTCCCCGGAACCAGCAGTCCAAGAGCTAGGCTGGCCAGAGACAGGAAGGTAAGTCTGCCTTGCCCCACAACTCCAGCTCGTAGCTGATGAAAACCCAGTGCCTCAGACGTATTGTGCTCAGATACATTCAGCACCTAGGTGGGGTGCCCAGTCTCTCCCCCTGCTAACTCACTCGGCAAGCTTATCATTATCACCCTAAACCAGGAACAGCTACCATCTTGTTCTACTCCGGGATATTGTGGGTCTCACAGGAACCATATACCTTCTATTTTTGTGGCCTGACCCCTAATGGGGGCAATGGACCATGGCAATATCTCCTCACACTCCCTGACCCCCTACAAGTTTCTCCCTGCCAATGCAACCAGATTGCCACCTCATACAGAAAGTAGCAACAGTTGCAGGTACTGGCTGGGCCGCAGAGGCTGAGAATGGCCAGGGCATAAAGGAGTGAGAGGCAGGCAGCCAGGAGAATTAGAAAGAAAGAAGAGGGACCAGAAATGAGTGGATGCTGTAAGGCCCTGGCACCTGCTTCCCTCCATATCAGACCACAACAATAGATACAGATTATGAGACTGCAGAACCTGAAGCCCCAAGCTGGTCATCCCTCTGATCAGGGTATTCTACAAGACTGCACTGGTCCCACAACTCCAAAGCCAGCTCGTCAGCAGACCATGGATACAAAGGAGCCAGTAGAAGTCACCAGTTATTCTGATATATTCTTCCTCCAGAGCCATAGTGTCTATTTACTGTGTATTCCAGAAGCTAGCCAGTGATTTTTGTATTGAATTACTTTGTCCACCTAGGCGTAGAGGTTTCCTGAAATGTCACACTGAGGAGCAAATTTTGAGTCACCAAACACATTGGTTAAGAAAAGCAAATCTAACCTGGACGGTGATGGCATACACTTTTAATCCCAGCACTCAGGAAGCAGACACAGGTGGATCTCTGAGTTCAAGGCCAACCTCATCTGCAGGTTGAGTTCCAGGACAGCCAGAGCTACACAGGAAAAAGAGTCTCAAATATAAAAGTTTAGGAAAATGAAATAAGTTTTTTTTTAAGTATGGACTTTTCCGGTATTAACCTAGATGGTATCTCTGCTTTGAACTGGATTTAACAGAGAGGATAGCTAATAAATACATTTTGTTTTATGTTTTTATCTTTAAGAGGAGAAATCTTATGAAAATCTTACCTTCAAAACTTTCTGGAATTTCAGTGTATTTCAGCAACAACATACCGCGCAACTCAATAAATTAGCTGCCTCCTCCCATAGCCCTCACAATGAACTTCATCTTAGACCCCAACCATCGATCATGATGAACCTTGTCTTAGACCATTGGTTCTCAACCTATGACCACCTTGGCACACCTTTATCTCCAAAAATATTTACATTATGATTCATAATAGTAGCAAAATTGCAGTTATAAAATAGTATGAAAATATTTTTATGACTGGGGGTCACCATAACATGAGGAACTGTATTAATCGTTGCAGCCTTAGGAAGGTTGAGAACCACTGTCATCGATTCTAACAGCTCATGACGATGATCTTTGGCTTGGACCCCTAACTGCTGACCCCAACTTGGAGCTCTCAGGCCATGAGTTCCTATCTGCTAGCTCTCACTTCTACACCTCTAACTTCAAACTTGAACTATACAAGGCAATTCTTTCTCCATCCCCCAGTCTTCAGTTCTTCCCTGGCCAAGTGGAAGCCATGACATGTCGTTTCATGTATCATGTCTGTTTAACATGTTGGCATGCCTAGAGCTTGCGACCAGTTTCATAGACACTTAACAGACTTGACAGCTTTTTATTAGTGCTGGCTCCTCTCCATCACGTGCTCACATGGCGCCTCCTGTAAGGTCTCCAGGTAGCTTTGACCTGAGTTGATGGTTCTCACAGGTGGTCTTGCCTTGAATTTCACCGCATTAAAGTCTTTATCCAAATTCTGCTTTCATATCTTTGGTAACTTCTCCCATTTCTTCATCTCTCCTGTATGTTCCATCCCTATCCCACCCCCATCTCACCTGGGTCTTTCACCTGCCCTACAAGCCTACCCAACTTGCTCTCACTGTTTCAAACAACAAAGACCTCTTTTGGTCCCACCACAGCCCGACTCCTCCCTAACTCAGGAGTCAGGGGTCATTTCTTCTTCCTACCACCTCTTCTGCATTGCGCCTCCTTCCACCAAATAAAATCCATCTCAGTCTGTGGATTGCGGGGCAAAGATCGTATCTTTGGAGAAAGCACCCTCATCGCCCAACCGTGATCAAGTTCCTTTGACACGCTCTTAATTCCCGTGCTTCACAGAACTAATCCAGGCTGTGATTATTCATAGCAATTATTCAGGGCATGATTCACTCAGTAGTTTTTCTCATTATTCTTAAGGCGTCAGGAAAGTAGGTGCCTTGATGCTTTTGACCAGTTTTATACCCTCAACATATTGCACAGATCCTAGAATATATTTGATGTTCAGTAAATAACTCTAGATACTTAATGGACTTGTTCACTGATTGTATCCTTAAATATTTCTTTCAAAACAACATTGTATCTCCTCCTCTCTGTGATGGTCTGAAATTTGGGTCCTTGTAAAATGCGTATGTGGGATCTTAATCTCCAGTGTGACAGTATTAGCAGATGGAGCATTAACGAGGTAATTAAATCTCGGAGGCTCTGTCCTCTTGAATAGGATTAGTGCCACTGTGGAAGAGATGGGAGGCAGCTGCCTGGCCCTTCCACCCTGTGACAACACAGCAACTGGGTGCCACTTATGGAGCCTTCATCAGACCCCAAATTTAATCATGTCTTAATCTTGGACTTTACAGCCCCCAAAACTGGCGTAATAAACTTCAAATCATATAAATTATTCATCCTAATGCATTTTGTTATAGCAATAGAACACAGACAAAAGAGATAAGAATCTTCCAGGAAAATGATGTACCTTTAATTTTACCTCATAATAAAATGATGCTCCCCCCCCCTAAAAAAAAAACAGGATGTAGAGGGGAAAGAAAATGACTAAAGAATTGAGAGGCAGCCCCTACTCTCACCATCTCTCTGCCCTGCTTAGCTCTCTCTGCTCTGCAGTAAAAACTAGACCTGAACTTTTGGAAGATTCTTTCTCCTTCTAACGTCCTTTTGCTTTCAAATCGCTGTCCATTATCGGGACTAGGAAACTGTTTCAGAGGGAAGTCTGCTCTACACTGGGACAGATATTGTAAATGCTTTTGAGCACCTATTTAACAAATAGTAGTGTGGTCCATTGACATCTTATTAATTGCGCAGGGTTATAGTGGCCATCATAGTATATAACTAACCTGCGTAATACCACTCAAAGAAAGGTTGTTTTACCAGAATGAAGCAGAGCCGAGCCAACGGCATACTGAAATGCTGCTCACCACTGTTTTATTGCTCTGATGAAAAGATGATTAAAGTACTATAATATATGGCAGTCATCTGTATAATAGGGTATTTGATTATCTACTGATAATCAAGTTCCCATGGATTTTCCATTTTTCTTCTTATACAGTCCTGGCCTTTTCCACAGAGATTTACACCTTCCCATTCCCAATAGCCATCTGCCCCTATTATGTATCTTCCATCCAACTGTCTGTCTACCTTGGCTTTATCTAAATAAAAGGGTGAGAAAAATAAATGACAATTTCTTTAAATTATTGGTAGAATTTACCAAGAAACTCCAGGAAAAAATTTCCCTCTCCTTTCTTTTATTCCTCTATTTTATAAAAACTGGGTGGCAGGTTCAGCTTGTCTATCAGGAGAAGCAATGTCAGTGAAGCTCCTGAAGTGGGTTCCTACTGATATTCCTACTCTAGGGTTCCTTTCCATGTAGAAAGATGTCTTAAACTGATAACTGAAGTTGTTACCAAACCAAAGGAACGTTATCATGTGGCTATAGCTAGACCAAGAGCTTAATTGTGTTCTGTGACTATAACACTCCTAAGCGAAACAGAGGAGAACCTTCCATGAAGGGCTTGGCAGTAATCATGTCTCTCATTTGGAGAGCTGGTCCTTTCTTTGGCTTCCTAATGACACTTCCCCACAATGCTGACCAGAAAAAGTGAAGGTGATTCTCAGCAAAATATGTAGATGGCAAACATTTCAAAGATTAACGAGATCGCACGTGGTTATCAAAACAAGACGGTACACAGCTAAGGGTGTAGGAAAAGAAATAGAAGTGCCTCAAGGTTTCCACCGCGAGAGCTCAAGTCAAAGAAGGTAACTGACAACAACTCTCCTGTGTGCATGGAGTTGCCTCCAAGCTGGACTGTGGTGAGCATTCAGTGAGCTCTGCCTGCGTACTGATGCAAACCCAATCTAGTGGTTGCTACACACACCTGACCTAACAACAGCACTAACATTGACCTGTCTTGGGACTCCATCCCTGCCACACAAGACTCTTGAACAGAACAAAACCAGACCGTGTTCACCCATTTGAGACACACACACTACAAAAATAAAAAAAAACAAATATTAACTATGGAATTATGGTTAAACAAAAGAACTGGAAAGAAATATGTGTACACCTGTGCCTTGGTGTAGCATTACTTATATAGTCAAAGGTTGAAAATACAAATATTCATCAACAGGTGAATGAGCATAAAAATATGGTGCATATGTCACATCTATAAATGTCTCATATGCTTACAATGGAATATTACTTAGACTCACAAGAAAATGAAATTCTGGTGCTTGCTACAGCATCCATTGATCTCAAAGACATTATGCCAAAGCAACTGAGCCAGTCACAAAAGGATGAATGTTCTATGAATACATGTATAAGATCAGTATCTATAATAGTCAGAATTGGACACAGGAAGCAGAATGATAGCTTCCACAAGCCTGAGAGATGGGGACTTCATAGGTACTGGGTGCAGAGTCTCTGTTCAGAAAGAAAAGGGCACCGAGGAGCTGAACGGCTGCACAGCAAAGAATGTGCTCACTGCTGTAGTCTGTGCCCACCACATGGTTCAATGACGCATTCTGGACTGTTCACATTTAACCAAGCTTCTAAAACTCCAAGATAAATAAATTTAAAGTCATATAAAAATCCATGGTGGTGCGCACCATTAATCCTAGCCCTTAGGAGGCAGAGGCAGACAGATCTCTGTAAATTCAAAGCTATCCTGGTCTATAAAGTAAGTTTCAGGATAGCCAGGAAGCCAGGAAGCCAGGACTGTTTCACAGAGAAACCCTGTCTCGGGGAGAAAAAAAAAAGTCCTAAAAATCCAGAGAATCAAAATGATTCCATAATTTTCAAATCCCAACAGAATGACTAGTGAGTTGGTGGAGAAAATCTCTAAGTCACAGATTTCAAATGGCATGAGTGACTCTAACAGTCCTCAAGAGAAAACAGGAAGCAGATGCCTCAGCAAAGCCAGATTAGAAGGGGTCTGAAAACACATCTCCCTTTTACAAACAAGCAAAAAAAGAATTCCTGCGGGGGAATAAAACAACTTCTTCCAACTCCACAAACACAATTTGACCCCTACAAATACCATTTTACTCCTAGCTTGTTCTCATTAGTGAAAAATCAGTTTTATGAATATGGAAAACATAGCTAGAGTTCTAGATATTTTGAATGCATTCCTTGAAGTCCATGCATGTCACATTTGCTGCCCTCTGAAGAGGAAGACATGGCACGGAGCTATAGCACACTAACAGTTGGCACACAGATCAGAGAAGAGAAGATGGACTTCTTGCAGGCTTCTGTGTTTTTAAAGTGTCTTCTGAGTCAAACATATTGGAACTGATTTGCGTTTTGATGTCTTTCTTCCTCATACCCGTGGATCATCCATTTCTTCATGCTTTATTTTGTGTGTATACATGTGCACACATTCTTGTGTGTGGCTGTGCATGAGGATGCCTGATATTATTCTTCGGGTGTCATTTGTTTTCTTTTGGAGGCACAATCTGTCACTGCCCTGTAGGTCACAGACTAGGCTATGCTTGCTGACCAGGGACCCTAAAAACTCTGCTTGTCTTCACCTCCCCGGTGCTAGGATTGCAAGCACATGCCACCGCGCCCAGAATTTTCCAGGGTTCTGGACACCGAAGCCAGGGGCCTTATGATTCCATAGCAAGCACTTTATTGACAGGAATCTTTGCCAACCTTGATCTAGAACTTGCTTAGCCCCTGGAAATTTACCTTGATTTGTACTTACACACATATGCTCTTTCTTTGTTCAAAGTTGATGCTCATTAAGAGTGTTCCCACAGCCCACGTGAAGAGCATGGGGTGTTTTCAGTATATATATATATATATATATATATATATATATATATATATATATATATCAGCAATGTTTCCTTGGTAAATATACCCCCAGCCTGTTTTTATCCACTTGGGTAATCTCACTCACGTTTCATATTCCACAGTAAGGCTACTTTGTTACTCCAAAAACAATAAAAAAGAAATTTAAAAAAAATGTCTGGCATGCCTTGGAATGGTCCCAACTTTATGAATATATGGAAAAGACTATAATCATTTAACCAACAAAGGAGTGTGCTTTCTTCTCAGTGACCATTGACCTTATTTATGGGGGTGTTTCCTCTTTCCCCCAAAGGCTCATCATCCCCATGACCCTAACAAAGGAGTGAATCACTTGCTCAAAGGCATGCTTTTGGAAAATGTATTCAAAACCTTGGTGACTCACATTTGTTGCTTTTCCTCTGATTTTACTTCAGTCTCCTGAGTACATTCTTCACTTCCCTGATCTGGCCATGCTTTTCCGTAGCGGGAAATGCCTTGCTTCAAACACCACTCTTTATGAACATCTGTCTGTCCTTAAAGTTCAAACTCCTATGGAACCTCCCCAGAGGTGTCTTTAGGAGCCCTTCCCTGTCTCTCATGCTATCACTCACTCCTGTGTGACAGGAGGATCTTAACACAGACATCTATGGCTCCTCTTCCACCACATGAGAGGGATTCCACACGCAAGAGAAAATGGGAACTTAGTCAGCACTTCATACCTGTCCTCTTGTCAAAAAGAGGATGTGGCGGTGGGATCTGTTTCTGTGCTGTTGTTGGGACCTAAACAGTGCCATGGGGAATAGATCACCAGTTCACTTTTATTAAGAACCAAGAATTTGCATTCTGAAAGGTGGTCTTTTACTACAGTGGAGAAGCTGAGATTTAAGCTTAATCGGCATCCAAAGTCCCTGGTCCCCCTCCAACAGGTATCATGTCTCCAAACTTCCTTTTTTATTCCTCCCTCCCAATTATACATCCAGTCCTCCTCTCCCGACCACGTATAGTAGGAAAATATACCAACCTAATACCTAGCTCCTATAAATAATCTCTTGTCAATATTCTCCCATTTATTTCTTGTCTGCTACCTAAATTCAGAAGATCCAACACAGCCCCTGACATGGATACCTCAGTCACCGTGTGGAGAAGGTGGGGACACTTGGGTGGAATATTGCATGACCGAGACTTATTTCATATTGGTATCAATCTGCTGAAATGTTTTAAGTTTCTATTTTAGTTCTTATTCAATTAGTTGAGTCTGATATACACACTACCAAAATCATAATTTTCACAAGTTTCTTAGGACTCTTCAAAGTTACAAACACAGTGCAGAAAATTTCAAAGTAGAAAGCCATAAAGGAAAAGCTAGTCTTCCTTCTTTGGAGGTAGAAAGCTGGTTTGTGTCATTTGTTATTGTTTTCCATCGCATCTGTAGAGGAATGCAGAAGGAATAACACACAGGAGAGAGAACAAAGAAGTGCCGCCTGAAAGATAAAGAGACTATTTTTCTTGAGGGGAGAGATGTCTTTGTTCTTCGGTGAATTATTTCCCTGTAAGGTGATGTCCACAGGACATGCCATGAAGAGCAGAATAATGATAGGATCAGATTGCTCTGTATTGTGACTCGGGGGGGGGGGTGAGATTCCCTGAACAAGGATGAACAAGAGAAAGGACAGGAAGTTGATGAGAGAGAGAAACATGTCCATCATGGTAAATGGCTAAGAACTGGGAGAGCAATGCCAGGAAGAAGTCCCCCACCCCAGGAATTCCCAAGGGACACCTAGGAATATGAACTATAAATTCAGTCATGTTGATGTCTCTTTCTCTAACATGCATGTCTACTCCTGTTCCGTGTATTGGTCAGAATGTGATATCCACCATTCCTCAGGGAAGCAAGTCTTATCCACTCACCTCCACCACTTTGTATCCTCTTTTTTTATATACCCCATCAAGTTCAGTTTATACAACCTGTGTACTCCCGAGTGTGAGGCAGTCCACTGAATTAATCACTATCTGCTGCACAAAGAAACTTCTCTGATGAGGTCTGAAAGTTGTTCTGATCTATAAGTATACAAATACAAATTTAGAGGGAATATTTGGTACTAAGGCCATTGTGCAGAATAATAACAGCAATTTCACCCTGAGGGTCTTAGAGCCTCTAAAACCATGGGCTCTTAGTTAGAACCAGGCATGTGTTTCCTCCTGTTGAGTCAGATTAAATCCAATCAAAAAGTGGTTGGTTAACCACATAACACATGTGCCACTATTACACCCATGGGAAGATAACTTGTCAGTTGAAGTGGAAGGTCCTTCTATCTATGTGTTGCTTTTATTGGTTAATGAATAAAGAAACTGGCTTGGCCTATAGCAAGTTAGAACTTAAGCTGAGAAAGTTAGGTTGAATGCCGGGAGAAAGAAGAAAGAAGAAGAAGTTAGAGAGAAGCCATGGAGCCTCTGCCAGAGACAAACATGCTAAAACTTTGCTGGTAGGCCACAACCTCGTGGTGATGCACAGACTAATGGAGATGGGTTAAATTAATATGTAAGAGCTAGCCGATAAGAAGTTAGGGCTAATAGGCCAAGCAGTGATTTAAATAATATGGTTTCTTCGTCATTATTTCAGGGCTGAGCAGCTGGGAACCAACAAGCAGTCTTCTTACAACAGCCAGTGGTCATAATTATAGTTTATGGCATTCAGAGTAGAGTAAGACGATTAATGACTGCTTTCCCCTAGAAACCTACAAGGCACCATTTAGAACTTTGAAGGTTACCCAGTAGAAAGCATCCTTGTCGATACCAATTTGATTTCTACATGTCCTGGGACCAATGTGGTGTCATCAGCAGTGGGATCTGACCATCAAGTTTCTGCTGCTCAACCAAGAGCAATGGCAATAGCTGTACTGTTTGAGGGGCCTCTCCATTTCCTGGACAACTCTGACACACAGCTCAAGAGGAGGTATCCCATTATCCCATACCTGGCACTGGGCTTTTATTTGGCAACTTATTGCTTCTGGGTAACTCCAATTAAAGTATTTTATATGAATAGATAGATAAATGGTAGATAGATAGATAGATAGATAGATAGATAGATAGATAGATATAGATAGATAGATAGACTGATTTAAGAAGCCAAAAAAATGTGGATTTCCATATGGGTTTTTCAAATATTCTTAGTATTAATTATCCCTCCTCGATGCTCCTGTGCCCTATCCTCCCACCTTTCTTCCCCTTACACACACACACACACACACACACACACACACCTTTCTTCATACTGCTTGTGTTCTATTATCCCCCCTTACTTAAGATCTTTCTCTACCCTAAACCCACAAATGGTCCCTTTCTAGTTGCCTGGATTCCACAGGTACACCAAATTCCACATGAGAGACATTTACCTTTCTAGGTCTAGGTTACTTCATTCAATATACTGCTTTCTAGTTCCATCCATTTACCTATAAATTTCGTAATTTTTTTGACAGCTAAATAAATTCCACTGTATATAGCTACCGCATTTCTATTATTCGTTCATCAGTCAATAAACACCTATGCAGGTTCCGTACTTTAGTTATTGTGAATAGAGCAACTATAAATATGGATGAGCATGTGTCTCTGTAGCGGAAAATAGCATCCTTGGAACATTCTCAGGAGCGGTACTGCTGGGAAATATGGCAGGTCTATTCCTAGCTTTCTGAGGAGCTAGCGCGTGGATTCCCATAGTAGCTGCACCAATTTGTACTCCCACCAATAGCACATGATGTTTCCAGTTTCTCTCATTCTTGCCTTTCTCTTTCTTAATCTTAGCCATCCTGAACTGGGGTAAGATAAAATCTCAAAATAGATTCAATTTTTACAGAAATTACAGTTTTATAGAGGATAAGGATGGAGGGTTAGTTTCCACCAGGCCTCTTTGGGACTACCATCGTCTTTGTACACACAATGTTTTCTTGAATCTTGCCAATGCATTTGAGAAGATATGATAAAACATTGGGCTTTATGTTATAATAGTAACTGACACAAACTGTTCAGGGGAGGTTTGAGGTTTCTGCCTTCAGAATCAACTTTCCCCAACTGTGCTGTGGGGTTTTATTCTGGCACAATTCTTTCTTGTCATTCTGTGGACTACAGAAGGCATAACTTCACCTTATCCTTAGGAGAACACTGTTGTATAACAATTTCCTCCCTGATGAAAGCATCTCGTCCTTCAGGAAGTTCCTTAAATAGAAACGTAAACAAAAGAGCTTCATGCAGTACCTGAAACTGACCGGACTCACTAGGTCCCTCCCTACTAGAGTAAGCAATAAAAGGTGAAGGACAGTCTCCCTCGGGTATAGCAAAACCAAGCTTCATATAAGACACTCAGAGAAGCTGAGCTGCAAAAGAAGACTCTGCGACCAGACAAGCTGCCTCTGAAAAGCAGAAACCAGCTGAGCTGCAAAAGAAGACTCTGCGACCAGACCAGCTGCCTCTGAAAAGCAGAAACCAGCTGAGCTGCCTGGAAGAAGGTCAGAACAACTGTGGCACCTGGAGAGGATGCTCTCCAACCTGTTGAGCTGCCTGTAGGCTGCAGAGTGGGCTCCAGGTTACAACTTCATGAGCTGTCACCTATGCTGGGGTGGGCTTTGGTGATGCAGCTGTCTTTGAATCCTTTCTGCTCCTCCATCTAACCCCTCACCTACATTCCTGTAAGTAAACTCAATAAAACTCATTGGCTCACTGAATTGGACTTCGGTGGTATCTATACTTTGGTCTGTCATAGGTTCCCTACCTGAGGTGAGCAGATGTTTATGTTGCATCTCCCTAGGAAAATTTTTGTCACACACCATACACATGTAATCTATGTTCTAAAACCAGAGTATGGCTTTGGAGTGGGCAACATTAGAGAGAACTAATTCCCTCCTCATTAACGTGTTTCCTTTTCATGTTTGTGACTGTCCAATATTATAATTGGTGTTCTATCTTCATTCAGACCAAGAGGAAGTCAAGCTATTTATCTGATTGTTACAATTAAGAAGAGACTTCTGGGCATGATGACCCTGTAACAAATGCTGGGATAAAATTGAAGAGTTTTCTTGGCTATATTTCAGAAAAAAATAATACTTATAATCGGACAACTCATGACATGGCTTGGATGGCAAAATAACAGAAAACTATTTATTATTAGCAGTAATGAGTAGTACTGAGAGGAGAGATTTGAACTTGAGGAGGCCAGGAACAGACTAGGGATGTATTGAAGCATGGAAGGTAGACAGCCATGTTTGTCTTCAGCATTACAATGTCTTCAAATTAAGTCATGAAAAATCCTTTCACCTCTTATGAAAATTACGATTGTCAACTCACCAGGATCTAGAATTGCGTAGGCAGCAAGCCTTTGTACACACCTGCGGGAGCTTATCTAGATCAGGTTAATTGAGACAGGAAGAGCAGCCCCCAAAGTGGCTTGGTCCTGAAAGGATAAAAATGAGAAAGGTAACCGAGCACCAGTGGCCTTTATTCTCTACTTCCTGACTGCGGAAGCAAGGTAACATCTGCTTCAAGCTCTTGCTGCCTAGACATGGCTGCCATGATGGGCTGGACCTTTAAAACTATGAACTAAAATTGAGCCCTTTCTCTTAAGCCGCTGTTGTTAAGATATTTTTATCACAGCAAGACAGCAGCTAAGATTCCTCTGCTGCCTGCTTGTGTGTGGATACGTTTTCTCTACAAACATTGTAAGTTCCTGCCAGGCAGGCATTAGGGCTCTCTGAGTGTCTCTTATCACACACTAGGCATTTACTCATTGTTCCAGACTATGATGCCATTGTCCCCATTTTGGTTAATCTTGTATCTTCCTCCAACATGTGCCTATGCCTCATTGACAGAATTATACTGTTGGCACTGTTAGTAGAGTCAAAGGGACATGGAGTTAAGTAGTTCAGTATGGCACTGCTCTGGGATAAAGAATACACAGTAATTATGTTGTCGTTTTCTAGAGAACTATAAGAAAATACTTAACCCACTTGCTTGTTAATGCTTCTTAAGGTGATAAGTGGAATACCTCTTATGGATAAGTCTGGAGAGCTGGGGTAAAAAGACAAAGAAGGAACAAGAAGACTCAATGACCCAGTGCTTACA
Organism: Microtus oregoni; assembly: GCF_018167655.1. Taxonomy (NCBI): domain Eukaryota; kingdom Metazoa; phylum Chordata; class Mammalia; order Rodentia; family Cricetidae; genus Microtus; species Microtus oregoni. Next base: position 76,262,564 of record NW_024543059.1, read on the forward strand.
TTATTTGGCTGATCCCTCAACTTGTTGGAAGGCAAAATACACAAGAAAGAAATGAAAGACCGCGATATAGCGCAACCTCTTCCTCTTAGGCTGCTGGTGTGTTCTATGGCCAAGAACTATAAAGAACATTGTGGTTTAATAGAAGGTTCAATAAGAAGATTCTACTCTCAAGTATCTATTTTGCCACGTGGGGAATGACCCTGTTTGAAAACGAAAGTGGGTATCCAATGGATAGTTAATGGCAGGGCCATTACCAGCTGCATTGGCACCGAAGCCAACACCCTGGCCTTGCTTCCCAGAAAGGTCTGAGTGCAGCATACATCCTGTCGATTAATGCAATTCTTGCGGGCCTTCCCCTTCAGATAGCATCTTAACTAGCTACAGTTGATACACCAGCAGCTCTGAAGGGCTGATGGGCAGAAGCCTCGCCAAGCTATTTTATTGGTCACAGGCCACACCCCTCAAAGGCTCTGCTGCGAGTGTTGAGCCGAACCACTCTGAATGAATGCATCCCATCTCATCTGATGTCAGCGTCTAAGTGCTGCTGGGACTGGTTGCTGGTTGGATGGCAAAGATTCTGATCCAGTAGATCGGGTGTGGGACTCTTTCAGGGACCACATGTCCTACGTGATGCTAATGCAAAAATTCCATGGAGCATACTGGGAAAACCACTTGCTGTTGAAGTTTCCAAGGTCTCCACGGTATCAAATAGGCAGACTGAAGGAATGAACTTGACCTTCGGATGTGCATTCTAATAGAGGTTTTAATATCACAGATTAACCTCGTCCATGGAAGGGGAAAGAGGGAAGAGTAAAAAATGATCCTCGAAGAGAAGGTGATATTTGGTCTGGAGTTTGAAAGATAAGAAGGTATTTTCTAGCTAAAGGGGCACGAAGAGAAAGATCAGTGAGAACAGAGATTGCAAGCGGCAGAAAAGCAGGAACAGAGAGGAGGGGATGGAGCTACAAGGACTACCAGCCATCTACCACAGTGTCTGTGCTCAGAGCAGTCTACCCTGGAGACTGGCCTCTCAGAGGCAAGGTCTGGGATCAGCCAGTTCAGTCCTTCAGAGGAGCCTTGGTCTGAGTGGGTATCATGAAAGGTCCATCCAGGGAAGGAAAATATAATGAAGACAAAGTTTCGTGGCCATAAACATGTTGGCACCATAATATTTCCGTGGAGAAAGGGGCGAGTTACAGGACGTTAATGACCTACAGAGTTAGGCCAACGAACCGGACTGGGAAAAAAAAAAAAAAAAACAGGCTAGATCTCCAGAAGGCGGCGGCTGGACAAAAAGACAAATTATACAGAGAGGGTCCTCCGTGAGATCCAGCCGAGCTGGCTTCTGAATGTCACAGGCCCTGCCAGAGAGGCTTTATCCACCAAGATTATCAAAGCACATACCCACTTCAAGAACAGGAGAAAAGACCAACTGAGGAAAAAACAGGAAACATTTTGTTGTGTGAGTTGAAACATAATATGTCAGTAGAAGCTACGAGAATGGATATCATTGCTTGAGTTGGCGAACGCTGACTTGGAGGGGACAGAATGGAGGACAGGGACCCAGTCATCAAGAGTGTAGACTCTCCACTCAGTTGAACTCGGTTTCCCTTTGTCTCACATACAGGACGATTCTTTAACTTGCCAGTAGATGGTGCTATAGCTTTGAAAATAGTAAAAGCTGGTCAAAAGCCTAAACTCATAATAGACACGAAGGAGGGGTTACCAGGCCTCAACCATACACAACAAACTAGGCAATTAAGGAATGTTGAGAGAAGAAGAAAATAGTCTTCTCCTAGGAAAACTATTGGTTTCCAACACCAAACGGTTAGCCCTGAAAACATACATACAGTAACACAGACTGAGCAGGTTGTATTTATATGTTTTAGTACACACACACACACACACACACATAAACATTTAATGAAAACATTAGGCCATGAATTTGAAAGAGGGCAGAGAGAGTTACATGAGAGAGTCTTAAGGGATGAAGAAAGAGGAGGGAAATGACATAACCTCAAAAAATAAATAATTTCTGAAAATAAGCTTGTTATAAGGAACGACTAACGCCAACATGAGAGACCAGATCAGAACTGAAGGTTTGTTTATTGTGTGAGGCTCATATTTACTCAAATTTTTGTCTACAGAGTTTAGTTTTAGCATACCAATGTATTTCACAATCTAACAGGAAATGTTGCCAGGGTCAGTTCACATGACCGTCAGACCCACAGGGAAAGACCTCTGGAGGATCTTGGAATGTTTGGCAGCTAGGAGTCTGTACTCGGGACCGTAAAACTTCTGTGCTCTTGGCGTTCGCCCTAACCCACTTGTTTCCAAATGTGAGGGTGACTATGGCATGCTTGCCCTCGTAAGCCAGAAGCTTCACGGTTAGGGAAGGTAACCGGATCAAGGGCCAATAAGAGAGCGTGATGGATGGGTGCTAAACATGACTGGTGCGCATTATTTGCTTGAATAAAAAGATCACAGTTCAACCCATCTTTTTATCGCTCATATATACTCATTTTAAGATAAGAGGAAAATTCGCTTTCTATCAGAGGAAGAAATAGCTCTGATTTGGCTCATTGGCTGATAAGAAACAGCTGCAGGTCCGCTTATTTCTAGAATTTTTTACTCAAAAACTTCGAACAGAGGGCAGCAGAGCCAAATGCGCCCCATACTGGTGTGGGCACATATAAATGGAAGAACTGACCTATGGGAAGCAGCACTTCCATTTCCAGCAATCTTGGTTTACTTCTTTGTCAAAAGGGGACAGGTGGGAGAGGAGAGCTGCCATTAGCTTTCTTCCGTTCTGATTCTGAAAAGGAAAATGTGATCACAATGACGGAGATCCTAGAGTCTAGGTGTCTACAAAAAAGCAGCCACTTGAACCACAGTCACAAGACTGGGAGCGATCGAGACTCTTGGGGGTTCCTGGCAAAGTAAAGAGAAATATTCTAGATCATTCTAAGACACAAGGCAGGATACAACAGCTTTGGGAATCTGGGAGCAAGGGAATGAGTTCAGAGATCATGTTTACGGGTCAAGAGTAGAAGCCTCTGTCCCAGTGAAGGGTGCCTTTGAACTTCATCTCTATCCAAAACTACTTCAGTCTGTCTGTCCCTGTGGCGGGTTTGTCTGTTTGTTCCCTAAACTTCAGTTGAGAGCCTTTAATGGAAAATATTTTCAATTTGATTTTCCCTTAATATTTCACATATTAAAATAATAATTCGACAAAAACTCTATATTGTCAAAGAAAAATGTCTTTCCTTCACACTGAAATGACATCATTCGCTTCTTTTGCATAATTAGTTAATTTTAAGCCAAATTTTCTTTCGGTGTATATTTCACAGGGATTGGGAGGATAGAACATTTAAAGCTAAAAAGAATTCTAAGAAGTAGGAACTGTGTAGCAAAATTTCTTTTCTTTTTTTTAATTGATTTTCTTGAGCTCTACATTTTTCTCTGCTTCCTTCCCTGCCTCTCCCTTCCCCTTCAACCCTCTCCCATGGTCCCCATGCTCTCAATTTACTCAGAAGATCTTGTCTTTTTCTATATTCCATGTAGATTAGATCCATATATGTCTCTCTTAGTGTCCTCATCGTTGTCTAGGTTCTCTGGGATTGTGATTTGTAGGCTGGTTTTCTTTGCTTTATGTTTAAAAACCACCTATGAGTGAGTACATCTGATAATTGTCCTTCTGGGTCTGGGTTACCTCACTGAAAATGATGTTTTTTAGCTCCATCCATTTGCTTACAATTTTCAAGATGTCATAAATTTTTCTGATGTGTAGTACTCCATTTTGTAAATGTACCACATTTTCCTTATCCATTTTTCAGTAGAGGAAAGATTAGGTTGTTTTCAGGTTCTGGCTATGACAAATAAAGCTTCTATGAACACAGTTGGGCACATATCCTTTTGGCACGATTGAACATCCTTTGGGTATATACCCAAAAGTGGTATTGCTGGATCTTGAGAAAGGTTGTTTCCTAATTTTTCTGAGAAATCACCATACTGATATCCAAAGGGGCTGTACCAGCTTGCACTCCCACCAGCAATGCAGGAGTGTTCCCTTTACCCTACAGCATCTCCAGCATAAGTTGTCATCAGTGTTTTTGATTTTGGCCATTTTTACAGGCATAGGATGGAATCTCAGAGTTGTTTTAATTTGCATTTCTCTGATGATAAGGATGTTGAACATTTTCTTAAGTGTCTTTCAGCCACTTAACTTGTTGAGAGTTCTCTGTTTAAGTCTATACTCCATTTTTATTGGATTATTTCTTCTTTTGATGACCAATTTCTTAAGTTTTTGTATATTTTGGAGATCAGACCTCTGTCTGGGGTTGGTGAAGATCTTTTTCCATTCTGTAGGCTGTCATTTTGTCTTGTTGACCATGTCCTTTGCTTTATAGAAGCTTTACAGTTTCAGAAGGTCCCATTTAGTAATTGTTTCTCTCAGGGTCTGTGCTACTGGGGTTATATTTAGGAAGTGGTCTCCTGTGCCAATGTATTCAAGTGTACTTCCCACTTTCTCTTCTATGAGATTCTGGCTTTATGTTAAGGTCTTTGATCCATTTGAACTTGAGTTTTGTGCATGGTGATAGATATGAATCTATTTTCATTCTTCTACATGTTGATATCCAGTTATGCCAACACCATTTGTTAAATATGTTTTCTTTTTTCCATTAGATTTTTTTGCTTCTTTGTCAAAAATCAGGTGTTCGAAGGTGTGTGGATTAATATCCGGGTCTTTGATTCAGTTCCTTGGTCCTCCTGTCTGTTCTTATGCCAATACCAGGCTGTTTTTAGTACTGTAGCTCTGAAGTAGAGTTTGAAGTCAGGGATTGTGATGCCTCCAGAAAGTTCTTTTATTGTACAGGATTGTTTTGGCTATCCTGAGTTTTTTGCTTTTCCATATGAAGTTGAGTAACCGTTCTTTCGAGGTCTGCGAAGAATTTTGCTGGGATTTTGATGGGCATTGCATTGAATCTGTAGATTGATTTTGGCAAGATTGCCATTGTATCGAAATTTCTTGTTGTGATTATAACGAGCTAAGGTCCAGCCGAGATGTAGACGAATCCTAAACTGAGGATATTTCCACTCAAAGGCTTGCGACACTGAACTGTCTATAGTGAGAAAAACTTCCCCGAGCCTCTTCCATTCATCCTCAGAAGAAAACAAGCCTCAAAACGTTGTTTATTCTACCACTATTTATTTCGGGTACTTTTGAGGGCATTTATGAGAACTTAAGGGACCGTGGGAAAAGGACCTTGGAGGTTGTCAACCCAGTTCCTGCTCTTTTATATGCCCGAGGAAAACACATCAGGATTGCTTTTGTGGCAGGTCTTTTGTCATAACCAGACTTGAAGTGAGGGGTGGAGTTCGTTGCCCACCAAGAACAGGTGGCGTAAGGCTTTCCATGAAACTCTGAAGGATGCCAGTCTCAGCACCACCCTCACTGGAACGGGTCTCACAGCCCTTGAACAGCTGCCTTCCATTCTTCTACGGCAGCTCTAGATGACCCGTCAAGGGTGGAGGACCAAATCCCTCAACTCAGATCAGTAAGACATTTACTTGTCTTGCCCTTGGTTTTATTATTTATAAAACAGAGATTATGACAATAATGCCTACATTCAGACTGTCTAATGTGGATTAAATAAGATAAAAATACACAACCTCTTAGTTCATAGCACCTGGCACAGAATATGTTCAAAGTTAGATGTTAGCCATGTCACTTCCTATTCCAAAAAATGTCACTTCAGGAACAATCTTGTTAAGAATGAGACATGCATGCATGTGTGCACATATGCAAGCACACGTATGCATGTGCACACACACACATACATACACACACACACATACACACACACATACACACACACATACATACACACACACATACACACACACACACACACACACACACACACACTACAAGAAAAAGCTGGGGCCAAGAAACAAGCACCTATGGTTACACCAAAAGCAACATTTCTGTTTTTCAGTCACAGAGAACGAGTTGTTTCACATGCATCATTCCAGAAGCTCGCAGTGAAGAATGGAGGCGCATGCAGAATGAAGCCCATTCTGCACTTAGTATCCAGCTCAAATGCTGCGGTGCGACTTGGAGACTTCCACAGATCCCTCACCTCAGGCCTCGGCTTTTATGCCTGTTAATTTATGCTGCCCACCACCTAAACTGAAGTCGCCCCTATGTCCCTTCTCTAGATATACATCCTCTCAGCACTAGTAGCCGGAGGATGCCAACCATAAACAGCAACACACAAATCTTCAGAGCTACCATGAATGGTTCGGGATCATCACACGCACGGTTTGCTTTATTCTTGGTGTGTCTGCGTGCGTGCATGCTGCATATGATCCCAGCCTTTGAATCAAGAGGATGGTAAATTCAAGGCCAGCCTGAGCCACACAGTGAAATCCCATGAGGGAGATGCATAGGCGGGTTCACCACTGAGTATCTCTATGCCTGGAGCCTGGTCCTTGGATTTGCTTCTACACAGTCTCCCCGGGTGAGCTCACCCTTTAGCAGAGAACTCAGACAAGAAGAAGCTAAACATGTAATTACAAATTACAGTGAGCCAAAAGGGAAACAAATAGGAATATGTCTTATATTGAGGAAACGAAGACAGTCTCTCTCAGGCAGGATGTATAACTTGATAAGTAAAAGCTCCATGGGGCTTAGCAAGGTGAAGGGTGGAATGGAATTAGTCTAAGCAGAACAACATGCAATGGTAATAAAAGAATTTATCACATAAGGAACTGAGAATATCCAATACAGTGGCACTTGGAGAGCCATGGGGGAAAGTATTTAGACAGCCCTGATGTTATATTTCCTGAATTTGGTTTGTTTGTTTGTTTATTGAGTCGGGGTCTCTCTGTGTAGTCCTGGCTGTCCTGGAACTTGCTCTGTAGACCAGGCTGACTTTGAACTCACGGGGATCCACCTGCCTCTGCCTTCTAAGTGCTGAGAATAAAGGCATGCATCACCAACCACATCTGGTCTGTATTGAATTTTTTTTGAAGCTAGGATATCTACTTTTCAAAGCATATTAAAAGGTAATTTACAAGAGAATTTAAGTGTCATGTTCCTGTTAATATCATACAAGTAAGCATCTTCCTGTACCCACCCAGGCATCTCCTACACTTCCACACACAGCTGTACCTAGCTCTGTCGCTGCTCAATCAGGCTTCATCAATGTAGCACATGGTCTAGATGTAATAGAAGGCAAACAAGCCAGGGTAGACACCTTCTTTTAAACGTGGTGTATAAAATCTCTTCTTTTCCCAGTAATTTTAACATCTTAAATAGATTGTGTAAATTGACGAGTATTTCACTTATTGATGGATAGCTCGGTCCACTGCACTAATTACAACCTTAATTCAATTTGGAATTGGTTTCTTTCCTGAAGCTAACAGCAACCCCACCCAGCCTGTGTCATGTGGAAAGTGGTTGTGATCGGGAGGCAGAGTCAGGCGGATCTCTGTGAGTTCGAGACCAGCCTGGTCTACAGAGCTAGTTCCAGGACAGGCTCCAAAGCCACAGAGAAACCCTGTCTCAAAAAACAAAACAAAAAAAAGCAAAGTGGTTGTGAACACTCTGTTCCTTCAGACTCCTTTATCCTCTACTACGCGGCACACCTCAACAGCTACCACTTTCACGTCTCAAAGGGTCCTCTGTTTCTAATTAAGAATCATGAGCTTTGCCTTTTAAAGCACATAGAGACAATTAAACCAAGCAGCTCCTCTTTCAGAATGGCACTTTGGCTACACTGTGGAGAGCTGATCAGAGAGAGAGAAACAAGGCAAGGTTGCGCACGACAAGAGTTCTCTTTTTTTTTTTTTTTTAGTTTCATATTTATTTTTTTTGATTTATTTTTTTTATTGAGAAAAGGAGGAAAAAAAACAAGTTTCCCCCTCCTCCCAGCCTCCCATTTCCCTCCCCCTCCTCCCACCCTTCTCCCCCTCCTCCCACCTGGTCCAATCTAAGAGTTCTCTTGAGTGCTCCCTGGCCTCCGTTCCTCACAGGGTCCTTCTCACAAATGTCCCCTATGCACCACGCAACCTTGTTGATCTTGAAAGCCCTTCCTCTACCCTGGAGCAACTTTCACTGTCATTTGGAGGACTTTCAAAAGCCCACTATGGGGACAATGACACTCCTATCCAATCGATCTTGATTTAAATGTAGTAAAACATTCAAATCAGGTACTTTCTCCTTCAGAGTTTCCTCTGGGGCTCCAAAGTCTAAGAGCAATTGAAGTTGAAATGCCAGGCACTAAAGCAACACCTTCGTGAGCTGTAAAGACCATGAGACTGATTCCACTAGTCATCTTCCCACACCCAAAGAAGTCAAATGTTCAGACTAGGAAAGCCCACCCAGCTCATCGCTCTGGGAGGACTTCTGGCTCTGGAAGTGAGGACAGGATGAGGAAGGGAAGAGAAGTATTCCAAAGCTAGGCCTACAGGCTCTGAGGATGGGAGACTCGGAAACGAACTCCACCTCCACAGCAGGAAGGAGTCTGTCCGCAAAGAGCAATGAGTACTGGGCAAGTTCTGTGGTCCAACAAAAGTGGGAAAGGGGGCACTTGTCTCTCTGGAGTCAGAGGTGGATCCTGGTACAAAAAACAGCTGGGACTAGTAGTAAATAAAGGTTAACAAAGAAAGATCTACACAGAGCCCAGAGTTCTACTAGGAGGTTAGGGCTAGTGTGCTATGATGAAAAAAAAAAATAAATAACGCAGTCCAGGCTCTTCTTTAGAAAGGGGCTTCCAGAACAATGCAGTTCAGGAGAATAAGAGTCAATACTGAATGTATCATCTCTGACGGGCTCTGGTCTCTACTTCCTGTTATTGACTCTGGGAATGCCTATAACTCAGGTTTTGTTTATGGTGTTTTGTCTGTCTATTTTTCAGTACTGATAATTACTATTATTGCTGCTGCTGCTGCTGCTGCTCCTGATGATGACAATAATGGCGATGTTGATGTTTTTAGATAGGGTCTCTCTTATTAAGTAGTCCATGCTGGCCTCAGATTTATGGTGCCCCCTTCCTCATCTTCCCAACTAGCTATGATTATAATCGTGCAACATTATGCCTGAACGGTACTCACTTTTAGCCACTCCCCAGACTAGAGAAGAAAAGGCAACCCAACCCAGCTTTCCGTTTGTGTGCTGAGACAGGAATGTTTGGATTCCCGACTCTACTAAGATTACCACCTTTGGAAAAGCTCAGGCCATAAGGAGCAAGGCTGGATGGAGCTATTCGGTTTGAATGCTTGCTGCCGTCGTCGCATAGCAACTGGAAAACCATATCTGCTGCCCGATGAGTGATGAAGATGCCTTCAGGAGATTCCAGCCCAAATTCCTGAATCACCCCGAGCCCCGAAAATGAGCCCAGACAAGCCTCTGGAGCCACACTTCACACATATTCTTAGTGAGCAGAACCTTTCATCACAACAAAATGCTTATTTTAAACTGCTAATTTGGGGGTAATTTCTTACATAGAAGTGTAAATATAACAACAAAAATCTGGCGAGCATTGCCTAGTGTGGCTAATTTCTAGAATTCACGAGCTCCACCCATCCCTTATCTGGCAGCTCCAATTCTCCCTTATTTGCCTCTTGTAGTTTGAAGTTAGTCCCCCACCAAGTTCATCTGAGAGCCTAGAGCTCAGGTCTTCAGCATGACCTTCTTTGGTAATAAATTCTTTATGGGGGTGGTCAAGTGGAAACTCGGAGGAAGGTTGTTGTCACGTGGTTAGCCCAGTGACATTTTCATTTAAGCCTGTGTTTAGGTCAGTCTCTGAGACAGTTGTTTTACATACAGTAAATCTGTAGAAAGTGCTTATTCTTAAATAAATAATAGAAAGGTTACGGAATTTCCCTGAGCCTGGCCCAAAGCTCAACCAGATAATAATTATTTCAAAGCCATCCAACTTCCTGCTAGTTTCTTTAACGATGCAGTTTAAGAATTTCTAAGCGTCAACATTTGGATATTCCGACCGTGTAATTGTAATAGTTAAAGCAGAAGAGGCCTAGAATTTGAGAAGGGGAGGAGATGACAGAAACTGAAGGGGGAGTAGGAGGGGACCGGTCTGTGATCACACCATGCAGTTCAGAGCAGCCCCTGCTCAGGGGCGGGTCTGTGATCACTGTTGTACCTTTACTCCAAAATTAGGAACACTTTCCAATTCATTACTCCTGCTTCCCAGAAAACACTCCAGAGAAGTGCAGGCTACAGTAAGGGGTTCGGCAAAGCGTTGCTAGAGATGGATGAAGGGATTTTGACTAAATGGTTTCACATCTCATCCCAGCATTAACTTAGGGTTAAAATTGGAACTTCAGATAAAATAAAAAAAGTGGAAGATCCTGGGCCAAAACCACAGAACGCAGTACACTGGGAATTTAGCATTGTAAAGTTTAGGCCCTTTAATGACAGTACACAAAGAACTAAGAAAGTAAAGCCATTAGCAAGAGGGCAAGAATAGGCCATTCGCTAAGTGGGTATAAACTACAAACAAAAATGCATGCTTGCATTTCAATTGTAAAAACTGGAAGTCAAAAAGAATAAAAAACCCATACCCAGCTTATTAACCAGCATTTCTTTTAAAAATGAGATAGAACTGGAGAGGGAAAAGTGAGCAATTGAGCAAAGAGGTCAAAACCATGATGGGGGACACCCACTGAAACAGCTTCCCTGAGCTAGTGGGAGCTCACCAACTCTAGCAGGACAGGGACAGAACCAAACTAGTCCCTCTGAATGTGGGTGACAGTTGTACGGCTGGGGCAGACTGCGGGGCCACTGGCAGTGGTACCAGGATTTACCCCTACTGTTTATATTGACTTTGGGGGAACCTATTCTCTTTGGATAGATACCTTGCTTAGCCTAGATATAGTAGGGAGGGCCTTGGAGCTTCTCCAAAGAAATATACCTTACCCTCTCTGAGGAGTGGATGAGGGGTGGGGGAGTAGGTGGAAGGGATGGGAGGAGCGGAGGGAGTGGGAACTGGGATTGGTATATAAAATGAAAAAAGATAGTTTTTGTTGTTTTTTAATAAAATAAAAGAGGAAGAAAAAATGTGCTAGGTTAATAGGAACTGAGGGGAAAAATGGGCCTTTTTGTTCACAGTTAATGTAACATTGTTTTACATTTTTTAATTATATTAAGACTACTATTTTATGCCAAAAATCAAAACAAATTCTAGAGTTTAATATGAAAGGAGGTTTTAAAAAAATGAGAGGATATCTTTGTAAATTAAAATAGGGCAAGACTCAAAAAAAAGACAATAACAACAGAAATATTTTAGAGCGTGATCTGAGTCAAAGGTCATAATGGCTCTTCATCTAAGGACAGCAGAAGAGAGCAGACAGGCTGCGACGGAGGAGGGAAGATAATCCTTGTCACCATCACTGCCTGTGGACACAGGGGGGCATCCGCACACACGGGCTCACGGCAGCTGTAACAGCAAGTATAAAACCGTGCAAGCCCAAGACAAACCAAATCCCAGCAGGGGAAGAGGGGTTGGGCACACACTCCCACCCAAGCCCTGCAGCTGCTAGCAGCTGTCAGAGGCTAAGAGTGTAGCCCCTGGTAAGCTGATTGCTCTCCAGTCGAAGAACATTTGGGTAGCTCAAAACTGGACTAACGTGTACAGTCCGGTTGGGCAGGGTCAGTTCCTTCCTTTGCTTATGCCACAAAATTAGTGTTTCTCTTCAAATGGTATAGGAATCATGAGACATTTATATTTTAAAAATTAAAATCCTTAAATAACAACATTCGAAAAAACAACAACAAAAACCAAGCACAGTGTTTTCTCCTAGCAGTCTTTCAGGTTACCGTGTCAGACTGATGCTCACACTCCCCGTCTCGCTTCCGTAAACCGGAGAGCACCAGCTCGAATATCAGTCATGGGTTTTATCAAGCTGGTTTTATCAGCAGACTCGTTTACAGTTGTTGGAGATGAGTGAAGTGAGCCACCACTTACTCTCGGACACCTGGCAAGGCTGTCGCATCTCCTAACTTCCTTTTCGATCTCAGCCGCTAATATTTTTTTTTCTTTTTTTATTGAGAAAAGGAGAGAAAAAAAAAAAAAACAAGTTTCCACCTCCTCCCAGCCTCCCATTTCCCTCCCGCTCCTCCCACCCTTCTCCCCCTCCCCCCACTCCTTTCCCCCTCCCTCTCCAATCCAAAGAGCAGTCAGGGATTTCTGCCCTGTGGTAAGACCTAGGACCTCCCACCTCCGTCCATATCAAGGAAGGTGAACATCCAAACTGGCTGGGCTCCCACAAAGCCATCACATTACGTAGGATCAAACCCCCGTGCCATTGTCCTTTGCGTCTCATCAGCCCTCATTGTTCGCCATGTTCAGAGAGTCCAGTTTTATCCCATGCTTTTTTCAGTCACAGTCCAGCAGCCACTAATATTTACAAGCGATCTCTACCCGGCTCTTCTAGCTGCTTAGGTTACATGGTTGTATCCTCCTCTCCTGACGGCTCCATCCTTAAATGCAATCCCCAGAGCCGGCCTGCGCTCTGTGATGTCCTCCACAGAACCTTCTAGATACAAGATCTAATTGCAGGCTCGATTTTCCTGGAACACTTCTGGAAGAGTCGCCCACTCAGTGTCTTTCCCGAGCCTTTTCCAAGACCTGCCTCTTCATCCGTGGCGTCTCAAAACAGAATTTTCAGTAACCGAACGTATTTGTGAAATGAGAGCCCAGATCACCTGAAGAACAGCGCCAGAGTACCTCATGGGGAAGTTCGCCTGAAATCTGGATTAGATCCTGTTGGAATCTTTTCTTCATAATTTGATATTTTGGTATATCTCCAAGGCCATAGTAGTTGTCTTTGTTTGTTTGTTTTATTTTGAGACAGAATTTCTCTGTGTATCTTTGGCTGTTCTGGAACTCTCTCTGTAGACCTGGGCTGGCGTCACAGAGATCTGCCTGCCTCTGCCTCCGGAGCACTGAGATTAAAGGTGTGTGCCACCACCACCCGGCTGCAGATGTCATTGCTATTGGCGGTGAGGCCACACTGGAAGTCCATGAGTCACCTGCACCCCCAATCCTGACACTTACTATTTGGTCTTGAATGCTTAGTTTATCAGGCTGGCCTATAACCAGCACTCTAGCTCAAGCTACTTTGTAATCCTCTTGTCTCTGCCTCCTGAATACTAGGATTATAGGCACGGGCCTGGCCATGAGTACATACACACATTAATCCTTCTGAACCTCATCTGCTTTACATGTGAAAGCATATTAAAACATCGCTAAACCTTTTGGAATTTTCCAGGAAAAACTCAGCTAAGCTTTACTGGGAAAATACAAGCGGAGAGGGGAAGGGCATAGAGTCATATCAGATGTCACGGTTGACAAGCTTCTACTTCTGTCTTCTCAAACCCCACAGCAATGTGGGGGGAAGGATGAAAGAATTAAAAAGAAATTATATATAAGAAGAGCAGACAAGATCTGACGGGGTGAATGTACCTACGTTTAAATCTATACAATGAGATATTCTTCAGCAGTGAAGAAAAAAAGTAAAAAAAAATGAAAACATGTTTGCAGGAAAGTTGATGGATCTGGAAACCATTATGTTAAGCAAAATATCACGGGCTTTTTCCTCTTATATGTGGAGCCCAGACTTAAAGTTGCATGTGTGTTATGTGTGAGGGGTGGACCATGAGACTGGAAAGGGAGTCAGGAGAGGGAAAGAGGAGATTTTAAGGGAGGAGAATACAAAGAGAAGACAACAGTGTGTGTGTGGCGTGAAGCAGAAGTAGGGATGTCTGGGGGAAGGGAAGGAATCTGCTAGAAGGAGAAATGGGTGTGGGTGTAATGAGGAGGAGAGGATAAATTTGAAAAAATATAATGATGCATATGTATGTATGTACATACCAGGGCTGAAGTCCATCACCTCGTATGTTTCCTTAGAAATTTAAGTTTTGAAAAATAGAAAAAAAATGGCAAGAACTGATAAATCTGCCTAAATAAATTTAGCGGGAAAGAAGGTGACGTAGGAATGTGTAAGCTAGTATCATAGCGTCGGTGTCCACCGATGTAAAGACCAGATCGCTGTCTAGAGGGCCCAGGCCGGTCATACCCAGAGGGGTTCCCACAGTAAGACGAGGTGACGCGCATGGTGAAATCAGGACTAGGACTATGTTGTGGAGCAGTCAGAAGTCCCCTTCTCCTCTCCCCTCCCCCATCGAAGATCAGAAATGGACTCAGAGAATCATCAGACAGGTGATGGGTAGAGGGCGAGGGAAGGGATGGGGCTCAAAGGAAGTCTGCGTGTGCTGAAAACCCAAACTCCCCACTCAGAACAGCAACCTGACGGTGATGTTCTAGCGACTAGAAACATCGACACGAAGAGTTCAGCAAGCTTGGCACATGACAGCTGTGGGAGACTTAACAAGTACAGAAAAAAATACTCCTCTACTCATGAGAGGTGGTGTGGGGCACCGTGCACCTCCGCAGAGCCAAAGGTCTCTTTGTGGCCACAGTAATGCAAATCCTGGCTGTTGACTTAGCCAGAAAGGAACCTGGCTGGGCTCCCAAGTGAGGAGCTAGGACACGAGTGTATTCCAAGTGCAGTCAATCCAATCATTGGCCTTGCTGTAAGTCCTCACCCCTTTAATGTCGATAGGAAACAGATGGCATTTCCCCCAGACTCTTGCTTCTACAGCTCTGAAGGGAATTTCTGTCCCAAAGCGCGCTGGAAGAGAGGGAAATGCTTGTGGCCGTGGCTGCTAGCCATTGAGGTGTTTTATTGATAACAATGTTTGCTTGCAGGGAGTGGCCTTGCACATTCCAGCGTCTACCACTTCTGGGCTGGCCCTGGGCTTTGCAGAGCTCAGAGCAGCACCTTGACCTTGGTGCCACGCTGCTGGGGTGCCACTGAACCCAACAGTTCCAAGGTGCCTTTGTGCTTGTTCAACTGTTCCCCTCCTACCCTGCCCCAACCATTGGCTTATCACCCACTTCCCTGTGCTTAGTCCAGAATGGATATAATCCCATGGACTGAACACAGACTAACGCAAATGGAGAGCTAATTCTCAACTGACATTGAAAAGTAGGAGAATGAGCCATGAGTTCTAAATCCAGAGTGGCCAGGGAGAATCTAGCAGAGTGCCATCAGTCCTACAGGGCAGGCTTAGGAAGAAGTGCCAGTGAGGGCGGCTACCAAACCTTAGGCAGCCCCAAAGCACACTATGGATCTGACCTCATTCATATAATACGGTTCTAAGATTAGTGATAATGTACCACATAGGGTTGCTTTCCCCATAGGCGTATGCGCTGATTCTCTTCTCTAAAAGGTTTCTGGTGTCAGGCTGACAGTCTTGCCGGTGCCAACAGAAGCAGTCTATCCAGGGTGTCACAGGGTATCTGACCTTGAGCTCTAAAAACAATATAAAGACCGGAAAGTGTTAACACAGACAGGGTGTTTTCACGCTTGCCCGTGCACACCCATGCATTTCCCGCCATTACAGGAAGGAAGGCAAGGCCTGATGCCGCAGGTGGTTCTCTGGCCTACACACATCTGCTATGGCATATGTACACCCTCACTCACACACATGAACATACATACGCATACGGTGACAGGGGGGAAAGTATATGAAAGGACATACATCACAGATCCTGAAGGCATAGCTGACCACCACCCGACCAGAAGAGCAAGGCTGAGCCTGACTGCCTTCCCCTGCCCCGCCCACTCCTACCTATGGGACCTGATGGCTGGGGATGATGTGTTCTATGGATTTTAGGATGTTAATTCACTGCCTTCTCAGATTTCTGACTCTGAACGAGGCATTTTTAGCATTTAATTCCTACCTCTTTTCATCACCTCCTAAAGGAACAGGTATCATGGACCAGATTCCAGCTACAATGTCTTTGGAGGAGAAGAAAGGTACAAATCATGTTTTCTTAGAGAGAAGCATCGAGACCACTCCAAACTTCCTACTCCTGCACACAGAGAGCCAGCGGAGACTTTGATATGAGCACTCCTCCGTGACAGCGAGAGCACATTTTCAGAACAGAACCGTCATTTGAGTGTGGGCTTGATCTCACAGGCTCTAACTGGTGGCATTAGGAGTGGGTGCCTCTATGGAGGGAGCGGTAGTGGGTCGATTGGGGTGCACTTTGTGGATCTTACAGTCCAACTCCACTTCTATCTGCTCTCTGCTTTCTGTCGGCCCAGGGCTTGAGCAGGTGAGCAGTGTGGCCACACTGCCTGGCGACTTCAAGACCCCTGTCACCATGCCTTCCCTCTGAGGTGGACGCTGTCTCCTCAAACCAGGAAGCTCGGTGAGCCTTTCCTCCCCCACGTTCTTGTCAGATATTCAGAAACGGCAGCAAGTGACCCAAGGTAAGCCGTAAGGACAGCGTTCCTAAGTCAAACTGCATGAAGAACGACTTCCTGGTTAGGAGTGCAGTGGAAAATTTGAAGGCAATGCCAAGAGGAAATGTGCCACGTTTGAAAATATTGTGAAAAGAAAACTAGCCAAGCCCCTGGATAGAGTGCATATGTAAGATTAGGCAAAGAAACTCCAAACTGTCCTGAAAATAAAATCCTTAGTGTGTGTGTGTGTGTATGTGTGTGTATCTGCATGTGGTATGTATGTGTGATGTGTATATATGGTGTGTGTGGTGTGTATGTGTGGTGTGTGGTATATATGTGTGATGTGGTGTGTGTCTGTGATGTGCGTATGTGGTGTGTGTGTGTGTGGTGTGTATGTGTGTGGTGTACTATGTGGTGTGTTGTGTGTGTATGTGTGTGGTGTGTGTATGGTGTGTGGGGTGGTGTTGAGGGTAGGGAGTAGTATGTGTGTGTGGTGTGTATGGTGTGTGTGTATGTGGTGCATGTGTGGTGTGTGTGATGTGTGTGTTGTGGGGGGGGGTGGGGGGTGGTATGAGTGGGTGGTGTGTGTATGTGGTGCGTGTGTGTGTGGTGTGTGTGTGTTGAGTATGTGTGATGTGTGTATGTGTGTGTATGTGTGTGTGATGTGTATGGTGTGGGGGTGGGGAGTGGTGTGGGGGTGTGGGGGTGTGGTATGAGTGTGTGGTGTGTGTGTGGTGTGTATGTGGTGTGTGTGTGTGTGTGTGTAAGGTGAGGGTAGGGGTGCAGGATCAGGAATGAGAAGGTGCTGCAGCCTGGAGCAGACTCACCCAGCCTTGTTCCTCTTGCCCCACACCTCTATAAGAAGGTAACCCAGGGCCCTCCAGAAGAACAACTGCAACCCCGTTTGCCTCCCAGTGCTCCACCCCAGGGGAGGAGACCCAGGTCGGGACAGGACCACAGCCTTCTCTCTTCTCCCCTGGAGGCCAAGTAAGGCACCCCGCAGTATCATTGAACAAGTCAGTGTTCTTGGTGGCTTTCCAGGAAAAAGGAAAACTCAGAGGCTGGAAAACACACTATATCAGGTGAGCACCAGTCCAGCGTGTCTGTCCAGTTTCCCATAATTCCTAATGCTGCCGGCTGAGACTTTAATAACTGCCCCGTATACCTTTGTCCTCAGTCTTTTCTTTAAATTCCCAGCCTCAAATGATAACAGTTTCTAAGAAATACAGATAAAATTTCAAAGGTAGGATTAAAGCTTGTTCTCTATAGCAAAAGGCTTTTCTAATAGCTTTTTTTGTTGTTTTTTTTATTTTTTATTTTATTTTATTTTTTTTCGAGACAGGGTTTCTCTGTGGTTTTGGAGCCTGTCCTGGAACTAGCTCTTGTAGACCAGGCTGGTCTCGAACTCACAGAGATCCGCCTGCCTCTGCCTCCCGAATGCTGGGATTAAAGGCGTGCGCCACCACCGCCTGGCTTTTTTTGGTTTTTTTGAGACAGGGTTTCTCTGTGGCTTTGGAGCCTGTCCTGGAACTAGCTCTTGTAGACCAGGCTGGTCTCGAACTCACAGAGATCCGCCTGCCTCTGCCTCCTGAGTGCTGGGATTAAAGGCGTGCGCCACCACCGCCTGGCTCTAATAGCTTTCTTAAACTCTTATTATAGATTATGTGTATGGGGAGGAGGTGTGTACACTTAAGTGCAGTTGTCTGCAGATGTCAGAAGAGGGCGCTGTATCCTGAAGTTACGGGTAATCCGTGAGCTGCCCAGCATAAGCGCTAGGAACCAACTTGGTCATGTGTGACACTAGAGCTCACTCTTAACCTATGAGCCGTCTCTCCAACCCCAACAACACGCCTTAATATAAGAGCAGCGATTTCAAGATCAGCCTTTAACTTCAATAAGCCTGTTATAAACAGATAGGTCTTAACTGGAGATAGTCTAGGCCAGCTTCTCTCATGGAGAGAAAAGCTTAGCGTCAAGCCTCAGATCCACCATCTACGACTGATGATGCACTATGGAGCTTTCCCTCTGCAGTCTGCTCCCCAGCCCTGCTAATGCAAAGAGACCTGACAGTCTGCACAGCTATATGCTAAGCTAGGGCATCCTGTTTTATACACACGGATACTTTCTGGGAGTTCCCCTTTCACACAGACCACAGGTTTCATAGTGGCCTTGCTGACAATGGTGGATCAACTCAATTGTCAAGTTGATTGGCTCTGGATTGGCTCTGGGTAGGTCTGTGAGGACATTTCCGAGGATTCCCTGAGAGGGTGAGACTCCCCCAGAGGGGGAAATCACTTTTTGGTAGTGGCCCAGATATAAACAGATCTGGAGGGGAAGCAGGGGCGCTCTTTGCCTGCTTGGCTTTCTACCTCGCTTGTGAGCACATCGTGTTGGGGGTGCCGCTACTACCATCCTTCACAGGAGGAGGAATCCGGTCACTTCAGGAATCACTCAGGCCGACAGCATCAGACAGGGACTCCTAAGCCATGGTACCTGCCTGGACGAATCAGATACCAGGCTCTCAGCCCCTTTAATGTACAGATAGCCACAGCTGGGCTACTCAGACCGTATGGTGTCAGCTTATTAGTAAATTTCCTTTGCCATATATATGTATTTGCTTGGTTCTGCCCTGTAGAAAGCCCTGGGTAACACACTGTCTAGCGATCAATGCAACCTGACTTTACACATCTTCTAAAAGCCCCAGCCTCTCTCGCTGTGTATTTATGTTACTATAACAATACCAAACACAGTGGAACTCTGAGACCAGGGAAGGCCTTCTCACAGTCCTGGGGAAGTTGGTGATGAAGACGCTGACAGATGCCGTGGCCTGCAAGGGACTGCTTCCTGTTTCACCAGCTGCACCTGGCTCACGAGATCCTCGTGTGGAAAAGAGGTGGCAGAGGTCTCCAGGATCTTTGGGAAGATGCTAATGCCATTCCTGCAGCTACTGGGCCTCAAGATCTATCGTGGTTATCTCCGACAGGCCCTGCTTCTGAATACACATCTTTACGCAACCTTCTCAAACCTCTGTATTTTCAGCAGTTTTGTTTAGATCTCTTACCTGTTTTGAGTTTGTTTTTGTACCTAATTTAAAGTAAAAGTCCAACTTCATTCTTTGGAGAAGACAGATAGATAGATAAATAAATAAATAAATAAATAAATAAATAAATAAATAAATGTGCTGGTGATTGACAGGTGACTTGCTGGCAGCTAGGGAGTAAAGCTCCAGTTTGTCTGTGCTGTTTCTAGTCACTGTGTAAAAATAATCCCCCCCCCCGAGACAAATTTAATGAGCTGATAGCTTCAAAACCAGCTGAATCTTTTCCACAAATTCGAGAATGCCTAAAGAATCAGCTTGATCTCACTCTCATGAATGTCCCGGATGCCCATGTGTGAACTGAAAGTAAGCCTTCAACAAAAGTGTATTTTAAAGTTTTTTAAAAAAAATTAGAAACTACAGTGGAGGGATTAATTTGTAGATGAATAATAAGGAAGTTGCTGATTTTCCCCATAAAAGTAAAAGAAAGACACAGTTCTAAAAACCTAGCTTGATGAATTGTAAAACTACATAAATAAGAAACCCTGCAAAGGATGAAAGGTAAAAGAAAACCAATCATCCTCAGAGCAGAAGATAAGACACTATCAGATAACAGCAGAAAGCCTTACCCACAACCCAGCAAGCCGGACAAGCCAGCTATGGTGATGACGAGGTCACCAAACGGCCTGGCACATCCCATTCCCTTCAAGAAGCAACACTCCCATGGTCTCCACAGTCTGTGAATTGTATGCCTTACTTCTCTATTCCTCTCCATTGGGAAAGAGGAAATGAGTCTACCTCTTTCCAGAAACTTCTCTGAGTCATGTGCTGGCAGGAGCCATACAGAAGCATACTTCAGACAGGAAGATGAGGTGGGGGTGCAAACCATAGGTGACAAATCACTTTTCTCTCACTACTTCACAGCTACGGCATTTGATAAGGATTTAGAATACCAAGTGTCAGCCAGGCAGGGGTGGTGGCGCACGCCTTTAATCCAGCACTAGAGAGGCAGAGGCAGGTAAATCTCTGGGTTTGAGGCCAGCCTGGTCTACAGAGAGAGTTCCAGGACAGCCAGAGCTACACCGAGAATCCCTGTGTCAAAAAAACAAAACAAACAAACAGAAAAGGAGACAAGAATCCTAAGCGTCCCATCTGCTGGTCCAGGTTAAGATGCTCTCCGTAGCTACAGTGATTGATGGGAGGGCTCCAGTCAATACAAAGCTCAAGACTCCCCCGCACAGCAAAAGTGCACACTCACTTCCTGCTGAGGTGACTAACTAATTCCTGGGGGCCGTGAGAAAACAGTCACATGAGGAGTGTGGCAAAGCCTGAGCATCTGCAGAGAGATCCAAAACTCTGAAGGGCTGACTCTCAAAAAAGGTCCTACTTCTTCACTCTTTGAACAGGTAAGCAAATGCCTTTCCTTGAGCCAAATGAAATTTAGCTTGTTACCGTAACAAAGGCCTTTTATTGGGTTTAACTTAAAAATTGCGCTGGGGGGGGGGGTATGGCTTTGTTTTCATTTTCCTCTTTTTTTTAAAAAAAAAAGATTTCTGTGTTTATTTGTTTTTATTTATTTATAGCGTGTCTGAGAGTGAGTTTGAGTGCACCGCAGGTGTGCAAGTACCCAGAGAGGCCAGCAGAGGGCATGGGTTCCCCTGGTGCTGGGGTGACAGGCAGTTGTGAGTAGCTGGATTTAGGTGTTGGGAACCAAAGCCAAGCCCTCTGTAAAAGCGGTAAGGGCTCTCAGCTGCTGAGCTGTCTCTCCAGCCCCACTTTCACGTCTTCTGGTTATTTGACACTTTCCCATCGTTGCCTTCCTGGGCCTTACCCATCCGTTTTCCTTCTGATCTTTAAAGCCACCTCACACGTGTGTGTCACGGGAGCCAGCTGCTGTAAATCCGGGCTCTCCTCTCCCTTTCCACTAGCAAGCTGTCCCCGCAGAGCTGCCTGACCCAGATTTGGTCGGCTTGTCCTCACTCTGACCTTGCCCCTGACAGATCACCGCACCTGCTCCCTGGGGGAAGCTCTGACACCTGCCTTGGAGTCCTGCCCAGGCTACTGTGACCTAGCTACTCTGCCTGAGGAGTCACCTGCCAAGAGAGGAATCAGATAACAATGGAAGTGCTTTCTCCTGCTTTTCTGTTTTGTCCCCGGTTTCCTGACAGTTACATCCCCTCCCCCTTTGCTGTCAGAAGTGCCCCTGGCTGTGCCTGCTCCATTAGCACTAGTGTTTCCTAGGCTAAGAGCCACACAGGAACCCCATTGTTCAAAGCAGAGAAAGTGAGTGTTCTGCCCAAGTCCACAGTGATAAAACCTTGCTTGGAACTGGATCTCATAAAGTCTAGGGTGTTTGGTTGTTTCAAGGACCAAACTGAGCAGTCCTAGGACAGTACCCATGGGACCACCCCTGGAGTGTCCCACTGTGGACTGTGGAGGCCACATTTTAAACAGAGGGCTGCTGAAAAAATTACATCCTAAGAGCAGTGGATCCAAGAGGCATGTTCAGGTGAAGACAAAGAACTTGGTCAAGAAGAAAACTCTTAGAGACAACACCAGCTTTAAATACCTAACTGTCTGGACAATGGGAATCAGCTTTCTTTTATGCTCCTCCCTATGAGGATTGGGAATAATGGGTAGGAAGAACAATGAAGCCAGTTTGGGTTAAATGCACAGGAAAACATGTTCCCCAAAATTAGAATTGTACCAGATAAGCCAGGCTAACGTGTAAGACCGTGAGCTCCCATTGCTAAACTCGGTCAGCAGTTAGATGCCGGGGAGTTGGTCAGACAGCTTTCACAAGCTCATGTCTTCTTTAAATTCTGCAGTGTGCCTCAAATGAAATGCAGTCCGTGAATAATAGCCTTTCTGTACCCCGATAATAGGTTTCTCAGATCAAGCCTAATTGAAGAAGCAGAAGAACAGGTTTATTGAAGCAAAGCAACTCCTGGGTGGATGCTCCAGTCCCAGAGAGCAAGGCTGGAGAAGTCACGCAATCAACTACAAAGCAGAGAGATTGGATAGCCTGTAGGCAAGGGGTAATGATGTGCCAGCCACAGGCTGAGTTTGTGCCCAGGTACAGTCAAAAGCCAGAGTGCTTAGGTGGGAACCTAGGCTGCTGGTGGCAACAGGGGAGGAAGTTGCAATATTCACCAGGAATGATGAACTGGGCTTTTAGATGCCTTTTCTTTGTTGGGGATTCTCGGAGAGGGTGGGGTTTGGAGAGAGACTGACACTGGAATAGGGTTTTCAGGGCAAACTGGAGGTTCTACATGGACAGTATGATCTTAACCGATGCTCCCCAAACTTTGACTTGCATGGGAATCTCCTGGAGAAAGGCTGCACACGACCAGAGTGGCACACACCAGGGATTTGGATGCAGACAATCCAAGGCAAAGGGCCAAGAATTTGCTTCTCTAATAAGGTCCCAAGTGAGGCCAATTCCTCTTGTCCAAAGGCCAAGCTTTGAATAGCACCATAAATCAGAATTATTTATCAGCTATCTGTGAAGAGATGATGGAAAATTAACAGGCTTTGGCAAGCAAAAAGGAAAAGACGAAGTAATGTGCACTTGGCAATCGACTAGGAAATGAAATTAAACAGTGTCATGGCAACTTCAAAGGGAAGCAACCCTTCCAGAGCAGGCAACTTCTACTCAACAGTATGAAAACATTATGAGGGGAAACTAAAGGGTACGTATGGACTTGCCTACTATCTCCAATGCCTTCGTCATCAACCCCTACCAACCTACTAACAAAACTCAAGTCGCGACTTTTCAGTTTGAACTAAAGGACACCTGTTAGGGACAGACAGAGAAAATCGGTTTGTAAATAAATGTCTTTACCCTTAAAAGTGACCAGGGCCAGTCAGCTTGGAGACGAGAGCACGTTCAATCCTTTTCCAGTTCTCCCAGGTTCACGTCGTACTGTTCATTAAATCATTTTATACCCCATCAGTAGCCTGTGAGCCCCAAATCTTCCTCTTCCTCCTGATTTTCTTAACATACTACCTCCCGTACTAAATAGCTTTCTTGGATTATAGTGGGCGAAGCAAGAAAAATGTAAGAAAGAATTAGTAAACTCTCATCCGAGGTAAACATAAACAAGTGTAAGAAAACTAGACCCGAGAGAGGTGGCCCAGGGTGGACAGAGCTGGAAGGGCAGAGGCAGTCCCTCAGACTCCAACCGAGAAGGTATAGTTTGGGTTCATTATGGAAACGGAAGTGTTTGTCCTGGCCAGGACTTCTCTGGGGTCACCGGGAAAGTAAGAGGCTTCCCAAGAGAGGCCCAGTGGTGCTGCTGTGGAGGAGTCACCAGAGAAGACTGTGAGGGCATGGGTTTAAGCCGATAGAAAATATTTATTAGCCAGCCAGGAACTGGACTGGGTGTTCAGGATCCCAGTGTAGCACTGAGCCTTATTCCAGGTGAGCTTTTCAGCAAACAAAAAAAATTTCCTGAGTTGACATACTTTAGTTAAGAAGAACAGTTAGCCAAAAATGACCTACAGAACCCGAAAAGAAAAGTTAGCACATTTTAGAGGCTTTCCAGGAGCTCTGGACTTTGATGGATTAGGTCTTTGTTTTCATCATGGCAGGTGGTGCTGTCCACATACTGAGTTTTATGGCATGAGTGGTACTTCCACCATGGAGTCAGTTGTACTAAGGTCTGGGGCCTTGGTACAGTGCCAGCTGATCAACTACCAGCGCTGCAGACAGGCACTGGCTGTGGGAGCCCAGGGAACGGGCCAGCCACAGAGCCTGGAGAGAGATTGATGTTTCGATAGAGCCCTGTACTGGCAAAACCCCATGCAAACAAGAATTGTTATAGGCAAGAAGCTCCAATTTCTATATAAAGCTTTCTGCTAGGCTGGCTTTGTCCTGGAAGATCACTCAACGGCTACACATTCTAAGTATGTTGCCAAAGCAGAGTTTCCCAGGATGTCCTCCAACCTACACTTGACCCACCAGAAGGCAGCTGTCAGAAAGAGCAGTAGACATGGTTCTAACACGCTGCTGTTGGAAAAACATGGCATTGAAGGCGTGGCCAAGGGAGAAGGCTGAAACCCTGTCAGTCACCCAAGAGCATGTGGAACAGGGGGTCTGGACTTGGGAGGAAATAAATCGATAACTGACATATTTGTAGATTATATATTTTTGTAAGAATAAGAATGGTGGGTCTTCATATAGTTTCATGTGTCTTTAACCCCAGGGCTTGGGAGACAGAGGCGGGGATCTCAGTGAGTTAGAGGACTGTGTGACCTACATAAAAAATCCTGTCTCAAAAAGAGAATGGAATATCTCTATTTTTTAAGATTTATTTATTTATTATGTATACAGTATACTGTCTACATATATCCTATAAGCCAGTAGAAGGCACCAGATCTCGTTATAGAGGGTTGTGAGCCACAATGTGGCTGCTGGGAATTGAACTCAGGACCTCTGGAAGAGCAGTCAGTGCTCTTAACCTCTGAGCCACCCCTCCAGCTCCCTGGAATTTCTTTTTAAGTCTCTGTGATTCTTAGTTATTCTAATAAAATATTCCTCAGTGACTACTGAGAACTCTAGAGCTATTTTCTTTTACATATCATTATTTTGTTTTTGTTTTCTCAGACAGGATTTCTCTTTGTAGCCTTAGCTATTCTGGAACTCTCTATATAGACCAGGCAGGCCTCAAACTCACAGAAATCTGCCTGCCTCTGCTTCCCTAGTGCTGGGATCGAAGGCATGTGCCACCATTGGCCGGGTTCTTTTACATATTATTGAAGAAATTAATGCACTGTCCTAAAACTCACATAGAAATGGGGTTTAGAATAGCCAGTCAGTTTTTAAATGACCATTTAAAGACCCACACTTCCTGATTTCAAAACTTACTATAGAGCTACAGTAACCAGGCAGAGTGGTATGCTCAAGCATGTGAGTGTCTTACTTTTCTGTGTCTGTGATAAGACACCATCACTAGAAGTGATTTGTGGGAGAAAACTTCATTCTGATTCCAGAAGGAGAATCTGACACACTAGGGAGGCAAGGTGGAAGGTGTCCAGAGCAGGAAGCTGGAAGCTCACATCCTTGACCATAAACACAAGCAGAGGGAGCTAACTGGAAGTCAGACAAGGCTTTAAAGTCTTGAAACCCACTCCTGGAGACACACGTCCTCCAACAAGGCCACACCTCCTCAACCTCCTGAAATGACGCCAACAACTGGAAACCAAGTGTTTAAATGGCCATGATGAGGAGGCCACCACAGTTGCCAGTGGCATAGCCCTGTATGGTACTGGCATTAAGAACAAAATACAGATAGCCAGGAGAGTATGAAAATTATTTATTAAATTTATCATAAAGTGATGTCTAACATATATGCCAAGATTATTTGGTGGAAAAGCATCATCTCTCAATAAGCAACTCTGAGACAATGCAATCCCCATATGCAAAAGAATCTATCTAGACTGATACTTCACACCATATACAAGAACTCTCTAGTGGGTAACAAATTGCAGTTTAAGGACAAAAAGTACAAAATTCTTAGAAGAGATAGCTTTAAATCTTTGTGAGTTTACATTAGGAAGTGCTGTGGAATAATCTTTTTTTGTATACTGTAAAGATTTGTCACTTGAATTGATTTAATAAAAAACTGACTGGCCAGTAGCCATGCAGGAAGTATAGGCAGGACACCAAATTGGGGTGCTGGGATGAAAAAGAGCAGAATCAGAGGAGTCGCCAGCAGATGCAGAGAGAAGCAAGATGGGCATGCTGTACTGAGAAAAAGTATCAAGCTGCATGGCAACGCATAGATAAGAAATATGGGTTAATTTAAAAGTAAGAGTTAGGTAGTAAACAAGCCCGAGCTATTGGCTGAGCATTTGTAATTAATATAAACCTCAGTATGCTTATTTGGGAGCTGATGTGAGACAGAAACTTCCACCAACGAGGAAGTGGTTTCTTAGGTATCACATGAAAAGTATAAACTGGACATCACCAAAATTCAAAACTTCTATTCTTTTATCTGGTTTTTAAAAACTCCTTAAAAATAGTATATTATATAGGCTACATAAATGTTTTGACATTAATTTAAATGTTAAACAAAAAAGAATGTAAAAAGATAGCTCACAATGAGAGAAAATACTTATATGTCTGATAAAAGATGTACATCCAGAAAATACAAAAAATTTTTATAAAGCAATAATCAAAACTCTAGTCTTAAGAATGGGCAGAGCTTGTAGTGTGGCTCAGAGTTAGAACACTTTTGAAGTATTTCCGACCCACCAGGGAGACTGGGGGAAACATAATATGATAAGTTTCAAGAAAATTAAAAATATACATACAAAGAATTACTTAAATGTAATTTCATTAGCAACATTATTCACCACAGACACAAAGAAAGAAATGACTCAAATGTCCATGAATCTATGAAACTAGAGAAAACATTGTATATTCATACAATGAAATATGGCTCTGTATCCATGGCCTCAAGTGACAGTAGATCAAAAATATTTGAAAAAATGTGTTTGCACTGAAGATGATAGCTTTTATTTTTTCTTTTTACTAGTCCTAAATAATATAGGTATTAACATATTATTTACATTGCATTAGATATTTCAAAGAACACAGAGATCATTTAAGGAGAAGGTACCTAAGTTATACACAGGAAAATGCTAAGCATTTCTGTTTATTTATTCATTTGCTTAGGTTTTTGTTCATTATTTTGGTTTGTTGAGATAGTCTTACTACATAGCCCAAGCTGGTCCCAAACTTGTCACCTTCCTGCCTTGGCCTCCTGGTTGTTAGGATTATTGATGTTCACCACTACACCCAGCTCTCACCATGCATTTCCTACACGGAACTTAAATATTTGAGGATTGTGGCATCCAAGGGGGCTCCTGAAGCCGATCATTCCTAGATAATAAGGAACAACTAAACACAGACGACTATTAAAAGAATAAAGTACTGTTTCTAAAATCACTTTCCCGTTCTAATGGAAACAACATCCACCCCTCCTGCTAAGTTTCCAACAACAAACTCAAGTACGCTTCCTCAAAAGTCCGCCCAAGAGAATCAGCCAGTTTAAGCTTACCTGCAGAGCAGTAGGGGAGGAGCTATGGGCAGAAGTGGCCACACAGGAATGGCTGCACCCCACAGGGATGATGGGCAGCTTAGATGAAGCCCCTCCCCTCAATCTTCCCCATCTATAACCAGCCCAGACCATAAGACCATAAGGCCATACACAGATAAGGAAAAATTCTCTAGCTAGGGACGGCTGGCTGGTTATTCAGGTGAGGGCCCTTTGACCTTGGTCATCTGCTCCTTCTACAGGGAAAGGAAAAGAGTCAACCAGCCCAGAAATCTTTTGTAAGCAAAGCCTAGCAGAGGTCTCGAAGATGGCCACAGTTTGACTTGAAAGAAAGTCCTGTACTATAAGTACTGATACTCATTAGAACATGAATAAACATGACCGTCAGTGAAAGAAGACATACAACAAAGGCTGCATGTTGTATGATTCCATTAATATAAATGCCCCAAACACGCAAGTCTATAAAGAGAAAGGAGATGAATGTTTGCCAGGGTCCTGGGAGATGGCAGAGTAGAAATGATGAGCATGGGTTTGGGGAGAGAAAACGGAGGTGCTGCAGGATGGTAAGCAATAGTACATGCACGACACCCTACAGTCACTGAGCTGTGTGTTTTCAAGGAGGTCATCAATGTATCTAAAATATAGCTGTGTAAAGCTGTTAGTGGAAAAATTGACCCAATATTTTGATATTTACTGCCATTTCCAAAGAGTTACAACCAGAAAACTTGTAAAGAAAAAAAATCAGAAAAAATGGCCAGGCAGTGGTGGCATACACCTTTAATCCCAGCACTCAGGAGGCAGAGACCGGTGGATCTCTGTGAGTTTGAAGCCAGCCCAGTCTACAAAGCGAGTTCCAGGACTGGTTACATAGCTACTGGGAAACCCTGTCTCAAACAAAACAAAACAAAACAAAACAAAACAAAACAAAAAAAGGGAAGTTAATCTCCCATCTCAAGTCTGACATATTCTTATTAAAATTCCCCATTACAATTATTGGCTGTCATGAACTTCGACAGACCGTGAAAACAATGGGATAATGGGGAATCCAGAGGGTGGAATGCCAACAGGGCACGAGATGCTTAAACCACTTCTCCCAGGGCTTCCAGTGTGTGAGCAAGACAGGGACTCTGATAGACTACCATCAACATGTTTTGATTATTGACCACCACAAAATTAGCTTTTAAACAAAATTCTCAAAGACCTATCATAATTAAATAAATAAATAATTTGAGTGACCCCCCCTGAGGGAAAATATCTCTATTAAATGCAGGTGAGATTGTACTGTGTTCATCTCTCTCCCTTCTGAGAAAGCTTGTACCTCTCTTTTGCTGGATTAAAGTACATGATTCTAGCTATGTGAGTATAAATTATCCTTACATTTGAGCGTTTGACATCGTTTGAATGACTTCTTTACCTAGTTAGCCACTTCGAGCTTCTAATGCTGCTCATACTTGTACTTTAATTGCATAGATTTCATTTTTCTCTGTATCTAGTTAAAATACTGGCAGCTAAAAAAAAGCATGAGCTATTTCTGTCAGCCCTCTCCTGGGACTCTGCTCCCTCGTTAGGCAATTACTTAAAATTGAGCAATTGCAGTGTCTTTTCTCCTGGTGGTTATCCTTTCAAAAGCCTCACGCCGTGTCTCTGTAAAGAAACAGCTCAGAATAAAGCAAAGGCTTCCCTCGGCTGGCCGGTGTGCCGCCTTTAGGCGCAGTCGGAACTCTGCAGTCTGTATTTAGATTGTCATCTATATTTAGACTATCCCAGGGAGTCTGAGGGTTGTAGGCAGAGCGTGTGTTCTTCTGTTAGTCATTTTAAGAAGTCTTTTCCCTCTTTGACATTTGGGTGGTGGTGGGGAAGCCATGAGGGATCACAGAGAAGAAATAAACTGTTGATTAAAAGCAGGAAGGAAATACCGTGAGTAAGAAAAACTCAAATCAAGTCGTGTGTGTGTGTGTGTGTGTGTGTGTGTGTGTGTGTGTGTTTCCCCAGGGCCCTCCACAAGGGCAGAGCCTGTTGCTGCCCCCTGCTCCTAGCATACCCTGCCTTTGCTCTGAGCTTCTACGCTCCCACTGATGTCTAGAACCCGCTGTGGATTGATTGGTTACTTAAATGTCTGTCTCCTGCCCTCTAAATTCTAAAACAGACAGCAATGGTTATTCTTTAAATGGTCCGCTGGACAGTGATTTTGTAACAGATTGAAGAGGTTGTCTCCTTGGGTCAAACATTGGCAAGATTTCTGTTTTCTTTTTTCTTTCTTTCTTTTTTTTCTAATGGTCTTTACAAGACAGGGTTTCTCTGTAAAGCCCTGGCCGCCACCTCCTGGCACCATCGGCAAGATTTCTAATTAACCCTGACCCCAGGTTCTCCTTAATTATGCACCTTGACTTCTTACCGTTCAATGAAGTCATTTACTGAACATCACAGGGCAACAGGGGCTAAGAGCGAGCAAATTGCTCATTGTCTTTCAGGATGGCATAGGGACTTGGAGAATCTGGAAGGAAACCTGGCTATCTGGAGCTGGGGTGTAGCTCAGTGGTAGAGTCTTTGCCTAGCATGCACAAGACCCTGGGTTCAATTGCTAGCACCAGAAATAAAAAAGGACCCTCTCTCAAAACAACAAACAAAAATCACCTAGAAAAACAAAAAAGAAGAAAAAAATTTATATATATTTCCCAGAAAACATGCCAGTAATTCCAGCAGGCTAACAGGTCTTCCCACTTCTCGCACATCGCACCCAGAACATAAGCGCCCGGCAAGTCTTGCTATCCACAAGTTTACTACCGCTTGCTTCTCTGTATGACACAAACAAGAGAAGCACAGAATATTTTATCTCAACCAGCATACTTTTAAAGGGGAAAGGAGTAGTAACAAATGCACCAGGACAACAAACAGGCTTATAGTCCATAGAAAGAAAATACCATTAGCTATTTTGACAGTTCATTAATTTTTACATGTTTGGCCGTATGTGCTTACATGCATGTGGCAATTCCCCACCCCTGATGTGTGTGTGTGTGTGTGTGTGTGTGTGTGTGTGTGTAGGTGTAGGTGAAAGGACAACTTGAAGGAGCCAGTGGCAAGCTCCTTTATCGACTGACCTGTCTCCCCAGCCCTCTCAGTTCATTTCTAAGAGGCATCAGATCATTACAATCCCAATAACTGTCCCGTTTCCCAGCTTTCCAAGCAGGGATGATGTCTGCCACTGTAGATGTGATCACATTTGAATATTTTTCTTCTGTAGAGACTTCACTCTCTAGTAAGATAAATTCTGCAGGACTCAGCATCCTACCAGGGAATAGATGCTTTCTTAAGGTTTATTTCATGCTCTAGACTCCTATAAAACTAATCTGAAAAACAAAGTTTTGTTGTTGGGTTTTTTTTTTAAGCTCATATGTCTCTAGTAAAATAGTTTCTAGGCCTGTGATATGGGGAAGTGGGAAGACTAATAATATTTTTATAGAAGTAAATAAATTTAATTAAGCAAAATTTCTCATAGCTTTTGTCAGACTTTACGGCCGGTACTATAAATCATCGGTCTGTGATGTTAAGCTGTACGTTCAGCTGTAATAAGTTCATCACATATTCTCTCATTTAATTGCCACCATGAAGCAGCTACCTGAGTCCCATTCTCCAGATGAGGAACTGGAGTTTGACAGAGGTTTCAGTGCTAGTGAGTGACAGGCCAGGGTTGGAATCCACTCTGCGGCAGCTACTGGACTCTTCCCTGTCAAAGTCCATGTAGTTACCAAGTGCTCTTTCTCCTTTGAGCTTTCCTGTCACTCTACCTGTAGCTCTGGCATAGCCCCAAGCACCATATCCCCTAGACAACATAGCAAATATCTCTGGCAAATCAATTAGGTGCTTATTAACACACTGAGTGATAATAACCATCATGGTTTAGACAAGCGCACAGTATTCTCCGTGCTTGTTAGTAACATTAAAAACCTCAAGTCTTCTGAGATCAAGTTTTTCTTTAAGAATTCATTCACAAAGGGCCACATCCTTGAATATGAAATAGCTGTAAATGTGAGGGCAGAAAGGCAGCTGAAAGAATTCACTAAATAATCTACAAACCACCCTGTGCATTTTCAAAACCACCTGTTATCATGGTTTTTAAAATAAAACCTTAAGTAATAATTTGTGTGGGCATGCATGTATTGGTGTGCATATGTGTATAGGTGTGTGAACATGCTCAGTCATAAACACATATGGGTCAGAGGTCGATGTCAAGGTATTGGTGTGCATGTGTATATAGGCATGTGTGCATGTGTAGTCATATGCACATACGGGCCAGAGGTCGATGTCAAGGGTCTTCCTCAATTGCTCTCTACCCTATTTTTTGAGACATGGTCTCTTACTGATCTTGGAACTTGTCAATTTGTCTTGGCCAGCCAGGAAGCCCCAGGACTCTTCCCATCTCTACCTCCTCAGCACTGGGACTACTGGAGCTTGCTTCCCTGCCTGACTTTAGGATGTGTGCTGGATTAAACTTAGGTTCTCATGTTTCCATGTCAGGCACATTACCAAGTGAGCCATCTCTCTAACCCCCTTAAAATACAATCTATGTATGTATATAAAAATAGAATATGAGCCGGGCAGTGGTGGCACACGCCTTTAATCCCAGCACTCAGGAGGCAGAGGTAGGCGGATCTCTGTGAGTTCAAGGCCAGCCTGGTCTACAAGAACTAGTTCCAGGACAGGCTCCAAAGCTACATAGAAACCCTGTCCTGAAAAACCAAAAAAAAAAAAAGAATATGAATTTTTTTAACTCTTTTCAGCATTAAGAAATGGTTGCCAGGTAGTGGTGGTACACACCCTTAATCTCAGCACTTGGGAGGCAGAGGCAGGCGGATCTCTTGAGTTTGAGGGCCACTAATAAGAATTACATAGTCATTTTCTCTCTCCAAGTAGGGTGAAAATAGCATAAACATCCACTAGGACATCACTAGAATTGAATCAAAGGCAAACTCAACACTAAAAGACAGCAGCCAACAACGAGCATCTACTTCAAACCAAAGCTGTGCTTGCATTGTCAGGCAAACACATGAAGTGTGATCCTGCTCCATCAGGGGCAAAGCTTCCAGGCTGTCTCAGCACAAGGACCTGGAAACCTAATGCCAGCTGGGAACAGGAAAGCCAGAAGGAGGTTTCTTCAAAACCACCTACACGGGGCCTGTCTTCCTGCTCCAGGATGGCCCGTGGAAACAGGCTTCCTGCCCAAGCCCAAGGAGCACGTGATGTCCATGGAAAACTGTGAAGCTCGCCAAGTTCCCACCCACAGCAGCATCTGTCCTCAGAGCCCTGACAATCCCCAGGAACCAACAGGCTCAACGTGGTGGCAGAAGAAACCGCTTGTCAGGGGAACCTTCAGCAGCTTTGCAGGGATGTGGACAGACAGTCTAAGAGAACCAAGAATATCAAAAGCAAGAGCTGGAAAAATGTGTTTCATCAGAAAAGGAGATTTGGGGAAGACAAAAATGGGAGTTCTTTGAGTATAAATGGGAAAATGAGCATAAGATATTAAGGAAATTAATGTGACAAATGAAACTTATTTTACAAGAGGTAGAAAAGTGAAAGCTAAATAATTGAGCAGTAGGAAGTGAAATTGAGCCTTATCTGCCCATAATCATTAGTGACTGCTATTAAGATATGCTATTTTCTAGAGAGCGCTAACCCTTTAATACACACTTAAACAAATTTAACCATCTTGAATGCAGATCTCTCTAAAGTCTATTGCACATTGCTTTGACTTCTTCAACATGATTGTTCTTAAAAGCAAGTGAAAGAAAAAACTAGCGGGGAAGCAGTGGTGCACTCTTTTAATGCCAGCACTCGGAAGGCAGAGTCAGGTGGATCTCTGTGAGTTCGAAGCCAGCCTTGTCTACAGAACAAGTTCCAGGTAAGCTAGAGCTACACAAGAAACCCTGCCTTGAAAAACCAACAAACAACACGAAAAGAAGGAAAGGAAGGGAAGAGGGAGGGGGGAAGGAAGGGGAAGAAAGAGAGGGAGGAAATACTGAACACTGATTTGACACTAATGGCAACCCGAGGGCGTATGCACGTTAGAATCAAGTGATAAAATAAAAATGCAGAGAAGAAATGCCGTATTTGTGGGAGAGGGTGAATGCTGGAATTTTGGGCTTAGTAAAACAAAACACACACACAAATACTTCTTATATGAAATAGATCCGCAGTTCACGGCACAGAGCAAGTGTGCAGTGGAATACCAGCCTGGCCATCTGTGCTCAGGCTCTGTGATTTCAGGTGTCTGTGCATGCATTCCCCACTTACTTACTGAGACTCTAATATGTCCTAATATTGGGCCCAGTTTTATTCCATTTGGGCTGTCTTAATCAAGTGTCATATACTAGGTGGAAAATAGATGATAGGAATCTGGGTCTGGAGAGATACATTGGTAAGAAGCACTGGATGCTCTTCCAGGGGACCTGGGTCCAGTTCCCAGCACCCACATGGTAGCTCACAGCCATCTATGACTCCAGCTGCAGCTGCAGTTCTGGGCTCTGTGTTCTCGGCATGCATGTGATTAACAGACAGACATGTGGGCAAACCCATACATACAAAGTCAAAATGGAAAGGAAAGAATCATCTAATTCAATACCTGTTGAAATTCCACGTTTTGATTCCTGGGCAGTCATCTTTCTGTTTCATCATATGACAGAAAGAGCAAAGGAATTCTCCGCTGTCTCTCTTATAATGGTAAGTTTTGATCTCTCTGCCCCTAAAGACCATCATATTATATAGACTGTATTTCAACATGGGAATTTGGGGGTGTGGGCACAAACATTCAGACTGAAGCAATATCCTAACATGTTCTCTAACGAGCAAAGATGAAGAAAACAGAGTTATTGAAGAATTCCCATTCAGTAAGAGAGGAGGCGGTGAGGAAAAGATAGCCATACTTCAAGGTTTATCTTAAAGTCAGTAAAAAATTGTGGACCACTGTCCAGATTTACAAGATGTTTATCAGATAAGTGAAATGTGTTTGGGGTGGTGGTGTTGGTGGTCATGGTGGTGGTGGTTGTGGTTGTGGTGATGGTGGTCATGGTGGTGGTGGTGATCATGGTGGTGGTGGTAGTCATGGTGGATTTATTTGTTTGCTTTTAAAATAGGCTCTCACTATGGATCCCAATCTTGCCTGAATTTGAAATCCAGACCATACTCTCCCAAGTGCTGGGATTGCAGGTGTACATGACCACACTCTTCTTGGAAAGGAGATTAAGGAAATGGAAGGAAAATTATGAGTCATGGAAGGACCTGAGACAAGCAGACCTGATACAAAGGTGGGGCAGGGAGAATGACTGACTAGAAGAGAATTGGGTAAGAAGGAAAGGAAAGAGCCCGGCTTCCTGACACAGCAATGCCGGAAGCTTTATGGCATCCCCAATCCTGATTTCCTTTGTCTCAAAGAAGCCAGATAGATAGATAGATAGATAGATAGATAGATAGATAGATAGATAAAGATATATTGATAGCTACATAAGAAAAGAAAAGAAGAGAGAAGAAAAGAAAAGGAAGGGTAAGAAAGGTAAGGAAAAAGGTGTGTCAGGGATGGTACAGCCCTCTTAACTGAAAAGACACTTATTCTTTGTAAGCATCTTTCATGCAATTTGGAGCCCAGATGGCCTCCAAGGGAACTTCTATTGCAAAAGCTACGAAGCATTAGAGTACTGGCTATTGTATTGTTCCGTGAGGACCTCAAAGTTTGTCCCTATCCTAAGTGGCTCCTGGACTTCAGCTCAGGTACTATCATAAAGTGCCTTTAAGTTTCCACTTTGTGCTAACTCGAGAAACCTAATTGTGGCTGCTGACAAGGCAACGTCCTGCCGAAAACACTCCCCCGTCTCCTAGTGTTGCCACCTCAGCTGTGTGCCCTAGGTGTGAGTAATCACCTTGCTTTGGAACTGCATAGCGGTCCATTTGCAAGAACCCACGAGACTCGAGTTGGGCTTTACTCTCCAGTGCCCAGATGCTCTAGAATCTTCATCAGAGTTTAAAAACTGAGAACAGGAAAGGCTCCTTAATAGTCCTTGTGCCCCCCCTTTGTTGTCTTGCACACACAGTACAAACAGCACCTGGCCCCTTTGGGCTCCCTGATTATTGCAGTTGTGGTTTATGAATAAGCAGGCTTCCTCTGAGGCCCTAAGAGGCACTTATTTCTAAGTGGAGGAACTAATTAATACTCAGGAGGCTATAGAGTCATTTAGAAGGCCTTTGCATACTTTCTGGGTTCTTCACCGTGTTCTAGGTTATTCAGATCTGGAGAAATGGAAAGATAAGACAAGAAGGAAAAACCAAAGCTACCTCATCTAATTTGCTAAGAGGGGCAGCTATACAGAGAATAAGCTGTACAAGAGAACAGCTGCTTTCTCTGTTTTCTTTCATGTATTTGCGTACCTTTATTTAAGCATCAGTCAAATGTGTCCCTTCTCAGAGGACAAAAAAACTGCAAAACTCTGTGGATAATCCTAGAGGAATAATGTTTGTGTTGTTTTTTAAATTTAATTTTGCACGCGTGTTTTGCATGCCTGTGTGAATGTGCACCATGTGTGTGCCATGCTTGGTGCCCACAGAGGTCAGAAAGGGGCACCAGATCCTCTGGAATTTGAGTTACATATGTTTGGGAGCCACCTTGAAGATGCTGAGATTGTAACTCAGGTTCGCTTCAAGAGCAGCAAGTGCTCTTCATCATGAAACCATCTCTCCAGCCCATTATATGAATACTGTCGAGATATATGTCTACTCTTCAATTATATTGTCTTCCCTGATATTTAAATCACACAAAGAAGCAACTTAAAGGTAAGTAGCATATTGATGACAAAGGCGCCATCTGGCATGTCTTGGATGATTTTTGACCTTGCTTAGCTATGAGTATTTGAGGGCTACA
Organism: Microtus oregoni; assembly: GCF_018167655.1. Taxonomy (NCBI): domain Eukaryota; kingdom Metazoa; phylum Chordata; class Mammalia; order Rodentia; family Cricetidae; genus Microtus; species Microtus oregoni. The sequence continues at coordinate 76,298,913 of NW_024543059.1, forward strand.
TCTCCACATCTCAGTCCCATCCATGAGGGCTCTGCTCTTATCTCTTGCAGGCCTCATCTCATGATAGAGTTTTACTGCCCATCAGGTTTCAACATGTCAGTTGTAGGGAACACCCGAGACCATAGAAACACTGGGACCACCATTCTTTCTTCCCCGGTAGGTGCACACAGCCTTCTTATAAAGCATACCAGGTTGCCACTACCAATACTCAGTACACTATGTGAAATCCACTCACCTCCCTGGATCTAGGCATCCATCCACTGCAACCCCATTAGCGCGTCCTGTTTACAATCTCCTTTCCAGTCCATTTAAAATACAAATCCCATACATCCCTTCTCAGTGTTTCAAATTTCTTTACAATCCAACGACAAATGTATTACCTCTGTAAGGAAACACAAGTCCAGCCCCATTTGCAGAACAGATAGAACTTAAGATTTCCTTTTTACAGTTAACAGAAGAAAACAATAAACCAAGCCTCACCTCACGTCATCAGTTCCTCTGTTATAATATTAATGCTGACTACTATGGTTTGAGTATGAAAATAGAAACCCAGAGAGCCAGAAATTCAGACACAGCCAAGACCTAAAATTTCTAACCCCTTAAACTATACCATTTCCCCTCTTCCAGATCCTTCTAAAGGCTCCCTGGAAAAGGTAGCACTCTTCTTAGAAGCCTGTGGTTTTCTTCATGTGTATACGGAGAGCAGCAGATCCACTCAGGAAACTCATACCCAGGAAAGCAAACACAGAAAAACACCAACTAGGACCATGTGAGTTTAGCTCACATGGTTATTCATTGCGTTATTCCTGCAACTTTCCTGGAGCTATAATTTTTTTAATACAGGGATAAAAGAGCATGACACCTACTATTGGCTGAACAAAAATTGCAGTCTGAAAATTATGGGTGTCTTACCACAGGACAAGTTATATATACATCGAGATATTTCAAAAGATATCTTTATGGTGGAAGAGGATAAAGAAAGCAACTTTACGTGGTTTAATTACTAGTGATAAAAGAAGATGTACCCTGAGAAAATTGCTTCTGCTCTTTGATTTCTATGAATTAACCTCTCCAATAAGAACAATTTAACCCTAATTGCAATAAATGCAGTGAACAGTAGAAGACACTCAGCTTAGATCTAGGAGTAAAGCCATACAGAGGTCAAGGAGGTATAGACATGGGAAGATGTTTTTAAAACGTCTACTTTGACCTGCTTGTTTTTTTCTGATGATGAAAGCAGAAGCAGGCATCCTAAAAGCACTGCAGCCTGGCTTCCGCAGACCGATCCTAAAAGGATTATTCTTTCTCCTGCATCCCAGAGTCTGTCCTTCTGACTCTTCTCGCACTTGGTGAAAAGCCAGCAGCTGACTTACAAGGTTGTAGGTTATGTTGGACTGACTCAATCTTGAATGCTGTGAGACGGTTTCCCGGCAGACCTACGCATGTCCTCTGGACAAGATGCTGGTTTTTCTGCTGTACAAATCAAAGTCCCAGAGATGAATCTCACTGGTCCTGACTGCCCTGAGTTGGGTGATGTGCCAGTCTTCAAACCAATCCCAGTGGCCACTGGAGGTGAGGAAGGTGAAGTACATTTGAATTTTTAGTTGATATAGTCTTCTATACTGGGCCAGGAGTAGATACACTGACAATGAAATCACAGACAGCACTGTGATTTTTTTTTTTTTTTTGGTTTGGTTTGGTTTGGTTTGGTTGGTTGTTTTGAGACAGGATTTCTCTGTGTAGCCCTAGCTGCCCTGGAACTCATTCTATACATCAGGCTGGCCTTGAACTCAAAGACTCACCTGCCTCTGCTTACCTAGTGCTAGGATTAAGGGCGTGTGTCAGCACTGCCTGGCTAGATAGAATAATTTTTAACAGTCGGAGTATTCTTAATAAAGGAACTAGGTGCACCCTGCTTCCTGGTAGTAATATATCTGTGTTCCCTTAAAAGAAAACAAAAGGGGGTACAGATAGCAACAGCAAAATCCAATATCAACCTATGAATAACAACAGAAAGAATAAAGATGAAGATAAAACTACTTTAAAAAGAAATCCATAAAGGGGCAGCGAGATGGCTCAGCAAGCCTGACAACCTGGATTCAATCCTTGGAACCTATCTGAAGAAAAGAGCCAGCTCTGCAAATTGTCCTTAGATCTGAATACACATGCTGTGGAATGCATGTTCATACACACATAAAAAGAATAATAACTACTCTTTTTTTAAGTTTTTGAAGTATTATCTTGAGGGGAGAAAAGATTTATTAGCTCTCTTGTACTTGAGGAATCAATTTGGGTCAAAGAGAGGAGGAGATAAAGATACAAATTCAAGTTAGCCAGCAAGATGTCTCAGCAAGGAAAGGAGCTGGCTGTCAAGCCCAGCGATCTGAGTTTAATCCTAAGAATCCACATGGTGGAAGGAGAGGAGCAACTCCTGCAGGTTGTCCTCTGACCTCCAGGACTGCACTTAGGAACCTCCCCCCAGAAACAAGCAAATAAACAAATGTGAGTTTAAAAAAAAAAAAGTGAAGGCAATTGGTGGAAACAACCTGCTAGCAGCTAGAGAGTTATCCAGGAACTGAGCAGATGGTATCGGGAAGGAGTGAGTTTGCCACAGCTGGCAGCTATCCTTCTTCGCTTTCTGTGCCTGTGATAAAACAGTGACCAAAAACAATATGGCGAGACGGGTTTATTACGTGTTACAGTACCTGGGTCACAATCCATCACTGAGGGCATCCAGGGCAGGAGTTCAAGACAGGAACCTGGAGGCAGGAACTAAAGCAGAGGCCGTGGAGGAACATTGCTTATTCCTCCATGGTCTGCTCAGCTTGCTTTCTTAAACAGGTCAGGACAACCAGCCCAGAGGTGGCACTGCCTGTAATGGGCTTGGCCTGCCCACATTAATTACTAAGTAAAAGAAAATGCCCACAGGCCAATCTGATGGTGGCAGGTTTCAATTGCAGTTCCTTCTTCCCAGGTGATTCTAGTTTATCTGAAGGTGACAAAAATCCAGCAATCCCAGAAGCCTTCCTGAAGGGTGAGGGTGACCAGTTGTCAAGAGTGTCAGAGGACTTCCACACTGGGCGGAGATGTGCTCAGAGCTGCCTCTTAAGTTCCTTTCCAGCTCTGATTCTAAATTATTGAGACTAGCATGAATAAAAGATCCAAGCCTGTTCACGAACTAAATTATTCAACAGATAGTAATAGAACTTTCGGCTATGAAGTTGAGTCCGCTAGGCTTTGGGTGATAACAGCCCTGCTTTACAAGGGGGATAGATATAGATCTTGGATAATGTGTTTTTAAATCAAGACATTACAATTAATTTCATTAAAAAGCATCATCCATAGTCACATTCTCTGAATGGAAAAAGCCGCACACACATACACACACACACACACAAAATTTAAAATTCTATTTGATCTATTCATCCACAGAATTCCGCATCTGTAATTTGTCACACCTAACCTGGAAAAAGCTAATCCTTGATTGCCATTTTCTGCCTTGCTCCTGGGATACAAGATAACATAAAAGATGTGATTGTTCTTGTTCATTTGGTTTGGTTTCTCTTTGTTGTTGTTGTTGAGAAACGTTCTCAATATGTATGGAAGCCAAGACTGGTCTCAGACTCACTGTATAGTCCAAGCTGGCTTTGAACCCTCCATCTTCCTGCCTCCATCACCTGAGTGCTAGGATTACAGGTGTATTCCCCCAAACCCAGCAGTATTTCACTACAGTCTTCCACTTACCTTATACTTTTCAATTGTTCATCATAAAACTTCATCTTAGACTCTAGTTCTACTTGAATGTCTTTATACAAACAACTTTAAAGCATTTAATTTTATCTTTTTATATGCATTCACGAGGTAATGTGACATTTTGACATATGCTAGTATAGAATTATTATGTCAAGCTAACAATCATGTATCCAGAGCCTCAATTGCTTACCATTTTTTATAGCTAGAACATTTTAAGTCTGCGTTCAGCAACTTTGAAGTACATAATTGAGTGTTATTAACTATGGTCAGCACACTGTACAAGTGAAAAGCTTACTCCTCCTATCTAATGGCAACTTTGTTCCCTTTGAATTGCCTTCCTTTTGTCCAGGACACACCCTTTTGAATTAGCTCCTATCTGAGCTTAGTGAGCAACAGGGTACAGATATCTTTACAGATGAGTGTGTACTGTCCTAAGAAAGTCATCGGTTTGTACAACCACCTCCTTAAAGCATTATCTATATTTTGAAGACATCAGACAAGATGTTAAATAGTAGTTTGTTACTGGCTCCTTTTCCTTTTTTTCCCCTTTTTTTCTGTCTCTCTCTACTAATAAGTTTAATAGTTTTCCGATGTCTCCCACACTCTCCCCCATGATGACAACATTCTTATTGCATGGAAGGAAATCAACAGGGTGTGGAGACAGAAGGAACACACCAGAGAGAAGAAAGAGAACAGAGGATGTGAATTAATTCCAAGACGAAGGGCAACCATTTCCCCAGACACCTGACTCCCTGAGATGGCTAATCTGTATCCCTGATCCAGTCTCTAGTTTGCTTTCCCATGCTCTGATAAACAGCATGACCAAGAGCAACTTGTAGAGGACAGGGTTTAAGTGACCTTACAGAACGCAGTCCATCACTGAGGGAAATCAGGGCAGGAATCCAACGCAGGAACTAAAGCAGAGATCCGGGAAATGCCACTTTCTAGCGCTCATACCCTGCCTGGCTGCTACCTGTCTTACACATTCCAAACCCACTCGTCTGGGAATGCACCACACACAGTGGCCTGGATCCTCCTTCATCAGTTGGAAATTAAGAAAATACCATATAGATTTGCCACGCCCAAAGGCCGTTCTGATGTAAGCAACTCATCGCAATTCCCTCTTCCCAGGAACATGTAGGTCGTGCCAGGTTGACAACAGCTAACTCTGTCACCCACTCGCCTTTATCTGCTGGAATCCAGAGCGATGCGAGAATTCACCAATATGTCTCTTTCCCTTTAAACTCACACATACTGGCGAAAAGCTAGGGGTTCCTGAACATTTACCTACAATTTCAAACATTTTAAAAATGGCCCCTCATTCTGAAAGTTCTGACAAAGAAGAAATAAGCAGACGCAAATTAGATGAGGAGCAAATATCGACAATATTGAAAAATTGTAAGAAATAACACCATAGTGTGCCAACAATCCAACAGAAGAATGGAGTCTGGGATTACCACATTTCTTCCCAAAGTCGGGTAGGTGTGGATCATGACCGCTTGTTCATTGTTCCCCCTGGAAAGAAGACCAAATGAAACGAATCAAGGAAAATTAAAAATGAAGTATAAAAGAGGTGGCGGTGTGATATTAAAACCATTCTTAGAGGAATGACTTAGGCCATGTAGTGCTACCCAGGACAAGCCTTACACAAGCACACGTAATTCCGGGGGGGGGGGGAGAGGGACAGGTAAATATGCTAATAAAATTGCAACCTGACATGTTGCCGTTGTCTAGGTAATAACAACCTTATATTTCCCGTGGGCAAGTGCTTGATAGCTTTCTTTAGATGTTACTCATATGGCTCAGAGAGTAAAAATAGCCCACTCTTCCCATGAAAGTGTATGGTCTAGCGTGTAATCTAAATAGTGCCTTGTGTAGATACTATTATTACATTTGTAGAAAGATGTAATTCTCTGGGTCTCTAAGAAAACAGGTTCTTGGGAACAAAAGCATATCATTTCAAAAAAAAAAAAACAAGTCCATACTATACTAAAAGACTACTGACGTAGAACTCTGCCCATGCCTTGTTGCTTTATTTATTTATTTATCTTTATTTTGGCCAAGAAAAACATTCTAGAATGAAGGGCTTAAAATGGAATTTTCCTGAGAGTCAGAGAGAAGTTTTCTGAGCTCAGTGCCTCCCTGCCTTCAAGAACAGCGCACTGAAACACTAAATGATGACCCTTCTCAAAGAATCAAGAAACCCGAGTCAGGCGTGTTAGCATTCACCTGCCATTTTGCCCCCCCTGAGGGTAGAGGCAGGAGAGACTTGAGTTGAAGGCTCGCTCCTGTCTCACAAGCAAGACCTTGTCTTGAAAAAATGGAGAGGAAGTGGAGAATCCAGCATGAATAGAAAACCAGACGGTATGTTCTGAAGGACCCAGCCACTGAACAAGCTTAGCTCTGCGTGTTTCCACGAACCCATCTCACATGTACGGGCACTTTCTGCTCATTCTGCTCCTAACTGACCAGTGCACAGCTGCTGGACTCAGCACATCAGTGGATGCAGGCCAAGGAGAGCCACGCTGGCCTAAGTTCACAGGGTTGGCAGTAAAGGCTAATGTTCTCTGTGCCGGCACATATAATTCTAGAGTTGTTTTTCTAAGAGGATTTAATTGTTAAATAAAATATTGCTTCTTGATAAGAAACAAAAGCCAAAATAAAATTTCAAAAATGAACTGAAAAGTTGCCATTAGAGAAAAGGAGGGGGGCCCATCCCAGATGCTTGAGTTCTTGAAGGTGACATTTCTCTCCATTTCTGTTAATTATACAAGATAGTGGGATTCATCGTGACATTTTTATACATGCGTATAATATATTTCGATCATATACACACACACACCCATTGCTCTCTCCTATCCTCCCACTAGGCACCTTCCTCTTTCCATACAGGGTGACATTAGCTTCTGATCATGTACATATACCATTAATTTACTGTCATCTAAGATGTTAAAGCCCTGTAAGAGAGACGTTAAAACACATTCATTTTCTTTCTAATCTGTGATGTCTAAAAGCATATTTTCTAGTCTCCAGGAAGCGTGTATGTTTGGGAGAAATTATTAAAGAGGATTTGTGAGAGTGTGTGTGAGAGAGAAACTGGGTTCCATTACACACTGACACATATATTGTGGGTAAGAAACGATGTTTACGTGAGATAATGTGTACCCGAGAGAGAGCTGACATGAGTTGGGTGGGAGCGAAAGGATGAGAGAATCTTCTGATGACTTCAAACAAAGCAAATATTTAAAATACACTGGTAAATTCCTGCTTATTTAACTCCTTGGCTAGGCCTGAAGACATTTTAAAAGAGAACTCCCAAATGACTTACTCAACTCCAGATCTATGCGTTCAATCTGGAAATAATTTCCATTGACATTCTGATATGCCTTCTACACCATAATCTTTTTCTCAACGCACAGGTAAAAGGCAAGCACACGAGCTTGATCTTTTTGTTTCATTTTCTCAGTTTACACTTATATGGGTGAGCTAGCAAGAAACAGAAACTGGATTGCTTCCCTCGTCACTGGGAATTTTGTACTCAAATGCACAATGGCAGGTAGTTCCCCAAATGATCCCAGGACTGCAACAAACAACGCACAGCAGAAAGCACAGAGAAATAGGCACAGCCACTAGAAGACGCACTTAGGGAGAGGAAGCAAAATGAGAGAAGCAAGTGACAGAGATCCTGCATTCCTTTCAAAGGACAAGCAGCCATCAACACACCCAGGCACACCCCAGCGGCTGCCGCCGAGTGTATGCAGGTACGTGTGCATGTTTCTTGCTCTGTCTTTCACACTCACAAAGCCTCACATCTTTGCACACACAGCTCCCCTCTCACATGGAGTTCCTCACTCTTTGCTGTCCTTTCTCTTCTACCTATATTCTCACACCGACTGTCAACACCTAGGGTCTCCCACACAATCACTATCTTGTTACAGTAGACTTGGGTATGCAGTCTTCCGCAGTCTGTTGTGTGGAGATAAGAGTCTCTCACAGGCTCACAATGATACACAGGCTTGCATAATACAGATACAATCTCATGCATCTAATGGCTTCTTTTATATCATCTTCATGCAGTTTGTTACAGTCTGTTACAATGCTTCTTACACACACTTTACCACAATCTCTCTCTCTCTCTCTCTCTCTCTCTCTCTCTCTCTCTCTCTCTCTCTCTCTCTCACACACACACACACACACACACACACACCACACAATATCTGTCCGTTGTGTGTACCGATAGTTACAGACACACAATTACACAGATGCTCTCATATACATTAGTAGCCTGTCAGACACACCCAATCTCCCCCTAAGCACCTATGGCTTCTTTCACAGTCTCTGTCCTGCAGTGATAACATTATCCCTTGGTTCCGCCCCCTGGCTCCGCCCCTCCCAGAGTCCTGCCCACCCCACCAGCTCCAGCCTCTATTGGGCAGCGGTTCGCCTAGGCCCCGCCCCCTACCTCCATAGCCCCGCCCTTGTAGGGCTCCTCCCCCTGAGCTTGGGGCGGGGCGAGTGGCTGACAGGAGGGGCGGGCGGCTCCAGCACTTCTGGCGCCCAGGCCGGTGGGTGCGCTTCTGGGGTTCGCGTCCGCGCCGGGCTGTCGAGCGGGATCCCGGTGTGGCCAGCGGCGGCCGTGCTGGCGGGCGGTGTCAGCGGCGGGATGTGTTCGGCCGGGGAGCTGCTGCGGGGCGGCGCCGGCAGCGGGGAGCGCGACGAGGACGGGGCGGCGCCGGCAGAGCCGGCGGAGGAGCGGGAGCCCCGGGCGAGCCCGCGGCGCAGGCGGCGGCAGGACGAGGGCGAGCAGGTGAGCGCGGGCGGCGGGCAGGCGGCTGGGCACGCGGCGAGCAGTTGACGGGCGGGGCCGGGCTCCGTGGACATGCCCTCCGGTGCCGCACCTGAAAACCCCGGGCAACTTGCGCTCCGTGGGCCCTCCGCTAGGATTCAGAGCCCTGCACGCGCCCTGGACGGTGTGGGCGGCCGGCCGGCACAGCGGGTGGGGAAGCATGTGTCGGTGCCTGCCGGGGTGACACTGGGACTCTCCCGTAGCAAGTTTCGCAGCACCACCTAGCAGAGCTCAACTTCATTTTAGAAGTGAAAAAAGAAAATCACCAACGCGAAGGAAGCTTTACTAAGAAGCCAGACATAATAGAGAGAGAAACTGGGTACTTTTAAGTTCTCTGAATTTGATCTCATTTTGAACGTAAAAATTGAACTCTATGTAGGACGATTTTTTTTTATAGGCAGTTACAGTAATTAGCTCCTCAAAAATCTTCCCAATAAGCAGCCCTTTAAAAATCACATAAGTCAGACCATACTACTGGAATAATCAGTTAATCCGTGTCTATTGCCATCACCCTCCATTTTTGTCTTTTATTCTCACATTTCAAAAACTCTAGTATCATTAAATAAATCATCAACTAAATACATTAGTAAAATAAAAACATTTCAACATATTGAGAAACAGATATAATGCAGTGTGGCCTTGAGCTTGGTCACCTTGTGTGACAGTATAGGAGCTAGTGAAAGAAGCAAATAATTGGTAGCTAGGAGATCTTGCTGGCTGCCTTTCTGGTGGCATTCCTATCCAGCTGTCCTACGCCTGACTCAGTAGATGGGGTCTTGATTTCTTCTTACTGTAGTTGCTCAACTGGAAAAAAAGGGCCACTAAAACTCCTTTTCCCAAAGGAGATGTAGGGATGGTTGTCATGACATCTGGGAGCTACTTCTCTGGACTTTACCAAGACGATGACATGGACAGCATCAGGAACTCTAGTCTTACTGGAACTGTCAGTAGAACTAAGAAAATGGTGAAACAAAAGATTAAATATACTAGGGAAGAGATACCCTATCTCATACCTGCTTGCTTCCGTGTGTTGTGAAATTTCCTTTTTCTGCTCTCTTTAGACATGTTACTTGTGTCGTTTTATTTTGGCTACATTATTTACCTGCACACTCACTCACAATCATGGAGAAAACACACCTGAAATCTTGCCATATCTGTACCTGGGGACCTCTTATCAGGAAGTCAGAATTGGTACAGCCCACTGATGCAGAAAGCAAACTTTTGTGAGCCATCATAGTTTGGTAACAGTATCACAAAGCCTGTTTTCTATGTGTTTTATTTTTTTTTTTTGCAACCGGCAAATGAAATTTAGAAATCTATGTAATGTCACATAGAACTATCTTTAGACATACAATATCTGAAGGAGAATACAGTTGACAACTATAAAACATATTCCAACGAGACATTTTGATTTTTTATTAGGGAGATAGTTCCTTGTTCATTTTTTTTTTGTTGTTGGTTTTAAGGGTGCCAGGACTCCAGATTACAAATGGGATAATTGTGGAAAATTGCTTCTTACATTATTTAAAGTTTACACTGAAAATTTCCATAAAACCAATAATAGAAACCAAAATGGTGAGACATGATCCAAGTATCCTGATTTCAAGCTAATTAGTTTGAAATGAGGCAGGGGCCATTTTCCTGCTGTCTTTCAGCTTAGAATGTTCACTTCCTCTGAAGTTCAGAGTCTCAGCCTCCTAGAAGTCAAGAGGGGACTGAAGGCCACAGCCCTCCTGGGTGGGGTCACTGTGGTTTGCTCCAGAATTACCTCGAGTGTGTTTCTCAGCTTTTTGCCCCTTCCTAGTCCTGTGTGTTTTATCTCATTCTGTTTTCTGTTTCCTTTTCTGATAAGAAACAGGCCCCTCCCCCTGGGTTCCTTCCCAGCCTCTAGTCTCCGAAGGCTTCTCTCCCATCCTTTACAGTCTGTCCTTAGCTCATACTCTGAAGAAAAGCTCTGGCCCGAGTCTTTGCAGGCAGGATGATTGACAAGGGAAATAAGGTTAAAATCAGGCAACCTTAAGAAGAAAGCCTTGAGAAACAGTAACTGTGCCTGGTTAGAAGTTCAAGCCAAGCCTCACAGAGAGATAGGCAAGAGGGAGGAGCAATGTGTGCTGCTCTCCGGGCAACTGAAGGGACTGGGCATGGCTCTACCACGTATGTTGATAATTGCGTTCATGAGACATGATCCAAGTATACTGATGACAGTGACCACGTGGTGGTTTTATGGAAGATAAGTGCCCCACTTGATAGCTGGAAGGCTAAAGCTCTCTGGGTTTTATTCTGTGTCCGTAATGTCAGTGGCATTTACTTTATTACAGCGTAGATTGCTATTCACAATATCCTGAGATGGCTGTATTTACAGGAAGACATTTTATTTATTGTACAAGTAATGTGTACTTCAGAAATTTAAAAAGTGTGTATGAAGAAAACAAATGCTGGTAAGGAACTGGTCCAATACCCTGAAGTCAAGCACTTGGTGTTACCGTAGTGCTGTGTTTTCCCTTATGGATCCAAGTAGGCATCATGTACTTTAACCAAGTTTTCTATCCGATTGCATAGATTTGGAAGTTGACATTATTTCCCATGTCGGAAACGTCCCGGGAAGGAATGATTTTTTTCAGAGCTCCCTAGTAGTCTGTTCTCCTAACAGTGTTCACTTGCGGCTTCAAACTTTCTTAAATAATGCTGTATAAAAAAATCCACTACTAATCATAACACTTCTGTGCTGGAGTAGATTCCTAGAAAGTGGAAAAAGTAGGTCAGAGAGTCAGACTCCTAGAAGTGACTTGAAGCAGCCCAAAGAATGCACTTTTTTGCTGTCTTGTTTGGTTTGTTTTTTTGTTTTTTGAGACAGGGCTTCCCTGTGCAGCTCTGGCTGGCCTGGAATTTATAGAGATCCACCTGCTTCCTTTAAAATAATGATGCTTCATTTCTGGTTTTTGCCTCGTAGGAGGGTTGAGAGGACCACACAATAATAATGTATGTAAAGTACTCCTAGAGCGGTCCTTAGTATGTTAGCTAGCACACAAGTGAGACCTAATTGTCAAGTAAGCCAGAACTGAAAAGCAAGCCGACAAGAGTGGTTTTTAAGATTTTCCACTCCTGTGGTTAACAGGGAGCCTAGGCTGAAGCTGCCCTCGAGTGGCACCCTCATTTGTGAGCAGTAGGTATCATTGTTTGCTAGGATTTTGATGCAGCTAATCTGAAGTAAGGTCTCACATTTGGCCTCTCCTAACAGATTTCTCGGGTGGTGTCGGTGCCGTGACCACAGACCACACTTTGGCAAGGAAATGGGGGAAATATAAGCACACCAACCCGCAGTATGCGCAGTACTTGCCCTTCAGCCATGGTATGAGGCACAGATGTATGTAAGGGAGGAATTTAACACTTTGTCCCTCAAGTGTCTATTTGAACTTGCGATAAAGCAAGAGTCCAGAGGCAAGGCGGGCTGACAAGGCAAGGGGTTTGCTCCTGATCCTATTAGTCTGTGCCAGAGCAGAGGAGAACCCCGGGTCTCTAGACTCCAAAGCCAGTTCTCTTATCTTAGACACCGTCACCGTCATGGAGAACAGTCTCTGATAGCTCTATTGCTTTCCCTTAGATTATTTATGTAGCTCAAGACTTTGTCTATACCCACATTGTTTCACACCTCTTAGAAGCAGTTTGCAAACAAAATTGTGCTGATGCTGAGTTTAGATGATCGATAGTTGTCAACTGAAGACAGTGTATATAGCCTTGGGATCCATGTGACAACGTGTTGACAGTTCTGGTTGTTGATACATAGTGTCGTCGGTGCTATAAGGTATCCAGTAGAAGTGGCCAGGAATACTGCTAAACAGCCTGTGACGCAGAAAACAGACCCCTTGGGATGACTAGTTCTGACTGACAACATCACTGGATTAAGACAGAGTAAAGTAGGCGTATACACTTGTAATCCTAACCCGGATGCACAGTGTTTCAAGTCATCTTAGACTGTGTGGTGACTGAGACTGTATAGAGGAGGAGGAATGCCTGGATTAGTAAAACACACCTCTGGGCAGTCTGCAAGGTCCCAGGCTAGAGACAGATGGCAAAGCTCTTACCCAGTGATCCTACAATGGATTCATATTATGGTAACACTGGGAGGTAGGTAACACCTCTTCCTGTATATATACTTCTTTTTCTGCTCTGGCTGTCTGGTGGGAACTGTTCTCTGCCATACCCTCTACCCTAACTCTGAATCCATGAGCCAAAATAAATCCTTGCTTCTTTAAGGTATCTAGGTCAGCAGCTTTGATCAGAGTGCGGGAAAGGAAGCAATACCACCGCAAAGGTCCTGTCTGGCTTAGAATGCCAGCCATGCCAAACCCTGCTCAAAAATTCGAGGTGGGGAAGTATGGTGCTGTGTGAGGTGTAGGAAGTAATTACCCTGATAGTCTGTCCCCAAAAGAGAAGTAAAAATAACTTATATCTTGTCCTGAAGTCTATATTCCCAGCAGATAATCCCAACTGACCACTTATTTCTGTGTCTCTGCTAGCACATCTAAAACTTGCCTTGCCTCCTCCACATTCTTTTCTGTGATCTTCCTATTGGTTTCATTGCCCCGTGGCCGTCTGTCCCCTTCCATTCTCCTCTACTGCATGCCCTTTTCCACTTCTCTGCCTCTTCTTTGTGGTATGTGGTTTTTACTGTGATAGTTCTAAGTCTGAACCCTGGCTTCCCTGCCTTATTAACCTGAGCCTGATGACCAGTTTCCTCGTGTGTAATAGGTATAGTGCCACCCACCTCTTCAGTGAGATGCTCTTTATACGAAATGCCCGGCACACAGTAGGTCTTCAGTAAATATTAACTCATTTCTACTCCACATTTCCTCTTTTTCACCTTTCCCTCGGCTCTATTCTTATCCGCCTCAACGAATCACATTATACAACTGCATTTTAGTATATGTTACTCTCTACTTGATGGAAGTAATGTTACCTATTGAATAAGTACTACAATTTTCTGATCTAAAAAGTTAGATAAATTGTTCCATAATTCTCTAAGGAAAACCTCACCAACTTAAATTTTTTTTTAAAATAAAGATCTTAAGTTGATTTTTTTTTCCTCTTTGTATGTCACTAATCTTTGACAGGAGAAGGAATAACCGCAATAACATTTTCTCACTTTCCTACTTGAGAGAAATGATCAAGCAAGATGAAAGGGGTGGTTGAAGACACCACGACTGTCAGGATGCCTCAGGGGGCATAAGTAGAAACCTTGGCTTTGTCTGTACCTCTGCACCTTAGTCTGCTATCTTCAGGTTTTGTTCTCTCTGGGCTCACAGTCTTATCTTCAATAGCAACCATTTATCTGCAAAAACGTATTACTTATGGTGTGTGTGTGTGTGCGCGCGCGCATGTGCCTGTGTAAGGGAATGGGTAAGATGTCTGAAAATTAGCTTAATTTGAGCAGATAAACTGGATTTTCAATAAACTCGATATAAAATGTATTTTCTACTCAGCAATCTAATTTTTCCCTGCATCTAAAGGGCTTTTCTGTTTTCATTTAACATCATTAGCATCTGTCCTTAATCTTGGCCTAGGAAGAGGAAATGGCCGGCCTTGCCTGTGCCTGTGCCTGTTTTCCCACAGCAACAGCTGCAGCTTATCAGCATTCTGATCAAAAAGAAAGCATAGTGCTAGTGCTCCGAACTTTGGGGAAATGAAGAACAAAATCATTGATATCTACTGTTGAAACATAAGCTTAATTGAAGTTTTGTTATATTTCCTTTGATGTATTTCTCTGTAATTCCAGTTTTAGGGGATAGTTTTCATTCTTCCAATTAGTAAAAATTATTTTAATCCCTTTGATCATATTTTCACCCACATATGTGCAGACTGTCTACAGAGGTAGAGAATTTACATCTGAGATCTTGGGTGTTACAAATTTCCTCAGTCTTTCTCAGAATTTCTCATTCCATAGTTTTCATAGGTGAATTTTCATATAGCAGAAAGCAACCTTGCACTGCTATGAACTGATAATTAGAAGAAAAGTTCCAGTGTAGGAAAAGTGACTTGAGCCAGTTCCTTCGTAGTGACTTCTAACTTCTGTGTACACTACCTGTCGTATTTCAGTAATGAATTTGTTTTTCATCATATAACCACCCTCTTCTACTACAACTGTGTTACTCTCTTTGATAACTATCAGTGAAGCTGAGCATATTTTTGAATATCATGTTATTTTGCATTTGCAACTATGAATTATGACTTTAAAGCCATTGACTACAATTAGATAAAATTAAAGCTAAATAAAAATTCTAGTATTTTTCAGCTGATAGTAATTTTAAAGACTACTTAAGATCCAGCTTAATAGTTTCAGTGACTTTTAGCTATTCCTCAAAAAGTCCGTGTATCTTTATTGGCTCTATCTAGTTGAGAGGGAGATGAGTATAAAAGAATACTATAACTTTGCATATGGTGATAAATGACTAGCAAACTATAAACACTGGACGGTTATATAACGTCAAGTGCTATGATTGGGTAAAGCTTTATAACGTTAGTGATCATAAATCTGTATCATTTTTACATTTGTAGGAAGCGAAAATGTAGCATGTGCAGTAAATATGAAGCATATCCAGTCCCGTTAGAAATAAAAGAACTCAGAAATTGGGTGGGTAGGGAGCTAGGAGAGGATCTCGGAGGAGTTGGGGGAGGGGAAAATATGATCAAAATCTATTATTTGAAATTCCCTAAGAACAAATAAAAATATAAAAAAAAGAAAAAAATTAAAATACCAGAGTGACTTTTCACCTCAATTATCAAGGAATAAAACAAGATGAGTGGTGTGGGTGTGAGTTCATAGCAATAAAGTCCAAAATAAGAACATTCTCCAAGAGAAACAAGTGAGTCCAGTCTTCTGGTGAGAAACCCATTTCCCACCACATCACAGTCACAACAACTCAAGTGCACAGGAAAAGGTGTGGTCATTTTCCTTAGCCCAGGTCTGTAAGGTGTATTATAAATCATAAGTAAATTTCATATTTAGTGATATGTCCTGTCCCCTTTTGAATGCATTGATCAGTGTTACAGTGCGTTTAACAATGTAATGGAAACAGTGTAACCATTGTGACAATTGTGGATGTTTCCACAGTCCCGTAGAGTCTGTCTTTAGCTGCTCTATATTTGCTTACTGCTTTAAAACTCAGTTGCTCTAACAACCTGGCCATATACTAAATAAAAGTGGACTTCTCCTATCCACTTATATTGAACGTTAATTGCTTTAGAAAAAGACTGTACTACAGAAAGTTTTCTGCATTCTGTCTGTTGTTTGTTTTTGGTTTTGCTTGCATATTTTCCCTTGGTGGCTTTTCATCTCTCCAATCAAAAGTTCAGAGTGGAGTCACCTACTGTTTTCTGGCCCTGCTCTAGGCTGGTATCCACATAAAAATATTTTTAAATTTTTCCTCTAATTAATCTAGCACTACACATGGGGTGAGGGGAGACTAAACATAAAGGTACTAGTCGATCAGTGGATTATAAGATCTGTGAAAAAATAAAAGTGGAGAAGGTGGCTAGGGATGACGGACGTATATGGGATTGTTGTTTAGGATGAGCGACCTCAGAAAGGTCCCCTGAGGTGATGGTGGACACGCTCAGAGACCTGCTCCGCTGTGCTTTGCTTCAACTCCCTAGTAGGGTAGAATCGGTCCAAGGCTCCCTTTTAGCGATTGTGCTAACATAGCTCCCCAATCCATGTTCTCAATTTTTTTTCCCAGACATCCTTTTGCTTCTCTGTATTTTATTACTATTTTACTCATTTCTACTGTAGCAAGTTCAAATCCTTCTGGGGAAAAATCCAAGGATAAGTAAATTATGCACATGTTTTAATTAATATGATTACCATATATATGCGCCATAGTGAAGGACAGGGGCCAACTCTGTGGAGTCAGTTCTGTGCTTCCAGCTTTGTGTGGGTTCTGGGTTGAGTGCATACTGTGAGGCTTGTTTGGCAAGCATCTTTACCTTCTGCATCATTTCCCAGCCACTGGACTTGTTTTAGTGTTTCTCTCTCTCTCTGTCTTTCTCTATCTCTCCCTCCTTATGTATGTGTGTATGTATGTATGCGTATGTATGATGTATGTATGCATGTATGCATTTCTTAAGGGACTGGGAAGACAGCTTAGTAGTTAAGAGAGTTTGCTGCTGAATTTGGTTTGGTTCGGTCATACCAACGTATCACATTGGTCACATTGGTGGCTCACAGCTACCTGTAACTTTAGTTCCTGGGTCTGATCCCTTTTCTGCCCTCAGTGGGAACCTACACACATGTGGTACACACACATTTAGGTGTAAACAAGTCACATAATAAATCTACTTTAAATCATCTCTTGAGAATTATAACCATAACTCACTCATAATGCATTTGTTAGAATTTTGTTTTGTTTTTAACACCTGGTTATAACTTTGGTAGCAAGGAATTTAAAGGTTTGATTCCTTGTTGAGAGAAGGGGTGAGGGTGAGAAAGAAGATATGTTATTTTGAGTAAAGCCCATTTAAAAAAAAAACCCAGAGAATATTTTTCAAAGCACTGTAACGCTCTTTATTGGATTGAATTCAGAATTTGTTGTCAGAATGTTCCTGTGTTCAGTCCTGGCTGATACTCGGGCAGTCCTGCAGTGTGTGTTAGACTTCAAAAGTCTAATAGCACACAGCTTGCCTATAGCATCTACATGATGAGCAAGTGTCTGAGATATAAGTCCTAAATAAGTTTATTTAACAAATAGCTGATAAGCCAAGAAAGGCAGTGGAAATTAAATGACATGGATCAGATTTAAATTACAAGAGCTTTTTTTTCTGAAGAAATGAAATTTAATAATTTTCTCTTGACTGTATGATATGACTTAAGAAACAAATCATTTTAACTGTTAAGTGGTGGAGACAGAGACATTAGGAGGAGTTCAAGGTCACACTCAGCCATATAGCCAGGTAGCATACCACCTTGGGCTAAATAAGACCCTGTCTCAAAAAATGCACCTTCATCATACATACTATATCAGCATTAATAATATCATTAAAGTAGATGAAATCTCTATCGAGAGAAAGTACGAAGTAAATAAGATCACCCCCAAGTACATGAGTTTCTAACATATGTCTCAGAAGGAAATGACTTGGCGAAAGTAGAGCAAAGGATGAAAGAGGAAGATGTCGAGAAAGAGCAGCAGACTTTTCAGTTACACTTCAGACAGTGCAGTTCGCTAAAGCAGGGTTTCCTGGAGAGAAAAACAATTTGAGAGCAAGTGATTGAATGAACTTGTTGTATTTGGGGTTCCAGGACATCTGCTAGGAAGTGCTGAATTTGGGGTTCCAGGATCTGCTAGGAAGTGTTGAACTGCAGTTGAGTGTATCAGTCAAGAACCCTGGAGAGCTGCATGGGCTCAGCAGCAGTGCTCTGAGCTGCCTCTTGGGATTAGGAAGGCATGGGCAGCCATGTTTAACTATGAGGATCTAGATGTGTGCCTGCCTTTCTTTACAAACTAAGCAGCATGGTGACAGGGAGTTGCTTTGCATACCTCGCTGCGCCTGCCTTGCTTGTGATGTGTAGTGGATCCTTTGCTAAACTGGAGCAAATTGACACGAGTCAGGATTGTGAATCATCAGAGTTAGTGTTTAGCAATCCAAGTTAGGTGGTACTCAGGTACACCAAGAGCCAGGGTGGGGTTTCCTGGAAGAAAGCAGCCATCAGTCAATCTGTCAAATTCATAGCGTCTTGTCTGCCTCAAGCAGAGCATAACACGTCCTGCATAAAATACCAGGCAAAACTTGCCATGAAGAAATGTTTTAGTTTTGGAATGTTACTGTAAACTGTGTGTCTAAGCATGAAGTCCCCAGCTTCATCATTCACCTAAAACAATGAATAGACTGATAAACCAGCTGACTTTATTTTATTTACATGTGCTATTTTCAAACATTTTTTCCATAAGAAATGCAATAAATCCATGTTCTTTTCTTTTTAATTATTCTCTTAATCATTCACATTAACACACAGAGTAACGAGCTTCACCATGGCCTATGAATATCACATGTATATCCTCCTTGCTTCTCATTTCTTCCTCACTCCCACTGTCTGTGCCCCTGCAGCTGGTCTCTTCTGTCCTCTCAGCTAGTCTCCACTTCTGCTTTTCTCCGTTGTCCTCTCTCCTGCCTCTCACGATTTCATCCTCCCTCCTCATGATGCATTTTCTATTTGTGAGACTTACGCATGAACACATACACAGATCTAAACCTAGCCTCCCCATATAAAGAAAACATAGTATTTCTCTATCTGGGTCTGACTTACACCCTTTAACATGATGGTTTCCAACTCCATCTATTTCCTATAAATGTCAGTTTTAGTTTTCATTTTCCTAATGACTATAGATATTAAATACTTTTTCATTTTTTTGCTATATGCATTTTTTAAAAAAGTATTGTCCAGTCCATTTTCCCATTTATTGACTGATAGGTTGGGTATTTAATTTTTGCTGTTCTTTTTATACCCTTGCTATTAATCCCTTCTGATGTGTAATCCACCAAGATTTTCCCCCCTTATCAAATTTTACTTAGAGTCACAGTAGCAGAAACAGCTGGCCGTAAACTTACTTCTTAGAATTGTTTTTTACTTTATTCTAAAAATTCTGGTAAGTTATGCTTTTATTTTCAGTTGATTCTATGACTTTTTAAATTGCCTGCCTTATTTCTTCAGTGACCCTTTGGTCATTCAAGAGTGTTTTGTTTGTATCTAAGATTTGTACACTTTTTGTGGTCCGTGCGTGTGTGTGTGTGTGTGTGTGTGTGTGTGTGTGTGTGTGTGTAGGTTTGCATTCACATGTGTGGATACTAGAGGTCCACATTGGGTGTTACTCCTCTGGACAGTGATCTACTTTGTGTTTTGAGACCTGGAGCTCAGCAATTAGACTAGGCTGGCTGGCCAGAAAGAACCCATGGAACCACCTATCTCCATTTTTCCAATGCTGGAGTTACCAATAACTCCTGGCTTCTTATTTGGGTACAGGGAGCCAAACCTGAGTCCTCGTGCTTGCCCGGCAAACACTACCAAATGCCCAGCTTCCCAGCCTGTCTGAGATCTCTGTTTACCAAATGCCCGGCTTCCCAGCCTGTCTGAGATCTCTATTTACCAAATGCCCGGCTTCCCAGCCTGTCTGAGGTCTCTATATACCAAATGCCCGGCTTCCCAGCCTGTCTGAGGTCTCTATATACCAAATGCCCGGCTTCCCAGCCTGTCTGAGGTCTCTATATACCAAATGCCCGGCTTCCCAGCCTGTCTGAGGTCTCTATATACCAAATGCCCGGCTTCCCAGCCTGTCTGAGGTCTCTATATACCAAATGCCCGGCTTCCCAGCCTGTCTGAGGTCTCTATATACCAAATGCCCGGCTTCCCAGCCTGTCTGAGGTCTTGCTTCCTAAGGTGTCTACTTTTGTGCCACTGTGATCTAATAAGATACAAGAAATTATTTTAACTATTTTATATGTGTCAAAGCTTGCTTTTTGACCTAGACTGTGCTCTGTTTTGAAGAAGAATCTGTCTTTGGTTACTGAGAAAAAATGTTTATCTTGTATCTGTTGGATGAAATACTCTGAAAATACTTGTTTAGTTTGATACGCTCTAATCCGACTGATATTTCCTTGTTGCTTTTCAATGTTAGTGACCTTACTAGAGGTGAGAGTGGCAAATTGGAGTCACCCTCTGCTTTTGTATCTAGATCCACTTGACCTTTATATCCATTATGTCCCCTAGTTGTTTGCCTTATGAAACTGGAAACCCCAACATTGGGTGTATTTACTCACAGCTGTTAAATGTTCTCAAGGAAGTGTCCTCCTTACTAATAAACAGCAACCTCCTTTAGCTTTTCTTAAGAACCTTGTAGATAATAATGTACCCAAAATATCTACTTTACCAGGTATCAAAATAACTGTGCCAGCACGTTCAGGGTTTCCATTCACTTCACAGTTTGTTTTTTATCCTTCGACTCTCAGTCTGTGGGTGTTTCTTGGAGACAGCAGATAGTTGAATCTTTTTATTTTTTGAGATTAGTCAGCTAGTCTGCATCTGTTGATGAGTTCAGGCACGCCACTGACATTTATTTCCCCTCCCCCTTGGGAGAGCTTTGCTAATTCCTGTAATTTTCTGGATGTTTTTCTTATTAGATTGTCTGTTCTTTACTCTCTCCCATGTCGGCATTAGGAGTTAGCTACTTATCATGTTGGACATGATGGATTCCTTCCTAGCTCTCATTAGTTCTTCGGCTCCTCTTGTGAACTGTGTTCTTGTGAGAGAGACTTTCTTCCTTCTCTCTGTGCTTCTCGTCCAGGCATCTTCTGCAGTGTTGGCTTATAGTCACGAACTGCCTTTCCTTTGCTTGTCTTGATATGTTCTTATTTATCTGTCCATTGTAAAGAATAGCCTTGCTGAAAATAGCAATATTGGTTGGCAATTATTTGCTTTCTGGCCTTGAAATGTAACAATTCCAGACTTTTTTTGGCTTATGGAATTGCTGACAAGACATCTGATACTATTCTGATGTTTTTGCCTCTGTTTGTGACTTGGTTTTTTTCTTTCAGTTTTCAAGATATGTATTTTTTAAGACTCACTGTTTTTACTTTATGTGTATGTGTGTATGTCTGTGAATGTATATGTCTGGGGTGCATTTCCTGTGTAGGCCAGAAGAGAGCATCAGATACTCTGGAGCTAGGTAACAAGCAGCTGGGAATCACCATGATGTAGGTGCTGGGAACTGAACTGGAGTCCCCTGGAAAAGCAGCAAGCACTTTTAACCAGTGAGCCGTCTCTCCAGTCCCAGATTTTTAATTTTGATATCATGACCATAACATGGTATAGAGAAATTCTAACTTGGTCATGCATGTTTCTCACGTTTGAATGTTGTGCCTTCCTCTAAATTTGAGAGATTTCCTGCTATAATATCCTTGGATAGATTCACTAGATCTGTAGTTAACCTCCTTTTAGAGTTTTTAGTTACCTCAGGCAGGCGTTAAGTTTCCCTGCTGATGTTTGAATGCACTGTTTATTCACCCTGTCCTCCATCCCCAATTCTTTCCTCATGTAGCCTTTCCTTGGCTTGGCCAAGTGTGAGGGTGATGCTGTTAACTGTGTTTTTATTTCAGTGCGGTTTGTCCACAGGCCTCAGCCTCAAAGCTTTCAGCCACCAGGGTTCTTGTCAGCTGATGAGACCTGCTGCCAGCCTGTGGCAATGGGCTTCCCTGCCTGAGCCAGTGTCCTCCCATCTGCACCCTTCGGCTTGTCAGTATTGACCCTAACTCTTCCAATTCTCTCTGATATGATCTGAGGCCTATGGAGTCAGTTTTTAACACTAGCTCCTCTCTCAAGATGGTTCCAGGTCCTGTGTGTCATAGAACATGACAAAATGGAATTTCTCTCCACCACTGACCCATATGCCAGAGAAATTACTGCTCACCAAACCCCACGAGTGGATCTGAGGCTCATGAAAGCTATGGCCTTGTCCTGAGGGTGGGGCTGCCCAGCCTGTACCTGGTTTACCTTCTAGAGTCTTCTATTTCCCTCCCATAGCTAAGGAACAGCATGGAAGAGTGAGTTCATTTTCACTACATTAACCGTCCTGGCTTTCTGGTCTTTTCTGGTACCTTTTGATTCCCCTTGTGGGTTTCCCAAGCTCTTCCTTTACTTCTATCCCTGGGGCATGGTCTGTCTTTCCGTATTCTGACTCTGCTTCACCAGCCCACAGAGAGACAGCTCCACCTGCTATCTCACACACAAGCCCTTCATTCATTCATTGTACACTTTTCTTTATCTACAGGGTAGATACCTGCAGGTTCTTTAGTGCTTAAATAATGAAACGCTATTAAAACCATTTTCCCCACCTAGTCCAGTGACTGATAACTTAGACACTTCTCTTAGTAAGAACTGCACAGTTATTTCAGAACAGAAAAGAGCTGACCAAGTCACTAGACGCGACAGAAAGAGTGGTGCACACGACAGAAAGCCTCTGTTGCACAGGATGTAATGAGCAACTCCCAAGCCTCGCTGTATGAATAATATTTGTGTAAGTTTTTGAAAAATTGTCAGACTCATAAGTACTGTTGACTTTGTTGAAACAAATCCCACTATAGGCCTTAGAAATTAATGAGAAAAGAATTTTAAAGAAACTTAATTCTAGCAACAGCCATTCATGTTTCTGAATATTTCTTTTAAACACCCCAGCATATTCTAAAACAAGAACGACAGAGCTTATTAACATCTGTCCAGCTGTACTTCCTTGGCCTAGGTACAAACTGGAAAACTCTATTCCAAACTTTAACAGAAGAGTATTTACAAGCCATAGTTTTTAAAAATCCTTTTCAATAGATTATGCTCAGACCACCCAAACAGCGGCACTGTGCTCTGAGGGGCTAGCCCTCGTCTAGACAATGTTTGTCCATAGCTTCTAACTCTGCAATATCCTTACCTGGTTTTTCTCTAAAGGGGAACATTGCTTGCCTAATATGAATCTGTTTTAGTTCAACTCAAGATTTTTTTATTCTTGATATAAAGAATATATCTATAGGCATAAAAAGTCTATGTTATAGTACAAAATCCATGAGTGCTGTTGGATGTTTTTTCCTTTTTCACTCTTTGTGGTCCCATCACCCAGCTCCCTAGTAAATAATATGCACAGAGGCTTCTTCTTAATTTATCCCATCTACCTTTTGTCTCTGGGCTTTTTCCTTTTCTTACTTGTGTATATATATTACTTTCACTCTTAGTCTGTGGCTGACTAAATGGCTGGGTGACTGGCCCCCTGCATCCTCCTCTCCTTCCTTTTCCTGCTCCTTGGTCTCTCCTCCCAGATTTCTGCTTCTGTTTAGTCTCTCTGCCTGACCTGCCTATCCTTTCTCCTGCCTTGCTATTGACCGTTCAGCCCTTTATTAGATCAATAAGATGACAGGCAAAGCCTCACAACCTCACAGAGTTAAACAAATGTGACAAAAGAATGCGACACACCTTTGCATCATTAAACAAATGCTCCAAGTGTAGCACATCTTAAAATAATATTCTACAACACATGAGTGGGCCTGGAGAGATGGTTCAGTGGGCCAAGCACTTAGTATACAAGTGAATTTGGATCCTCAGAACCCACATTCTAAAAAAAAACCTGATAAGAAGTGTATACTCCTGTTGTCTTAGCATTTCATACTGGAAGATGGGCGAATGAGACAGGAGAACTGCCAGAATATTGTGGACCAGTTAGCCTGGTATGTGCAACAGCGAATACCATGAGACACACTTTCTCAGACAAGGCAAGGGTGGAGACTTGAAGGTACCCTCTGAGTCCCATATTCATGCCATGCACTCATGCACTCTTACACAAACACACGCACAAGCATACAACAAAGCATGCACATGTAAATAGGAAGACGAGATTATAAATTGAAGTTTAAACAGAAATAGTAGTATATTTAGGAAGGAGGGTATAAGTAAAATATTTGGATCAATTCCCATGAGAAATTGGATGAACAGTTTTTGAGAAGCTACTAGAAGAATTTGGGAATGTGGGGAAAGTACTAGGAACCATGAGACATGCTCCTCTTATAACAAGGTGACTGGACCCAGTACTTACCAGCAACACATAGCAGCCTAGCATGAGGAGTGGGGAGAATGGAGGTCCTTCAGGAAAAGTGAGGAAGAGCAGTGTTTATAAACTCATAATTGCTGCGATAAACTGGGGTTCTAAGTTGCAAGGAGAAAATACAAGCCAAAAGAGCTAAATGTGTAAGCAATTCAGAGGCTTTCAACATTCGTAACTCCTTAGTAGAGATTGCCATGCTCATCTTCCCTGTACATATAATGTTCTGTCCTATTGCTGCTTTGCATGTCAGTCTCCTCCCGAGGGGGTAACAAAGCATTTTTCAAATCAAGCTTTCTTCTGAGAGATTGAGTGGAATATGGAATAGATTTGGATTAAGTGGAAGAAGGAGACTTCAGTGTAAAAGGCCTTAGAGAGTGACTCCCAATTTATTTTATGATGTCTGTAGGCAGCGTCACCATGATCATTGGAGCTCATTCTGCAGTCTTAGCTCTGAGATATTCTTATGTATATTGCAACAAAGTCAAGAAGCATTTGGTGGGGAAGGGATGATAGTTAGCTCTGGTTAACTAAATTCATTTCTTTCTTGACTGTATATTGTTAGAAGACTGGAAAAAATACCAATCTGATGTTTCTAGTCTGTTAATTTTATTTTTTGTGGCAGACAGGATTGAATTTAGACTACTTTGGTGAACTCTACCACTGGTTTATGAGACAGGTCTCATCAAGTTGCCCCTAAAGACCTTAGAACTTGAGATCCTCCTAACTCATCCTCCTGATTAGCTGGGATTTCAGACCTGTGCAATGTTCCTGTTTCTATGCTTGGTCTTTGTGCCAATTTCTCTTGCTTTTTTGTTTTTATCTGACAGACAAGAATAGGATTAAGGTTAGAGAATAGTTTGAATTTTTTTTTTGTTTTTTTAAAGAAAATTTTAAATCCTGACCATATCATAAATCTCACAGTTGAGTGAAATATGATAGCCAGCCTCATATAAGGCCATTTAAAATTGTTTTACTAAATAAAATTAATGAAAATATGTATAGCTCAAAACTGTCAAAAACTGATATATTAAGGCCATTCGAATATCAATGATGACATGATTGATTTTATATTGATAAGAAGGCCTTAGGAACATGGTCGTTGGAGCCATGCTGCCAAATGTAGTGATGAAGTTACACATACCCTTCTCTTCGATTTCTTCCTACTTTGAATATCAATACAACTTAAACTTTGACCCATGAGCACTAGATATTTAACAAATTTTACTTTTATTAATGACTGTGTTGTAAAATCAGTTTAAAACTTCATTTCAACATTATCTATTTGTTATTTTTCAAGCTTAACAACATATTTCATTTTTGAGATAAAGAGAAAATGGAAGAAATTAATCCTTGCAAGTAATTAAATATTGAAGTAAAGTGTTTTCTTGTTTGTCAGTAGATGACGAAAACTATGTTCTCCAACTAAGTAAAGGAGCAAGGCCACAGAGGATTTGATTGTCTTAAACAAGATTGTGTGCTGGAGACGATCAAGTTGTTTTCTATGCTACAAATAAATTGACCAGCCCTGCAGAAGGACAGATAGGATAGCAGGCTCTCTTTGACACAACAGTAGGTTCTCCAAAAGAAGCCTGTGCTACAATTCCACACCATCTGGCAAACTGAAATTGCAAGTTGTTTTAAAGTCCTTTCAGTTAAGCTTTTTATCTTTTTCATTTTTATTTCTTTTTTGAACCATGGAATATAATAGAAGGCACTTAAAAACCTCATTTTTTAAATATAAAGTTAATATTTGAATATTTGTATTTCACTAGCTCCCTTCTAAATTAAATTTTATTCAAATTAAGCCAAAATACAAAAGCATTTTATAACTTTTAAAAAACATTTCAACCTAAAATATGCTTAATACTAACTTCTTAATACTAACATCTTATACCAGATTGCTTTGCCTTTGAAGTTACGGTATAGTCATTTACTTAATAAAGTATTGACATCAGGAGTATTTGTTGAATTGTTGTATTGGATCAACATGTTTTTGAAAGGAATAAGGTGACAAATTGCTGAATGTAAGTGCCTTGCTTTTACTTGTCTTAATGTGTATATTTTTATCCTATAAGAATGGAAAGAAGATCGTCTTGACACAGAACATTCTTTGTTTAATTCTGACACCTGAAATTTTTAGTTTCTATGGAACTCTTTCCAATAACAATATATGTTATTGATAGAAGATATTTTAGTTATACAAAATGGTTCTTTTGCTTTGAAATTTACCAACAAGTTTTATTTAAGATCTAGAATACAATTCCTAAAATATCAACTTTTCCAAAAACTATGGCTGCACAATAATGCATTGCCTCTATCATGTTAGAATGTGCATTGGACCCAAGTACAAAAACCAGGAAGCAAGCCACCATCCTTCAACAATTTGAGCAAAGAGAGAATGAATGCCTACGGAACAACAAAGATGGATTTGCGGAGAATGGACTGTTTACGTCAATCAAGCACCATTATTTAAAAAAAAAAAACAAATGCATGGGTTTTCAGCTGTATGCATTAAGTTGAACCTTTGGCACTAGGAACCAGGGCATCCTATCATGTAGCGTTAACATATTAGAAAACCGTGTGGTGTCTAAGGGATAGAACCACCAGCATTCAAGCGGTGTTGTCAACTCGGCAACAAAATGTTCTACTGAATTTCTTCTTTGTCTAATCACTGTATGCACTGGTAGCAAATTTGAAATTAGGAAAGGAGCCAGGCACTCCGTTTATTTTCTATTTACAACGGAACAGGAAACAAACTGAAACATAAGCCCAGTTTTACACTGACAGTTTTGAAGAACATCAATTATACAATGAAAGGACTAAACGGAAGTGTTTATAGATACCAGACAATAGTGAGTGGTCAGTAGACCTTCACAGGGCTTTGCATGGTACTCAGCAGAAGCCACTTTGTAATCACTAGCAGTAAACAGGCAGAATCCTTTGCCTAGAACTGTAGGGAATCATGCAAATAGCCCAATGGTAATGCAAGGCTTTTCCTAAGGGGCGTATAGGCCAACATTACCCCAGTTCTCACAAATAACCTCAGTAGGTGTGGTGCCCCATAGATCTACGACATTGGCGCCTGGGGTGAGCCAGAAGGATCTCAGCATATCGGGGCCTCTCAAACTTGTAGAGCAGCTGAGTGCCCGGCATCACAATGAAATGTTCTCCTTCCTCCCACAGCTTCATTAACTGCAAATGCCTCATTATCAGCATTTCCCTGTGCCCTCCTACAATTGGCATGCTCCTCAATAACGGCATCTACATTCTTGTTAGCAGGGAGCTGGAACAACCACTTCCGCCTAGTAACCAAGTCCCAGCCCTCCACAGCCGTGGTTTTAATTCTTCAGGACTCTTGTCTTTCACTTCCATTCTTTGCTTAAATGCCTCCTCACTCTCCACAGCGGGGTCTGCCCGCGCTTTTCTTCCGAGGGGGCTGGGGGAGACTCGGGCACTTCGCTGGCACTACCACCATCTCTGTTGCCCGGAGTCTTCTGCTTGTTCTTCCTTGTCTTCCACACTGAACCAGAAGGGGGCTTCTCAGCAGAGCAAGCCACCCCCATCTTCCTGGGAGAGTGGATTCAAGATTCTTTGGCTGTGAACCAGCCGACTTCTCTCCTGAGGCAGATCCCCTCAACTGTATTTCTCTGCATGTTGCTTCAAGTTGGCTTCTTAAAGTTGTCTTCTTCAGCAGATTGGTGTCCACAAGTTTGAGAAGCCTGCTTTCTGGAACGCATTCAACCCTGTTTTTATTCCAACAGACAGTCTTCCTTCTTTCCCTTCCAAGGACTCCTAGTAATTTCCCAGATGGAATCTTACAGATCTCCTAGGATGGTCTGGAAGGATGTGTTGGAATACAACTGGTATTCTGTAAACAGGAATGGTTCTGCCCCCAGGGTCAGATCTCATGGTCCTTATTGTGTAGCAAACTTAGATTTTCTGATGATGACTTGCAATGAGAATCCAAGTCTTTCCGGCAGCCGACGGTTGATCACTGCTGTTCCTCTAACCACCATCTATACTAAAATGTTTTAACACACAAATTTGTGTATGAAGTTTAATCTGTTAAACACAACTAAAGGAAAAATAGGATGGTTTGGAGATTAGATTCCCGTTAGCCTTCCTTGGGCTTAATGAAAACTGAATCAATTACTAACTAAAGAACGCGGTAGGATCTACAGAGCAATAAAGGGAAATTGGCTGTTTAGTAGTATATGTGAGAATAATGAGAAGGAGCAAAGAGGGCTTTAGAGGACTAAGAACTTCTGACTAAATAGATTCCCAAAAGTCAAACTTTCATCCCCTGAATTTGACAATCATATGATAATAAATTTTTTAAAAAATACACTCAAGATTGCTTAAAAGTCCAGACTCATTTCAGAACACCTGAAATCCTCTGGTTTAGCCTTATAGAAATTGACCTTCAATTTGCCATCAAAAGTAACTAATACCCACAAATAACCAGTATCAAGCTTTTGGAACAATAAGGAACTCGACAGAGTTCCCTTCCCTGCAGAGCAATAGTTAACTGGTGAGATACTAACCACAGTAATAGTTTAAAGTCTAGAGTGGTTTTAAAGGGAGCTGGCAAGTGCAGAAACATTTACTGTGTCTTCATCAGAACAGTGTCTGTGGCATTTGAGCGACACCCATGCAGTCATCACCCCTCGTGGTGCTGCATTGGACTCTATTCCCATCTCCAATCCAGAGCTAGAATTTCACCTGAAAAGTGGCTTTCCGTGTTTCTTACCCCTTCCCCTTCACTCCCAGCTCCCTTTATGGAACTCTTTTCCGTGTAGGCATGACCAGTGGGAGCAGGCCTCTTCAGCCAGCCCCCCCTGAGAAAGGGACTATAATTCATAAAGGGGGCAGACAAAAGAAACAAGCAGCTTTGATCATTGCTTTACAACTGCACCACGCTGGACATGTCCACACACACCTTTAACCCCAGCACTCAGGAGGCAGAGGCTGGCATACGACAGCCTGGTCTACATAGTAAAATCCTGTCTCAAACGGAAAAAAAAATATTGCTTAAAAAATGGAGGAACCAAAGGACTGAATTCTCTTCTGAGAATTCTGAAGTTGAAAACACAGCAATCCAAATGTAGGTCAACAGAACTATTTAATCTCCAAATCTGCGGGGCAACTCCAGTCGCATCAGTATAGAAGTAATGGGATACTGAGCAGAAAGAAAGGATAGAACATTTAAAATAAAACTCCTCAAAGTTGATGAAAAAGTTTAAAGTACACATAACTCAGGCAAATCCAAGTAGCATAAACACGAGAAGATACACAGAGATGCATTGGTTAAAAGGTAGAAAGGTAGAAAACCATAAAAGCAACAGGAGGAAAACAGTTGATCACATACAAGAGAACTCAAGGAAACTAACAACTGACTTAGAAACTGTCACTGTGCTAAGTGGAGATAAGAGATTGGTTGAGAGCGAGCAGAGGCCAGTAGACCAGAACACCAGTGAAGCCGAAAACCAGTCCACAGAAGCAGCTGATAAAACTGAGAAGGTCCAGCAAGCTTTGAGCTGCCATCTACTTCTTTTCTCTTCTGTTAGTAAAGCTCAGTTCTCAAACTCTTCACAAATGCTGTCCAAAAAAATATTTCTCTTTTATTTGTGATGCGTCCCGGCATGTGTACTTACAATAAGTTTACCTTTCTTATTATAACTTTCATGGGTTCGTATTACTGAAAATAAATCCAATCTCAGTTTTTACTGAATTGATTTGTATCTTCTGAACATTTACAATATGGTTTATCTATATATTTGCATGCAGTATTTTTAAACCGCCTTGTTTTTTGTTAGCAGGCTTATGGAACCTGACCTCTTTATGCTTGGATTCTAAAATATGTAATTATTTTAAGGATTCTTCTCAAAACTCCTATTTAAAGTCTTACCTTTAATTTGTTATAATTGAGAAGGATTTTGAGGGCTAGCAAAAAGGCTCAACTGGTAAAGCTGCTTGCTGCACAAGGCTGGCAACATGTGCTCAGTCCCCAGAACCCATGTAAATGTGGAAGGAGAGAACCATCTACACAAAATCATTCTCTGGTCACCACGTGTGTGCCGTGTATACCCACCCAAACATCACACACTCATGCATTCGTACACACACACTTGCATGTAACAATAGTAAGAAATAACAGAAAACTTTTAAAGGAATTTTGAATAGGTTGGGTCACTCTTGTATTTTCGTGTGTGTCTTCAATCATGGACAAACAAGGGCTGTCAGGGCCTCACTGAGAACACTCTCTGGCAGTCCTGTGTAACCCTAAAAGGAGCCGTCTGCTTGACAAACGTTCTTCATTGGAGCCTCACACACAAAGAAGAAAGTCTGGCAGAAACACAGATGATTAATGTCACAGCGGGGAAAGCTCCATCTGTGTTTCTGCTTCGGTTTACTGTGCGTGCGAATTAGATTTTCCTACTGCAACTATGCTAGGTGTATTTCTTCATTCTCACTGCCCTTTTTTGACACTTTAGTGTGAATTCCAGTCACTACTTTATAAGCTATGAAAATGTTCTAGTCTACAAATAACATTGCCTCATTTAAATTCTTACACAAGATGAAAATAGAAGTCGGAACAGTTTTCCTCTTTGATAAACTTACTTTGAAACTGCTAAAAAGGACGTAAAGCAAGAATCATGCTGACACTCAGTTTGCTCTGCTAATGGGTTAAACTAAATGTTACCGTGGCCTTTTTCCAGAGGTGAAATATACAAACTGTTTCTGAAAACTGAGGTAGGCACCACTTCCTAGACACTAGCAATGAATGGGGATGAGGGTGTGGGTGCTCGCAGTCCTGACCGCTGCTGAGTGTAAGTCAAAGCTGGCAACTTCCTCGCCTGTCTACAGATAAACATTGCTGGAGAAATCAGCAAAGGTAGCGCTGTGCCCAGCACATAGTAGGTGCTCGGTGTCGGGACTCCTGCTAGATCGGTAATAGCGCTACTGAGATCACAGTTACCCGGGAAGTAACAAACCTCTGAGAAACATACAAGGACCCCAGACGTTCTCTGTGGGTACGGAAAGCACTGAGGCCCACGGGACCTTGCTAATTTATCAACACTGCCCATTTCTTCCCTTTGTTTGCGGTGTCATCTTTGGGTTATTAGAACCCCTATTCAGTTCACCGTAGGAATCTAATGCTTTCACATAACTGCGTTTATGAAAATGCATTTGGGGAGCATTTCCCTAGTAACCTTTTCTTAGTTGGCCACATTGAGCAGCGAGGGGGCAAAATTTAGTAATCATTAAATTTGGCTGATAGGTACGTAGTTGTCAATTGTACTTATTTTCTCCAATTTATATATATTTAAAGGATATATTACATGCATTATATATATGCAATATGTATATGCATATATATATATATGCATATGCAATAACTACAGCTTATCCAAATTTACTCTTCCTACCTCGCCATCTCACTTCACCAACTCCTAAAGGATCCTTGCTGTCGCTACACCTGGACTATAGAGTTAGCTAATTCCCTGCAGGAGTTAAGTATTACAACACCTACCTCTTACCCTGAAAAATTCAGGAACATTCATAGACTTAATTCATTTTACAAAGATATTAAAGAAAACACATATTATGTTTGGTCTGGATACTTTGTTCATATTAAAACCACAAAAATACTAAAAGTAAAATCTTAGAAACCTTCAAGTTTCTAAACTGGAAGTACAATGCGTACATAGATAACAACTGATTACAAAGAGGGTTTTTAAGCACTTTAAAAAGAAACCAAAACCGCTATCAACATTATTAAACACTAGAGAAATCAAGATATGGACCCAGAACAATTGCAAACTAAATCAAAGATTCTTCAAATACTGCTGTAGAGGGAAATAGCTTAATATCAGACAAAGACAAATTTGTATTAATGCAGTATAGTTATCATGTAGCACATAAAAGTATAAGAAACTAGCCGGGTGGCGCACGCCTTTAATCCCGGCACTCGGGGGAAGAGGCAGGTGGATCTCTTTGAGTTTGAGGCCAGTCTGGTCTACGGGAGCTAGTGCTAGGACAGCCTCCAAAGCTACAGAGAAACCCTGCCTTAAAAAAAAAAAAGTAAGAGAAACTAATAAATATAAAATTAATCGAAACAAATTACTTTCTCTCCATCTTGTGGTGTCTTTTTGGTCCTTCTGTTTGCAGAGCCTAATAGGAATCAGAAATGTTTCTAAAATTCCAAAGGACTATTTTATTGGTCAGTTTTTTGTTACTGTCATGAAATACCAAAGAGAGGCTAATTTGTACAGAAAACCCGTTTTATTTAGCTAATGGTTTGGGATTCTAAAAATCTACCTTGTCTGCCTCACCTCAGGGTAGACTGCAATCTCAAGAGCAATGGCTACATGGTAGGACGGGAATCCAGACAAACACTGAGCTGAAACAAGGTTTAAGCCTTTCCTCACAATCTTCTTGAAAGAATGGTAATTGCTTTTTAGAACCCCCATTTGGCATAACTACCCACGAAGCCCTACCTAGTAAAGCTTTCACCTCCTATCATCATACTAAAGACCAAGACCTCAACACATAAACCTTTGAAGAAACAAATATCAGAACCCCAGAAGTGGGTTGAAAACATTAAGAACTAGCATGATGTTCTGAATTGTAGTAAGACTGGGCAATAAGAAAAATCAGTACTCTTGGAAGATATTGTGGGTGAACATGGAGATTTCCCGGGCACTGACTTCTTAGTCAGTTTTCTGCCGTGTGTAAAAGTAATCCTATTTCAAAACTTTGTTTCCCCTGTTGAGATTAACAGGAAGCATTTACAGTCTCGGTAGTGTTTTGACAGGAAGCTATGCAAGGGCCCCATGTAAGCCCGCATAGCTGGCTGAGGCTTACAATGAAAGATCGCAACTAGGCATCCTCCGGACAGCTGAGCTTGAACGGTTAACATCTCAGTTTGCTGGAATGTCTTTACCAAGAGAGAGAGACCAGGAGCCCTGCTTCCTGAAACAGGAGATGGGCAGAAAGGTGGCCCTGCAAACAGGCTCTCAGAGAAGAGAAATAAAAGCATCATTCTTCGTCTACATAGGCACCCTGGTGCAATTCCAACCACTGGAGAGTGAGTGGGGGAGAATGAACTGTACCCACGTCTTACAAATCAATGGTCTAGTTGGGGATTTAGCAGTGCTAAGTCTACAAAACTCAAGAAGTGCTTTCTCGGTTCTTGAAAGGTAGGACAGACAGTATGTCAATCCCAAGGAACAAGTATTTTATTCTACAACACAGATTTATTATCTTATATTCTTGGAGACCAGGACTGTAGGGCAGCAAGGATGTGCTCCTTTCAGAGGTACTCAAAGATCTGCCCATTCTCTCCTCCAGCCTCACAGTCTGCCTACATTCACCACCCATGGCTCCTCCCTCCCTCTACCAATAAGGAACACAGCATCTTATTATGCTTCGTTCTGACTCCCTACTCTAAAGGTTCTTTTGGTTAGATTAGCCTACAAGGGAGTTCAGGATGACCTCCTTCTCAGCATCAGGGCCTTGCTTGCATCTGGAGACTACTTCTGCTGTGTGAAGTTACGTACTCATGAGTTGTGGGCGTCTTCATAATACATTATTTACTAAATGATTACCACAAGTGTACGCCCAGTTATTTGGAGAAGATGTAGTGAGAGCATTATTATTAAAGATATTTACATGTTTCTTATGTCCATCTCTTTGGTTTTTTTCTTTTTTTAAGGATGTTGAAGAATCACAAAACCACCCTGGCGAACCCATTGGAGATGACTACAAAAAGATGGGAACACTTTTTGGTGAACTGAACAAAACCCTCCTCAGCATGGGCTTCACAAGGATGTATTTTGGAGAGCGAATTGTGGAACCAGTAGTGGTCATTTTCTTTTGGCTCATGCTATGGTTCCTTGGCCTACAAGCCCTTGGACTAGTTGCTGTTCTTTGCCTTGTCATTATTTATGTACAGCAGTAAAACACTGGACATTTGGTAGCCATGTATGTGGTTGATAGAGCTACAGACTTGGGCTTTTTGAAAGCCAAAGAGTTTGGCATATTTCATATTGTGTACTGACTGTTTTGTAATTAAAGTTATAAATGAATTTCTTTAAAATGCAACTTTTTGTTAGTACAAGAATGAATATATATTTTTGACTATATATTAGCTTATTCAAACTCTTTTTCACTCCTGTGATCTGTACCTACCTTTCGACACCTGCTTCCCCATGCCAAATCTGAACATCACCCACCAGTGATGGGGCAAATAGCCTGGCATGGAGCAGCAGTGGAGCAGTGCAGATCTTGTGAAGTTCCAGTGAGACATTTTGGAAGAAAAAGGAAAAATGAACTAAGAATAAGTTTTAATTGGAAAACTGTGCCACCCCCACCTCCACTGAAAAATCCCATTTGAGGGACATATTTGTCTGTCTGTCTTCTCTGCGTAGTCCAAAACAAGTAAGTGATAACTGCCACACACCACCATGGAGGTATGAAAATGAACGATGCCAGCTGTTTCCTAAAGACTGAAAATACCGTATTCATTATTGGTGGTGAAGTTTGGGGGCTAAATGTAAGTTTTTATGTGTTATACCTGGGCCTTCATTACATTGTAACATTAGAGATGATTCTGGTGCTCATTTCTCCCTGTGAGTTTTTAAGGCCGCACGCCTGGCAGTGCCAGTAATTTGTACCTAGCCAGTTGCATGTTTTTCCTAGAGACGTTTTCAGTGCATTTGTTTCCAAAAGTTTATAATTTTATAGTTCTTTTCTAACAATTATTCTAAGGTTTAAAACAATGCCTTTTTCTGTCACGGCATGGAGTTTTTCCAAAAAAGAATGATTTCTATCTTATAAAAGAAAAAAAATCACATCATTTTTCTTTGATATCTGTATTGAAGAATACAAAAGTACAAAATAAAATACATGCTTAAATTGAGAACTCAGTAGCCACTTGTAATATTCTAGGATTAAAGTCAATTGACTAGCCATGTTTTTAATGTTTACTATGGGGTTTTATATTGAAGTAAGCATTTCTTTAAATATACTTTGAAAATTAAAAATGACTGATACTTTTGGTTTTGTTAAAGAACCTAAAATCTTTACACTTTTATCTAAGAGTCATCTAATTGAACAAAGAAACTTAAATACAAAAAGGGGGCGGCGAGGTATTTTTGTTTGGCAGGGCGTTAACTAAAGCAATAGGGTGTTTACTGGGCCACTTTGTGAAGCTCTTACTCATGCCATTTTGAACATTATTCTGTAGGAAATTTCAAAACAGAAAATTATGAAAGCAGGAGCACTAACATATACTGTGCATCTGTGTGTTGTGTATAAACACAGGTCTCTAAAATTTGGCTTTTGAAAAACAAAAAAAGTTTGTGCTGTCCGTGTCTTTATCGTGTTCGCGATATTTTTGTAAATCACCTTTCCGAGATGAGTATCAGGGCAGGGTGTTTGGGAAAAGGCCCCTTTGCATCCAGTAGGATTGCAAGGTTCTAACAGAGGCCGGGAGACTTTGCATATGTGCACAAAATGCTAAAGAGCTCTTTCTTCCCTAGCACTACCAGGAAGGCTGATTTCCTTTCAGAATGCAAAATAAAAGACACAGTAGACATAACAGCAGCTCTGGTCCTACCGGTGCTTCTCGTTAGGAATGCTTTAAAGGAAGCCCTAGCGTTTATCCATAACACCCCCTCAATGCTATGCGTGCGCACACTCGTGTTAACAGGTGTGTTTTATGGAGAAATAGGCTGCACTTGCTGCTCTCACCTCCACATACATTCTGGATTAATGTAGTGTGCCATCAAAGTTTTTGCTTAGTATTGAAAAAAACCGTGACATAAAATATTTTCTCTTCTTCAACATGTTAGAATATCGATTGTGCTGTTATCCTGAAGTCAAACCTCATTTGTTTGGTTCACAGTGTAAAAAGAGTAGATTCAAAATAATTCTCAGTTATCTCAGTTTTAAACGTAAATTATAGAAAAGCTACTTACAAACCAAGAAACAACAGTTAAGTGCTAAGGTCCTTGAACTGCTGGTGTGCATGACGTCCTGTGTTCAAAGGAAAAGTCAGGAGCTAACCCCAGCCGACCACATATCAGCAGACCCCTTCGCTTTGAACTGAGCAGTATTTTGAACAACTCACTTTCTTGTGTTACGTGGCCATTCTAATCAGAACAGGGTGCATCTGTGCACAGGAGCACTGGCTAACAGAACAGGGTGCATCTGTGCACAGGAGCACTGGCTAACAGAACAGGGTGCATCTGTGCACAGGAGCCACTCGCACTGGCTAACAGAACAGGGTGCATCTGTGCACAGGAGCATCGCACTGGCTAACAGAACAGGGTGCATCTGTGCACAGGAGCATCGCACTGGCTAACAGAACAGGGTGCATCTGTGCACAGGAGCCACTCGCAGTGGCTAACAAGAGCCTCTACTGTATGTTGTCCTGCCTCTGGTGATAGCAAGTTAATAGATTAAATTGGCTATGGTGAAAATATTTACATCATAAAATTTGCTAAAACTACAAAGAAGGACATTTTTTTCCCCTAGAGAGCCAGCTATTAAAAAAAAAAAAAAAAAAACTCAGCATATTCCCAATCAGCCACCCTGGAAGCCACATTCCCAGGGCCACCACAGTCTTCAAAGAAAAGACAGCATGTGTTATGAAACAAGAGAAGCACATGCAGTGTGTCCCCACATACCCGGGTACCCAGAGCCACTGTGGCGTCTTCTCCACGTGGAGGTCAGACCACAGTTGCCTCTGAAGTGTGTGTCTGATTGGACATTTTGATGAGAGAAAAATCTCTCTGAGCTGTCAGTGAGCTGCAGACCCAGAAGGGAAGAGGCAGGAGATCAGGAGAAGAGAGACAAGACTTAAGGCACCACGATTTGGGGCTGAAGTAAAAGCCAGTTGTAATTAGAAACCTTAGAAACAGTCCAATCCAGGCAGTGAGAGGCCCAGAGATCTTTGGTTTATGGCGTCTATTTCAGTCGTTTTACAGATGTTTGTTGATTACAATTATTGAAACCGCTTTCGCCTTACAAAGTGAACAAAAGAAAACAATCAGATCATACTTTCAGACCTGTTAAAACTCTGGTAAATAACTGGCCAGAACAAGCGTGCGAATTAAAGAAGAATACACAGGTCAAGGCTTTGGCATTATTGGTGGATTTCCTCTTTTGTAACTACGATTTCTCTGCCCGAGACTTAAAATTTGGTCCTTGGAGGTCAGACCAGTGCCTGCTCTTTCATTCCTCCACACATCTCCTGTTTGTTGCTCTTTGTCTACTAACAGCTACATCTGCATCTCCAGGTCAGAGCACTGGGCAGACTAGAGGATCCCCCAGTTTAAGGGCTTGCTTGCTTACAAAATTCCTCAAAAAAAGACCTCACTATCTTTCTCCAAAGTCTTTTCTTTGCATACCTCTCCCCTTCAGCATTGGCACAATTCTCTCCCCAGCTACTGAGGAGGAACTGGAAATCCAATCTCCAGCTCCTGTCTCTCCCTCGCTGCCCACATATAACCAGCTACCTGTTTTGTTTCTAGCAGCTTCTTTTCTCTTTGTGCTTCCCTTCATTCCCAGCATCATTCAGCCCACACAGCCATCATCTCACCTGGGAGAATTCTCACCTCTGAGAATCCTAATCAGTATCCCCACCTTCACTGCCCACTCCGGAGTTAAGTAATACTTCTAAACTATGACTTTGAGCTCCTTGATTTCCGTGTTTTTAATGCTTCTTGTTGCTGCTATGGCAAAACCTACACTCTCTAATAGCTGTGTGTCCCTTCATAAACTGTTCTTCCCCCTCATCTTTCCACACCACTGCCTTTTCCAAGACTCAGCCACATTAAGTGCTTTTCTCCGTTCCTTGAAAGAGACTCACTTTCCTCCAGAACTTCATATGTGCTTGACTCTCTGTAGCTCCAACCCCTGCCTCACCTGGCCAACAACTACATGGAGTACTCAAAGTAAGCATCCTTTAACTTCCCCCTTAAGTACACTTTGGGCACCTCATGTGCCCCTTTTTATCTAGAAATTGATCAACACACTCATGCCTATTTGTCACTTCCTTCCATTAGATAGTGGGCTTCTCATGGGCAGAGAGCACGTCTACTGTGTCTATAGTTACACTGCCAGTGCCTACCAGGACACCTGCATGGACCAGGTTCTCAATGAGTAAATCCACCTCATTTCTTCACATTCTCCCTGTTGTCCATTAATAGAGAAGCCCAGGGGTAGTGGCTTGTGGCTCTATGGTAGTATGCTTGCCTTACATGCTTAAAGCCCTGGGTTCCTTCCCCAGTATTGAGAAGAAAAAGGAAAAAAAAAAAAAAGAAGGAAAAAGACCTAGAGTTGGTTGTATATCAGAATTCTTTGGCCCCAACAGTAGTAGTTGTTCATAAGGAGAATGGTTGGGCGTGTATATTATAATGACATTTATTCATTGAGTACTGTAGCAGTTTGTATACATACATATACAGCATTGCTACCATGTATTCACACTTTAGAGGAAATGCATGGTTGATGCCGATAGATATGCTTACTGATGGTACTAAAATTTCATCCTATCAATATTTTTCTGTCGAGTTTTATCTGCTAAATTTACATTTTTTTCAAGGACAACTTTTAAACAAAAATTTTCAAATATCTGTTCTAAATATTTTAGGCTCCAGAACAAGTTCACAATTGCACTTAGCCCAGTAGCCCAAATGTTCTATTTTAAAAGCAAGTATATTAGGCACTTTGCTAACCTGTCTAGTAAACAATGTTCTTTTCCAAGCCTGTGGATGTTCTCAGCATCTCCTCTGTCTCCCTGCACCCTGTG
This sequence comes from Microtus oregoni, assembly GCF_018167655.1. NCBI lineage: Eukaryota > Metazoa > Chordata > Mammalia > Rodentia > Cricetidae > Microtus > Microtus oregoni. Next base: position 76,337,950 of record NW_024543059.1, read on the forward strand.
TGACTGACTCCTCAGGTAATTGCTGCCACATCAGGTTTGGAAATTGCCAGAATAACAGCATACCTGAGGCAGAGTAAAGTGTACCTACTCATCGCTGCAGCTGTAGCAGAAAGCCAGAGCCTGCTGCGCGCGCGCGCGTGTGTGTGTGTGTGTGTGTGTGTGTGTGTGTGTGTGTGTATGTGTGGACCTTAACCCAGTAGAGAAGTAGGAAAACTGAGGTCAAGATCACCTTCTACCTCCATGCTGTGTGTATTCCTTCTGTTGATTTGGCTGTTGTATAACTTAGAATTCTGGAAGAATTTTAGAGGCCCGGTGAAGTTCAGAACAGGCATTCAAATGCTTACAAAATGTGAGCTAATTTGCAACAATTAACATCTTAATTTAAATTTCCCAGAACATGAGAGAGTAAAGTGAATTATCAGGAGTATGAATCTTTACCTCCATGTTGTGATCATGCAATTTAAAATGCCTTTTTGGATGAAGAAATTAAAAGTCTACATACAAGTAGTATTAATGCCACAAGTTGACTTTAGAAAAAAATTTAATTATTCTTTTTTAGATTAATATGTAGAAACACTGCCCTGGCTTGAGAATATACGTCATGTACTTAGCTGATTTCTGGCTTGTCGCAGTCACTTTGTCACTGAGCTTTCTTGGTTCTAGGTATGTGACATTAAAAACAGTCATGATGCATTCCATTAGCTAATGCATTTTCTCTTCTGAGGCGTAAGCATACGTGTATGAGTACAGCTTAAAAACAAAGCCTAAGAAGACAAAAGGAGCAATTCTCCCTTGATGTTAGTTTGGAAGATTGTTTTAGTTAGGGTTCCTATTGTTGTGAAGAGACACCATGACTGTGGCAACTCGTATAAAGAAAAACATTTAACTGGGGCTCACTCACAGCTCAGAGGTTTCGTCAGTTATCATCACGGCAGGAAGCGTGGTGGCATGCAGGCAGATATGGTTCTGGAGAAGGAGCTGAGAGTTCTTACGTATTAACTCACGGGCAACAGAAGTGGTCTGGCTCACTGGGTGTGGCCTGAGCATATATGAGACTTCAAAGCCCACCTCCATGGTGACACACTTCCTCCAACAAAACCACACCTACTCCAACAAGGCCTCACCTCCTAATAGTGCCACTCCCTTTGGGGGCCACTTTCTTTCAAACCACCACAAAGGTAAATAATAAATTAGTCTTGCCTATAAAACCATGATGATAATTTTCCTTACTAGGTAAAGTATTTAAGTGTGAAATCAGTTTGATTTGCTTTTACTTCAATCCTATATGAAATATTCCATATAGAGAGGCTTATAAAACTGTGGCTGTGTTCTGATAATTCCAACATGAGTTTAAAAATATCTTTCATGGGTCAGAAATACATTTAACCTTAACGCACAAGAATATCATAGTTTAACAGATTGGCACAGAGAGTGTTAATTATTTACACCCATGATCCTATGAATGATTTGAGAGCAGTGGCTCATTGCCATAATGCACAAGACTGCCTTCCTGCATATCCCTACCCTGGGAGCTGATCAAAACCAAATTTTGAAGTACAGTCTATACTGAATGGTGGTGTTTTTACACCATTATAAAGTGAAAACTAGTCAATCAAACCATGTTCACTGGGGATAATCTGTGAGACTAAAGCAGAAGAGCAAGGTTGTTGTGGTACTGACTCTCCATCACGTTCCCTGGGAAGCTGGCTCAGAACAAATTAGCAGGCAGGCAACATCAGGGAGGCCCTGGGACCAGCACCTGAAAAGACGCGAGCTCTGGCGGAGAATGTCTAACGCATAGTCAGAACACGCCTAGGTAGCACCGCGGAGCGCCCTTCTGCACTCACATACTAGTAGAAGACAATGCTCCTTGGCCAAAAACAATCTTCAAATATGTCTGCAGGATGGAGTTGGCCCGCTAGCAGATATCAACGTAGAGCCTTCAGTCTCCGGGGAAGATCAGTATCTACATCTACAGTAACAGCATCTACTCTACCCTCCATTCTTTTCTTCCCTCTCCTTCCCATAGTGCCTGAGTCCTTCCAGAAGCCCCGTTCTTAGCTGGGTATAGCAGTGTACCTCGTCAGCCCGAGCACTCAGGAGGCAAAGGCAGGCAGATCTCTGAGTTGGAGGCCAACTGTTCTTTGGAGTGCTATGTAAATTATTTCATTGTAAACGAGTTTGTCACAGTGGTCAGAGGAGGGCTGAGCTGTGTGGCCTGGTATCTCTCACAGGGCTAATAATGGATGGCAGTAAAGTTTGTGTGCACAGTTAACAGTGTGTGCAGCAAAGACCTCCAGACAGTATTAGGAAGTAGCAAAAAAAAGTACATAAAATGCCACCATCGAGAGTCACAGGACATCCATTTTGTGCACATAAACTACTTAGATTACTATCTCACCCAACCCCTCAGGTGGGGCAAGTCATCGTCAAAGCTTGTCTTTGAGCTGGTGGATTCAAGGGTAAATGTAGGTGTTTCCAACACTCTGGGTTGAGCTTTCTGGCTCTGTTCCAGTTCTCAAGGCAGTTTGAATAAATAAGAATAAAAAGACTTTCAGAACATGTTTGAAATAAAATATTCAATGTCGGAGAAGAACTCATTTATCCAGAAACCAGGTCCTGTGCCCCCCACCCCCACCCCAGCATGCAGTTGCAACCTATTTATGACTTGGCTTTAATCATGATTTTCCTACTTATTTTTAGCACAAAGGATCTTTGCATCCAGATTTGGTAGTTCAGCGGGCACACACACAAAAAAAGCTTTCTCCAGTCTTAGTCCAGAATATTGTAGAGCCCTTAAAGTCCTTCTAGCTTCTATTTTTATCCCTAGAATCTTAGTCATATACTAAGATCAAGTAAGACAATGACCCAAAGCCAGTTATATACCAAAACTATAACAGTGCTTAGCCATAATTTTCCCTTTTGCTTATAGGAAAACATCAGAACTATGTTCAAACAAACTTTCAGATCAAAAGATTTCTTTATGTCAGATTTGAATTTGAGAGTTGGCTCTGCTGTTTACTGACTGCAGGATTTGTAAAAATCTTATCTACACCTTTTCAAGTTCAAATACTTACCACTGACTGGGAGAAGATCTTCACCAACCCCACAACTGACAAAGGTCTGATCTCCAAAATATATAAAGAACTCAAGAAACTAGACCGTAAAAGGCTAATCAACCCAATTATAAAATGGGGCACTGAGCTGAACAGAGAATTCTCAACAGAAGAAGTTCAAATGGCCAAAAGACACTTAAGGTCATGCTCAACTTCCTTAGCGATCAGGGAAATGCAAATCAAGACAATTTTAAGATACCATCTTACACCTGTCAGAATGGCTAAAATCAAAAACACCAATGATAGCCTTTGCTGGAGAGGTTGTGGAGAAAGGGGTACACTCATCCATTGCTGGTGGGAATGCAAATTTGTGCAACCACTTTGGAAAGCAGTGTGGCGGTTTCTCAGGAAATTCGGGATCAACTTACCCCTGGACCCAGCAATACCGCTCTTGGAAATATACCCAAGAGAGGCCCTATCATACAACAAAAGTATATATATGCTCTACTATGTTCATAGCAGCATTGTTTGTAATAGCCAGAACCTGGAAACAACCTAGATGCCCTTCAATGGAAGAATGGATGAAGAAAGTATGGAATATATACATATTAGAATACTACTCAGCAGTTAAAAACAAGGACTTCTTGAATTTTGCATGCAAATAGGTGGAAATAGAAAACACTATCCTGAGTGGGATAAGCCAGACCCAAAAAGAGGAACATGGGATGTACTCACTCATATTTGGTTTCTAGCCATAAACAAAGGACATTGAGCCTATAATTAGTGATCCTAGAGAAGCTAAATAAGGAGAACCCAAAGAAAAACATATAGGCATCCTCTTGAATATTAACCTTCATCAGGCGATGAAAGGAGACAGAGACCCACATTGGAGCACCGGACAGAAATCTCAAGGTCCAAATCAGGAGCAAAAGGAGAGAGAGCACGAGCAAGGAACTCAGGACCGCGAGGGGTGCACCCACACACTGAGACAATGAGGATGTTCTATCAGGAACTCACCAAGGCCAGCTGGCCTGGATCTGAAAAAGCCTGAGATAAAACCGGACTCGCTGAACATAGCGGACAATGAGGACTACTGAGAACTCAAGAACAATGGCAATGGGTTTTTGATCCTACTGGGCGTACTGGCTTTGTGGGAGCCTAGGCAGTTTGAATGCTCACCTTACTAGACCTGGATGGAGGTGGGTGGTCCTTGGACTTCCCACAGTGCAGGGAACCCTGACTGCTCTTTGGGCTGACAAGAGAGGGGGACTTGATTGTGGGGGGGAATGGGAGGCGGTGGCGGGGAAGAGACAGAAATCTTTAATAAATAAATAAATTTAAAAAAAGAAATTAATATAACTAAATGAAGTGATTTACATATAGAAAACTTTTGGTCAATCTTACCATTATCAAATATAAACGTTGGTATCAAAGACATAGCATTCACTTTAAATTTCATGCATTGAGAGTCATTAAAGCTTATTCTGTTGTTGGTGCAAGAAAAGAAAATATAATTCTAGAAAAGAAAATTTGCTTTCAACTCTTTCTAATTTAAGTCCTTGTGAACTGTTGTTGCTTCTTGAGGACCCCAGAGTTGATGAGCAAGATACAGGGTCCTGTGTAACCACATCGTCTTTGGCTTTGTTTGCCTGAAAGACTTAACCACAGACCCACACAGTTTCTGTCGCCCCCTTTTCTTAGCAGTCAGATGGGAAACCACACTCAACAGAATACCCACAGTTCTGTTGTGAATTTGAACATTTCCAGCATAAAAACAATCCTGAAAACACTTCTAACTTCTGTGTGACATAAGCCCAGAGTATTATGGTATGTTTACAGGATCAGAGAGAACATATTAACACTTTGTCATCAAAGTAAAAGTTAAAAACTTAGCTGTGTGGTGGCTCTCACGTTTAATTCCTGCACTTGGAAGGCAGAGGCAGGTGGATCTCTGTGAGTTTGAGGTCAGCCTGGTCTACAAGAACTAGTTCCAGGACAGGCTCCAAAGCTACAGAGAAACCATATTTCAAAAGAAAAACAGAGAGAGAGAGAGAGAGAGAGAGAGAGAGAGAAAAGAAAGAAAGAAAGAAAGAAAGAAAGAAAGTTGAAAGCCTAATGCACTAGTATATATTATAATTTTAGTGCACTGATTGAGATACTTTACCAGTTAAACACAATTGGACTAGGTGTAATCCCCACTCAAAGTAGTATTCTCAGATAAAAAACAAAATCCAACCCTGCCAATGTCCACGGATGCAGTCTGAACACAAGAAGATAGAAGCCAAAGCAATGTGATAAATGGGTAGTAGTATTTTCATAAGTCTTATCTTTGTTGGTCTATGGAAGTATGTTGCATATATAATGTGATATTTCTTTGACTTTGTTTTGATCGCACCAACTCTGCCATTAAAAGTGTTCTATCTTGACTCACCCATTAATATTTTCAATCTGGCTCACCCTTCACACTTCCTTCCTCTCCACACAATTCTCCAGGCCTGAGAGTAGTTCCTTGCGGTAGATGTTCATGGATATGAACTTCTATGAACACCTGTGGCCAATCTTTTTTCCATCTCATAGAGCTCCAAAACCGGTTCTCCCACATTTTCTGCACTGTCAGGTTGTGCTCGCAGGGACATTTATGAGATGTTCAGATAGAGCTGGGCTTGGTCAGGTAGAGTGCTCCTCGGGCATTTCATTCGCCAGCCGTGAGGGATGTTTCTTGGACACTCTGTGCAGGGCCAGCTGATCACAATTGCCTCTGCCGTGGAAACCCTGCGTTTCCCCTGCACACCACATGGCTGACACCCAGGTCTGTGACATAGGCTTTCTCCCACCAACCTGGCTTGCAGATGTCTTTAGGGTATCAGAAGACATTTGTTTTCCATCCTAGCCACAGTTTCCCCCCACCCCTTCTTATCCCCTCCCCACACTCCCTCTGTTCCCCCTGCCATCAAATCCTCCTCCACCAGAGGACATTTTTTAAATGACAGAAATACCTAGAAGGAAACAAAGACCTGGAGTTTAAGTTTTGGTTATGATTACAGGGGTTTTCCTAGAACCCTTTCCTGACGCTGGGTGGTGCTCTATGGTCTCTGTCAATCAAGTAAGACAAAGAACCGCTGAAACCACTCTATTTCACCAAATGAATCAAGTCTCTGTCTCTGCCTGCAGAATGCTCATATCAGAAGCATGCGACTGTTGAATCCTCAGAGTATATCCACACTTCGTATGCCCTATCAGCTTTGCTAGTCAGAGAGCAGCGTGGCTGTCCCTCGTGACCAGCTTGTTGGTCTCGTGAGGTCTATGCAGGGCCCTGTTCCTAGAACTATGATTTTACTACAATCTAGTTTTTCGAAGCGGCCTACAGATAAGATTTAAGATGTTGATTTTTGAGTAGTTTGAGCATGCAATCATAGCAAAACCGAAATAGAATTTCCTGTGAGACACCATCTGCTGCCATTTTTTTTTTTTTGCCTTTCAGTACATAGCAAGGAACATCAATATGAACTCATCTAGAGTTTAATATAGATGTAGATAAATACATATGGAGATAAGCTCGGAAGTGAGTACATGCGCTAAAGATGTTGTGATTTAGCTGTGAAATGCCCCGTGTTGTCAGCATGCTCATATATACATGAGCTATTAGAATGGCTTACAGACTCAGGCCCAGCTAGCCCAACAATGGCTGTCTTCTAACAGAAAGTCAAAGAATCTAGCAGTTATTCCATCCATGAGGCTGGGTGTCTCAGTTGGTCTTCAGTAGATGTGGGAATCCTGAAAAGGAGGCTCTGTTGACAGCTAAGTATTAAGCTTGCCAGTGAGGGCTAGAATAAGCAGGCAGAGCAAAAGCTTCCTCTTTCCACGTCCCTTAGATAAACTGCCACGAGAAGGTGTGGTCCAGATTTAAGGTGGATCGAAAGGTCTGGTTTAAAGATGGGTCTTCCCGCTTCAAATGATTTAATTAAGAAAAATCTCTCACAGGTGCTCAGCTGCATGGGTTTTAGTTGATTTCAGATGTAGTCAAGTTGACAACCAAGAATAGCCACATGATCACAGTTGTCTACTTGACACACAGTTGTACCTCCTTATATCATGGTTAGTTTCCAAATGCAAACAATTCCCAAGTCATAAGTATGCCTAACATGATATAACTGTCCCATGTACTATGGCAAACACATGTATTTTAGAATAGGGTGGCACTCTCCCTTAAGGAACATTCTTTTAGAATTTCAAACTTAAATATAACAACTACTGGTATTCTCTCAGTTGATGTTGCATTACATGATAAACCAAGAAAACAAAATACAATACCTGCACAAACATATTCTGTTTTTAAAAGACTTATTTTTACTATGCATACAGTGTTCTCTCTGCATGTATATGCGTACCCAGATGAGAGCACCAGACCTCATTACAGATGGTTGTGAGCTACCATGTGGCTGCTGGGAATTGAACTCAGCATCTCTGGAAGAGGAACCTGTGCTCTTAACCTCTGAACCATCTCTTTAGCCCCTGCACAAACATATTCTTAACAAAATATGACAGAAAAACTCATGTCAATTATAATCCCCGTTTTTGTAACTGGTTACATGACAAGCAGTTAACTACCTTCCTCTACTATCCATTCTGTCTTTCCTCTTCTCTCAGCAAGCTCCTTGGCAGGTCTTTTCCTAGAGGGGAGGAGTGACCATTAACTTTATTACTGAAGGGTCTGTGCTCTTTGTCATCCTCGATTGGGTTGTTGTAGTTTCCTGTTGTCTTTAAACTTCTCTTTTATCTACTGTTCTATTACATGAAGAGACACCATGGCCAAGGCAATTCTTATAAAAGAAACCATTTATTTGCGGGGGGGGGGGGTGTTTACAGTTTTAGAAGGTTAGTCCGTGATCATCGTGGGAAAAAGCAGACAGGCATAGTGCTGGAGCAGTAGCTGAGAGCTTTACATCCTGAACTCAGGCAGCAGACACAGAGAAGACTGGGCTTGGCATGGGTTTTTGAAACCTAAAAGCATACCCTTTGATGTAAAACCTCTTCCAACAAGGCCACACCTACTCCAACAGGGTTGCACCTCCTAGTTCTTCCCTAATAGTTTTGCTAAGTGGTGACTAAGCATTCAAATACACGAGCCTATGATGGTCATTCTCATTCACCTACTGCCTTAGGCTCAAATGTTTGAACACTTGGCCCTCAATTGGTGAGGCTCTGTAGAAAGGTCATGAAACCTTTCAGAGGTGGAGCCTTCCTGTAGGAAGTGGAACACAGGCTATAAGATTTGATAGCTAGTTCTCTTCACTCCCTGCTTCCTGAGTGATGGATGCAGTCAGCCTGCAGCTCCTGTCAAGCATGCCTTCATGCCTTGTTGCCATGTCTTCACCACCATGGCAGAAGACTGCAGCCTTCTGAATTGTAAGCCAAAATATACCATTACTCTCCGAAGTTGCTTTCGTCCGGGTATTTTATTACCGCAAGGGGGAAAAAGCTAAGAGAAGAAGTTAGTATATATTACTCCTCCAAGCTTAGAGTGCCTGGAAGCAGACCCATCACAAAACCAATCAAGAATCCCGAAGTGGGTCTCTGTTTCTAATACTGTTCTCCAATAAAAGGAGCCCAGAGTCCCTGCAGAAGTGGCTGATTTCACTGCTGGGCAGGCAGCAGGCAGCCTGAGCCTGAAATATCTTCCTGTGCTCGTGCTCAAGAAGTACCAGGACCACATGAAACGCTTTCATCTCATCTCTCTCACCCTCCCTGTTGTCCCTCCCTTCCTCCCCTCCTCCCCTAACACACTCATGATCATGTGCACACGCACACACACACACACACACACACACACACACACACACACACAGTAGGGAGTAAATTGAAGAGACAATTGAAAGAGCTCTCAATAACCAACTAGCTGGTACAATCCGTGCAGCAAAGCCTTAAAGGACTCTGGAGAGGAGCTGGAAGGAAGGCAGCCTGGCAACTTCCCCTTTATTGGTGCTCGCCATGGAGCCTCTTCCATACTTCAGGGTATCCCCGAGAGTCCCTCCTTGGGAGGAAATAGCAGGTGCTGAGTCCCCTCTGGAGTAGAAGTTACTCTGAGACTTGACAACCCCTTCTGACAGCACCACCTGTTTTCCGCTCATTAGGAGATCCTCTAGTTCTTGGGAACCTGAGTGTCTCCACCCTAGGCACGGTTGTTCTGCTGCCCGGGTGTCCGGCGATGACTGTGACACTGTGCGCAGTGAACATGCAGAGCAGCGAAGCAAGGGGGCAGCACACCCAAGCTGCTCTAGAAACTGCCCCGTGTTTTAGTTTCCTCCTTAAAAATACCAACAAATAGTTCTCCAAGAGGCAAAATATTGCTGGATAACGGCTAAAGCATTGTTTCCTTGTGTGATAATTTATGTACTTAGCGCGTAAGATTCTCTACTTCTTGTCTGTAATTTGTCTACCACAGAGAGGTGGTTGTCCTTTTTTTTTTCTCCTAAAGAATGATCTTTATTATTTTTTTAAGTACCACAAAAATATGTTAACTGGGTTTCTTTAGTAAATAAAACTCTTCTCAAAGTTTTCCACAAGGGGCTGGCCTTCACGATAAAACTTTCCAAAGTATTTTTATTTGCCACAATAAAAACTGCATGAGTGGTCAGGCCTGGTCACAGAGGGTGGAAGCCGGCGATGCCTGGGTGACGACAGAGGGTTTCAAGGCCCAGATGTGAAGCTTTTTCCTTCGAGCTGTGCTTGGTCTGTGGGGGCCGCGCTTGGTCTGTGAGGGACCAGGGGCTGTGTCATCACTGACTGCTGAGACAGCAAGTTTAATGCCAAAAAAGGTCAGGCATGACACTGAAGATTTTTGAAAATGGAAATTTACCACTACTTATCCCTTTAATTTAATTTTTAAACAATTACTTGCACAACTGTTTGCAACGGGGGGCGGGGGGGAGGCAGTGATTAAAGCTTAACTTCTGGAATCCCTGAAGACATTTTTGCAGAAAGTTCCCTGCCTCTGCTTCTCTTCTGTTACCAAAGCAGAATGCCAGGAAACTGGGAATAAACACAAGTGGGGGTCAAGAGGAGTTCCTCCCAAAGCCCTTTGGGGTGTCTGCTTAGCGCCCTTGTGATTTTTTTTCCAGTTGTTGATAATGCCTGTCTTCACTGGACTAAATAAACAAGTGACCAAAACTCATTTCTTACATTTAATACTTCTTCTACGATATCTCCAAATGCTTTGGGGTCCTGCTTAGGTGATCCTTGCTGTATCCTGGGTAGTTTAGGAGTTGGACGTAATAGCTCAAAATAAAGAACCACAGTGAAGGAGTACAGTGAGAGCGAGCCAGCCACCTTTACAGCCCCCACCTCCCTGTGGCAACGTACCATTAAAAAGGTGAGTCCTCCAAGAGTTCAAGGCGTTAGGAGGAGAGCACTGGAAATGGGGGGTTTCCACATTTACTTGGAGGAAGGGACGGCCAAGGTTTTCTAGGACAGACTCAGAGGAGAGCTCAGCCACAGATAATGGGGTAGATTGGAGCTTCCCACAGAAGCCTAAGTGCCTCCATGTCCAATCTTAAAGAGGCAAGCAAATCTCATCTAGAGCCTGCTGTTCCCATAGCAACACCAGCAGCACAGCACAGGGTCATCCAGCGTTCCTGGGGCTGTCCAAAGGCAGAGACTGAAGACTGGAGGAAACTGATAGGGGCTCCCACTAGGACTTGTTCTCCTTGGGAACTTACAGGCAAATTTTTAACTTTACAGAAAGTCAGAGAGAGAGACAGATAAACAGATAAAGAGGAACTTTCTGAGAAAGATAGGTAGATAGATAGATAGATAGATAGATAGATAGATAGATAGATACTTTCATTGCAATGGGATCATGAACTTGGCTACTTAAATATTTTTATCACTGAACTTGAATTAGCATATAGTGGAAACTGACAATATGGGCCAAATATCAAGTCAGAATCATAGCAGTGTACTTCCTGTTTTACACATAAGTTGTACGTTCTATATTTTAAATACTATAAAACAAATATTTTATGACTGAGACAAGGCTGCACTAAGTAGTCCAAGCTAGTCCTTTTTGATTCTGATGCTGAGGTTACAGAATAAGCCACCCATCTGCTATATATAGTAGATCTATATAATAGCTGCCCAGCTATTCTGGCTGATGTGAAAACAAGGATCCCTTTTGAATGTTGAGTTATCACAGTAACTTGTTAAATTTTAAGTCCACTGTTGATATGTTCCAGTGAAAATGGCTACTTAGTCTGGGGTTTTCTTGAATTATTTGGTTATTTGTTAATATGTGTTAAGATATAAGAAAAGGCCATGGAGCTATTGACAATTGTTAGCTTCTGGGACAGGGAGAGCATACATAGCCCCTGGAAAGCCAAACGTGCTCCAGAAGCCCACCATCCAATAGGTCATCCAGACAAAACTCAACAGAAAAATGCTGGAGCTAAATGATGTCATAAACCAAATGGACCTAGCAGATCTTCCTATTACATTTCACCCAAACACAAAAGAATATAACTTCTCAGCACCTCGTGGAATCTTCTCCAAAACTGACCACATACTGGACAAGTCTCAACAGATACAAGAAAACTGAAACAATAGCTCGTATCCTGTCTGCCATAAATTAAAGCTGGATATCCAGGGAAAGGGAAAGATGGGCGGTGGGCAGGGCCTTTTTAAAGGGGAACCTAGTGGATGTGCACAGGAGGTGTTCTTAGTGACTACAGCTGAGGATGTGTACCCCAAGGTCAGGCCGTTACAGATGCCTTAATACTAACATTCAGGACTCCACGGACAGACTCAAGACTGAGATCCCTGTGCATGAGGCTTCTGCCTCTGTCAACGGAAGGGGCTTTACTGAACTACGACTGCAGGCAGGGGACACTCTACCCTCTCTGGATCTCCAAGGCTGCACACTGCAGTCAGCTGCCTCACTACAGCCACCTAATCTTTGACAGAGGCGTCAAAACATGCCTGCGGGGAAGGAGGAATACAGTATCCTCAACCAAGAGAAATGGTAACACTGGATGGAGTTTATCTTTTGAAAAGAAGGAAGCGCCATCCTTTTCTCGCCCTGCGCAGGGCAAAAATCAGTTTACAATGTACCAAAGACCTTAATGCAAAACCCATAACTCTGACATTTCTGGGGCAAACACGCGTAAGATACTGACTGCTCCCAGAGCCCTGAGCGGCCGCTGCAAGGGTTCTCTCAGCCACACCTCTAGCTCAAGGCTGTCGTAGCTCCTGGCCACCACCCGCAGCCTCACTGAGCACTGCAGCGCCTCGTAAGCAGTCATTTAAAACACGGAGAAGTCTTTCTTGTTGGGGAGAACTGTTCCCAAAAGTCAACTTCTGGAGAGCGGTAAAACTGAGCTCAGATCCTCGGAGGTGACGTGGCTCCCCCTTTTGGCTGAACAGAAAGCAGCTCCTCTTGCTCTCCACCGAATCTCATTATCAGCCTTCGTGTAAGGCTTTCATTGGTATGACCTAGTGATGTTCTCTAACTTTTTATAATAGACCTAAAACGTTAGTCTTCATTTAAGAGGCAAATGATTTGGTTTTCCCTGAGGTATTTAGAGGGCTTAACTAAAACATTAACTAAGACATAAAAAATTGTATTTATTATTACAAGTTTTTATTATTATTATTTATTATTGATCAAGAGTGGGGCTTTTGCTATTGCATGTGCGTTGGAAGTCAGAGGACAACTTCATGAAGACAGGTTTCCCCTTCCACTTTTATGTGTTTTCTGGGATTAAACTGGGGTCACTGGGCCAACACGATAAACAGTTTACTAGCTGAACCTTCTTGCTGTTCCCAACACGGTTTCTATAAAATGTAAATTTTTATGTATAAATTGTAGGACAATTTGATGTCCTATCAAAATACTTGAAACAAATTGTCTAAGGAGGGGAAGAAAGTTGTTGATTCTTTCCTGTAGCTGCTGTCGTTGGCTGTCCTCCATTCTGATGATGTCTCCTTAGAAAGCATAGCAGCCCTTGCCAATTCAGCACTAAACGTAGCAGAGTGAGCTCTCTCTGTGAAGGACCAGACAGTAGACACCTCAGGCTTCACAGACCACGTGACTTCTGATGCAGCCTCTTAAATCTTTGAATAAAGTATGGAATCAGCCCACTGTGGAAAAGATGACCACTGTTCCACTCCAACAAAACCATTTCTGAATAGTAAAATTGAAATCCATTACATTTCACTGAATTTCAATAGATTAGTATATTTCTTTGGGGGCAAAAATAAGCCTTAATTTTTGAGTTATGCAAAGTGGGTAGTGGGCTAGCTAGCCAGGGACCAGACTGCTTGACTCCAATATCCAGGGCCAACCTGCTTGAGTCTGTGTCTCCCATTTGGACACACATCCTGAGTTCCAGCTACCTTCTCAGTAGTCTCCAATTCCTCCCGCTGTGAGTATCCCGAAGCACCTCAAACCAAAGCCCTTTCAAAGCAGCTCAGAACATATGTCTCATCCAGGCCTGTCTGCCTGTCGAAAGCCACCATTTCTGTTCACAGCACATCATCTCCCAGTCTCCAGGCCTGACAATTGGAACTCACGGTACCCTAGCAGGACCCTCGTCTAGTTCTGCCTCGCTTTGAGGCTGTCTTTGCTTTCAGTCCTCATCTCCAGCATCTGGGTTGTGCCCTTGCCCTCTGAGCCATCTTGACAGCCTAGTACTACGTGTATAAGAGTATTGCAAAGGATAGAATTCCATATAAAGAATATTGCACTGTACACATTACTATCGTCATTAGTTGTCATGGTGATACTCATGCCATGCCAATCCGGAGGGTGCTCAGGTCATAAACACAATGTAGCTTGCCAAGGGGTAGGAGGTTTCGGTTTAGGGAGTAATTACCGCAGGCCAGACTTTGGGTGATATATATTATACATCATTCTACTGACTGAATTTTTTTTACTAAAGTTTTATTGGATGTTTTAAAACATGATAGTACTGTTTTATTCCTTCCTTTTGCTGATTAGAAAGGGTAGAAAGACCTTTTCTGTAAAGTGCTGGTCAGAAAGTATTTCAAGTTCTTGCATAAATTAGTTCACAAGCATGGCTGTATTCCAACACATTATTTACAAAACAGAAAGCTGTGCCTGTTGTTTTCAACTTGTGTCAAGAAACAGTAATTCTTGAGCCTGAGAACATGAACCCCTCATGGGAAACTTATTTTAAAAAAACCATGGAGACCAGACTAGACAGATCAAGATTATAAAGATAGATTTCAGTACTGATTAACTTTTTTGTTTGATTTTTGGTTTTGTTGTTGTTTTCAGACAGGATTTTTTTCTGTGTAACAGAGCCCTGGCTGTCCTAGAACTCACTCTGTAAGCCAGGCTGGCTTCAAACTCACAGAGTTCCTCCTGCCTCTACCTCCTGAGTGCTGGGATTAAAGGTGTGTGCCACCATACCCAGCCTGATTGGACTTTTTTTAAATATTTATTTATTTATTATGTATACAATATTCTGTCTGTGTGTATGTCTGCAATCCAGAAGAGGGCACCAGACCTCATTCCAGATGGTTGTGAGCCACCATGTGGTTGCCGGGAATTGAACTCAGGACCTTTGGAAGAGCAGGCAATGCTCTTAACCACTGAGCCATCCCTCCAGCCCTGGACTTTTACAGTTCCTTTTTCTTAAGAACTTCCAAGATGGTATTAAAGTATTTTATAATCAATAAGCTAATCTAAGTTACTATAGAAATCAGTGTACAGACTAGAAGATTTTAAATGCATTTTGTACTGTGCTTTCAATAAATTAATATTATACAACTATTTACTAGACAAGCAAGCTGCATTGTACAACATTTATCAACACTCCAGCAATTTCCAATCCTTTGCAGACTTTAGTACCTTGTAGCTGCAACCTCTTGTTTGACACAGGTGTCTCTACTCTAATGATTCTTCTCTCTTAGCCATGATTTGATTCAGGAAAGGGTTAATAAATTCCCCATCAACTCAATAGTAGTTAGGTGACTTGTGGTCTAGGGATGTAGTTAGCTTAGTGACAGAGGACTTGCCTAGCATGTGTGAGTCCCTGATTTAAACCTCAATTCTATTAGGGAAAATAAGTTTTTCCTGTTACATTTTTTTCAATCCTCAAATTATTCCCAAATTATTTACATAAAGACTATTAGCTTTTACTGGCATATCATATTTAGTTAGTTAATACTCCTAATGCCTAGTATTTGCAGGGAGAATGAGCATGGATTTCCTTTACTGGATGTCTTTGGTGCTTTCCAACAGGGGACCATGTTTATATCCAGGGGACACAAGATGACTATCTGAAAAAAGTTTGGGTTGTCACAGGAGAAAGTATGTGTAGCTGCCATCTTTTGCATAGAGACCAAGGATGCTTCTAAACACCCTCAGTGAACAGGATAGCCGCGTGACAAAGACTCAATTGGACCAGACACTAATGCTGATACTAAGAAGCCCTGTGCTAGGGACGAATATATACATCCTAAATTTATCAGATTACATTGAAATTACATTAAACCACATTTTTACAAATAGAAATAAAGCTCACAACTTAAATGTCATTCCAATGGACACTTCCTTTATTGCTCTATTTTCTTCAGCATTCTACAATTTCTAAATTATGCTGTCAATTTTTAATAATGAGATCAATTTTCCTCATAAATTTAAAAAACAGTGGCTTGTATTTATCCACTTCCAGTTCTCCGCATTTGTTCTTTTCTATAATCTGGGTGTCCATCTGCTGTTTTTTCCTATAGGCTGCTGTGCTCCTGTAAGCATTTGATTTTGCTTTGTTTTTGGGTTTTTGTTTGTTTTTGTCAACCCTCTCTTCTAGAGTCCAGTATCTAGATCTAGGTCTCAAAGCGCACTTCAGTGTTTCCTCTTGTATATGGGTCTCCATTCTACTTATTTTTGTATCCACTTAAAAAGTTTTAACTTATTGCCACTGTCTAAAACGCAACCTTAAAGATAAAGCGTAATTTGGGTTTTTTTGTTTTGTTTTGTTTTGTTTTTCTGTCATTCCTAAGGAGTAAGAATCTTTTTTCTTCCTTTTATGTAAAGGCAATTTTTCCAACTCTCCCTACATTGCTTTAAGCTTTCATTCACCTGCAATTTGCCTAATACTCAAATAACAACTGCGTCCTTGAAGTGTTTGTTTCGTGGTTTTCCTTCTGTTTTACAGCTCAGAGGAGGGTGATAGTTTTGACCCACTGTTATGTTCAGCCCCTGGGTCCAAGACCCTAAGTGCTACGGGGTATGCAGAACGGGTATCCCATCTACTTCCCAACCCACCCCTCCGCTCTCGCTTTCTTGTCGATGCTGTGACTGGTGAGTGGGAAAATAAGGGTTTTATTTTCAAATCCACCGAACATTCTGCTGACACACTGCATTATTACACATGACAGATTTATTAGGTCTAAATCTGAAAGTGAAACATTTGAACTGAAATCAAATAGTAATATTTGAAATGGGAACAAATGTGTGACTACGCTTGAGGGATTGCATGAATCAGACTGGCTAGGACCCCACGGCAAGGGGCACGAATCATTTAGAGACAGCACTGATCACAAGTGTGCTGACCGGTGCTGATGATACACGGGATCCAAACACTTTCCAAAGACCTCTCTTCATGCGGGCGCCTGAAATTGGATTTGCAGACTTCGGAGAACCAGTTGTGCGGCCAGGAATGGAGCAGCTAGAGATTGCTCCACACTGCCACCTACAGCACCCTGAAGACCTCGGAGATGGGTGAAGTTGGAATTCTTGGTTGTTTTGTTTTGTTTTCCAGGATGAGTCAGTGTATAAAGCAGAGTCGGAGTTAATTAAGACAGATCCTACAATGGATTTAAGCTCCAGGGCTAATAGGAAAAGAGGTGCCGGGGAAAGGATAAGCTACATCTAAATATGGGAGTGGCTTCTCAGAGAGTTGGGTTTAACTATCTTTAAAGTAGCTAAGTACACGTCTTTGAAGGTTTCTGTACTTACTTCTCAAAGAGTTATGAAGGAATTTAAATGAGATGAGAGGGTGTCTCTGAGGTGCTTGGGATAGGATTATAGCTGAGAAGGTAAAACCCTAGGTCACACAGTTGCACACGGCAGCTAAGACTTATTATTACTGTAAATAAGGTTTATGGTCCTGTTAGTGAGTTCCCAGAAAGGAATAAGATCATACTTGAAGGTCATATATGCTCAGGCCTTAGGCATGTATGGTGGTTTGGATAGGGATGGCCCACAGACTCACTTGTTTGAAGGTTTGGCCCACAGGTAGTGGCACTATTAGTAGGTGTGATCTTGATGAAGTATATCACTGTGGGGGCCGGTGATACCTGCTTGAAGTAAGCCCAGTGTGGCTCACTATCACCTGTTGACTGCAGATCAAAATGTACAACTCGCAGCTCCTTTACCAGCACCACGTCTGCCTGCATGCCACATGATAAAGGGACTAAACCTCTGAATTGTAAACCAGCCCCAACAAAATGTTTTCCTTTATAAGAGTTGCCATAGTCATGGTGTCTCTTCAAGGCCATAAAACCCTAAGACAGCCTTGTTAATTGCTATTAATATTCTTACTAATATAATTGATATTATTATAATTGAAATTAATATTCTTATTCAGAACACTTCTATATGAAAGGGATATTGTCTTTAGGTAGGCAACCTCTAGAACAAGAGTTAGTTGTGCTGGAGTTCTTGACTTTTCCCCTGGCGAGAGGCTTTAAACTTCCACTTTGGAGTGAAGGGTTCTCCTCTCATAGTCCCTTGAGTCCCCCATCTTTCTATCCTGCCTCAGAAGCCTTATCCTTTTTTTTTTAAGTTAGCATAAGAGATAACTGCCAGATAATAGATATTTCTGCCACTGTCCGGAGCTTAATTAGATAAAAGGGAAGGATCATGGGTTGTATCATCAATGGGGAAACTTAAAATTGCACTGTAGGACAGGACACCGCCGGTGGGAGATGATGAAGTCACGTGGATGCTCTGGCTTCACAGCGTTTGGTCTCAACTCTTCCTCTTGTGGCGGCCCAAGGCTCTCATTTCAGGACAGTGGTGAGACCTGTGCAGTTTCTTACCCTTCTTTACCATGAAGCCTGATATCACACAAGCACTGCAGACTCTAGCTGAAAGGTTCTATGTAAGGATCTTCCAGTGGAAGACACTGCGAGGATGTTCTTAGTGTGGAGGTAATGTCTCCCTTCCCACTTCCTGCCCATATGGCAGCAGGTGCATGGGCAGGAAGGAGTCATGCCATGTTCCCCAGTGGTGAGCACCCTCCTGCACAGTGAGTGGGTTTAAAGTAGGCGCCTTCGATTATTGTCTTCTCTGCAACCACGATGGAAGGCAGTATATCTCCACAGCACCTATTAACCATCTCAGAAATCGTGTCTGCCTTCAAGGGACTTTGGAACCTCTAAATTCCTTCGTTGTTCAATGTCCAGGGTTCTCAGGCATGGTAGCTGTTCCCTGCAACAGCCACATCTGTGGGACCTGGGAATTTCCTTCTAGCATTAAGCACAACTAACTGGCTTAGTGATTCCTTGTGCTGAATTCTCCCCGTTCTAATTAGTAATGTGGTCTCTGGCTTGGCAGGAGAGATTTGAGACAAACTCTGCCCAATAAATGCAATAGGCCACTTATATAGTCATTTGTGTGAATGCCTCTCCTGTGGAATGGAAATGTTTGGCAGGCAAAGAGGGAAGCAAATCACCTGGTGTCTTGTAAATGATGTTGAGTAACCATGCTAATTTACCACACACCCATAGGGCAGACAACAAGCTGCTAGTGATTCAGTTACATAATTATCCTGTGTATCTTCAAGCATACTTCCGTGTGCTCGCTTTCTTTGAAAAGCATCCACATAGTTCATTTCTCTATTTAACTGCACACATGTAAAGTAAAAGACTATCATGAAAAAGAAGGGATTTCATTTTTCTGTCTTGCAAGTCTCTGTGTGCTGGCTGTGTGTGTGTGTTTCCTCACCCCTAATAAAGCCTTTCTTCATCTATAGAATAGAATTTATAAGTACCTGGAATACTTTGTTAGTATTAAAAAGAGTTAGGTAATGCTGGGCCAATTTAAACCTGAACTGGATAATTAACCTTTCACATGATATTATTTAAGCTGCCTAAAGGAGATTTTATGAATCAAAACAAGATATTACAAATTCTTGCACTGAGATTGTTCTGTTTGGGTTTAAGATACTATTAATAGATAGCAGTGTCTCCTTTTATTGGAGATTATGTGACAGACATGGGCTGAAAGTGTATAATTTTTCCTTACATTCAGGGTACCTTTTCTTTTCTTTTCCAAGATAGGGTCTCAGTATATAACTCTGGCTGTCCAAGAACTC
This sequence comes from Microtus oregoni, assembly GCF_018167655.1. NCBI lineage: Eukaryota > Metazoa > Chordata > Mammalia > Rodentia > Cricetidae > Microtus > Microtus oregoni. Next base: position 76,357,346 of record NW_024543059.1, read on the forward strand.
ACTATGTAGACCAGGGTGGCCTCAAAATCAGAGATTCAATTGCCCTTGCCTTTGAGTGCTGGGATTAAAGGCGTGCACCACTATAGTAGTATGAATACACTCGAGGGGGGCCAAGTCTAAATAAAAGGTTGAATTCTGGAAGAGGAAGCATTTCTCACAGGATGCTTCTACGGAAACTACAAGGTATATCTGTATACTTAGTAATCAGGAACATTCCCAATTAGGGTATTTAGAGTTCACATAATACCGTGTCAGGATTAATATACTAAGCAGTTGACAGTATTTTATCCTCCCAAAATAAGCTTTTTAATAGTTTTATTTTGTTGAAGAGGTTTACTGTAATTTCAGTTTTATACTGGTCATATGCCACATCCTGTGTTAGCTTTGGTAATCTAAACTATGAAGTGAATTAAATGAAATCTGTGTCCCTGCTTTGCAATAAGGAAAACAAAATTCTCCCCAAGAACTGCTACCATGCTAGAACATGATCACACACAAAAAGATTACTAGCCAATGAGAAATTCTGGGCATAGAAAATCAAATTCAGAATCAGAAGACAGGTGGAAGGTACAAAACGTTTTCTGACGCCAGAGCATCTATGAGGGAAAAAACTTCATAATAAAATACTAGAAAAGAGAATTTTGAAGCAGGCAAGGAAGAAGAGGGGCCCCTACACCTGGAAGGCAAGGGCAGGACTCTCTAGAAAGCTGACATTAAAGTCCATCACTGGGGTGGATTTATGTATGTGTCTCTTATTGATAAACCGAATATTCCACTTGGTCAGTTGTGACATAAATGTGCTCTCTAGTTATGATAAATTTCACATGTGTATCTTGGAATGTTCTTGGCTATGGTTCTTACTAACTTCACCTTCTGCCCAAACAGAAAAAAAAACAAGATTGTACCTTAGTAGGAACCCAAGTCTATGCCAGCAGCACTGGGTTTTCTTCACATTATCTGTCTAATAAATATCCCTTATGTTTCCAGGTTTTCCGTCTGTCAGTTCTTAACCAACAGATCAATACTTGACTGCATGGAAAAACTTCAAAACTGCATTACACATATCTACCCAGAAAGCTCCCCACCCCCAGCATGGTGGGGTACACCTGTAACCTCACTATTAGTTCAATAGTAGGGAGATCTCCAGTTAGGGAGATCTAAGCTACAGGGCAAGACCCTGTATCAAAAACAAGCAAGCAATTAGCATTTTCATACATTAGTCAAAAGCATTTCCTCTATCATTAGCTTTTAAAGATACTTCTGATGACTACAAAATGCGAAATGCCAGCAAACTTACCATCCTTCACGTTAATCATTTAGTTTGGTGATTATTGATGAATATTTGCAAATCACTTCCCATCACGAGTTTCTGTCTGAGGCTCAAGAGAGTGCCGATTCACTGTACCCTCGCAAAAATAATGGGATATTCTATTTGCACACCTTTCTTCACACATGAATGACTTATTATTTTAAGTTGCTTAGATTTGCTTAGCAAAGTTTTTTTTTAAGGTTTATTCATCTACATTGATTCTGAAGAGCATCCACATCTCTAACTAAGCCCTGATTTAAACATGGGTGTGCCGATAGCCACAGAGCCAAAATGTAGGCTTCCTATCATGAATCCACTTCTTATTAGTTGTTTGTCATTTGTGTCACTGTCTTATTTTAGAATTTCCTACAAGTATACTTATGCAATATGTAAGCTTTGCAAACTAGTTGTTCATTTAGCCCACTTTTCTGATGACCCATGCTCTTGGGGTATGCTCGTCGGCATTATCGGTAATATCCATAGGATTCACGTACCAGCGTCCTTAAACATTTATAGTTCAATTTCAAAGACTACTTTATTAATATTGATTTCAGGTACAGGAAGGAAGAAGGAAAATGCAGTAACAACTTAGGTTTCAAACCATTAAGTCATTTCACCGGCATCCTCTGAGCCGGTCTGTGTACTTGGATACCAAAGAGTCAAGTGCATTAGTTTAAGTGCTAGCGCTGAAATCCTGATTGGTCTCCACAAAAATCAACAAAATGACCAACTCAAAAAAATGTTTATCATTCATATTTTTTTTCAGATGTAACTACTGCCCTGGCATTGAAGCACGTTAAGACGGTAAGATCTGATTGCCAATGAAGCATATTACTCACAAGGCTAGGCATTTATGAAACCGTGTCTTGTATCCAACTGGGGCCAGGGCAGGATTTCATTACATAATCCTAGCTGGCCAGGAACTGGCCCTGTAGACAAGGCGGGCCTCCAACTCACAGTACTCCTGCCTTCCGCTTTCAAGGCTATCTGGTGCCGGAAACCAGGATTTAAAGCATAATTTGAGAACGTGGACCTTTCCCTTAGACTTGCTTCACTTTGGGACAGGATGTTTGAATTGGCAACGGCTAGTGCTCCTGAAAAATCCCAAGCCCTTTTGATGATTTCTCCTGGATCTCAACTTTCCTACCTGAACTTACTGAACTTTCTTTTTTTTTTTTTTAAAGGCAGGGTCTCCCGCAACGCAAGATGACCTGAATTTAGGATTCTGCGTCCACCTCCCAGGTGCTGGGATTAGAGATTTTCCACCACTTCAACCAACTGAACTACATCTCCAGCCTGGAACTTTTCATTTTTAAAAGAAAACCTTGCTAGCAGTGCACCATTAAGGTCTCTCCACAATACTGGCAGTATAGACACTGCCCCGCAAACGAGACTATTTGAAGAATAAAAAAAAAATCCTTTTTGTGTAGTCTAAGTAATGGCAACGAGTCCTTAGCATCAACCTCCAGCTATGGTTGCGGTACTGGAAGTCACTTGCTGGGTGACTTCCGACCCGCTGCTGCAGGCGGGAGGCTCGCATGCCTTAGCTACAAAGTTTAAAGACAGAACTTGCGCTCTAGGCTCCCCGCGGGATCCTTCCCGCTCGATAGCGACGCAAAGCCAGAAACGCCACAGAGAGAAGAGAAAATCGCCTAGGATCAGGGTTCAACCCAGTAAAAGACAGCCAAGAACAGCGCCTCCGGTCAGGCTGAGACGCCAAAGCGGAAGCGGGAGGAAATGACGCACGCGCCGGCCGCCGGAAGCGGGGCCGCAAGAAGCGTGTCCAATGGGAGCACGGGAGCGGCAGGGGGCGTGGCGGCACAGGCCTCCCGGGGCTGCCGGGGCGGTGACCGGCGCGGGCGGCGGATGGCGAGCGGGCCATGCGGACGGCTGGCGACCCGGGACCCCACGGCCCTGCGCTCGTCCCTCGCGCCGCGGTAGCCCGGTACCCGCGTGCCTAGCGGTGGCCTTTGTCCCCTGGGTCGCCGATTGCCGCGCTCCGGCCGGCGCGGATGCAGCTGCTCCGCCTGGGCTCGCGGCTGGAGGAGGAGCGGCGGCGCCGGGCGGCATGCGATGGGGAACTGCTGCTGGACGCAGTGCTTCGGGCTGCTCCGCCGGGAAACGGGGCGGCTGCAGCGAGCCGGCGGAGGGTAAGCGGCAGCGCAGGCCCGGGAGGCCCGGCCGAAGGTCGGCGGTGATGGTCCCTGCCGCCCCCGTCCAAGCTCTCTGTCCCCGAGGATCCGCCTCGGGAGGCAGCGTCCCCGGTGTGCACCCGGCATTGACTCCTGGACACACCCTGCTTTGAATTTGTTTCGTGTCAAATCGTCCTTCCACGTCTTTGATTTTCTTTTGGGCCTTAACAGAGCAGGTGAAAACCTGGCCCCGAGGTTAATGCCTCAGGTGAATTTTAAGTAGAAGTCACTTTCTCCAGGCTCTGATGAACTAACTCTGTTAGGTCTAGAGCTGCCGGATCACAGCGCACATTGGACATTTAAGTGATTGGTGCGGCACTATGTAATTCTTTTCATATTAATACTTAGAAATTTGGAAAGGATAGCACACTGTGATTGCCACTCGCGTTCTTGGTAATCCAAGTATCGCCAAACATCACTTCTCTTGTGCGAAGTGGAATATGCTTATGTTTTTTCTATCCACGCCATCCAATAGCAAAATTTTATGATTATCTTCTTGTTATACTTTTTATTTCCTAGAGTACTGTGAAGAAAAACGAGGCACATAGCACATAGCGTTGGTGTTGACTTTATTGTTACTATTTCCCAGGAACTTTAGCCTAGAATTAAAAAATCTAAGCCAGGCACTATTTTGTACTTTCTTAAGCATACTGCCAGATTTTCAGCCAATAGCTTTGTACCTTCCAGCATGCGTACTGAAACCAAGGGATTTATAATTTAGAATCTTTGAGTCATGGAGACGTTTTAAAATATGATTCAGTAATCGGGCAGCATATCCCCTGGGATTCAGAATAACTAAGGCTTTACACTGTGCATCCCTAGAATCGGAATGAATGGACTTAGAAGATTTCTGCTTAGTTTGGTATTTTGATTTTCCTGATTTCTATACTGTTATGGTCACAGGGGAGTGACATCTGTTTAATATTGTAATACAAAATCATATTGTTGTAAGTTTTGTGTGGATGAACCCTTTCACTAAGCTATGCAAATAGACTCATGGAAGAATTGAACATGTACCATCTTTGGCTTTAGGTTATTTCCTTGGAAGGTGTAATGTTCTAACTTAGGGAAGGAGTGTTTTGTATTCCGTGGTAGATAAAACATTTTTATATTTAACATTACTTGGATTCCCCTCGCCCACGGTGATTTTACAAATGACATTTTGCATATACTGTTCATTAAAATTGTGGATTCTACTGGTTGAACACGAGCTTGGCAGCATAGGATAGGAGTAACAGGAGGAACTGAGGGAGTCAAGTGTGCGTTGTCTGTACATATGTCATAATTCTTGATCGTGAGTCTGCACTTTGCCCTGGGTAGACACTTTGAGTAAGCCCTATGTGGCATGGATACTGATCTAAGACCATCTGACCAGTACCAATCCTGTTTCCTTACTTGAATCTTCTGGTGAACGCACTGATTAGTCTTAACAATTCTTGGCAGCATCCTGGAAGCATGTAGTTACTTAAACACAGTAACATTAAACAATCTTTCAGTTTAGTTGCTATGTTAGGCATGCATTTGACCAGTTAGTAGTTACTTCTAGAGGTGAAAAAAAAAATGGATAATCACAAAAGTTTACCTTGATTTTATGTCACTGTACTTATCATGACTAGAAAAATATAGGACATCCTAGCCTTTCCTAGGCTCATTTAGGCTGAACTCCACAGGGGTGTTTTGTCATTCGAGGCCTGATTTCTTAGCCTTGCAGATTTCCCTGGAGTCTCTCAAAACGAGATCACTAACTCTGCACTATTCAGTCTCAACACTATAATTACCAACTGTACTCGAGTGCGCTCTAGGATTTTATATGCTAGGATAACTGCTGACCAGTCAAAATATCAGTGTAAGTGCTAAAGCAAGTTGGAGACCTTAACTGCCAAGAAACAGAATGTTGATATCCTGAGGGGTTAACCTTCTTCATTTTGAGGGTTAGCTGATGAGCACATTTTGAAGAACTCCATATGCTCGCCAATTCCGTTTCTCTGGACAATATTAGAAGTGTGTGTTAACTTTTAGCATGTCCCTTGAACTTCTGATTGTTCTGTCTAGAACTCCCACAACTCCCAAATTCTGGGAATAGAGGTGTGCAACCTCTCCTGGTTCATGCAGTGCTGGGGCTTGAATCCTGGGTGTCACATGGTTTAAGACAGCTCTCTCCAGCTGAGCCACATCCCCAGCCGTCCATGGCACTTTCTCTTAGATAGGTTCTTGGAAACCTAGTTGTGTTTTGTTGTGTTCAATTTTAATTCCAGACTTTAGGTCGCGGTAAAATTGCCCACACTTGGTCCAGTTAAGATGTATGACTTATGCAAAGGTGTGACCTATCATGTTCGGTGTGCTCTATTTAATGGGTGTCAGTCCTTTGGGTTCTAGCTGCAGACTTGCTTCCAGACAATGGTTTTCAGTGATTTGCTTATCCTTTCCCAGTGAAAATGACTCGGTGCCTGCAATGTTGAGCTGTTTGCTGTGTGCCAGGCAGTATTCGAAATACTACACGTTATCTCGTTTATTCTTTTGCACACTCCTGTCTCTTGAAAATTTTGTACACTAGCTAGCCAAGATGCTTGAGACCAATTTCTTAAATTTTTCAATAGGATTTTGGAATATTTCTATATACAACACTCTTAGACATGGACCCAAGTTGTATTTCATACACACTTTATATACCTGAAAGTGATTTTGTATTATTTTTAGTCTGTCTGGTTTTACACTGTTTGCTTTAAACAGTGTAATGTTTATGTAATGTTTGTCTTAATGTTACCCAGGCTGGCTTCAAACTCTCCTGCATTTGACCGTCTTCTTGTCATGTGAAGTCAGGTGTGGAATTTCCACGTTGTGGCCTCAGGTTGGCTCACAAAAGGTTTTAGAGTTTGGAGTATTTTGAATTTTGAACTTTTAGATTAATGTTATTGAGCTTGCACTTGTATTATAGGCTGAAAACCAAAGCTTAGAGAGTTTAACTGGCCTGAGATAACAGAGCTGGAATTGCAGTCAAAGTCCCTCTGCAACCAGAGCCCTTATCTGGTAATAGCTTATAGCTTTTTATTTTGTAGATAACATTTCTTACCCTCTGTGTCTGTGAAGAATCCTGGATGCTCTTGGTGAAGAATTTATGAGTAGCTCAACAACTTGACCCTGTCTCGTGTGATAAGCTTCTTGAAGCTGTTTACTTGATCTCTGCAGCGTCCTGCCATCTTCTCCTTTTCTGTCTCTTTCTTGGCTAGTCTTACTCTTTCTAGCTGTCAGATAATGGGGTTTCTGGTGTCTTTCCTTCATTTAATTACCTTTACATGTACACTGCCTATCCCAAGGAAATTTAGCCTTTCCTCTTACTTCAGCCCCTACCATTTCGTGTACCTTTGTAGACTACTAAAAGGATGCTCTTGCCAAAGATTCTGTTTTAGTTTCCCTTCATACACTTGGACTCTGTTTTGTCTTTCTAAGTGTTGGCTTTCTTTTCATCCAATTAGTGGCTTCCAAATTGTTCTCCTAGTACTATCTGAATCTCATTGTAGTTGGGCTTTCTCCACTGCATCGTGGTGTTTCCTTGTTTAATGACTTCTGCTGCTATTTCCTATAGCTAAATTTCTGGATCTTGTTTTTCTCCTGCAGCAGCCTGATCACTTATGTGGAATTCATGTTCATCATATATCCATCATATATCCATTTTATCGTGTGCATTCCTGTGTTTCAGCATCTGTAACTTAATTTTGTTCTCAGCTAAAACACATCAATACAAGTAGATCTGAAAAAAAAAGCATTTTTAAAACTTAAAGAAATGAAGATATTCTTGTTTCAAAACAACATATTTACAAATCTTCATATTTTAACTTTTTGATAAAATGTTATCCTTCATTTGAAAATAGTATTGATCCTATCTTGCCAGCCTTACTCTCCTCAATTCTCCAATTGGCCACTCTTTTAGCATCCTGTGCTCCAGCCGGGTTGTGTTATCCCTGATGCTAAGGAGCAGTGTTCTCTCACCCTTTGCCTTTACGTGTGATGTTTTGCCATACTGTGTGTTGCTAAGATAGGGGAATCTGTGTTGTCAATAGTAAGGGATTTGTTTTATTGGTGTGCATATTTATGGGCTTTGAGAAACTTATAGATTAAAGATGCTTCTGAGATTTCACACGTTACCTTTCACAGTAGTGGATTTAAATTAATACAAAAAACGTGGCCTGTTCTGTGTTGCCGCTTAGAGATTTCAGGACTTTGCTCTGATCTTTGTTCTTCCTGGATATATTTTTTTCCCAGTGTACTTTTGGGTACTACTGTGAACCACATGCGTTTATCCACTCCCTGTATCCTGTTGTTCCGTCTGCTCCGTCTGTGTTCTGAGACACTACCTGCTCACGCCCAGTGGCTGTCAGTACAACTTGCAGTCCATCTCACAGTGCTGCGCTCACCTTTCATTCTCAGCCCTTTCTTCCTTCTGGTTTTTAAACCCGAATTATTTTTTACTTTATTGTTTCCTACATTCTTAGAAAACTGCTCTACAGCCACCTTGGCTGTGAACCTGAGGCTCATAATACCCCTTCCTTCCTGTGTCTGCAGCCTCTGCGTCTGTGCTGGCTCGTTGTGTGTGTTTGTTGTTGTCAAGATGACACAAACCTAAACATATTTTAGAAGAGGGAATCTCTCCTGAGGAACTGACTGCATCAGATTGGCCTGCAGATTCCTCATTTTAGTGCTTACCCCACTTCTAGGATAAAGGCTAAAATCTGCAAAACCTTTAATGTGTCCTTCCAGATTCTACACTATGTATTTCTTGCCTGTTTTTTTTCTTTTCTTGTCTCTGTGTTACATTCTTCCTTGAATCTGTTTCTTCCCTTTTCACTTAGATAACACCTGCTTACTCATCTTTTCACTGGCTATTCAAGAATTATCTTCCAGAGTTTTCTTGAAGCATCACCAATCCTTTGGCAATAAGAGCTCACAGCCCTGCTAAACGGACTGCTCTTCTGAGCTCCTCTTACCTACTTAGCCTTTTGAATACACGCTTTGCAGTCGTGTCCACGCTGATCTTGGCTTCCTGTTGAATACCTGGGTCCTAGTTAAGTTCGTAGCCCATAGTAGATGTAAGTAATTGTGACTCTCGGAATATAGTTTCTTTACTATGTCACTGTTTTCACATCCCTGGCTTTTGATCTCTGATATTCCGAACCACCCTTTCCCCTATTTGGGTATGGGCTGATTCCTCTTCAGGGTGATTAAAACACAGCCTTGTTTGTAATTTAAATTTGTGTCTTCCCTGTTTGACTTTAAGGTTAATTATTGTTTATTTTCATGTCCTAAATATTAACACGTTGCTTTGCCTGTCATTCAGTAACTTAGAGAAGGAAGAAGAGGAGATCCGGTGTCACCCATGAAAAGAAGTCACATATCTTACTTTCCACAAGCAGGGGATGAGTTCAGGTGTGCACACAGCATGGAAACTGGAGGCCTGAGCTTCCTTTTGTTACTAGTGTCCTCTTGAGCATGCTCTTCTCAAGAGGCAGTGGCTGTTTTGTTTGTTTTTAGTCTATGTTTTCTGTCTTTGCCGTGCACAGAAGGAAAACCTAACTCCACTGCTCTTCCAAGGCATAAAAATAATTTTCTGAATATCCATTCTAAATTTCATCATTCAGAAGGCACTGTTAATAGTAACTCTTTTTCCTTTATGATTACCAGTTCTGTAAGGCCTCCACAGATACATAGCCATATGTCTACCAGTAGCTGCAACGTAGATACACAGTGACATTCGTCATGAGGCATTGGCTCCAATGCAAACTGTCAATGTCTGCGGTATACAAGCTACTGACCCAGGAAAGCCAGTTTGAGTCCCAGCACATAGGCAGAAGACAGCCAGGCCATCAGCTCAGGCAGTGAGGCAGAGAATAGGCATGACATACTCACGTTGGCATCATCCCTCCTTGAGACATCTGTCAATCTTACCCCTTCAGATTTGAGTGGTTAAACCTCCGCTGAAATATTTGATGTCAGCTGGAGAGCAGTGCCCATCATCATCTTCATAATAGTGTTTGCCAGCATATGATTCATATCCTGCCCAGTCTTTTGTTGGGAGTGGGGAGGTATCTTGGGAGGCTTTTAATTTTTAGTAGACTTTGGAACCACTTACCTTTGTTGCTCATCATTTATTTATAATCTTCAACCAAAAGACGAAGGATCGTCTTACTGTATTTCACCAGGTAGGATATAAAATGAGTTGAAAAAGAAGAATACCAATGTGTACTTTTGAGTTTTATTGTTTTTTTTAACCCACTATGCACCATAACAGAAAAGCATTAAAAACTTCATTTTCAGCCTGTTTTCAACAAGATTTAAATTTATCTTTGTATCTTGATAACAAGGCAGTACATTTTTTACTCCCAAGCTATTCTGAATTCCTTTTATTAATGCCCCATGTCCCAACCACAGTCTGTTTTGTTTCTCTGCTGCTCTTTTTATGTTGAGCCCACATTCACGTTTTTAGTGGTAGAATGAACACAGGAATCTGTCTCATGTTGAGACTCCCTCTCATGTTGAGACTCCTCAGGGACATAAGGATTGTCTACTAGTCAAGCATGGTGACGCCCAACTTTGCAGAGCTCCAGGCTAAGATGGGAAATACACTTCTGTTTTCTTTAATTGCTGTTTAGATCGCCCTGGTGCTAAGTGTGCATCTTATTACAGCCATGGTCAAGTTTTGCCTGCTATTTCTTACCTCCCTTTTCTCATGCGCAGATGCTTGACTTGATAAAAGTTAAATGTACATGAGATGTGACTGTAATCATTGTCTTCTCCACTCAGTTCTGTGGCCCTGCTGTATTCCCAGAGGACTCTGCTGGCTTCTCACCTCCCTGTTTCTTATCCTTTCCCTGCTGAAGTCTTGCATCTCTGACTTGCCCTGTTTACATTTTCGCTGTCCCCATTCTTGCCTTTTGTCTCTTGCACATGGTAACCCCATTAGGATTCTGACCCCACTTCCCATCATTCTCACTGTCCAATCCTTCCCCAGGATTTTTTTATCCCCTAAGTATTTGTCTGCTTCTCTCACTGGCACCACCCTAACCCAAGCGATCCTTGGTTTCTCCCCAGCCTCAAGTTGGTCACATGTATTATTCATGCGTTCACTCTGCATCATCTCCACTCAGTGCCCTCAGACTCTGTGGTTCCTGGCACTTGATGCAAGCTTATGCTGACTTGCCTAGCTAGATTTAAGGAAAGAATTGTGTTCTTGCTCCTCTGTAATTACCTCAGATACAGTAAATATTTGTTATGTTTATCTTTGCCCCCAGTGACTTTGAACAATGCTTGTCCGAAACTCTTATTTTCATACCTGATCACCCACTCATCTCTCTTCCTTTGCAGCATTAAATTATATTTTATAATACCACAGTTTATCCATTGATAAATTGATGGACATTTCTGTTATTCCGAGGGTGGTTGTTTTTTGCTGTTACCATTAGTTAGCATTCTAATGACATCACAAAAGATTCCCAGGAATGAAATGACAGGTTCATTGCTTATGCACATCTTCATCAGTATTAAACTGTGTTAAAGTTTTTCAAGTTTATGACAGTGTATACTTTTACTAATAAGAGATTTCCATTGCTCCACTTCCTTAGTACTAAGAAGGTACTTTTTGGGGGGCTGGAGAGATGGCTCAGTTGTTAAGAGCATTGCCTGCTCTTCCAAAGGTCCTGAGTTCAATTCCCGGCAACCACATGGTGGCTCACGACCATCTGTAATGAGGTCTGATGCCCTCTTCTGACCTGCAGGCATACACGCAGACAGAATATGGTATACATAATAAATAAATTAAAAAAGGTACTTTTTTCTAGCCCATTAATGTGGAATGCCAAGTATTTGTACAAGAACTTCATTATAGCCCTTTGTGCCTGTAACAAATAGAATGTACAGAAATTCTCTTAGTGATCGCAATGGAAATAAATATAAGAAACTAGGAATGAGTAATAGGAAATATTTCAAATTATAACAGTAGCCGGGCAGTAGTGGCACACACCTTTAATCCCAGCACTGGGGGGTGGCGGAGGATGGTAGGTCTCTGAGTTCAAGGACAGCCTGATCTATAGAGCTAGTTACAGGACAGCCAGGGCTATGCAGAGAAATCCTGTCTCGAAAAAACAAAACAAATAAAAAACCAGAAGTGTAGGCATGAAGATAGAGAGAAAGAGAATAGAGCACTTGTAGGTGACACAGCCGTCTTCACAGCAAGGTGACTGCCTCTTGTCACGTTGGGAGAATGGCTGCTTCCAACCTGAAATAGTTAGTGGAACTGAACAAAATCTGTTATTTTATGTATGTTGTCCAATCCGGAGACTCTTCCTTCTTGTGCCCCTTCTTTTTCTCTTATTCCTAGCTCAACTATCCAAGGTGGCAGCAGTGACCTTGTAACCCATTTTTCTGTTGATTTTTGCTACAAACAGGACCTGGGGGACTCTGTAGGTGGAGTTTTCCTGTCCTGCCATAGTTCTCAAATAAACACACTGAGGCTTATATTAATTACAAATGTTCAGCCAATAGTTCAGGCTTGTTACTAACTAGCTCTTACAACTTAACATATTTCTATCCATCTGTATGCTGCCCTGAGGCTTGAGGCTTTTACCTCTCTATCCTGCCTTGTGTATCCAATTCTTTTGGCTGGCTGGTGACTCCTGACTCTGCCCTTCTCCTTCCCAACATTCTCAGTTTTACTTTCCCACCTAACCTTACTCTGTTCCACTATTGGCCAGTCAGCTTGTTTATTAAACTAATCACAGTGACACATCTTCACAGTGTACAAAAGGATTATTCCACAGCAGACTTCCTCATTTGTTGGTGCCATCTTGCTTGTTAACTCCAAGAATCTCTGAACTTGGGAGTTATCTAGTTTATTATCGTAAGTGAAATAATTTGAAGCTGAGTAGCTTGGCCCTTACCTACTTTTTTAAAATATTTATTTATTTATTATGGATACAATATTCTGTTTGCATATATGCCTGCAGGCTAGACGAGGACACCAGACCTCATTACAGATGGTTGTGAGCCACCATGTGGTTGCTGGGAATCGAACTCAGGTCCTTTGGAAGAGCACACAATGCTCTTAACCGCTGAGCCCCCCTTACCTACTTTCTTAAGTGTGTATTTTCTTCTCTTAACCCTAGTG